>NC_092535.1:3755000-5005000 GCF_037038585.1 Patagioenas fasciata | reverse complement strand
AGAGCCTCCCAGCACCAAAAAGCCCTGGCTGTGGTTCCCCCAGGTGCTCAGCAGCTGCATCGCTTTGCACCAGCAGCCCCAAATTTGGGCCAGCTGTGTGAGCCTTGGGTTAAATAAGGAGGAGGAGTGTGGGGAGAAAGCAAGCTGTGAGCGTATGCAACAGACTTAAAAATGAGACCTTCATTGGCTTCTTAGCTCCTCAGTGATGTTTTTCCATGTTGATCCCACCAGCTCAGCCCGTGTTACCATGTCCCATCTACCCTCACCAAGCCTGGGGTGTGATGTGGTGCCTCTGCCACCAGCGCTGTGCAGGGGACAGAGATCTCCCTCTCGTCCTTTCCATGTTGACCCTGGGACACCCTCACAGTGACCGGGATGGAGCCAGCACCTCCCGCCCTCCTTCCACTCTCAGGGAATGAAGCAGTTCTCCAACTCCCACACAAGTCAGAGCCCGCGTGTCATCACCCCGGTGAAACCCACCTCGTCTGGAGCTGGAAGCAGGAGAACCACCAGAACCGGAGGCTGAGCCGGCCTCGTGCTCCCTCTGGATTCAGTGCGGTGCTGCCAGTGCCTGGTGGGTCCGTGCTCGTGCCGCAGAGCCCGGTACCTTACGATGCAAAAGCAAAGCCCAGCAGAGGCACCAGGGCTGGCGGCACAATGTCTGCACCGTGGAGCCTGTCTCGGGCAGAGGATGGAGCTGGCAAGGAGCCGATGGCACAGAAAGCAGGGCACCTGCTCGGGTTTGTTGCTGCTTCCGTGCAGTGGTGCTGGGGAATTTAGTTGCTTAGTGACAGCCAGAGCCCCATCCTGCTTTAGGAAGCTGGTGAGGAGATGCCATTCACGCCTCAGCGCTGGGCTGGCCCGCCCTGAGCTCCCAGCCACTCACAGGCTGGAGAACTCATCCTCCTCATTCCTCCACCTCTGCCCGCCCAGGGCTGTAGCTGCAGTGGATGGGTGGCTGAAACTCTCAGTGATCCGGGACACCGCAATCCCATGGGAAAAGGGCTTGCAGTGGCCCCCCGAGGAGCCCTGCACATGCCCGCCACCTCCTCCCGTGCACCCTGCAGCGGGAGTCAAACCACAGGCCCCAAATGCTCCCCAAGGGCTCACAGCTGGAGCCCATCCTGGACCTGCACGCACAGAACACCCACGGGTCTCCTTCCCCAGGCTCCCCCTGCACCTACCCTGACTCCTGGTCCTCCCAACAGCCAAGGCCAGGGGTATTTTTTTTATGCCAGTAGCATCTTCACCTCCAGGGTTTCAAAATCGACCTCTAATGGCCAGCGTTGACCACGAAAGGCCAGGAGCAGAGGGCTTTATGACTGGGGCAGTGAGCAGAGCACAAGCCAGGAGCAAGCTTAGCTCTGTGCCTGGAGATGCCCATGGCCAGAAGACATCTGGAAATGGTGCAGGGAAACGCAGGTGTGAAGCTGCGGTGGGTTCAGAGAGAGCACCGGGAGGGAGCCTGGGCCAGCTGAGCTCCTCATTCCCTGTAGGCAAGAGGAGAAGGGAAGGGACAGCTGAAATCTCAGGTTGGAGATAACAGTGGCGGCAACAGAGAGGGCAGAGACGCTCCACAGAACACCTCCAACACAGCGCAGGAAAAAAAAGAAAAGATTTTATTATCACCATTATCAACGTTTTCATTAGCTTAACACTGAATTGTAAATCACTCAATCATTACATATTGTCTGAATAAAACCTACGGACAGGAAAAAAATACAGCAGAATCCTCTCCTGCCGGCGGCACACCAGCCACGCCGGACCGCGTCCACCTTCCACCCAAGGCAGCCCACGCACCTCGCGAGCCACTCGCCATGGTGGCAAGCAGCCTGCCCAGCTCCATTGCCTGCGCTCCCTCCAGCTCCTCGGAGATCACATCTCACCAGATGACGGTAAAAACCTCCAAAAAGTTTTGGAGAGGGTTACAGAGCCCAAAAAGAGCAGAACAGCCGCCCCCACTCCTACGGAAAGGGAAGGAGGGGTAGCAACTGTGCAGTGCCCCTGCAAAGCTATCGGGTTTTGCGGAGCAATTAATGAAGTAAAAAGGCTGAACCCCATGAAAGCGGATTTCCCTCCCGTGGCCAGGCCCCCGGGCAGCGGGGGGCAGGGCAGAGCACAGCGCACTGGGCTGGGCGGCGAGCGGGGACGGGCAGAGGCCAGCTCTGCGGCACGGCTCCCCGCGGGATGCAGCCTGCGGTGCAGAGATGCTGCGGGCAGCATCAGCCCCCTCAGCTGGGAATAAGGCCTCGTATCGAGCGGGGAGAACCCACATAGGGAGCAGCGGGCGCAGGGGAAAGCAAAGGGACCCTGGAGGAAAGCTTGCTGGGAGCTTCCCTTCTCCCCGGCCGGCACAGATGCAGCTCCCTGCCTGCTCCATATGGCACTTCACGCCTGCGTGAGCTGCCGAGCCCTGGCTGAGACCCCTCGTCCCTACTGAGGACAGTAAAAGAATGGCCCTCTGTGGCCTGAACTAAGGGCTGCCACAAAACACAGGCAGGACCCTGGCATCCCAGGCGGTGTCAGGCCATGGCAGTGCTGCGTGAGGGGTCTCGGGGACCCATGTGTCCCCAGGGTGCCATTCCCACCAGGTGCAGGGAGCAGAATGCAGCCCACGGGGGGAAGGCGAGCCCAGCGCCGCGGGGCCGGGGGAACATGCCTTGGATTCACTCCCCAACCCTCACTCCTGCTCCAAAGCCAAAACCAGCTCCAGGTCGAGGAGATGGAATCACCACAGCAGAGACCAGTGAGCAGCACTGGGTATGGAGCAACAGCCCCAAAGAAAAAACTGCTGCAGGATTTGAAATTCCAGGCTGGTGTTTAGTGGGATCTGGAGCCCAGGTGGGCAGCTATCCCGACCTGTGGTGCCCAAAGTACAAATAAAAGTAGCTCCTGGAAAGCTTGTGGGCATGGCTCCAGCAGAAGGCGTGCCTTGATTCCTCCCTGGGGTGGCTTCTGTCCTGGAGAGCAGAGCTCAGTGCTGCCCCTGCTCTTTCCTTGCCCCACACGAGGTGCCCAGTGCGCCGTGCAAATGCAAAGGCTGCCTGCCGACCCGGCAGAGCGGGGTTTCACAACATCGCTTTGGTTGCCGTTTTAGGTACCGGAAAGCCGCGAAGGGGAAATCGTTAGGTCGTAGCCTCTGTTTTGCTGGTGCTCTGTAAAGGGCTGGTGCTGGCTCCTTCTCAAGTCTCAGCTGCTAAAGTGCAAAGAACCAAATGCTACAAGAAACTCTCCCCAGTTGTTCTCCTCCACTGGGATGAGAGCAGCTCCCGCGGGGAAGGGAGGGCAGGGGGTGTCCGCACCATGGGGACAGCTTGAGGCTCCCCGGGAACAAGCCTGATGCTGCTTTTGTGGGCGAGTGGCTGGGCAAGGGATGGACGTGTGGCTGCTCGGGCACCGGGACGTTGGTCACTGGGCAGAGGAGCCTGGCAGCCTGAGTTTAAGACTCGTTAGCCGCATTTTGACAATACCTAATCACCGGCAAACTCCCCAGGAATTCCGTGCTCACAGACGCAGGCTGCAAAGCCGGGCAGGGCGTGGAGAGCAGCCCCGGGTCTCTGCCACAATGGGTTTCACCAGTGTTCCGAGCAATGGGCTCACCCGAGGGGCTGGGACACCAACTGCATGACCAGATTTCACCTCCCCAAGGTAACCCGGCATTTTCCAAAGCGTTACTGTGCACCCTGTGCCCGTATACATTTGTACAGACACACATGTGTGGACACCCACGTGCACTGGGGTAAAACGTGAGAAGCCTTTCACTCGATCATCCTTGTTTCTAAATGTTTGGCTCAAGTTTGGCAGCTGCAATTTCATTTTAGATGCTCGCTCCAGGTTCAAGTATGCCCTTTCCATTACTAAAGGTGCTATAATGTGTTGTGTCCTGGACTTCTCTATGGACAGCATTTACATGGCTCTTTTTTATTCTCAAAGCATTTCACAAAAAAAAACCCAAAGAAAAATAATGTCATCATTGATTGGGGCTCCCAGCATCACTGGGCCAGTGACCTGCTGCCCGTATGGCCAGCACACTGTCCATCTCAAGAAAAACATGAAGATTTCTCCTATGGGAAACGCTGTGAGAAATCCACAGGCAATGAGCGGGGATGCTGCTTTGAAGCTGCTTTATTTTATGCGCTGCATCAATGACAGAGCTGAGTTAAAACCCAATATCCTGATCCTGCCACTTTGGAAAAATCTTTAGGCGAGCCCAGCATTATTTAACTTCTACAGAGCAGCAGGGAAGAGCCTGCTCCTGTTCCACACATCAGCCCCCGTGATCCCCTGCGAAGGTGCAACCTCTCTGCCTTGGGTGGAATTTTCTAACAAAATGGACAAATACCATCTATGGAATGGACAAAATAACCCACAAAGCCTTTAAAGAAGAGCAGCTCAATCTGCTGCTCCGAAAAACCCCTCCCCTTAGCTTGCCCCGGTATCCCGAGGAGAACAGGAGCTGTCAGGCAGAACTCGTGTGGCCCTGGAGTGCAAAGGCTTTTTTGCTTTATCAGGGCTACAGTGGCAGTGGGAACCATTCTCATCGGGTTACACACACTAGATAGCCTACGAAAAACAGGGAGATTGAAACAGTCGTGAAGTTTATACCGAACGTACTTTTTACCTCTGTAATATGAAGTCACCTACAGCCGCTTCATTCTTCGCCTAAGAGAGATTTCATGTCGATGGGCACATACACTCACAGAGAAGTCTATAGGATGAATATATCTCACAAGGCAATAAGCCCAGTCTTGGTTGGTTGGTTGTTTCTTTTACAATCAAAGTTAATATGGATCTTTTTCAAAAGTGATGTCATTGAGATTGAAGACAATTATAAACTGTATCAACAATATGTACTACAGCCCGCAAGTCACAATCTGTGCACACCAAATGGAATATATTATTGCTTGTTAGCCTATTAGACTTTCTTTATAAAAAGATTTTTATACAGAGTACAGGATTATGACAAAACTAACTAAGTAGTTCTCATCTGAAAATACAACATCAATTCTTTCAACAAAGGCCTGAATAGTATCTGAGAGTTAATGAACAATAACAAATACTTACTAATAATTTTATGGTCAGTTTGAACAGAATTTCTTGTAGGACTCTTTTCCGGTGTTTATTTACATATGCCTCTTTTCTTTTGGAAAAAAGTTGATAAAATAGAACGAGGAACATAGAAATCAAAAGAATGAGTAAACTTCATACCAAGAACATTAATCATTTTTGAAAACGCTAAATTATGTTGTCCGTTAAAAAACATACAGCATTTTGTCTTTAAAGAAAAATATTTCTTCCTGTTTTAAAATATTACCAACAGCATGTAATAAACTAACTTAAAATGAGTTTCATAAAAAAGTTGTCTTGCTGTCTAAACATTACCAAACATGCTCAGGTTGAGATTCTGTTAACTGCCTCAACATCTTAAAAATAGCTCCTTTACAGGAACTTGTGATATTCATACTCCAGAAGACCTGCAAATTTAGAACAGTACATTGATAAAGGTTCCGGTAGCTAGAAACAATAAATAGATATTTTAATTCAAAGCAAATAATTCTGCAACGTCCTTTTGAAAGAATCCACGGCCAAGAAGTGGGGATGTGCTTGGCTAAACAACAAAGTCCCCCGGCCCTGTCCCTGTCGTGGAGCACGGGATGCTCAGCCTGCCCAGGCGGCTTCGGCTGCGGGATCGGGACCTGGGGACTGAATCGCAGGGTGAGGACCTTGTGTGGGCTCTGCAGCATCCCGGCTGGGCCGGGGCACAGGGAAAGCAACGCCAGGAGATGGGGAAGATGTCACTTTTTATTTGCCTGAACGAGCCAGGACGCACACACGGTCACGGCCGCGTTCTGCTCGGAGCACAACGAGCACAAAGCCGGGAGGGAGCAGGTTCGCTCTGCTCTGCAGGGATTCCCACTGCGCAGAGGTCGTTCTGCTCCCAGGGATGCTCCCACCATCAGGATTTCTTTGTTTTCCATGGCAAGGTATCATTTAGGGACCAGCTCTCCATTATTTTTGGGGGTTTTTGGCAAGCAATCCTCCCATTACTACTAAAATGTGGTATTTTGGCTTGGCAGTGTTAGGCTAACGGTTGGACTCGATGACCTTGAATGTCTTTTCCAACCTAAACGATTCTATGATTTCATGCACAATGAACAGGGAATTAGCCCTGAGCTGGACAGGTGTTTCTCTCCTCAGTCTCATCCCTCACCATTGTGCTCAGACTAAAAATACTACGAAGCCTTTTTTTTTTTTCAAGTCTCCTGCTCTTCCTCTCTCCCCCTCGCTCGCTATAACCAGGAAAAAACCTCAGTCAGGACTTGCAAAGGGCACCAAAGTTGAGTTTTCAGCTGCTCATCACTCCAGCAAACTGCTGCTTTTTACACGACCACACTGGTAATCCCAGCTGTCATATCGCATCCCCTTAGAAACTGCCAAGTCAAATTGGCAGGGGCAGAAAAGGTTAGGCTTTGTAAGACTAAGCTTTATCAGCCCTGAGATTTGCCTTGGATGGACAACCAGGCTTCTTTTTTAATACGCCGTGGTTAGTGCAGGAATCGCAGGCGTAAGTGAAGCAAGGATTTAGGCCCAGGGAACTGTGCAACGCCCGTGGGCGCTCTCAGAGGGTCCTGCGAGCCCGCTTTACAAAGCCGCTCATCCCCAGGTGGCAGCGGATGGGACCGGCTGTGCGGGGCAGGCAGGGCTGCAGCGCTGGGCTGCTGGGGACAAACGGGGCTTGGGACTGAGGAGAAACAAAAGCGAGAACCACCAGACCACACAGAAACTGCAGCAGAAAACAGGACGGAGCAGATTGTTAAAACCGCCTCCGGATTGTAGGAGCTGAGACCTGAACAAAAATAACAGGAGTAGAATTGTAATTTTGGTTTTTTAACCTGACAGTGACCTTCTAGCATGATCAAAAACACAGGGAAGATAGTCCTTGGTGTTCAGTGGTCCTGTTGTAACTAAACCGATCGTGTTGGAGCCTGCAGAGCTTTCGGAGGGGTTGGATACAGAGACACACGGCCCCCGCCGAGCGCAGGAACCCAGCTCTTCAACAGTCATTAAACAAAGCGTTCTGGGGGGATATATTTGGCATACATAGTCTCCTACTCCCCACCGAAGCCTGCAAACCGTGATTAACTGTCTGTTCCTGGTAGATAATGTCCAAACTAAGTGCCAATATAAAGTTTTCAGCATAACTTAAGACAGAAGCCCTGTTAGAGCTGCCAGGTCTGGCATGGACCCGGAGCTCCCCGCAGTCCTTTTAAAGACATAGTTATTAAAAGATCCAGTGCTACAAACCACTAAATCTACCTAATCTATTCTAGTTCATACACATATTGTACAATATTGCCTAGTGCTCACTACATACCAAGAGGAAAAGATGCTGACTCGAATTACAGTAAATGTGCTTTTAAAAAAAAATGAAAATAAAAGAGAGCCACGACATAGTTTGATCAGCATGCAACAAACTTTCTTCAGCTAGTATATAGAAATTGTCTAATACGATTAGAAAAAATAATTAGTGAGAGGCCAGAGACATATTCGATCAAGGAAATTATGAGATTTATCTGAAATGTTGAGGCTTTTGCCACTGAAGACTCAAAAAACTATTCATTCTATGTCCCTTATCCTCCTTCCCTCTCCTTCACATTATATAATTTTTACAGAGATTATTGTAAGGCCTATTATTTTTGCATCTAACCTGTAATTTATCTCAAAATAATTTAAAATGCCACAGACAAGCTAGGACCAAAAGCGATTGCTTTCACCATCCACTCAACACTCATGCTTTTATTCTAACAAAGCTGAGGTCCACATGCAGAAATAAATGTCCAGGTCAAGAACCTGCTCATTCCTAAACGTCACATGGGACCTTTGCTTTTAAATTACAAAGGAAAACATCTCCAAAAGCTTATTCTGAGACAGCAGTCGTCAGATCCTCAGGAGGAACCAAGGCAAAACCGAACCGAAACAGGTCGATCAAGAGAAAATCTTTGGAGATTCTCTGTGATTCGGGGTAATAAGATTTTAATTGTCTGAAGGCTCTAGTGCACCCACTCCAGCTGCCCACAGCAGCTGCTGTAGCTCGGAGAATGTGCTTCACTGGCCTCATCTACAAGACTCGTTTAAACTTCAATTAACAAAATATACATGCTGTGACCACTGTGTCTTCAGATTCCTCACCCCGCTACCTCTCCATACTTTGGGGATCGCATCTCCTCTTGCAGGACAGTTGGCAGAGCTCATGTACTACCGAGACTGCCCACAGCACCTCTCTCTGCACCAGGAAGGTTCCGTGCTCTCCAGCACCTTCTTGTCAGATGGCAAACTGGGGTTTCTTTCTTCTGCACCCCCACAAACCTCAATCTCCTCTCCTGCGGCAGGATAAACCAGCCCTGTTCCAGGTCAGTCCACAGGCAGCATCTCCAGCAGATATGTATCAGTACAAAGGAGACGGGAGAAAAGCAGGAGGTAAAAGACATCGTGACTGAAGGATGCAGAGCAACAAGCAAGGGAGTCAGTAAATGCAGAACGTTGTATCTGACAATACAAAACATTTCTCAAGCTGTAAGTCTGATGTTCAGCTCCCACTTCTAGTGGTGTGTTTGGTGGTTGGTTTTCTGTTTTGTTTTTCTGAGAAAATGTGCAGTTAATCAGCCTGTTAAACTCAAACTCTGTTCAAACTGTCTGGCCTAAGTAGGCGCTACTTATTCTCCCACCAAGTATGCTTCATCAGCAGTGTTAGACAAGTAATGCAGTAAAGACACTTGCTGGTAATTTGGCACAGTTTGAAAACACAGCAATGACAGTGTTACAGTTAACGTGACTCACTGATAGGGAACTGATTCTAAAGAAAGAGTTGCAGGTTTCTTTCTTTTTCTTCCTTTTGAGAAGAGAGACCTTAAAAAACCCCTAATGCTTCCTGTCTTAAACTTCCTGCTCTTTTTAGGTCAGATATCGGCCTCTGAATTTTTCAGGTACTTCCTCGTGAAAGAATCCGTATTAGAAATTTCTAAGATGTACAGTTAAGAAAAACTTTCTTACTCCCCCCAAAATCTTGCAAACGCTGCAACTTTCCAAGGTTAATACTGATCTGAAACAAGGGTCCAAGAATGACAGCGAGAGAAGTGAAACAAGAGGTGTATGTCTAATTTGACAACTAGGACTCATGCCCCACGGCACCTCCTCCTCGGGCGGAGAGGGCTCAGCGCCCTCCCCTCATCTTCTGTCTAAGGTCACTGGTTTATCCTCCTCTTCCAGCTCCACAAGAACTGATTGAACATGCATTGCGCTTGAGGTCAGAGTTCCAGCAAACAAAACCTTGACAGCATGTTTAAAAAACAAAAGCAGTTCCCTTTCCTTACTCACTAAGACCTGTCACAGCAGGGTCCCACTGTGCTCTCCAGGGAAAGCTGGGAGGACTGGCGCAGGAGCGGGCCCGTCGTGGGATCCACCATCGAGGAGGTCGGGAAGAGCTTGTACCAGCCGATCGCTAAAGTTGACAAATCCAGTTCTTCCAGGAGGACCCTGGCGACTCCCATGAAGTGCTTGCGCTCCATGCGCCCGTAGTTTCCCCAGACTATCACCTTGGGAAAACGAGGGGGGAGCACAGTTAATCCTCTGACCTGCACATTTGTTTGGGAAGCACAAGTCTGATAAATCCTCCTTTTACTCATCCAACTTCCCAGGGCTTCACTACAGTCCAAGAACAGCAGAAAGGTTTATGCTACCAACAGGTGACGTGAAACTCTGGCTGATGATTTCACTTATTTTTTCTTTAAGCACAGTTTTACAAATCCTAATGTTGCCAGACTTTCTTTTCCTCCTCCATGGAAAAGGGGTGAATGCACATGGGGATGAGGCACCATTCTGCTGTTCCAGTTCTGTTCCAGCACGTGCACAAAGTATCCCCGGAGCTGCAGCTCCAACATCTGCATGTAAAGCCCGGCCCTGGCACAGTAACACACCTTGGGCACAACAAGGGGTGGTCCGTGCAAAAAGGGCAGGAAGGGCTCCTGATCTGGAAAAATACACCAACACAAAACAAAAGGAGGGCAACAGCTTGGGTCAAGAGCCAACAGTTTGAGGAAAAGAGAATGTCTTAACTTCTGCACTCAGAGCTCGTGACAGATGGTGACGAGGGACAAGCCACTCACCTGGAGAAAGGGCAGGAGCCGAGCGCTGGCAAGCGGGACGGTGACGTGAGGGACACACGTGGAGTGGCATGCAGGGGAGGCAGAACAGCCCGCGAGAGAGGCTGGCAGACGCAGAGGGAGGGCTAATGAGAGAGAGCTGGCAGACGAGCAGGGAGCGCTGAATCACGCTTACGACACGATGGAGACCGGTGGGTGGAACGACATGTGTGAGGGTCACGGGCTCGGGCATGCTGGGGCTCTGCACGTGACCAAGTGTCCCGGCGTGGCTCAGGACAAAGGTGACGACTGACAGCAGAGCGAGTCCATGTTCTGAGGAGGCGAGGATGAGCGCGATGGGTTATGACAGTGACCAGTGATCTCTGGCTAATCCTGACAGCTCCTTTCCCTAGGCTCTGAATAACCATCACGTTACAATTTTCTGTAAAACGAGGTAGGAAAAAACCAATGAATGTCAAATTAAAAGATAAAAAATAACACTCAGGTCAGCGTGAGATGGAGCAAGCCACCGCAGAGAGTTCATCTGGTGGCATGGCCACTGTCAGCCAGCCAAGCTCCTGGTGTCATTCTCTTGCAATAAGTGACTTTGCTGGCAGCAGGTAAGGAAACCATGCAAGGCAAGGGCAGACCCACCCAATTTCAGCTAAAATGTTCTCTCGTTGCAACAGGGAAAAATGCCTTTAATCAAGGTAAATGAGGAAGAGTTCACTAATGAGAAGGATCCAGCGGTTAACTGGCAATTCATAAGCCAGTGGAGGGAAGCAACAGAAACTCACAGGTTAATTACATCAGTATTACCAAGGGATTTTAGCCAGGCTTTATTGGAGGGAAATGATTTAGGTATGAATTAACAATGCAAATGACTATTTGCTCTGGAAACACAGATGCAGATCTGAAAATATGAGTGTGGCAGAAACTGTATGGCAGCAAAAGAAAAGAGGTAGAAAAAGGGAAGATATGCGACTGGGTGATGGCCAAAGCAGAGTGCTCTGAATACACGTAAATGCAGAAGACAACCTATGTTGCAAGATTGTTTAGCACCTATAGGCACTACCTACCTCCTAACAGGAAAAAAGAACTAAAAAACATAAAAATAACCTTTTCCTGGTAGGCACTCACGTTAACCTGGCAGGGTGTCAAATAATCATCAGTTTGAGCACGAAGAAAAGGTATTCCTTCCCATTTGTTACATTCAGACCGAGTGCATTTGGTTCAATTAAACATTGGCTTTTTCTCATCTATAGTCATTATACAGATCCCTTGCCAGACTTGGTATCTTCCAGCAGAGGTGGAAGAGACAGCGTGGCAGACCTGAGACTTGCTCATCTTACCTGTAACACTTTGCCCTGGGGGCTCTCAGGAAACAGTAACACCTGATTGTACAAAGGGTCTAATGATTTGCGAGCCACTTTTGTCTTCTTTTTCGCAATGCACACGCCATTCTCTAGCAGGTAAGCTTTGATGTAAGCAGCTGGAAAAAATAAACATGGTCAAATATGAAAGAATCTTCATGCTCACTTTAGAAAAGACAGAGTGCCGTGTCTCAGCTGTTTCTAAAGAAGGCATTTAGAGCAGCGAGATGTGCTCAACCAGCCTTGTTTTCAGTACCGCATACAGACTGCTTATGCTTGCAGAAGCCAAGCGGAATTAACATTTTCTCTATTCGCAAGCATGGCAGGAGGCTGGGGCTCAGGGAATTACTTCAAGAGGTCAAAGCACACTACCTGGCAGTGTTTTGGAGCCGGGTTTTGGTGTCAGTCCTCGAGCCTGAATGATATCCACTTCGAGCTGCCCATTGCGCTCTTGCAAGCCGATTTCCACATCCCCTAAAGCCAAAATGACAAAACAGACAGAAGATGCTGAAAAAAAAATACATGTGGGCTACTAAAATGTTAAAAAAACCCCAATTTTCACGTCACGCCTGCTACAAGCTGTAACAAACTGTGGGCCCTGAGTGCCTGATCTCCTCCTGCATTATCTGGAGCAGCTCTGAGTGACTCAAACCCACATCTTCAAAAGCAATCTCTAATGTCAGCCCTCTAACACAGAATCATAGAATCATTTTGTTTGCAAGAGACTCTTAAGATCATCGAGTCCAACCATAACCGAACTCCAGCACTAAACCATGTCCCTAAGAGCCTCATCTACACATCGGTCAAACCCCTCCAGGGATGGTGACTCCAGCGCTGCCCTGAGTAGCCTGTTCCAATGCTCCACAGCCCTTTTCAGGAAGAAATGTTTCCTAATATCCAATCTAAACCCTCCCCTGGTGCAACTTGAGGCCATTTCCCCTCATCCTAGCACTTGCTACTCAGGAAAAACATGGCTTGGGTGACTCAGTCCCACACTCTTCAGCAGCATCGAGCCTCCTCATCTCTCCCAAACTGAAACCCCTTGAATTATAGTCTGCTTTGGAAAAATGCAATTATGGTGGAGCACAGGAAAATCTTTAGAGAGCCCAGTGTGTCTCAGAGAGCAAGTAAACCGTGAAGATGCACAGGATGCATTTTCAGGATTTTAGCTGAGTTTTACTTAGCCTATGCCTTTCGGATGTGATGAGGAAAGCACAAAGCTGGTGCTCGCCTACTGACACCACATCCGCAGAAATCAGCAAACCCCTTCAGCCAAACTTACTCGATTTAACAGAGAGAAACAGAGCCAGGGAGTGGGAGGGCAGCAGACGCCGGACACATTATTAAGCAGCTGGTAGAAGTGGTCTGGTTCAAGATTAAATTAAAGCCTCCTAACGCCTTTCTGTTCCTTACCCATGGAGGTGGTGGCCAAGGTCTGACGGCCAACGAACTGCGCAGGGCCCATGCTCCCCAGAAAGTCACTGAACTGCCCCGCAGACGCCAGGTGGACTCCACTGAAATTCAGGCTGCAAAAGAAACAGATTTCGGTAAGTGTTTAATTTGCATTTTAAAGCAACCCAGTAACAAAGCACCAGATTTAATAGATCTCCAAAACAAATGACAACAACGGAAGCCTTTTTCCCCTTGCAAAACTCAGAGATTTCCAGGAAGTTCAGCTACATGTGATATTTTTGTGATATTTAGCTCCAGGTGGTATTTTTGAGATACAACAGAAACAGCAGGATTTATAACTGGCATTAATTCCAGGGAAGATTTTTCTTGGTTTTCAGTGTCACCAACTCCTCAGGGGCACAGGGCACATCCCCAGTGCCACCGTCCATCCTGGGGACAGGGGCAGCTGTGGAGCCACCCAACTCCTGCCCCATTGCCCAGCTGGCATCTGCCAAACCTGATGGGACAGACCCCGAGGACAGGACCACGGCAGAGATGCTGGATTGTGCGCAGGCAGACAGGCAGACAGACAGACAGACAGACAGACAGACAGCCCCAGGCCCAGTAAATCTGCAGGGATGGGGAGGTGCGACAGGGAAAGGAGGGGAAGGGGGAGCCTGGAGCCAGATGGGTTTTATCAGGCTCAGGATTTGCCCATACAAGGAGGGGAAAGCGAGTCCTGTTCCAGGGAGGACCAGAGGCTCCTCACGCCTGCTGGATCAGGCATTTTGAGCTGTCCATAGAGAGTCAAAAAAGGATGAAAACTAGTGCTTAGAGAACCTAAAACAGTTTAAAAAAAAAAGTGACCTGACAGAGGAAGACCTAAGATTCAGCAGGAGATGAATGGACTATCGGACAGAAGGTAAATGTTTTCTTTATTCTCCTCAACTCATGGAAGATAAATGGGCCAAGCTCAGGTCTCACTCCTGCCCTGGGGAGTGTGTGACCTGAACCAGCGCGTAAATAACGAGCTGGCAAGACAACTCACAGCCCTTCAGGGAAGTGTTCACTGCTGTGCTCAAAACAGATGCTTGGGCTCATTAACAAGATGCTGAGGACCAGGTCAGGGGAGGGGAAGCCCCGGACTGAGCGAAGCCTAACGCTGCGAGAGGCTGCGGAGCACCCGGCGCCATCCAGGGATCTCTCCTCACCGTGGGGACTCAAATGTGGGGGACAACCGCCCACAGAAACTCTGCTCGCTGCACACCACCAAAGAGAAACCCTCCTTCTGGCCCTGGAACACCCAAAACAACTCCCAAGCCTGCCAGCAGACCATTTCCCCTTACCTGCTGGGGAGAGAACTGCACTGAAGGCTGATGCCAAATATTTCTCCATGCTCAATAAACACATGGAGAGAATCTGCCTGTGCTTCCACACACCAGCTCAGCCCTCCCATGGGCCACACTGCTCCCAAAGGCTCTGCCCAGCGGCTGGGGCAGCTCATGAGCAAGTAAAATCATCTACTAACAGAACAACCGATGCTGCAGCCCACATCAACAATACCCCAGCGTGAAGCAGGAGAGAACGAAGAACAGTGCGAAAAAGCATTAGAACACAAGCTGTTGGGCTAAAGGTGAACCAAGGGCAACTGGAAGTGTTTCCAGCAAAGCCAACGTTGCCCTTATCTCCGCACAGATGCAGGAGTCGGAGGGCTCGGGGTCATTAACAGTGCCATTCCAGGGAGGGGACAGCATGTCACTGCGGGGCTGTGCTCCAAGCATGGACCATCGCAAGGGGAGCAGTCGAGCCGCTGCCCGAATGAAGCTGCTGCTGCTTTGTGATAGGAGAGAAACAGCAAAAACATGCTTAAAAACACAGGCCAAGGTCAAGACTCCAGCAGTTTGGATAACAGGCTCAATTAATAGGTTTACTAGCGCTATATGGAAGTCAGTATTAGGTGAAACAGTTAATGTCCCCTGCTGTTGTTATATTTGACTGGGAAGGGAAAACATAGGGAATTAATTCTTTACTAGATGATGCCATTAGCTGGCAGGACTGACTGCTACGTTGCACAGAGGCTGACCTTCCGAGGCCGCTTTATTAGACATTAGAAGCAGCAGCTCTAAATCAGGCTCCTCAGCTTTGACCGATTCCTGGACGTAAATTTGGGTATTGCCAATAACCCTGGAACGGAAACAATTTTTGTCTGGAAAAATCATAAGCCACCTCCAAGAAATCCATTGCTTCTCCCTAGGGAGGAGAGGGAAGGGGAAAATAAAACTGCAAAAATTTAGAATGCATATGAATTAGAAACAGCAGGAACCATTTAGCTGCATCGGCTAAATTTAGGATGCTCAAATCCATCTCGCTGAGCTGTGTCTGTCAAGTGCTCGGAGAGGAGCTGGGATGCTGAGGTGAGGGGGCTGTGTATGGTTTGGTTCTGAGATCGGTGGGACAGCCCTGCCCCATTCACTCAGTTGCTTTTCACGCAGCTGAAGCAGGGAGGAAAAGAGCTCCAGGCACACCAGTGATTTCTTTCAGGTGTTTAAACACAGCCCTGGTGCTCCCAAGAGCTCTCTCCTGCACACTCAGCAGATTATTCCTGCCTGATTTCTGCACAAAAATGAGCTGTTTCTCACCTGCCCTTGATCCAGCAACCAGCTCTCCAGCTGAACCCGCACCGCGGGTGCACGAGCAGGGAGATGTGCTCCTGAAGGGACCTGCCGCAGGTGACAGTGACGCTCCATCCCGGGTGACAGCCAGCAGGCGGGCCTGGAAAGCCCATCGCCAAACACGCCTGTCCCTTAACGGGAGAAATCCCTACAACCTGGTTATCACCAATATCACCAATTCGAAAAGAAGTGCTAAGAACAGCTGCAGGAATAAAGTGGGAGCGTTTTGCAGCTGACTTGCAAAAAACCAACTGTCATAACCAGCAGTGCCCTAGGGGCCGGGGCTGCGGCAGGGCCACCTCCAGCTGACAAACAGCCCCACACCGAGCAGATTAACAGGTGACACTCGTCAGCCTTTCGTCTAAAGGGCACAAATTGTCCTCTGAGCAAGGGCAGCGCAGCCTTTTGATCAGGAAAGAGAAATTAATTATCCCTTCTCTGGCCCCCTGCTTTCACTGATCATGACTCACGTGCTCTGCTTTGCTGCAGCTGAATGAGGGTGATTGTAATGAAGTTAAAGCTTATGGGTTTTGCTGGGGAATTGGTTGTAACTTGAATGTGACTCTGTTAGTGACCTGAAGGCACGGGGAGACCAGCGAGACCTCCTTGTTTGCCAAGGACAAACAAAGGACACGTTGCAGGAGGACCTGCAGACACAGCCCTGGGCTGTGAGTGAGGATGCAGAGCAGGATGACACCAGACACCATCGATCCTGGGGTCTCAGAGCCCACTAATGTGGGGCAGCAACAGCAGAAACCCACACAAACGTTAATTTTGTTGGCACAGGCACCACCTGCACCTCCAGGCTCAGCACAGGCTGCAAACCCCGTTTCAGACACATGGATTAAACAGCCGTTTCTAAGCCAAAACTGTCCCTGGTCCAGCAGCCAGGGACACCTCCGCATCGCAGCACAGACACCGCTGGGGACAGAAGGGGACAAGTGCTCTTGCTGCAGTCGTGTGGACACCCGCGAGAGGGAGACAAGGCCACGCTGACACCGGGCTGGAAGCTGCAGGCAGCGCCAACCACATCGTGACACAGCCCGCATGCAGAACAGGGACCTGACCACCCTTCCTGACTGTGAAAAACACAGGACCACATAAACTACTTATTTATTTTGTGACACGTTTGTACGCAGAATAAAACTGCATGTTTGCTCAATCTGCGGCACCGTCTGCTCAAACTCAGGCTGAAATTGCCTAGATGGTCTTCTTTTTAAACACAACATTCATAATCCTGATTATTCGGTCTCTGAAGACTGCGCTCCTGTGTTGCACGCTGTAGGTCAGGGCATATGAAATCTGTCCTCTGTAGTGTAATTTAAGAGCGGTTTAAAGGCTCTTTGCCAGCTTCTCTTAAAGGCAGCAGCATTTCCCGACCCACCCAAACATCCGTGTCCCTCCTCTGCACGTGCGAAGCATCGAGCAGTTGGTTCCTTCGCTGCAAGGTCACTTTTCTTCAGATATATTCGAATAGAGAAACAGCTTTTCAGAGCTCGCTTGCAAGCTGATCAGGATTTGAGTGCCTAGACAGGCAATGCCAATTTCAATAAAAAACGGTAAGAAGCAAATTCGGAGCCCCCGTGCCGATCCCTCTCATGCCGTACACACGGCTCTGCTCAGCCTCTCCCTGCGCATCAGCACGCAGAGCATGGAGCAGCACAGACACGTTTAGGGAAAATGTATCATTAATTTCTTTTCCTGTCCACGTGGAGTTTGTCTGACCTCTTTTGTAAAGCTATTTTTAAATTGCTCCTGGGGATCTGGATGCCAGGTATACCATTATGCTGCTGCAAGCATCTGCACAATGGGCTTGTCAAAACCTTGCAAAACTCGCAGAAAATATGGCAAGAAGGCACATCCACAGGTCACTGAGTCCACACCCAGGTCCAAGGCCAGAGCAGCTTTATTTTACATCATCTGTGACAGCTGCTTGTCTGACCCGTTCTTATAATACCTCCCTAGGTAATTTATTCCTGTGCTTTGCTTTACTTTTTCCTTCCAAATCTTTTTCCAGTCCTTCCTCTTTGCACATAAATCCTCAACACCATTTGTGAGTTATCAACTGGAAGCACAGACCAACCTATTTCCTTTCTTTTGCCCTCGATACAGTGCTTTTTAATTCCACCTTACAACACTTTGGGACTGGTCTCAATTGTACCAGCTTGTAACGGCCACACACTCGCTGCCGTGTCCACGCAGAAGAAATGCAGAGCGAGGTGTTCATCTCCTCCCTTTGCAGGCTGAGTGTGATATCCTCTATCAAGAAGCTCTGTCAAGAAGAGGGGGATTCTGAGACGACTTTGTGTGTCTCCTCCTTGGACCAAATCCCCATTACTGCCTCTTTATCACACTTGATTTTTGCGGAGCTTCACTGCTGCGGGTTCAGCCAGGCGGGGGGTGGTGGAGCCAGAGCCGCCCCCAGCACACCCAGACAACAGCTTTTTTCAGAAGATAACATTTTGCCTTGTGCTCTTCATGGATTTGTTTACACTATCCACAAAACCACCTATTTGCCATCGATTGAAGCCCTTAGAGCTGACACACTCTTAAAGAGGTGCCCATGGTACCCAGGATGTACATGGGATGTGTCTGGGGCCAGGGTTCGGAAATTATTGTTCTGTTCTTGTAAATATTTTCTAAAAGGCACCTTTTTTTGGTCCTCTTAGCACACAAAGTTGCAATTAATAAGCAAGGTGCTTAAACACAGCCATGCAACTTAATGGTTTGACTTGCACAGCTGAACTAACAGATTTGCTATATGCCTATATCCAATGCATAGCTAAGTTCTCCAGCTCTGCCTTTGAAAACTGGGACAGCAACACATGCTTCCCTCATTCAGAAGAAAAAAAGGGAGGGGAAGTCTCCTCTGAGACCGATAACATATTTGCCAGTTATTTTCCTTGACCATTAAAAACAAAAAACCAAAACCAAACCAAAACCCCCACCATCAGAACTCCAATTTCAGGGGGCAGAAATGTTCCGTATTACAATCACACTCATCCATATTGCATGATAAGCTCTTTTAAATTGCATCTTACACGCAGAAGCCAAGTAGATATCTATCGGCTAAGGAGGCATAACTGGTTAATTTAATGTACACTGTCCCAATCCTTAAAATATTCATGGTGCACATGAGGAATTATTAATGCGACACGCATCTGACTGCATTGTCAGGGGACTGGGCACACAGTCCCTCACCCTGTCGGAGTGGATGTGAATAACGTAGGAGCCTTCACGTTGGCTTTGGGGGTTTCTTGGAGCAGCGATCCCTGCGGGACCCAAACCCAACCTCACCCCCCCACCCGCACAACCTGCTCTGCCTCCCAACCGGCTCCACTGCTCTCCCAGGCACTCCACTTTCCGGAGCATTTTTAGCACCGTGACGTGCTGTCTTATGTGCTGTAACACACTGTACTGCGCTCGTGTAGCCGGTTCCGTCTGCTCTACAAATCCTGCCACCTAAACGGAGCTATAAAAACCGTGCAGCGAATTATGTACAAAGACCTCCCCCCATCCCCCTCCCCGCCTCACCAGCCCAGCTCCGTTTTTAGCAATCACAAGTCATCTCAGACGCGTTGAATAAAAGATAACTACCTGTCTTCAGAGAGCAATATTGCCTGTTCCCAAGAGGCTGCTGGAAGTGGGATTCACTGTATTTACTGCTGTAACTGCAGCTCTCAAGGTCACATCCTCTCCGAGCTGCGCTGGTCAAGCTTAACGGCACCAAAAGATGTGCTGGTGCTGAACAGGTTGACTCATTTCTTGGCATATTGCAGAAACAATCCCCATGCCTTTCCTGGTTTGCATCTCTGAAGGCCTTGATTTCCTATAGCCTGGACTGTATTAACAGCACATTTCATTATATTTCTTTAAAAGGACTTGGATAAAAGGAAAGCTCTAAAGATAATTTGCTATAAAAGAGTCTAGAAGTCCCCTGGCTTTGGATACTGAAAAACAGACACCCAGTGAACAGCTATGACATCAATCACCCGAACGATGCGTTCGGGAATCAAGGCTTTTGGCAATTCTCAAACGACGATGGCTAATTTTTGGTGAAGGAAGGTGAATCTTCACATGGCCAGGCCAGTGTTTTCTCCAGCTCACTTTCAGTCCCTGCTCCACAGTGAAGCAGGGAAGGCAGGCAGCTCTGCCGGACTACGCCCCAGCATTGGTTCACATCAGACGGGATAAGTGGTACAAGCCATATCTTGTAAAACCAGCACAAAACAGAGCAAAACCGAGAGGCGTGAGCTGCCGGCACACGTGTGCCAGGCTGTGTTCTGCCCCCAGCCCTCGCCACAGCGGTGCCTTTGGGCCGGGCTCAGCCTGGCGCTGCCCACACGATGGGAAAAGAGAGATGATTTGGCTAACGACGAGATGATTCCTTGCTGGACAGGCAGACTCATCTCAGATAATACAAGAATAATCCTCTAAGTCTTTGCTACTCATCACCTGCTGTGCTTTTCTAAGGTAAAATTCACCTTAGCTCTCCATAACTTAATCATCTCAGCAGTAGCCAGCAAGAACAAAAAAGCTGACAAGTACCACTTATAAGGGACTATGGCAGCTCGCAGTCTTTTGTTCCGGCTCCATTTTTGTCTTTCTGCTCTGTTTTCAGAAAGGAAAGTGGTTGGCAGAAGTGACACGTAAGTCCAGAATCTCTTGCTTTCTGAACACTGCACATGGTCTCGTGCAGCTGCAGCAAAACCCAGCCAAATCAAGATGTACGTTGTGCAAGAGCCAGGATGGAGCTGGAGATCCCTGTGAAAGCTCAAGGGTTTGTTTGTGAGCTATTCCTATATTCGGAATTTTATCCTTGCAGAAATCTCGGTGTCCTGAGACAGACTGGTAGGCACCTGCTACAGGGGGTAACTGGCCTCTCGTGCAGGTTTTTAAGAACATACATTGAATAAAATACCCATTTCTGTAGAGGCTTGTAACCAGTACCGAGACCGGTCTGGATGAATTACAAATGGAAACATCTGTGTGTGTGAGAGCACAACCAACCTGCCAGTAGCAAACCTGTCCCCTGACCACAGGAGGAGGACAGAGAGCACATCACTTCCACAGCCTGTCTGGGGGCAACTACAGCCCAAAACAGCCCCCGAACAACGAAACAGAAAGGCAGCGGCACTGCTGAAGATCTACAAAAGCCAAAAAAACCAACACCCTGAGATGAGAGATCACCCCATAATAACAGGTAAATCCTAGAAAGTGTAAAAAACCATTCCCAGAGCCCGTCTGTTGCGAAGAACAACTCGGAGGACACGGTGAAGGTTTGGCAGAGGGTGCTCCTGGTCCACCCCCAGCCCTGCGTGGCTGCAGCACCTGCCCGGGGAGCTGAGAGCACAAGTGAGTGAAACCCAGAGGCAGGAATGACTGAAACCAGCTTGGTTTAGAATAAATATCACCTTTCCCTTCCGTAAGCTCTCACATTGAGTTTTATTATATTAATTTCCTACACTGGAGCACAACCACTGTGCAGTATAAAAGCTGGGTAATATAGCTGGGGGACTTAATGCATAGCAAAAAATTAAATGGAGCGGTGTGTTGACATTGTTGGCACTTGCTGGCTCGCGCATGAGCTTCAATTCCAGTCGACACATCCTTCAGACCAGCTAATCTTCATTATACTTCATCACCAGGTAAAACCCACGAGGGAAAATTTTCTTGAAGGAGGGCCTAGCATATCTGAGAAGTATAGACCTACGTAATAAGCCTCTCCGTAAAAAAAAACAACGTGGATTTCATGCACTCTGCTATTCAAACAAAAAGCAGAATTGTGCACTACAGAAAACCCTTTGGCTGCGATGCTTTGCGCTGGCACTGAGCAGCTGTAGCTGCCTGCAGCCAGCTCATCACAACTAACATACAGACCTTTTAAAAGCATGGCTGTATGACTGTGAACAGGTATTTAAGGCCTTCTGCAGCAAAATTTCACCAAATCTTCGATCATTTCAATGTGCCGCCTTTGGAAGTTGTCCTTTTCATCCTTAAATTGAAAAGGATTAGGAAAACATATTGAAGTTGGGAAACAAGCCCAAGCTCTTGGAAGATGAGGTTTTGAATCCACTTTCTTCCCAGTGTGAACGTGCCAAAGAGATGTATGGGTAGGAAGAACTAGGGTAACCTCATCTTGTTGAAAACCCAGTTTTTGACACTCAGTGCTGAAAACTGCCTCGGACCTGGGAGCATCTGCATCAGCCAGATGCACACAGCTCAAGCTACCCCCAACACTAAATAAAAAGAAAATAAACTTGCCACTGCTAACACAATCATACAAATCTTCATTTTGCCTCCCTGGGAACACAGCTACAGCAAACGAGAGAGGTCAAGAGAAATCTGATTTAGCAGAATACGTTTCTGTCTCTCGGAGCTATTCCCCAAACAATTCCTTTCTTTGCTGCAGGAAAAGAAAGCAGAGGAGTTCCCCTCCCATCATGTTTCAAGAGAATAGAGCCCTCTTAGCGCTTTGTACTCTCAGCCCTGTTTGCTTATCACTCGCAGCTCAGACAGATCGCTGCAATTCCCACCAGCCTCCCAGAGGAGATCAATTACCCACCTAGGAACAAAGCACCCAGGAAACAGCACATTTCTCGGAGAATTAGGAGGAGAAACCGTCCGGTCACTGGCAGAGGGGCTGGCAATGATGTTCTGGGGGCGTTCGGGGTTGGAATACCAAATGTTAGGCTTGTTCTAATAAAGACATTCGGATTGCAAGACAGGATTTTTCTTTCTTTGTAGAGCTGATAAGATACACGCCGCCTGTCTCCAGGATAAAACAGCGCTTCTATGGGTGCAATATTTTGTTGGCAGGAATATTCTCACTCCAAGAAAGCCCAACCAAAGCAGCCAGCATATGCAACGACAGGACACAGACCTGTCCTAGAATTATACCCCTTTCCCAGGAGAGTAAGCTACGTAAATATAAAAGGAAAGAATCTGACTTGGCATGAAAGCAGATTTTTGCCCCATATTGCCAAGGGACTGAACTTTATCACCAATCCTGTGCATCTCATAGAGGAGGCAGAACTCCAAGCCGCAGGACTGTGCTGGGGTAGCAGGAATATTTCCCCGGAGACAGCAGCTCACAGAACAGACAAGGCACATCGCAGCTTGGCAGTGACAAGATTGCTGTCGCAGCCTGTGCCTATTTCCAACCTTCAGCACAGATCTGCAATGCCTTTCCAGGATTAGCCTACTTCTAACGCTAAAGAAAGGCTCTTTCATTTACAGCCTGCTACTTATTTAACACCAGAATCACGTTAATTGAGAGCGCCTTTGGACTATCCTAGCATTTTAGCAGCACAATGTACTTGGAATATCACGTAGGACTAGAGAGAGTGTACAGAGAGATGCCAAGTGTGGTACTTGGCTTAAACAGAGCATGTTTTAGGTATACAAACATTTTGGCCTCATACCTAGAAGCACAGAATCTGATGGTATATATTGCCTCTGGTTCTAAATACCGGGCTTTTTTCGTCTCCAAAGATTCCCATGAATGGTCATCGTAATAAAATGATGATTATCTCCATATATGGCTTCAAATAATGGAAATACAAAAATGAGAACTGAAGACAAGTCAGCCCTCAAAGTCCTGGCTTAAGGATCCCCTGGTATAAAGCCTGAGTGCAGCGAAGTGTCAAAAACCACTTCTAAAATACATTCTTTTAGCACACTAACTCAGATGAAACAAAGAAAGCTTGTTACCAAAGGTATATACAAGCTTCTAAATGTGTATTTTGATATCAGAAAGATTATTTTGCTACTTGCATCCCTTTCATCACCTTCAGAGTTCTTTTTTTTCTCCCCAAACCAAATGGCTATTTTGAAATAAGCAAGATGGACAACTGTTGTGCAACATTAAAGAATATCGGCTTACAATTTATACCGGTAATGAGCCTCAGCTGTTCACCGTGAATCTGCTTCAGCTCAGAATAATGAGGAAACTAAAAAAGTACATGAAAAGCTAGAGTATGTGCCAGCTATGCAGACAAAGATCCACTCCACTCAAACTGAGCGGGGAGTACACCTGCAGCATAAGAAAGTCAGACAAACACATCATCTATCACACTGGACATAAATTAGTAAGTGTAAGAAGAACAGGGCATCCCACAGGGGACTACCCAGCTCCCTTTTGACGACTCACTTTCCCTCCGATCCATAGCTGTTCATGCTGTCCTCAATGGACTCGTGGCTGGCTTGGCGGACGGTCCGGCTGGGCATTTCCACAGCCAGCCCCGTTTCTGTGCTCCTCTGGATGGCTCCTTTCAGTCTCCGACCATCCCCATCTAGGAACAAGAAGGGAGAACAGACAGTCAGCTATTGCTAACACAGCCTTTTGTAATGACAGAGTGAAGGAGAAGCAGAGAAGGTATTTCAGGCCCGGCACCGAGCACCCAGGCAGCATTTTGCCCTCACGCAGCGTTTCGTTACTCAGTCCTGCTTCATCAGCAGCTCCCAATCACCTTTGGAACCAACCCAGTGCTCCAGCAAGCCAGAGCTCAGCAGAAACCCAAGATAACCTCACCTACTCTGACCATTTGTACCAATTAATCATGCCCGGAGCACAGGTGCACACAAGCTGGCTACACATGGAGCTGCTTGGTTTGGGGTCACGGCATCAGCACCCATGGGTAGAGGCGAGGCACACAGCCTGCCCGTGCCTCAAAACAGCTCCTAAATCCCATGTTGCTGCCTTGGATTGTGTGGAGCAGCAGGTCTCACCAAGGGAGTAGATGCGAGGAAAAGGCCAGAGGTGATGTGAAGGCAGGATCCCTCCCAGACATGCGATAGGGGAATGGCTGGGCACAGCCAAAATGTTCCCCGGTGGCACCTGGAAAGGCACCAGCAGCAGAACACCCCAGAGAGGACCATTTCCCTTTGCAGACACCCTGGGCCACAGTGCAAAGGGAATTAAGCAGGTTCTGGTTCCTCCACGTGCAGCCCTCAGAGGCTCAGCCCTCTGAAATGAACAGCTGCTATTTTCATCCTCCATCTCGAGCGGCCTGTTGCTCAGAACAAACCATGTTATGTAATGAATATGTAATGAATACCATGACTATTAATTGCTTTCGCTAGTGTTAGGAAGCTCCAGATTTCAACCCACATACAGCAGCACTCATCCTGAAACGCATCTGCTACGAGTTTTCGGGATGATCAAAATCCTTTAATGATGCCCGGCCATTAACCTGGATTCAGGTGACAAACCTCTGATCCAGGGTGCTCTCAGAAAGCCACCAGCTTTTTGAGTGCCACCCCTGGAGAAGAAATGACCTGGTGACTCAGTCTAGAGAACTCAGGATCCCCAGATATTAAAGAAAACAGGTCTTTCCCAACTACTTTAGAAACATGAGGATATCTGCAAGAACCTGTCTAAAATACACAGAACGCTGACTAGCAAGCCGCTTGACCTAAAACACTTCTTGTCAGATCTTGTGTGAAAAGGCACTTAAAAAAAAATCTGTAAGATATCAGAAATGCTTCCTATCCTGCTTCTCAAATTACACTTACGCTGAAATGCAGAGACAAAAATTCTCCAATAAATACAGCTATAAAGTCCCTTTTCCTCTGGTATCATGAGGTTTCCAACTGGGTGAATGTGTTGGCCCCAGGGCTCTGCACCAGCTGCTGTCCCCACATACAGTGCAGAATGTGTGCGCACATCCCCACGGGCCAAGAGGAGAGAATGCGCGTGTTCCGGGTTAACATTAACTACGCTTTGTATTTGTCTGCCTACAGCAATGTACGGAGCACATTGTATAAATCAGGAAGTCACACAAACGTAAAACATTTTTAACATGTGTTCAAGATCCGAACCTTCAGGCAAGAATAATAATATAGGCACCAACAAAAGCAAAGCCTCCTGAAAGGGCCTGACTTCCCAGCCGCTGCAGAGCGGTTCCCTTCGCTGCAGCTCCTCCAAGCCTTGTGCAGCTCTGCTGGATCCTCTGACGGGGTTTCTGGGCTCCTCTCAGAGAGCTTCCCACAGCCTTGCGGCCACACTTGATGGTCCATTTCATTTGTCTCACATTCACCTCCACAATCTTTTCATCATCTACATCCTTCTGCGCCTTTAATGTTAGCCCCTACGAGAGCCTTGTAGGCAATCAGAGCCAAAGCAGCAAATGACAAATGTAAGAAACAAATTAAAAATGCCTTGTTGCCCATCTGCTTCAAAAAAGAAAAAAATCTCTTATTTTCCCAATCTAATGCCTGGAGACATTCATACTTAGAAGATTATGCACCAACATCTGGCAATAAACTAGAGGCTTGGGACAGAGCGGGGCTTTAGAGCTTGCTGCCCCCTATTAGCCATCTCCCGATTCATAGCTAATGACGTAAAGTAGAAGGGCCCAAAGGCCAGGAAAGGTGGCCCCGTGAAGCCGGGCGGCCCCGTGAAGCCGGGCGGTACAGAGCACCGTACCGGAGACGAGCCGGCTGGCGCAGCTCAAGTTCAGCTGTAGCACCACATGCACAGCTTTGCGTTGCTGGCTTCCTACATGGGGGTGGCTTTCTAGTATTCCCAATTGCTTTCACAGATATGACACATGGATATTCTTATTTAAAAAAAAAAAATATATATATATATATACACAAACATAAAGGAAAAACTACGGAACGCAAGAAGACAGAAGACAAGAGTCCCTTATTCCTCCCTCCTCCTCCAGGCAGGTATCCAGAGCGACTGCTGCATCTCACAAACCATCTCCCCGTATTCCAGAGAAAGGCTTCTCCAGCCTCCTTCCCCTCCAGTCTCCTTTTTGAAGAAGTTTCCCTTGAACAGATAGGGGAGGAAACTTTTGTCAAAAAGGCAAGTTCCCAAACCACTGCGGCCAGAGTCAAGACTGAAACAGGATGAGATGGACATAAGCAGAAGAGATGCCACCAGAAATGGGACAGAGGTTCCTAAATCACACCCTTAAAAGCTTTAGTCAAACTTTGCTCACACTCAGCACATTACAAAAATACCGTGTTTTAACCCCCTCCGTTGGGAGAGATGGGCAGATGATAAACGGCACACCTGGAAAGGAAATAAATATGTACAAAGCTGCACTGCTTGTCTGGGGACCAAAACCATTTCACAAGCCGCAGTCACCCAAGAACAACCTTCTCTGCCCAGTGTGGAGCATCGTCCAGGGGCTGTGCCTCCTCCCTCACCCGAAATCTTGTGCTTCAACAGCTTTGCAAATCAAGGAGGCAGGTCATCTGTGAGGGTGTTGCCTGGCAAAACCATTTGTCTTTATTTATTTGCTAGTGGTATCTGGAACAAGTAAGAGTAGCACTGATGTTTTCTGTGGGGTCACCAGATTGATTTTCTGCACCTTTTCCAATGAAGCAGTGAACGACAAAGGTTAAGCGGCTGGTCAAGAACACAGTGCAACACGCAGCTGAAGAGCAGATTCTGCTTCGGAATGACCTTGAGAAGAAGAAGTATTTTGCCCAAACACCCAGGCTGAAGCCACCCAGCACCTCGCAGACGCCAGGAACCAGAAGGGACCAACCACTCTGCCAAGTGTTCTGTATTGACAGGCGCTTAGGTTTTGTTCTGTTCAGCCAAACAATTTCTGTTTGGCTAAAGAATATCTTCCAAAAAAGCCATCCACTCCGGATTTGAAGATATCGAGAGATGAAGAATCTGCCATTTGCCTGTGCAGTTTATTTTACTACTCAATATTTAAAGATGTGACTTAAATTTGCCTGGTTTCAGCTTTCAGCCATCAGTTTTTCTAATGTCCTCCTCCACTGCAGGGGCTGCTTTGTGTGCTCGCTATAAAGGCTCTTCCGCAGTGTTATCAAGTCATCTCTCAGTATTTTTTGACAAGTTAAATAGACCGAGCACTTCATGTTTCGTATGCTCTAGCATTTTTTTTTTCTCCTGGCCTTGAATCTTTTTAATGACCTCCCCAGGTTTTAAACGCCCCTTTGAGAACACGGCAGAACTGGAGATGGCATTTTAGTGCAAAAACATGCTTGTATTCTCATCTTCACTCCTTGTGTTTGTAGCTCCCCAGACCACAGTGACCTCTCGGTACAGCATCGCACCTCTCCTGGACACTGCAGCTCCTGCCTGTCCTGCTGGTACAACCTTGTAGAACATTATAATATATAAATAATAATAATAAATATAATAAATTATTCTTAATATATTAAGAAATATGTAAGAAAACATTTAATTTGAAAAGAAACAGCAAAAGGTCCAGACAGCTTTTTGCAACTCTCCCATCCTCAGTGCTATTTATTACCCTGCTAATGGGCACATTGCCTGTGAATTTTGTAAGGTTTAAACTTATGCCTGCTCCAAATAAAATGAAAATGTTGAATATCATCACAGCCCACAGCTTAGGGGAGGAGGGACAGGCGCTGATCTCTTATCTCTGGTGAACAATAACAGAACCCAAGGGAATGGCAGAAGATGAGCCAGGGGAGGTTCAGGTTGGACATGAGGAAAAGGTTCTTCACCCAGAGGTGCTGGACGCTGAACAGGCTCCCAGGGAGGGGTCACAGCCCCAACCTGTCAGTGTTCAAGAAGAGACTGGACAATGTCCTCAGACACATGGGGTGAACTGTGGGGTGTTCTGTGCAGGGACAGGGGTTGGACTCCATGATCCTTGTGGGTCCATCCAGCTCAGGGCATTCTGTGATTCTACGAATAGCACCAGCCCTTCGAAAGAGCCTCCTGGCTTTGAGGCTGCTCCTTGACAACTGCTTCTTGAGATGCAAAGTAAGTTTTTAAGCCATTTATCACTATCACATTTTTTAGGGTCATGTTGTTCTAGGACAAAACCCTTACATGCTTATCACATTTACCCAGATACCTGCTCCTACTAAAACTCAAGGGAAAAAAACATCTAAGACCCATTTTCCTTAAGTCCTTCTTGACTGGCGTTAATTATATTCCATCATTTTGTTCTTTATTAATTAGATCTCATTATCCTGTTTTCCCTAATTCTGTGACACTAGACCAAATAACCAAAAGCTCCCTCCAGACAAGCCAGGAATGGACAAAGATGAGTAAGGCGACGGTGCAGGTTCCCTGCACAGCACGGAGCATCCTTTGGAGAGCTCCCTTCCTAAATACACTTCCAGCTCTTCTCACAGATGATGCCGCTCCTGTGGCAGAACTGCCGGCCACCCAGAACTGTATTTGCCTTCTCTGGAGAAACAAGACTCTTCACAGCCCTTCCTCTCTGCTATGGACAGGTCTCTCCATGCTCCAAGGACATCAAGTCTTGAAAAATCTATGCGAATACTGCAACGGTTCACCACAAGGTCACGATTATGTAATTATTACTACCACACAGAACCGCTCTACACTAGATGTTTATTGAGTTGATGTTTCTGAGGGACAGATCATGCCCCTTTCACCGTTATCCTTGCACCATCTCCTCTCTCGTCACCTCCTTCTCCTCCACCCAGGTGTTTGGTACCTTCCTTCTCTTTTCCAGTTTGCTTTCAATTTTCTCCTCCATGCTTGCTCAGTTTGCTGGATGCTATTGACACAAAACGAAACCAGCATGATACATGTGCTACAGACCCTCACAAACTTTAGAATTAATTGATATTGATTTAACCCTGAGATTAGGAATTGATGAATTTCAACTCAATCGGCTTTGCTCCTAAATTAACCAACTGCTTCCAAACATGGAACATGTTGGTACCCAAAGCACATGGCCAGGCAGCACCAACACCGGCCACCCAATACACACTAAGGATCTGGCAAAACAGCCCAATTAGCTTTTCACCTTCCCAAACTTCACCTTGGGGTGCAAGGCGAGAAAAAAAAATATCAAGAAGAGAAAAATCGGTCGGACACTCACTTTCAGGTTGCATTTGTTCCTATTGCAAAGCTCTGGAAAAAAACACATTTTGCATTTTCCAGGAAAGCCCAGTCCAAGCCTGAGCAAACAGGCTGTGTTTCTATTGCTCTTCTTACCCAAGCCAAGCAACGTGCATAGATCCGCATCCACACGCGTGCAGGGTATCGACCGGGGCAGACTCTGCTCTCCGGTTTCACACCCGGGTTCTTCAGCTTTGCTCCAAAATGAGGCGCAGGTACAAATCAGCACTCAGTAAGCATGGAGAACTGACAACCCCAGCGGGAAAACAGAGAAAAACCCACTGTCAGAGTTGATGCACCCTTCGGAGCATGTTGCACATCATGTAGAAGCAAAGATGATGAGGGGGATGAAGGTCTGTGGTAGCAGAGTGCTCTGCAGGCAGCATCCAGCACAGGGACAGGACCGACTGCCTGCAAAGGAGATACAGCCTGAGCTATGTGGCACATTACACCAAATCTTCCTGCTCTACCCTCAGCTCAAACATGGTCTCTCAAGCGCTTTCACTTCCCACAGCCACGAACTCCACTCTTAAGTTCAAAACCAAAGAGTCAATTCTTGCTTTCTTCTCCATGAAGATCTGCCCCAGGGAAAATATGATGCACATTAGTTTGGGGTTGAAAATGAAGAAGGGAAAACATCAAGCACTCATCTGGATATTATCACCTGTCGAGATTAGGAAGAAGGTCCCCTAGTCCAGCAACTGGTCTTTGACACACCTGTGGGCAAAAAGCAGCAGTGGGAGTCAGCTCAGCACACTGCGAGACTGCTGGTGTGCTCACCATTTTACCCATTTCTTATTTTCAAATACTCTGATAAAAGAGCCAAAACGTTAGCTTCTCCGCTTCAGACTTCGTCACCGCACTGTTGCTCCTAATGGGCTTAAAAATAACAGGTTACTTTCTGTTTAGTCAGATGCTGAGTCCCTACAGATGTGCACTCAGATTTGTGTGCCGTGAATCAATTCTGAAGTGAATAAAAGTCTTCCCACAGCCTTGCACGACCGTCCAACACCTGCGGCAGCCTGGCCCACGCTGAGGGAGCAGCTGTCGGGTGGGCATCGCACGCCCTTCCACATCGGCATCTGTGTTCGGAGCAAGGCGTGCTGCTCTCTAAGGGGATGCTACTGCTAAGGGAGAATATATATATATATATAAATACTGGATTGTCACTTCAGAACGCAGTTTAACAAGATGAACTCAATCTCATCATGCCTGGCAAGCTCTGACATCCTGCCAAGTATTCCCTACATCGACATCCTAATGGAGCGTGAATTATGAGCACCTGAAGAGAGGCAGTTTGTACTGCGCTCCGGAACACGCCAGAATATCATCACAGCCTGAATAATCCACCAGAAATGTCAGAAAGCGGCTGGGGATAAGCAGGAGCACTAAGCAGGCTGTTTGCTTCATTCCCTTGTCCTAGTTTCAGACACTAATAAAATCACGCCCTTCCCAAATTAAGCAGAAAATCTTCTGTGAGATGTAAAAAAAATATATATATTATACATATATTTCAACATGTTAATTCTTAATCTGTGCAAATTGAATACATCGACAGGGTTGGGAAAGGTCAGTCAACTGTTCTTGTGAGAGCCAGAAAATAGTAAAATTAGCAACTATTTGTATGGATGCGACAGCCACAGAGCCCAGCAGAATGCAGAGCAGGGCCAGGCAGCCTATGGAGAAGCCAACGAGACACCTCCTCTGAACTCCCACCCATAGCAGAGTCACCAACACGTCCCACTGCTCCTGGCCCACTACAGTATTTGATATTTCAGCACAAAAAGTCCTTTCTCTCACCCCAGTGTTCAACCCTGCCCACCGGCAGTGGTCACACCTGTGCCCAGATGCATGGACATCAAACCCACTCCCCCTGAACGCATGGTTTTTGCTGTTTCCTCCTATTACGAGGACCAAAACCCATTCACCGGGTTATTTTTATGAGGCTGGCAGCAGTCTGGGGGGCTGCCCTCCCTTCTTCACCCCCTGAGCTGGAGATGAAACTTCCTCTGGCTGCAGAAAGGCAAATCAACTCATAGTTGTAGACAGCTCAGGAGCTCTGCAAGTCTTCAGAAACCCAACAGCCCTGTTTTTAAAGCCTAACAGTAGCTTAATTTAGGTAGGACATCGCTAACCTTCCTCCTCTTCCTTCCTATAAACACTAAAAGCAGAGCACAGATCTAACACCCCCTGTCTGTCCCTCCACAGCCCCAGCCCTGGGACAGGAGCACTTTACCCTCTAACCCTCTGCCAAGCACCAAACCCCCCCGGGGGTTCTTAGCCTTGCCTGGAGTGTCCAAAACCCCCCAGTCCAGCCCAGCCCCCCAACTCCTCACCCACCTTAAAGAAGCAAATGTTTTCTCCCCCAGGCTGCAGTTTGTTTTAAACCCCACAATATCTGTATTTAAGCAGATCTCCACCGCAGTGAGATGTTACCACCTCTTGCAGGTTGGCTGGAGCGCTGCTAAACCACCACTTTCGCTTCCTATCTTCGCAAGACCCATTTTTGTGTTTTAAACTAGGATAGTGTGATACATTTTTCCTGTTCCTTTTTGAGGCTAAATCCAAGTAGTTCCCATGAAACTATTTTTAATTTTGACCTTTTTGATAATTCATCTATAGAACAAAATTAAATGGCCAAAACTTTCACTTAAAAATGTCTAAAGAAAGAGCTCTGTAACTAACACGTAGCCAGGAAAATTACTTGGAGATTTTTTTCCTTTGCTGACAAGAGAAAAAGCTAATAAACCAAAAGGTAAACATATATATTCCACTGTCAATGACTTTTAAACAATTTTTGACTATGATAAAAAATTGTTTAGCTTTTGACAATAAAAAAGTTACAGTACCATAACACTAACAAAAACATTGGGATCTTTCAGAGTATTTCATGGGAACCACCTTGCAACTGGATCCAGCTCTTCAGAATTCTTTCCATGTCTCTATTTTGCTTGCAGCAGTGGGATCCAATTAGCTTCATCTGTTTCTGCATTTTTATTTTTATAAGAAAACGGAACACACTGCCCCTTTCTTTTCCCCCCAATCTGCCAGGCTCTGCAGGAGAGTCTGATGCAATGCAACGTCCGTACGCGTACAGAAAATTCACCGCTGTAATATTTCACCAGCAGCCAAGCAATGAGACCCAAACGCTGTCCCGGCTGCAGGCCCAGGTCTCCAGGGACACGCACGGGACGGCTGACACTGCCCCGGTTGTCCCTGGAATTGCTGCACGTCTGGGACACACACAGCCCAGGCCCATCCTGCAGAACCATCCTCTGCTGCTTTGTGCTTGGGCAAGGGCTAATGACTTAAAAAACCCACAACTAACTATGATATTTATCATTCAATGAGCCACGTATCTATACACACGCACACACACACACATCCTGACTGCACGGCCATGAGGGAATGCAGTCTTTCCACTTTTTTGATTTTGCAGTTTAAGCCTGACTAAGAGTCATGTCTATCTTAGAGTCTGCCAAGCCAAGGAGAGTTTAATTGATGGGCTCAGAGAACAGGTACATCTGGAACAGCCGCAGACAACTAATAACAAATAACTGGTTTTATTTAAACTACTACATTGTAGTATTTATTCCCTAGAAAGCTGTAGTATTTATTCCCTAGAAAGCCGGGGGAAATGTCTGACAGAACTAACAACCAGCAGTGCTTTAAGACAAAAGGTTCTCAGTTCAAAACTCTTAGAACTTCGTCAGCTATAAAGGTCTGGGCATCAGGAAAACATGAAAAGCCAAAAGGTGGGTGGTTAGTTCATCTGCCAGGGCCATCCCAGGGCTTGCTTCTTGTCACCTCACGAACAGGACCAGCGGTGGAGCCGATTTGTGTCCCAGTGGCTGGAAGTCCTCCAGCTGACCAACATTAGTTACCAAAGCCAGGTCAGGATCTCTAATTACAAGTGAGTTGAACCAGAGCGCCCTGTCCTAATTCTGCTGTCCATCTCACACTATTAATAACTCTGAGGATGTTGCTTAAGTCCAGAATCTGAAATATGAATGAGCCTGAGCTGCAGAAAACCTCTCCATTTAGGAGAAGATGACAAAAATGAGATGACTGCACAAAAATAAAGCCGCTAGAAAGTGTCATTGCAAGGGAAGGATGGCATGAGATGAAAGAGTTGCCCTGTCTACATTTCACTAATCCAGGGAGCTTTGCATGAGGCTGGTCCTAAAATGTGCTACATTTATAGGAATGATGGAGAGAGGGGAGAGGGTGAGGCCAGGGCTCTGCCTTATGTATTAAAGAAGTAAGTGACTCCCTCAAATTCACAGCTAGAGCAGGTAAAGTTTAGTTTTGGTCAGGTAAAATTCAGGGAGAAAGAGCCGACAAGGCCAGATTTATTAACAAGATCTTTCCACTTTTCTTCTGTCCCATTGATGCTCTTTTAGGAGGAAGCAGCTTTGTCAAGACCACGTGTGTGTGAACACACAGAGCCAGCAATGGCCTTGGCACAGTGAATGAGTCATGCAACCTCTCGTTCATTTGTTATAAACACAATTAAAAACACAGCCACATTTCTTTAACAGGCATGAAGCCACAGAACCCTGGAGTCATTCATAAACTAGAATCATGATGCGGAATCGCGCTTAGAATAGCATTTGATTTGTGTTTAGCTTGGGTTGTGACTACATCATATTTTCCTTAAGGAAGTGAATGATCAGATTCACAAGGAGTTGACTTTAATTATACACCCTGCTTAACAACTTGCATCCATTTGGAAGCAATTATTTGATCCACTGTGGAAGCAGAGAGGGGGAGATGATGGTCTGGTTTCCAGAGAAGTCAAACAATTTCAGGCATTCAGCTTCTAATTCCAGGAAATTTCACCAGACGATAAACCATCTGTGTCAGCCTCCACCAAAGGTGTTGTCATGTAATACCTGCAGCAAAAGCTAAAGAAAGCCATCAGGCCAGCGTATTTTCCACCTCTAATTCTACACATTGCTTTGAGCCATGCACATCCTTTGGCAGCTCTACGGCCACACAGTGCCCCTTCTGCTGGGCAACTACCACATCCCACCAGAGGTGGTGACCATTTGCTTCCCAAGCGGTAGAAAGAACAGGATGAAAACCTGATCTTGCAGCACACCTGCGATGCCAAACGGTGAGCATGGACGGTGGGTGCATTTCCCAAAAGCCTGGGGATGAGCTCGGTGCTTCCCAACAGGCGCAGAGAAGCTCTGGTGCAGCAGCAGCCCAACTCACTCACCGGCTCTTCCAACCCTCAAACGAGAGCTCTGCTCTTCCAAATGGACTGAGCTCGTTCCTGTTCTCTCATACGAATCCCTTGTCAGGATCTGGGATGACTTTAATACAGCCTACGTGCCTGGTTCTGCTCGGGTGGAGGGAAAGGAGAGCACGCTGCCCTTCACGACCATGGTAATTCGGCTGGAGGCATCTCTGGACAGCTGGATGAGAGGGTCAGGCTTTCACCAGGACAGGACCAGCCGTCACGTTGAGGCAGTACCTTATAATATAAAGTGATTCATGGTGTCTAAGAAATCAAAGTGGTCAAAACACTGGGTTTCATCTCACGGCAATCAGCCCTGCCAGTCACACATCATAGATACCTTCAACCGGCGACAAGTCAAGCCGTTAAATACAGAAAACACCATCCAATACCAAAAAGAGGCACTGAAATTCAACTAGCAGCCTCCTAACAACAACAACAACAAAATTTGAGCAAAATTTTCACCCTGAAGAGATGCACACAGACTCATCCGAGTGACAAACTCTCCCACGGATGAACCTGGCAGACATGTAACTACATCTGCCTCCTACATGCACAAAAGCAGCACTCGGAGATAAATGCCCCCCAAATCATTTGAAGTCCACTGGGAAATTCAGTTCACTGTTTGTCCAAGCAGAGTATTGAGCTGCCAATAGAGGAAAAAAAGCCCTGTGGCCAGAGCTAGAAAGCAGACATAATGTCTTAATCTCCACTGAAAGACACTGGAGAACATGGGAAACCAACCAAAATATCATGTCTGTCTGAAGAATACTGAGGATTTGAGGGGAAAAAAACCCAACACTGATAGTGTAGATTAATGTTTTAAGAACAATACCAAGAACTAATCTTCTCAATGATCAACCATTAGATGCAGAAAGAATCTGTCCTTTGCAAAGAAGAGATACACTACTGTGTTCAACATTGTATTAAATGCAATCTGTGTTAATCAGTCAGTGCAGAACGGCCATAAGAAGCAGATGGCTGTTTGTAGCATGACAAATATATGGCAGCAAGTTCTCCAAAATCCCATTAACTGTGCCAAATACTTCTAAATACGTTTTGTAGAAGGAGAAGAGATGAACAAAACACTTAAGAGCACCTTGCTGACTTGTTTCTACTGTGAGAGCAGAAAAGGGAGTGGATGAAGAACTAAAAGAAGTACGGACTTGTGATATAGCATCAATCTTACAAACACTGCCAGCTCAGGAAGATCAAACATGCACTCCAGAGCAATATTTATATTTATTTGGGAGTGAAAAAATAGCTTTAATATAACTAACAACAAAAAAAAAAAAGCTTGATGGAAACTTCTTTGTAACTGACCACCAGTAATGACCCGAGGTCAGAAGAGGACACTGTGCATTAACCTTGACTTACGAAGCATCAACTTGCTTTCTTCTGATACTTGCAGGTAACTTTGACACTTGTGTGCTCACACTTAAAGACCGGGCTGACACAAGGAGGCCTTGGGATCTCCTGAGGTGGCCCTGGCAAGCTCAGAGACGTTCACGTCAGGGGCAGCACAATCCCTGTTCCACAACCACGCGGGTGACCTGCGTCCAGCCACCCACCCCAGGTTACCGGTACCAGGGTGAGCTCTGCTGTCAGGTTCCAGCCTCCACATTTATCCAAACACAGAAACAAACGTAAAGGACACACAATTTTGAGTGTGAACTTCAGAGAGAGGCCCTTGGTCCCAACCCATTCCCAGTGCCCCATAATGAGCCAAAATTGCAAAGCGAGCTCAGGAGGTAAATAATGTCCTTTCCTCCCGCTCCTGCATGCGGAGCCACAAGTTCAGGGCTCCGTTTCCTTGGCAACAAGGAAGAGCATCACAACAGCGTCCTCACTAGCAAATGGCACAAGAAAATGTGTCATTTCTTTTCTCTTCAGTATCTTTTATCCCTAGGGAATAAGCCTGAGCTCAGAATTCACCACTCAGCAAAGACGGAAATAGATATCTATTATTGCTATTTAAAATGCAAGTATCTTTGGAGCCTTTAAGCTTGTCCAGAGATAGGTAGTGAATAAGGGATATTAATTTATTAAGTTAAAAAAACCCCACAAAACTACATCACACTGAAGTCACCTTTAAAGACAAATTATAGAACTCGAGGAGTTTGGGGAAAAAAAATGCAGCTCATAAATTTAAGATCTGTATTTTAGATTCTGTTAATATTCACTTTTGAAAAGCATTAGAAATGAAGATTACAAATTTAATAATGCAACACATGGGAGGAATTATCCTCCTCCCCATATAAAAAGGCAATCTGTTCTTGCCTATAAATTGACTTTCTATTACTGTCATTAAAACCAGCACTATGTGCTAAAATTAGGGTCTGCCCCACCACAGCTCTGTGGCAACCCACAGCCAAGAACTCATCATGGTGGCAACTAAGAAGACATCCCAGCGAGGCGAGACGGGCAGCGGACAGCGCTCCCTGCCCAGGACGGGAGGTCTCGCTGCAGGGCTTTGTGGTGCTGCTGGTCATTAACGAGGGATCAGAAAGCAACTGGACAAATTCACGAGGAAAAAAGCCAAGAGGAGGTCCCCATGCCATGAGTCAGTGGCTGGGCCAGCATCCTGATGAAACATCCCGATAAACCTGTACAACCCCCACTCCCCGGGGTACAAGGTGGGCACTCGCAGAAGCCAAACTCCCGGCTGGCAGACGTGGGGGCTCTGCAAGAAGCCACACTCCTCATTTCAGGTTTCCTCTGTGAAAAATGCAGTTGTGATTTGTGCTAAGATGTTTAATGTTTACAGATATAACCAAATGAGGCACGGACTCTGAACCTGGAAAAAAGTGATTAAGTTCTATGTAAAAAGTTATGATACTTGTTTAAGAAGTTATATTGATAGAGGGAACTAACATTTTAAGGGTTAAGCAACTACATAATAAGGGCCTACTAACAAGCTAACATTTTAAGCCACATAATTAATATCTAGTTTAGAGCTGTATGTAACCAATTGTGCTAAAAAAGCAAGACTTCATCAAATGCCGAGATAGGAAATTTTACAGCACCAGCTGCAACCTTGAGGAGACAAGATAGCCAAGATTTACAGCAAAAAGGGGGTGTCAGTCTGGTTTCAGACGGCTTGGTAGCTTGGGTTCCAGCCAATTCCTCATAATGAGCCAAAGGTAAAAAGTCCACTGTGACCCCCAAGGACCCCTCCTCAAATTCACCAAGTGACACTGCGCAGGCGCAACAGGGGAGGGTCAAGGAGGGGCTATGGAAATGGTTATTTGAGACTCACTTTATGAATATGTATAGGCATTCCCGGGGTCATTATGAATACGTAATACCTTCCTGTATTTAAGCACACTTCTTATTGTTAAAAGTGTGCGTGTTGGGTGCAGTGAGTCCCCCGCACACCCAGCGCTATTTTGCTTATGCTCTAATGAACACATGTTTAAAGAATACAATTAAGGAATTGGATTAAACGTTGTTTATCCATAGAAAAAGCGTAAGTTATTTATTTCACCTCCATGGTGTCAGACCCTCTTACCATCTCCCTGACTCTCTCCAGACACAAAAACGCTTACTCCTTCCATTTTGCCACAACACAGAGAAGATCAGAGTCCTCAGACTGCGAATCTCCCATTCACTGCCTAAGCTGCATCTGAGTTTCCCTCCTCTGCAGCTCGTGCAATAGGTTTCATGGATGTCCCGTGTGGTCTCCGTGCTCTGTTCGTGCCCAGCTCACCAGGGCATCTGCTCCTTGTCTCTCACTCAGCATGCTCACATCCAACCCCACACGTGCCTGGAGCACCAGGGATGATGCTGCAATGCCCACACGAGAACTCGCTTAGCAGCACCAGCATCAAAACCTGTATTCAGTGATCTCCTCGAGCAACTGCATAGAAACAGCTCCACTGAAAGAGCGTTAAAATTGTACTGCCAGCTCTTTAACGTCCCCTGTCCCACAGCTCTTCTCCATCTCAAAGTTACTGATGGGTTATGACACATTTCAATAATAGAAACCTCTCTGCCACTTCTCAGCACTGGCACCATTCCTCCCTTTCACCGCTAACGTACCTACGCAGCTATACATTAATTCTGCCTTTTGCTTTATTTTTTTAAAAATCTGTTTCACCCGTACTTTATGTGACAGGCAGCTAGAAGGTTTGCTCACACCTTAGCTACTTCTAGAAGAAATCTGAGCAACTAGCACTGGGAAATGAGTTGACAGCATCTGCTGATGGTTCTCATCCTTCCTTTGCTCATGAATTGTCCTGAGTTTTAAAAGAAAAGAAGCTGGTCCTTGTTCAGGATTATCGAAGAGTAACATCGGTCAGCATACCCAGACAGTGCGCTGTTCCTGGGCAAGTAGGTGGGCAGGTCAGGCCAGCTCAGGGCCCTCAAGCACTGAGGGGTGGCTCTGATGGGATGTCACTATGCGAGAGTCATCTGGCAGCGTAAGAACTGAGTGCAGCCACCAGTATTTGCTTAAAACCCTCCCGTTTACCCAAATATTCACTCAAAGAAGCTTAATGGTTGGAAATTAACACAAAGGGGACTTGTGATAACCAAGGCAAATCCATTTGTGACTCTCACACGTGCACAGAAAGCACCTGGCAGTCTCCAGCAAAGCCTGGCTTTAGTCTCCCCGCTAAAGCAACTCCTAGGTCATGACACGTGCAGGTGTTTGGGGGTCTGTGCTTTGTCCTTGGCCTAATTTGGAGAAAGATGTTATGTTTTGCTTCTGCTCTGACTGCACATTTCAATCAGAGTAAACCATAACGCTACACTTGGTTTTGAAGTTCCCACTAAATTTTAGTCCTCTGGATCCACACACGACTGCACATCCTCCTGGTATCCTCTAAGCCATATTCCTGCTTGAAGTGTCTTCCTCTTGTATCTGTTCTCCTTAGAAATTTCACTTTACCAAGCATGTTATGCTATACTTGTCTTTTTCATGTATTTTCTGCTACAGATATGTGACTTTTCACCCCTGTATTTTACAGTTGTATAAAACAGCTTTCCCCTTCCCACAGTAACCCCCCTTCTTTCCACAGCTGCTTAGTGCATTCCAAGTGTGACATTTCGTTTTCCACAGTGAGGGTTGGGGGAAGCTGTAAACCATCCCTGAGATGAACCAGAACCCAGGGAAGGAAGCAAGTCCTCCCCAGCAGGAGCCGCAGCTCTCTCAACAGCACCCACCACACAGGGCAACACTCCACTTGCATTCAACTAACCAGCGAACTCCCCTAAACAAATCAAAACATCAACTTTAGGAAGTATATTCAAGCTTCTATACACAATACAGTTTCACAAGCCCAAAAGAGAGTCTCTCCTTATTTTCGATACTCGATGTGCTATCCCTACCTGGTCACTCGCTCACACAACAGCTCTAAGTGGATTTAAAGCCTAGAAAGACTTCCCAGAGCGCTGCACAAATCGCTCTGATGTTGCCCACACAAATTGGCACCAGTAGTTGTCAACATTTTGTTTTGATCTTCCAGCAAACAAATCCACCCTCTGAAAGGTTTGCAGGATGCAAAGCTAAAATGCAGTAGTGAATAAAGACCAAAGAAATATGCAGGGTTTATTTTTACCAAGTAATCAATACCTTCTGGCAGTCGTCCTCCAGCTCTAATAATACCAGCAAGGGCAGTAACCCTGGGCAGGTTTTCTATGCTGCTCTACAAACATCATCTAATTAACCATCCCAATCCACTTCTAAAAAAAAGAAAGCATGATCATGAAGTTCTTCACACATAAAAACGAGAGGGAGAGGATGAGTGTTGGGAAGGGACACTGATGGACAGAACAAGGTCAGAGCTTAGGAGCTCCAGTTCTTGCACGCCCAGTCTACCAGCCCTGCTGCCCCCGTGGGACCGGTTCCAGGGAAATGCTGTACTGGTCACACAATACGGGCTCACGCAACCCTTGCTTCACTTTGCAGTGATAAATCATCAGGACAGCTGTCTGAGCCAACTCATTAATAAATCAAATGGCAATAAAGCAGTTGGAGGGACATGAGTTATTGAACTCAAAGCAATTTAGTGCTCAGAGGCAAAACTAAACTCTCCAAGTTGGGAACTACCGAACACAGAGCCTGATTTCCCTCGGAATGGTTTTACGTTACCGACTGCCAGTCCAGTAGGAACCTCAGTGACGAAACACCATCTCATCTCTCCATTAAACCACGGCAAGCGATGGCAGCAATCTTCTCAAAGTACCACCCCTTGGCAGTGACTCTGGATACTTTTACACGACCGTTTCTCCCGCTTTGCTCCACTGGAGCCAAGCGGCGGGTCCATCCCTGAAGCACCAGCTGTGCTGCGCTGTGCGAGTGCCCACGGAGAGAAAAGAGGTTTGAATCTGTGTTCCCAGCAAAGGACAAGCCTGTTACAGTTCAGTCTCTTATCTGTCATGAGAAGCAAGAGCCAGGTGATCGGTGAGGTGTTCCAGCTATGCCCAAATCTCAGGCTGCACATCCCGACGGGCTGCGGATGACGGCAGGAGCCGGCAGAGCCCGGGGTGTCTGCGAGGGGAAGGTGTCATTAGATCAGTTGTGCCTAAAACAGCCCTTAAAAGGCCAACCGAATTCGAAATTGACTTCCAAAAATGAGTCAAGACCAGTTCAGAGTCCTAAATCTGTTCCCTTCCCTCTCACATAGTATTCCAGCTTCTGTGATTTGTCAGATTCATGTATTTGAAAAGGTTTCTCCCTTCTCTCCCAACACAGTATGGAAATCCCCAAAACGTGTGGGGAATTTCTCACCTGCAAATTTTCTGCGAGGAAACAGAAGCCGAATGTGCTCCTGCTAAACGAATGAGACACTTGTGACAATTACATACCATTACTTATGTCCAACTCTGTTGTGATAAATACACGGTAACAGGAAAAATGTTACTTTTGACAGTAATGAGATTTTGTTTAAAAACAAAAAAAAAGGAACACAAACAAACCAACCACACACAAAAAGCAGAGAAACTGCTTCCTCCAACACTGGCTGAGTTCTTTGCAGCACGGGACAGCTCGTGCCCGCTGGAAAACACACACACGCCACCAAAGGTGACCGAATAATTTCACTGGGAATCCATACTGCAATATTAACAGCAAATCTTTCCACAATACCCATAACCCACACGCTCAGCTGCATTCAGAATTTCCCTATCCCGCAGTTTTGCTTTAATATTCCCACTGGAGAAATTACGTCAACCACAAATCTTTGCTCGAAGTATCTCAATATTAGGATGGCACTTCATTTTCTGTTGGCTTATATCGGTTTGAGACAAATCTTGAACTTTAAAACATATTAATATACAACTTTGTTTCCTCTAAGAGACAAGAGGGCAGATCTGAGAACGGCTTGAGGCTCAGTTTGAAGGGAAAATGTCTCGGAACAACACAAGCCCTAATCCTAAAGCAGCAAGAGAGACAGATACTACAGGAAAGAGAAAACTGAGAGTTTGGGCAAAGTCCTCAACAGTATATTTACCAGATACACAGAGGAGTTCAGTGCCTCCTTGAAAATTAGCATTTAAGATGCAGTGATAAGAAAACAGAGTTAAAATCCAGTCCCAGACCAGGCACTATATAAATGACATGACAAAGTCAGCACCAAGGCAAAAAGTGACACCCTGCAACTCCCCGTAACCGAGAGCAACCCCTGCTGACTCCCCTGAACACTGTGGAAGTTGCACCTTCTCAGATTCTTTTTGCTATAAACCAGTTTCGTAGCACTAAGAAAAACAGTTCCATCACAGATACCATTTCCTCTAATATCAGACAAAGAGCCATCGATTGCCTATTGATCCCAGGCAGTTCTGATGCTCCCACTTGTACTGAGGCTCAGAAGCAGAATAAATTCACACTGTTTCAGTGGAGTAACTGATATTTTGATGCTGATCATTAATATTGAAGATGGAAGATTAATCTCAGGTCATCAAGTCAACCAGGAAAGCATCTCAGGGGATGCTCACCTTGACCTAAGCCAAGCCTAAGAAACACGTCTAAACCCAGAGTCAGCACACGTGTCGATACAAACCCACTTCTGGAGTCTTCTGAACAAAAGTATTTTCTATGACTTTGGGGCAGCATTCACAGAGTCACAATATATAGTCAATCTTTTACTTCTACAGTCATTAATCATGCACCATTTAACGACTGGTTTGTCATTTACCCTCCTAATCCTTTTCAAATCCTTCTGCTTATTTTTACATCTTTTTTCAATCCCATTCTATGTGTCTTGCTAATTACACTCCTTCACTGTCACAGGCTGTTTCAACACAGACACGTTGAGCCAGAGGTGGTTTGACCACCTGCTGTGTTATGTGCCCGAGTAATTGTTTGCTATTGCAATATTTAAAATATAAACAGTGTTACCAGAAGATGATCAACTGTACTTAATTATCTGGACGGCTGCTTATAACTCTAGGGGAGGAAGGGTGAACTTGAAAACAAAGTCTAACCCTGTAAAAAAAGAACAATGAGAAAGGGGGAGAAGTGCCCGGGATGTCCATGCTCTCAAGATAAGGAATTTTGCTCCCTCGCCAGACGGCACTGTTTTCAAAGGACTTATTTGCAATTTTGCTGTGTCCTGAGCCAGCCATTCCTGCCGGTCCCAGGGGACTCTCTGTCTCCTGAAGTCAGCACACAAGCCTGAGAGTCGCAGGTCAGCAAAAGCAAAGTCACATCCAAATGACAGATGCCAAAAATGGTGATAGATGAATGAGACAGGGAAGACACCACCTGAAAACTTACTCACAACTGGATTAACCAGGGCCAAAAGGCAGAGGCACTGTAATGGATATGAGGGAACAAAGGTAAAGGAGGAACCGAGGGAAGATGACTGATGCTGTGAGGAGCAATGCAGGTCTCAGAGGCACCAGAGCATCAGAACCTCCAGCCCAAATGCACATGTCCATAGATTTACTCCAGTGCCAAGTCTACACGACTCAACATTGAGCCAACGCCATCCTGAACAATTCCTCTCTTGAATTTCACCTTTCATTTCATGTCTACAACAAAGCGTTGACTGGTGATGCAAACCCCAAAACTGCCCATACATAATGACTTCACTAAGAGCCTGGATGAGTAACTGACTCGCCCACCCCAGAGGACAGTTAAGAGGCTGCTGAGGACTAGTTCCACACCACCATCATTAGTTACTGACTCAGCATCTTCAAAGAAGATGGTAGGAAGCGACAAACACTTCCACATCCTCCGCACAACCTCCTGGGGGGCAGCTGGCAGCCCACACCGAGGAAAGCAGCGAAACTCCAGGGTGAGATGAACCCGACGCACTCAGTACAGCCTGGAGAGCACCGTCGAGCCACCGATTGTCACGACCCCTTCTGTCGGAGCTAAAGCCTTCAGCTAAAACAAGCGGAGGACCAAACGCCACCCAAAGCATTGTCAATGCTCTGCAGCTTCCACGTGCCAAGAAAAATGCTGTGGACAGGCTGCTGAAGCACACTTCACGGCGTGCAAGCCCACTAGACCCGCAGCTCCTAATTAATTTCGAGTGTGGATCAGTCCTCAAACACCTTCTGGTATCAGTAATACCTACTGAAAGTGATGAAGAGGAATCATTATGCACAACACCTGCAAGAACTTGCTGTAAACACATTTGGCAACACAGGGAGGTTCCTTTATGGCATAATCTATTTTTACATACACCTAATATTTTCAAGTTTTCAACCGATTGTCAGTGTGTTTGTAGAGGCTGTTAATGAAACTCATTGCTAAAAGCAGCTACAATTCCGTAGCTATTAATACAACATGACATCAGTTATGTCAGCTTCCGAGTGAATCACAGTCGCAAACCTGTAGGTGTTCAATAGCTGGTTGTCAAGTCGAAATAGAACATTGTTAAATATAATCCAAGTCTGTCCTAGTTTTGCAGCTCTTTTCCCCTTCCTGCACTGCCGCCTTAGTGGCCGGAACACCTGCAGGTCTGAAGAGATAAGCATGGGAATATCAAGGGGAAAAACAGGTCGCCTATTAACCACTTAGATCAGCGAGTTTTAAAACGTCCACTTTTGACTGCAATTTCCCCTCAAATCTGATGACTGTAAGAGCTTAAGAGAGCAGGTCACTAAATCTTTTACCATGTCTAACCCTTGTAAAACGTACCCATATCAAGATGTTAAGCTTTTTTTCCCCCTCCTTAAACTGAAATAAAAGGCGGAGAATCTTTCCTGACATAGTAGTTTAGCATTAGAGCAGAAAAAATCCGGTTTCCAAACCATTTACTGAACATCAAGGGGCCAAATGCTGCTTTAATCTGCATTACTGACACTCGCAGAACACTTTTGGGTTGGTCAACTTATACATGAAAGCACATTCTTAACAAAACTGACAGGAGCCTGGGAAATCATTGATGAATATTTTGATCGGTGAAACATCACGTTGTCAAACCTTCAGAATACCCCCCCAAAACATCTTTCATGCAGTTAATACCCTGTACAGGTCATCTTTGGAAACCCGCTCTTAGGGCTCCAGGGGAAAGGTGGTTTAGGAAAGAAATAGTTTTATAGTTTCAGGAAATTAAACAAAATTATGGCCTGAAATAAGACTTCCTGATTTGCACGGTCAATCTGTCCCACAAGATTGCTGTCTCCCTGCAGCAGATGGCGGTGAAAACACGGTCAAATCCACCAACTAAAATGGACTGCGGATAAATTGCCTGGTATTATTCCTAGAGCAGCAAGTCAAACTTCACCTTAATCAACCATGCGATATTTCATGGAGCTCTCTAGCAGGTAAGTACTGAGACAGAAATAGGAAAACAGCGAAATTGGGCTGAAATGATGCCAGGTTTAGAGACACTTGGCTTGGGTTGGGTCTTGGGAAAAACTGAGTTGAGGATATAGTAGCTGCCTCCCGCCCCGGAGCAGGAAGAGTGTTTGTGCAGACACAGAGCAGACGGCACAGGAACAGACCTGCTCCTGTCACCAGGCAGAAGCCAGGAATTCAGTGGAAAAAAAGATGAAAAACACATTTATAGAAAGATAACTTGGGACTCTGGCACGGCTCAAAGCAGAGCCCTGGGCGAAACGGGGGAGCTGAGAATTACCGTTGTGAACCCGTCCAGAAGCGCGTCCCCAGGAACAGATACGATCAAAAGTCAAGTTCTGCTCCTTCCCCTATTCGCAACCTGCACTTTCTCAAGTGTCCCATTTATCTTCTTAGTCCCTTCAAGTGAAATACTTCAGAGCAGATGCTAAAATCACACACGCACAAAAAACTAAACCAAGCTCTCTCTTATTACTCTTTAAAAACACCAAGCAGAAGTGAAAAAAATGTGCAATGCTGGAAGAGCCATGGGCTGCCATACAGAAAATATCTTTACCTTTATTATTTCTCGCCAAAGCTTTAGCTTACCAATAAAATATTGAGAAGAGCTTTCTGTGTGTCAAGGGAAATGAGCCAATAAACATATGTTGCCTGCACAGTAAAAAAAACCCCATGATGCTAATTTAGGAAAATGTAACCTGGTGGAAATACAGAAATAGAGAATGAAAAAGAGGAAAAAAAACACAGGGAGAATACTGAGAATCCCAGTGGGACATTGTTACTGCAGTATAAAGTATCGAAATATTTATAGGTCAAAACCATTGACCAAGACAAAAACAAAACCAGGAGACAGCCATGGATCAGACTCTACCCAAAGCCCTCAGGCTGCTCCAAAACCAGCCCCACGGTGGGCAGCGTCCGGAGCAGCCGATGGAAATTGGTGCTGAGCGTTCCTCAGGATGAAGGGATCAGACCTGGAACAAACCTGGGGAGTCTTCACAAACTGAGCGACCTGGGAGCCGCCTCAGAGCTGCGGGATGGGAGCGCGGGCGGCTCTGACGCCAGGAACGGAACAGCCCCTGCAGCAAGAGGCCTGATCCGACAGCAAAACCTGCTAAAAGCAGCGCAGCACAAAGCAAAATCAGGCGCTTTTGAGTCGAATTATATGTATGCTAAAAGCAAAAATACCTGCCCTATTTAAGACACCTGGTAGCCCAGAGAGAGCACCTCTTCCACCCCCAGCCGCATAACCATGAGCACTGAAGAAATCGGCCTGATCAGAATCACGGCGTTCCTGCAGGCCCCAGATGGAGGAAGAAAGTGCGACGACGACAGCACACGCTGACGCCGCGGTATGAGAGCGGGTGTCATGGGATGCTAACGTTGCCATGGAGATGTCCTCATACCACGTAACATTTTGACACTGTTTTCTGCGAAGCAGCAGCGCTGGGGCAGCCTGCGACGCCCGCTCCAAGCGGCTGCTCGGAGCTCGCCGCGGTTATTACTGCAGCCGGCAGCCAATTCAAACACTCTGGGTATTGGATTTTGACCAATCTGGCAGCTCCACTTCCTAAAGTGCACGAGGAAGCTTTTAACGGCAACGGTTCCATAAATCACCCTGATTTAATGTGCGCTGTCTGCCAGGCTGAGCGCTGGCCCGCACGCCTGCCTTCGGTGGCGCTTGCCCTGCTTTCCGGACCAGCGTTTCCCATGTTCCTTCATCAACTTGTTGGAATTGCAGGATCCCCGGGAGAGCCGGCTCCTCTGCTCGCCTGGCTCAGCGTGACTGGAGCCGCAGTCTCAGCCCCACGCTTGCAGGGCTTTGGGATGATGTTCTGAACTGCCGAAGGCACGTATAGCCCCAAAAACCCGTTGCTTTCAACAAATACTAGAGACCAGAACTCCCAGGCATTTGTTAAAATATCCAACTTTGCATATTTAATACTTAACACAAGCACAGACTATTGTCAAAACTATGCTAACGGCAGACGCACCAGGTAACACTACCCAACCTTTTCCTGCCTACTTATGTCGCAACAATAAATCCTGAGTCTGGTGGGGACACAGCTGTGGACTATAGGATTCATAAAGGCAGATGCACGGGGATCAACCCTCACAAAAATGTGTGCGTTTTTTGACAAACATACCAAAATCACCATCAAAACGTAACACGGGGTTGTGAGAGCAATTCCTGCAGTTCCTTTGAGCTCTGGGGGATCTGGGGGAAAGCAGAATGCTGTCAAGCCTCAAAAGTCAGTCCGGACCGCCATCCACCTTCAACACAAGTTTAATTAAAATGTCTATAAAGGTGAAAGGGCTCTGCAGAACTGCTGCAGAGCAACTGCTCTAATCCCCCAGGCCACTGGTGAGATTTCACAGCAGCTACAAGCGTCTGAGCCAGAGGGACGGCAGCATGAACTGAACACCAGAGACAAAGGAAGCTACTGGGTTTGATTCGTCATGGTATCGCCATCCAGAAATGAGCCGGCTACTGCAGCTGGGAGTCTAACAGGCATTAGGAAGGCGAAAATCCTTCACATTTATTTTCCTGACAATCTATTTAAAACCCAAATATGGATATAAAGCAGCAACCTTAAAATCTTGAATCAAATTTTCCTAACTTTTCGCTAGCACTGCGATGTCATGTGTCAAATACAAGAAAGGTAAATAGTAAAAATGAAAAAAAAAAAAAAAAGCACCCACCCACACAATCCTGGGATGCTGAGAAGCGCTAAAAGAAGAGCTGGATTTCCAACAAAAAAAGAATATCTTAATCTTCTTAGACATCTTGGCTGCAACACAATGAACACGTTTTCCATCCGTGTGGAAGGATAACTGTAAATACGCATTCTGCTGCTGGGCAGCTGGCAAAAGCCCCGCACCCCTGGGAAACATCAGCCTCACCCGCGCTGCCCGTGGAGCCGAGCGAGGGGCAGGTTGTGCCCGCACGCTCCGTCCATCGGGGATGCCGCCGGTCCCTTGCCAAGTTGGGCCATTCTGCAGGTCACTTGTGCCACGGGGCGGGAGAACATAACCTCCGAAATCAGATCTGTTACCAGCGTGAAGTAGTGCTAACTATAATTATCTTTATTCTAGCTATTAAGTGTGAAAGACACAACAGTCCCTTGAAACCAGCGCTGCAAAATGAGGCGACGAGAAGGTGCCTGATGAAACAGGCCACTCCGGGTGCACTGAAAGCAAAGGTTTTCAGGGGTGCTGCCCTTTGCCTGTAGATCCTCAGATACAGAGCTCTCCTCCAGCTGCCAAAACCATCCACAAAATGGTGCAGCATTCCTGGAGCCCGAAGGACAAAGTGCTTTATCACAGCTATTTACCTCCGTCTCCCAATCCCACACACATCCCAGCAGCACGGGTCTTGCTAAACAACACATACAGAATTCAGAGCGATACTGACGGCATAAAACAGCTCACCCCTCCACATCAATACAAGGAAATTCAATAAAGGCACATGTAAAAGGTAATAACTTCAGAACATTGAAAAATCTAAGCGCACAAATACCACAGAGGGAACGAGTAGCCAGGCAGCAGTCCTGCAGAGAATGATCTGGAAAGCGGCACAGATTATATCCCGAACGTGAGTCAGGACACTCTTGCAAAGCACTGTGTGTATTTACAGGAATATTGCACGCACGGTGCGGGACACAGTTATTCCTCCCTGCCAGGGACCAGCCAGCAGCCGCCGTTCACACTGCTCCTCCTGCAAGATCCAGAGTCCAGCACCAAGGGCAACACGATGCTCGCAAAACTGCTCTATGCAAAAAATTCTGCCAGGCTCCTTTAGTCCAAAAATCAAAAGGTTGCGAAAAGAGGGAGAGGGATGCCAGGCAGCAATGGTCATGAGTATGGTCATGTCTGGGCTTGGAATATCAGCACTGGGAAAAACAATTTTGCAATGTGAAGAGTTGCTCTAAAGACAGTAGTTTCCCATGTTTCCAGGAGTAAGATAACAGTGATCTGTTTATTTAAGCTAAATTTCAGGGTAAACTTCAACAGGAAGAGGTTAGCTAGGACGAGGAGCATACACAAGCGACTCCTCAGGACCCTTCTACCTCCACATTTGTAAGAATAAGGACACACAGACATCAGCACAAGCCCCTTTTAGTCATAAAATAGTTTAGAGAAAAATGTGACGTTTACCTCTGTACACGCTGTGCTCTCCAAATGGTTGAGCACTCACACATTCAGGCTGGCTTCTTCACCAGTTCTCTGTGTGTTGGACAATGGTGATATAACACTCCAGTGGCACAAAGCTGAAACATTATCAGCCACGGTGATTTACGGTTAAAAGACAGGGCTGCTGAGCTTTGCTGTGTTCCTACATGAAGCTGGGCTGTATCAGGGCTTCCCAGCCTTTACATGCATGCTGTTTTCCAAAAGCAAAGCCACAGATATAACTTAAACGCAGATCCCAAGGCAAGCCTAGTTTGACAACAAAATCCCAGCGTCCCTAATTTGTGCATGTCGCCAGCAGGTGATCTAAACAATGGCACCTACTGAGGCATCATTTGTGTTGCAGGATCCCTACCATGACATGTTTCCATACAGTATAGCGTGGCTTTCACACATTCTCGCAGAAAATAAAACCAAGCCTACAAAGCAACACCATTTGGATAGATGGGCATTCAAATTGCATTGAGCGCTTCTGCAGAAGACCAGACATCCTTATTCAAATGTGCGAACGGTGCTTCGTGACGGATGGATGAGGGAAGAGGAGAAGCCAGCGGGGCTGAGGAGCCCACGTGAACCAGGTCTCACTGCCCCATCAAAACACATGAGCAAATTGCAGACCCTTCCCTAAATTAAAACGTTCACATTTCTAATCTAACTAAAGGCACTCAAATATGAGGAGATAGGGCTTCGGAAAATAATTGCACAGATAAATTATTCCTCAAAACAACTACTCCAATCAAACTTAATTCTTCCCTACACAAAGCAGATACACACATTCTGTCAAACGGAAACGTTGAAGCAAAGTAGTAACAGCGTTTTACAACTTGTCCTGATGTAGGAATCTGACAGAGTAAAGATAATTTTTTTTTTAGCCTGGAGAACAGAGTGCTTTTGAATTAATAAATGTTGCATTAAAATTAACTTCACATGAAATAGAAGCACTAAGGAAACAGTTTCTCCTAGACAGAAAGCTTTCCAGGGACAGACTCCTCTATCTGGAAGTAAATTGACAGCAAAATAAGAGGAGATACCATTCCCTTGCGGCTGGCAGGGGTCACGTACAACCAGCCCTCTACAACTCCTGCACACGTGGCCGGAACAGATCATCCTCCGAACACTAATAATGTACATTGGGCCAGACGCCATCACCTTTGAGGAAGGGAGACAATATTGTGCTTTCCATGACTGCCAGCGTGTGCTGCAATGGGCAGTGCTGGGGGGCAGCACAGGGACCTCATTTACGTCCTCTCTCCCTGTAAATCCACACCTGGGTGAGCACCAGGGAAGCATCTACCGCTCTTTGGGACAAACACTGCCATTCTGCTTCACGTTCCCACCGGCACAGCATGAACCTGGATGAGGACTATGGTCCTTGCATGTGGCCGTAACACCAAGAGCCACACAAGCGAGGAGAGGGTTTTGAATCACTTCTTCCCAGTGCTGACTCATTTGCAGGGCTCCTGCTCTGCTCTGGTCTCACACGGCCACAGCAGAAGACAAAACCCGTCCTCTCTAATTGCAGTTTACAGATCACATATGCGGGCAACAGATGCAGAGAGCAGAAAGCTGCCTGCAGTGCCCAGGGGATGTATGGAACAGCACGGCTTGCCCAGCTCTGCACCAACTGGGTGCATCCCCTGTGTAAATCAGTCATTGCATTTACGATCCGGATTAACTCGTGAGAGGTTGTGAGATCACCAACCTCTGCACGTATCATCCATGGCATCTTCTAGGAGGTTGGTCTGTCTCATATACTTCCTTCTGATGAAAGACTGATTGACAGCAGCCCTTCTAAAACTCTTCTCATTTTTTATTTCATTTTAATCCATCTGTAAAATGAACATTTGCTTAACTAGACCTAGAATTTGCCCACAAGGGACAGTAGCATTTCTTACAATCACCAGGATAACCTGTGGCCAAGGATACACCCCTTGCTGTGCAAGAGGCAAACGCTGTGGCTTCTGCTGCTCTGCACCAGCCGAGAGCACCGGGTACCTGCACAGGAAGGATGAGGCCACAGGCAACTCTCTACGTGTTTGTATATTCCAAGATCGATTCAGATTTGTCCTGCAGCATTCCTGGGATAAAGCACGGCCAGATGAGCCCTACAGCCTGTGTCTCGGCAGGATTACGGGTATGAACTATTGTTTCATTTGTAAAGGATAAGAAAAATAGTTAAGATTCAGCTGTGCAAATAACTTCCCTTGTTCTCTGTATGTTTGCCATGTGAACATGGTTACCCACCTAACAAACAACAAAACTGGTCAGAGGCTTACAAAACTTCAAAGGTAGCTTGGGATGGAGCAAAAACAGACTAAACATCAAAAGGACTTAACACACTTGATATACATATACACTTTAAAAATATATAAATGGACTAGTTAAAAGACTTGAATCGTAATTGTCATTAAAAATCATATGTACCCCAATCTAATACAGTGCTGTAGCTGAGAAGTATCCATGGCAACTTGAAAACACACATAGGGACTCTATTTAATAACTTTGTGACACTTCAATATTTAAAATTACAGAGAAGTTTGATGTTTAAAATTATAAAGAAGTTCAACAGACAAAACCCAGACAAAAGAGATTCTAAACTAAACTACATGTCCACAGCACAATCCTCCATCCCAATGTTTTAAATGGTTTTATCAATCCATTAAAATAATATTTCACATAGCTTCTCTTCAAAGCAGTGGATCGTAACCCAGTGCATCTGCCAGCACTCGATAGCGTGCGGAAGCAGCAGCCTAGGCTGAATTTTATCTCTAACCCAACTCCTTTCTGAACGAGCAGCTGACACGAGGAAGGCTTACCGTCAGTATCTAGGAGACATTTTGACTTTGGAAACCATTTTCTCTCTGCCAGACACTTAGTTCCAGCTGGCTGAGACATGACTTGATCCTGCCATGTTGTAATCAGGGCAGAGATCTGCCAAGCTGGACAGTCCCCGTGCTGGGGACCCTCACGGCTATCCTGTACCTTCCCCTGCTTCCTACCAAGGCCTCCCTGCTCACCAACCACATTTGCAAGGGTACAAGATCCCTCTGAGGAACACGAGTTTCACCTCGTGCAGATGGTCAAGTGGCACCTGGACCCCAGGGCAGCTGCCTGGCTATAATCTCCCAAACATCCAAATCTGCATCCCTCTCAGGTACACCTCGGTTGCCTTCTGCCAGTGCAAGTGGGCGTCCTTCCCGAGGAAACCAGGACACACGGCAGAAGGAAAAGGAGCTGGAGCTTTACTGCATCTCACCCACTTAGGCCACAGCACAGGAGGACACACCAGGCCTCAGAACTTCTGGATCCTGTGGTTCAGGCACAGTGCTTAAGGAAACCCCAACCCTTTCAGTGATTTTTGGTATTTCCCAACCTTTGTTTCTTTAGGCGTAGCCTTTGTCCTGTGTAGTATGCAGGGCCCTTGTCTGGAAGCTCTCATCTCTCCAGAGCTGAGGACTGACTGCTTCTGGCTGCCCAGCAGGCCCACACTGACTGTTCCCGCTACTTAAACCACCTTCACTTTCCTGCCCAAAACTCACTGGCTTTTGCACCTGCACCTTCAAATCAGTTACAGCTGCTGTGCACCAAAACTGCACTTTCTGTCTGCTTTTGCAAATTTTCCAAACCCCATGCTCCGCACATGGAGCGAGCTGGTCCTGCTCCATGCCAGCAAACACATCCCCATTAACCTTAAGGATGCGCCTCATCCCTCAGACATGTGGTGTGAATTTTGGGGTTGCCCTGTGCAGGAACAGGGGTTGGACTCGATGATCCTTGTGGGTCCCTTCCAACTCAGGACATTCTGTGATTTTATGATCCCAGACTGGGCAAGGTTGTGTTGACACTGCTGTCAAAGGCAGATTTAATGCAGCCCCATTTCACTATCCTGCAGTTTTAACTGCAAACTGCACCCAGCACTCACAAGCTGCAGGTTCCCACAGTCATCATGAACCCTCAGCACCCTATTTTTAACCGCCATGCACTTGCCACTTCATTTTTTGATCCCTTCCGATGTGTCGCCACACAAATACCAGCATTGCGAACAGCTGAATCCCAGCCAAGACCAAGATCAAACATACGGCAGATCTTCAGGACAGCCAAGACTCGTGTTCACACTGCTAGAAACAGGCACTGATTTAAGGCTCACATTTCTACAAATGTGCACACAAAGAGCGCGTGAATTATTTTTACCTCTTTTTAGCCTACTACTCCATAACTCAAAAATTATCAGAACTAAAGACGAACATTTACGTAAGTTAAACCAACAATTACGGTGATAACTGCAGTTTCAAAATCCTTAACTTCACATTGCTGGGGACCTCAACAGAGCGAACACAGCGACACTCAGCCAGCAGGAAGGACAGCAACATCATCATGCCAAGACCAAAATTAGCCCAGAGTCCTTACACTAGCAAGCGCAGACAATAATTCCTGTAATTTTAAAGCCTCTCTGCAGCTTACTGGTGAGCAAAGCTCAGTGTTGGCTCGGAGTATCCTCGTTGTAACGCAGCTGAGGAACGAGAAGTGTATTACAGAGGAGCGGCAGGGACGTGGCCTTATTTGCCATAGGACACATCTGAAGCTCAATTATCCTCACACTCTGGAAGCATTCAAAAGGGATGCAGGTTCTTGCTCCAAGTCCTGTCGCTATCCTGCCTACACCGCCCTCCTGCTTTTGTACACTGACATATAAGCGGGTACCATCCTCACCCACTTCATCGCCGAGAACTCAGAGCAGACCCGCGGGTGGTGCGGAGGCAGAGGAGCTGTGCAAGATGAGAACAGTCCTCTCAACTCATGTCCAGAAGGTGCACAGTAAAGAAAAACAGAAGAGCCATGGCAGAAAGGGAAATACCCCATAAGTAAAAGCATTTTTCAAAAGCAGAGCCATTTTTCCACGACCAACAGTGGGAAATACTGGAACCCAGAGGTATCGTTAGCGTGGCCCAGATGTGGCTGTTCGCACGTTGCCGCAGCTCTCAGAGTAGACAAGCCCTGCAAATCTCCTTTTATGCTCCTTTAATCTGACCCACCTGTAATAACTTACATGAGACACCTCAATACTTTTTTGTCATTTTTAGATTTGAGCCCACATTGGGCTGTTGTCCCTTTTCAGAGGAAAACGTCGAGTTTCAAGGAAACTTGGCCATTTATCAGCTCCTCTCCTTTTTCCATAGGATGACAATTCTCTTAAAGATGTGGTTCTCCCATTCACACAAAATGGATGATGTGTCTGCTTGAAATAGGATTGTTTACTTTGTCAGTGCTCGTGGGATCAATTTTTCTTTCTTTCCCTGCCATCTCCTATGGAGAACATCTTGCCAAGTGCAGTATTCATCTCCCTGAATGAGCTATCAAGATCCGTTTTTCTGACAGAAATCACGCTGCAACCAAAACTGGTCAGAATCTCTCTCATTTTCAGCAGCGTGCATGGGTATGAATAATACAGAATCTCGTCTGGCAAAATTTCAGCATTTCTTTTATCATTTCTCTTTCACGACAATTATTTTATTGAGAAAATTATACTCCTGTAGTTTTAACGCAAAAAAATACAAAGCAGCTCACATTCTTTCCTGCTGTTTGCTCATACGTGTCTGAATACACACTCACAGGCACAAAATACAGGAGCAATGCTGCGACGTCCCCACTGTAATGAATGTTACTCCACGCAGCTTTACTAACGAGACTAACTCAGGCAGGCGAGATCCAGTAATAAGCTGCTGGAGAATGAGGTCTTAATTGTAGATTTATTTAATTCAGAGACAAGTAATTGTGTTGTATTAAGAGCAGCCTATTAACATTCATGCATGAGCATCCAGTAAGTGTGAATAAATACAATTTAGTGCAAAACCATTTTTCTAAGTGCTGGAAGAGGGAGCATTCATTGAAACTGTCACCCTGCTCAGAGCAAGAGTGGTTGGATGCTGGGGAATGAAACACTGTTCCAGGCATTGTGTGGGGTTCTCGTACTCCAGCATGTCTCGCTATCAATCATTTCAGAAGCAACAGCGACCAGGCTTCCCAAAGCTCCCGTTATTGCCATGTACACTCCCCAGCATTCAAATCAAACATGAACTGCAAAGAAATCATCAGCAAAATTTGAGAATAAATTGAAAATAATACATCTGTTGGAGGATACAATCTTGTGCCTGACACCCCTGCATGACGCTGATGACAATCCTAGGTTAATCACGCAGATGATGAATTTATTCTTACGTCAATCCCTTTAAAAACAACAAGGTTACAGGTGTAGCAGTTAGCGGGCTGATCTGCCCGTTATTCCAGCTGGCATCTGCACATCTCGGGATGAGCCGCCAGACAAAGGAGCATGCCGGCATTTTGAGGGATGCAACCATGACAGCCAGCGTTACAATACGCCTTAGTCACCAACTTTCATTATTTGCCGCTCAGAAGACTCACTTACAAGGTCTGGTCTCTGGTACAGTGTGTACTGTAAAAAGCACCCTGCATTTATAGGTGAGCTGCAGGGAACAAAGTGCTTACCCACGGCTCCCCATCCTCCCCCTCGCGTGTCCGCCCTCCCCACGCAGCCGCTGCGCTGCCCTCCCCGCCCAGCACCTTCCCCAGCACCCAGCACCCTTCCCTTCCCCATTCAACCCCATTTCTTTCCTACTTTTCCTTACCAACACCCCTCTTTTTGAGGCTTTCATGACCGCTGCCAACTCTTTGAGGCCAGATAGGTTTTTATGAAAAGGGCAAAACAAAATAAATCACTGCATCCATTCTGAAAGGCTTTTTGTACATGCTGTGTGATCTACTTTGCCCCCATTTTAACGGAATCCCTTTTATTCCCCTCTCCGAAAGCAGCACCGTGCTCACGAGCCCTCAGAACAATTAACCTGAGAGTTCACGGTGTGTAAATCAGCGGCAGACTGGGCACAGCATGCAGCAGAATAAACGCCTTCTCCCCGAGCACTGCCCTTCACCGCTTCACCCAGCTCGGCGCAAGAGCAGGACGGGAGCGTAAACCGCTCCAGCTGCAAACACGCCGGGCTCGCCATCGATCAGGAGAGCGTTTCATCGCCATGGATTAATTCCCCCATTCAACCTCCACAGGCACACGCATCCCTGCACAAGCCCCCGGGCCCCCCAGCACCCTCCTGCACACGCTGACAGCCCGCTGGGAGGGGAGGGGGGACCCCTGACACCCCAAAACCCGGACATCGGCCCCACGCTCTGACCCCAGCCGCACCGGCACCCCCGGCTTTCCCCCTGCTTCGGGCGCCCACCCCACGCACACCCCCGCCCTCCCTCCTGCACCCCCACTCCGACCGAGACCCACGGGCTCGGCTGCAGCCCCCGCCCCACCGCCCGCCCGTACCCGCGTCCTCCTCGTCGAAGCTGTTCATGCAGGGGAAGTAGATGGCCAGGGCCTCGAAGGAGGCGGAGAGGCTGAGGCGACTCTGCGAGCGCTCCATGAAGAGCCCCGGTCCGGGGGCGCCGCCGGGGGCCTCCCCCGCCGCCGCCGGCGGCTTGGCCAGCTTGGCCGCCCCATTCTTCACTCGGAGCACGGCCCGCGGCGTTTTGGCTGCGGCGGGGGCCGCGGTGAGGCGGCGGGGCGAGGCGAGGCGGGAGCGCGGAGCAGAGCGGTGCAGACCCACCTGCTGCCGCCCGGCGCTGTGCGCGCCGCCCCGCCGCCCGCCCCGCCTCACGCCCGGCAGCGCCGCCGCCAATCGCCGCCCGGAGGGGAGGGACGGGACCGGCAGAGCGGGCGGAGGGGAATGTGGGGGTGTCTGGGCACCCCGGCCATCTTCGTAATGGGGCCGACGGAGGAGGCTTTGGGGAAGCGGGACGGGCCTCCCTCCGCCCCGCCGGCTCCTCACACGCCCCTGTGTGTCGCCCCCAAAATAATCTTGAGACTTTCAAGAGGTTTTTGGTTTTTTCTTTCCAAAAGTGGCAAAAAATAAACGGCAGTGGTGTAATTCAAAGAGCTGCCTGGCTCCTCAGCCCCACAGTCTCGGGGGGCAGCAGCGGGGCCAGGGGGTCTCTGGGCACCCGTGGAACCTGCAGCCATGGGAGATCATCCCCACCTCTGAAGGGATGTTCCAGCCATTGCTGGTATCAGAAGGCTCTTGTTTGCCTAGAGAAGGCTGATCCCAACCAGGCTTTAATTAGCATTTAATTCCACGTATCAAACTTTCTCCCTTTCCCTCCAACTCCATCCCAAGGGTCATTGTCACCACCAGCAGAACAGTCTTCTTCCCCCAGGCACCAAAATAAACAAAGCCACTGTTTGGAAGTAGACAAGCTCACAGGCAGAAAAGCATATAAACCAAGAGGTTTTCCTTGGTGATCGATTGGAGGGTTAAACTGAACTGGAAAGCCACTGCCTGTTCTGGCTCAGCGTTTAAAGCAGTTCTGCCACACACCTTTGGACAGGTGCTGGGGGGAACTGGGGTCCTCCATGAAGAGAGTGAGTTTTAGATCCTTCCCAGAGACTGGCTTCTTGTGTTTCTTTTCTCCTTATGGAGAATTACTGGCTCAAAAGTACCAGCTATCTGCAGGTGCTGCCTGTGGCATGGACATCAGAGTATCACCCATTTCCACTTTGGCGAAGGAAACCCAGCATATCTTCAATTATTCAGTGCAACAAAAGCTGGGACGGGATGAGACAGAACATGCTTTCTGATAGTGACTTGGTTTCCCCAGCAAGGGGCACAAAGGCAGATGTTCCTCGTGCACTTGGCCTGTCCACCCATCACAATAACCAAAGGCCATCCCACTGGACGCATGGAGTGACAGGCCTGTTTGTGCTATTCCAAACATGCAAATCAGAGCCCAACATCTCCATAAGGAAGTGTTGCTAGAACTGCTGTATGCTGAATGGTGCAGAACAACAGCCTAAAGTAAAAAAGTGTTTTCCTCCTCCAGTGCTAGAGCCAAGCTGCAGACAACCAGAAGATGCCCAAACTGGGTTTAGTCATTCCCAGCACTTGGCTTAATCCCACTGGAGTTTAAGGCTGTAATAGAGCTAGAGACCTCTCACTTTTTGGTGCTAGAATTAGGTTATGGTTGGACTTGATGATCCTGAGGGTCTCTTCCAGCCAAAATGATTCTGAGAGTCTATGATTCTGTACTTACAAACACTGTTTTTGCTTTTATTTCCATACATAGTAAGCAGCATAAGAATTATAGCCCATGATGTTAACTGTATTCTCTTCTCAAACGGTTAATAAATCAGTCCACTAAGAGTTTTCTATCTACTGAAAATCCTACCCATTCCCCAGGAGCAGCCCCATCCAGGGCAGGAACAACCCCACACCACGGGAGGTAGAGCAGGGTGGTGATGGCAGTGGGTCATATCAACACACCACCTCCAATGTCAACCAAGGAAGAGCAAACACCAGCTCAGGAACAGGTCTTAGACAGGCTGAGCTGCAACTTGGCACAGACAGAACTGGAAGCCCCCAGGGCTGGATGTTAAATGGAGCTTCTGGCAGAGCAGGTGAATGTGAGACCAAGATGAGGCTCGTCAGGGCAATTAAGGCCTATTAGTGGACTCCTGGCCCTGGCAGCCAGTCTTCATTACTGGTGGTACATTCAGAATAGCAAAGGTCATTTAAGTATCAGATGCTAAGCTGAGTTTGCAGGGCTTCCCAATAGAAAATAGTTTGGGGTTTTTTTAATCTAAAAACTAATACAAATTTGCTCTGGAGTTAGTTGAATGAATTCCTTCATCAAAGCTAGGCTGGGCAGGCAGTAAAGCAGAAGGAACAGAATGAACTTATTACAGACAATGATAACTCCAGGTCTGAGTTTTGAAAGGCAGGGACATCAGTGAGGAATACATTACCATATGTTTAAGAAGAGATTTCAATAGCACCAATCAAGGCATTAGCAGCAGCTATAGGGACAAATCCAAGTGCATGAAAGCTCTTAAAACAGCTCCTGTCTACCAGCCCTGGCAGCACATTTAATTGGAGGAGCAAGAGGCATCTGTGAAGCAAAATCCAAAATCGGCTCCCAGGTTCCCAGGCACAGGAGCTACACAGAATTGCTGAGAGCTGCTTTCTATTCATTTAAAGCATGTGAGGAAAAATTGAAATGGGGAATAAAAATTTAATCTCGACTTTGTGCTGTGGTCACAACTTCTCAATGCTCCTTTTGTGCCTTTTTTCCCAAGCTGTCTCACACCTCCCTCTTTACCATACCTGTGGGACCAGCCACGCTCCAGTCCTTTCCTGCACCCTTCTGCTACAGAGGGGCTTGAGCTGAGTGCTCTCAGCATCATCCCTCAGCTTTGCTGTCATCTGCCTCTCCTTTGCCTGCTACATTTTGCTCCTCAGGGCAGATATCTGCCTAATTCATGTACCGCGGGGCTCTTTGATTACTGGTTGGGCTAAAACACCCTGAACCAAAACCATCTGCCTTAAGTGAGACAAAATGCATTGACAGCTGGAAATCAGATGGACAGTTAAAGGTGTAATGCCCTCCAGATGCCTGGAGGAAACAGTTTGTTTTGGCCGCCTGTTTAAGGGAAATAAGGATTCGCAGTGAGGCTGGAAACTGTTAGTCCATAAGTGTTTCTCTTCGCTGATCATCATGGACAGAGAGATCCTTGGGAGAAACTTAGAGAACTGAGGATAAGCAAGGAGGAATATTCCTGTGATGTTGTAAATAAGCTGAAAGTGCAACCAAGAACAAATAAACTCAAAGATTTACTGCCTCTGGAATAGCACGTCTGTGGCCGCTCTAGTGGAAGTGGTTAATTGATTGTTTCCCCAGCAAAGCAGGCTCTGACTGATTGAACCATGGAAAGCTCTGATAGATTTTTCCTTCTGGCTCTTTCTCTTCCCTCTAGTCACATAGCTTATATTTTTGTCTTGAGTCTTAGGTGTCTGGGTCAGGCTAGGAAGTTAGTTTTTATAAACTGGGATGAGAGGTTATGCTGCCCTCTCCCTCCTGTACTCGCTTACGGTTCTGTGTACGCCTGTCCCTGGCTTCTGTATGTTGCTCTCTCTACCCTGTCTTGCTCAAAAAAGAGTCCAGGTGCTGGGAGCTCAGCTGCAATGGACAGACAAACCCTGCTAGTAAGAACACATCTCGTGCATAAATCTACTTAGGGTAAATATTACTCCTTTTTTTTTCCCCAGGTTGAAGATGCTGCTGGAACCGGGCAGTTCATAGTCAGCACTATGTGATGTTCTCCAGCTCCCAAAACCAAATGCAAGCCTGATCATCCCTGCTCTGCAGGGCTCTCATTGATTCCCTGACTTTATTTGTGTTCTCCTTGGCCTTTCTGGGCAGGCTGGAGTGCAGGAGGTGGGAGGTGCTGAGCAGGGATACACACAAGCAGAAAATGAACGGTGCAGAATTGCCTGGCCTTGCCTTCCCCTCCATCTTGTGGCTTTGCATCCGTATGGGATGATGCTGAGAGATACTGACTTGTGTGCCCAACTACACCAAGTACCAGTTTCACTGGGCTAGGTTGTCATATGCTTGTGTGACAATACACATTTTAACTTATTTATTATTTCTTGTTATTTGTGTTGAGGAATACTGATGACCTGAAGATCCAGGCGCAGTATAAACACAGAGTGAAAGCCTCTCTCTTCCCCCAGTGCTCACTGTCTGAGTAGTCAAGACAAAGACCAGAAAGCAGTAAATTGTTCTTGCACAAGCTCAGGGTATGAAGGGAGTTTTACTTGACTTGCCCAAGACCACATCAGGAAAGCCTCTGTTGGATCTGGGAATTGAATGCAGATTTCCTGCCTTAATCTCAAGACTACCTTCTGCTTTTCACTAATACAAGCATTGATATATTCTAACCTTAGCAAAATGACGTTTTAAGCCAGAGAGGCTTTTCCAGCATCCTTGCTGGTTGGGATGCAGGCAAGCCAGGAGCGCTCTGGTTTACTGATAGCCCAACCACATGTCTGCCCTGCTGTGCCTGAGGAGCTGGCCAGAACACTAGGCTGTCTGCACAGTGTAGTCCAGAGTACACTGCACTTATTTAAGCCTGAAACCCCATCTAGAAGCAGATTTGTTTTCAGTCTTGCTCTTCCTCCACCCTTCTCTCCTAATACCCTGTTGTCTTAGAGTCACATCTCTCTCTGCCTCTTTAGCTATCCAAAATAAGACCAAGAAGGTGCTAAACCACTACTGAGACAGAGCCAAGAGGATGAGTAATCAGATGCTGGGCCATCAGCTCTGGGTCCCTTGCTAGCCCTGCTTCTTTCACATGTGTCCAGCCAGCCTTTTCCCTCGGGTTAAGAGAACTCAAGGCTTCACAGCACATGCTGCTCTCTGATTTTACTGTTGGTGTCTACTAAATCTGGACGGGTTCAGCCCATTCGGTGGCTTCCAACCCCTGGGCACAGCAGTGTGGGATTGGGCTGGGCACCATCTTCTGCTTTCCTGTGCCTTCACAAATGTTGGGTTTTGAGGGGTTTGGTTTTATTTTGTTTTGTTTTTTTTGTTGTGGTTGGTTTGGTTTGGTTTGGTTTTTCTTTTGGTTCAGACAGCCAGGATAAGTTAATGGATGTTAAATGAGGCTGGTTCTTTTCCAATGACTAGAAGGTGGACCCAGACTGATGAAATGCAGGGTAGCAGTAACTTGCAGACACGTGTTGTCTGTTGCAATATTCAGCCCCAAGCAAAAGGGAAGAGGAAACACCTGCATAGAAAAAAAATGCCATTAAGAGCAGGTGCTTGCTTGTCCACTTCCCTGATTGATCATTGACACAGCACCTCCCCAGGGGCTGTGCTGCTCCCCACCTCCCCAGTCTGGGAAATGCTGGGCACAGGGAGGGAAGGCTCGAGACACCTGGGAAAAAGAGGGTGGAAGAGCAAAAGTAAGAACACCAAAAATGCTGAACTGGAGGAGACAATAGAGGAGAAGGAAAGGACTGGAGTGTTTAACTAGTAGAAAGGTTTGTAGCCACAGGCAAGTTCAGGAGAGCTGAAGGAATGGACTTGGGACACATTCTGTGGCCAGGAGTAAAAGTGAGACACTAAGTGGGAGCTCATGTACAGGAACAGCCCATCTAGCCCCTCTGAAAAGCTTCGTAAGAGAAAAACCCACCTGAAAACCCAGTCAACAGTCATAAGCGTTTATGTATTAAAGTAGCAGGTTGACCGGCCACAAATGATGGAACAGCTCAGGGGGTGAGTGTCCGTCCTGCATGTGTGTGAAAATGAAGAGGCTGTTCTTGAAAACCTGAGCCACGGTGTCTTCATTCTACAAAGCATCCCGTAGAGCAGACACTTTGTGGAAAATATCCCGAGGGTTTAGGAGAGGGGAGTTAGCAGATTGTGGCAGAATGAAAGCATGGAATCATGCAGACAGACCGCTTCCTTCAGTCCTTTCATTCATACCCGCTCGTGGTGTTGGCATTGTCACAAGCGGAGGCGATGCTGGGAATGACAGGTGGAATTTAGTGCGTTTGAATTTTAAGCAGCAATTATTGTAAAACACAATAAGGCTTGAACTGGTGGGCAATTTAGCTCCAATTCCAAAAATACAGAGCCATCCACTCTAGCTGTAAATTTCCAGCCTCTTTCCTCCAAGCAAACTAGCATATAGAAATGTATGAATGATAACCAAGCAAAGGAATGATGGCTGGAGAATTGAGATGGCTCAGAGCTTTCCAGCCAAATTACATAGCAGTAGTATGGCAGCCATCCCAGGTCATGCTTAGAAAGATTCCAACTTACTTCTCTCACATTAAAAGGACTGAGATTTCGCCTGGTTCCCCTGTGCACAGACGCAAGCTTATGTTTGCATGAGTGAAAGGAGAGTAAATGTTTAACTACTGTTGTAACGTCAATATTCAGTGCCAAGACGGGGAAGTTCTGCTACCTGTGTGACTAGACCATTTCTTGGAAGGAGTACAGAAAATAGACATCTCAGCTTTCCGATATTAGCTTCCCAGTTTGAAAATGTGAGTCTGGCTTTTTGGCTGAGGGTGTTTGTGAGCAAACCCCACGTGCTGGAGCTCCACAGCCCCCGGTGCAGAACACATCCCAGCTGCCCATATGGAGCACCCCATAGCAGGGACTCCCCGTGCCCCAGGCAGCCCCAAGGCACCAAACCACATTTACAGGGTTTGGGGAGCTCAGCCCCTCATCAGGAGGCCAAGAAACCAAACAGATAAAGGTCTGTGAGCTCTGTGCAGCAGCAACTGGGAGCTGATTTTGCCACTCTGTGCTGCAGTCTGTGATATAAACCCTCCCTTAGAGCAAATACCTCTCAGCAGCCCAGCGAATGACAATTTAATTTAGATTTAATGTTGGGATTCAGGTCCTTTAGTTGCCAGAACATATAATCATGTGGACAAAATGTTCCTCGCCGCAGCGTGGCTCATCTCAGCGTTCTGCTCCCTCCGCAGGAGGCACGTTGGGGTCAGCGATGCTGCCGAAGTTGGTGGCTCCAGGACTGCCCTTCGCCTTGCAGCACGTTTGTGAAATATCTTTGTAAAATTGGTCTCCTGCATCTGTAATAAGAAGAGGACAGAAATAATCCCGTGTGTGGCTTCCTACGGATGGGCTTTAGTACTTGTAAAAGTTGTAGAAAATCAATTTGCTCCGGGCTCCAAAAGACATCGGCAGATTGATAGGATGAGAGGGGCTGCGGCGTAGCGGCTATCACAAAACTGCATCTCGGAGGGAGAAATCGCTGCAAACACTTGAGGAGACTTCAAATGTGTTTTCATCTTGTGCCTGCGCTTGTGCTGGGGCTGCTCTCAGCCAGAAAGGGCTCTTGTGTCCTGCAGTGCGGGGTGAGACCCTAAAGGCAACTGGGAAGGGGAAAAATGCTTTTTCTTCACCTCAAATGCCAGCAACAGTTTGGTAAATGCATTTCTATTTTTACTGTACTGCTGGAAAGTCTGCTTTTACCCTTTTTCTCGTTTTGCCTTGGATTTTCCCTCCCTCCTTCCTCCAGGCTGTGATAACCGTGTTCCAAAATGAAAGGAAGATTCTCTTGTCTACAGTTACCAAAGGGGCTAAATTTGTCATACATTATGCACATTTTTTTGCGATGCAGCATTTTTCGCTGAACTTGAGAGGAATAACGTTACATAAGAAGCCCCTAACAGATTGTTTATAGAAGACTGTACAAGACAAATAATTTGAAGCTGTGACTCAAACTGTGTAACTACAAACTGAAGGCAAGACCAGTTATGATCAGCCAAGTGACAACACAGGTTTTATCATAATACCCTAAAACATTGCATCAGCTTGAAAATAAACAGAGATCTCAATAACCTTCACCAGCAAGCTCATGTTTAGCTGCACAACTCGCTTTGTCTTCTGCCATAACCCATCCTAAAACCAAAAATAATGCGCTCTACCTTTCACAATGCCATATCGATATATGCCCTCAACAGACTGCTCCTTCGAGTGCTGCAACTTCTCCCTGAATTCTCAGGTATAGAAAACCATAGGAGGAGATGTAAGGGATTTTGTACTGGGAGGCATGCATATCATCTGCAAGTTTAAAATTAAAGAAGCATTTGATAAAATTAATTACAACTATGTCTTAGAAATATATTTTTACACTGATTGCTTTAGCAGTCACAGAGCTATTATATTTCTTATCATCTGTCTATAAAGATCTACTGGTTCTGGTAGTACCAGTAAAACCCCAGATAATGTTTTCATGGTTTTTGCCAAGACTATATTTCACACCAAGTACTTGAATATATCCCTCCATTTCTTATCTCACCAGGTTTAATTTTATTCCCCTCTTCACATTTAATCTCAAGATTTTTTAACATATGCAAATTCATCAAATCATTCACCTTTGTCAACCTTTTTGAGGACATCGTTGTCAACATCACTAACTCAACTCAGACTGAGTTTCACACTTTTTGCCAAGGAGAATTCTTCGAGTTCATCCAAATTGCTTCCAATCCTCAAAATATTAGGCCCACTCATTCAAATACTCTGTGAAAATACTGTAAAAAACAGTTTACCATACTTTTTTTTTTACTTTTGCTGCCAAAAAGACTCCCTCACTTTCAAATTCAGCTATTAAAGCGCTTATCGTTATTGCCTGAAAAGCTGCCCTTTTTTACTTTAATTCTGCCATTAAAGGCTTGATGATCCCCAAAGGTACTGTGTTTAACTTTCCTGACTCTGGTGGAAAACATCCTCAGTTTGCTTTTGACAAAGTGGAGTTGCGGCAGTGATTCAGGGCTGCCGAAAAACCGCTTTCATAAAATAAGACACTTGTCATACGAAGGAAAATATGGTTTGAATGCATCTTAGAGGTCAATAAATCTGCTGCTGGCTGGCGATAGAGATAACTACCTTGTCTTACAAGGTCCAAGAATTGCTTTTAGTTTATTCCAATAAAATCGTGGGGGATGCTGACACAGGGGTGAGCAGCCTGTGCCGGCGCTACCGGAGCGGCACAGCCCCCTTGGCTGACAACCAGAGCAAAATCTGGAAACCGGATCCGTCTCCAAAAAGGCTTTGATTTTTTAATTTGCTTTCTGCTTGATTTAGCTATTTCCCGAAACAATCTCAGCAGTGAAAAGCCTTTTCAGAATAGAACAGGAAGGTTTTCTTTCTCCGGAAAACGCTGAAACAAGACGTTTTGATGCTGCCAGATCTGTTTGTTTGTTTGTTTCGCTTCAGAACAAAATTCCAGTGAAATGCAGTTGATTTCGTGAAGTACTTTGATTTTGGTGGGTCCATGTATGCTGGCTTGAATATTTTTCCATCTCTCTCCATTTGGGAGAAGCTGGGGGGCAGGCAGACCAGATGTCACCCGGAGCGTTGCAGAACTGGAGATCTGGCACCCGTCTGACAAACAGCGCTGGGAAGGGAGGGGACACAATGTGGGGGCAGCCAGGGGACACACTGAGGAACAGGGGGAGTCGTGGGGTTTCCACCTGGTTTCTGCCTGGTGACAGGTCCAGGGAAACCACTGATGCCCTGGCTCTGGTACCAGCCTCTGCTGCTCACTTTCCACGGTCACCTCGAGCCAATGTCTATGGCCCAGTGACCTGTAACAGAGGGAATAACAGTGACCCCTCAGGCAGCTGTGTCTGCTGAGAATTTAGCCTTCTTCAGGCTGTGACCCCCTTTTGTGCTGTTATTTCGAAGAGCAGCTCGAACAACACGGCCCTCAGCTGGCTTGTGGACTCTTGGCTCTGTGCAAAGCAAGCAACAGCAGTAATTGCCTGGACCTGCGAGTTTTTGTCAAGACAGGCAGTGACAGAAGAATTTAAATGCAGATCCCAGCATCCTGCAGACACGAAAAGAAATCCAGGCTTTGCAAAGTCAAAGAGAAGCGGTTTGGTCCTCCTGGGAGCTACAAAATAGGTTGGGATGCCAAAAATAGCCTGCTACTAGTTATAAATGCTCCAGCTCTTTTACCAAGACATGAAAACTTGAGCTGGGTTTAATACCAGACACTTGTTTAGTGTCACTGTGACCTTCTGCAGATTTCCCACCCCAGCTCTGACTAAATTACAGATGAATCCATCTTGTCACTTCATTTCTTTATTGTGGCTCTTGTGGCTGAGCCGGGCTCATGCTGCAAAGCTTCCTCACTGAGATTCAGCTCGGTTTTTGTAACGGCTCCATTTCCTCTGCAAATTCATTTCCATGAAAACCTGGTTCCCAAGTGGTTGGTTGGTCCATGTTGTCAGGGAACAGAGGGGAACTGAGGCTCCAGTTCTCAGAAACACCCAAAGGAAACAGAAGCTTCTCACAGGGGGTTTTGGGGCTTGGGATCTCCACTCCTTTTGATTTAGGGTAGGGGACCTAGATGGCTTAGGACATTTAATGGTTTCACACGCTGCATGGGCAGAGCAGCAAGCCATGCCAAATTTCCAAGAGAAGATACTTGGCCCTCTTAAGAGAGTTACAGCCCAAGGATTTTCCTGAGGGAAATTATCTAAACTGCAAATCGAGCTGGCAAATTCCTCCTCTAGAGACCATTCTGCTGGAGACAGGGAAATCATCTGAGCAGAGCCACAGCGGTGGCCTCACCCTGGGGACATTTGGGTGCCCGCAGTGCTGGGGCCGGGGGCGCTGAAGCGAAGTGGGGAGCACCCACGCAGGGTCTGGCAGCCGGTTCCAAGCCCAGCTCTACTCGCCCAGCATCCAGCCCCGCCAACAGCAGCCGAGCTGCCAAAAGCCTGGCTTAGTCCCACTGGAGCTTGCCTGAGCCAAACTGGGGTGGAACATCCGTGTGTGTCCGTCCATCCCAGCACATCCCTCTGGCCCTCAGCAGGAGGGAGATGCCTCCACAGCCCCGTCCCCCAGCACGCACAGACCTGGCCGTGCCAGCCTGGTTTGCAGCCCCTGTTTTCTCCTGGACCTGGAAGAGATTAGAGGCGGGAGGTGATGGGAGGCATGTAGGTTGGTCCTTCTCCTCTCCACCTTTCTCATTCCAGCCATGACATGTTTCTCACGCTCCTTTCCAGTTTCAGGAGTGCCAGACCCCACTCTGTGTTTTGGGGAAGCCGTGAGCTGGGTGGCAGGGTTTCAGCTGGGGAGGGGATGGCTTGGAGGAAAGATGAACAGTGGGATATTCAGGGCTGGGAATGATCACATCTCCTGCGGAGGTGAGGGGAGAGGCAGCAAAGGTGGTCACTGGAACAAAGAGAGATAAACAAAGGATAATCTTTCAGGCAACAATTCATCATTTAAAGCCAAAGCAGAGAAACAATTTCCCAGCTAGTGCAGCATTAAATAGGTGGACTAAACCACTTCAGCAGCAAGCAGGTGTCTTGGGGCTCAGAGAACCCTTTGGTCCACAGTCACAGGGCATTTTTCGTAGATGGCTCAGGTGTTTCCAAGCACAGATGGCCAAATCCCTTGCTGCAGCCACTACTTTTATTGATTTATTTGTCTGCAGAAAGGGTCAGCGATGTCTCTGGAGGACGCCTGCAGTGGTACAGACCCTGCCTGAGGAGCAGATGCTCTCCTGGGGAATCATTTCTATTTGCAACATCTCACATCAAGAGAGCAAACACAAGCCGTTTGTGCCGCTTTCTCCCCATCCGCCTCCTCTGTCCTCAGCTCTGCCCTGGCCTTGCCACTGCCAGAGCTATTTTACTATATTGCTCCATAGCCACGTGGTACCCAGTACACATGGCAGCATCTTTCCCTTCCTCCTCCACCCAGGAGCTCCACGTGCAATGGGCAGGTTGGTGCTGGGGCAGCCTGCTCAGTGCTCCGAAACCCTGGTGAGAAGGAGGAGGAAGAGGAGAAGGAGGAGGAGAGCTCAAAGCTACCCAGAGGCGGCTGATGCTGCTGTTGCCATTGGCAAACTGTCACTCCGACACTTCTCTGCGCAGAGCTCTGACGTCAGATGCCTCTGACAAACTTTGCTGTCAGTCAAAAGCCTTTTCACAGAGACAGTGACAGTTTGCAATGCAAACACCGGTCCTGCCTGACTGCTTTCCCTTCTGTCTTTTTTCTTTTTTATTAAGCACACAGATTTAAATTTTAAATTGCTGGCTCACTGATGGCCTCCTGAGGCAGTGAAGCTTCCCATGGTGTCTAGTGTTGCATCCTGGATTCTGCCTGTCCCTGCCCACTGCCACAGCCCTTGGGACCAGCCCTGGCCCCCAGGAGCCTCTGTGCAGCAAGAGCCTCCACCACCACCACCACAAAGCCCTCAGCAACCAGAAGAGTGGGAACTGGTCACCAGAACAAAACCCTCTGGTCATGCTTAGCAGGTGGCAGAGATCCTGCAAATGCACATTTTCCCCTTCCCCTCCCGTTCAACTTTCTTTTCTTTCCTTTTCCCCCTTTCCTCCTTGCTGGAGGAAGCAAGGCTGGACCCTGCTCTGGAGATGCTGGGTCCTCCAGTCTGAGGCTCTGGGGAAGACAGAGATCACCAGGCAGCGGGGCTGGTACCTTTTCTCCTCCATCCTGACCTGTGCTGGATGTCAGGAAGTGTAATATTTGTTCAAACATGTCAGTAAATCCCCCCTGTGCTACAGGAGGTCACCTTCCCTAATCTACGATGTCCAATTGCATAACTGAGATACTGAACAAATAGCTTAAATTTAATCTTTGTTTTCTCCCATCTCAAGCGTGGCAAATCAATTCCTGGGCAAGCACAGCTTCAGCGCAGGGCTGGGAACACACGCTGGTCACGTTAACCTCCAAAAGAGCAGAAATAAATGAGATAAATACACCAAGTGAGGTTTTACTGCCTGTTGCAGCCCCTCTGCCTGCCCAACACCACTTGGGGCTGGGGTGTCGATGCCTTCAGCAGGGGTTTGCAGCAGAGGCCAAGCCTGGCTGCTCATCGTGGGTGCAAAGCTGTGTCAGGCGAGGTCCTGGGGCAAAGGCAGGAGATGTTGCTCTGGATGTCGGCAGGTGGGAGCAGATTTGAGCAGCCCGATGCCAGTGTGGTGAAGCACCAGCTCTCATCTTCCCTGAAGCCCTCCCAGCCCATCCAGCACCAACAGCAGCCCAGCTCCCCCCAGCAGCTCAAAAACAGCAGAGAAAGGCAGGGGACAAGGGACAGCAGGGCTTCAGCAGAGCTTGGAAGGTGTCCTGATGGGCGGTGGAAGGCAGAGAAAGGGTTTCAGTTCTTGTTTCCCTCCCCATTCATTTTTCATTCATTCATTAACGACCTTTCATACAACAGCGAGGATATTAATAGGATGTTTCAATTCCAAATGTCCCCATCTTCCCTCCCTGCTCCCCCCTCTCGCTACTTTCTGGTGCTCTGACGACTTCCTTCGCATTAATTAAAACAAATAAGAAGCTTAAACATCTCATCAGGGTAATTCAAAAACTTAACACACCAGCCATCGTTGCCCCAGTCACATCGGCCAGAGCAAAACCAGCTCTTTTCTTCCTGCCATAGTTTCTCCCTTTCTCTGTTGGAATAAAGATGTGCTTTAAATGCCCATCCACAGCCAAACACCGTGGTGGGGAGGAAATTCCACTCAGAGCACCCTTGGGGATGGGAAATAATTCTGCAAACATATCTCAAGCAGCTGGGGTTTGCATGGGCACATGTGTGGCAGGAAAGTACCTCCAGGCCCCAAACCTGGTGCTGCCAGGAGGCAACAGGAGCAGCCAGCACGGGGTTCTGGAATTGGGGGAGAAGAAGCATATCCTCATTTCTCCATGGCCGTGAACTAAAAACAGATCTCTGCCTCTGGAGGCAGGGAGGGAGCAGGGGGATGGTCCCCACCCCACAGAGCTGCTTCTGCACATGAATTAAAAGCCTTAGCCTCAAATCTCCTAATTTACCCTGAGTTTTTCTCTTTAATAGTATTCATAGTAGGAGCCATCTGGATGGGGTAGTTTATTAGCTTAGAATAATTCAGCTGCTTTGTTAATCTCGTCCCATTTCACGGGGTTCACTCCGGTTTCCTCGTGGTGCAGCCCAGGGCAGGGCAGCGATGCCACCCTTGCTCTCCTGGCCGACGGCCGTCCCATCACCCAGGGACCCACAACGGGACAGCCATCTCCACACAGGTCCCAGCCCTCCAAACACAGGGCCACAGATCTCTTTACTGTCTCTGACTCTCTAAGCCAGAGGGTGCTAAATCCACTGGGGATCCCCTTGGCAAGTGAGGGGACTGCAGTGGGTCCCTGCAGCCCCTCATAAAGCCTCCCCGACCCCTGGCAGGGGCAGAGCTTGGCAGTCCCCAATGTCCTGGCCATCCAGTGCCATGTCCCATGTCAGGGCCCTTCTCCAGCCCCCCAGGAGCCCAGCAACACCGGCTGCTCCTTGGTCACGGCAGCTGCTTGCTGCCCCAAACACTGGCCTTGTTGCAAAGCCATAATTGAGCCCTTATCAGCCTAAATGATTCAATTGCTCTCTATTGAGAGAAATCAATTTGCCAGCAAATTTCCTTCTGCTCTGCCTGTGGCACTAAGTGGTCTGCGGGCCGGGCTCCCCGAGCATGTATGGAGGGTCAGCTCCCATGGACATCATGTTCTGCTCCTTTCCCCACTTCCCTCCACTCTGCTGGAGAAGTAGCAGGGACCACGTGAATGAGATCATCTGCTCCAAAATTACTCACACTGAATTAATCACCCAGAACAGCAGCAACTGCAGTGGGAGCGAGCCAGGGTCACTGGGAAGGAGCTGGTGGCTCTGGGAGGGGGCTCAGCCCCACGGCAGGGACGGTGCTGCCTGGGCAAAGGTGCTGGAGGGAAGGGACATCGCTTCTCCTTGTCTGCTGCTCACAACAGGGATGAAGTTATGGCTGATAGAAGAGTGTGGCCACCAGAAAACATCCAATTACTTCCCTCTGTCACCGTAAATTAGAAGTGCTTGTCCTGCTGACAGTCGAATCAGGCTTCTCTGTAATAAGAAGCCAGCCCTGAACTAGCTGAATATTTCCCTGCCCGTTGCCCTCCTGCTGCCGGGGCAGAGCAGTGGGCAGGGGCAGGGAGGATGGTGCTGGCCCTGGGAGGATGATGCTGGTCCTGGCAGGGCAGTGCTGGCCCTGCAACAATGCTGCAGGATCCATTTTTAGCAGGGCCTGTTATGATACGACAAGGGGTGATGGTTTTAAACTAAAAGAAGGGAGATTCAGGTTAGACATGAGGAAGAAATTTTTTATACTGAGGCTGGTGAAACACTGGCCCAGGTTGCCCAGATGGTGGATGCCCCATCCCTGGAGACATTAAAGGCCAGGAGAGTCCGGCTTGCCCAGGAGTAGCAGCCAGCGTTTGTGAAGCTGTTCGACAGAAAGGGGAATTTGCCTGGATCAGGCTGTAGTGGCAGGAGACCACAGGCAGGGTGACAAACAGGACAAGGAGGGCACTTTCATAGCAATATGGTATCACACTAATCCTCAAATAATATGTCCACAGTGCCCGTGATGTTCTCAGCAGGTGCAGCTCCCTGGTACCCACATCAGGTCAGTGTGTGCTGTGGCTTTCCCTGGGTGTCTCCAGATGGCGAATGCAAAGGGGAAAAGGTCTTTGGGGCCTGACACAAGCTGGAATTGCCCAGACTGACCCAGCTCAGGAAACCACGCAAATCCCAGCAGGAATAACTCAATTGCATTGGAATGGGAAGAACAAAGCTGCAAATGGACCTGGAAAGAGTGACCCGTTAAAGAGCAGTGGGTGAGCCAGCAGGTCTGGCAATAGGTGTGAGTTATTCTCCATAGAGGATCTCAAAGCACTTTGCATTTGTCACCCAACTTACAGAGATGTGGAGACATGAACAGGTTTGTTAAACATCACCCAGCAAGATGAGCACTGGAACCGGGGTGACTGGCACTAAGGACAAGCTGCACGGGGACACAGGGGCCAGCACTGCCCGCATGGAGACAGAGATACTCATTTTTACTTTCTCAAGTATTTTTGCAGGCAATGTTGTTCTACTAACACAACATTACCCATCACACAGCAGGAGAGGGATGCTGCACTGTTGCTGGGGACAACCAGCTCTATTCAGCTCTGAGCTCAGCTCCCGGTCCCAGAGTCAGCTGCCAGCTGCACAAACCACTTTTTAATACATTCAAGACATTAAGGCGGAAAAGCATTTGTCCCAGCTCCTGCTCTCTCTGCTATAGTGGTGATGCCAACTCTAAATCAGATGTTCATCTCGCACAGGTACGTCCATTGCACACCAAGGCATGATGTCGGCGTGTTTGGATTAATTTGTGAGGTGGCAGACAGGTACTTGCAGACTCAGCCACAGACACAAGCCCCCGGCGGCTCCTCACCTCCCCCGGCTGCTGCAAACCCACCGCGTGTGTTCAGCTGGGGCATTAATGCAAAGCGCATTAATGCCCACCCAGCATCCCACAGGAGGAGCTGGGCTTTGGTCCCTTGAGCTGTAAGATAACAAGGAGATTGCTTCCCCAAGTGAGTATTTCTGTGGTGCCTTGACACTGAGATCAGTTCAAAGCAGGGATGCTCCGGGATGCGCTGCCCAGCATAAGTGCAGACAGAAAGGGACGGTTCCCAGCGAGGGGTGTGCATATGTGCTCATGGCTTCTTTTGGTTTTTTGTTTGTTGTTTTCTTTTTCAGAAATACTAGGGAAATGTTAGATTTTTTGTCTCCTTTTGGTGCTTTCTGGAAAATCACAGGCCTTAATGAAATGCTTATGTGTGAGCTTTAAGTAGTCAGCAGCCCAGATAGGGTCCAAATCCATTTTGTACATGTTTGGCCTGTTTCAGTGAATCTGAACTATTTTTCAGGATTTGTGCCCATGATGAAACCAAGCTCCTGTCCCAAAACAACCATAATGAGGAATGGCTGAAAATACAAAGATTTAATAAAAACTTGTGCAGTAATTTGGCTCTTAATCCCAAACACAATCTCTCCCCTCAAATAACTGCAGTCCCTGCAAAATTAAATTCTCCCTACATATTGTTTGTAAGTCTGATACCTTCTATTGAGCTTAGCCTGGTTTTAAGTTCTTAAATCATGGCTCTGTAATTGCACATCTTATTCAGTTTGTGATGCAAAGAGTTCCCAAGGAAGCTTTTGTAAAGATTTCTTCGTATCTGACAGTACTATGTGACACTTGTATGTATTTTGAAAGCTATGCAGTGCTGAGAATGCAAGGCATCGATACTTTCTAGAAGCAAGAAGAGGCTGTGGCTCATGTTCTCATTTTACCACTGAGCTGCAAGTCCCAGAAAAATCAGGACGTCTGCAAACTTTTCTCGAACTGGCTGTTTCATAAACGGTGGAGAATCTGTTCCTCAGGCAGAAGGGGCTTGGGGAAAGGCAGGAATAGTCACCCCCCTCACCCTGGGCTTCATTTTCTTCCAGTAATTAGGAAAATCCCAATTCACAATGGATAACTGAAGAGCTGTTTTAAGTGTGGGCTACGAGGAGAAACAGGCAGTGATGAAAAGAGGCCTGAAACTCAGGAGACCTGGTGCAGCACCAGACTCTCCCAGATGACCTCCAGCAAGTCCTTTGATCCTTATATCCCCCCCGGAAGCGCCGATGAGGAGCCGTCCCTCTCCCCCGCTCTTGTCAGCCTGGACCGCAGCCCCGTGGGGTGACACGTGTGCCCTGGACCGGTGTGATGATGCTCTGCGTCCAGCTGCAGGATGCGGGGGCAGTGGGGTGGGGTGCTGGAAAATGCTCACACGGCATTTTTTATTAATGGGCTTCCTCAGGCCAGGAACACGCGGTGCTCCCTGCCCAGGGCTGCGTTTGCCTGGTGCGGCGAGGGCAGCCACAGCCAGGGCTCTGCCTCCATCATCATTTGATCCCCATCCTCCCTTTCCTGGGGTCTCACACAGGAGCCTTTTCCTTCCTCTGAGGGCTGTTTCAGGATCCAGAAGCACATTACTGGGGCTCCACAGGGATGGGAAATTGCTCTAAGGGAAGCCTTGTGGGTGAAGCTCAGTCCTAATTCTGTGTTTGGAGCGGGTTTTGTCTTCTTCAGTGAGCGGGTGCCTGTAACACAGGCTCTTTTCAAAGCAGCTGCTGGGGAACAGTGAGGAAACAAAGCCTCAGCACGGAGAAAATGTCCCTTGTCTTTACCGCACTTTGCCTGGACAAAAGCAGGATCCTGCAAAGGAACAGTCACTGCGAAGGACCAGCTGCACTGGTTTTGTCCACCCAAAGCTCCAAAACACCTGCTGCCCTGGGGCTCACTGGAGAAACACCCTGAAAACTGTGCCGCTGCAACAAGCAGGTCCTCTCTGCATCTCGCTCACTCAGCAGAATGCCACAGCCAGGTTATATTTAAGTCCTCAGCTTGAATATCATTGTCATAACCTCCCATGCGATCTGCCTGGGCAGTGTTATAATTAATAGTGCCCTTGCTCAGAGTACAAGCGGAACATGTGATGGCTCAGCTAGCTATAAATCACGACAGAGTTTCCATCTGGTCCAGCATCTATTTATACCTCACCAGCCCCAATTAACTTTGAAACTTGGGGCTGGTGGTTAAGGAGAAAAATTGTTCTTGAAAAGTGTGATGGGATATGCAGGGATGTGGATGGGAAGGAGGAGATGGCGGCGGCTGTTTGCTTCTCCATGGAGGGAGCTGCATGGCCTGGTGCTCCAGAAGACACCGAAATGCAGCTCCGAACACCAGGTTGGCCTTTGAATCAGTTCAGTACCAGCTACAAGACCCCAAGGAAGACATGGAAGGTCAGGGCTGAGGGTTGGTGCTGAGGACATGCTGGGGACCACGTCTCTCTCCATCCAAGCTGGAGAAAAGCCCCAGCGACGGGCACAGTGCAGAGATGCTGTGCTACTGTCTTCCTAAAAAAAGAGTCAAATTCTGTCCCTGGTTCTCTGGTACCCACCTCCCCCATCCCTCCCTCTTTTCAGCTCTTTTGCTCTTGCAGCCGTGTAACTCCTGGAGTCCTGGCTGGCTCCCAGCTCAGGTAATTACATGCTGCCTTCTGGTATTTGAACAGGATATTTGTTCTGGTTTTCCTGTCCCACGTGCCTGTGCAGTGCTGCGGGCAGCCTGTCACCCCGAGCGAGCCTATTTCCCTGGCACCGGCAGCCATCCCAGTGTGTCCTGCTTCAGCACTACGTGGGCATTTTGTAGACATGGGATTATGTAGATGCTTTCCTGAAGTGGGCCATAGGACCACTATCCCCGTCCCCAGCCCAGATTATTAGCTGAGAAAGCCCTCAGCCTCCTGGGTCCCTCTTTAAAAGGCTCTCTGTGGCCCACCCCATATCACCTCTTCTTCTTTGCCATAAACTTTCCCTTCTGTTTAGGCTAACTGTTTGCAGAAGCGATCTCCAGCACTTACAGCACATACCTGGTGGGAGAGTAAGTGAAAAATGGAGTTAATGTACCTCACAGAATCATAGAGTCACTTTAGTTGGAGGAGACCCTCAGAATCAGTAAGTCCAACCATAACCTAACTCCAGCACTAAACCATGTCCCTAAGAACCTCATCTACTCATCTTCTAAACCCCTCCAGGGATGCTGACCCCACCGCTGCCCTGGGCAGCCTGTTCCAGTGCTTCACAACCCTTTCTAGGAATAATTTTTTCCTAATACCCAATCTGAACCTCCCCTGGTGCAACTTGAGGACATTTCCTCCTATCTAGTGCCTTGCCTAGCTGGCAACAATTTGCTTTCTTCTTCAGAGTTTCTAGAGCCAGGATGTCTCACTAGCTCAAGGTTTGCAGCACTGTGGGGAGAAAGGAGAAAAAGTGGAGCACAGACCTGTTTCCTGAGGGTGGAGGGGAAAAGCCCGGGATGCTGGAACCCTACCCTGCAAGAACCCCCTTTGCCCATTCTACCTGAGCTCTGCAGAGCCTGTTAAGCTCATTCTGCCCTTGGATAGAAAGGAATCGATTTTGCCAGCCAGGTTGGACTTGACATTCCACCTTCTTGCTAAGTAGAGTCCTGGGGCTCCATGCCTTCTGCTTGGTGGTGTGCACACAAAGCAATGCAATGTGTTATCAGCCTCACGCAGCTGCACTTGAGCCCAGTTTGCAGAGGGTTGGGCAAGAGACAATCCTACAGCTGGCAGCTCCTTCTGTCCATTTTCTGCAGGCTGCAGCATGGCTCCAGGCTTTGCCGAAGTTGTCCTGGTGCTGTCGGGCTGCAGCTGATTGCTGTAGAACACTAAAGAGTAAGAGCTGCATGATAAAGCCACGTTTTCCTTCCCAGGAAGGAACTCACCAGTAAGCATTTCAGAAGATTTGCATTCTTTTTTTGCAAAGTCTCTGCATTTGAGCTGGGTGGCAGACAGGTGCCAAGCGGCCTGGCAATCCGGAAAGATGCCTGGCGCAGGTTTGCTCCATGAGCAGCCGCGATAACCCAGAGCAGCTTCTCTCCCTCCCCGGTCTTGGCTCCCCGAGCGATGGGACTGCTCCAAGAGGATGATGAAGCTGGGTCTGCTATTTTCTCACTCAGTTCCCAAGAGGCTTCCTCATTGTGGTACTTTCAGATTCTGCTGCCTCACGGCCTCCCGGGGCTCAGGGCTGCTTGGAGATATTATTATCCCAAGGGCTGAGCCTCGGGGCAGGCAGAGCAGATGGCTTTCTCTGACAGCAAGAAAATTGGGAGAGGGAAGGGAGAGGGCGGGGGAGAGCAAAATCTGTGACACCCTTAGCGTTCATCAATAACTATTTCCTCTTAAAAAGGAAAATTCCCCTAGCTCCAGAGGGGTTGTACTGGGCAGTAGAGAAGCCAACAGACCACAGGTGGGAGACTTGCCATGTAGAAAATGAACACCAGTTCCAAGTTTTCTTGTGCAACCGTGGAAGCTCCCAGTGTGTACTTCTTGGCGATGCTGTGGATGGAAGGCAAAGGCGGTCCTGCCACATCTTGTGGGGCACCCAAGGCTGTTTGGGCCACAGGAGATGAGCACAGTGGGTAGAGGAGTCAGCAGTTTGATGGACAGGAGGGTCTTGCTGCAAACCCACTCGAGGTGTAAGGGGTCCCACATGCACGTGCTCCATCACAGGATGGAGTTAATCATGCAACTGTGAGCCAGAGCACAGCCCCAGCTGCCTCCTCCCGTTTTTAGTGTTTCTTCAAACCTTTGGCAGTGAGCAAGCCACAGAAGATGAAGCCGTTTCGCCCCATGGAGGAGATGCTCAGGGCCCGGTGCTTGCAGGATGCTGTGCTGATCGCCTGCCACATTTCACAGACCGCACTCGGTACCCCTGTGTGGGGCGGCATTCGTTCCCGGCCTCCTTTTCATTGAGCTAATTTGCAGCCTTGCTTTGCAGAGCAGCTCCACGTTCAGGCTGTGCCTGGGGACGGCTGGTGGCAGATGGTGTGCGTGCGATGGCGAGGCAGCGCCACGTCACAAGCTCTGGGAGACATTTGGCCGGGCTTCCTGACAGCAGCGTCCCACCACCCAGGAGCTCCGCTTCCTGGCAAAGCCAGCTCCCCACTTCTGAGGAGCACTCCTCTCCCTGTCACCGGGCAGAGCCGCCATCAAACGCTTTACCTTTGCCTCCTCGCAGGAGAGAGGCTTGGTGGTCCACAGGGTGCCTTCTGCCCAGGACCGGAGGAACCTGCCACCACGCCAAAAACCGCATAACCAAACTGGGAGTGATGGTCCCTGCCAGTCTGGACCACCCCCATCTGCTGCATCACACCCTAAACTGCACTGAGTGTTCCCTTCAGTGAGGAATATCTTATTCCTGTGTTTTTGGATAAAACCCAGCAGAAGCAAGCCACAGTTGGTGGTAGATATGACAAATAGTTGTGATCATGGGAATGGTGGCATCACAGCTTCTTCGGTGTTTCTTCTGATTTCTTGCATTGTTTAGATGTACGTGCAGAGAACAACACAGAGGTACGGCCAGGTAAAGAAGAGGTGGGCATATAAAGAAGTATCAAAGAAACGCATTACAAAGGAGAGTAACACCAGTCCTCTGAAGAGCATAACAGCCTGGGCAGTCTGAGCTCAACTGCTCAAGAACCCGCGCTGCTTTGTCTTTGCCTTCTGCTCCTAACATCCATGCAGCTGAGGTGAAAACTTGCAGCTGTGGGGCTTTTCAGTGCGGTTTCCAGGACACTGTCCTCATCTATTACAATTATTGCCTGTGTTAATGCCATTAACCGCAGGGCTATGCATGCCCACGGGAGGTTCCTAGGCACTGAGGGGGAGGCTGTCACATCATGCATAGGTGGGGGCTTGGCTGCCTTCCTGCCTCAGTCTTCCCCAAGACCGAGGTGCAAAATCCCAGTTTAGTCAGACGAACGTGTTTTGCTAATGTTACACCAGGCCCTGTGTTGTGGCTCCCGTGGTCACAGGGAAGCTGCAGGAGCACAGGACTCCAGCCTGTCGTGCCCCTCGCCCTGCCTGCTCTCAGATGGGATCACAGCATCCAGCCAAACGCCTGGCAGCGGTGCCGGCCCCTTCGCCAGCACTGCCTGCACCGGGGAAAAGGCTTTATCCCTCCGTCTGGAGCTTTGGCTGCAGAAATGAGCTCTCTGTGCACTTTTGTGGGACTAAAGGAGAGGAACATTTGAGGCCTGGGCCCGTTTGCAGGACAGGCTCAGGACAGTCAGAGATGCCAATGACAGGATTTGACTGCCTCCATTTCCCAGGCAGGACAGGATATAGTCCCCTCCTGGTGGTGCAGATTTGTCTCTGTTCTTACTTAAAGGTCATTAAATTAAGATTTCATGAGCCCCAACACTGTTATAAATGTTGCTGAGCTCATTTCCCTCACTGGGCAGTGATTGATCTCACGGGCTTGGGAAAATGACTAAGCTAAAAAATGTCACTCAGTGCCACTGAGTTGTAAGTAAGGTAGAAGGAACAGGAGGAGGACATGATGGATTTTCCTACCATGGGAAGCATTAATAGATGGTTTCTTCCTGATGTTCTCATTAGTCCTGTCTCATTCATCCTCAGGACCTGCCGAGGACAAATGACACCACTCAATCTGCACCAGAATGGAGAGCAGATGCCCCTGTGCAACCCTCCTGCCTCTGAAACCCCTTCAGACACCCACTGCTATCTCACCCTGCTTAGTAGCTGGTGTATTAAAAAGGAAGGAAGCAGGAGATGAAAGTACTTTGAGAACCTTATACTATCACATCCCGCCTTGTCTCCTGAAATCTTTTTTACCTTCTGCCAGGAGTGGTTTGGAGGGGGCAAGTGGAAGCACAGGGTGCCAAGACACGACCCTTTCTCCCTCCTCATCCAGCAGTGCAGTGGGTGGCTTACAAAAAATGATGTCCTGGATTCATTTGCCTTCCTTTCTGTCTGTGAGTAGGTTGCAGAGTTCTTCGAATCTAATCAAGAATATGTTTTTTTCTTTCTTGAATCCTTATTCCCAGGAATGAATGCCAAAAAATTAGCTTTGTTGCTTAGTTGTGACTGATCATGAATCACATTAAATTGCTTCTGTTCCCTTATTGGACATTTTGGCTCGCTCCCGGTATGTGTTATTGAATTACTGCTCTGACAGAGAAGAAATAGCAACCGTGTGGCAAGAGAGCCCAGAAGATCCAGGAAAGAGGCAGATTTGGGTATGTCACAGGACCACAGCCTTCTTGGTTCCCCTAATAATCAGAAAAATATCAGTGTTCATTTGTAGGAGTGTACCTAGAGAAGGATGCAAAGCAGCAGGGTTTTGAGGCTTTTTTCACAGGGTTTCTGAGCATCCCAAGTTCCCAACCGTGTGCTAGGGGTGCATTCAGAGCAATCTCAAGGTGCTTTGTGCAGCCTCGTCTGGCAGACTCCAAAAAGGACAGACCTGCCGTGCTCCCGCAGCGCTGACGCCCCGTGCGTGTCCAGCAAAGCCGTTTTGTCTGGGTTGTGCAGCAGACAAACCTCAGGCCACCTCAACCATCCACTTGCATCAAGAGGTTGCTATGAAGATTTTTGGTCACAGCATTCTTTGCTTGTACCTGGGATAAAAATATGGCCTGTGCTTGGAAATCATACCCTGCTTTCCAAATGCTTGCCACTAGATAAACCTCAAAGATAAACTGAATCTTGGTTTTGGATTCTCTTTCATGTTTTAGCAGATCAGACTGTCTTCCAGTTCAGCAGGGAGATGACATTTTGTTTTGTAAATACCCACCGACAGAACCTGAGATTTCCCTGAAAGGCTTTGCAGCTTTGTGAAAAAAAGTAGATCAAATCTAGTAACATATTGAAGTCGGTTACTGAAATTTCAGGAAGATCAGTGTGATGAAATGTCCTTAGTTTGCCCTTGGGATAAATGGTACCTTCATTATAAAACAGCTTTTTCATATGGAAATAGCAGGTGGCAGGAGTGAAAACAGACTTTTGTTTTCAGAGAAACAGACGGAACAATTCCAAGAAAAGTGGAATAGCAGAGATAGGTTGGAATTGTTCACACTTTTATTCTGAAAATATATTCTACTTTTGCCCTTACGGAAGTAAGAGAAGGTGTCGATCCATATCCTCTGTGTTTACCAGTGCAGTCGGTATACCTCAAATACAAGAGTCTGCTGAAGGAACCAGAGGTTAAATATAAATTACGAAGAAATCTAGTTTGGTTGGTTTGGGAAAGCTCTAGAAAGCCTATCCCAGAGCTGCACGTGGAACTTCTGTGGAGAAAAACGCAAAAAGAGCACTGAATATACAAAATAATCCTTAGTGCCAGTGTCAGACAAAACTGAACTCACGGCTCTTGGTGCTGTGATTTATTAATCCTTTTATCAGGCCTATGCCATCCTTTGAGTTATTTTCCAGCTCTGGTAAGCATTTCCTTGGAAGCTGTGGACTGCTAAGCTATTAATCATCTAGTGGCAGGTGCTTATTAAGAAAAAGACACCTCGAACCACGAAGCAGAAGAAAGAACAGATATTCCAGTTGGAGATGTGCTACTTCAGAGCTCTCACCCTGACTTCTCTGAGAAAAATGAAGTTTTTGAGAGTCATTTGCACAGGCAGGCTGAAGAAAGGGCAACTCCTCTTCTGCAGCTGATTCACTGCACACCAGAATTTGAGATCTGAGGCAGAAATGGAAGGAAGGAAATTGTTGTCCTATTTAGGAGCAGATAAAACTTCACCCTACGCTGTAAATTCTATTTTGAAAGTCAGGGTTTGCACAGGATGAAGACTATATATTTCATGCAGTTATTCTAATAATAAAGAAACTCTTCACAGCTCTAGGCAGCTTGTGTAGTTCTTCAAGCTTCAGGCTTTTAGGCCTTCATATGGTTCCTATTTAAAAACAGCAAAGCAAACACCAAAACCTCAGTCTGGACTTTGAAGTATGGCCTGAAACAGATACATATTGCCCTGAAAGAAGCTGCCTTTCCCCAGAGACGCTCAGAGAAAACATCACGCCAGGCTCCCCTATGCTTTATACCAAAGAAGGGATTAGGAGAGGTTTCTCCCGTATTTGCCAAAAGGGGCCCAGACTTGTCGAAGTTGATCTCATCAAATCCCAAAGGGATCCATCCTTCTGCCCAACAGAGCTTTCTCCTGTGGCTGCATCTCCCCATGAAGATATCCAGCTGACCTGCACACCCTGGGGAGTGAAACATGATCAACGTTTTAACAGACCTAACGCTGATTACAGCATGAAGGTATATTTCTTCCATAGCTACTTTTCAAGCAGCAATCACACTTCCAAGGCACCTGGAAGAGAGCTGGTTGTGAGGAAGCTGGAGCTCTGCGAGCCCCAGGCAGCCAAGCCTTGGAACCGACTCCGGCTTGGAAGCTCTGCCCAGCAGACTGGTATTAAATACTGAGAGAGAAAAAGAATGAGAAGTCGGGAAATGGAATGGTATTGGTATTTCCTAAAGATCAGAGTTTCCTATAAAATGAACGTTTGCCATGCAATTTCAAAAGATCAAGACATTTGCCTGTCTTTAGGGCTTGTCAGAACAGCTAATAAATAAAGATCGGTGTTTGGGAAGTTCCCTCCTCAAACCTCTCCTAGCGTGCTGCTTTGAATCTGGATTTCCTTCAGGTCATGGAGTTGGCAGCTGTGCAGGGCTTGCTATGTGCTCCTTGGCTTGAATTGTATTTTAGGCACTACCTGGCATCAGATGTCCATGACAGCTCCACAAGTTTCAATGGCTACAAAATTTACAGCACTATATTCTTTTCCATTTGTGCTTGGTTTTTTTGCACTGCCACTATTTATGAGCCAAACATAAATTACCTGAGTTGAATTCATGACCCAGAGTTCAGTGCATTTCCCCAGAAACAGCATTCCCTGTTTGGGACGCTACTGCCAAAATCGCATTCCTGGAGCTGAATTCCTGTCCCATCTAAGATATTTGTTCTACCCATATTTCCCATCATACTAGTTTATACTATTTAGGTCATTTATATTTTCCTGCTCCCACAGTTACTTCTTATGTGTTGCTTTGTTGCTTTGCAATTATGCTCTTAATCATGTTCTCTAAAGCCACCTTCAGACCTCTAAACACCTTCGAATTAAAATAGCCATTTGACTTTGGTCCAAATTGCATCTAATAGAAAAGCTGTACTAAACCACTTGCATTCCTCAGGCAGAAGGAAGAACTGAAAGATGCCCAAACAAAGTATTATTTAGTCTAGCATTCAGCTGGCAGGGACCATGAGGAAAACCTGCTGCTCTTTGCTTTACATGTTGCTTTAATTAAAGCTAACAATGCTAATATTAATTCTGCCCTATGCAAGATGTTTATGCCTGATCCCAGTTTGGTTGTAAATTTAATTCTAACCTATATCTAGTTTCAACTTCATCACAGCTGTCTGTAATGTCGTATGCAGTTTATGTACAGAGAAAATACAGAACAGACATGAAATGTAGAAATGCTTCCCTTGGGGCTTTTTAATGTCCTATTGCAGAAATATTAATTAAAAAAATACTGATTGTTTTCTCTTTTTGTGTTCCATGTTGCTTCCTTACAAGCCTCTTTCTTATCTCCACCATGTGTGGGTCACAGCAGCACCAAAAAATGACAGAATTCTTTATATACCAATTCTTAATATAGGGACCCCCAGCCACCAGTTCCATTGCGCAGCAGTGACAGCTGTCAGGAGCCACCACGCAAATCCCATTTGAGATCCATCACCTCATACTTTATTTAGTGATCTCTGAGACGCAGCTCTAGAACAACTGAACCGTCCAGGTTGTACTCTCTCATACATGGAGGATGGAGAAAATGCGTAACAGAAGTATCAAGAAATAAAATACACTTAGCAGGTAATGATTACATTTTGTGAGTGTTTTTTCTATAGCATGGAAGGGTTAACACCTTCTCTTTTCATTCAGAGAAAGGCTGCTGGGCAGGCAGGGAGACACCAGATGCAGGGACGGTGATCGTGCAGTGCCATCAGCTGTTCACTCCTGGTACCCACATCCCCCGAGTCGTCCTGCTTTCAAGAAAAATGACAGAAAAAAATAACAAAAATTGAGCAATACATCAGGATTTTATTTCTGAGTGAAAGTTTAGCAATCTAAATACAATATTTTGCTACAAATCTCAGGTTCGCTATTTTTTGTGCGAGAAGCCGGACACCTGAGGGCAGGTCCTCGCTGTCGAGAGCAGCGGTGGAAGCGGCTCAAGCACTTGTGCCATCTGCTGGGGACAACTTCAGAGCTGCTGCTGGCACAGGGAGCACACCGGCATCCTCCGGCAATAGACCCGCTTCTTCGAACTATGATTGATGTGAAGTAAACTTAATGTTAGAGAGGCATTTCGAAGACTGAAATCCTCTCTCTGTAGCAAAACAAATTGCAAGTGACAGGAAGAAATTGTCCTTGCACACCTCAGCTGTCTGCAGAGGGGCTTCTTCTTGTGGTGGAGCCTATTATGTAGCCAAGGAAGAGTCTTAACAGCTCTAATGAGCCACATTTCTAACGAGGTGACTCCATCTCAGCCATGGGTTGTCTCCTCTTTTCGGAGCAGAATCCTGTGGTTTCCTTCCTTGCAGCTGTTCGGCCCTGCACAGGGTTAACACTGACCAGCTACTTCTTCACGCTTCTTTACCCAAAATGTGTCTCTTTGGGAAAAGCCAAGAGAACAGCGTGTTTTCTAGTCCTGCCTGGCTGGTGCTGTGCTTGTTTAGTCGTCGATTGAGTCTGTCCCTGGATAAAGGCTGGAAACTTCTACAAACTGAGTATTAATATGGAGATATACATGAAAGGAGCATTGAATACAAGTTAACTCTGCTGGGTATCAGCACTCCCAGGGCCTCTGTAAGAACACTGAGAATGGCCCAGACAGAAACCTCAAAAATAGGGGCTATGGAGAAGATCAGGGGGAAAAACCAAGTTTTGCCTAGAAAAGAAAATTAGATGACAATAACTGATCTAGCTGAGTCAGCGTTTGTAGCTGATGCCAAGTAATTCTCCTCCTGACTTTCCGAAGTAATTAACCTTTGGATTGAGACTAAGCAGGAAACTAATGAAGTCCTTCCATCACTGAAAAGGGATCTGACAGTGACTTTGATGGAACCGGGATTGTATCTGAAAGCATCAGAGAAAATTTGGCTCCAGGATTCAGCAAATGACCAGACTGCCTTTCAGCCCCGATAATAGTGCTGTATTGCTGCTCTAAACTAGAGACTTGGGAGCAGGGGGTTGTGTGTTCAGTCACTGCTTATCCAAAAAGATTACACGTGTTATAAAATTGAACTCTTTTCCTCCAGTTACTTCTTGGAGACCAACCGAGACTTTTCCTCATGCTCCAAAAATGCTCCCTCCATATATCTAGTAAATGTAGTTTATTGCAGTTGCATAAATCTTACCTAGTCAATAATGATCTTTTCAGCGAAAACATGCAATTTAAATTGCAGTGAGGAGCCACTATTAAAACCACGTTTAAAGGATGACTTGCAATTCAAAACATCTGTGAACTTGTATATGATGGTGCACAGAATGGCACCCACTGTGAAGATGTCCCTTATCGTGGGGCTCAGAGAAATGGCAAGAAAACCAGAATCACAGGATGGCTGGGGTTGGGAAGGACGTCTAGAGACCTTCTAGTCCAACCCACCTGCTAGAGCAGGGTCACCAGAGCAGATCACACAGGAAGGTGTCCACATGGGTTTGAATGTCTCCAGAGAAGGACACTCCACAGCCTCTCCGGGCAGCCTGGTCCGGGCTCTGGCACCTCACAGTAAAGAAGTTTCTCCTCATGTTTAGATGGAACCTCCTGTGTGTCAGTCTGTGCCCGTTGCCCCTCATCCTGTCGTCGGGCACCACTGAACAGAGTCTGGCCCATCCTCCGACACCTGCCCTGGAAATATTTATCAGCATAAGATCCCCTGACAGCTTCTCTTCTCCACGCTGAACAGATCCGGCTGTCTCAGCTTTTCCTCGTGAGAGAGATGCTCGATCAATAAGATGCTGTCTTCTTGTTGCTGGAGAACTTGCTGCACCCCCCAGCCAGAGCAGCCCCCCCCTCCTTTACGGCGATTACACACCACGGAGTGCCCTACGTGTGCGAAAGGAGCTCAAACAAGACAAAGAGCCTGAAGGGTGCCAGGGTGTGACAGAGCAGCCAGGCCCTGCGGAGCCCGGGGTGGGTTCACGCAGCGGGCGGGGGCCGCCAGCTCCTCGGCCCCCTCACGTTCGCTCACCCCGCCCGGCCATGGGCGACGGAGCCGGGCCCGCCCCAGGCGGGATGGGTACAGGGGCACAGGCCGGGTCCCCAGCTCCGCCATGGCGGGCGGGCCGGAGCGCGGAAGCGGCTCAGCCCTCCCTGTCGCCATAGAAACCGCGAGCCGGCTGCGCCCGCCGGCCCAATGGGGAGGCGGGAGGGGCGGTGGCGTCCCACCCCCCCCCGGCGCCGGAAGGGGCGTGTCGGCGGCGCCGGAAGCGGGGCCGCAGCGCCGCAGGGTGTGTGTGCGTGCGCCGAGCGGCCGCCGCGCTCCGAGTCGCCTCGCCCGCCGGGATCCAGGCCGCGGTGCCGCCGCCCCGCCAGGTGAGGGTCCCGGGCCGCTCCCCGCCGGCCCCGCCCTGGCTCCCTCCCCTTCCCCCGCCGTTGAGCTTGGACCGCTGCGGCCCCACGGGAGCATGCGGGGGAGGCCTCCCGGGCCTGCCCCCCGCCTCCCCGCCGGCTGGGCCCGCTCTTTCCCTGCGGCCGGGCCGGCGCGGCCCCGCGGCGGGGAGGGGCTGGAAGGCCGCAGCAGGCGGCGGGGTCGGCGAGTCGTGGCTCCCCTCTCGGTGTAACGGGGTTACCTTCCCGCGGCCGCCGCTGCAGAGCCCGGGCGGGCGGTGCCGCCTCCTCCCCCCCGAGCCCGGCCCTGCCCCGCCCCGGTGAGTCACTTGCTGCCGGGAGGGCGAGGCCGCGCACACCTGTACGGAGCGGCCAGCGGCGGCCAGGGGCTCCCCGGCCCGGCGGCCGGGGCTGGAAGGCGGCGATTCCCCCCACACCCCGGGGTCAGTATCGCTCACACCCTCCCGTTCCCCAAGGCTGCTGCGTTCCCCACCCGGGGGGATGGGGTGTCCTCGCTGCTTCTCCAAATCAGGGACCCTGTGCCCGGCCGAGATCCTGGGCCCTGTCAGCGCGAGTGGGGAGGTACCGTTTCTGCGCTGGTTGGTATGAGCCTGCTCATGTAGGACCGAAAGTGATCACGGAAATTTTGTAAACACTTTAGAAAGAAACAATATTATTTTAGTGTTTTCCACTTTTTGTGTCCATTTGGGAATAGAGATGCATTTACAGAGGATTGCAGAGGGAAATAAGGTGGCTTTAAACCAGCCCCAGTCTACAAAAAGGCTGGGCAGTAACCCCACACTAACAGCTATAGGTTTCATTTGAGGTATGTATAATCAGATACTAATTGTTGTGGTCAGATGTTAGTGGCATACAGTCACTGTGCCAGTGTATGGGAGCAAAAATGCATCTAATGTACAGATTGTAATGTAAATTGGTTCAGCTAAATTCCTTATTAATAGTTAAAAGAACTTCTCTAGTGGCAGGAAAGCAAAAAGCACATTGTGTAACACTGTAAAAGCTAAATTCCTACATAAAAATATCAGAGAGTTTGGGAACATTTGTAAGGTTTTGTAACTTCAGTGGCAGGAGGAATATTTGGCTTCAAGCGTTCACTGCTACAGGACACCTCAGTCAGAAATGCTAATACTTCTGTATTAAAAGAAAAGCTTAGTTTTATTTTTGGATAATAATGAGATATAAACGAGACTAGAAAAGAGGACAAGTAAGAACACTAGTGGCTTTTTCACTCTTCATATTAAAGGACTACAAGAAATATACCTTGTATAGTATTTTGTATATTAAATTGGTACTGGTAAAGCGATAGACTCGTTGCACAGATGGGCCTAGTGCAGTTTTCTCAATCTCATTATTCAGTACCGCATGTTCTGATCTCTGCTATTTTGATGTTGAGCCTTTTTTGTTCTAAGCAGGCCTTTGCCAGTATGCCGCTTTTTGTGCTGCATGTGAATAAACTCAGATGAGGAGGAGTTAAGTAAATAATGATTTGACTAATGAGATAAAAAACTAGTACTCGAATCCCTCTGGTATCCTAGTAAGACGAGGCATTATAGTGTTTCTTTTATATGGCTCCACTTTTTGCCCCACCCGGTAATAATAAATCCTCTCAGTTTATTATTAACAAAAGTGATTTACCTGCGATATGAATACATTTGTTTGGCATGAACTTTTTGCCTGGGGGAAGATTTTTTGGGATAGCTCACTATTTCCACCTGGACTCTAGCCAAAACCAATTCTGCTCGCTGGAACAGAAAGGTGTTGCCATGTAAGTATATTGTACATTGGAACCGCACGTTTGTCTCAACCTGCAGCTGGCCGGTGCGAAGTGCTGTAGGAATGTGGCGGTGCTGTCCTTTTCAGCCTGCACTCCCTTGTTTGAATGATGTTAAGAACAAGGCCACTGTTACGAAATTTAAGCTGTCTGTACAATATCAATATCCCTACATGCTGTTGGTACTTGTCATAGAAATTTCCTAATTGTCTATGGAGACTGCAAGCCAGTGAAGGTCATTTTATTCAAGAAATTGTATTCATCAGCTTTAGGAACAACAACAAGTAAGCAGGGCAGGAGGTGGCCAGAGCAGTTCTAGGCATGGCTTTATAAAATGTTAATTTTATCTGGACATTTGCATAAAAATTTGAGCTGAAGGCCAGGGTGTACAGTTAATCAGTAGATGCAGAGGAGGCTGAAGTTATGTGCTGCACAAGGTCAGCAAAAATATCACAACTATGAAGTAATTTTCCTTTTCCCCATCATTATGTTGGCAGTATATTTTACTGAACTTGTTGTTATATCCAGGCTCTTGTCAGTTGTGGAAGATTTAGCTGTTCAGGTTTTACCAGACATGTTCATTTTCTATTCAGTTATTTAGCAATATGTGGTAGCCTTTGAGGGAACCGAAATAGAGAAAGACAACTGATGTAATACTGCAACAAAGCAAGGAATGTTCTCAATTTCAAGAGAGTTGACTCGTTTCCTATAAAGAATATCTGTCCCTAACGCTCCTTGACAGTGAATGCCATCAGCATCGTGTGTGCCTGAACTATGGAGAAGGGTTTTCCATTTTTTTTAGAAATAGCATCTCCAAAGCTGCTACTCTCTGTAGTTACAGAACTGTAATTTGAAATACCACTTACCTCATGTGAATGGTTAATTTCGGAATGAATTGCCCATCCGGAAATCGAATAAGGTATGTTCACATATTGTTGGGAGATTGAGCTACAAATTTTGTACCAGTCTGCTGCTTTTCCTGCTAGAATTTGAATGGACTTACAGATTTGTGACTGAGAAGTATGATTGCATCCCATTTCCCCAAATCTGGTTTTACATTCATTTCTCATGGGGAAATGTGTAGGTCTGTTAACCTACATCTCAACTCTTTAGGGACCAGTGTGTCAAACCAGTAACCACACTGCTTTCTCACCAATTTTGTTACAGAGTGGAAGCATTTGTCTGATAAATTCTAGTGCTTGCTGTAAAGAGAAAAACAGTACACAGAAATCAATGACTTAATTAGCATCAGAAGAACAGATCATTGAGACCAGCGAACTCCAGGCCAACGTAGGCTTATTAGTATTGTCTTGTCAGTTCAATATGTTATATAAGCCTTTTTCAGCGTCAGTGTTTATTTGATTTCTGCAGTCTTCAAACAGAGTTACTTCTGATCTGTTTGGGCTTTGTCCTAAGCAGCTCATCGAGATTGGAAGCAATAAAAGCTATGAGGCAGATGTACTAATTGCTGAGCAGTGAGATGTAATTCTCCTCAAGCTCCTGCAGTTTTCTGAAGAACAGTATCAGTGTGTTTTACTCCTCAGCTGTTACTGAGATACAAACCTCCAGTTCCATGTGTCCATCCATTCCTTTCTTTCTGCATCTTCCACTAAAAACAGCAAGGCAGTTACAAACAAACGTGTTTTACAGGCTCTGACCTTTGATTCTCAACCTTCAGTGCTTTGTAATATGTTTCAGAGTCTTGTCTACACAGGTGTAAAGATTTTTCTGGTGGTGGGAAGTGAACATTTGTAACTTCTAGGACCTGTATACATGCTGTTCTGTGTTTGTAAGAGAGATTGAAAGAGCTTAATCTGTATAGGAGAGAGATAAAATATAATAATAATAAAAACGTATTTGGAATGTGAGATTCAGGATGATTCAAATTTCTGGCAGCTGGTCTAATTGGCTGCAACTGCTGGCTAGTGGTTGGTGTTCCTTATTGTAAAGAGCATCCAGCTACTGATTTTGGAGGGCTACTAAGTTGTGGTTTGACAGATTCTTAAGAAGACAGAGTCTTAAGAATTTGAAATGTATTAACGCATCTGAGAATCTTCTGCATAGAACGGCCAGCTTTCAGGACTCTTCCATGGCTGTGATCCGCATGTCTCCACTCCTTTTTCCACCTTCCTTCTGTCCCCCTTGCCAATGTGGCTGTGCTGTCACTAGTGCTAGAATAGATCGTTCCTGCTGGCCTCCTGCTCACCACCTGTGTGTGTTTTGCTCCTAGCTGCAGGTAACCTTTGTTAGATGGCTTCTGTGTGTGGCTTAGGAGTATTTCTAGCTGTAGGCTTGGCTGGGTTCAGACCATGGCACACTGATCCTTGTCAGAGCGTGGTTTTCGTCTCCCCTATGGGAGGGACCAGTTATAACTGAGAGTTGCTTCTTTGCCTTTTCAAACATCACTCCTTTCCTTGTATCTTTTTTCCTTCTGGCAAACACTTCCCTCTTTTGGAGCTCAAGCCAGCATAGCTCTGCAAAGCTCTCTCCAAGCTTCTAACAAGGTAAGCAATGGAGGATTGAATAAGGATTTTAAATGTTCCTGTGTGCAGCACCCTGTGAATGAAATAATGGCAGGCTAACTGTCGATGGCAGATATTTTTTGATGTGGGCAATGATTTCTTTACTGCATTTAAGTTCTTTTAAATCCATATTATTGAATAATACTTTGTGTTTCATAGGAAACCTAACAACAGTACAGGTGTTAAGATGAATTAGCTAAACAACTCAAGCCCCTGTGTACTGAATTTTTATGTCAAAACTAAGCCAGTGAAATTCTGAGAAACCCCATCTTCAGTAATCCATTTGAACTTAAGATGTGCATATATTAGTTACATTACTGAGGAAGGTTGTTTGATGAGAAACATCTTTCTAATGGTTTGTGCTCATATTTTGCTTGTATAATTGATATGTTAAACTGGTTTTTGGATCTCTTTTAGCCACTAGGTCTTTATGCCCTTGCAGTTCCATCTGTGATTTCCTTCATGTGTCCTTATATGAACCCATTGACTGCCATGAACTGACTTGCATCTAAAGATAAATATGTCAGTGAGCTTCCTAAGACAAACCACACTATTTCTAAACTAAACCCTATACTGTTTATAAACAGAATTCTGCATGGATGATTTGTCTACAAATTAGACCACTATTGGCAAATTGCAGATCAAAGATAAAACTGACCTTTCAATGGCAAAATGTAAACTCTGTTGAAGCTGCTTGCCTCTGGTCTTCAACAAGCGGGCTTTTTCTACATCATAACCACATTCCATAAGAAGAAGAGGAGAAGATAAGACGGTTGCAACAGAAATGCTTCTAGAAGCTGTGCAGACTGTGAGGAAACCAGAACGGCTCTGAAACTGCTTTGCTTGAATGTCCTGTTATTTAAAGTTGAATCTTGTAATGTAAAAAACATTCTTTGGTGTACTTTGCTGATGTTCAGATTTTAGTGAGTGAGCAAAGAAATGCCACTCACAAATTACTTCCTGCGTTAAGTACATAGTCTAAATTTAGTGCTGAGTTAAGGGAATGATTTACGAGATTTGGTAGACTCAACAGTGAAAAGTGAGATGGGTTCTCAGTGCTAAACAGTCTGATTTCCTTGGGCTAGTTATACATTGATACTATGATACACTTCAGAGTAGGGAGAAAAAAGACACATCACAAGCTCCATTTTTCCCTTCCATCCTCAGGAACTATCCTTTTGATAACGCTGCAGAAGTCAGTTATGATATAGCATATCCCCATGGTAAAAGCCTCTTGGGGAAGACTGAGCCAAATTAATCAGACCTAGCAAGAACATGTCCTGCTGCTACCTGCAGTCAGTCTGTCTGATGGAGCGCTGCAATCTGAAGCCTGTGTGTCACCTTTTAATAGGTGCCAGAATCCACCGGTTTAAACGCAGTATTTGAAATGAGACTGAACTGCAGCTCACCTTTACTCACAAGTCTGCAAGAAGTCTCTTTCCAGGAGGCTGGCTTTAGCATTACAGATCCTCAATGGGTGCCTTATGTGGCTGGATGCGTTAGGCTAGATCTACAAGGGATCAAACACAAGCAGGAGTGAGTGTGACTGGCAGATCCATAGCAGGTAGGACATGTGGTTGCTGGGTTTACTTCAAGACCGTTCCTGTGAAATAACAATATTTGATGTGGTATCTCGGGTGTGGGTTTCTTCTTGTTTTTTTGCTAAAGTGGAGTATCTTCAGCTGGAGGGATGGAATATGGTAATCTAATAATTCCGTAGTTAGGATTCTGTCCTTTCAGTAAGAAACTCTGAAAGTGCTCATACACACGTTGGGAATTTGGGTCTGCATCTCGGTATCCTGGTTGAGGGTTCAGTACAAGGGCCTGGTTTCCCCAGGTAATAGTGTGGTGACTGATAGTTGAACTGAAATACAAACTGAGCCGTGTGTGCAAAACATTCTTCATCAGGAGCCTGTCAGGCTGGGGTCTTTAGAAGAGAACCCAGGGAAAAGGCTGCAGCAATTCCTTTCAGCCTATTGGTGCTTTGTAATAGGCCTGTGGATGGTTGTCTAATGAACAGAAGTAAACTTATTGTTCTTATTTGCTTTATATTGTTCTTTTAGAAGGTGTTTTTAGGCTGTGAGGTGTCAGCCTAAAAACTTCTCTTCTGGACAGTGAGAGTCCTGACTGGGATTTATGGAGTAGGAGAGGAACATTATTGCTCAGTGCTGACAAGAAGGCCACTTACTTTGATAAAGGCAAAGAAACTTGTTTAAATTCTCTTGTGAACCTGGCCCTAGGTGGTTGAGTATAAGGTTGGTAGCTCAATGGCCAAGTTACCTGTATGTTAGCATTGTCTTGTACAAGTAAGCAACACTTGAGCTGCCTCACTGGCACATTCCTCACTAACTTCATTTTTCATTGCTTAAGCTCTTCAGGGACCTTGTGGTCATGTGATGTGTTTTTCTTGGCTTCAGTTACTAAACTGTGTTATCAGAAATTATAAACATGCTGTTTCTATGTAGGCAATTAGTTTTGCAGTCGTGACCGTCACGTGGGCCATGTCCCATTTGGTTTTCATGCATATCAATGTTATTAAAAGGTTTTGAAAACTGGAGGCTGCAGCCACACTAGCTGTGTAGAATTGTCTATTATACATATGTTGACGCATGTATAAAAAAACCCAGACAGACCAAAAAAAGCCCACCAGTTTTAAATGTACCTTCCCTAGTTGCCAATAACTGCAGCTTTACTGGGTATGGTTTATTTAAACCCACAAACATCTCCTGTAGTGTGCAGAGTCTTCAGTGTCAGGAGCTGTCCAGTGCTTCAGTGCTCAGTGGTTACTGTTGTATAATAGTGGGGGGAAACAAACACAAACCCCCAAACCAACCAAAACTGGTGGTGTCTGGGTTAGAATGTGCAGTGTCTCCCAGGCTGAGCTGTGGCCAGTATAGGAAAGGGGAGAGATTTACGTAGGGAACATATAGATGTGCTGTGCTTAATGCCAGTGTGAATTTTGCTGCATTTTGAAGAGTAATGCTTACATACCTTCAGGGTTTTGATTAATCATTTGCACATAGAAATTATACATATCTGGCAAAAGGCCATATAAAATTTAAAAAATAAATCCTTCATATTACTTTATTAGAGTTGATAGATTTCCCACTTACTAGTGACTGAGTTCTGCTTCACCCTTCAGCATTAACTTCCACTGTGCAGACAATCAAGAGACGTTTTTTTGTTTTTACTCCCCGCTAATTACAGGAGAGCCATGGACAAAAGCGAGTTGGTACAGAAAGCCAAACTGGCTGAACAGGCCGAGCGTTACGATGACATGGCTGCTGCCATGAAGGCTGTCACTGAGCAGGGACACGAACTGTCCAACGAAGAAAGGAACCTACTCTCCGTTGCCTACAAGAACGTGGTTGGTGCCCGTCGCTCGTCCTGGCGTGTCATTTCCAGCATCGAACAGAAAACAGAGAGGAATGAGAAGAAACAGCAGATGGGAAGAGAATATCGTGAGAAAATTGAGGCTGAATTGCAGGATATCTGCAATGATGTTCTGGTAATAATCCAACAGCAAAAATAACAGTAGTTAGTGCTGCAGTGTTTTTCAGTGAGGCTTAAGGAATCTTACTAGTGCTGTAGACACTGCAGCACCTTCGCGGGGGAATAATTTTGCATGGCCACATACTTGGGTACAATTCTAGCTCCTAAGTCATCTAGTTTTTTCCTTGGGGAATTTGTTATAAAAAGAGCATTATTTTTTTAAATAAGAAAAAAGCAAACAGAGCAGTGTTGAAGACCTGTAGCTGCTGGCCAGGGGTCACCATGAAAACAAGCTTCAATCTGGGGCACTGATGTGAGTCCTGCTAAAAATCCTACCATTTGAATTCTTTCGTTCATGAATACAGATGTCCTGAGGCTTGTTTAGTGGGTATTTTTAGATGAAGAAGGTGTGCACTTCTTCCTCCAAACCAGTTTCGCTATTTTGTTCACTTAGATGAGAGGGATTCTTTTTATTGCTGTTCATTTTGCTAAAGATCTGTCAAGAGCAGTTGCTATCGGTACTCTCAGCCTTTGCGTTGCTCTTTGAATGTACATGTGCTGCAGCTTTTCAGCTGGAGTTGCAGATAGTATCAGTTTGTTGTGGATCATTTCACTGCTCTGTGTGTAATTCAAGTTCATGGCCCCAAAAGTGACCAAACTTGTGCTCATGTCAGGCTGCTGGTTTGCGTTAGCTTGGTTGTGGACATAGGTTTGCATCAGTGTATTGTAAGGAAGATTTTTGCAGGCTTAGGCCCTGACAGCCATTAGGTTCTGTGGATAGCCTCAACGCAGCAAGTTTTCTGCTTTCCAGGGATTAGGATCCAAGTAGTTTCTCTTGTGTTCTGAGTTTAGACAACAGTAGGCAAAGTGATTAACGCATGAGTATCCATCAGTCATTTTTAATGTTTTAACAGTTCGTGTTTGCCATTGTGATGAAGGTTCTGTTTCAGACATTATTTTTATGACTTGGAAAAAAAAAAAAGTGATGTTTCCTTTCTCAGGAACTCCTGGATAAATACCTTATTGTCAATGCCACGCAGCCAGAAAGCAAGGTCTTCTATTTGAAAATGAAAGGCGATTACTACAGATACCTCTCAGAGGTGGCATCTGGGGACAATAAGCAAAGTAAGTAGAGATGAAATCTCTCATTCTGCTGGATTTATTACTCAGAACTACTACTTTTCAGCTGGGATGGAAGTGAGTGTTTAATCACAGTACACTGTGACTTAGAGCTTGTGTGCATTCAGATTGCTTGGAATTTATTTTGAGTGAATTTCATTTTAAGTCTTTTAAACTGTTGAACTTAATTTCTGTATATCAAACCTTTATCTGAACAGATATTTCTACCTTAATACATCAGTCAGTGGTAGGACTTTACATCTAAAAACATTGAAAGAAGCATCTATGCATTTATAATTGTATTGATTTCTAGTGGCACAATAGTCTAGACCAAGAATATGTGTACTTCCCCTGTGAAGTACAGTGACGTCCTGTGCATTAATATGATTGTAATTACTTCTTGCAGCAACAGTAGCGAACTCTCAGCAAGCTTACCAGGAGGCGTTTGAAATTAGCAAGAAAGAGATGCAGCCAACACACCCTATTCGACTTGGTTTGGCTCTAAATTTCTCTGTCTTCTACTATGAGATACTGAATTCTCCTGAAAAAGCCTGTAACCTGGCGAAGACGGTAAGCAGACTCTGGGCATTACCAATTTTTGTGAAGGCTAAGGAGATAGTTACATGGTTGCAGTAGGACTTTGTAGATAATGATGCTTTGTCATATCAAATTCTTAAAAAATGCTCTCATCTTGAAACTATTATCATCTTAGTGTATTTTCAGGTAAATTAGTTAGCTTGGCTTTATGTAAAGTCAATTTGTTAGTGCAGTTGATTGAGTGAAAGGCAAGACAAAGCACCTCTTCTTATGGCCATGTAATTCTCTTAGAATGAGCTTGTGTGAAATTTGAAAACACTTGGATTAATTTAGAACCTCTAAAGTGAAATATATACTTGAATTTGAGCGCTTAGCAAATACATGAAGTGTCATCTTTGCGCATATGTTCGTAGCCCTAAATGCCCTTGTGTACCTGCGTGTGTGTGTGCTTCTCTCTCCAGCCACCAAGAAGAGCTTGTGTGATGGGTTCTGCCAAACAGTCATTTTTGTCTTAACCTCCTCCTTAAAATATGATTAGAGCCTGCTAAATGGAGCTTTTGGCATCTGTGAATGTTGTTTAATAGTAACTTGAATTATATGACATTAGCTGAACCTTTGTGTTCTTAATATGCACTTCAGCAATGCTGTGTAACAAGTAATGTTTTGTTGTGCAAAGCTGCTGTTCCTGCATTTTTAGTTAATACCCTTCCATCTGTTTGAAATCCAGATGAAGAAATAGCACTTGCGGCTCTTGGACTTGCAGCCTGGGCTTTTATGTGTAAGAGAGTGGTAGGAAGAGCGGCTTTATTAATCTCTAGTGGAACATACCTGGTTTCCTGTGCTGTTTTGAAAAGAAATCCAAGACCTTCCACCCCACCATCAAGAAACCCTTGTCTTCTGTTTTCTTTCCTACTTACTCATGTGTAATACATATATCTATTTAATGGTACTTTTGTCTTTTATTGCCAATTTAGACCAGTGAGGCCTTCATTTTTAATGAAAGTGTTACTTACGTTGTTGTTAAGCCTGACTTCAAGCTGTGTGAATCATTCTTCAGCATGACAGTGTGCTTGCCTCTTCAGTGCTTGGTATTGCCACGGTAGGAAAGTTGTTCTGGGCTTTCATCTGGAACCCCCTGAGGACTTCTGTTTCTCACTGGTTGTCTAGTGCTCACTTTACACTTCTTCTCTTGGTGGAAAAGAGAAATACTGGAAGCTGTTGTCACAGCATTTGAGTAGTAACATGGGAAATTTGTAAGCTCTGTGTAAGCAGAAGTGAATTCAGAGAGCAGTGTGACAGTGCTGCCTTGCATATTTTTAGGCATTTGATGAAGCGATAGCAGAGCTGGACACGCTGAATGAAGAGTCGTACAAAGACAGCACCCTCATCATGCAGCTGCTTAGGGACAACCTCACTGTAAGTACCGCGGGCGAGCTGCTGCGCTGTCGCTGCCTCGGCCCCTGGACTCCACTAACACTCCACATCTGAAGACTCGGGTAGTTCTGTGCCATTAAAAGCCTCTTCTGACGCATTAACTGCCTGTCTTAACTGCAGTGCTTTTTGTAACCAGACCTGTTAGACTTGCTTGTTTAAACCAGAATTCACTTGTTACCACTGTAACGAGCTTTTTTGTAACAGAAAGTCCAGTTTGTCAGTTCTCAACAGCCAGCTTGTCCTTGTGTTGAGCTTGCAAACTTTTGCTGGCTTTGTACTAGTAATCCTTTGCCTGTTTTCTAGTTCATTATTCTATAGCTTTACTGTTAAATTCAGCTCTTAGCTGAGAAAAATGCACAGCTACTGCTAACTATGCTGTCTTCCCTTTCCTGGCAATTGTCACTGTGTACTTCAGTATGAACATGTGTTTGTGTTTTCTTACAGCTATGGACGTCGGAAAACCAGGGAGATGAAGGGGACGCTGGGGAGGGAGAGAACTAATGGCTGTCACGCTTCACTATATGTTCAATGTCACCCTGTATCCTACACATATATCCCTTTGTGCGACAAGCAAAAAGAATAGTACATCGACTTTCACAACCTCAACGTAGCAAAAACTGTCTGTGGGGTAAAAACGGTTGGTTGGTGTTTTGTGTACTTACAGCGGAGGTCGGTTATTATAATGGCATTCCGAACTTTCCTATTATGAACATTTACAGTTACGATTACCGTGTTTATATTTTTAACTGAACACTGTGATTATGGGTTTTGTGATTGCAATTGACTTTACAAAACTCCTATTGGTAGAAAAGTAGACATCAATTATGTAACTCTGGCGAGCTTAATTTGGCACCAAAATAGTCGAAGTACAATTCTCTTGTAAAGTTGTACAGAAAGTTATAGAGATTCTATTGTCACACTGGGGCATGGAAGGAAAACAATCTGATGTATGGCATTCCAGTTAGTAACACTGCTATGAATTAGTTTTCCAGGCACACTGTAGACGTTTGTAACCAAGTCTGAGGCACCGCTTTCAGTCAAAAGCTCACTTTGTCAATCCTGTCTTTCTGGGGATGGGGTTTGTTTGGGGGAGGAGGGTAACGACGGAGTTAGCAGCTTGATTTCCAAATTCTTTACGCTGGCAGCTAACTGGGATTTGACTTCTAAAAGTGCTTTCGTGCTCATACACCATGCATGACTTAGGCCCCTTCCCACAGCAATAACGTACCTAATTATACCTTAGATATTCTTCAGTAGTGAGAATTCTTGGTTCACTACCATGGACTTGCAATAGGAGAAGATTCAATTTTTTGAATGGCCTTATTAGTTTGGATGATACCATGAAGTGATCTGCCACTTTTGCATTACTTTCATCTTAGCTGAGTGAAAATCTCTGGTATTACCATTTTGAATTTATCCTGAAAACTTAAGTAAATCCACTGAACCATCTTTAAGTTTGCTTTATAGAAATTTTTATCCCATTGGACTCAATTCACCCTTGACCCTCTCGCCTGTTTGAACTCCATTAAAGCAATTTTGGACTCCCGTGTATGCGGCACCCTTTCCTTGATGATGGGTGATGTCAGGGTGGTGGGCAGACCGGAGTCTGCTCGAGGACAGGTTTCCTTGGATGCTTGAGAGCTGCTGGTACTGTTGCATTCTTCAGCTCTTCTTGGTAGTACCAGGATCTGGCTCAAATATTCAGGATTTCCCCTTTATTGTACTGGAATGCAGACCTACACATTTGTAACGCTCGTAATATTTGAGCTCCAAATGCCCTCACCTAGTTATGTTTCAAACATGTCCCATTAAATAAAACCTTATAAGAGTTGCGTGAATAATGCAGTGGAGAAGATTAGGAATAGTCACCTATCAGTCTCGCGGTATCATCCCCCCGCCTTCACATTCCACTTAGGTATAGGAGCCATCTGTTTGTCTGTCCATCCGTCTGCTGAAGAGAATTTCATGCACTGATTTTAAAACTCCCCTCTACTAGCTGAACAAATTGTGCAGTTAATACTTGGCGCTTGATAAATGCAGTAGTGAATGTGGAACCGAGCCTGTCTGTATATCTGGTAGCTCTTCGCTTTGTTTTTACTGACCAGTATTCTGCCTAAAGTTTGCTTCTGTGACGGTTATATTGCCTAGCACACACGTGGTTGTGAGAATAGTATAGCAAAAAGAAATACCTGGTTATTGATGTACTAGATTTGTGTATGTCTTTTAAACAGTTCTAGTTTCACCTTACACAAGATAATCAGGAAAGTGTAAAAGAATTCAAAAGTGAATAATAAAACAAAATTTTATCAGTTGTTTGTGTCTGTTATCTTTGCTGTACTAGCGACAAAAAACCTGTGGTAGTAAAATCACCACTTTTATTAAATGCACAAATCTTGGATTGTATGAGTTGATTCATTATTTCCAAATGTTACTAATGCTAAATTACTCATTCCTTTGCAGAGATATTTCCCCCCACGCCCTCCCAAATTTGTAGTAGAGAACAGTTTCTCTTCATTTTTGTTGAGGTCACACTTATGTTGCCATTGCAGGACTTGAAAGCGATGCAGCTCTAACTATTTAACTTGCCGTGAGTCATTGCAGATTGTGTGGTTGAACACACTGTACATAGGAAAAGTCTGGTTACATTTAAAGGCTTTTCCTCACACTTGTGGCTGCAGGGTCAGTTCTTCAGCTGCTCCTCTGTCCATCGTGTTTGCACCCCTGGTCACCTGTGTAACCCACATGTACTGCAGGTAGCTGCTCAGCTGCTGGTGTGCACAGGAGCTACTGAGAGTGAGAATGCACGTTTATTTTCTGGAAATGAAGTGCTTGAAGAGATGGGCAGCAATGGCTGGGCTAGCTGATACCAGTCAGCATCAAAGCACTGGGGAGGTTTGTGGGGAGCAAAGCGACTGTTCCTCCTGCTCCCGGAGCCCCTCTATCGCAGTGAGATGATACAGGAGGGCACTCAGTGGGTAATGTCACTCAGCTTTTGATCAACTGCTGCAAAGGCTTTACACCAAAATCTGGCTGCTGGTCAACCCCTGATCCATCCTGTGCTGGAGGTTTAAATAGTGGTCCCTCTGTATGTATCTAATTATTGCCACTCTGCCGTTTTCTCCAGCCTTTCTAGGCGTGCTTGCTCTTTGTACAATAACTCCCAATCTGCCTCACGTTGGTGATGTTATCGGGGTCAAGAAGAAAAAATCTTGGGTCCTGCTAGCTGCTCCTGTTCATAGAGCACATGTCCTGCCTCAGTTCTTTCACATGACATCTGCCATCCTTACCATCTCTTTTGTGGGAAATTATGAGCCTGAGAGACTGGTCTGCAGCAATGATGAGGAAATATCTTAATTTTTCAAGTAATTAAATCATTTTGGGAATGGGCACTCTAGCTTGCCCTGCCACTGTAGGAGTCTGGGTGTACTCTACATGTTTAAACTGACCTAACTGATGCTGCAGCTTCTCGTTCCTTGCACCGATGCTCATCTGAGCCCAGGGTGAGGTGGTTCAGTGTGGGAGAGCACCTGAAGGCTTTTGGGATGGGGAATTTTCTCCTGGTCTGTGCTGCAGCTGAGCCGTCTGAGAGAAGGGGATGGGGTGGAGTTGAGCAACCACGCTTGGATTAGTTCTGTTTTAACGTGCGGGTGCTGTGTGGTGGGTGCTGCCTGGAGCCGACTGGTGTATCTCCTGAGCAGTGTTCAAAGACTTCATGGCAGCAGGAATCACCTTTATTCATGGAATCCAGCAGCCCTGTTCAGTTGAAGTCAACACAAGACACTTGTCCTGATGCTGTAGCTTCCCCACGTTAGAGCACGGCAGTGTGGCTGTGAGGAGCGAGTTTGGCCGGAGCATGGAGGTGCTGGTGATGGACCCAGCGCAGCCCCACGACCCCAGTGGTGCTGGGGGAGCTGCTGGTGGATCTGCCCTTCCCGCTGCCCCGGGCTCCTCTGCTGCTCCATCCCACGTTCCAGCTGCGTGGCAACTCGTTAATGACAAATCATCTCTCATACACGTACCATGATGTCTAAGCTGGGGGGTGATCTTTGGGGGTGAAGGTGACCTTACAACATTCAGGTGTCATTCAGACAAAAGGTGACGGCAGAGACCAGGTTTCCGTATCCTGTGGGTCTCTGTGGGGTGTCAGGGGATCCTGCTGTGGAGTTCGGGAGCGTGTGTCAGAGGACAAGGGCTTGGTACCGAGCTGTGTGCGCCTTACCGGCTTCTGCCTGCATTTCTTACCTTCACGGAGTTATCTACCAGAATTTGCAGGTGATTTCCTAAAAATGTGTGGGTGGAACATGCAGCCTTGCCAAGTGCTATCAGAGTTCAAGGACAACGGCAGCCCCGGTTATTCGGAAAGCCAGGAGAAGGGCGGGCAGCCGCTCCCCACCCCGCCGTTTGCAACAGTCAGGAGATGCAACTACCGGCTTTCTGCCGAAATCCGTAAACTCCGCGGGGCTGGGGGCGGCTGGGGGCTGCTGGGGGCTGCTGGGGGCTGCTGGGGGATACCGGGGAGCTGCCGCTCCGCTGCCCGCGGGCGATGCCGCTCGGGGTGGGGCGGGGCCGGGCCGCAGCTGGCGGGGGCGGAGGGACCGGTCCCGCCCCCGTGCCGCGGCGGGAAGAGGCGGGCGGGGGCGGCAGCCGGTGCTGCGCTGCGAGCCGAGTCCGCCCGAGCGCTCGGTGTGAGTGCGGGGCTGGGATCCGGCTGGGGGTCCTCCCGGGCAGGGCCGGCAGGTCGCTGCTCTGGCGTGTCGGTGGCTTGGCGGGGTCACAGCCCTTTCGCCGGGCGCTGGAGCTCCTGGGATGCTCGGCGGGGACGGGGCTGTGCAGCATCTGTGCTGGCTCCCCGCCTCGCCCCGAGCCGGAGCTCTGCCTACTCCCCTCCGTCTCCTTTCCTCCCTCTCCGCCCCACCAGCCGCAGAGCAATGCCGGGTTTGCTCTCTCTGCTGTCTTTATTTAATGTCAGTATTGCCGTGAGGTCGCTGGGAAGCCCATCTCGGGCGTATGAGGGGTAGGGCTGTTTTGCAGAGCTGGTGCACAGCTCTTCTGTGCTCTGCTCTCCGCGGTGACTTACCTTTGGCTGAGGGATTGCTTGGTGCACCTCTCCTTTATGTGTGTATTTGCTATGGGCATCCTTAGGGTATCTTAACAAATGCCTCTGGTCTTTTGAGCTTTAATGTGAGAGCCCCACAGATGGGCTTTATAAGCTTTCAGGGCAGGAGCTGCATCTCTCTTGTCTCAGTCAGTGCCTTGGAGATCTCAAGCTGATATTTTTGCACACAACTTTATATCCAACTGAAAACAGTGGGAGATTGAGCATTGCTTTTCCTGCTTTGGAGGCTTTGTCAGCAAGCTGAGGCTTGTTTCTCTGGGCAGGGCTGGCTAAAAACCTGTGTTTGCCTTGTTTAGAAATGGAGGCGGTTGCTGGGAGTCCTGGCTGCAAGAAGCAGTTTCCCTGGCAGGGCAGCGCTGTGCATCACAGCAAACCTGGACTCCTTGGGCTTGCTCTGGCTGAACAGGCGGCTGGAGGGAGCTGCTATGGAGGGATTAAAATGGAAGTCTCTGGTGGAGAAGGGCCATTTACCTTCTGGAGGAACGAAACTGCATTTTGTTTCTCTTGGTTCTTGAGTGTTGAAAGGAACAAATCAGTGTGTGCGGTATGTTGTGTCCCTCTGGTCGCTCCCCAGGTTTGTGGGGGCTCTAACATGGGCAGATCAGCCCAGCTCAGCTTTTGTACCAATATTAAAGTGTCCTTGAAAAAAATCTGGGAACTGCAGCATCCTTGGGGCATTTCCAGTCCCAGCACTGCTGGTGGGAGCGGCACAGCTTGCACTTGCGGTGCAGCCAGCCCCAGCGTGGGTCCATGGCTGCTGTGTGATCTGAAACCCTCTCTCTGCAGCCTTGGGTCTGTCTTCCTCTGCAGCTGAGCTTTCTGGTCAACCATGAACGCCAGCGGCCCTGGCTATCCGTTAGCTTCTCTCTACGTGGGGGACCTCCACCCGGACGTGACCGAAGCCATGCTCTACGAGAAGTTCTCACCTGCTGGGCCCATCATGTCCATCCGAGTCTGCCGGGATGTTGCCACACGCCGATCTCTGGGCTACGCCTACATTAACTTCCAGCAGCCTGTGGATGGTAAGGTCCCTGTAATGCAGTCTTGAGGAACTGCATCGCAATGGGGGCTTGGGGTGTGCAGGAGAAGGAAGGGCAGGTGGTGGACCCGGGCAGAGCTGTTGTCTGATGGATGCCTCAGCTGTTGCGACTTGGCCATGTTCTGCTGCGACTTGGCCACATTCTGCTGCTGTTGGGTTTTGGTTGTAACTAATCCCAACCAGATGGTGAACCATCTCTTCTTAGAGACTGGGAGAGGATGCAGCAGCTGGGTTTGGGCTTAGGAAGGTGAATTACAAGATCCATGAGCTGATGGAGAAGGGTACCAAAACCCCTTCTTCCCTTCCCTGGGGCAGCCAGCTGCCCAATGCCTCACAGTGTGAAGCAAGACCCCTCTCCTGGCAGCATTGCCATGATACAGTGTGCATGGTGTGGTACCCAACAGATGTTTCATGCTGGAGTGAGGCAATGGTGATGGGGAGGTGTTGGGTTAGTTGTCCTGGATACCAAAATCCTTACTGAGTAAACAAGTTTGATATCTGCCAAACTGGAGCTCGCAGTGAAATGAATGATCCCGTGGGAGTCAGACATGCTTTGGAGAGGAAAAAAAATTAAGCCAAAAGGAGTGATGTGAATGGAAGGGAGGAGAGCAGCCCCTGCCTGGCCCTGCTGCCCTGGGAGGCAGGGCTCCCAGTCTCAATTAGATTAATGACCCCCTGTCCAATCATACCCCTGATTCCTGTACCCGTCTTAGCTGCCATAGGATGTGAAGGGGCTCTGTGTTACCCTCCTCTCTCCGCCTGTTCTTACTTCTTTGCCAGCTGAGCGAGCCCTGGACACCATGAACTTCGAGGTGATCAAAGGCCGTCCCATCCGCATCATGTGGTCCCAGCGGGACCCTGGCCTCCGGAAGTCCGGGGTGGGAAACGTCTTCATCAAGAACCTGGATGACTCCATTGATAACAAAGCCCTGTACGACACATTCTCTGCCTTCGGAAACATCCTGTCGTGCAAGGTACAAGTGCCCATGGGCCCTGGAGGAAAGGGCTTGCTGCAGAGCTGCCCAGTGTTCTCGGCAGTGTGCTCCAGGCTGCTGAAATTCACTTTCTCATTCTGCTTCCTACAAAGTTTCCCCTGAATCCCCACCTCCTTTGAAGACAAAAGGCCCTGCTGTGTTTCCCATTCCCCCTTTCTTCCCAGTCCCTGCACAGACACGTTGTGTGTTGTTCCGCCTGAGCTCAGGGTATTCGTGGCACTTGGCTCTCAGTAGGCCATGAGCTCTAGGGCATCGCATAAAGCACCAGGTGCTGGAGGTCAACCACCTCAGCCCCAGCAGGACATCTGACCCCGGGCAGCATCCCAGTGCAGCTCAGCTGTCGTGGCAGTGGGATGTCAGGGAGGGTAAATAACCCTGGGAAACAAGGGTGAGTTTTCCTGCAACTTACTTTTGTGCAAGCAGTCTCTCTTTTTCTGCTCCCCCCCATCCTCTTTGCTCTGCGTTTGTAGGTGGTTTGTGACGAGAATGGATCTCGTGGCTACGGCTTTGTCCACTTTGAGACTCACGAGGCAGCGACTCGAGCCATCGAGACCATGAATGGGATGTTGCTCAATGATCGGAAGGTGTAAGTGGAGGAGAGGAGAGGAGGAGAACGTCTCCTCATCTCTGTGCTTGGTCCTCCCTTGCCTTGGTGCGTGCTCCGGAGGAACTGCCTGCCCTGCTCGGGCTCCCACCTCCTGCAGCTCTTCCCTCCCTTCCCGTCCGTCCCCTCTGTGCTCTCCGGGCCAGTGAGTCACTTGTGGTCAGTGCTGGTGGAAGTGTGATAGTGGTTTGGAACTGTTCCTTATGGTGGGGAAGGAGTCCAGCCCTGGGCTGTGTTTTATTGCTGAGGCAGCGTAAAGAGTGCCCACAGAGCAGGGCTGGTCATCAGTCTCTGCTGCCAACATCAGATAATCTGGGCAGGAAGAGGTTTTTGCTGTTCTTCAGCTCCTTGCTCACATTGCATCACCTTGTTCTCCGCATCCGTCTCCACAGAGGAAAGCAGCTGCCCAGGGAGGTTGGGGATGCCTTGAAGGAGGAGAATTGGCACTTGGTGGCATCCTTTGGGGTCTTTTGGGATCTCCTGGGGTGATAACCCCATCGTGAGGCTGTGCCCTGTGTTACCACTGTTCCCATTTCAGTAGTGCCAAGTGGAGTCTGAGCAGGGGAACACCAGGGTGAAGCTGCTTGATATAAAACATTGGGTGGATTCATGGGTGAGCAAAGCACAGCCTAAGATGTTGGGGTCTCTCTTGACCTGTACCAAGACAGATGTGCCCGTGTCCATCTTCCCTCTGTAGAGGATGCAGAGGGTTCCATGTCCCTCTCCTTGCTTCCTGTAGGTTTGTTGGTCACTTCAAATCCCGCAAAGAGCGCGAGGCAGAGTTTGGGGCGAAGGCGATGGAGTTCACCAACGTCTACATCAAAAACTTTGGGGATGACATGGATGACGACAGACTGCGGGAAATCTTCTCCAAGTTTGGTGAGTACAGTTGTTGAAGTAAAGTATCCTCATGTCTGATAAAGTGATGTTGGGGCAACTGCAAAGAAAGCTGGGGAGAGTGCTTGACTGAAATACTGACCCGTTCTCTCAATGGAATCGGACTTGCTTGAGTGCCTTGTCAGCAAATGAGTACAGTGGCTTAAATTGTCAGGACGTTACATATGCTTTCTTGCAGTGATGGAGGATAAGTTTGCCAGGCATTCTCATGGAAAAAAAGATTATTTTTATCACTTTCTTGGGTAACAAAAGTGGGGGTTTTGTTTTGTTAGTTTTTGAAATTGTCTTGAAACCAGCATGTTGTCTGGTTATAGGAGCCCTGGGAATAAGAGATGCCGAGTCTGAATTTAAAGCAAAAAGACCTTTTCAGTTTTAATGGAACATGCCTCTTGTGACAGGGTTTAGTATTGTGCCGACCTATGGGCTGTACTGTCCATGCCTGGCCAGTGTTAGCTCAGGTAATCTGTGAATACACTTCCTATGAACCCAATGCATGTGTTCATATATAAAGCAGATGAGAACTTCTGGCCAAAGAAACTCATTGCACTGGTCGGAGAAACCAAAAAACCAAGAGCAATAAGAGCAGTATCCAGGGTGGTAGGCGTTGTCCTCACCAACGCACGCAGCCTCCAGTTCCTGCCCTGCGGTGGGGATCGCGCTGTCTGTCCCCCCTTGGCTCTCTGGTGCTGCCATTGCCACTCGCTCTCCTCACTGGGCTGTGGGCACCCTTCTTCACGCGTTGTTCCTCTTTCAGGAAAAACACTAAGTGTCAAAGTCATGATGGACAGCACTGGCCGCTCGAAGGGCTTTGGGTTCGTCAACTTTGAGAAGCACGAAGAAGCCCAGAAGGCAAGAGGCTCCTTGCTGCTCTGCTTCTAGCTCAGCCCCAGGCTTGTCCCCTGCTCATGTTCCCACCTCTCCTTGGTGGGGGAACCTCACCAGCTTTGTGCTGGCACTGGTGGGGCTGGTCTGGGGTGGTGGGTGAAGAATGGGGCTGTGGCCATCAGCGTCCTGCTGTGCTCAGCACCCTCCCCTCCGCTGGCAGGCGGTGACCGACATGAACGGGAAGGAGATCAACGGGCGGATGGTGTACGTGGGCCGGGCACAGAAGCGTCTGGAGCGCCAGAGCGAGCTGAAGAGGAAATTTGAGCAGATCAAGCAGGAGCGAGTGAGCAGGTACCAGGTAAGTGGAGAGCAGGATGCTCTGTCCCTGCATCCCTGCAGGTCTGCACTAGGGACACGTCCTGGGCACCCAGGGACATCCTGGGCTTGGGAACAGCACAAGCACAACCGGAGCAGATCAGTGTGCTGGGTCCCTGCTACAGCTAAAAAAGACACACACAGGGGCCCAGTTGCTGCCTGGTAATGTCCTGGAAAACACCATCAGGACACAGAAGGGAGATCTAAGCCCAGGGTGATCTTGGCAGTTGAACAAATGGGTCTGTTCTTTTCCAGAAATTAAAATATTAGTCTGGAAATGAGGCAGCTTCCTGAGATCTTGGAGTGACTTCATAGCAAAGATCTGGGCACCTTCTTTACTCAGGGTGTCTTGCCTATGGGTGGAGCACACACGTGGTCCTGGCTCCTGTCACCGGTCCTGCGGCAGCTCTGTGGAGGACTGTGGGACATCCCACCCTCTGCAGAGCTGCTGGGGGAACACAACTGGCTGAAAAAGCTGCTGTAAAATTCAGGAGCCCAAGCTGCTCTTTTTTTCACGTGTTTGCAGGGGGTCAACCTGTACGTGAAGAACCTGGATGATGGGATAGATGACGATAGGCTGAGGAAGGAGTTCTCTCCCTACGGCACCATCACCAGCGCCAAGGTGAGGGGCTGGGGCTGTCACTGGGACTGCTGGGGTCAGTGAGCTGGTGTGCTCAGCCGTTGGAAACGGACCAGGATTATCATCCTGTGGAGTTATTGTTCCCTGCTGATGGCTTGTGTCTCCAGCCAAGTGTAAGGGACACACCACTTGAACTCCACACTGTCCTGAGGAGCTTATTATTCAGCAAATATTTGGTAGCTTTACCGAGTTACCGCAGCCCCACTGAGATTCAGGGTATGGGACATTAAAGCCTCATAATTCTGAATATTGCACAGCTGCTCTGTGCTTTGGGATCTATGTGACACTGATACAAATGGAAATGACCCAGAAACCGCCTGGCTGACAGGCTGGCGTTTTACCTCTTGGAAAACCATAAAAGTCTCAGTCTTGCCACCAAGACTGGTGTCAGTCTTCTCTTGAGGGCCATGTGTACATGTGCAGAGGGACAGTCTGGCTTTAGGGTCAGATACCTGTAACCTGACAGCTGCCAGGCACAGATGCTGCCTGACCCTTGGACAGGACATGGTGTCCCCCTGGTCCCCAGCTCTTACTGGCTTCTGTGATGTAAAGCACCAGAGTCCTGCTGGTCTGTAGGCCCTGGCTGGGTGGCAGACACAGACCCCTGGGAGATCACGGGCTGCAGATTTTGGGCTTCATTTCCCAAACCTACTGGTTTTGCCCAAGCAAATTCTCCCCTTCCCCAGACAAACCTCACCACGGAGTCCCATGGGTGCAGCCCCATCCATCCCCCCCGGGTGTGAGGGCTGCAATGGGGTGCCCATGGCTGGCAGGTCCTGTGCACCCCCTGCCGCGCGGTGCTTTGAGTGCTGTAAAGATCTGTGGACTTAGTTGTCTTGTTCTAATCCAATTTTAGGTGATGACAGAGGGTGGCCACAGCAAAGGGTTTGGGTTTGTATGTTTTTCCTCCCCAGAAGAGGCTACCAAGGCCGTGACCGAAATGAACGGGCGGATCGTCAGCACCAAGCCTCTCTATGTTGCACTTGCTCAAAGGAAAGAGGAGCGGAAAGCAATCCTCACCAACCAGTACATGCAGAGATTAGCCACCATGAGGGCTCTGCCCGGCCCTCTCCTGGGCTCCTTCCAGCCCCCCCCGGGGTACTTTCTACCCCCCATCCCCCAGGTGAGAACCCATTTCCTAATGGCAGCCTTGCATGGGGACACAAATCTGCCCTGAGCTGGAGGAGGGGGGCGGCAGTCGGGCTGAGGAGCAGAGCTGGGGTTGTGCAGACCTGGCCCAGGCTGATGTGGGATTGGTGGGAGCAGCGCCCGGCTTCTGTGGAAGTGGAAGGGCTGGGGATTTAGTTGGTACCCTGTTTCTCCCAAAATAAGACCTACCCTGAAAATAAGACCTATCATGATTTTTTTTTTTTCTTCCCAGGATTTTTGAGGATGCTTGAAATACAAGTACTACTCCAAAAACAAGCCCTAGTTACAGTTCATTAAAAGAGTCAATTTAAATAGTGTCCATGCAGCTATGCATGTAAAAAAAGCAAGCATCTTTTGGAGCAAAAGTTAATATAAGACACTGTCTTATTTTCAGGGAAGCAGGGTACCTACTGCTCCTCAGAGGAGGGAACCAGGGAGGAGTTTGGTGGGAGGGTGTGAGCATGGAGAATGAGTCTGCTGATGAAATGAGGGGAGGGAGAAGGGTTACAGAGGTGTAAAAGCTCATGGGGAAGAGATAAGTGCAGCTGCTGGAGGATACATGGGCAGCAGGACTGGAGGTCAATTGTTGAAGTGCTCTGGCACACCACAGAGCGTGGTTTTGGCTTGTCTGTCTGCGTGTGGCAGCCACCGAGATGCTCCAGGGTAGATCTGGCTCAGCTCCTGAGTCACCTTGGATAACATGTTCTCCTTTCCCAGCCACAAACCAGAGCTACCTTCTACAGCCCCAGCCCAGTTGTCCCAGTCCGTCCTGCCACTCGCTGGAGTGCGCAGCCCTCCCGGCCCCCCCGTGAGTCAGCCTGTCTCTCCCCGGGGCTCTCGGTGTGAGCTGGGCTCGGTTGGGGACTGTGGGTCTATAAAAGCAGCACAAAGTGTGTAACCACAGGTGGATGTGGTCTGGAGAAGCGTGTGGGAGTTTGGTGCAGGGGTCACGGTGATGGGCACCAGAGGATGAGATGTTGGGGTTGACCCTGAGGTGAGATGCTCCCAAGCTTTCCCCAGTCACAGTCACTTCCCCCATTTCTCCTTCCATGCCTTTGCTACCAAGAAGCTCTATTAATCCTGCTCTGTCTCTACAGCAGCGTATCCTGCAGCTACCCCCATCCTGAGGGCTGCGGTGCCGCCCCGGCGCCTGCTCACCAACATCAGCACCATGAGACAGGCCTCCACGCAAGTGCCCCGTGTGCCCCCCCAGGCCCAGAGAGTGGGTGAGTTGGGGGAGGACCTGCCTTGGACATCCCTGTGCGTGGGTGAGGGTGCTTGCTGTATGCTTGGGTCTGCCTCCGAGGATGGATTGGTTTGTGAGATCGTTCATGGAGGAGTCTGGATGGTGCCCTTGTATGTGATGGGACTGGAACAGTGTCTGTAGCAGATAAGTGTGTAGCTTTTGGGGAAGGTTGTGGTCTTTCAGGTAATGGGACAGGTCTCTGATATGCACGTTGGTCTTGTTGGATGCTGCTTCTCAAATGTGTTCATTAAAGGTGGTGATGATGACGCAGCCATGGCACCCTAGGCTTAGCACTCAGACTGAGGTGGAGGTTGGGACAGGACTTCTTGGGCAGAAGCAGAGGTTCACAGGAGCTCCTACAGCCTCTGGCTGAACTGCTGCCATGGCCAAGCCTCCAGTAAAACACACTCATGTTGGAGTTGTTTGGAGCTGAGGCCCAAGAACCAGACCTTGCTGGCACCCCCAGGGCCTGGCTGTGATGGGGCCGTCCCTGTGTCCCAGGATGGCCCCTCCACTTGCCAGCATGACATGGCTGTGCTCTGCAGGGCTGGTGACCAAGTTGCTGCCCTGTGCACCGTGCCCAGAGCACTCCTCACCCTGAGTGCTTTAACCCTGTCTGTCCCACCACCCCTCTGCCTTCTGTGTGGGTGATGAGGGGTAGGATGCTTTGAGGGGAGGCAGAAGTAACTCAGGGTGGAAGATGGAGCGAGTGAAGGTCTGAGGTCCACTCAAACATGGGACTGTCTGGTGAGGTAGCATTGACCTCCAACCATCATGGCTTCATGCGATTTAGCCCAGGGTGGTCTGTGGTGTTGGGTGTCTTATCACTGAAAAGAGCAGTGGGACCAGGAAGGCTGTCTTTGGGTTTTTCTCCTCTACATGTGCCCTGGTCCTCTTGTTCCTCTGCCGTCACCTTCTTGCAGGAAGAGAGACAGGGTGAGCCAAGGGCTCTTGCAGCCCTCTCCTTGGTGCTGTGCCCATCCTCTGGCTGCTGATGCAGATGGGCATTTCTGGAGGAGAGACAACGAGGTGTAGATGCCTTTGCTGGCCCTCCTGCCCTCTGCAGAAAAATCAGACCACCACAGTCCTGCAGGCAGGGTAGAAGTGCCCTGCCCGTCCTGGAGAAGCTGCCTTTGACTTGAGGGCTGCTTTAAGCCCGTGGGGTGACTTTTTGGGCTCTCTGGCTGAGCAGACTGCCCTTGTGGCTTCAGCGTCCCCTGTGCACACGTGCATTTAACACGCTTCTTCATAGAAATGTTCCCATTCCCATTGCAGCCAACATTGGGACGCAGACGGTCAGCACCCGGGTGCCCTCCTCACCCACCCTGTCGCGGGGCACCCCGCAGTACAAGTACTCCTCGTCCGTCAGGAACGTCCAGCCGATGGGGCACATGCCACCTGTGGTGGCCCCGCAGGTACCTGCTCTGTGACCTCTGGGCTTGGGCACGGCCACTGCAGCGTGCATCAGCCCAGTCCTGCTCTGGGATAAGGTGGCTGCTGAGCCCAGCCAGCCCCATGGCTCTGTTTATAGTATGGGCAACTTTCCCAGGGGCTGCTGGGGTAACTGGGGCTACAATAGCCTGGCTCTGGCTTTCCTGGCAACCAGCATTTGGATACAAGCAGGCAATGCCAGAGTCTGCAGCAGCAGCTGGAAGGGATGAAATGTCCCACTGGGTCTGGGGACCAGCGCAGTTCGGGCAAGCCAGGTAGCTTGCGTATTGCTTCCAGCGCTTCTGATTGCGGCTCTTCTCTGTGTGTTTGTTTGTTTTCTCTCTCCAGGTGGGAGAACCCGCTGTGCATGTGCAGGGGCAGGAGCCGCTGACAGCATCCATGCTTGCAGCAGCCCCTCCTCAGGAGCAGAAGCAAATGATAGGTGGGTGTCACGGTGGCTTTGCTGTAGTAGGTCCAGCTGTGGGGCTGCGCTTGCATGTGAAAGTGGACTTGCATGCACCAGGGAAAACTGAGCTGCTAGGAGAAGCTGTGAGCATTTGAAGGATTGCTCTGATATTATGCTGCTTTAAAAACAAACAAACAAAACAACAAAATGGGCTGTGTTGGAAGGCATCAAAACCCCTCCCTGTCTGATGAGCTGCCTGGCAGACAGTGTCTGGCCAGGCTCTGCAGGCTGGGCACAGCTCCATCACACCTGGGCTGCACCACAACCTCTGAGAATGCCCCGGAGCTCTGAGCTGTCCTGCATCACCAGCCATCAGCGGCTGGGTGGCTGCAGCAGCTGCGGTCAGCCCTGCCCAAGAGAGACTGGAGAAGAGTCATCTGGGGAGGGAACAGGGAGGGATGTGCACAGGGCAGAGGCAGCCTGGCAAAGCTGTGGTGGGGAATCTGGCAGCGAAACAATCTGTGTGCTGGAGGACGGGATGGCAGGAAGAGGGCAATTAGCATTGTCCCTAGCCAAATGTGGCTTTCCTCCTCCACACCTGTTTGCTTGTATAGCTTTCCTTCCTGGTAAAGCGTGCCCCATAGGTAAGGCTAGCTCTCCCCGTTGTGAGGGGTTGCTGCACTGGGACTGGTAACATTTTGCCTGCGAACACTTGCTGTGACACGCTGGACTAAGTTTGCTTGTGAGCAGGTTTTTTTGTGCATCTGGGTGGGTTTGTTTGTTTTTCCCCCACCATCTCCCCTCTTTCTCTCTTCAGTTGAAAGGACAGAGCTGGGAGGGCAGGAGGGTGTGCATTGGGTTTGAAAATGCTGGAGGTCTTGCACAGTGGTGATGTCCCCGGTGTTTGGAGCAGGTGAGCGCCTCTACCCTCTGATCCACGCGATGCATCCCTCGCTGGCTGGCAAGATCACTGGGATGCTGCTGGAGATTGACAACTCGGAGCTGCTGTTGCTCCTGGAGTCCCCTGACTCCCTGCACTCCAAGGTAGGAGGCACTCGGTGTCCAAACACATCATATCCCAAAGGGCTGGCTGCCTGCTGCTGCCAGGAGAGGTGATCATGGCCCAGAGGATGGGTTAAGGATGTTGATAGCCATGGGAAGAACAAGTAACTGCTGCTTTTTCTTTTTAAGTGAAAAATGAGCAGAAAGGGTGTTGGGCTGATGTCGTGGCACCCAGTGCCTGAACACCTGCCCACCTTCAGCAAAAGGAGAAGCTCAGAGCAGCTCCACAAAAGCACCGGCCAAGCTCTGAGGGTGGTTTGGAGGTGGCTGGAAAGTGAGAGGGGAGAAACAGGGTGGGTGTTGCTCCCCAGAAGGACATAGGGAGATGGTTTTTCCTGAGAATAGAAGCCAGTAAATGCTGCCTCTCTGCAGTGATTTCTTCAGTTTCCTCAATCCTGGTGAATATTTAGTTTTGGTTCCCATCAAAACAGTTGCAGTGAATTCACTGCATCTCCTTGTTGGTCCTTGGAGATGGGATTCACTTTCACCATTTCAGTGATGTTTTTGAGGAGCCTGGGCTTTGCTGGGTGGTGTCAAGCAGCTCCACCTCCAGAGGAGTCTGATTCCTCTCTGGCAAATTCTGACTCCTATAGAAAAGGAGAGATGTCCCAGCATTTCCCTAGGGACAAGCCAGGGGAGATCTTTGGGCTGATCTGTCTCTGGCAGAAGCAGCAGACTTGGATTTTATGTTATTATTCAAGTCCTTTAGTTCTTAGAAGTGAGTATGTACAGAAGCCAGAGTGGGACCTGGGATATCGCGTTTCCTATGCAGTGCACTCCTCCGTGGGAGCAGCTCACCTTCTCCCCTCCTTGTGCTCTCTGTTGTAAGATGGAGGAGGCGGTGGCTGTTCTCCAAGCACACCAGGTCACCAAGACGTCGCACAAGAACAGCGCCGTGGCGTTCCTGCAGTGACCCGGGTAGGTGCAAGGAGCTGGTGCAGGCGTTGGTGTGTGTCTGGTGTGCTCAGGGTCTCTGGTTTCTGACTCTCAAACTGGGGATTGGGTTTCGTTGTCCAGACCAAGTATGGCTTGATGAGCAATCAAAGTATCTTTGACTGTAATATTCCACTTCTTATGTCACATCCTCCATTTTCCAGACTCACGTACTGCAGAGACGTGGTTCTGTGTGGTTTTTCTGTGTTCACAAGGGCACTGACTGTGCAAGCAGCAAGGAAGATGGGAAAGCACCTTCTTTTTCTGTAGGTCTAGGGGAGACTGGTACAATCTTTCCTGGGGTTTTTCCAGTGTTTTTTGCAGAACCTTGTCAGTAAATACCCTATAGGGTGTTGGATGTCGTGTGTGGGGTGACCAGGAGAGCTGGCTCTGCTGCTGGGCTGGGACAGACCCATTAACAAGCAATTCAGACTCACGTGTACTCCTCTGAGGATATTTTCTTGGCTTGTGACTGCAGGGAAATGGTGTGTTGGGATGAAACTGTTCCTTTAGCAGTTGAAACTTGCATATGTGGGTTCTTGGTTTTTTTTTTTTTTGTAGACTTCAGGACTGAGTGCGAGTCCCGAGGATGTTGCCTTTGAAGAACAGCAGCAGAAACCTCACCGTGCTTTTGGAACCGTGCCCGTACAGCGACCCTGGCTTGTCTTCAGTGCCCCATCCTGGTTTTTGTGTGTATTGTGAACCTTGCAGAATTGCTTCCTCCTGCACCTGTAAAAAAAAAAATCCCCATGTTAATTCTCTTCTTGCTACTGAAAGCCTCTTGTGAAATGTAGTGTGGAACCCAGCCTGGTTCAGTTGCCCAGGAAATGCCAAGTGCTGATGAATCACCATTTTTACTGAATTTATTGGGTTCTGTAGTTTTATTTTTTTCCTGTAGCTGACACTAATAAAGTACTGAAGCTTCCACCCCCAGAGCATGGGTTAATTCCCATTGTAGAAAGACAGCAAATGTGTTTTCTCTGTTTCAGGCAGGTGGAGGGATGGATTTAGGTCAGGCTGCTGCCATCAGTGTTTGAAGCTTGTGCTGCTGGTGGAGCGGCCATCCTGAGAGTTGATAGTAAGGGACGTATAGGATTAAATGAACAAACTGCCAACCAACAGGCTCTCCTGATCCTTTCTGACTTTCTAGGAGGATGGCTTTAAGCGAATTTCATATCATCTACCTGTATTTTATCCTTTCTAGCTAGATGTTTTGAACTTTCTTTTAAAAAGCATCATCTTCCTGTGATTCTCCTTTTGCAAGAGACCTGGTACACTGAGCGTCTTCTGCTGGTCACCACACTGTGTGTGTGTCTGTGGTGCACAAGACCCGGCTTTTGAGGTACTGTGGACTAGCTGTAAATCAAAAGCTGCTTCTCCAATGTATGTTCCTGACCAGTGATTTCAAGGAGCTGCTGATGGGCCTGAAAACATTCAGAATCACATTGTGAATGGGATAGCTTGGACGCATTATTATTCTGTTCTGCCCTCCGGGCCTCTCCCAGGCCATGTTTTTGTTGTCATCCTAGACTTACCACTCTGTTCTTCCTACTTAGGAATTTCTGTCCCTAGGGGCTTCTTTAGTACTTGACACCTCCACCAGCACCACCCGCCTTCTTTCTGTCCAGCCTGGGTGCTGGTGCTGCTCTCTCCATCTTCCTGCTGTGCTGGGTCATACTCACTGCAGTCATCCCTCCTACTTCTTGTTTTCCTTCCAGCGTTTTAACAGCTCACACGCTTGCTCCTGTGTGGTGTCTGCTCAGCTGAGCTTCTTCCCTGGGGCTTTTCATCATTCCTTTTTCTTGCTTTTTTTTTTTTTTTTTTGACAATTCTTCCTCAAACCTCCTTAAATACTCATTTTCATCACAGTGGATGCCTGAACTGTGCACTACTGAAGTATCTCCTTCTCAGTGAGATGCTTATAAGGGACTTCAGTCTAACTAATATACAGGAGCTTCATTTAAGTTATTTCTCCCAAAGTGTAACTGGCTGGAAGCTTTTATGCTTTGTCTCTAGACGAAAGATGTATATTTGCAGGAGTGGAATGCATACAGGAAGCTGGAATGGAACTGTACAGGTAAAGCTGGCCAACAGCAGAATGAGGTTGTCTGCAACTCTTTTTTCAGGTGTGACAGGCCAGTTCAGATGTGCCTGTGATGCCACCTCTGATGCTGGAGGCCTTGGCTTGAGAGGACAGCTGCAAAGCTGGAGGGAATGCAGGAACACAGGGACACCAAATAGCTTAAAAAAAGGACAGGAACAAGGACCAGAGTCTTTCAAATCTTTATCAGAAAAGGTGAAGTTGTGGCTCGGATCCCCATGTTTACTAGAGGATACTGGAAAGTTTTCAGCTCCCTTGCTTAACCCCTTTGGGGAAGTCTGAGCCTTTAGGGAATGGAAGGAGGAGCAGCAATGCAAATGTGAATCTGGAGTCTCCTGTTTGGAGTAGCTGCTGTGCCTTTTGGAAGGGGTGCTGCTGACAAGCTCTCCAGCAGCACAGTTGCTGGAGCAGAGGAGGAGACAGGAGTGGAAGTGACCCTGGGTTTGAAGCAGTATGTTTTGTTGCTGTGCTTCATCTTTGTCTACCTCGTGGTATTGCTGGGGAAAGTCTCAGAGATAAGGTACAAAAAGGTGTTGCTGTTGCTGAGAGGTGTCATGAATAGTTGAACAGGGCAGGTATCTGCTGCTCCAGATAACAGCAGGGCTATTAAAAGGATAGCTCTTCAGTAAGTGAAATGAGCCTTCCTCCTGTATTTTGTGACCTTCCTCTGCTTATCTGTGTACTGCTGGTCGGCGCTTCCCCACCCTGACATCCATCACCCTTGCCTGCTGGGAGCTCGGGCAAGGATCAGTGGAGATACAGGGAGTTGTAAGTTGGTGCAGGTCTAGTGTTGTCCAGCATCTTGACTCACCAGTTAGAGCACTCTACCCGTGCACAGTGTGAACAGTGGTGAGAAACCCTGATGTGTTGTCACCATCTGACAGAGCAAGGCCTTGGACAGCAGTGGCTGAACTCCTTGGACAAAAAGGGAGGGACAGTATGAAGTGGTTAAAGTGTTCCAGTTCCCCTATACCATCCATCACATAAAAAACACATCTCTGAAGTGAAAATAAACATGGCTTTAATGGTTCATAGAATAAATCCAAATCTCTCTTTATCCACCATTTTAAGTCAGTGCCATCATATCAGGTAAATATAACCATGCATTGAAGTAGTAAGCCAGACCTCAGCTGGGATTTTACTGCATATCCTGCTCCCTGTAACATAGTATAGCAACTGCTCCAAAAGGCACAGAGGAGCTGAAGTGTTTGGTTTTTTCAAACAAAAAAAACAACAGAACCACAAAAAACAATTGTAAAGTTCCCAAGCACCCAGAATCTAAAAGAAGTAGTGCACAGTGTAACAAGGCAGGCTTAAACTGCTCCTGTTTTCCTAAATGTGCAGACTAATTAAAAACACAAAAAAGCTGCTACTGCAATGGTCTGCAGAAACTCAGCTGAGGGCCAACAGGCATCAAGTGGGAGATGAAACAAGCTCAGCTCTGTGCAAGTAACTGTGCCTGTGTTACCACAATGGTATGTGGTGCCAGGAAAACTGCAGCAGTTCCTGCAGCAACCTTATTTCAGAAATAGCAGCACAAATGCAGCAAAACTGTCACCTGATAAGGACAAAAAAAAAAAAAATAATCTGTATGTAGCTCTTCAGAAAGAGAAGAGCCACCCCACATGCATCTTAGACAACATGGAAAGAGTCCCTGAGGCCAATAGTTACAGCCAAGTTGACTTCAGTCAGGGAAGGTAACCGATATGCCTCACAGGGAGAGGCATTAAAACTCTGCATGATCTTAGAGCCAGGTAATAGAGTTTGATACAGATTGTGTGTCTTAACATTCATTGTGCTGGCATAGAACCTGTTACATCTCAGCAGCAGCAGATGATAGATTTCAATACCAATCCTGCATTAAGGTTGGTCCCTGTAACAACATCAGAAGGGAAAACGCTTTCTTCTGCAGTGGAAAACAAAGCTTTCCTTGTTGCTTGGTTACCCTAGGCTCTGTTCAGTTCTTGCAGTAATCTCAGTGCAGCTGTGTTCTTTGGTTCGGTTTTCAACAAGCTCTTGATATCAGCAATACTTGATTTGTAATCCTAGAAAGATAATATTTTTTTAAGTGTTAGTACATTGAAAATTCAGTCTAATGCTCTTGCTGCAGAATTACTACTCATAACACAACTGAGTCTGTGCCTCCCCCTGTATAATTGCTTAAGCACTGGCATTAATATAGCTGTTCTAAAATACACTTAAACTAGGGCTAAGAAGACAATTTCATCACTCAAGAGGGTTCTGAGTCCAGCAGCAATGCAATAAGTCTTCCAGTACTGCCTAGAGAATCTCTCACCAGACACAAAAAGCTCAGTGCAACACGTAGCTGCTTCCAGCATCTCCAAAACCAGGACCTGGTGCTGAGAAACTCACAAGATCCAACCAGCAAATAGTGATATGAAAGAAAATCCCCTCTCAGTCCACACAGGTCTCAGCTACCTGATGGCAGATGTTGTCTAGCACAGAAATGAGCTCTAAATGGCATTTCTTGCCCTGATCAAACATGAACAGGCACCTAATCCTAGCTTAAAACCATTCAAAAACTCCTGACTTACCTTCAGTTCTTTAAGTGCTTGAGCACGCCTGTAGAGTGCCTTAACGTTTTTAGGATCTAACCTCAGAGCTTCTGTGCAGTCCTGTACGGCTTCCTTGTATTGCTTCAGACTCAGGTAACAGAGAGCTCTGCAATGCAATTACCAGGTTAGAGATCTTCAGCTAAAAGCAGCTTCTGCTGCAACACACACAACAGATCTCAGCCAAGCTCTGCGCAGCACAAAGCTGGACTCCAGAACAGTCTTGAGCCTCATATGTGATGTAATCTTACTTCTTGAGCTCAAGTTTGTTTCAGTTAAAAAGGAAGGAAAAAAGGAAACAGTTTTTTAGTCTGAAAGAAAAAAAAGGAGAAAAGAAGATTTTTAGAGTAAGCTGTTCTGAAGCTAAGAACCTGCACTTCAAGGATGCAGGTTCCTATCTATACCAGTCCAGACTATACTCTGCTTCCTGCAGTGGCCTTAGGAGTCTCTACACTAAACAGGGTCCTGGCAGGTCCTGGCAGGCAAATATTAAAGGGAGAAATCCCTTAGCAGCCCTAGGCTGAGCGTCTCTAAGGGTTTTTTGCAGTACCCGATCAGAGAACTTTATACAAGCTACAGGGAAGACCACTTGGAGCAAACATTAGACAGCTCTGTTGGAAGCACCACAGTGGCTTTTATAAAGGGCCAAGAAGTACTTGGGCAAAGAGCTGAGCAGCACCTGTTGGTGTAAGTTGCACATTCCTGGCTGAGCTTTAAACTCTCAGTGTACTTCTCAACTGCTTTTTTATGGTTTCCTTTCTTTACAAGTTCATTTCCTTCTGCCTTCAGAGTCTGAGCCCTCTCGGTGCCAGCAGCAGCCTGGTCTGGAAACAGGGAGAAAGCGTACAGAACACTATAAAACTGATAAGATCAGCACAGCCTCTCAAAAAGCAAATATCCCCATACCAGAGACGAGACACAGAGACATCAAAGGATCCAGAACCAACCAAAGAGGCTCTGGCAGAACCAGGCTCACGGTTCTCCAGGCCCCAGCTGCAGACAGGCTGAGCAGGCCTGGCAGCTGCCTTGTTCATCCCCCCTGTGTGATGCAGGGCTCTGTGCCTGGTTCTCACCTGGTCCTGCCCGCTGTGCAGCTGCAGGAGGAGTGTTTGCCCCGAGGGCCCCGGCAGAAGGAACACTCCACCTTGTCTGGGCAGAAACAGGGACCGTGGGGATTGGCGGGAGCTTCTGGCGCCAGTTCACACCATCCTTCTCCAGCAGAGCTTTAGTCATCCTGGAAGAGAGGGCTGGTGGTCACACTGTCTGTTGGCCACGTAGGAGCCAGCACGGTCGCTTTGTAACCCTGCTCATGTATTGAGAACAGCACCTCTCCACTAACCCCTTCATGTCCATTTAGACTAAGCTCCTTCTACAGGCAGGACATTTATGAAAGGAGCTTCTTCATGTCAGCAGGGCTAAAAATACCAGAGGATGAGGGCTTGAGCTGTCAGTGCTCAGTCAAGCAAGAGGTGTGCGTGTCAGTCCTCAGCCTTGGGAAGCGGTGAAGTGAAGCAGACAGCACCAGGAGGACGAAAGGGCTATGGCAGCCTGTAAACCCAGCCAGCACAGGGAGCTGGAGCTTGTAGTTAAGTATTTGTTTTAAAACAGGCACTGAGCAAAGCAGAAAATGTACCAGGAAATTAATTCCCAGCCCTCAGCCAGCATCCTGAAGAGCAGACAGTGTGGCCAAGCCTGCGCCTTGCGCAAAGCATCAAGAATCCTCAATCGCTTCACCCGTGCGCTCAGGACCCAGCTTGCTCCAACACGGCTGCAGAAACACAGCAAGGCTCGCAGGAGCACCAAACCGAGCTGCTGTATCCCCAACCCTGCCGGTGTCACCCCGGAGCATGGCATGGCATTCCTTACCTGTTGACGCCATCGTGCGCGGCCGGGATGGAGCAGTCCACCTGCAGTGCGGTCTTGTAGTCCACGTAGGCCAGCTGGTACCTCTCCAGGGCCTCGTAGGCCGCGGCCCGCCTGAGAAGGGGCTTGATCCCGAACGGGACCAGCTGCAGGGCGCTGGGTGGAGGGAACAGAGCGGCCGGGAACGAGGTCAGCCCGGGGGGCCGCGGGGAATCGGGCACGGCGCGGCCAGGCTGGTGTCGCTCCGGCGCTGCCACCGGCCCCGCCTCGCCTCCCTCGCGGTGCGGGAGAGAGCAAACGAGCATCCCGGCCCCGCCACCCCCGTGGCCCGGTGCCCTCGGGCCCCATCACCCGCGCTGCCCCCGGCCCCGCCGCCGCTCACCTGCTGCAGTCGGTCACGCAGAGGCCGCAGGCACCGTCCTTGAGGTGGCAGGCGGCGCGGTTGGCGAGCAGCACGCTCCGCTCCTCGGCGGCGGCTTCCCCTGCGCCGGGACACAAACGGGACCGCGGTTCAGCTCCGTTCCGCCTGCCCCACCCCCCACCTTACCCGCCCGGCTCGGGACGCGCGGTACCTGCGGCCTCCAGTAGCTCCAGGGCGCGGGTGTAGAGCGCGGCGGCCGGCCCGTACTGCCCGCGGCGGAACTCCTCGTTACCGGCCCGCCGCAGCGCACCGGGAGACGCCGCCATCGCGCCGGGCCGGGGAGGCCACGCCCCTGCCACTGGGGGCGGGGTCTGCTCAGACCACACCCCTCGCCCGGCGGGGCGGGGCGGGCGCTCCCCGCGGGCTTCCGGTGGCGGAGCGGAAACGGCGGCGAGGCGCGGCGCGGCGGGCGGTGATGGAGGGGTGAGTGAGGGACTGCCCGGCTTAGCGACCGCCGCCCCGCAGCGCCATGGAGACGGTGCAGCTGCGGAACCCGCGCCGGTAAGTAGAACGGGGGTATCCGCGCGGGAACCGGGACTGCTGCGACCCGGCCGGCCCCTGTGCGGGCTGCGTCTTCCCTGTCACCGGCGCGTCCCGGGCCCGAGGGGTGTCGGCGGGAGCGGGGCAGCCGGCGGGACTGAGCTCCCGGCCCGGCGCACGGCGCAGGCAGAGGCTGGAGGAGCAGCGGGGCCTTCGGCGAGACCAACCGGGCAGCGCCGGTGAGTCCATACGGTGACAGCATCGAGATCCGGTGCTGGGAAAGTGGCTTGAACTGAGGTACCAGAGCTCACGCCGGTGGACTTGGCTGTACCGGAGGCTGTGCTGCCCCTCTCCGGTGCAATGGCAGAGCCCCAGGAACCTGACATTTGCTCCGATCTCTCTTGGGATGAGTTCGGTACCGGTTCGTCAGGCCCGGTGCCGTGCCCAGCCCCGCCTGCCCCGCTCTGGGCCTGGACACGCCGGTGACCCCGGGTGGGGGGAGCGGTTGTGGACCGGCAGAGGTTTGAATGAAGGGTCGGGCTGTCAAAATGCTATCGGTGCTTGGCAGCTGTGTCCCAGGGAGGCTGCGGGCTCTGCTCCTCTGTGACATACTCTTATTTTGTTAAACAGCAATGTATTTTCCATTAAAAAAATAAAAATGTCTGGTTTTATTCTGTAATTGTTTTTGCTGGTATTTAACCGGAAGGTGATTCGGGTTAGATCTGAGTAACAACTTGTTTTGTGTTGCTGTTCTGTCTGTGTTGTATAAACACACCACAAAAAAACAGAGTTTGCCTTTGACAGCAGCAAGTGCGCTGGGCGAGCTGGATGGTGCACAGTACCTGCAGCCCTGGGCTGCAGCAGAAATTAGGTAGTTTGATGGAAGCACAGTTGTTGTCTGGTTACTGTGTTTGATTATGTGAAAACCCCTTTTTTAATAGATTTTGGGCCTCATTTTAACTTCAGCAAGAAGAATCTGCCTCTTGCATTGCCCATTTTGGGTTCCTTGGAAATGGCAGCTTGTGTAGTCACCAATACATATGTATTTTTTTCCCCTTCTCTTCCAACACCTCCTCCCTCCCCATTTTCACAAGGACAAGAAACATTCTGTGGGTTAGTGCTTATCTTTGCAGGGAAGCCAGTGACGACTTTCAGTATTTCACCACTTCCTGACTCTGCTTCTTTATAATGTTTCCTTTGCTTCAGGAAGCCATTGTATGTACTCCATGCGTGAGCCGCTCCTCCTATATGGCTTTTGTACCTAAACATAATAGCCAGGGATCAATGAGTGGTTTCTCACCCTGTTTCTGAAGAAATTGAGGAAAAAAACCCATGTATTTAGTACCAAAATTAGCATTCCTGTGGCTGGAGTTGTGATCTTTAATAGCAGCAGTAAGAGCTTTCAGTGCTAATTTGCAGTTGCAGGTGACCACGCTCATTTTGTTTCAAGCCCTACTCGCTGTGAGACCAGTAAATTCTGAAAACTCCAAGACTAAGAATTTTCTGTGTTTCAAAAACTAGCACGAGCTGGTTTGGGGAGCTTGGAGGTTTGTGTTTTGTTTTTTTAAATTTATTTTGTTTGTGCGTTTTTTGTGGTTTTGTTTTTGTTTCAGACTGGTTTTTTTAGTTCATGCAAAAATAAAAGAGCACTTGTTTGGAGCTGTTGCATACTGTTCATCTGACAATAAAACACTTTGTTTTCAGGACTTTTTTTTTGATGCAGTCCTTGGCTGTTTCAAGAGGTTTCTTGGCGAAATGCTCTCCAGTGTGACAGAGGAGGATGGAAACAAATGTGGTTGATCTTGTTGTTGCCTTGTGTACAGAATCTCCCTGAAATTGTATGGGGGGTGAGGGGAGCTGGAAAAGGGGTCCTAGTACATTGCATTCCCTAGGAGGTATTTCAGCTGACACTTACCAGCAATGCATTGAAGAGGGATGGACCAAGCAGGGTTAAGATCCCTAAAGAGATATCAGTTTTCTTTCTTCTTTTCTTTTTTTTTTTTCCTGTTAGAAGTTTCATAGTGTATTTACAGACCCACAGTCAAGATCTGAACTTCTGAAGTTAAAAGCATGCAAGTGAGATCGGCATTGCCTCCTTTCTCCCCACAAATGTATTCCACACATATTCTAAGGCACCAGGGGAGATGATGTTCCCTTTTGCATGGCCTTAGTCCATATCCTTCCATTCAAGATATTGAACTTGGGCAGGTATGTGCAGTGGCTGCGAGACTCCGCAGTGCTGTGTTGGGATTTGACCACCAGTGTGTAGGTCCTGAGGTTGCGCTTCCACCAAGAGGAGCTGTGGATTTGTGCGCCTGATCAAATTCTGTTCTCTGTAATTCCCAGTCCTCTTTTGCTATTGGGTGCTAGTAATATATAATAATAATAATACTAAATAATAATACTCAATCTGGTGGTCAGGTGAGATAAACTTACCTTGCAACCGGTTTACTTCATGCTGACCCTTGTGTGCATTTATGTGGTGCTGTTGATTCTTCTGTTTCAGCATAGCCCAAAGAGCCATAAAATTAAGTATAATAATTTCTCTGTTCTTGCCAATACAGGCAGCTGAAGAAGTTAGATGAAGACAGTTTAACCAAACAACCTGAAGAAGTATTTGATGTATTGGAGAAGCTTGGAGAAGGGTATGTGTTCTATTGCGATGTGCCAAATGTCCATTTCTCTAAGAACAAATCCATGGAACGGGTACATGTGCATTGGTCTCTGATTTTTCACTTTTGTCATGATCCTGTTACTGCAGCGGTGTGCACTAACATAGCAACTGTGTGTGGTTAGTAACAGAATAAAGATTTTTTTTTTTTTTGCCTAGAATAAGTTATCTTATCCAAACAGCTTACTGTTCAGCAGTAGGGAGCTAAAACGTTGAAAAATGCCAGTCTGGAGTTGATGGGGCTCTGTGGGAACTCGGGAGGTTTTGTTGTTCATCCCTGGTACCTCCTGTGGAAGATCCACGTGGTGGAAATGAACTTGTGTTGCATTGTGCCACTTGGTAAGGCAGAGCAGCGTGGGAGCACTCGGTGAGTGACATTTGCTGCCTTAAATAGTTCATTTTAAAAAAATGAGTTGTAAATCTCTGTGGCTGATGTGAGTAAAGCAGCTGGAAATAAGACAGACAATACCGGACAAGAACAATTGAACCTCTCTGACCAGAGCTGTAGTTCTTACTGATGCTCAGCTGGAAAAGGAGAGAGTTGTACTTGCTGGGTTTGTGTAAAAGGCCCTTGCAGAGCTGTGAGCAGTGTAACAATGTTTGGCTCCTTTCTGAATGTCTCAGTGTGCTGTGACTTATTTATATTGTTAGAATGTCTACAAGCTAGTGGACTCATTATTTACATTACAATACAAAATATTTTTGGCGAGAAGATAGTTAATTTTTTACCTGCAAGAAGCAGAACCATAACATTGGGATTTTTACAAATGTTATTGTATTTAGTGTATAATATTTTGTTTCACAGTTCCTATGGCAGTGTGTTCAAAGCTATTCATAAAGAAACGGGTCAAGTTGTTGCAATTAAACAAGTTCCTGTGGAATCTGACCTGCAAGAGATTATAAAGGAAATATCTATAATGCAGCAATGTGACAGGTAAGTGTGTACTGCAAAACCCATGATCGGTATGCAAAGAAAAGTGTTGTTTATGGTCTAGCATTTAATCAAATAAAAGCCATGATGTTGCCTTAAATATTTTTTAAAAGGCTGGACTGATATGATCAAGTTACCTCGTATCAACCGAGCCATGTTAACTGACCATTTGGGTAGTGTTAATCCAAGCAAAGGTAAGACAACAAAAAAGTGGCTTGCAACAAGGGAGCATTAAGCCAAGTCAAATGACCTCACACTTGCTGCCAGCAAAGAGCCAAATGCCTGAGCAGTAACTGCAGTTTTCCTGACGTGCCATCGCTTGTTGAGCAGTCGTAACTCGATTGTGTTCTCCAACAGCAGTTCCTGTGTCCAAAGGGTTAATGATTTCTAAAGAAGTTTTGGTATGGCCATAGAAAACTGTTAGGAGGGGGTTTTTTGTTTGTTTTTGAGAGGCACGTGGATGGGAGCCACTAATGCATGGCTGCTCTTGCATGTGTATAATCTACGTGCTGTCACCTGCTTGGGTGGCGGAATTGTCCTTCCCCAGTTCCTGCCTGTGCAGATTCTAGTGCGGTACAAGTCATCTGCTGATCGGAGCATCCCCGGAATAACCTGCTGGCAGCTCTGCGGGCTGATGGCTGGCTCTCTGGGCTGCCTTTGCATGTTTATATGGGAAAAGATGTTGTAACGACTTGGCTAATGAAGAGCTCATGGGTGCAGAAGACCTCCTCTCTAACTGTGTCCTAGGCTGAAAGTTTAAAATATACTAATTTCTCCTAGCGTTATGAATCTAGCCTTAAGAAGCACTATTTTGATGCACTTTAGGCATGGAAAACCATTTAAAATAATATACATTAGCAATATAAAACTATAGTCCCAGTCACTATTGCGTTTCACTAACTGTAGATGAAGGTGACTGGTGGCACACAACAAAATGTAGCTTTAAAATAATTTGTGAAAAATCTTACTGTATAACTTGGAAACCATTACTAGTGTCTCTTAAAATAAATTTAATATTATCATTGTAAGGCCTAAAACGAGACCTTGCAGTTATGAACAGCAGAGGGAGTGAATCACTGGAGCATCACATTTTCTGTGCAAGCAGAAAGACACTGACTTTGGTTTTCTAGTTTTCTAGTTTTTTGTTAGAAAATACTCAGCAGAGAACAGATCAACTGCACTTTTGTCTCTTACCTCCATTCCCACAAAATCAGGAACAGTCCTTCTGGTCATTTTCTGCTTTACCTTTTCCAGAGGAGAGATGGTTATTTGGATTGATATGCTTTTCTGTGTTGTTTGCTTTTTGGGCAGCCGGATAACTGACTGTGAGAGACAGTCCTAGGTTGTACTGGATTCCTAAAATACATCCTGGACTAAATTATAGAAACCAGTGCGTGCCTGTGGTAGGGGGGAACAGTCCTCTTACTGAACACGGTAGCACTTTTCTAGCAAACTTTGGACCTTGTTTAATGTTTCCATTGGTTGCAAATGCTCTGCAGCAGCTTTAGTGCCAGGGTGCGTTTCTCATTCCCTTGTCCTGCCTTCTTGCTGGCCGCAGCACTGACCTTGTTGCGTTCCAGTTCAGAGAGCTAAACCAAATCAAAGGCTGATCGCTCCTTGTTTCTATAGGATTTATTTTCGGGGGGTTTAGCTCTCTGAACTGACCGGCTGACAGGTCAGGTAAGCGCTGCTGAGGGTGCATAGCCCTCTGCCAGTTCAGTCGGTTTGAAATGCTTTTGATCAGGGTTTCACTGGCACTTCAGCTCTGAATTTCTAAAACTCACTTAGGGGCTCTGCAGTGCACTTTGCTTGTTCAGGTATGCTAGTTACTGGTATTTGACCCATTGTTTTCTTCTCCTTTTCTCACATTTCGTAGTCCTCATGTGGTGAAATATTACGGCAGCTATTTTAAGAACACAGACCTGTGGATAGTCATGGAATACTGCGGCGCTGGATCTGTGTCTGATATTATTCGATTACGAAATAAAACTGTACGTCCTTTCTCCTTTGAATGTATGAGTGAGAAATATGGGTGTCCCATGGTTCAAGGAAACTGAACAGTTTGGGCACGATTCTTGTGATGTTCAATGTCTGACACAACCATTGGCCATAACTTGGGATGCGAGTCCTTTGTTTCTGTGAAAAATGAGAAAACTGAATACATTGATCAAGTTTTGGTTATCTGGATAATGCAGTGAAGCAGATTTTTGGTTTGGCTTTCTGAAAAGCCAGACTGATTCCCAATAACAGACTGTACTCTGGCTTACTTGGCAAATACCTTCGAAATAAAAAAGAAACACTATGTAAAATAATAATACGTCTTGCAAGACAAGAATTACTAGTTGAGAAAGGGTTATGGTATGTGAAATATGGTATGTGTGTGCTGTTTATAATCTAATTCTACTGCATAACGCTGTAAGTCGCTAAGTGATTTCCCATTAATATGGCAACTTTAGTGAAGGCAATTAAATGGTTAATTATTGAATCTCAGGGAAACAGACTGAAACACCATAATGTTACATCCCAACTGATAGATTGACAGTAACTCTTTTTTTTTCTTAAGCTCACCGAGGAGGAAATCGCTACAATAGTGCAATCAACCCTGAAAGGACTGGAGTACCTGCATTTTATGAGGAAAATACACAGGGACATCAAAGCTGGAAATATATTGCTAAACACAGAGGGACATGCTAAACTTGCAGATTTTGGAGTGGCAGGACAACTTACAGTAAGTACAACCAAGATGGTTGTGTACACCTCAGGTTACCTTTTCAACGGGTATGTGAGTGTGACGTGCTTGTGGAAACTTAGAGAAATTGTTCTGAACTGGTTTTTAACACTTTACGTCAATGTAATGAGATACTACAACAGCAGCACATTAGAGCAGAGCTTCCTCTGTCGAAGCTGTTATACCAAAGTAATGGTTTGCAATTGCACTTGCTGTTTTATTCAGGGTATTTGTAACTTCTGTAAGCACATTTCAATTCTTTTTGCAGCCCTCTGTATCCCAGTCCTGCTGAGTCTAATTATGTGCAGACGTGCAAGTGGAAGATAATTAGGGTGATGATTCATTAATGAATGTTTGTGGCTAATAGAATTACCATTGTCTGGCTCTTTGTCCTGCTTTTCTTCTCAGGACACCATGGCAAAGCGGAACACAGTTATAGGGACCCCATTTTGGATGGCTCCAGAAGTGATTCAAGAAATTGGGTATAATTGTGTGGCAGACATCTGGTCGCTGGGAATCACTGCAATAGAAATGGCTGAAGGCAAACCACCGTATGCAGATATTCATCCTATGAGGGTAAAGAATGTGGCCTTTTAGAATGTATTGCTGTTTGGAAAGATTTTGCTATTGTAGCTGGCTGAATAACACAGCAACATACCATCTGGCTTTTAATTTGGAGTAAATGATTTGTTTTCTGTCAGTTCTTTGTAGTGTTGATTAAATTTAAAACAAGTCTTTGAGAAGGAGAATCTGCATGAGAAGGGAAATTGCAATCATCTTCTGTTAAGACGTAGCTGCAGCTCCCTGTGTTGGGTGTGAATAAACTTATTTTCAGCTGTATTATCCAAAGCAATTTTTTTTTTAATGCAAAGACAAATTATTAAGGCTTAAAAATGGCCAGTTCACACCATTTGAGGCATATAATGGCTCAGACTAGGTGTGAGGAAAGTCTTGTTTCTTGCTACTTGATTTCTCTGAACAAATTTGTGTATAATATTGGCATAAATTCTTCAGAAGCGGTGAACTTGAAATGTCTATTATTGTTTAGTACCAGTGTATATATGTTGTACTGTTAGAAAGCTTTAAACGTTGTTTAGAAATCTGGAATATTCTTCTGTTTTCAGGCCATTTTCATGATTCCTACCAACCCACCTCCAACATTCCGGAAACCAGAGCTCTGGTCAGACAGCTTCACGGATTTTGTAAAGCAATGTCTGGTGAAGAGCCCGGAGCAGCGTGCCACTGCCACACAGCTTCTGCAGGTCTGCCTTTCCTTACCATAACATAAGCTCTAGAGACGCAGTATGGTAGGCAGTGCTGCTTGTCTGAGGTGATACGTTCATTTCTTGGTGCTCCTTCTCACTACACGTTTTACTTTTTAATATCTGATTTAAAAAATCTTGCACTCGACTTCCAGCTTTTCAGTTCTTCTCTAAGAACCAGTCTAACATCAGCTTCCTACCTTTGGATTCTCTGGGTATTTGTTTGTTTGTTTGTTTGGCTTTTAGAGGTTTTTTGTGCTTTCTTGGGGGGTGTAATGTCTCCCTCTAATGCCAAACAGAAGTATTGGATTTTTGTTTTAGTGAGATATTAATTTAGGTATTAACTTAAACCTTAATTTTGATTGGAAGTAAGCCATAGTAACAGTGTTTTACTGTTATGTGTTGGTTTGGACACAGTGCTTATTTGTTTTTAAAATACTTCTCAGCATCCATTTGTTAAAAGTGCCAAGGGAGTGTCAATTCTGCGAGACTTGATTAATGAAGCAATGGACATCAAGCTGAAACGTCAAGAGGCACAACAGCGTGAACTAGATCAAGACGACGAAGAGAATTCAGTGAGTGTTTCGTAGTAAAAGTGTACAAAGTCCGGACCGTTGTTCCTTTTGTAAGGCTTAGCTGCTTTAGGTTTTGTTTTTTAAATATTTTGTCCAATCATCCATGGATTAGACTTAATTCTTGAGTTTTCTATTTTGACTGCTTAACCCAATGCTTAGTCTCTGCTCAATCTTTATATTGGAGTGGGATACCCAGCATGTATGACTTACTGTTGAGCTCAGAGTGCAGCTAGAGACCTGTGACTGAATAGGTCTATGAAGTAGAGTATGCAAAAGACTTGGTACATTTTCCCAGTTGAATTATATTATTTATGCAGTAATGGGTATTTTTCATTGTACATTCAGGTCTTAGACTGCTCTCCTAGTATAAAATAATAATATCATCTCTGATGCACTATGATATAGGTATGTTATGTTGTTTTACTATTGTTGTGCTTTAGAACCCCCCTTATAGAAACTTTCTACTGCACAAGAGCAACCGACAGAAACCTGAGGTGAGGGCATGGCAAGTGTTCAGGGGGTTGCTGTGAATTTAAGCTTGGGCTCCTTGTTTCAGTGGTTACAGCATGTGAATATGGAAAGCATGTTGAAAACTGTTTTATGAGCCTCTGCCTGCTTCAACCTGAATAAATGAAATGGGCAACAAAAGGCTTTGTGTGCCAGTCCCGTTCAGAGGTTAGACTTGAGTAGCATGGTCCACAGTGTCTGTGCTGAAGACTTTGGTGGTCTGGTTTTCCAGTTTAGGACCACCTGGTTATTCAGTGTGGAAGTAACTTTACTGGTCGTGTTGCCATGACGTTGACTCTAAGAGTGTTGTCCTTACCGTCTCTCCTTCATTTCTGAGTGATCTGGAGTCACGTTGCTGAGAGATGGTGTCTGTGTAGTGGAGCTGAGCAGTCTCTGTCAGTTTGTGTTTTCCTGAAGCTTCACTAGTCCGTGTCTCCTAGAGAAAAGTGTCCCCAAGCGCCGTGGAAATTTCTGCTACAGTCCTTTGTTAAATGATGTGTAGATAACAAATTTATTGCTTCCTCTCACCCACTCATCTCCACATAAAATTACTTTTCCTCCATGAACATGTTGTGTGGTTTTCTCCTCCTCTTGCTGTTGGTTTTGAGGTTGGGAAGTAAATTATATAGACAACCTTGACAGAGCAGATATTAATATAACCTAGGAAGTTACTTCTGTTGTAGCTGGTTAGCTGGTCCATGTTTCCAAGAATCTAAACAGGTTGTGGATATTTTGACCTTGTTCTTCATTCAATCCTAGTGACAATATATACTAAGTGAACCACACACCGCCTAATGAAACTACTTCCTCTGGCTAATGTAACCACCTGCCAGGGAGTTGTCCTGCCAGAATTTGTTGCAGGAGCTTGTGTTTTCCTCAAGCCAGTCTCTTGAGTCTTGACAGCACTAATTCTAACTTCTGTAACATTAATACCCATTAACAAATGGAAAGATAAAAAGAAAGAATTTTCATCTGAAAAAATGACTGGGCTTCAATAATTTAATTACTTTTTAAAGATTTGTGAATTCAGTTTATTTTTCTTCAGTGCTTCTGAAGTTTATAGCAAGTAAAACTACCTACGCATTAAGGACAGACTCTTAAAAACCAGGGTGATCATTCCTCTGCAGTGCCACACGCACTCCAGATTTAGAGCTGGTGCCTTCTAATAATGAATGACTCCTCAGTGAACTGCACCACTTGAGATATGGGGCTTGGCTCAGCTTTTAAAACTGGCAACATTAGTATAAACACTAATGACTGAGTGCTGTAACGTACTCTTGCAGGTCACTAGGTCAGAAATGCAATACGACTTGCATTGAGAAGCTTCTGCTTATGATTTATCTATTCTCTTCTTTATCACGTTGGCAGAAAAGTTATGGAGACTTTTCATTACCTGTTTGGAGATGACAGGGAGAGAACTAAGTGCGTAAAACCAAAATGTCGCTTCTATGTGTATTTGTAAAAAAAATCACAGAATTAGTAAGGCTTGCCAGTGTCCTTGAATACAGACATTCCTCACGTGACTTCACCAGCGTCACTAAAAATGTATTTATGGCACCCTTGTACAGGAAGAAGATGAAAGCGATTCGGGCACCATGGTGAGGGCAAGCGGAGATGAAACTGGTACCATAAGAGCTGTCAACACGATGAGTGACGGAGCCAACACGATGATAGAACACGATGGCACCTTGGAATCCCAGCTGGGTACAATGGTCATCAACACAGAAGAGGAAGAGGAGGAGGGCACCATGAAAAGTAAGTAAACACCTTTAACATCAGAATATTACTTTGCACCTAATGTGGTCTATGATATGTATTCCCAGCCTGCTTTGATATTTTTGGTATCCTATTGTGATGTCTTTTTGTTGTAGGGAGCTAAAACTCTTAGGTCAATGCTTTCTGGCAGTAGACAGACCCTTTCTAGGTGCAAGTTTCAAGCCGTTTTTTTCAGTGTTTCACTTGGGACAGGTGGTGAGTTGTGCACAATTTCCATGAGCTTCCGTGCTGATCAAATAAGATCTGATTCTACCTAGTACTGGTTTTTTTAATTGTTTCTTTTTTGTCTATTTTGTCTTTTTCATGGGATGTTAGATGGAGGCTCTAGCATAGGGTAAATAAAAATACTTGTGTTGCTTTAGAAAGTGATCTAACTATAACCTGACATTCTTTTTCAGAACTGAGGCATCAAATTAAGGGCTTAATTTACGAAATTACAAATATTTTGCACATTTCAAAACCACAAAGGCATGCAGTGAGATGAGCTCGCATCTCTCTAGACTTGTGTGTTTCTTTAGTGTTACTTTAATTGGTAACGACAACTGAATAAAGTGTGTGTAGCTTTTCTGAGACTTTCAAGTTGAGATCTGTTCTGCCCTAAAATAGAAAAGCTTGCTAAAACTGCAAGCCTTGCCATAGGATGTAAGGTTTAAGGTGATGTGACTTTGATCCGTGATAGGCTGTGCAAGACCTCACAGCTTGACCTGGAAAAGGGTTAAAAAAGTTCTTTTGATTAAAGAGACGGAGGGAGAGCCTCCTTGGAAAAGTCTGGCTAGAAGAGAATGATCTTTTCTCAATTATGTGTTCTCACAGAACTCTGTTCCATGGGTGGGGCGGTCACAGGTGACTCAGTTGGACAGTGCGGGTGTTTGCTCAGGGACTGAGGAAAGTGCTGAGTTTGGGGGCTCAGCACTAGTGAAGTATGGCCATCCTAGGCAAGCCTTGTTCTTCTGGCTCTTGCGCTGTTTCCAGAGCCTTCCTTGGCCATCTGAATTTTTACCTTCAGCTATTGTGGGAGAAGTAAAAAAAATCCTGAGGAATTTCTGTGTTGCAAGTTTTTTTCCATGTGGCGCTCTGCAGAGCTTGAGGGAAGATGCTGTTTTCTTCTACCAGACCAGAGTGACATTTCAGCAAAACCTTTTAAAGGAGTTTTCTGAATGGATTCAGGACATTAAAAACCAGAGGTGTCAGCCCAGGTAGTGGCTTGTGGCATCAGAGATGATGACGTAACGCTGTGGGGTTTTGTGGAGCAAGGTAACTCCAGCAAGGAGACAGTCGATGCTTTGAGAAGCTTAAAAGGTTGCCCGAAGAGTGGGAAATGTTAACAGCTTAAATAAACCAGGTGAAGTTGCTGTTGCTTTACAAATAGGCAACACCGTTAGTTTCTCAACATCCGTGTGTACTGTTCCATTTCATGATTCACAGTAACAGAGGCTGTGCTGGCTGTGATGCTCTGGCTACCAAAGGTGTGCAATAACGCATCTCTTCAGTTTAACTTCCTGTGTTTAACGTGCTTATCTGCTCACCATCTTTTGAACATTGCAGCACTTCTAACTCAAAAGCATCTAATGCTCTCTATGAAGTAATGTACAGAGGCTTGAGGAGATGCCTGTGATAGTATCTATTTTGCAAGGACATACTCTCTTTGGAATAGAGTAAGTTATGAGCATATTGCGATGTCTTCAACATAGTGTAGTGTATAACCTCAAGAGGGAGCTCCAGAACAAGCTCCAAGACCTCTAGATCTCTGTGGCTATAAAGTCGAGTTTTTATTTATCGCCCCTTAGACTTCAGACTTCTTAAAACCACTCTGTTCTTCAACCGCTGCCGTGTGACAGTGTTCAAAGCTGAGTGTGCATCAGGAGTGCTCGAGCGGCTCTGCAGCCCCGAGGAATCGTTTGGAGATCCTGGGTGCGAGTGCTGCTTGAGGCTGGAATTGCTTTCACATGGAGGGGTTCCGTTCAGCAGCATCCAGTTCCACCCAGCTGCCCCCAGCGCTCGCTCTGCTGCATGGTACGCTGCGTTTTAATAGCTTTAATGCCAAGAAATCTGATGAAAATAACTGTACCAGGCTAAAGCTTACCTTTTTTTTGACACCTTATTCTCTTTCCCCTGTAGCACAAGGCTGACATTCTTGCAGCTGCACAGAGCAGTTCTGTGCTTGTTTCTCAGACGCAATACAAGGCAGCATCTTTGAGCAACTTGCCTTTCCTGCGAGTTGCCTATAGCTCCATTTTTCAGCTTACCATTTCCATAGTCTTGTTCTCTTAACATTCAGTTAAATTGATATTAGCTATAAAGCTCATCAGCCTTCTGCAGAACTCTCTGGAGCGAGTTCTTCTTGTAATTTCAAATATAAATGTAATAATCTTGATTGAAACCGCTGAGTTTGAGGAAGCTTCATTGATTCCTATTTTTAAAGAAGTCTATATTTCATTTGGCAGCTTGTGTTATGAGTCACAATAAAAGCTGGTTTAAGTCAATAAAAAAGTTCCATTTTTTTTCTTGCATGGCATTAGTAGGAGAATTTAGCCTTCCTGGGTGTCTTGGGCTTTTTAGCTACAGGCTTCTGAGCTTGTGTTCCTCCTAATTTAGGAAAATAAATCCATCTCTTCACCAGTTTTTGGTTTGGTTATTTATTTTTAATGTAAAAATTGTTTATAGGGCCTTGAAATATGACACTTTAGACAGGATTGTCTTTGACATCTCTAGTAAACAACTTCCAATAGCCTTGAAAACGCTTCTTGCATAGATCAGTTTTCAGGCTCAGAAGAAAAGCATTCTTAAGTTCCAGTATTTTACATTGGAGGGGAGGTTTTACTTTGTAGTCATTTGAGCTCTGTTTCCTTAAATTCTTTCATTTGCATGGCATTTTTCTAGGCACTCAGTATATATTCAGTAATAATACACTGAGCATAATATATATATTCAGGCAGCATTAAAAATGTCACTATGACATTCTGTTACGCATTTTGAAAGCACTCAAGTGATTGCCTGAAACCACAGGTACTAAATTGTGCCGCGACACATTTTACTTATAAATCCATTGCTAACAGATTACTTATGGATTGCAGTGAAACTATTCCAGGAAAACTGTGGAAGCAGCTGAAGAACTATAGATGAACAATCATTTGTTATAACAGACATTTCCATTGTGCTTGAGAGCTGGGGTAGCTCTTGAACTGTGAATATGTCTGAAATAATGTGTTTTTTTAAATTTTTCTATGAGGTCCTAGTAAATAGCGCAGCATTTTTTACCCTTTTTTTTTTGTGTTATTTGCTGTAGGTCTTTAGATAGTGGAAGTTTGGCATGAATTTGTATCTTGGATTTAAGGAGTAGAACGTAATTTTACGGTAAAGCAGATGAACATGTTGCCTTCCTTGGACTCTGCAATATGATCAGATCCAAGTGCAATAGGATCGAGTTTGTCTAGTACTCTAATGTGTCCTATTTTCTATGTTAAAGTGCCTCTTGCTTGTTTAAGCACCAAATAAAACGACGGTGGAGAGCACAGGCCGGCCAGGAGTGGTGTGAGTTGGGCTGTCTGGGTTGAGATGAACGCTGCTGCCTCTGCCTTGATAGTGTCATGTGTAGGCAAAAATTCTTAATAGTTCGTGAATGTTTACAACAAAAAAATTCTAGACTCAGTTCTTATAAAGTTGGGGTGGTTTGGGTTTTGTTGTGCTAAGCGCGGTTGTGTCCTTTTAAGAAGATATTTCTCCTTTTGAGGGGAGATTGGGTTTCATTAGCAAATTAGAAGAGCTGAGATGCAAACTTGGCAATTTCCTATTAGAAAAATGATTCAGAATAAGCTTATTAGTCTTGGTGGCTTTGTGAGACACCCAGTGGGTGACACTTAAACCTAAACTGGCGAAGTGTTACTGCCAAGACTTGGGAAACTTTTTTGTCTTTACTAATTAACCTGTAATTTTTCATGTAAAGCAATAATTGTAAAAGCTGCGACACAAACAGCAGAATGAATACGGGTGGCAGATGGTTTGTTTGATTGTATTAATATTACAATTGAATAAAGTAGTGCTGGTCTGTAGCTGAGGTAGCTATAGGTGGTATAATATCAGTAACTGTCCAGAAACGTGCAGATGCGTGTTACCCAAACAGGTGCTATAGAGAGAGCTCCACATTTTGTCTGGATCTACATCACGTGTATGTCAGAGATATTGGCTATTTTTCTCCATAGATAATAGCTCTTCATAGTGGCTTCCCACTACTCAGTATTATTAATGTCCAGTGGTACAGTTTTGTGTTTAAAATGAATCAGTCCATTTAGGCATAATTGGACCATAAAACACTCCTTGTGTTATGCATTTAAATGACACGCTGTTTAGATAAACACCTGCATTGATTGAATTCTTCTCAAACTGTCAGAAGCGTTTTACTGCCGCTCTTGAGGTGTGGAGAACACAAATCTTCACAGATAGGTCTTCCAGCTGTGTTACTCTTCAACTTTTATCTTAATAGCAGCCTTGCTGGCAAACTTGACATCAACAGTGGCCAGCACGTTTTGTTTAAGAACATCAAGTTGTGTGTGTGTGCGGACGGTGTTTTCGAGCGATGGGAGGGGTTGTATACGCTGTCGCTTTGTTGTGGGGTTTTTGCTGTGGGTTTTGTTTCTGCTGTTTGAGTGGTGGTACTGGACTCCTGTCAGCAACTGAAATGGTGCTTCTGTGCAGCCCGAAGCGTGAAGAACAGTCAAGTCTGGGGTCTTAAGCTGGATGCCTTTGATTGTCCTGAATAATTGACAAAGCTATAACGCTAAGACAAAGTGAATAAAATCTGTATTTTCAGAGACACGCTGGAAAAAGAGATGTATGTGTTTTAACACAGCTATTTTTGCTCTTTCTGACTCTTCGCTATTAAGCACCCCTGCATTTGTGATGGCGGGGGATAGAAAGTAGACACATTTTGGTTTTTGTTCTGGGCAGAAGCGTTGTCTTGGGGAAGAGGGGAAGCAGGACTGATGGACTCATACAGGGGCAATATGTTTCAGGAGACTTAGACAAGAAACAGAGCAGTAGTAAATCACTTTGTAATTATATCTCTGTCCCATACACATGCGTATATTTGCACGTACAGGCAAACTGTAACTTGCCTGTTACTTCTAAGAATAAACTCACTTCCTGCCGGATCAAAATAATCCCTGGAGAAAGGTTTCCTCCTGAGCATGAACGAGGAGAACTCTGTAAACTCTTAACTGCAGAGGTTTCAATCTCTATTTACTTTTACCAGCAGATTTTTGAGCTTCAGGAAAAAAAAAATGTTTCTTAGTGTTCATTGCCATGTTGTTTTCTGTAAGTTATTCGTGGAAAACCTGTGATGGAGGAAGAAAGCTGCTATATATTTATAATCTGAGTTTTATCTAAAAGAGGTCCAGAAGGAGGTAACAGGGTCCTAAGCAGTTTTCATTACTATGAGGATTCCTCCTCTCTCAGAAAGAGTCCTCGATAACATATTGGATGAACGTTGGTACTTTTTCCTTCAATCACTTTGTCTTTTATTAATTAAAAGAGATTAATTAGGATACCTAGTGTTGCTTTTTATGGTCATTTAGAAGCTCCTTAACAGCAGAACCTCTCAGGTATGTTCTGCTTTGATTTAGTTTAAGATAGGCCGTGATTATGGAAAGGCTTGTCCTCATCATCTTCAATAGATATAAAGTGTTATGTGGTCTGCTTTTAATGTGAGGAAATCGCAGCTTGTGTTGCCATGGGATGAAATCATTCATGATGGAGCACTTTTTGCTTTGGTTGAATAAATTGTCATCTCTCTGCTCTGCTGCATAAAATGACTCGGTCCTGTTCGTACTGTACAAATTATGTTGACCAGCTGCTAAAGTTAATCTGAGATCTCTAAGAAATAGCCTGAAGCAAATAAAACTGCAGTTCCATTTGAAATTGAATATTAATGAAGTGTTGCTTGCACATCATCATCAGGCGCTGTTTTGTGTGACCTCAATGCATGTGGATTTTAAGCCTTAAAGTTACATAATTCAATCCAAAGCAGACAGAAACTTGCGAAGGCTGCTGGGGACTGAGCCTGTTCCTGAGAAGTCAGAGAAAGATCTCTGCTTATTTAGACCACCCAAATGAAAGATGACGTTGGATATTAGAAGCCTTTAAAAAGAAATTTAAAAAGGGGAAGGAGGGAAGGTGAAGACTGTAGAGGATAATGGTTTGGGTGCTGAAGAGCAAGTGCATGTACACATGAACTTCAGACTGGAAATGGAAGGGCTTGTAACTCCAGGAGAACAGCAAGGGTGAAGCAAAGCAATTGCTTTACGATAGGTCTTGATCCCTGTGTGAAAGGGCTGTCTAATCCTGTATATGAGAGCAGAGGCCGTGCTGCTTGTCCCGGTGGATCCTTTCTGGTGTTACATCTGACTAAGGCAGCGAGAGCTCCGCTTTCTTCAGAGTTCACCTTAATGCTCTTTACTTATATCTGCAGAGCTGTTCTGAGCTCCTGCTCACGCAACAATACTGATGTTCATACACTTTTCTAAACGTGACTTCATACCAGGCAGCACTGGTGAGTTTTCTGGAGGGGTTTCTGCTCCCGGCCCCGCACAGCCAGCCCAAACCTGCAGTCAGCTGGACCGGCTCCAGCACAGCTCTCATGTTCCATTTGTGTAATTAATACAGGTCCTAAAAAGATGACTGCACATCTAAATGGTAGACTGTTAATGTCTCCAGGGAGTGCTCATGGCCCGTCCTCATAAGCAACTCCTTAGGTTCCAAAATAAATGCATGGTGAAGCCTTTCTTGTCACCGCAGGGTGACCTTCTCGTAGATCGCTCTTCTCTGCCATGCTTGTGATCTCACTTTCTGTCAACTGTTCATATTTTAGTCTAACCCTATAAAACTGGGAAGTTAAATGCTTTTTGGCACAGACACGTTTAGTGCAGTGTCATCTTTCAGCAGCATCTGCTTCTGCAAATAGCAGTGATCGATTTTTGTCTTCAGCTGCCTGTTATCAAAATCTTAAAGATATGGGAGTGTGATTCTTATGTTGCATTAGTAACAGGTCATCTTTGGGAAGATGACACTGTTGTTAAATGCCAAGATTGACGAAATGAAATCCAGTTGTACTGGGATGCTAATTGATTATAATTGATTTGGTGTAATGTCTTTCTGTCTCCAGGAGCGTTTCTGTCCGTCTTGCTGCATACTCGCCCCTCCAGAGATCACAGCAGCAACCAAAATTTCAGACATCTTAGATCTGTATTCCAGATACTTTTCCTTTTATGTTGTCTGAGGAGTTTGTAGCATGGAGGGTGTTGGTCTCTTCTCCCGAGTAGCAAGTGATAGGATGAGAGGAAATGGCCTCAAGTTGCGCCAGGGAAGGTTTAGTTTGGATATTGGGAACAATTTCTTCCCAGAAAGGGCTGTCGGGCATTGGAACAGGCTGCCCAGGGCAATGCTGGAGTCACCAGCCCTGGAGGGGTTTAAAAGATGCGTAGATGAGGTTCTGAGGGACATGGGGTAGTGCTGGAGTTAAGTTATGGTCAGACTCGATGATCTTAAGGGTCTCTTCCAACCGAAATGATTCTGTGATTCTATAATCTTTTTTCCATTCTTTGTTTGCTGGTTAGCCATCCCTATTTTAATCAGTTAAAAACCAAAGCAAGCAAAACCTCAGACGCATTAACTAAAGATGCAGCATTGCGTGTTGATGTGGAGAAATGCACTGCAGTTGGTGGCTAAGGGTTGCGTGCGTTGGCAAGGCCGAGGTGCGGGCAGGGTGGGCGGCGTGTGGCAGCGGCTGCGAGGGGCCGGGGCTGCACAGGGCCGGGTTTGGGGGGCAGGAGGGCTGGGCTGGTCCTGTGGGGTGGCTGGGACCAAGTCCAAGGTCAGAGCCCGTTGCTCAGGGCCTTGCACAGTCGCTCCAGCCCTGATCCCTTGCACAACCATCCCTGTTGTGAAAACTTTCTTCCTTCACTTCAGCCAAGTTGCCCTTGCTGCAGTTCAGACCGTTCCTCTCATCCTTTTGCAGGAGAGAGCAAATCCTCCTCAGGATTATCAGCTGCCACCACTGCTTAATGTGCTTCCTTTTCCATTTCATTTCTGCATGAAAACAGAAGTTTTATTTAAAAAAACCCTTCAGTTTGGATATGCCACTTGATAATTCAGTGTTGCTACAACAGGTTGCGGTCCCCTAGGTGTAACTAGTTGCTTACAAACATTGCAGGTCTTAGGAAAATACAATTGGAGGGGAAATGAGCATGATTGCTTGAAGTGACACTGAATTAAGCTCTGATATAAGGAAACAGTCTTTTTTCTGTTTATTTTTTTAAGAGAAGTGAATAATCCAACATCACTAGAGTGAAACACTTGCTTTCAAAGTCTCCTGTGCTGCAAATGATTGTTTTCAAACCATACAGTACAAGCTTGATTTAGATTTTCTTATATTTTTCCCGTAGGAAGTCTGAATTACTGAGAGCTGGGCTGTTTGTCAGCAAGCCGGGTATAGATTAGCCCAGGTAGTTATGAATTCCTCTATTTCTACAAAATTTGTTGGTGCTAAACATTGCCAGGATTGACCATCACAACTTACCTCCTGCTTCAGACAGATGGGACTGCAGCAGAATACAAGGGCTGTTTTTACTTCATTCTAAATAAATGTTTTATCACTTAGGAGTAATTGGATTGCTATTGTATTTCAGTAATTATTCCCAACAGCAAGTCTGTTCTCCATTCGCAGACGTGTTTCCTGACTGACCTTCACGGAGCCTGTCTGAAGGTGTCTTTCTTGATCTAATTCTGTACGATGAGAGGTTTTTGGGTTTGTTTTTTAATAAAAGGGAGCTGCTGCCAGGGGTGGAATAATTTGTCTTTGCTCCAGTTGTCATAGTGCAAAAGTATAAACACTTGAGTTCGTGCTTGAGCTTTTAGCTGCCCCTGGAGAGGCAGAACAACGCGTCGTGACATTTCAGGCTGCGTAGAACCACACTTCTCTCAATATCGCAACCCAAATATCCTGCCAAGATTTCTCATGCTTTGCAGAAATTCGTTCTGCATTTAACGTGTCTGTAGACAAAGAGCTGACCAAGGAATTCATACACTTGTCTGAGGATCAGGCAGAGTCTGCCAGGGAAGTTCTGGATCGCTGGATGGCAGTTTTATGTGCACGATTAATATCTGGTGATTAAATCTTAAGGGGTGACCAGAGCAGCTAATATTTTTTCAAGAGGAAGGCGCTGCGGAGTGTCCTCAGTGAGGACTGTCCTGTGACAGCCTGGCTCCTGTGCAGACCCTTGTAGGTGCGTCTCTGCGTGACACAGACCCCACGGACACCTCCAAGGGTGGCTCCATCCCCTGTGTGCTTGTCTGAAGCTCTAAACCTTTGGCTGATTGCCTGCCTGAGAGATTCTATTTATTTCACATGTATGGCATTCAATAGTGAACTGATTTCCACGATCCAGAATTAGGCTGTTCTGATGCCATTTTCTGTTACGTTTCGTGCTAATCCTGCTTGCTGAGAATGATGCTTTCTGCATTGCCTCAAAATATGTGTTTAAGCTACTTCAGTGTCTGGAGAACCGTGTTTTATCAGGACAAAGCCACTTCACTAGGTATCGTTAGAACGCTTACTTCCATTACGCCTGCAGGTTTTTGTGAAGCATTTTATCATAAAGAGCAGCACAACGGCATTGAGCCGCGAGTGTTCTTTAGGTGCCTTCCATGGTGGAAACCTGTTTGCTGAATGAGCTGCCAGATTTATTTGTGTGTAGTGGTACTTAAATTACATGAGCAGGGATGTATTTGGGTGGCACGATGGCTGAAGGAGGAAGGGATGAGTATTTATATCCCTGATCCCACCAACATACCTGGGTGCCCTGTGAGAATGTCGTTTTTCTAGCTTGTTGCTCTTAACTGATCAGCAGTGTTCTTGCTTTTCATTTAACTGGTGCTTGTTCTAAAGAATAATTTAGAAAATGAGATTAATGCAAATCTAGTTGTGCTAAAGCTCTGTGCCTTTGGCCGTATCTGTCCTTCTCCCATCAGTATGGGTGAGCTCTTTGTTATTGAGAATGGTGCTCGGGAGGCTTATGAGACCTGCTCTCAAAAAATCAATGTACACATATTTAGGGGATTATTCTGACTCCTCTGTCTCTCTCTGTACCCTTGCCCATTTCTTATTACCAGAAGTTTCTTAACTGCAGTGTAGAATTGGATGGTTAATCTATATATTTGACTTATTTGAGTAACCCACTAGAGAAAGTGTGTTCAGGGGGATTAATTTACAAACTACTAGAGTAGTAAACTTGAAAACTTACTCACTGACTGTTTATGAAAAGAAAACTAATCCTTTCTACACAAAAAAAATGTAGAACTTGGCTACTTCTACCCAAGGTAAGTTATGTGATATTTGTATGGTCTTTGAAAGCCTTGCTTTTGTCCTGTTCCATTCATAAATATAAAGATGGGTTCTGCTTGTAGAACAACACTGTTTAGTTTTGGAACTTGGTGTGTTTTGCAGTGCGTGTAACCTGGCTGGGACGGAAAACCCCGACCTCTGTGGTTGGCAGCAGCTTAGTTCTGCTGTTCAGCGCACCAGCTCGGTTCCCCGGCCGGGAGCTCCGGTGGATCCGCACGGATTGCAGGTCTGGAGGCCGAGGCCTCCAGCATTGGAGTCACATCTGTGCTGGGCTCTAAGCTTCCCTTCTCCAGCTTTCTCACTGCACAGTCGGTTTTAAATTTGAAAAGCTGCTGAGAAAAACTGTACTTTAACAGTACTATGTGATATAGCGTGTGCCAAAACAATAAAATCACTTTTGGGCATGATGTAAGGCCGTACAACAAGAAAATGTATTTTCCAAATCAATCTTTTTTTTAAATTTTATTTTGAATATTTCCAGGGAGGGATGAAACGATGCAGCCAGCCAAACCGTCATTCCTTGAATATTTTGAGCAGAAGGAAAAGGAGAATCAAATCAATAGCTTTGGGAAGAATGTGTCTGGCCAGACAAAAAATTCATCTGATTGGAAAGTACCACAGGATGGAGACTACGAATTTGTAAGTCTATACTTTGAAATTCAATCAACGTGACAATCTTTAAGAGTTTTAGTCAGAGCTGCTATAAGATTATTTCTTGTTTTGACAGACTAATGGAAACTTGAGGAGATTCTAATTGCTAATGCATTTGGATGAGGCATTTTGAAAAACTCATTTTCTTTAGGTATTTCAGAGTAATCATAACCTGTCATTATCTGTATACTTTCCGTGTTTAAAAACAAGCAGATGAACAAAAAAGCCTGAGGACGTGAAGGTACAGGCGATCTTGCTTTACTGCCCCATGATACATTTAAAATAAAAAAGCAGAATTCCAGATGGCAGTTGGAAAATGCAAATCCTGAATGTATAGCGTTAGAACCATCGAGTTTCCTTCTTTTACCCACAGTTTGGCACTGGATTTTGTTTTGTTATATAAACACACAGCTTGGCTTCATTTCTCTTTCAAATCCTCAATTTCAGTCTTCCTCACTAAACTTCACATGCTCAGAATTTTCAGGAACTTTTCAGAACTCCACAGCAAGATCTGTTATTCATAAATGTTACGTTTAAATTGTTTTTCCGAAGGTGGAAAATTTCTGGTTTGCGTTCAGAACGCCAGAAGACGGGTGTTGTGCTGAACATTGTTTTCTCCGCTGCGTTTTCTTTCAGTGCTACTTCAGTGCCAGCGCTTTTCGCTGTGGGTGCCTTGCGTGCCCTTACTGGTGTCTGTTCGTGTTGCCCGTGGTTGTCACCGTTGTTCAGCGGCTGGGGAGCGTCATTCCACCTTCACAAAGCAGCGTGGAAAGCAAAATCCCTCTGCTAGTCACGACTCAAGGAGATGTTTTAAAGGCTGGAATAATAACTGGAGCCTTTCGTTGTTTGTACAGCTTGTATAAACTGCTGCTCTTACACGCGTTTTGTTGTCTTTGCTGCTGCATCTCGGATTTATTTAGACTGAAAGGATGGCTAGCGGAGGGCACCTGCTTTATTCACTCTCTTGTAGCCCTTTGTACTACATTATGTTTAGCCTCAAGACGTAAAGCCGCTGCATAAGCACGTTTTGCAAAAATAACCTACAAGCTGAGTTGTCAGCCTGTGTATCGCAGAGTCGGGGCCAAACACACAATTCCAGGCAAATCAGATACTCCATTTATCTCATTCACCTTACACTCTGTAACTTCATTTAACGATAAACAATGATTTTTCGATGTGTGGTCTTTCCTAGGGAAGACAGGGTGGCTTGGAGCATCTCAGGAGTCCTTTGTACTCCGCAGAAGATGGCCCAAGGGGAAATTTGCTGTAATTATTTTACTTTCTAATTCGGTTGATAATCACTGTAGCAATTACTCTTCTTTCCAGCGAGCAGGATGTATTCCACCCTGCAGACCGTGGGGCTGCGGCACAGGCGGCGGGTGGCACAAGGGAAGGTCGGTGCCGTCCTAGCGAACAGGACCCGCAAGTATTTTTAGAACGTGCGAAGCGGCCGTTTGACTCGCACGTGACCTTGTTTACTGATTTCCATTAGTACTGAAGTATTGCCACGTGCACAGATTACCAGTGCGCTGGAAGCAATAAAAGGCAGCAATAAAAGCTGGCAATGAAGCGGGCTTTAGGTCACCTTCACGTAGTAATGTGTAGCAATTTTGCTTCCCAGCTCTACGTGTTTCTCTGGTTCAGCTGTATATGAACATACCAGCCGATCTTGCATGCAGATTTTGTAACAGAGCTATTTTATTTTCTGTAGCATAAGAAAAATGCTTGAAAGCAACCTCAGTAAATACATATGGATATTTCTTTAGTGCTTATATAAGGGTCAGTAGCAGTAACCTCAGGTTGTGTAATGTATTCAGTCTTAAAACGGGATTTTTTTTCCCCGTTTGACTAAAAATGGATCAATTTAGCTAGCTGTGGGTAAAACTCTTGTTTATTAATGCTCTATTAATTGAAAGCATCATGAAATAAGCATTGTGGAATAAGAAAATCTACATTTACTAGTAGGTGTGTCGAGTACATCTGTCCTGTACTTGCCTGCCCCTATAACTCCTTTCTGCCCAGTCAAAGTAGGCAGGTTTGGGCAGACTTTGTCTGTAGAGTTTGCAGGATTCTGAGTAAAGATGAGATCAGGGAGATGCTGCTGAATATGGTTTCCTCCTGGGCCTGAAGAAATGATTGAAATATTATTGCTTTGTGCTACTGCAGACTAGATAAATATGCCTTGTCTTCTCTTCTGCATTCCTCTCTCTAGGTGACCAGCACCTGGAGTCTCTTGTCTTCCAAAAAAAAAAGGCAATATTAAATTACAAAAGATTTTTGCTCTTTTCCCTTGTGCCAAAACCATTTGACCTTTTCTTGACTAACATTGTTCCTCCAAAGCAGGCAGATAAGACACTATTTATATCACAGTGGCAATGTCACGTTAGATAAGGGTTAGAGGAGTCAGCCCCATCCACCACAGAGCCAAAAACCCCGAGATCCTCTACTAAAAGGTGATGAACTCAGTTCCTCCCAGATGTGATGCTCTATGTCCTGGTTGTGGTTGGAGATGCCATAAACCCAGCGGTGTCCTTCCAGCCTTAGATTTCTGAGTTAGAGCTGGTTATTAACTGACTAGTCAATGCCCAAAGGTGTTAATGTTTATCCCAACTCGAGTTTGAACCAGGATCTCCGAAGATTTAGACCCTGCTTGATTATGAAAAATGTTTCCAAGAACATTATGATTTATTAAACATTGGGAAAAATACTAATTATGGGCAAAAATTCTTGCTGTTAGGAAGAAAGTAACAAACTGTAATACGAAAATGCTGCAGGGGTAGGCTGCTAATGGGCAGGCTGCATTGTATGTAGAATTCCTAATCACCCTAATCAGATCTCAGAATTTTTGTACTTGAATTTAATGTTGCCAGTGAACATGAGTCACATACTGTTGCACAGACTAAAATTAATAATGCTAAAAGATTTGCTTAGACAATGTCATACATTTTTTCACTTTAATCTTTCAGTGGTACTGTAACGTACGGCAGAATTAATTGTGCGGTGTTTCCTGCCCTTAGACACAACAAACCCTTTGCTTATTCCTATTTTAAAAGCCTTTTAACTGTTCTGAGCAGGTCAGTATTCTAATATCACTAGTGGCTAGATTGTTTTGTTAATTCTGTCCCTGCTTGAAAGGCTTTCTGTCTTGCCAAACCTATCACGTCAGGTATTTGTGGATCATCCAGTCACGAATGTTGTATATTATATCCCGAATTGTTTTATTGAAAGCCTGTTTTGTCAGCAAATCAGCAGGTTCTAGCCACTCATGACTTATGGTACCTATGACAATACTGGAACCTTTTCAATTTTATTTGGTGAGTGTGGTTTCACTGGGGAAAATGAGCGGTGGCAGAGCCCCTGTCAATCTTGAATTTTGCCGTCGTGATGCAAGTGCTGTTGTTTCAATACCTGTAGCGTTAGACTTCGGGTTTGCTGTAAATCTGATCCATAGTTTTTGATGTCTCAGTGAATCTATGCTGATTAAGTATCCTAGGAGCTTCTTTTGGATGTGGAGTCAATGAGGGCCTGAACTTTTAACAAGCACTAGAGCACGAGCCCTGCAGGACATGGAGTCTTTCCACAGGCTTTACACAAGGAGTTGTAGCTGTTTGCTCCAGGGCTTTTTTGATTCCAGCATCTGTGTATCTGCCGACCATTCACAGCCTGTCAAGAGAAGGGGAGTGTGTTAGTCTAACCGTGTCTTCAGCTTGTCCAGGTGGACAAATGGCTCTTGGTTTGCCGTGAAATCGTGAATGTGAGTCCTTTTCCTTCTAGTGAGACAAATTGGGTATTGGTGTGATAGCAGGAGTTTGAGGTTCTTACTGAAAAGCTTATAGCAAGCTTGACTCTTCCAAAGCAAGTCAAATCTCATTAGGGTCACATTGCATTTTTGAGTCTGGTGACTGGGACCAGCTTCACCGTGTCTCCGATCGGACTCTGCTCATGCAGCCAAGGTGTGTGTGATCCAGGTGATGAGGATCCAGCCGCGGTGCGTTTTTGCAGCGCTCAGCCTGCCGGAGCTGCAGCCGGTATCTCACGGTGCGGTGTCTCGTGTCCCCGTTCCGCTTCCCCTGCGCCACTGTACAACGACCACGGTTAACAACGGGCGTCACTCAGCACAGGCTGTTTCTTCCCCCGCTCGGGGTGAGGAATGGCTCCGAACTGCAACCAGCTGTTTCTTTCATTGGAAGTGATTTATAGGGAGGAACTGTTAGCGGGCAGGTGATTTATTGCTTATCAATAACAGTAAACACGTTCTGCTTTTCAATGACCAGAGTCTCTAATTTATTGTGTTCTGCCTCTAAAAGTGTCATTTGTCTTGTGAACAGCTTGTTGTCTACCAATACCTGGAACATTCAATGTCTTTGGTTTCTCTGTACATTCATTTGGATAGCGTTTATTAGCAGTGCAATATCGATGCTTTATAGCTTTACTACCATTTGTCCTTCAAAGAGTTCAATCGATTAAAAACTTGGGAGTGTTTTCTGTACTGTTGCAGGCTTTGAAAATGATGACAGGCTGAATAATTGAGTCTCGTTTTGTTGGAACCAATCTTTGGGTCTTTTCTAGCAGTAGGAAGAAGTCATGGTGAGGGTGCGTGTATAAGGCAGATGCTGGAAGAAAGGTACTTGCATTATGTGGGCAAGCTGCTGTTGTGTGACCTTTCGTAGTTTATCGTTTTATGGTGTTTCCTGGCTCTGCTGTGATCCTCTGAGCTTTAGCTTCTTTTTACTTCTGTCTTTAAAGCAGCTTACTAAAGGTGTCAGGTACCGGCCTCTACACTAATCTTTCTGTTCCTCCTTTGCCCATCCAAATTACTCAAGCAAATAATCCAAGCTGGTTACTAACACTCCAAAAAGTCTATGTGCTTGGACAGGAGCAAAAAAAGTTTTAGTAGAGTATGCAAGTTTGCAGGTAATTTAAATGGGACTGTTTGAAAATCAAATAATCTTCAGAGTCCTATTGAAGCATTATGAAACTTGCAATACATTCTCTTCTAAGATAGCAAGTTTCTATGACCCTTGTGTGACAAAGAAGTTTAATTGTTCCAAAAATTCGTTTGAATATGTAGAGTTCTGCATAGAAGAAGAAAAAAAATAAGCTTGGTTAGAGCTTTTTTCAATAACGATTTTTCTAAGGCTAAACCAAACACTCTGAGTGAATCTTCAGGGATTTCTCTGTCCACAAGTTTATTCCCTTCATCTATCATGAACTCCCCCTTTTTCCCAAGGGTGGCTGGAGTAAAAATTACCTCTCTGGCACTGGTTTCTTCCAATAGTCTTACTTTGATCATAAAGTGAACTGATTTGCTCGGGCACTCAGCAGTTTGAGAGAGAAGCCCGGGTCTGGGATGGCTGACGGGTATCCCTGCCTGGGGCCTATGGAACTAGGGCTGATTCCTCGTTGGGAATCGAGTGAACTTGTTTGTGCTGTGCTGAATCAAAAATCAAGCTTTCTTTCCATGAGAGAGCATTAACACCATATTTTTGCGGGGAAAAAAACCCCATACTTTCATAACAAGAGTATTTTTCTGACAATAGAAGATAGTCCAGAATAGGCAACTGTGGTTTTCCAAGCCTGAAATCATACCGCCATTGTATCTCCTGCTAATTGAGGAACATCTTGAAGTGTAGTACCTAGCTGTAATTTGCACTGTGAAGTATGATTTATAAAGAGACAGGTTTTTGTGATGTTTTATTCATTGGTTTTAAATGTCACCTGCCTTGATTCATAACATTGATGTCTCTTAAACGGTTTTCCTTTCTTTTTTGTTCCTTCAGCCATCTGCCAAGAATGTTTAAAGCGCTGCTAATTGTTTGTGTTTCTTTTAAGAGTTACCTTTTCAGCATATTGAGTATGTTCTTCCCAGCAAATGCTTTTAACTTGTGACATCTTTATTAAGGAAAATGGTTCATTTTGTCACCTTGTAATCAAACATAGAGGCATTTTAAAAATAAGCCCAGGAAAAGCTTATTTGTCTCTTTTATTGTTTTTAAATGGTCTCGAGTCTTCTGCATGCGAATGTTACGGAAGATGATCTGAACCAAACCTCATCGAACTCGTGGCTGCTTCAAACCACCCAGGTGATTGACAGAAAGCTCCATGTATGTAGGGTTTATAAACCTTTCTAAATTCCCTTTACAACAAAAACAACAAAGATAGATACCACATTAGAAAAAAAAATTGTTAGCAATCTTTGAAATTGAAAAAGTCAGTTGAGTGGCTTGACTCTTATATCACTTGTGGAAAGAATAGATTTCTTCTCCCATTTGGTAACAGGGTCGTTGCTCACCACCTGCTTTCACTTTGGTGCACACTGACATTGATTGCAAAGCACTTAGTGCCACAACTTGCTGTCAAAATTTCATTTTTTGCTTTATTTTTGTATATCGCAGGCCTTCTGTGACATAAGGCTTTTAAATGCAACTTGCGGTGAGTGGGAAGCAAAATGAGTTGCTGTTGTTTGTGTTGAATGGCTTAGGTCATAGCCCTTAATGGAGACTGGAATAATGTAACCTGGCATCAACTTTATATGAGAGTTTTCAGACTTGTAAATTCAACATCCCGGACTATCTTGGAGGCTCCTTTCCTACCGTAGCGTTTAATCTGCTGAGACATTGACTGAAAGTTTTGTGGATGAACTAAATAACCAACAGAACTTCATGCAGGGATTTTGATCATGGGATTTGTTTCACTGCGGCTCTGTGTTTAAGGTCAGGCTGCAACGTGCATTTCTGCTTTGGTAGAAAGGGAAGGGGAATTAATAATTGAATGGATGACGTTGGAAAAAATCTCAGAGCATCCTGAATTCTTTAGAAAAACCTGTTTGAGCCTTGTTATGCCTTGAGATCCGTTTTCAAGGCCGGGTGTGTTCTTGGCACAGCATCTCCCTGAAAGAAACAAACTGCTGCTCAAACGAGATCTATTTGAAATGCTTCTAAAATCTTATCGCAACTCAGCTGTCAGAACAAATGTTTATGAAGGGTAATGTAGCTTAAAAAGACAAGCTTGTCCAGGTTTTTCTCATCTGTAGCACAAAGGGCTCGTTTTGGGGACTCTGCATCAGGAGCCTCATATACCTGCTCCGGGTTGTCCCTCGGGGGATGGAGTCTGGACCATAAGGGAAAAGCGTGGGGATAAAGTCTCCATCAGACCACTGTGAATACTTTGCAATGGGTAGAGCTTCATCCAGAAAGGTGCCAGAAATGATGGACTCTGGTGGAGGAAAGTTCTCTCATCTCTGACATCTGGACCTGTCACGTTTGCCCTTGTGCACCCTCTTCTTGTATTCCTATAAACCCTGCAGTTTTACTGCAAAACCTCCAGTTGCTTATTGCCAGTGTTGTTTGGTGTGTGTAATTACGGGGGGGTCTCCCTGCATGACTCACCGGGAGATTTTGCAGGGGGCAGTTTCATGACGTGTGAGGCACCTCGGGGGTCGTGCTCGTGCAGAGAAGGTGCTGGAGGTTGCACTTGGCCATGGCCGGGGTGTCCTGGGAGGTTTACTTCGGCTTTTATTTCCATAACCTCAGCGACCGAACGGCTTCAAACCCCAAGCTTTGACTGTCAAGAAGGAGTAGCCTCATACACAAAGAGCGAGGAATATTATTCAAAAATGAGGTACTTAACTCCTTGTTTAGTGACATAGGAAAAAGAGTTTGGTTTAAAGCAAACAGCATTTTCTGACAGATTGCTTTGCTTAAAAAAAGAGACAAAAAAGCCCACGTTGGTCAGCTGTACTTTACAGTCGATTTCTGCAGCTAGCCAGATCTCCAAAGCCCCGTGGCATGATTTATTTTAGCATGTCCGGAGGTATTTTGGTACTCTTACTTAAGAAAATTAAAGCATAATCACTTAGAGAAGGAAAAAAGAAAAAGCCATTGGCTGTGTTTTTTCCTTAATCAAATCTCTGGCAAGCAAGTGTTTTTTCCTAAGCGAGTGATGCTCCTTTTTGGGAGGCTGACCTTTTAGCTTGGTTTCTAATTCAGTTACTGAAAAAACCCCAGTGAGATAACTTGTCTTTGTGGTACGGGATTAGTCAGCCACTTTCGAAGTCCCTACAGGATTTTAAGGTTTGGACTTCTTGAAATTCAGTGCTGCACAATAACACGGACACAGTTTGTAATTTCCTTCGTTTAGATTAAGTGTGTACGGTACTTGGGATGATTTTGGAAGTGAATGACGTTGTTCATACTTATAATTGATACTAAGGCTAAAAAAGGAAATTTAATCTTGGAGCTCAGAAGATTAAAATGCATTGCTCTTTTTAAAAAAAACCTTTATTTTTTTATGACCACTCACATCAATGAGTAGAGCTTTGGATGGGTTTTCTTCCTTAATATAACTTCCGTACAATGCTGAGGGTAATAACAGTGTGCAGCGGTTATATGCTTGTGCTGGCTGTAACACCTAACCTTTCGTGAGCCTTTTAAGGATTACAGTAAGTATTAATAAAGCACAGTTCTTGGCTAAGAGCAGCTCCGAGATGCCAGCGTTATTGATGCGGGTATGGTGTTGGCGCAGCTGTGCAGTTTTCTGTGCTCTGTGGGTAACGGCTCAGGGAAATCGCTGCGGAGTTACGTCTGGGTACCCAGAGGAGCCAGAGAGATCCGGATGTTTGCTGCACCGCTGAAACCGGCGTCCACACTGGGAATCTTCTGACAAACAGCAGAGCCTCCCCCCTGGTTCTTATGGGCTTTGGAGAAATGGGAGAGAAACTTCCAAACTGCGGGGAGGGTGAAAATGTGAAGATGCCTCTTAGCTGGTGAAGGAGCGGCTGTGTATCTACAGTGTGTACGTATGTCTGTGGCGGTCACAGGAATTAGCTAGTGACAATGTGCTCGAGGAAGGTCGTCGCTGAGCCAGCAGGATCAAATGTTATGAGTGTAAATATATCCTGAAATAAGAGATATTGGAGTAATAATACTACGGCAGTTCTTGCTGCGGAACAGATCCTGAGCGTGGAGTGGGAATTAGTGCGCACACACAAATTTTCACTCTCACGTAGACCCTTTAGATCCCCTGGAATCAGAAAATCAAACACCAGCTGAGGAACGAGGTGCGACTGGGGAAGTGTGTCAGTCACTTCCCAGCGAGGAGCTCCCAGCTGTTCAGCAGCTGTTGGGAGTGCGGGCTGAGGCGCAGCAGCGGCGCTGGGAGCGGTCAGCCCGGAGCTGGGGTGTGCTGCTCGGGCTGCCCCGCCATGGGCAGTTTTCATTCGGTCTGACCGGAGTCTGGGCTCGATTTGAATCCTTGGTACAGCATTTCACAGAATCATAGAATCATTTTGGTTGGAAGAGACCCTTAGGATCATCAAGTCCAACCATAACCTAACTCTAGCACTAAACCGTGTCCCTCAGAGCCTCATCTACATGTCTGTTAAACCCCTTCAGGTATGGCAACTCCAGAGCTTCCCTGAGCAGCCTGTTCTGCTGCTTCACAACCCTTTCTGGGAAGAAATTTTTCCTGCTATCTGATCTGAACCTTTGCCGGTGCAACTTGAGGCCGTTTCCTCTTGTCCTACCACTTGTTCCTTGGGAGAAGAGACCAACCCCCTCCATGCTACAGGCCCCTTTCAGGCAGTTCAGAGATCAGAAGGTCTCCCCTCAGCCTCCTGTTCTCCAGGCTGAACCCCCCAGGTCCCTCACCCTCATCACACTTGTGCTCCAGACCCCTCGCCAGAAGCTTGTGTGGATGACACTTGGTTTTTTTTTTACTTGTATTATGCTAAAGGCAGCTTTTTGCCTCAGTGGCCGCTGGTGGGTGAGACTCCATCAGTGACGTGTTGCTGGGAGCCGCAGCACCTCCGATGGAGCGCCAGCTTCTTGAGAAGCCCGTCAGGCCGTGATCGTGTGGCAGCTTGAGAGAAGCCTTGCTAAGCTGCTAGCAAGGCACTAAGCTGAGAATAAAGGTGTTGGCAGTGGTCCTTCCTGCAGATAGAGGACAGGGGGAAGTTTCCAGTTTAGACATGATCTTCACAAGGTGGCCTGGCAGAACGGGGAATGGCACACATCACCTTTCAGGAGTTCTGTAGCAATAGGATGGACACAGTGGTCTGGTATCATGCACCTTTATTTTAGTCAAATAAGCAGAGCTACCTAGAAAATAACTAACTAGTGTTGTAGCAGTAAGATGTTTTACTTTCAGTAGCTACAAAACTCCGCATTTGTGAAGGTGAGGTAGTGCTAGCCCAGACGGCTCATCTGAGAAGGCCGGGTCTCCTCTGATATAACTCTTCCTTAAATACTTTTTTCCAGTTCAGCTCGGGATCAAATGCCACGTGTGCGTTAGTGTCTGTCTTTCCTCCACAAAAGTGATGTTGTGACTGAACTCTATTTCAGCTGCTCGGCTTGCACTAACTTAAACTGCCTCTCAAGCATATGATGATCTAGTTGAAACTTGAGTGTTATTTCTTTGTGGAAAGTCATCTGCTGTCCCGATGAGGTGGCCTGGAACAGCTGTCTCCAGATGTGCACCGCTCGTGGGTGCCTTCACCTTCTTTGGGCAGTTCCAGCCACCGTGCTCCTTTGACTTGTGCTGGATGCTGCAGCCCGCAGTATGTTTTGCTAGCACATTGCCTAAATAATTAACATGGATTAAAAGCAAAAGCTTGTGCTGCTGAGACTTATTTTTCAAATCCTTTGAAAGATTAATATCTGTATTTTTAATCTTGCATGAAATCCCCCAGTTAGTGCATTTCATCCACTGCTTTCATAACAGTGAGAAACTTCCCTGATGTGCTAATGCTAAAAGGGGAGAAAATAAGGATAATTAATGTTTGTTTAGGCACCAAGGTCTGTTGTGATTTACTGTAACCCCCCTGTAGAATGGTGGCTTGACAGATTTGTGAAGTTGCAGGGACCTGAGAATTGGGATGAGAAGCAGGCGGTAAGTGCCTGTAGGTTCTTAGATTCTTGTGTCCCTTGCACTGGACAACTTACAGTGAATAAATAGTTAATGCCTGCTCATACATTACATCGAGGCCTCCTTATGCTAGAAACAGAAATGAGAACAAGGCACTTAATTTTTTAGATCAGTGATTGAAAGTATGCCAAATGGTATTGAGCCAGCATTTCAGGAAAAATGCTGAGGAAAAAAATGGCATCTATTCCAACACCAATTTATATCACCGTTTTCAGACCTAAAGTCTGGAGCACTGCTTAGCATGAGAAATCACCTTCTACATTTAATTTTGGCCAGAGAAATTCACTGCTTTTTTTTTTTTTTGCTGGTTTAAAAAATAAAGTGCATAGTACTATTCAGTGATCTGTTCCCTCAGAGTGTATTTGATACGAGCGTTCAGTTGATACTGTGTTTAACCAGCCTTTCGAGTTACAGAAGGCTAATTCCAGAATAACCTTGGTTCTTAGGCTTGTCAAAGCTCACATGCATGAATCCTGGAGATGTGACACCTCTCCCCAGGTCGAGGTCTCCTGCAGCACCCCTGCGCGCGCTCGCACGCGGAGTTACGCTCCGAGCTGGTTGCTACAAATAGTTGCAGCAAGTGACATCCAATGGGTGATTGTCTCCCCAAAATAAAACTCTGCTTGAGGAGGTGATGGAAGAAAAGTTGAGGAGGTGAGGTGGATATGCATCAAACCGATCTACAGGATCCTGGAGAGGAAGGACAAGTGTGCCCTGGGTTTTGTGGGAAGGGAGGCACCTCGATAGCGTTGCTGATAGCCAGGGTCAAGTGAAGCAATAGTTTAATTAGTCTCTTCCGTGATGAACCTTCCTTCCCGAAGGACATCTAAACACTTCATAGATGATTTGTAGGAATTCTGTGCTTCCATACAGTTGTAGGCCCAGGTGGTTGTTTGCTTTTTTGCTTTGTTTTTCCAAAACCTATAGTAGCCTGTTGCTATGTATTACAGTGGGAATATTTTTCATAATCTCTAGCAGCAAATTTCTAATTGGCATTTAATGTTTAGCGTAGCTTGTGTGACTTGGTTTGGATAAAAACCTTTCTCGAGCCATGTTTAGGTCTTGAGTGTCTAAATTCACACAAGTAAATGAGTTGGTTCCCTGTCACTATGATTCAAGATGGTTTGAGTTTCTTTGCCGGGCTTGGATCACTGGGCATGCAGTCAAGAACTGCTAGATTGCAGTGTAATGCAAAGAAAAGGAAGATATAACAATAAAAACTGTGCTAAATAGACGATTAATTTGGATTTTTCTTTAGTTCCCATCTAGCTCATCTCTTTTCCGCTAAGAATTTATTTCTCTGTGTAGCGTGGGAAGCTGCAATTTTATTATTTCTGTATTTTAGTCTTCAAACTCCCACTGCCCCTTATGAAGTGCTAATTGCTAAAGCCAGTTTTTCTGAAGGCTATTTAAAACTTAAGAGTTTGCCATCAAGTTGTGTTGAGCAGTAAATGCCACCTGGAATATCCGGGTGAAAGGCAGAGTGATCGCTGCAGCCGGGTGTCCTTTCTGTAAAGCCAGAGGTAAAGTGGGAGGATATTCAGAAAATACTCCGTGTCAGCATGTGGAAGACAAGTGTTCAAACTCACAGAAATAATGCAGAGGGGTATGGCTAGAGGGCTAAGGACGCCAAAAACAACTTCCTAATTTTATTTATAGGATTCGCTGTAGTATCAAGGCTTGAAAATATCCCTTCTGCAAAACTATTCGAATACCGTGGGGAAAATAAGCCCATCTCACCAATATCATATATATTATTTTTTTGTTCCAGAAGTCAGGATCTGTCTGCAGGTTTGAAAGACGATGGTAGAATAACCACATCTTCTCCCTGGAGATGGAAAGCTTCAGGTTTAGCACAAGCTTCAGGGCTTCTAACAGAGTATTTAAAAACAAAGCCCAGATAGCATGAAATGTTGCAGAGATGCAAAGAAAAGGCTTTGTGCTGAATCTAGGGATCACATCCAGTGTCAGCAAGTAAAAACAAAGTCACAGGAGGAACATGTTTTTCACTTGCTCTGAGATAGTATTTTTTGATTCCTGTGCAGCCGGTGAGTTAATGCTCTGCCCAAAGTCTTTGGTGGGGGAGAAACGTGTGAAAGCTGCTGGGCAACAGCTCGTTGCTATTTGATGCTCATAATTCATGCAACAAGAGGGTTTTGATGGCAGTGGTTTTGGTAGCGGAGCACGTAGGAGTGACAGCTGAGGTGGCTTGGGGATTACTGGACGACACGTATTTGTGTCACTAGTGCAGAGTGGTCTGAGTCAGTGGTGACCCGGGTGTGGTGGGTCCCAAACGGCTCGAGCTACAGACCCTGCTATGGGAAAACCAGGCCGGGCTACCAGGAGAACCGTGGTAAATCATTGGCATCAGCTTCTAATTCCGAGAGTTTTCACCGTGTGGGTTTTTGTTTGTTTTTCTTGGGAATGGAAAGGGCTGAGCTAATTCTCTAAGCTTTGTTTTACAGTAGATCTTGCGTGAAATATAAATCCAGAACGGTCTGTTTGAAAATCCTGTGGCAGATTTTTAGATTGCTGCTTGCTCAGGACAGCACTGCATAGGTTTGAATGTCAGACCATGATGTCTTTGAATATCAAATCTGTGGGAGTGTGTAATACATTTGCAGAGATGCTTTATTTATTCTCCTTTTACTGCTTAGATTCATTTGCATTCAGTAGAATATCATGTTGCAGTGACACTTTACCCGACTGTAACAAATGTAAGTGGTATTTTTTTTTCCTCCCTGTTTTTAAAATGCTGATTTGAAAGGATGGGAACTCAGCAGCAGTTTGAGGTGAGTGTTGTTTGGGGAGCAGTTACCTGCAAGTCTGCCAGAACTGCTGGTGAAGGGATGTCCTGAATCGCTTACAAACCTTCTCCTTGAGGAAGAAATTGTGCATCAAACGATCCGTTCATGATTTGTCTGTCATTACTCCATATGCGTGGAAGGCTGTAGGTTATGTCCTTCCGAAGAACATAATTAGATGTGTCCTACTGAATTATATAGTAGAACCAGCAGCATCATGCAAGACGGTGTTGCTGTCGGTCTCTGCGGCCTGAGGAAGAGCGAACAGCGCATGTGGCTGTGGGCGAGAGGCTTTCGGGTGAACATTGCACCTCTGGTGTTTGTCTTCAGCTGGGCGTTTTTACAGTGAAGGTCAGCCTCTGAACCTTAAGTAAAAATACAACTGTTAATGGTTAAAAATCAGCTTTCTGCACATGTAGCCTTGATTGAACAGTTTTATTGTGCTGACACCTCTTCTTGTTGATAGTGACCCACCTTAGAACAAGTATTTTATATCAGTCTTTACTTTTGAAATGAGAATCCTTCCTTTAAAAGTTTGTCTTGGCTGTTCGACCACCGTGGACATAAATAGACAGTTTTTACAAAGACACCCAGACCTCTTACAACAGTTGAACTGCTGAGAAGTGAAGAGAGGAATGGGACTGAGCCTGTGGCTAAAACCAGCTCTAATTGCAGCTTTTCAGTGCTGAGACTTTACTGTGAGTAAGAGTCTGTCATGAGATGCTCTGTCCTTGTCCTCCTTATTTTGCTTCTGGCATTTTTCTAAGAGAATAATGTCAGTATCCCAGGAGTCTAACAGTGCGGAGACAGAAATGCTTGAGTTTAAAAACTTCATTTCTGAGAGAGAGTCTGTCTGTGGCATCGGCTCACAGTGAAATGCCACACAGCAAAGTGAAATGGAGGCCATCACATTTGAAACAGTTCTATTTAAATTTTTTTTTCTTTAAAGATGTATGTGCAAGTGGAAGGATGAGCTGTGTGATAACCCAGCCCAGGTCCCCGGGCCGGTGTTGTCACCGGCCTGAAGCCCCACGGGAGCAGAGGGCTCTGCGTGGGCGCTCGCCTCCCTTCGTTAGTAATCACGTACCTGTCAGTCTCTCTTCTGCTCATCTGTGCTGAGCAGTCACGTTCTGGACCTTTTACCAGACTTGCCCTTTGGTTTCTCAGCCTCTTTTAGGAGCAGCCTGTCATTCAGAGCCATGCTGATGTTATTCCAGATGAGCACGCTGTAATTAGTTCATCCTCACCACACACAGCATTGCGTGCAGGATATGTTTCTGTCCTCTTAGACTTTTGCACTGTGTCAACTTGTCGTTCGCCCACCAACCTCGTTCTGTTTAACCCATGATCAGTCTTAAATAGCTACTTTGATCTATGTTCTACATCATGCATCCGTACAGGTGACCACTTCCCAGCTTGTTCATATTAATATGTATCTGTTGGCTTTTGCCCACTTCAGACTTATCTGTACTCCAAGCATCCTCCATACCATTTGTCCTGACAAACACACGATCCCGGGACCTGCCGAAGCCATTACGTCCCCCTTAGCAGACAGGCTGTGTGTGTCGGTATCCACGGAGGATGTCCCACAATGCTAGAGCACGTTCAAGAAGACCCAAAGCGCAGCATTTTCATTTACTGCCACTTTCTTGATTTTGGAGACAACATTGCTGTAAATCAGCTCTGCCCTTTGGTTCCAACTCTGGCAATTTGTGTCCGGCTGTAGGCAGCACCCAGCACTTCGGGAGGATGATGGAGAAGGCTCCAAGGGCACCCATGGAAGATTGCAGCCCCAGACCCATTTCTGACACCTAAATAGTAGGCTTAAGTGTGAGTGAGGTGGTTTATATCTCTTCAAAACTCTCACCTTGCACTGGGAACTCTGTGAGAGCTGACAGCCATTTGAGATGATATAGCTGCTTAGTATATGTGTTCAGTACTTGAATTAATGTTTTCTTCCTTTTTGCATTTTTATTGGACTGTTCAGTTTGCTGGGCTGTGAGGAAGAGGAGTGTTGAATAATTACCTGCTCCATAATAAGCTTGTGTGAAAAGGCAACTGGTGCCATGCATCAACTTAAACTCCTGTCTGGTAAAGTTGCATTAATGTGTGTAAATAATGTATATCATTGTGGAGGAAGTGCTTTGTCTTTTTAATGAACAGCTGGCTGATGGGAAAGGCAGAAGGACTGTATACCCTTGCCGAAAAGGTTTTGTTTCACTTGTGCTTAGATTATTAAAGTGGATAGGTGATCTGGTAACTGAAACTAGGAAATACCTTATTTTGCAGAAAATGCTAAAGAATTTCAAAAGACCTTGTGAGAAATCGGCTAACAGATGACTTTGTGGTTTGAGAACTGGTATGTGTCCACCTCAGGAAGAAGGATCACGGTTTTCTTATTTTAGTGTTCACATACACTTTAAGGACTGATGCAAACTATACAACTGCCGTTAAACAGCCAGTAATTCACTTGTTGCCTTATAACAGGCAGCAAGCGTTTCGCTGTGTGTTTTGGTTCAGAAATGGCTTGAAGAATAACCACGATATCTGACTAATTAACAGCTAAACCAGGACAGCAGCATCCCTTGCGTCTAACTGACGTAATAAAGATAAGTCATTCAGTTATGACATTGCTTGAAAGTCTAAAAACTGACTCGCATGTTTTCAGTATCCATAGCAAGTGGTGCCAATAACCATTCCTGTCCTGCTGCGGTGGCTGCAAAAGTGTCTCCTGGGGGTCGCTTGGTCTCGGATGGAAAAAGGACCAATGCTTAGGTGAACCTTTGAAGCACTTTAGGTGTCCATATTTTTTAACATTATCCTAAAATCCTATATGTTCCTTAGGTTATAATATTAATATTTTATGTTAAGAGTGTAGCAATGGACACCTTAGGCTGTCCCAGGCCACACTCGGCATCTCCAATCACAGAATAAAACTTCTCTGTGCCAGTTTTGAGCAAACTGGCACGCACCAGAGAACCAATTAAACAAAGGGCACGCAGACAGGGAATTCAGTGAAGGGAAGCTTGTCCAGACTAGCCTGACATCTTCGCGTGTACAATAAAATACAAATTGTACTTGCATATTATATCAGTGTGAGGCTGACCTGAAGCGACCTGTTGTGTGTGTGCTGGGATTTCCAACTAGGAGGAGTCTGAATTCCTCACCACCACTGAGGTTCAACCTGATTGTACATAAGGATTTGTTTTCTCCCTGTTCCTATCTGTTTCCCTTTGTCACTGAGCAGATGAAGTTTAGTTGCAAGGAAAGGGGTGGGGGACAGCACTTCACTTCTGCTCCATCTCAATACAGTATTTCTGCCCTGAGCCTGCAAAATGAAGTGTTAGAAAAACAACTCAGTAAAGGAAGCATTTTGCTGGTTGATTGATACACTCACGCTGTCACTAAATAGAGCATGTGCTATATCGGTAAAATGAGCGCAAGCAGCCCGGTGTCCTGCGCGTCACGCCGGTCTCGTTGAGAGCAGCAACCTGAGCAGAACGTTTCCACCTTCTCCTGCCAGCAGACACCTTGTGACCGTCAGACAGGCAGCGAAATCCCTGTAGTCGTGTGGCTGGTGGCTGTACTGATGCCGATGTCTGTTCTTTGTCTCCCTGCTAGCTAAAGACTTGGAGTGTGGACGAGCTGCAGAGGAGGCTCTCGGCCCTGGACCCCATGATGGAGCAGGAGATTGAAGAAATCCGCCAGAAGTACCAGTCCAAGCGGCAGCCGATCCTCGATGCCATCGAAGCCAAGAAGCGGCGGCAGCAGAACTTCTGAGCCACCAGCAGAATATTCTTCCATCCTCAAAGAATCAGCTCCTTGCTTTTATGACTACTAAACAGATTGATTTCTATTGAAATATGCTAGCAAAATAGAGGGCAATACTTCTGCTCATTTATTTTTCCACAGCACCTTTGTGAACTCAGGAATGCCATTAAGTGGAAAATCCTGATGGTATGTTTTAATGTTAGACATATATTTAAAACATTATTCCGAAGGAGTTTTGTTACTGTTTTTAGGAGGATTGTTTTTAAATCAGAGGAACAGGTAGAAATAGACTGGTGAAAGCTGGCTTACTCTCTTTTCAACTGAACCTTCAGTAGTCCCATTTTGTTGTAAGTTAATATGGATTGTGGTATTTAACGGCTGCATCTTTTATGTGTTTTGTTTTTCTTTGCGAATGCACAGACTCAATTTGAAGCTGGTAACTGTTTCTTTCTACTGTTAAGGTACTGATGAGTTTTAGGTCACTGAAGATAGCAGGTAAGAACATGTACAGACTGTTTCAGCCTTTTGAAAGAAACTTAAATCTCATCTTTTAAAAAGCCTGTAATAAGCCCCATGCCTTACACTGTGTGCTTTAAGCAGATGTGGTTTCTTCAAAACCTCAGTTTTGTCCTCTTTTTGTGTTCTTTGTGAATGAATCCGAGTAGATAAAGCATGTTGTGCCTCCATCAGAAATTACATTCTGCAACTTGAAATCCACACTGACTTAAAACCAAAAGCCAACCAATGGTCTGATTCCCCTTTGTCCATCTGTTTGGGAATCTCCTTCAGGGAGACCCTGCTGACGATGGAGTGCTGGGAGAAGGCAGCAGGATTTGAATGGGTGGAAGTTGTGTGAACCTCTCTCAGGAATTAGGTACTTCTGCTGCATGTAAAAGGACTTAAAATAACCTCCGCAGTTCGTGAAATATTTTATAGGCTTCATTTCAGATCTTTGGATGCTTGAATAAAACTTAATTTCGCAATCCTTCACATTTCTGCAAGGATTGGCACATCATCAGAAAAGTTGAACTGCAAGTAAAGTCTTTGATGAATTAGCACAGATGTGCATTTATGGTGGTGAAGCAAAGGCGGAATTGATGTGGATGAGAAGACAATTACTGATGTCCTACTGGAAGAGATTCAGTCTCTCCCGGTTCCTCTGGATGCTCTTGTGTTCTTTCTTTACATTCCCCTGCCATTCCTGCCCTGCAGAGCTCAATCGAGGCAAATGCCCCAGCGTGTACAATCGCTGTGAGGACGGTGCAATGAACCCACACCGGTGGAGTGGAGAGTCCAACAGAAGCAGCAAAGAGCCCAGTTGTGGGGCAGAGACCAAGTGTTGCCTCTGCCCCATGGGCTGTGACGGCAGAGTTACGTAGTTTTAGTTGTATCTAGCGTATGATGAAAGGTTTGGATAGAGCACGTGTTCCTGCCGATTTGTTTTTATTTTACTCTGATAGAGGGAACAGTTTCCATGTCGTTCTTCTGAAATAGGCCTTGGTACATCACCTCCATGATTAAACTAAATAGCAGTGTCTCCTGAATTGAGTGCTGGTAGAGAGGTGAAGTGTTCATTTCACACCTCCGTAGGCTGTGATTTCCCCTTGGAGCTGACCCTTGGCCACTGTTAACAGGTAAACTCCATTGCTGGGAAAGGAACCAAGCCATCCCTACCCCCTCTGCGGATCTGGTTGCATCGGTTTGTCTGTGTTCGATACCAGTGCATGTGGGACATCAGCAAACCAGCTGTCCCACCGGGAAAAGGGGGGCAGCGGCAGTGTATTCGTGTGCGGAAGCCAGAGCGCATCCCAGGATAACCAGCCATTTGGTAGCCTCACGTGTTGGGAAAGTCTTGAATTAGAAAAAAACAAGTAATTAAAAGTTTTGTTGTTAATGGATTAAAATCCCTTAGTCTGAACTCTAATGAGGTCTAGAGAAGTGTTGTGTGAACATCGGGGCTTGTCAGAAATCTGTGCAATACGTTTTGCCCTAAACATGTGTTCATTGTGAGCAAAGTTGGTGAGCGTCCTTTGCCTCAAAGAAACTCCCACAGCTCAGGAGGCGGTTCTGTGGTCGAGTGCTGGATCCCGTAGTGGTCCCTGGGCTGGATCTGGCCCGACACCTGGTGTGACAGGCATGGCTGTGACGTGGTGAACACTGCGCTGCTCATGGGTTGTGGAGCGAGCAGATCCTGCCGGGAGTAGTTTTACCTCTGCACTGTGTAGGTGACTTTCTAGTGATCGGAGGGCATTAGAAAACCCACGTTTTAGGTGAAACTCCCCAGGGTGGTGTCTGTTTACAGAATATGCAACCTGTGACTGCTGTAACTGAATGTAAGCACTCTTGAAATACTCTGCTTTGCTGATGTGATTGTCTTAAAATACAGCAAGTGAACCAAAATAAGTAAAACTGGTCCAATGGCTTAACTGTCTCTGAACATTTCTTAAATGCTTGCAGTGGCTGAGACATAATTATGGTTCTTGCACTTGGAGTGCTAATGCAGAGGAATTATTTTCTCCTTCACTGGTTTTCAATCTGTTAGGGAAAACAATTCCTTGTTCGGTTCCTGTGTAGAGCTGGGAGCACAGTACCTGCTCATGTGCCATAGAGGAAAGCTGTTTGACCAAGTTTTTAAGCAAAAAAGCTTGCTTAATCGTGAAGCTGCATTTGTGTGCTCCTCAGGTCCACCTGCATTGCTGAGTGTTCTGGACAAGCCCTCGTCTGTTCTGCTGAAACTCAGAGATCCTGATGACGTCAGTCATGTGAGACTTAAAAATGTGAAGTTTGTAGCTTTAACTTTTTTGTAACAAAGAAATTAGCAACACTGGCATAAAGTGCTGACTTGAAATGCTATTTTGTAAGATCTGGCTGTTTGTATATAATAGCATTGGGTCATTAGTTTGTATATGTATGAAATAGTAACTTTTATTGCATTCCTCTGAGTTTGATACAGGAGATTTTGTTTGATCTTTCTCAATTATCTTGCCTTACTTGTTCAAAGGGACAAATAAACTGTCCTTACGTGAAAGCATCAGTGTCACGACTCATTTATGCATTAAAATACTCTGGTGTATTATTGCTTATCAGGACAAGTTTTAACGTGACATGACCTTAGTCAAACGTTATGCAAAATTCTGGAGGAACATGCAAGCTTTAATAAACACAGGCAGTAAACATGTCAAATACGTTTTTGAACAGGTGGTTCTCTAGCATTAAAACGATACTCATTCTGCAGCTTGAGGAGAATTGCTGCAGCTCAGGGGCAGCTCCTTGTGCTCTGAGGTGGTTCAGGAGGACATGAAGCCCAGGCCACTCAGGAGGACGTGGTGGAACTCAGGCCGTTCAGGAGGACGTGGTGAAGCCCAGGCCGCTCAGGAGGACGTGGTGAAGCCCAGGCCGTTCAGGAGGACGTGGTGAAGCCCAGGCCGTTCAGGAGGACGTGGTGAAGCCCAGGCCGTTCAGGAGGACGTGGTGAAGCCCAGGCCGTTCAGGAGGACGTGGTGAAGCCCAGGCTGCTCAGGAGGACATGGTGAAGCCCAGGCCGTTCAGGAGGACGTGGTGAAGCCCAGGCCGTTCAGGAGGACGTGGTGAAGCCCAGGCCGTTCAGGAGGACGTGGTGAAGCCCAGGCCGTTCAGGAGGACGTGGTGAAGCCCAGGCCGTTCAGGAGGACGTGGTGAAGCCCAGGCTGCTCAGGAGGACATGGTGAAGCCCAGGCCGTTCAGGAGGACGTGGTGAAGCCCAGGCCGTTCAGGAGGACGTGGTGAAGCCCAGGCTGCTCAGGAGGACATGGTGAAGCCCAGGCGGTTTCCAGGCGGTTTCCCCACACCAGGGAGCGTTGGCAGCTCTTCCTGGAGCTGCAATCACCCAGGAGGTTCGTTTGCCCTGTGGGCTGCTCCGGCAGATGGGGAGGGTGACTGTGCTGTACATCTCGCTCTGCTCTGCTATTTCACACTGCAGCAGTTGCAATCAGGTTTGAGGCTGGGTACATAGTGATTTATCCACCTTCCTACACAACAGGTGAGGCTAGAGGCTCGCTTGCCTAATTCTGGCTGACTTGCTGCACTTTCAGCTTTCTAGCTCGGAAAAAGCTGAAGCTGACAGTGAGTGGGTGCTGCCTTCCAAGGGTGAACTGTTGGCTTCTACGTGGTTTCCCTGAGCAGTTACTAAATCTGTCCTGAAGGGATGACTAACCGAGGCAGAGACAGAATTCATTCAGGAGTCAGCTTTGGTTAGCAATCGCGGAAGAGACAAAATAGATCTGAGCTTCTGAATGTTCGGGAGGAGCATGGAAATCAAAGGGAAGGACACTGCAGGCATTTCTAGTAACTGGGAAAGCCTGGAGCTCTTGCATGTTCTGAGCAACGTTACTGGGGTATTGTGGAACCCAGCACGGAGGGAGAGTCGTGTTCCCAGCACTGCAGCCACATAAATATGAATTGCATCTGACTTCACCAAACCAACAACTGAGCAGTAGCTGGGGCTGATGTTCAGCCTGGTTCTTCCCCACCACGGGGGAAAAGTCAAGTTCCCATGAAGCTGCAGCACCAGCAGCTTTTCTTCTCCCATAGTGACTGTCAGCACTAAGGTACAGATGTTGCTGTGCCAGTGTCCTTTATGCACAGCTCCTCTTCCCTGCACCCTCATTCTGTCCCGTTTCCTCCTGTCCACAGGCCAGAAGAGCCTGGGCATGTGCTGAGATAAATGCTTTGAGTGTTGGCTGACAGCCCTGACTTGAGAATTGACAATTTTTCATCGCATTAATCACTCTGGCAAAATTTTAAAGAGTCAAACCAGGAAAACACCCATCAGCTCTTTCCAGACTGGAAGTGACTTAATTGTCCTTTAATTTAAGAGTCCAGGAAGACAGCCAAGTTGTTCAAAAAACTTTTAAACAATTCAATTCCATCTACGAAGCACAGTCTGTTCTGCTCCCCTCTGTGTTGTTACTGTTAAAATCGATACAGTGCTGGACATGGAGAGAGCCCAGAGTCCCTGAATCAGGGTGGTCGCAGCAGCAGAAAATACATATATATATATATATATATATATATACACTTGTACCTCTGCACCATCAGCAGATGGCTGAGCTGTGGGGCAGCCTTTCCTCACTCTGAGAAGCTCACAAGCTCTGGACCATCACTCATTGACCATAGAGGGGATGATGGTGAAACAACGGCGTGGGGCAGTTTTCCCCAGCTGGTGGTGACCATGTCCTGCTGGTGCTTTGCTTCCCCACACACCTGACCTGTGTTTTTCTTCTCCTGAAGTTGTGTGACCTCTCTGGGCATACTTATTTAACTTAATTCCACCCTTTCAAAGCTATTTAGTTATCTCAAATGCTTTGAATGAAAGTCTTGTGTTCACATGGTTTTTACAACTAAGTTAATAGCTATGGTTCAGATAAAGGCTAAAGCAAACCCATGAGTATATGCAGACCTGGGGGCTTTCATACTACCAGGATAAGGTATTTTAATTTTGTAAAAACAAAAATAAATTACTGCACTCTTTGCCTTTATTGGTTTCACACAGTCCAGCAAATACAGGAATTACACGGAATGCTGATTGAACAGGTACCTCCTCAAGCAGTCAGCTCTGGTTTGTGACTCCCTGAACCGAGATCAGCTGGGCTGTAGGAGCCAACGAGCAGGAGAGATCCCAGACACGCTGCTCCCGGTGAGCCCGTCCTTCCCACCGATCAAACCCTGCAACATCTCCTGGTTTTCCAGTAACCAGCCCAGGGCACAGACCCTGCTCAGGGTCATTGTGGGTCTTGAAACTTGGAAGTTTTAAATAGAAGTAATGAAGTTTACTTTGTGGAGCAGAGTTGTCTAATTTCCCGCTGGATGAAATAGCTTAATAAGGTCACTCCTTAATCACCATTCCCGGGAGGCAAGAGTCACTCTTTCATCAATCATTTTGTGTGTGGAGAGCAGCTTTTGTAGAAAGAGCCTGATAAAGTGCTTAATTGATTTACCCACTGTACCCAATGAAAATGCAGTCACTCTTGGGAAAACTGATTAGGGATTAGCAAAAGTACAAGAATTTCCTACTTGCCTTAGAAACAGTAAGTTAAACCAGTCCTGGCAACCCATGGCTGCACAGAAGTGTCTTGCTGAGGCGAACGTGGGCTGTGATCACCCACTCCTGGTGCTGGGCACCTTCCTGCACCCAGTTCCCGGCTCTGCAGAGCTCGAGCTCTGCTGGAGCCGCCTGCACGGCAGTGGGAGGATTTTCCCAGCGCAGTCACTCATGGCCACGCAAATCCCGGTGTCTTCACAGAGAGCAGGAGGCTAAAAAAAGAAAACGTCTTTTGTGGCTTTCCCAAAGCCCAGCCTGGAGCTTGGGCACGCCAGCCCGCTCCGAGGGCAGCTGCTGTTTGCAGAGGGGCTCACGGGGGTCCTGCCTTCCTTTTAACCCCACGTTAGGGGAGCTTTTGCCTCAGAAAGATTAGCAGCATGTGGGGCTTTTTTAATGGAAAACTCTCGAAGGAATAAAGAGTAAACTCTATTTTTGTTCCTCCCCTCCTATCACATCTAACAGAGGAATGCACTCAGTGCAGGGAGAGCAGCAGCTCGTCCTGCCCTCCCCAGCCAGCCCCCTGCAGTGAGCAGCCCAGAGACACCCTGGTCATCTCAGAGCATCAGAGAGGCCACTTACAGCGTCAGAATGAGCTCAGCCTCTTGTGCTGCCTTCAGGTTATAGGAGGATAAATCCAGGGCAGCATCAGAGCACAAACTACACCCTCTGAAACACAGGAGAGCCAGCTCACCAAGATCAACCAGCTGCTTCAAGCTGGATGTGCTGGGGGGGGACACCTCCTCTCTGGACAGAAAACTGGTGCCATGCTCACTGAGGCTGGTTCAGGATGTGGCTCCTTGTGTGCTCAGCCCCTGCTCAGGGGCTTAAAACCCCCCACAGGTGCAGAGGTGTTTCCTTAGGCAGCCGGTGCTGCACGCTGCTGCCCTCAGGGCTCTTCTAGACCTCCCAACAGATTACCCAATTTTCCAAAGGCCACAAGAAGTGCTGGCCAGAGGCAGCTGGTGATGATGTAGCTTAATTAGTGCTAACTCTCATCTACTAATGAGCACAGTCCCTATCACGGGCAGTTCACAGCCTGGGTGCTGGAAGCTGGTCTTGAGTTTTGCCTTTACAGCGAGGAAGGCAGCTGAATGTGATCAGGACCGCTAAAGCTCAGGGGATGTTCTCCATGCCTGGAGATGGGATTTAAGCACAGCTTAAGCAGCTACTGGCCTGCACAAGCTAGCCTGAATTTGTCTGGGTGGGCTTCAGGGCCCATGGCTTTAATACTTGGAGCTGATGGAAGTATCAGGGCTGAATGGGATGAACACAGCTGTTGGTGTTAGGGACCGGCTCCTCTGGGGTCTCCAGAGCTGCAATGGGCAGTGTCCCCTCTCCACCCTGGGCACTGCTCCCCTGCCCTTGCTAACAGCCATCAGCAAAACGGCTGGGAAACCAACAGGGAGCGTGCACACGCATCCTCCAGCCTTCTGCTGGCAAAGGTGAGCTTAAAATATTGTTTAACCAAGTTAAACAACAAACACCTGCTATATTTTCTTTTAAAATGGAGCCTTTTCTACTTTTAGTCCAAAACATGACCCGTGAGCCTGGAGTTAAAGTTTGTTTCTTAAAACAAGAGTGGTGTCAGGGGAAATAGCCACTAATTGGGGGCTGCTCACACCGAGCCCCTGACCTACAGGAGCACAACCCCTTTGAGCTGCCACGGAACAGAAAACCAGCGTCCAAAGCGGGTCACTTAGGTCTTTAATAAAATATACAGTATGCATCCCATGCATAGATAGAAAATTAATTTACATGCTCTTTTAATAATTATTTGCATAATGCTTTTTAATTAATATATGTAATTTAGTCTTCACATTTTAATACATTTTGCTACTGGAATATTTATGGAGAGAAGGGGAAGCTCCTTCCGTTATTCAAGTAACAGCGCAGCGGGAGCTGGTGGGGCAGCCGCTGCAGCCCAGCAGTCCCAGCTCGCAGCAAGGATGAGCGCAGAGACCGCAAACCGTCGATACTGGAAGACTTGGTGACGCCAGGAGCGTGAGCACTCTCCCATCCCACACCGCTGTTCCCTGGGTTCTGAAAGACTGGACCTGTGCTGGCGTTGGTTTGTCTTTTCTTCCTGGGGATCAGCAGATGGGTACGGGCAGAGCCAGCACCAGCAGCCGTTGCTGTGCCCAAAGGCAGCCAGGACAACTGGTGGCAAATGCCACGACCCAGGTGTCTGGGCCATCCTGCAGCTATCAACACATTTTTGAGCTGATTAGGTAACTGCAGGGTGCACAGGCATTGCTGGGTGTTTTCCTCTGTGCACAAAGGAGCTGCACCGTTTCCAAACAGAGAACTGGGGGTCAAGGAAAAACTCTGTAGGGAATTAATGCTGTGCTGGGAGCAGCCCCGAATGTGCTCAGCCAGGTGGGGGGTCCGGATGGGAAAGGATCTCAGCTTCTGGTCAGACCCCCCTGCCCAGCTGTGAGGTGCTCAGACGTGGTGGTGACGAGGAGCTGTGCAAGGTCCCCCATGTCCCAGCTGTCCTGGGCCATAGGGGTGCTCCCCACTGCAGAGGGCAGGTGAGTGCAACGGCACCTGGGGAGCTGGGCTCCCTGTGGGGACACAGGTGACGCCAGGGCGCTGTGTCCCCTCCTGCCCCTGCCAGGCCCCATGGCAGGGCAGGACGAGCCAGCAGAGTGAAGCCAGGCTGGGGACTGTGGCGAGGGGACCGGGCACGTACCGAACCCAGCTGTCTTTTGTCACCTCCACCCCATCACAGGCTGCTGCAGCCCCTGAGCTCCCTGTCAGCTCTTCCACAGTGGAAATCACGAGCATATGGCAATGGCAGAGGCAGCTTCTCCATGCCCAGGACTGCCCCACCACATCTGCTCCCTGACAGCTCTTGGCAGGGTCTCTGCCTCCCCTCTGGCCCGGGGTTTGGGTGCCAGCACCCACAGAGAGCAGCCACTCCTCTGAAACAAATGTCCCACAGCATGGGAGCCCCATGGAGTGATGGGCTTGCGGGGGAGACCCCACTGGGGGTGGCCCTCGGTTCCCCAAGCTTGATCTCCTCAGGCTACTCCTGGCTCAGAGCACAGTGTCCCTTTGCCTGCTCATCCCTGGCGGGTGTCCCTAAACAGTGCTCCCGGCCGTGCCACATTCCCAGCACAGCCCCAGCCCTGGGGGCTCCCAGCAATGGCAGCACAGGGGAGCAGGTGAACCCCGGTTGTGATGGAAGGAAGGTGAGGTCCAGTCAATGCCTCTCAGGGGCCGGGGGCAGTGGGGCTCACCTTGAGCTGGACACCACCTCTCCTCCCATACAGACTCATTTCCAACCCCCTTCCCCCCATGGCCAGTAGGGCTGCTGAGCCTTTTGAGGCTGTTTCCAGCTGGGGGTAGGACAAGGCTGGGGTGGGAGTTGGTGCTGAGCTGGCACAGGACCCGCAGGGACAGCCAGCCTGCCCACGGGCTGCCTCACCCTCAACAGCACTAAACCTCTGGCAGAGAAAAATCTCCTTTCACACGGCAGTGCCTGACCAGGGGTCACCTGTATTTCTTTTTTGTTTCTCACTCCCTTTCTGACAGGGGTATGACCAGCGCCGCAGCCTCGGGGGATCGGGGCTGTCACTGGGTGAGGGTTGAGACACATCCAGGTGGACCCAGCTGCTGCATCCCATAGCTGGAAACAGCCAATATCCACTGGGCATCTCCTCGAAGCCCTCCTGTCCTCCGCAGGGCAGGGGGATGCCAGGCACAGTGCGAGATGGGGAGAGCCTGGCTGCTCCGCCGTGTCCCGGTGCAACAGCCGTGCCGTGCTTGCAGTGAGCAAGTGGGTCCCGTGCATGCCCCGGTGCTGCGGCGCGGGGGTTCAGGGTGTGGGGTGGGAGCTGGGGGTCAGACCGCGGCGGTCGGGGCTGCCCCTGCCCAGAGAGGTCTCACTGAGAGCCTCCGAGTCTCGGTCGCGGCTGGAGATGCTTTCCACGTCCTCAGGGTCCTTCTTCCCGCTGTTCCTCACCGCCGCCTCCAGCGCCTTCTGCTTGCGGTAGAAATGGGAGAATTTGTTGAAGATGATGGTGATGGGCAGCGCCACGACCAGGATGCCTCCCAGGATGCAGCCCGAGGCGGCCAGCTTGCCCGCCACGGTGACGGGCACCACGTCGCCGTAGCCCACGGTGGTCATGCTGACAGTGCCCCACCACCAGCACGCCGGGATGGTGTCGAAGCCGACATCTTCCTCCTTCTCAGCGGTGTAGGCCACGCCGGAGAAGACAGAGACCCCCACGGCCAGGTAGAGCAGCAGGATCCCCACCTCACGGTAGCTGTGCTGGAAAGCAAAGCAGAGTGGTGGTCAGGGGACCTGGGGGGCCACAGAGCCCCCATGTTCTGGCAGGGCCAGGGTAAGCACCCGCCAAAGCCACTGCCATCCCGCCAGCACAGCTGGTCTACTCGCTTTTTGATTGTCACAAGCAAATTTCCTGACTGTTTCTGCCCACTGCTCTGCCACCTTGTTCTCCGTCTTTCGGGGAAAGGAAGGCAGAGCTCTGATCCTGGGGTTTTTTTCCATCTCCTAACAGCCAGAGAATGCTTAACTGGAAACCACATCATGACTAAATGAAACAACATTTGAGCAAAGCAAACAGCAGAAGACGTGGGAAAAGAGCTTCCACGGTCAAGATGAGACATAAAGGAGGTGGATTCACAGCAGGGAGCGAGAAGACTTTGCTTAGACTGCTGGCAAAAGCTGCTCAGCTAGTGCCAGTAATACTGGGGGCAAATAATGTCCTCCACTGTCGCCTCAGACTGCAAACGCCCTATAGCAGCTTGAACGAGCTCCTTGGGAAGGACAAACAGCTCAGAGCCACCACGTTTCAAGGATGTTTCATCACTTGGGCATGAAAGGCTCACTCCTGGCTGGAGCTCAGCAGCACATCTGTACGTCCCAGCTGGGGAGCAGCAGAGATGAATAACCTTATGCATTTTTAAAGAGTATCAGTTATGGCCCTGGGATGTGTTGGAGGGTGAGGGGGAAGTCAGGCAGCTCGGTAGCTCCTACTGCTTAAATTTACAAGCAGGGTCAGGGCTTGTGGCACAAGGGAGGCTCCAGGAGTCTCCCAGTTGATTCTCAGGCACCAGCTGCCACCTATTTGCAGCCTTCTATCCTTAAAAGGTGTGATTTGCTCACCTCTCTTTGGGTTGCTGCCTTGGCAGGAGGTCCGTCTGCCCCTGGGACAGCCATGGGCTGCGCATGGGCTCCTTCCCCTGCTGAATGCACGTATTTCCTGCAGTACAGCAGACAACAAATGAAACGGAAGAGCCCAGTTTGAGCCTGGCTGGAGATACCAGCGTGAGGATGGAGCATGGAGATGGCCTGCAGTAACCACAGCAGGGTGATGTATCTGCAGTCTGGGGATGTGCAGCCCCAGCTCTTCCAACCTATTTGTGTATTTAGGCCCCTCAAGAGACAGACAGCCACTCCTGGAGATCCCTGCAGACACCTAAATTACTCAGTGCTCACTAAGTGTCCCCCACTTACACCATTGGCTGTCAGTGGGGGACAGGCACCAAACCTGCTCCCGGGGAGCTGCAATAACGGTAACGAATGTCGTGTGTGGCAGAGAGGAAGGGCAGGGGTGTGTGGGAAGCCTCTCCTCAAGTTAAAAAGACCCTGGATCAGGCCCCAAGTAATCTGGAGACCGTTAAGGGTTTATGATGCGCAGAAGGCAGAAATCCCTCTGCTAGCACTTTTGTGGCAGGGGAACAATTACTTGGCTTGCCAGAGCCATCGCTCCCACTTCCTGGCTGTTAACAGCCTTTACTCCTCTGCTGCTGCTTTATGCTCTTGCAATAGGAAGTAAATTATGATTAACAAGACGTTGTAATTTATGTGCCCAGTAAATCACAATGCCAAGTGGTTGCGTCAGATTTGTGTCTTCGCTCATCCCCATTTACAGCTGGCTCCGGAGTCCCCGGGAAGCGGCACTTTCCAGCGCGTCACTCAGTGAATCAGCGGCTCGGCAGAGGCTGGAGCCGGGATGCTGCTGGCTCCCCGGATCTTGTCTGCTGCTTAATAACATGCAGATGAGCCCATCAGTCCCTGCTTTGCCGCAACGTGTTGTTCACGATGAAATGGAGCACAGAAAGGGATCAGAGAGCCCTTCCCATGTGTACAACTTTATTTAAATTTTGCAAGCAGTGCTACGTGGGTCTGTCACTTGCTAATTGCTCCTCCAAGGTGAGCGTGCAGCAGTAAGTATGGCACAGGTAGCACTTCAGGTGTCTTCATTTCAAACAAGCCTCCCTGGACTCTGCTTTCAGCAGGCTTTGAGGATGCCGGGAATTTTCCCCCTCTGCTTATTCTGATGCTCTGTGGGCTTTGCAGGACCAGTGCTAGGCTGGTCCTGCTTCACAGCAGAAGTTGGTAGAAGACCTTTCCTGCTGCTCATCCCCAGCCACACTCATGGTTGCTTTTTTCCAGGGCTTACCCATGGGGATGGCTCTAACCTGGCAGTTGAGTCCTACCGATACCAGGACACCTCCTGCTGGCCTCGCCACAGCTGCAGCAGTGACAAACAGGGTGTCCCCAGCCGCGGCTGTGCCCACTCCATCCTTGCGATGGCCCTTCAGAGGGAGCAGCACCAGGAGCTGCGGCTCTGGCCCCTGCCAGGCACTGCGTGGGAGGAAAGCATCCCTTTGGTTGAATTTCAAACTCTATTATTAAGATTGCTTTCTTTGGCCATTTGGCATAGCCTTTGTCTGAAGGAGGAAAAAAATACAAGGATATTTCATGAGCAGTGCTTGAAAAACAATCTTCTGGTTTAAATGTGGGGACCAGAGGTTGTCCCACAGGGAGAGGAGTTGTTTGTCCTGGTGATCCCCTCCCTGTACTCAGCACAAGCCCTGTGCCTCATGGGACATGGGGAGTATGTGTCACTCTGCATCTTGGCAGACTCGAGGACCCGCTTTAGGATTTCTCTTGATGTGGTCGCCAAGAATCAGAGACCATTAAAGGCTGAGTTTAATTTGCTTATGCATCAGGCTGGATTTTCTGTGTAAGCGCGGGAGGTGAGGGGCAGTTTCACCCTCCCCAGATTTGGGCACGTGTCCCTCAGCACCAGGAGGACGAAGGAGGGAGGGACGGTGGGGGAGAGCTGAGCTGTGTGGGGCACCATGGCTGCTCCATGCTGTGCAGCCACACTGCAGTGATGGAGCTCTGGACCACAGCACCGGGCTGGTGAGGATTTCCTGATGGCTTCATGCTTTGGCTTTTGTCACAGCTGATCTCAGTCTGTCTAAGGAGGCTGGGGATGGGGAGGAGAGACACAGCCTTGGGGCACGCCACGGAGGATGATAACATCCTCCCACTGAATCTGCGGGGATGCTGCCTCTTGGCATGCCTGAACCCTGGTCCTTGGCTGTCTCTGCATCATCCTCATCCCCTGGAGGACCATGAGGTCCTGGGGCCAGCTTCCCTCAGCCCTGTGCACCTTGCTTGCCCTGAGCTTTTCCAGCACCCTGAGGGGTGGCTGCTGGTAGCCCAGGCTCTGCAGAGGACAGGAACACTGTCTTGGGCTGGTTGTCCCAGTTCCTGCAGTTAGCCCTTTCTTTTTCTACTACTGCTTTGTGCCATCTGTGGTTAACCATGTGCCAGTCCCAAACTCATCATGTCATGGAGGATGCAAGTGTCAGCTCAGCTGGAGCAGGATCTCTATGTCTGCCTAGATGGGCAGACACCAAGGGTTGGAGTCACCTCTGGCCAGATGCCAGCATGTCCTTAGGAGGAGCCTCCTGCTTCTCCCCAACTGGGGACAGGAGCAGCTCCAAGCTGCCATACCCAGCAGCTGCTGGCTGGCCTGGTCCCTGCTCAGCAGCTCACTCACAGCCTTGCTGGGCACTGACCACTTCTGGTGGGACATCACCATCCACCTGTGCATGGCTGAGTCTGTTCCAACACCGTGCAATGGGGCTTGCACACCATGGTGGGGAAGGGGTGGCTGAGTCCCTGGAAGCATCAGTTCTGCATGAAGCAAAGTCTGCAAGCAATGGGGTGAACTGCTGTTTGCCTTACAAAGAGGGCTTGTACAGTGCTCCTCACACTTGGTTGCTTTAGCAGGCACGCAAACCGACAGCCCAGCTCACCACTCCAAGGACACTCTCCACGCACTACCCACCGGGAATGGGAATTTCTGCATCCTCCAGCTGTACCAGAGGTCTCCTTCTCACCCAGAGACTACAGGAGTAGATATGGAGATAGAGAACCAGGTTACCTTCAAGGTGGCCCCCAGTGACCTCAGTCCAGTGGAGTGCCGAGCCAGCTTCAGCACCCGGAATATCCTCATGAGCCGAAACACCTGCACGACCTTGCCCAGGTTGCCCAGCTCCGAGTCACTGCCCATAGTCACGTCCACCAAGAGGGTGAAGTAGAAGGGCAACACTGAGACAATGTCAATCAGGTTCAGCGGGTGCTTGAAGAACTTCCTGGGGTTGGGAGAGAGCAGCAGGCGGGAAGACACTTCGAAGGTGAACCAGGAGATGCAGAAATACTCCAGCTTGTGCAGGACAGGTTCGTCGAGCACGTTGCCATTCTCATCTACCTCTTGGTACTCAGGCATGCTGTGGATGCACATGGTGGCTATGGAAACCAGCACCACGCTGATGGACACGAAGCTGAAGAGTTTGCTGGGGATGGAGTAGCCGGGGTTCTCCATGGTGAGCCAGAGGCGTTTGCGCACATTGCCGCAGCGCAGCGTGCTGTAGTGCAGCAGGTCGTGGTTGATGTCGGAGATCTCATCAGGGGACGTGTCCACGCTGCTGACCTCACTCTCCTCATCCCAGTTGTGGTGCCGGCTCTCCAGTTTGCGCTCGTGGTAGCGGTAGCTGCAGCAGGAGTCCAGGAAGAACTCATTGATGCCCCAATACTCGATCTCCTGGCAGAAGGAGAAGACGCACAGCTCCTCCATGACGTGCAGCTTCCCCGTCTGGTAGAAGTGGAGGATGTAAAGGAAGAAGCCGGGGTTTCGGTCAAAGTAGAACTCCCTGGCGCTCACGTCGTAGTCATCGCAGAGCTGGAGGATGGACTCCTCCGAGTCGCAGAAGAGCAGGCGTCCCAGGCGGGTGTCGGGGAACTTGGAGAGGGCGCTGGAGCTGAGCCGTCTTCTCAGACCCCCCACGTTGATGTTGATAACGTCCTCCTCAAAACTGGGGCCCCAGTAATCAAAGGTCTTGTTGACCATGATCAGCAGAGCAGGAGCTGGTTCCACCTGCGGGCGAGACACAGGGGGGCTGGAGGGGACATGGGGCTCCCCCTGGTCCGGGTGCTCCTGGGTGAGGTGGGGGGGGAAGAAGCACCCTGGGGAGGGAGGGGGGATGTTTGCATTTTGAAAAGTGAGAACCAAGGAGAGAGGAGGGGAAAGAAGCAGCTTTTGGCTCTGCCAGTATGGAAGGAAAACGGAAAAAGCTCATGATTTTGCCAGGTGAAACTTTTCCTTCTCTTTTTTTTTAACCTCTTAGAGTTTCTCCCTTTGCAGATCATGAATGACCTGAGGAAGGCAGCTTACTGCCCCTCCAGCAGCTCATCCTTGGGGCTTTCCTTGTTCTAACAGGTAATTAGTCACTGAAGAGAGGATTTACCCCGCAAAGAGCCTCCCCCGTGGATAAAACAGATGCAGCGATTCGGCCCAAGAGCTTTGTAGCCCAGCTACCTACATTGCTAATTAGACCTGGTTGAAAAGTGCTTAGATGGTGCAATCTTCCCAACAGCAAAGGCAGTTTTGACAAAATCCAAGTGTTTTCACAAAGGTTTTAGGGAGAATTTCAGTCGAAGAAGTGTCAAAACAATCTGCCTGCTTCGTTTCCTCTTGTGTGCTCTGTCATGTTAAATATAAATATTATTTTTATATATCGAAACATAACAAAACCATTATTCAGAATGATTGATGACTCTGAGTTAAAAACCTCTGTGTTGGTAGGGAAATAAAAACCAAAGTTTTGATTTCTGTTGTGTTTCAGGATTTTAGAAGTTTCAAGGAGCTGAGCTTTTCCACCCAGCAGAAATTCCATTTTCTAATGAGCAGCAGTTAAAACATCTAACAAATAGAAGCATTCCCACACCTTCAACCCATCTTCATCAGAAGCTTAGCATAAAAAGGCAAATAGGAAGGTTTGTGATCTTTCTGTGTCACCTGGAAATCAAGCTTGTCCATGTACCTTATTCATCAAAACACCTGGGGGTGCCTTGAGTAGCCACACAGTCCCCCCACTCTTGGCACGGGGTGTTGGGTGTCCTCAGAAAGGACACTGGATTTGTTCTTTTGGTTGAGGAATTATATTTTTCCCCATACATGAGCTACTTTGGAAAAATCCCACTATCAGGTGTGAGTTGCTCCTGAGCTCTGCCCACACTTCCAGGGTCATTGCTGGTACTGACACAACTTCCACAGCCGCTGATGCTTTTGCTGCAGCGCTCGCTGGGGAACCTGTGACCTCCAGGCTGGGTTGTCTCCCACCTCAGAGCCTTCCCTCCCTGGTTTTCACCAGCCAGCTGCTGTTAGAAAAACCTCTCACCTTCTCTGTCTTGTGCCACCCGCTGAAGTTTTCAAACTTTCAGGTAACCCAGGGACACAGGCCACAGACAGGCAGCAGGAGCTGAGCGGAAAGGCTGCAGGTGCCACCAGACGCCACACAGGACACTCTGGTCCCACAGCAGCCACCGAGGGCCAAGGGCAGGTCAGTGACACGAGGCGGGTCCCCCCTGTCCTGGGGAATCCCGGTTCCCCTGCAGACACTTTTGCAGCCCAGCTCTGTGTTGCTCACTGACATCTCCTGGGGTTTATGGGGCAAACACTAAAGCTCCGCGTGTTTTCCCTTGTCTGAGAAGCGCAGTGTTAAAAGGTTTATCGGACCAGAAGGGACCTTGGGAATGTTTTCTCATCTAAATCTGGAGGTCAGAGCAGAGCTAGAGGGGGAGTGGTACCAGAGTGGTGGTTAGAAATAAACCCCAGAGGGATGTTTTTAAGCTGAGCAAGGCCGTGGGTGCAGCAAATGCCAGATTTGTGTGAAGTAGCCTGGCAAAGGCATCTGCTAACTCCACTGCATCTCCCAGCCAGGACTCCTTAAAGACATAGGCTTTGCACCACAGAGCCAGCGCTTCCCATTACACCACGTCTGGAGGAGAAAACTGGCTTGTGATGAGCCTCAGAGCTTAATGGACTCACTGTCTTGCCTTCCAAAGGGGAGGGAAAAAAAAAAAGGATCATTTTTTTAATGCTTAAGATAAAAACAGGAGAGAAAAGGGAGTGTAAACACTCCTTTTCTGAGATAAATTGGAATTTCTGTGATAGATTAGCTTTTCTAGGGAAGACATCACACAGCCCATCTGTGGGGTGGGGATGACTAATCCAGGTTCCTTCCAGAAGGATGCTCGTGCATTCAGGCTGCAAACACACACACAGGGGCCATGGGGGTGGGTCTGTGGGATCCAGCTCATCCCACCCCCATCTCAGCCTCGCTCTGCACCCTCCCTGTGCAGCATCTGCTCTGGGAGGCCAGGCCAAGTGTCACCAAAATCAAAGGTGAGGTGGGTTGGGGGGGCACAGGGCAGCGCAGGTGGCTACTGGGACAGTGGGACAAGCCCAAAGGGATACTGCAGCTCAGCAGGACCATCCCCAGCACCTGGCTGTGGCTCTGGGTAAGATGTGCCAAACCCTGAGAGTGGGGAGGGAGCTCCCACCACCCTCTCAGCACCCCCTCCAAAAAAAAAGAGAAAAGTGGGTGTGGGGACCCCTCAAGCCTTTGTACCCCAGGGAATCCCTCCTGTGCAGGAAGCAGAGCGAGGAGAAGGGTTGTGAACTGTCTGAGATGCTCCCTTCTGATGTTTGCTTCTGAATAGAGCCAATTATTTCTGCCTGCATACAGCTTTCATCTAGGAATTTGAAGCAGCAATTAATAGTTTTATAACTCTTTTCCCTACTCGTTTCATGACTAGCTAAGCTCAGCTTTAGAACAAAGGTGAGGTTTGAACTAAGACCTGGCCTGATCTCCCCTGTTGGCTCATCAAAGCGTGAGCCTGTCTCACATTTGCTGGGGTATCTGCTGGGAAATAGAAGCTTACCTGGGGATGGTGGGGTGTCTTTTTGTTTTGAAGTGCAATTGGCAGAGAATACAAATGTCTCTGTCTGGAATAATACGAATTCGCAAAATTTTTTCTTTAGTTAACCCAAAATTTCCATAAATGGTTGGAAAAATAGAACAGATAAAGCCAGTCTCCTTTCGATAGATTTTTGAAATATGTTGTAAGCTATTTTAATGAGACAATCATCAGAATTACACAAGCCCAGTGTGAGCTGGGTGTTGGGCATTCAAATGAATATGTATCTCGTGGTGAAAAAAAATCTCTGACATATGAATTTATGACAGTGAAAAATATAAAACCAGATCAAGCATATCTGTAAGAAATGTTAGAAGAGTTTCCCTTGACAACGTATTTTTTGCTTAAAGGCTTTCAAATGGAAGTTATGTATGTTTATTCAAACTGGCAGAGGGGACCCAGGGGAGTGGGAAGGAAGCTGCTAATAGACATTCAAGTGAGGATGCAGCAAGTGCAGGGAGTATTGCACACAGGGGCTTTTCCAACCGGGTACAATGGATTTAGATTAACAGTCCAAATAAAAAGCCCTGTACTTACAGCTCAGCGAGGCTTCCCAGCGGGGAGTCGTGTGGCTTGTCTCAAAGGAGCCGTTAGAAACACACAGAGAAGGAGGAAACCCTTCATCCTTTGCCTGTAGCCCAGTCCTAAATGCTCTGTCACCCTGGGCTTGTGACCCTGCCCGTCCCAGGTGCACAGGGGTGGTGGCTGCAAACAGCTGAGGAAATGCTGTGTGGTTTGCCCGTGGGGCTGGGGTAGGGCTGGGGGGTCCCAGCGAGTACCTGGCAGGGGGAATGTGGCTGGGTGACCTTCCAGCTCCTGCAGAATGGTGTCCCCATCAGTGATGTGCTGGAGCAGGACTGGGGAGACACCTGCTTTCTGGTCACCCAGAAGCGTCCTTGCAGAGCCTTGTCCCCATCGCTGCAAGTGTCCCTGCACCCATCGGCCTGACGATGCTCAGGACCAAAGCATCGGGGGTGTTTGCCAGGCGGGCCGGGGGGAGCATAGAGGAGGGATTCCACTGCTAACTGCTCCCTGCAGGCAGAGCATCAGCTGCTGCTGTGTGCTGGCAGCCCACCGAAATGCCCGGGGCTGGGGATGCAGATGACAGGGGGACTCCCTGCTCTCTTCGGGTGCAGGAGGGGGTGATTACCGATAGCTCGGGTCTCTACTACGAGCGGGCAGCCCAGCGCCTGCTGCAGATGATGACCTGCCCTGTGCCAGCCTCTGCTCCCGGGTCCCACGCTGTGGCCGCGGAGCTCTCCGGAGGGAACCCCCGCGCCCTGCCCTGCACCCTGGGGAAGACGAGGAGATGCAGCCCCCGCCGGAGGAAGGCTTCGGGGAGAGGGATTTTCCTACACACCCCTCCTGAGGGACCGGGAGGAGTATCCCTGTGCCCTGGGTCCTAACAGCATCCCGGGATGTGGGTGCTGGCACGGTGGCTCCCTGCTCATCCCGGGATGTCGGTACCTCGCTTCCCCGCTCATCCCGATGTGCCGCTACCCTCATCCCTGCTCACCCCCGCATGCCGCTGCTCCGGTTGACCTCTCACCCGGGGATGCCGGTGCCCCGGTGCCTGCCGCGCCCCAGGGTGCTGATCCCTGCAACGCCCGGGGATGCCGGTACTCTGGCTTCCCGGGATGCCGGCTCCCCGTTCCCTGCTGTTCTCTGCTTTGCCGATCCCACGGTCCTCGCCGCGCCCCGTGATGCCAATGCCCCGGGTTCCCGGAATGCCGGTGCCTGCAGCACCCCGAGATGCTGCTGCCTGAGTCCCCGCCCCGCGATGCCGGTGCCCGCAGCGCTCCGGGTGCCTGTGCCCCGGGTCCCCGCCGCACCCTGGGTGCCAGAGCCCGGCCCCGCCGCTCACCTGCCTCGGCGCCGCCCCCGCCGCAGCGTGCGCGCCCGGCGCGGAGCCGCGGAGCCCTGCGGGGCCGGCGGCGGCGGCAGAAGCTCCTCGGGGCCGGAGCGGGGTCCCGCCCGCCGCCCCTCCCGGGTGCCGCCCTCCGGTCTGCCCGCAGCCGCGGGATGCGAGCGGGGAGGCGAGGCCGGTCCCCGGCGGCTGCGATGGGGCCGGAGCGGAGCGCAGCGATGTGTCCGTCCCCCCGCCCGGTACCTTGGGGCGTTCCCCGAGCTTTGTGCAGGGGAGAGGGCTGGGGATGCCGGGGGGAGCCCACCGCGTCCCCCGGGGCAGCCCACCGGGATCACAACACGGGGGACCAGATTTTAATAAAACCAGCTGACGGGTCGGTGCAGCTCCGGTGCAAGGCAGGTGGTTTCCTTGGGGGATGAGCCGGGATGGCAGCGGGACAGGAACCCTAGGACAGGTATAGGTGCCCCTACCCTGCCCGCCTTACCTGTTGGAAGTGCCCTTAGCAGCTGGACGAGCCTGCGGGGCGGCTGGTGGGTGCTGCAGCGGGGTACGGGCTTCGTCCAGCCCTTGCCTAACCGAGGTCTTTGCAAAGCTGCCCAAGCAGCGAGTGCTGCCCTTGGGGGGCTGAGCCCCTGGACCTGTGTGGGCTGCAGCGTGCTGTCCTGTGCTGTGGGTGTTCAAGGCCCCAGCAGCCGTGCTGCCCTGCACCGGGCAGATGATGCAGCTCTGCCCTTGCAGTCTCCCTCTATGTGATACAGCTCCATCTTCCTCCTTGGGACCAGGGCTGCACAGGGCACCGGGACAGTCCCCCAGGGAAGAGCCGCCCTGGCTTGTTGAGCTTCCCACTGTCTCTTTAAAAGCTTATCGGTTGGTGGGCAAAGGCGGAGAGTCCCAGGCACGACACACGCCGTGTTTCAGGTCAGCAAGCAGTCACTGCCACCCAGGGCCATCCCCATGTGGCCTTGGGACCACTGCAAGCGCACTAGTTTCCCCAGAAGTCAACTGCCAGAGCAGAGAGACAGGAAAAAAAAGGATGGGAGACCTTCCTGAGGTGATGGCAAGGGCTGCATGTCTGCACAGCAATGCCTCATTGCTCAAGCAGCCGGCACAGAGCAGCTGTGCCAGACCGGCAGCTCACACGGGGCGAGACTTCACACCACCCTCTGCACCGGATCCCTCGGCTTGCTGATTCCAGCCCAAGGGGCTGGAGCCTGCGGGTGCTCGCCATCCTCCAGGTTTGCATGTGGCTGGCTGAGAGCTCTTTTTGGTGGCGAGCATCCTTCCCCCTGCCCGCACGCCTGCCTCCCGCGGCCGCCTGTGCTGCCAGCCCCATCCCTGTGCCAGGCAGTGCTTGCCGCTGCGGGGCCGTCAGTGTGTTTCCATGTGTGTGGTGTGTCAGACTGTGTGTGCCGTGTGCTTGTTTAGATGGGAAGGAGGCAGCGCAGGGAGGGGGAAGGGATGACTTTGAAGGAGGCCTCAGAAAAGAAAAAAAAAAGAGGAGAAAAAAAAAAAAACTGAGGGAAATTCCTCTGTTCTGTGATATGAAGTGAAAAGCATTTATTTTTATGGCAATTAGGGATGGCTGAGCATCCCAGGAAGCTGCAAGATAAACATACCCAGCTTTGTCTGCTCCAGGCGCTTGCAAGCCCAGCTCACAGCAGGTGCTGAGCCCCAACGGGGTGCAGCCCACGGGGTGGGAGGAGGGCTGGCTCCTGCGTGTGGTTTTCTCTGCCTGTCACTGACATATGGTGATCAGGGTGAATTTTCTTTTCACGTCTGAAAATATTTCTCAGCCAGCCATTTTTCCAGGAAGGTGCTGCACATCACACTGTAAGGGCACCCGCTCTGTCCAGCACTTCATCTCTGCACCAGAGCCTCATTTATGCACCGCAGGGGAGACCAGAGCCTTGTCCCCCCCACAAACCACCTCTCCCAGCACTGGGAGGTTTGCTGAGCATTCCCTGGGCTGTGTGGAGGAGCTGAAGCGTGAGTGGGAAGTGATTCAGGGAGCTGCTGGGGCTCTGTCCCTAATGTCCGCAGGCTGGAGGGGTCACTCTGGGAAGGGGCTGGGGACACAGGGAGGGGAGACACCTCCACAGCTCCTGCTGCAGCTCAAAGCCCTGGCTGGAAGCAGCTGCAGGAGAGCAAAGTTCACCTCCCAGGCTGTAGATGCCTCATTTATGTTTGTGCTGGCATCACAACATCCTTCAGAGGGGACTTGGCTGCAGCATCAATGGTACCCAAGGTGAATTTTCCCTTTGCTGCACAAACTCAGATGCAAAAGGCCTGACTCTTCCTTTAGCACACCAGAGACTGTTGGCCTGACTTCACACTGACACTGGCAAGCGGTGGCAGAAAAGGGACATTCCTGTTTTAAGGTTCTTTACCAGCAAATCGAGGTACAAGGACACCTACTCGGTGCAGCTGTGTTTGCAGCCGTGGTGGGAGGGTGCAGCTCCCCAGAGCATGGGCCAGCCCTGCGCCTCCACCTCCACTCCTGAACTAACCGGCAGTGAAGTGGAGACATGAACAGGCAGAAAATCAGGTCAGCTGGAAATGCCTCGCCATCTCTTCCTTTCATGTCTCCCCCCATCTTCCTCTCATGGGGAAGGACGGTCTCCTCCCACAGAACCCCCGGGGGGAGACTATGTCAATAACCACATGGCAAATCCTCCATGCGGGGATGGGGGTTGACACCTCTTGCCTTGGTCTCTTCTGCAGTCTGGAAGCAAATCGCAGAGGCAGGGTGAATCTGAAGCCAGCAGCCATTTCAGTACTGCAGTGACTCATCCCGAAAGGCGCTCAGCTTGTGGCAGCTCCCTTACTTTCTTCTTTCTGCCTTTTTTTTTTTTAATAGCTGATGTAGCAATAAATTAAAAAAAAAAATAGGGGGAAATATATATGAATATAGCATGTCTGCAGAGCTCCTTTAATTAAAAGAAAAATCTTCAAGCACTTTTCAGCCCCTTGGACATCTGTTGTGAAAGGTCGGAGCCGCTGGGTGTATCTGCCATGCGGGAGGATGGGATAGAGCACCTGCGAGCACAGAGGGGTCCGTGAAGCCAATGGGGGCTGATTAATGCTGGGGACATGAACACAAAGCATGTAACAAATGGTTCTTTCCAGAGGGAAAGAGCTAAATTAGGGCAGGTGCAAAACCTGCTCTTGTGTTTCCCATTGGCAAAGATATTTGGCCTTTCCTTAATGCTCTTTTTTACTGGTGGCTTCTGCGCTTGCTGATGTTTGTGTCACCCCTGGCCTCCCACAAGGGGATTGCCCTGACTGGGGGGGTTTGGGCTTCTCCTTCCCATGCCATCAACTGTCCCTGTTCCCGTGCCATCAGCTGTCCCCATGCAGCCTTGTGTCTCCCCAGAGCCATCCCAGGGGGTGTCAGGGAGGGAAAGCTGAACCGCCAGGGGAGCATCCTCTGAGCAGGAGGAGGGGAGTGGGGACCACCAGCTCCAGGGGTCCCATCCCCACAACCCCATCTTCCTCCCAGAGCCACAGGGTGTCTGTAGGCATTGCTAACAGGGGGATGTCAGCCTGCTCCATGCTGGAAATTATTTAACCAACCTCCTTCAGACTCTCAAGCCCTTGGATGCACCCACAGCATCCAGCCCCCCGCAGTAAGGTGGCTGTATTGCCATCTGCCTGTGGTGGGCAAGGGACAGGCTTTTGGTGTATTGCCTGGCTACAGCCCATGGCTCTGACAGCCTGAAACTTGTTTTACTTGGAGTTTTACTGAGCCCACAGGGTGCTCAGGCAAGGAAAGATTAATGAACATTCACTGAACTTGCTGGAGACCTTGGCTTGCGGTTGGGCTCAGAAGCTGTAACCAGAAACATGAGAAAATCTGGGGAGTCTTAACGCAGCAGGTACTATTTTTTGTATAGATGGTGAGCCTCTGGAGAGGGGGGGTTGCAGTGTAAGGTCAGGCACTTCAGAGCAATGATTTACTGTTTGGAGGGCTTCCACATGCCCTGAGGACACACATTGCGTCCATCTTATAGCAACTTGCAACCTCCCCTCTGCTGCATCCCCTCCGTCTGCTCTGTTTCTGCCCCAGGTTGTTTCCATGCTCTACAGCACCCAGAACACATTCCCCAAATCAAATTTAATAAAGCCAAGGGCTGTTCCCAAGTTCATTGTTAATCCGTTGGAACATCTCAGGTCAGAGCTTCCCGTGGGTCAGGCAGCCCCCTCCAGACCAGACCAGCAGGGCTGGGAGCCACTGGTGGGCAGGGATTCGACCAGCAGGGCAGGGATGCTGCCAGAAGGGGCAGGTAGCGTGGTGTTAGAGGAGGGGTTCATAGCAAGGGCTCGGTCTGTTCTCTGCCACCTGGATTTAATGCCAGAGTCAGCCCAGGCACATTTCATTTACTAGTACAGACAAAGCCACAGTGACTGCTTATCATACCCGAGCTCACGCAGGCAGTGCAGGCTCACCGCTTGCTTTCTCCACGGGCAGAGAAATGGGTGAAGATGGAAGCACAAATTTCATTGTAATTAAATCTGTAATACTGCAGGCCAAACCATCCAAGTAACCAGGGGCACAGCTGAGTCTTCAGCTCTCCACAGGCTCAGGCAGTGCAGATGCTTGCCCTGCACTTTGCTTTTGATCTCTGTGCGCAGCCATGGTCATGACCATGGCCACATAGGGAGCACATGGTGGCTCCCAATGGCCACGACCAGGTAGAATAGAGCAGGGACATCTGTCCCCTGCCCCTGTGCCGCCCTGGACATGGAACTGCCTTATAAATTAGTATTTAGTGGTGACACAAGGAGACAAGTTGAAAATCAGTCTCTCCATTAAATAAGAGGGTCAGGATAAAGGGAGATGGGTTTGTGCCTCTTCAGTCCCTGCCCAGCTGTGATGATAGTCAGAAATTTCAAGGCAAAAGTATAAATTGGTGATGAATTGTCACTATTCTTGCTATTTCACAGGAGGAAGTGCCCAGGTTGTTTGAGGCTTTCAGCAAATGCCCGGGTCCCATTGCTGGCTTGCCTCCAGCTACCCCTGTGCTGGCAAGGGGGTGAGAGCAGAAGCAATTACAGCTGGAGATTAATGGGGCATGGGCTGTGGCGGAGAGGTTCACCCACCTCTGGAAGGATGCATTCTTTTGGGGTCCCTGCGGGAGGTATTGGCAATGCGGGGGGTGGTGATAGGGGCTCTGGTGGCAGAGGGTCTTTGGGTCTCAGGGCTCTGGAGGATGCTGGAGGACTTTCTGGCTTCCTTCATCCCATCTTTGCCTTTTCCTCCCGCAGACATCATCCCTGCATGGGCAGGACACCTCGGACCAAGGGGGAGGACTTGGGGCTGATGGAGCTGCAGCATTGGCAACCTGCCCCGTGAGATGCTGGAGCCTTGGGGAGGGGGTGGATCTGGAGGACCACGCTGGCGCGGGACCTGCTTGCTTCCCCCAAGTGGATGCTCTCGGTGGTGGATCAGCCCTGCTGTGGTTCGGGGTTGGTGACTCTCTGATGGCCCCAGGAAGGCTGCAGAGCCGCAGTGTGGGGAGCAGGGGTGTCTGATGGCCCCTTGGCCTCCTGATAGTTATTCCTGTGCTGTTGCATGGTGAATCACTGCTGTCTTCATGTCAGAGCCCAGATTTTACAACACCAGCTATGGAATTTTCCTGCTGTACAGCTGGCTTAGCTGCTCATTGCTGTATTTTTGTAGTTTTAGGGTTTTCTACCAGCAATCTTAGAACAAGCAGCAGAGGAGCAGCCAGGGATGCAGAGGCAGACCCGAGGATGAGAGCTCACCGGCTGGCTGGTCGGGAGAGGCACAGGCGCTTGCTCCTGCAAAATGCACACAGGATCCCACGCTTCACTGCCTCCTTCCACCAGCATTGCCATGTTGACGGCATCCCTCACTCTTTGATTTACAGGGTCCAGGTCTTGCCTTTTTAAGTAGCTTCAGGTACTAAGAAGGAACACGTCTACCTTCTTTCCAAAATCTTGGAGCAGTGGAAGAAGCATTTGCACCCCAAGAAAATACCCATTGGTGGACAGTCTATGTTGGGACATAGAAGCCCCGTTTGCCTGGGCTCTGGATGGAGCCTCCCAATGGCATTTCAGAAAAACATTGTTCTATTTTTAGTGGTCATAGTGCATGGAGCCAGGGAGTCAGTACGTGAGTCCTGTGCTGGCCCAGCCCCGTGCTGGAGACCAGGGTTAATGCGAAAAGCAGTCGTGCATCTCAAAGGATGCTTGGAGCTGCAGCCGCCTGCCCTGGGCTCATTAACATGATTGAGGCACAGAAGCTCCTGAAGCAGAAAGGTATTTGGACAACAGCCCATTGCCTGCTTTTGGTGTCTGCTTGGTCAGGCTCTGATCGTGTTGGGACCAGGGTGTTTCTCTGATTTGCACCATACCTCTGATTTCTGCCTTGGAGGTCCAAACCTCTCCATTTGCCTGTCTGTGCAAGAACACGACACAGCGGTCTGCGATGCTGGGCTGCTTTTGCCTATCTCTCCCTGATTAATGTGAAACTCGGCTTCATGAATCATTCATGGAGCTTTATTTAGTATAATGATTTCTGACATCCAGTGCCTGGGAATAGCATTTTGGGACAGACCGTTTGCGACCAGCAGATTCCAGAAATAATGAGCTGACGTTTATCCCATCTGAACCGGGAAGATACAGAAGGGGAGGGAGAGGGGTGAAGCAGCCCTGCCTCCTTCGGAAGGAATCACAGGTTGCTCTCTAATTAGCCAAATGTGTAAAAGCTAAATATTGACATAGCTTTGTGGTTCCCTGTGTCTTGCGATCACATTGCATGTTATTAACCTACATAGTTGTCGCGGAAAGGAGCATCTGCGTGTGCCTTGGCACAGACAGGGCTGAAGAGGCAGGAATTCCCCTGTTGGGACCCGAAGGAGCTGGGAAACTGGCTTCCCCTCTGCAGCTGGAGCTGGGGCAGGAAATTGGTTTTTTGGCTGTCCTACAGCATAAATTGCCCACTCTGTTCTTCCCCAGTGCTGTGCTATGGGGAGGCACTGGGGTTAGTTGGGAGGGTTTCTCTGCAAGTGAGCAGACCCATTTGGGAGGTGGTGTGCAGGTACCCTGGTGCCTGTGCTGGTGGATTTGGGGATGACGATGAGTTCATGACCCTGAGCTTGCCTGGAGCAGGTGCGTGGGCTGTGAGGTGGGGTCTGTGCTGCATTTCAGTGTGCGAGCGGGGGCTGTTGCAGGGCAGGTGTCTATGGGAGGTGTTTTGCTCCCTGCTAGGGCTTTCCCCTCTGCAAACTGCTTTGTGTGAGGCTTCAAGTGTTTTGCCAGAGCTGTTATTTGGGTAACGTCCCAGCTGCCTGGCTGAATGCAGACACCAGCCTGGCTGAGGGGCTGTGGGTCTGAGGCTGAGACGTTGGGGTGTTGGAGAGGGGCCACAGCACTGCTGCCTGCACCACTGCCCAGCTCTCGCATGCCTTCATGCAGTGTGTTTTACTGCAGAGGAATGAGGTTCCTGTGTCCTCTGCTCTCTTTCTGCAGGGGCATGAGGGACTGCTGGCACGCAGGGATCTTCCCCAGCTACAAGGTGCTGCCAGTACCTTTTTTTGCCTTCCTTTCCTTTAGGTTCCCCAGCCCAGGGAAGCCCTGCCAGCGTCTGACAGGCTTCCTGGGTGCGCAACTTTGTGCGGCTGCAGCAGAGAGCAGCCTGGTGAGGATTCCCGGTGGGATGAGGGGGAGGATGGAGCCGAGCGGCTCAGCACAGCTCTGCTGCCTCTTGGCTGTCACGGGGCACGCAGAGCTGTTTCTGCGCCAGATCGAAGGGCTTCACCACAAGCAGCTTGCGAGGCTTGGCAGCACTTCAGGAAGGAGAGAAATTGCAGAGAGCTGCTCTGGCATCCCTCTTCCACAGTCCCATCCCCTGCTACCCCCACTACAGAGGGAGCTGGTGCGGTGACGTGCTGCAGCCAGGCAGAAGGGACAGTTTCCACCCCAGCTGTTCCAAAGGCTTCCTGGTGGCAGCTGCAGCTCCCTCCACCATGCCAGCCCAGGACCGGCTCCCCATATGCCCTCTCAGCACAGCGGGACCTGATACCACGCGATCCCTATTTGGGAAGGGTGGGAGAGCACCGGGAATTGCTCCTGTAGCATCCTGGCTATGCAAGCCAAGGTGTGTTCATGCTGAGACTCCAGAGCAGGAAAAAGGCATCCCTGTGTCTTCAGGAAGAAAATACTGGAAGGCATCAGCTGCTGTAAGACAGCTCTGGCCCCGAGCAATCCCTCCCTGTGGCTGATGGGTGCCTGGGTCCAGGTGAGCTGAGTTCATATAAATCATGCCACAGAAGAAAGTGCAGAGTATATTCATGCGTCTGTTGACCTTCAGCAGTGTGAGGATGGTTTATTTTTCTGTAGACATGTGTATATATTTATTTTATGGTTGGGACAAGAATGGTATTGACTCTTTCTCCTGCCTGAAACACTGCTGCTTCTCTGCAGAGGAGATGAGGGCTGTGAGCAGCACCTGTCCATGGGCAGAGCTCCTGCAGGTGGATCTGCTCAGCCCGGGGTATTTTCTCCTCTGGATTTGATGCAATTGCTGCATCCTGCTGGGATTACAGCTTCCCACTCCTGGGCCAGGCAAGTGAAATAACCCTCCCTATTCTAGGGTTTTCAAAGCTGTGATGATTCTTATTAGGCTGGTTTGAATCATCCCTTGAAAAAGTCTTGCATGACTCCTGAGCACCGAACTGTTCTGTATTCAGACCCTGATCACCCAGTCTCCTTGAGAAGGTGCCAAGAAAATATTAAAACAACATTTAGGTGTGCCAGAGGTGTGCTGTAGGTGAGACCTTACTTCTGCCCTGTCTCTGTCTCATAGCAGACCAAAGTGAATTTCTGCATGGAGCAAGGCTGTCCCTGTAATGCTGGTGGCTCCCAAGGAGCCACTCTGGATCCTATCCCTGGGAAGATGTCAGGTAGCGGTGCATATTTCCTTTGGGATCAATCCAAGAGTGACCAGCCCCAAAACCCATTTTGAGGGAAGATGGAATAAGCCAGACCTGCCAGATGCAAGAGGAGCTGAATGGCTGCCTGCCCTGCTGTGGTGCTGCTGCTGTGACACGCCACAATGGACATTTCTAATGCAAACCCGTGTCCTTGAGTGCAGCCTTTGCCCATGTTCTCAGCACCAGACCCAGTGGGCTCGCCCCAGGAGAAGGTCCCACATAAGTGAGTCCTGAGCTGTGCTAAGCCCCCAGCCAGAGAAAACGAACCCCTCCATCTCCAGGCTGCTTTAGCCCTGGGAAAGCAGGTGACGTGGGAAGAACCAGCGTGGAAATATTGCCTCTTTGGCACAGGTCTCATTGCTTTTTCTGCTGTCTTGCTGGCACGTACAGAGGATGCAGAGGGGAATTCCTTCCTCCCCAGGGACCTGGATCCAAAGGATTTTCAGTCAAAGCGCGCTGCCAGAAGCTTGACACGGTCAGTGATCCCTCCCTGTGCATGTTCTGGTGCATTGCCCAGCTCCTCCCAAGGAGCTGCTGGCTGCAAGGGGGCTATGGGTGGGTCTAATCCATGGTGATGGGAGCTCCCCAGTACAGCCGCAGTGGTGAGCTGGGTGCTGCTGGAAATGCTGTGCACATTGATGGGGACCTGCACCCAGGGAGAGAAGGGCAGAGGATTTTTTGATTCAGCTGCAGGTGGATGCAGACAGTTGGCGCAGTTCCTCTGGGTTTTCTCACTTGCAGTGCTCCCAAACAGAAAGCAGCAGGATTGAGGTAGACCAGATGTCCCCATAGCATCCTCTGCCCCATCTCCTCCTGCCTGCCCTGCCCAGCAGCTGGGTGACACTGGTGACAAGAGCAAAGCTGGCTGTGTCTCAGGGCAGGAGGAGAGACCTCTTCAGGCCTTCACATGGAGATCTGGAGACCCAGGCAGCAGTTTTCAGGAGGATGAAGCTCTCCTGGGCGGCTGCTGCCTTGCCCTTGTCTCTGCAGAGGAGCTGCTGCACTGGGCATAGCAGCCATCAGGCTGTGTGGGGCCATGGGCACCCTGTGCCTGGAGCTCTGTGCTTAATCAAACCAATTAGCAATTTAATCTTGTTAACAAACCAAGATAATTGCGGCATTATCAAATTAGGCAGCTGCATGGAAATGCCTGCTTAATAGCTGCTAATAGCTGGTCCAGATGGAGGAGGGAGGGCTGTGAGCTGTGACTAATGACTGGCAGGAGGTGTCATCAGGCGTCTCTGCCCTGGGCCACAGTGCCAGCCCGGGCTGCCTCGGTGCAGGGGTGGCCAGGGGAGTGCTGGGGCTCTGTCCCTGTCACCCCACCACCGCTGTGGCACCAGGCGTCCTGCTCCGAGGGGTTGCTTTGCTGTAAGGATGACAGAGATATTTTCCCCCCAGCAGGATACTGCACTGGTAAGAAGCAATGTCTGATTTTACACTGAATTCTGCTGATGAGCTCCCAGCCCTTGTTCTGGCTGCCCCTGATGGATCACCTGGTGTTTCCAGCATCCCCTGGCACTGCACGAGCTCTCCAGTTATCTCTGCCCTGCGTTGGCTGAGCTGAGCGCAGAGGTGGTCCTTCACCACAGGATGTCTTCCTTCTCAGTTACTGAATAATTTCTGAATCTTTGCCTCCCTCCGGTTCCTCCATGGGGGTGCCCCTGGAAGGACTCACTCAAGCAGATGCTCTCCCCCGCCTTAGCCAGGGACCTTCCAGTGTCTGCCTTGGGCCATGGGAGATGTGGATCCCACAGACAGAGGTTTTGTCCTGCTCTATTTGTGGGTGGTTTCAATACCCTGTTTCCTCAAAAGTAAGACAGGGTTTTATATTAATTTTTTGCTCCAAAAGATGCCCTTTTCCCCCCCCCTTTTTTTAACATGTACAGCTGCCTGGACACTATTTAAACTGACTTTTAAAATGAACTGTAACTTGAAGTTATTTTTGGAGTACGGCTTATATTTAAAGCATCCTCAAAAATCCTGAAGAACCACGCTAGAGCTTATTTTTGGGGTAGGTCTTATTTTTGGGAAAACAGGGTATCTTGGCCAGGTCATGCTGCTCTCCAGATGCCCTCACTTGTGCCCGGTGGTGGGGATCATCAGCCCAGCCCTTGTGCAGCAGCAGCTCCGGCACCAGGCCCCTTTCAGGCAGTACCAGCAGGATGCTGCTCCTGGGCAGGGGATGAGGGGGGTCGGGAGCTGGGGGGTTGCAGGGGCTGCCGGGCTGGGAGCTGCACGGTGGAGGCAATGGAGGCAAAGCGCCTTCTCCCAGCCAGACGCCAAAATACTCCTTTCCCTGTCATCCAGCACTCTCTGATTTTCGTCTTTGCTCTCCCTAGTGTGTGCAGATAGAACAGGGTCCTCCCCCCATCTGGGCTGGGTCTGCTTGTTGAGAATATGATGATGGGACATACAAGCCTGACATCACCCATGGCTCCAGGTAACAAGGCTGTGGAGGTCTGGCGGGCACTGTTTGCTTGATGCTCTGCCCTGCCGTGCCTGGTGGCAATGCCTGGCTCTGCTATTGCCCTGGGCAGGTCCCTCAGCCTGCACACCCTTTCTCCTGCTGATGTTTCTTAGCGTTTCCTGGATTTTTAGCCCTGGCATTCAGCTGTACAAAAGTTACAAGAATCAGTAAGGGTTGTGGTTTTTGTGCCCTGACTTAAGGTTTTCCTGGGCAATTCTCTTCAGCAGATTTTTCCTCAACAGCTTAGGTTCGGCAAGGGGCTCAGCACCGCTATGTAACGCTCTTCTCTGCATCCCCCCAGGCAGGCAGGGTCTGTCACCTTCCCCAAGCCCTGCCTGTCTCGGGGTGTGCCTGGGGGGACATGCCTTCTCCAAAGCCCCTTGCAGCCCACCAGGAGCATCCCCTAAAGCATCCCATCACATTTTGCTCTAGCCCCTTTCCATTTTCATCTCCTCCTGGGGTTTGTATACCTCTGGTGTGTAGCTGGACTGTTTTCACCCTCTTACCCAGGCAGAAATTTACGGGTGTGTGTGCCAGGGTGAGCTTGAAGAGAGGCGGGAGGAGGTGGGGAAAGGAGTTGCACATCACAAACACCCCTGGACAAGGTCTTTTATTTGTGAAAACAGCGGTGGGTGAGCAGGCAGCTTGTGGCACCGTGCGGCAGCTGTCAGCACGGTGCTCCTGGAGCCAAGGGGGTCTCTGAGCGTGGGCTGGTGGCTGTCCCCACCCTCCTGACAGCCGGCATTGGGCAGGACAAGCCTTAGCAGAGCTGTGGGCAGCTGGTGGATGCTGTGGGGGCATGGGGATGCTGAGATGGCTCTTGGTCTGTCCTAGGAGCAGGAGCTCACACTGGGGAAAGGGAAAGAAAACACAGGTTGCGTCTGGTACCTGGAGGAACCCCAGCCCACCTGTTTGGCCATCAAACACCCCACCAGCCTGACCAGAGCCACTGTCACCATATCCCCCCTCTGCTACCCAGGGAGGTGGGTGAAGGAGGGTGGGATCCCAAGACTCTACCATGGGAGAGGCTGGGGAAAAATGGGCGTGAGATGCATCTTGTGCCACAGGTGGACCGGCAGCACTTGTGGTTCGGCGGGCACTGCCGGCTGCTGTAGCACTGGTTGGGTGGGTTGGGCCGGGCACAGGTGACACGGACAGGTGGGCAGGACCAGGCGCTGCCTGCGAGAGGAGGGAGAGGTTTGCTCCAGGCTGCTGGCAGCTGAGGGACACAGGGGAGATGCTCCCCAGTGATTGCCCCCTCCTCTCCCATCCCAGAGCATTCCTGCAAACACAGCTGGCCTGCGCCTTATCCGAGGACATCTCGTACCTGTCGGCAGCTCTGTCCAGACGATGAGCATCCCCACCAGGAGGAGGGTGGCCAGAGTCTTCATGGTGCCCTGACCCAAGAGGTGAGAGCGTGGAGAGCTGAGGAACACTGGCATTTAAACCCTTCTCAGGGGAAGGGGTGGGAAGTTGGGCTGGGTGCTTGCCGACGTTTTTACATTTTTCCTCTGCCGTTACGTGGTGTTTTCAGGAAGCTTTTTGCACAAGATATAAATGGGATTGTTCAGTTGCTCAAAAAGCAGTTATTCCATTGCACAACAGTCCCTTGCAACCACATCTGGGGCTGAGAAACAAGCTAAAGGGAGATGGTCGAGGGCATCATTGCCCAAGCAGGCTGGAGGTGGTAGAGTTGCTCTCTCCTCTCCTGGGCAGGACCGCTTCTCCAGGCAATACTGTTGTGGTGACCACATCGTGCTGCCTTCTGGGGGTCTGTTATGTGTGTTTCCCTCAGTACCCTGCTTCCATGTGGACCCACAAACCAAACCCTACAGCATGATCCCCATCAGCAATGGTCCAGAGCATGGGCTGCCTGTGCCTTTCCAGGGATGGTGCTCGGAGGTTTTCTCAGATGAAACTTGCCCCAAACCCTCCTGGCTCCTGCCAAACCAATGGTATAAGCTGGTGTGGGGAAAGCAGCTTTGGCTTAGCCAAGGGTGAGTGTTTCCCAAGCTCTGTGGGGGTGACCCAAACCCCAGCATCTTCTCTGGGTGGCAGCTGGAAGCAGGTCAGCACTGGAAGAAAGTGTTTGGCCTCACCAGGGTAGGATCATTTGCTCCATACAGCCCTGTCACGAGCCAAAATTCCCTGTACAGCACAAGGACAGCGTGACTGAGCCCCAGCTCTTGGTGGCTGCAGGGATCAGGGGCTGTGGTCATTGTTCAGATGGCAAAAATCTCAGCAACCTTCAGACTGACTCCATCTGCTCCTCTCCTCCCAAGGAGATTGTACCCCCGTCTGGGCAAAGCTGTTTTAAGTGCTCGTGGGCAATGGGAAATTACTCCATTTCCCACCAATGGGTCAATGTGCTCCTCACCTCGTGTAACACATTACCGGAGCTTTTCCTTGGGATTTCTGAGGCTGGCAGAAACCAGAGCTGTGCTGGAAACAAGTGCTGGGAATTACCCGGGAGGGGAAGGGACTCTTTGGGAAACACCTCCTGCTCCTGCCCCAGCCTCCGGAGCCCCCACTTTCCTTCCAGGGCATGGTGGGCATCCACTGTGCCCTTTCCTGCTCAGAGTTCCCTGCTCATGTTTTGATGAGCCATATTAACTGGACCTTAACTGACTGGATATTTGTTAATTGTTGCCCAGTTTCCCTAATTATTCTGAGGCTGCATTTAGCTCTTTGTGTAGTAGTTTATTTAATAACCAGGAGAGCTTTTAGCCAATCCAAATAGGCCTTCTGGGCCATGCACCAACAATTTAGCACTTTTAATGAGAAATACAAGCATTGCATTAATTTTTAAGCAATCTGTTGGCATCCAGCTACTCCCGGGGCCAGAGGGGACAGTGCTGGGCTCCCAGCAGATGCCAGGATCCAGCTGAGCTGGTGCTTGGGCAGCATCTCTAAGAGAGGAGAAAACACCAAGGAGCAATGCTTGATTCAGCTGCAGAGAAGCTGGGGGGAAGGAAATCCATCTGAATAACTTTTGATAGTGATTTGTCCATACAGATGAAGTCTAAAATCTGCTTTTATTGCAAATTCCCATGGAATAACCGAAATCATGGCATTTCTGTGCACAGGACTGCCTGCAGTCCCTGTGTGCGCGGTACCCAGCACCCCAGGGTCCTGTAGAGCCGTCCCCATCCCACACTGCTCGCACTCTTCTCCCTGAAAAGCACTTTGTGAACCTCCTCCCCAGGCAGCCAGGCCTGAGCTGTGCAGCACCAAGCATATTGCCGGCTGATGCTGCATTTTCCCAGCCAGGCCAGGGCTCTCTGGTTTGTTTCACCCCATGATGGCAAGAAGTGAGACCAGCAGCCCCCAGTCCCCCAGCTCAGGACTTGACCATGGCCAAGTCCCAGCCTCAACAGGGTGCACAAAGCACTCAAGGGCCAAGCAGCCCTTGTCCCCTAGCAGGTGATGCAATGCTTTCAGCCTGATGCTGAGCTCCATCCCTCCATCCACCCATTCCCAGCTCATGGATGAGGATTCTTCACTCACCCTTCCAGACGCCCAGGAGAACAGGGTGTCCCCAGCACACCCTCATTAGCGCTGGTATCTGGTGCCATCTAGTGAAACGCCATTAATGAGGCTCTGCACTACCATGCAGACCTGGCCCTGCTCCCAGATGCAATCCCACAGCCTGTCCTGGGGATGCTTCCCCAAAAGTCTGGATGCCCAGCTCCTGCTGCCCTTTCCTGTGCCCCCCCTTCCCCTCTCACACCTCCCCACCGATGCTTTGCCATCCCTCAGGCCACCGTGCTGCCCTCATCGAGCCTCTCCATCTCACCACTAGCCCAGCTCCACTTTGTCTACAACTTCCCTTAATATTTGCAACAATTACACTGGGCCAACTGAGGCTTAATTGTGCCCTCAGGGTGTGCTGTTATCTGCTCTAATCAAGCCTATAATTAAATCCCAAACTCAGCTAACCACTTCCTTTTTTCCTTTTTTAAATTATTATCATTTTAATTATAATTTTTTTCCCTGCAGTTACTGTGCATTTTTAGGGTGCTGCATACAAAGCAGGGAAGTCCCAGCCGCCAGTTTTGGGGTTGCAGAACACCGCTGTGAGTTGTTGGTCCCTGTGCTCTGTAGTAATAGGATCTGGCTTGGATGTGGCTTGTGACCAGCAGCACCTTCCTAAATCCCCTTAGGGCTGTCTGCTGGGCTGTGGAGTAGATGAGAGAGACGAGGGGGGTTTGGAGCGGAGGGTGTGCACGGATGGGATATGGGGATGATGGGTGGGATATGGGGGTGATGGGTGGGATATGGGGGTGATGGGTGGGATATGGGGCTGCCAGGAGGGCCATGCACAGAGCTAACAAGCAGTGCTTCATTTGCCAGCCCAGTAAACAGATATAATGAGGCTACAAATGCCCCAGTCCACGACAGCCAGGACAAGAGCCCTGTTCACGAGCCATCAAACCCGTATGCTGAGCTGGGGAACCACTGCTTTTGATTGCATGTGGAAAAAGCTACTCCTTGCCTCATAAAGTGAATACCTGAGCGGTTTCCTGTTCCTCCTCCCGCCCCAGCAAGTCCCACAACCCCAACCAGGACCTGCTTTCAGCCTCCTGCTCCTCAACTCCAAATCCTAGCCTCAAGTACACAAAACCTCACCACATCCCACGCTCACACACCCTAGGATGCCCCTGGAAGGAAGACCAGCAGGAGAGGCCCCTTCAGCCGCCCCTGAAAGTGCCCTACAAACCCCTCAGGAATATTCACGGCAGTGGAAACAGCCAGGATCTGCAAAGCAAACTGGCCAAGGTGGGAGCTGGAGGCACTAACAGCACCCTGGGGGAAAAGGAGCTGTGGTGTGAGCCCAGGGCTGTCACCCTCTTCCTCCTTCTCCTCCTCCTCCTCCCTGCAGCCCAGGGAGCTCAGCACCCTGCACGGCCCCATGACCCCCCCCCAGGGCACACAAATCCCTCCTGCACCAATTGCCAGTTCAGAAGCAACAGCTCCTCTCAGTCCCACCTCGCTGTCACCTCCTGGGTAAGGGACCAGCAAGCCAAGTAGGTACATAAAAGACCCCTCCAAAAACCTGTCATTGTCCCTGTCCAGCAGCCTCTGGCTGTGCACAGGAGACAGGGCTACGTGATGTCCTTCCCCCGAAGTGTGGGGCTGCATCAAGGTGGGCTCCTATGATTCAAAAGCTACCTCTGCACCATGCACCTGGAGGAGATGGGTCCCTGACTGCCTCAGCATCCCTCCCCATGCAGCCAGCCACGCAGCCCGGTGGCTCTCCCGCCCCTGGCAGACGTGTCACCACACCAGGGCCACATCCCCCATGGGTGTAAGTGGCCCTGCACCCCTGGCTTGGCACGTTTGCACCCCCATAAAGCAGGCACAGAGCTCCTGGTGCTCCGATAAGCACAAACTACGCAGCAAACACTGGAGATGGTGACAAAGTGCCCAGGGCATGCTGGCTTCCTCCAGCTGGTCTGTGGCATCCTGGGCTGCCCACAGAACAAGGGTTTTCCCAAAGGATTCCTGGAGCCTAAGGACAGGGGCCTTTGCAAAAGCCAGAGGCCCCTCTTCTGAGGCAGAGATCCCCCAACAGCCCAGCCAAAAGCAGAGAGATGCGTCATACAAATCTTCAGGGTGTTTATTGTCAGGATAGAATTTTCTATATATATAAAAGAAGTGTTTAAAAATAGCACTACCCTGCTCTCAAAATATTTTTTATATATATATATATATATACACACACATAGATATTTATAGAATGAATTAGTACCATTTTGCTATGTGATAAAAGACCAAACAAGATAATGACCAATTTTGAAACAATTCTGCCAAAACAAGGGCAAGGAGATCTGCCCATTCCTGACGCCCGCTTTCTGCACACCCAGGCACCATGCCCGGGACAGACAGCGCTGTGCTCTGCCCATGGCACCGGCTCTCCCTGCCCCACTGCTTGGCAGCAGATACTGAGACGGCAGAAGCTCTCAGGATGTTGTTTTCTCTTGCAAAGCAGCTTGCTGGGCGCTGGGGGGGCTGCATGGGGGCCGGTTCAATCCAGCCACTTTGGGAAAAGGCCGGGTGTCGCACCGCCTCCTCCAAAGCCCAGCCTGCCCACACAGGTGTCCACCTCACCCAGACCAGCCAGTTCAGAGGAACGAGGCAACAGTGATGGCCGAACCCCTCGGCTTTGCAGCAGGGGTTTTTGCTCAAGTTCTTTTAGTTTTGTTGGTTTTCGGGGTTTTTTTTAGGATTTTTTTTTTTTTTTTTTAAATACACGCCACATCCCTCTTGGGATTTTGCGATACAAGAACAAACACTGATGCTTTACAATAACCTAGCAATAACAATGCCACGCAGCTACTGTACGACCCCGTGTCCCATCTGAGTGCTGCGGCCCTCTGCAAGGATCACTTCTTTTTGGCAATCTGCTTCTCCAAATCTTCGAGTCTGGCTGTCATCTGAGCAAGTAAACATGCTAAGGAAACTGTGAGCGAGACGGTCTGGTGGGCAAAGGGTTTCTCACCCTTGAAGGAGCCTAAAATTTTCCCCATTCCCTTTTACCCTTCCCTCCCTTCCCTGTGTGCAGTCTGTCCCCAGGCTGCCCTGCACCCTGGCAAGCCCAGGTATCACCCAAAGGATATTTTTCTCGGTCAGGCTCTGCAGGATGGCCACAGTGTTCGTCTGGAACTGCACCAGCGCCTCGCACTCACACGGGCTGCGGATCTCCGTCTCGCCTTTGCTCTCCTCTGCAACCGGGGGTTTGGGGACAGTGAGCAGCACAGCCACGCGGTGCCTGGTTCTTCCCCTCCTCCTAATGCCACCCACTGGGGCTTTCATCCCATTTTCCCCCTCTTCTTGCAGCCTCACTCCTTTTTGCCAGGCTCCATCCCTGCTAGCCCCGCAGGCTGGCTGCCAGGCATCCCGCCAGGCATCCCGCAGAGCTGCTGCACATGGGGTCACAGCGTGCTGAGGACAGCCAGTGTGGAGCTTTGGTTCTCCTTCAAGCTGGGGTGGCAGGGGAGATGCTGACCTCACATGTGCAGCCCCATGGGAGCCCCTGGGGTTTTCAAGAGCTCTGGGGAGCCCCAGCCTGTCGCGGGGCAGGGAGACCCTCACAATAACCCAGCGTGGTCTTCCTGCACCCAGCGGCAGAAGCACAGATCTGGAGGAGATGGGCCACCCTTGGAGCTGGGGCAGCATTCCTTCAGGCACGGTGTGACCCCAGCCTCTGCCCATGTACGGCACTGGGATGGCCACATAAACCCCACTTTTGCATTAAACCCCCCAACTCCACCTTCTCTTGTTCCAAATCCCTCCCTGATAACCACCTCTATATCCACAACAGCCTGGTGAGATCCAGAGACAGCCTAGGCTGACAGCAGGCCAGCTCAACCATGGGCTATGTGACACAGGGTGACAGACATACAAACCACCCCCCCAGCTCTGCAGGGAGAGCAGGGTTCCCCTGGATCAAATCTGAGCCCCCCGCTGTGGCCAGGGGCACCCACCTGGACAGATGTTCAGCTTGAAGTTCTCCACGAGGTGGGTCATGGTGGTGAAGTCCGCCGAGTAGGAGAAGTGCTGCTCCACCGGTTCGGAGGCAATTGCTCTCAGCTCCTCTTCCACGGCCTTACCAACACCCACGGCAAACATGACAATCCCTGTGTGGCAAAGATGGATCCTGAGCACTGCACCAGCCACCCCACATCAAACAGCCCCGATACCAGAGGAAGCGAAGCTGAGGATGCAGAATTCCCCCTGGGCTTCCCAAATGCACAGCAGGAATTTGGGAAGGACAGGCAGGAGCACAGCAGCACTGCCATGGTGCAGGCTGCTGCACAAAGGCTGCTGCTCCCAGCCCCCTGTGACCACAGCAGGGGCACATCTGTCCTGCAGACCTGGGCGATGGAGCACCCCAAGGTTGGATGATGCAGCCTGTCCCAGAGCCAGTCACCCTGAGGAACCATCCTGGGATGCCCAAAGCACTGCAATTTGGGTTCTCTGGCCCCCCTACCTGACTCCTTTGCTCTCCTGGCCCATTCGGAGATGTCATCTTGAGAGCGCCCATCTGTGAAGACAAGCCCAATTCTGGGGACATTATGGGAGAGAGGCCTGGCACCTTCCAGCTCAGAGAAGCTGTGCTCCACCATGTGCTTGAGGGCAAGGCCAGTCATGGTCCCTTTCTCCATGTACTCCACCTCCATCACCGCCTTCTTGATCTCGTCCGCGCTGTGGTACTTGTTGAGGGGGAACTCAGTGTGGACGCGGCTGGAGTACTGCACCAGCCCCACGCGCGTGCCGTGGGGGGACACGTCCAGCAGGTCCACAATGCGGTTCACAAACTGCTTCACCAGCTCAAAGTTTTGGGGTCGGACGCTCTTGGAGCCATCGATCACCATCACCAGGTCAACGTGTCCAGACCCACACTCTGTGGGCACAAAGGAAAGGTGAGAAGGGACCAGCCTGGCCAGGGTCAGCCTTGGGGTGAAGATTCCCAGGGCTGGAGCATGGTTGCTGGGCTTTAGGACACCACATGGGCCCCCTGGACCCCCTGCAGTCAGGGTGAGGCGGGGAAGCGGAGCAAAGCGTGCCCAGAAATCTCAGCCCAAAAATCTCCACTGCCACCCCAGGGTCCCCTGAAAATCCCCCCTAGGTCTTCCTCTTCCTGAACCTTTCCTCAAAGCTCCTGTTGCTTCTTCTGAGAACACACACCGGCACCCATCCCTGCAGCAGCTGAGGTGCTCCCCCAAGCCCATCTGGCTCTCTGCCCTCCAACCCAGCTCAAAGCCACCCTTAGACTCCCAGCTTAGTATCAGGTAAGACCAGAGCCCAGATGAGGAGGATGCCAAGAGCCATGTCCCGGTACTCACTGCTGCATGCCTTGCCATCAGCCTGGAGCTGCTGGCCATCAGGGCACACGCAGTGGTAAGAACCCTCCGTGCTCACACACTTGAACTCGCAGCCGTGATCCACCCCATTGCAGAGGTCAGTGGCTGGAAGACAAGCCAAGGGCACAGGGTTATCCCCACCCCACAGCCCTTCCCCTGGGGACCAAGCAGGACATAGAGAAACTGGCCACAATGTCATGCTGGGACGTACCCCTGCAGGACCTGCCGTCGGGTTGCAGGGTGAAGCCGCTGCGGCAGCGGCAGTAGTGCCCGCTGGGGATGCTCACACACTCGTGCTGGCAGCTGTGGTTCCCGAAGCTGCAGTAATCGATCACTGGTGAGAGAAGGAGAGGGGTGGGCAGAAAGGGAGAGACAGGAGGAGGAGGGAGGGAGTGAGAAGCAAATGAATGGAGAGGAAAGGAGAGGGACACTTACTCGTGCAGCTCCTCTTGTCCTGGTTGAGGTAGTAACCCGCGCGGCAGCGGCAGGAGTATGACCCACGAGCGCTGACACAGTGGTGCTGACAGCCGTGTCTCCCATCTGCACACGCATCAATGGCTGCAGGGGAACAGGACACCCATCACCCTCCTGTCCCCATCTCCCTGGGGCTGTGAGGGACCTCCCAGCATTCTGAGACAAGAAAGAAAAGTTCTGGGGCAGTAGCCAGAACAAACTAATAACAGCTTTGTATTCAAAATACAGAGCCAAAACACAGTGCGTTTTGGTGGCTGGGACATGCATCGTCCTGTACCCACTGCCCCACAGCTTCCCCTGGTGACAGGCAGCCCACTGTGTTCACATGAGCCACAAGTGTCCCATGGCAGAGAGGTGACCAAGATTTAGCAATGCTGAGCACCACCCACAGCCATTACAGGCCCAGAGGCTGCAGGCACAGAGCACCCAGGCTGCTGCTGGCCTTGCAGGGTCCTCTGCTGCTTCTCAGCTGCCTTTCATTAGACCTGTCACTACAAGTCCTCTACAAGAGCTAGGATAATAAAAGAGTTTTTACGGGAACAGGTTCTTCCATCCACGTTGAGCCTGTAGCCTGGGTTGCATTCGCAGTAGAAGGAGCCAGGGGTGCTGATGCAGCTGTGCTGGCAGCCGTGGTCCCGCTCCATGCACATGTCCACCCCTGCAAGACAGAAAGGTCATCAGAGAGGCTCAAGGACAGGCCAGATACGGGGGAATCCCAGCTCCAGCACACACCCTGTCCCTGCAGCTGAAGCCACCAGGGTGACCCGCACAGCCCCAGTTCCTCCAGCCCCAGCGCTCACCTGCTGATTTCCAGCACACAGACACGAATACCATGTGAGGCAGGTTCCTGAACCGCCTCGGCTTTCAGATCTACCAGAGCACTAAATCAACACTCAATATTAATTGACACTGTCGATAGCTTAAGCTGAGTAAGCAAAAGCTTGAGATCAGCCAGAACGTGCTGAAGGAGCCAGGTCTGCGTGTCCATGCAGCCAGGAGCCTGCAGAGCTGGCTGGGAATCACAGAATAGTTTGGGTTGTAAGGACCTGCTAAGCCCATCCAGTCCAACTCCTGCCATGGGCAGGGACATCTTCACCAGCTCAGGTTGCTCAGAGCCCCATCCAGCCTGGCCTGGGATGTCTCCAGGGATGGTTCATCCACCACCTCTCTGGGCAACCTGGGCCAGGGTCTTGCCACCCTCAGTGTAAAACAATTTCTTTCTCATGTTTAGCCTGATTCTCTCCTCTTCTAGTTTAAAACCATCATCCCTTGTCCTATCACAATGGGCCCTGTTAGGAAGCAGGCACAAGGGTAGGCAGGTGACGGGCAGGACTTTGTAAGCAAAGGCATAAAGTGCAGGAAAATATCAGGGTCCTGGGGGACAATATCTGGTCAGCCCCTGACCCCCAGCAAGCAGGGACTCCCCATGGCACTGACACAGAGCACTCATGTGTCCCTGGCTGGGAAATGCTGCCTGACAGATGCTGCCAGCTGCCTTCTGCCCTTCAACAGATGCTGAAGCATGTCAGCAAGGTTGTGCCAGCCCGCTGCAGTGCCAGGTCACCAGCAAAGCCTCCCAGCATGGCAGGGGACAGACAGGTCCCAGCCTGTGAGCTCCTGACCCACACCAGTATGGCCACAGTGCGAGCCACCCACCAGCTCCCAGCCAACACCGGCCAGAAGCTCCAGAGCAAAACCACACAGCCAGGGGTTTATCAAACAAATGTGCATACAGCAGATGCCATGCACGTGTCTGCATAGGAGGGAGACCCTGCTAGAGCCACATCAAAAGGTACACAGGGTTCTGGGACATGTCACCCATCCCTGTCACACCCAGGGAAACGAGCTCCACATTTCCTACTCTCTAATATGTCCATCACTGCTGCCACGATGCCCTGGCTTGGGGCAGAGCTACCAGGCACAGCAGGAGAAAAGTGCTGGCTTTCAATGCTTTCAAAGCGTTCCTTAACTCACCCCAGGAAAGGTGAGCAAGAGGAAAGGCCACCTGTCCCAGTACCTCATTGGGGAGGCTTCTTCCCTGTCCATGCTGCTCCTAGAGAGGGCAGCCACCCCAAACACCCCTCTGAAGGTCATCTTCTAACCCAGGTGAGAAGCTGGCACCAGGGCCACCCTCACACCCCGCAGCCACAGCTCTCACCCACCACAGAGCTTGTCCTGGAACTGCTTCCCGAACTGCTGGATGAGCTCGAAGGACTCCACCAGGAAGACGTGCTCCTCCAGCGGCGGCGAGGCCATGGCCCGCAGAGAGTTCATGTCTGCCCGCTGGATGCCCACGGCATAGATCTCAATGCCAGCATTCCGGGCTTGGGTGGCCACCTCGGTGACACGGTCCTGGGGTCGTCCATCTGTCACGATGATGGCGATGCGGGGAATCTTCTTGTGCAGAGGCCGTGCGCCCTCCTGCGTGGTGAAGGCCACGTTCATGGCATATTGGATGGCCAGCCCCGTCATGGTGCCCTGGGCCAGCGGGACGATGCTGTTGATGGCCTTCTCCATGTCTGCTCGTGTGAAGAAGGTCTTGAGGGAGAAGATGTTTTGCACCTGGCTGGAGTACTGGATCACCCCCACTCGTGTGGCGTTGGGGCCCACGTCTAGGCTGCCAATGATGTCCATCATGAACTGCCGCATGGTCTCGAACTCGAACGGCCGCACACTGCGGGAGCTGTCGATCACAAACACGATGTCCATGGGACCCGTCCGGCACTTCAGGGCTGGAAGGGCACAAAGAGATGGCTCAGTCTCGTGACCACCTGTAATAAACAGAGCTGGGAGCAGAGACATCCCTGCTGTGTGGCTTGAGGGGTGCTCAGTGGGGGATGGAGAGGACAGGTCTGGGCAGCCCCCACAGACCAGCACCTTCCCACTGCCATGCAAACACATGGAGGGTGCTGGCAGAGTGAGGGAGATGTGCCTTGGCCATGGGGCTGTGGGGAATGGCAATGTCCCTTCCTCCCCAGCACTGTCCCTGCAGCCAGACCCAGCTCCTGCTCCCTGTATTTCCACAGCAAACAGCCCCAGGGACTGCAGAAACACCTCTCTGGCTGTCGGCATCTACTCTGGCAAGGCTTAGGCATGGGTTTAGGCAGCAGTGTCTTTATCTCTGCAGCAAATCAGAGCATCAAAGTGTAAAACAATCCTGTGCTCCACGCTGTCCTCTGCAAGCTGCAGGTCCTGCTCCAGACCTCTGCACCACATGGGCTCTGCTGCCACACAGGAAAATGCTGCTCATTCTTCTGTTCCCCTTGCAGCTCCAGCCTCCCCTGGTTTTTACTGCATTTTGCCAGTTTCCGCCTAAAACCAGGGCTTCCTTTGTTGTTCGGGTTTTTTTGTTTGTTTGTTTGTGTTTGTTGCTTGGGTTTTTTTTAAGGAAATACAATGAGACAGTGAAATGCACAGCTAAGGGCATGCACACAGAGGGGATCGAGCCAAGGAGCCTCTCTTGGACATATGGGTGCTACTTCCAGTGCAAACCGGGAGAATGTTTAGCAAGTTAAATGCCAATGAATATATTTTGCTTGGCTTCTGCAGAACCAAGCCTGGGAGAATTTGGCCCTAAGGATAAGCAAACACTTTGAGTCCCCTGGGATGATGCCCAGACCTGAACTGTCATCTCAGCTGCTGCAAACATCTCCAAGACATACTTGGGTCCTTTCTCCATTCGGCGCCTTCACTGTTTTTAAACTCTGCCCTGGGAGGAGAGAGGCTGGTGCCCCTGGGTTTGCTTTGTCCCCCTATCAGCAGAGATGCACAGGGAGGGGGTTCCCCTCACACCTGTGCCTCCTGCCAAGGTTGAAGCCCATGGGCAGGAGGGTGACAACCCCTGAGCTGGGCTGTGTCAAGGCTGAGGATGTGCCCAGAGTAAGTGGCACCAGGCTTGGGCTCCTGCTCCCCTGGGCAGCGCCGGGGAGTTTGGGTTCCACTCCTGGGGGGATCCTCCATCCTCCTGGGGATGCCTCCAAAGAAGCAGCATCAGTTCTCCCTACCTCTACGCAGAAAGCTGTCCCCTGAGGGCTTCATCACCCCAATGCTCTTGCTTCTCTCTCCTGTGCCAATTCCCACTGGCTGGGGCTCACCTGCGGGTTTTGGTCTGGCTTCCAGCGTCATCAGGAGAAGCAGGAGGAGAGGGGCAACAGGCAGGAGCTTCATCATGATTCTGCAAGACCACATGATTCCAGGGCTGGGGGGAATTGCTGCAGAGAGAAGATGATGTGCAATCAGTGCTGAGAGTGGGCTGAGCCACGGCGTGACATTCACCTGCAGTGGCTGTCCCCAGGCAGCACCAAAAACCTCAAGCAGCAGCAGTTTTGACAGATCCATCCCCAAAATTCTCTGAACCCACGAGGGACTTTTCCCATTCGAGGACTGGCAGTCTCAGCACAGCTAAATTTCATTACAGTAGCAATGATCTGCCAAAGGGTCTGATTTTCTGCTCTGGGTGGAGCTGGCCGTGGGACAAGCCTTATTTTCACTTGCAAACCAGGCGGATGGGATGTTCAGCCAAATGCTTTTTCTCTGGCGGTGCAGCTGCTCTCCACAGCCAGCCCAAGAGTGGGAAAGCTGCACCCGGGGCCATGGAGCACGGGCCCTCCTGACGCTCCCTCCCCTCGGGAAGAGAAGCCTCCAGATGAAACGCCAGCACAGACAAGTGTGGCTCACAAGTCTATTAGAGTCCCTGGCAAAGATCATTTTCCCAAGAAGCTCCATAAACCTATTTTCTGCCTTTTTCCAAAGTGCCTTCGGAGAGCTGAAGCCTCTGCAGGCACAGGGTTCCGCAGTACCCGCGCAGATGGGATTACACCCATTCCTCTGGGCAGGTGCTGGGTGAAGCAGCACCAGCCCGCTGCGGTCCTTCATGTCACCCTGGGGGACCCCACCACTCTGTCACCAGTGCCTCGCAGCTCTCCCATTCCTGCTGGCTTTTCCAAGGGATGTTCTGCACCCCTCTCCACAGCTTTTTCATGTGTTCAAGGCAGGATAGTTAGAGGAAAAGGTATTTAGACCGGTTATCCAAAACCTCAGATTGTCACTTGTCTCCCTCCCCACCCACCTCCGCATTGCATTGCCTTTCCCTACATGACTTCTGCAGGGACATGGATTTATTTGGTTTATTTTCATTCCAGCTCTGGTTGGAAACCCAAGGTGCTGGGGGTGGGAAATTCCACAGTTAATGTGGCTTCCCCCAGGAGACATGCAGCGCCGCAATCGGGCACAGATACTAGAAGGGTGCTTTTAAAAAAAGCACACGGAAATTCATTTTATCAGCAGTTATCAGCCGATATTTATTTAGCCCCAGGAGGTCTCAGCTGTAATTCATCACTAGGGCTGCCACTTAATTACTCAGTGGTCACGTGCAGCCCTGAACCTCATGTACTTGATAGCAGCGATGCTGATACTAGGTTTCACAGCTGCATCTTAAGATTGTCTCCAGACTCAGAGTTTGCACCTGAAAAATTATATTGAAGAAGCAGAAGGACAGAAAAGGGCTACAAGAGGAAACTGGGATCCAGAATACCAGCCTCAAAGTGAGAGACACGGCCTTTTCATGGGGTGCATGAGCAGCCCAGGCACCTGGGACACGCAGCTCCGCAGCGGGTGTCAGGAGCTGCCATGGAGCCGGCGGTGGGGCTGGTGGGATGGTACCAGGCTGCAAGGAGGCTGCAGCCCTACAGCCACTTTCTAGGAAGCCGTGGGGCTGAGGCGAGCTTTGGTTTGTGGCCGGGACCACTCGGGTGCCTGTGCCCCCTCCCAGGAACACCATCAAGGAGCAAACAGCCCCTCCTATCCAAGCTTTGTCTCCCCATTTATTTAGCAAATTCTTTTTCCAGTGATGCCTTTTTTTGGGAGAAAGCACTCACTAATCACTAAATATTTTGGGGACAGCTATGCCACCTATAACATTTATGCAGCTCTCAGCTCTCCAAGCCTCCCTGCAATGGTAGGCTGGCACGCAGCCTTCGTCTCGCGGCATCCAGAGAGCTTCAAAGCCAGCCCGGAGAGAGGAATGAGCTCTTGGGCCAGGAACCAAGGAGGAGGAAACCAGTTCATGACTGATCTATTTTTAACAGCATCTGAGCTTCGGATGAAGTCTTGGCACTTCCCACAGCTGAGTGGCTGATGCTGCGTGTGCAGGGCAGGGCACAGCTCAGCCTTGTGTCCAGCACCAGTCCTGGCAGTACAGACCCTGGATGGGACAGTGCTCTGGTCCCTAATTCAGTGTGACACCCAGCCCTGCCCCAGCAGTAAAGAAATGGGGATAGGGAAGCAAAGGTGATGGGACAGATGCCCCTGTGTATCTCTCCCACCATCCCACACTGGACAACTTCCCCTGTTACCTGCTCTCCTCACTCCCCTGGGGCTGGCAGCACTGGGACTGATTTGCAGTCCCTTGGGGGTTCCCCCCACCCCGAGGACTCCTGCACCCCCCAGAGTCCCAAGCCACCAGCCAGGAGTGGGAGGGAGATGGGTGGGAAGTGACCGGCTGGCAGGCAGGTGCTGCAAGTCAAGGCAAACACAGCACCGGCTGCAGCACCAGAGACCTTGAGATAACGCTGAGCTATAAAGGAAAAAAGGTCCAGGCAGGGCCAGCACTGCTGGCCGGGCTGGCTCAGCCAAAAGCTGCGGTGGCCAAACCAAGAGGGACACTCGGACCATCTCCTGCCTGTTTAGAGCAACGCAAGGGGTAAGCCAGCCCGTTGTTTGTCTCTGCTGAAGGAGATGCTCAGTACACGGTGCAAGGAGGGTGACCAAGCGAAGAGTCACACATAAAGACAGAAGGGCCAGCAATGACCCCAGCCTTCTCTCAGCTCCCCTCGGACAAGAAGAACGTGGAGATGAATCCCCAAACAGGTAAGCCAACACACCTTCCCCAAGCACCTTCCCTGGGCAGCCCCTCGGGGCACTCACATCCCTCCCAGCTCTGCCGCTTGTCTGTCTGCTCTCCCTGCCAAGCGCTGAGTCTCAGGAAAAACAGCTGCTTCAGGTTTCAGCGTGGCCTGCTTGGCAGCTCTCTCCTGGCTACAGGTTAACAGAAATACCCTGAATATTCCCCTTCTGGTTCACCCCCACAGGTGGGACCTGGGTGCATCCTCCCTTGGCCGAGCCCAAAGGATAGGGCATGGCAGGGCGAGGGATGCAGCCAGCCCTGCACCTCCTCGCTGTTACAGGGGTCATGGCTTTACATGTAGAATAGTAGAGGAGGTGAAGCAGAGAGAGAAAGAAGGGGTGAAAGGCTCAGGAGGTGGCAGTGCATTCACAGCCCAGGAAAAGTCCTCACTGTAGCGTCACAAGGAGGAAAGCAGGTTGTGGACAATGGCTACGGAGCCATGAGCCAGGTCTCAGGTACAACCATGTGGAAGATATCATACAGCTGGGCACACCAGCCTTTAGCTGAGATTTTGGTTTACAGCAATAAAACCACACAACTCCAGTCACCTGTCTGGACTTGGCAGATCTTTGGCACGTTGTGGGAGCTGCAGCAGCTCTGTCCTGGCTCCAGACCCCATGAGAAGCTAGGACAAGGTGTCGCTGTGCATTGCCAGGAACGGGACATGGCCGGGGGCCCCTTACTGATCAGGGTCACCCAGCAGGAGCAAAGCCAGAGGGCTGCCCTGCGCAGCTGGCCCATGCACAGGAGGAGACATGCACAGCGTGCCTGGGCACGCACAGCAGGGCTGCACCACACTGATGCTGGGTGTGCTACCAGCTAATAGCACATATTTTTGTGCTGGAAACCTCGGCTGATGCTAGAGCAGCACTAGACATGATGCTCCTAAGAGTCAGCTGCCTCGTCTGCCTCTCCATGCATGCTGCTTTGTTCTTTAGAGCTTTTCTTTGTGGAGACCCAACCAGACAGTTTTGTCAGGCCATAATTCAACTCCCACACAAGTGTTATTTGATGAAAGGGCCAAAAAAAGCCCCAAAACAGGCTCAGGAGCCTGGACACAGGTTCCTTGTGCTTAGGACACCAGAGTCCTGCCAGGACAAGAGCAGAAAGGCAGCAAGAGCTGGCTTTAGCCTGGAGGAGGGGGAGGCAAATTTTCATGTCCTCGGCAGGACAGTAAGTCCTTTGAGTCCATGCCCAAGAGAAAGACTGTCCAAAAAGTACACATGGGACCAAGAGAAGATGACTGCAGTGTGTCTTGCCCCAGGCACAGAGGACAATGAAGCAAGCAGAGCTACCTGGAGAGGTGCAGACAACTTACATCAAGCTGAAAGCACCTCTTCATGTCAGATTTTGCTGTGGAACACCAGATGGACCACTGGTACGTTGTCTTTGTATTTGCAAGACCCTCAAGCTGTGTAAACAGATGAGGCCTGGGACAGCCTTGGAGCTGGATCCACCCTCTTCCGGGGGCTTCCCCAAAGGCTGGTTTCTCTCAACACAATCCACAATCTCTAGGTGCTCCCTGCCTGCAGGTGCATGGTTCGCAGCAGTGCCTCTGCTGCCCACGAGCACCAAACCCACCCTCAGGACCATCTAACAGGCAGCACTGACCGTGCACCCCACCACAGTTCCAGCATCCCAACATTCATCCTCCACAGTGGCTTGGTGACAAGTTGCATAGCCCACAGGAGAGGACAGCAAAGCAGTTTTCAGAGCAAGGACGTGTCAGGGAGCACAAGCATGTCAAGACCAGGAAAACTGCATTGATTTCTAGTCCAAAATGGTTTTTTTCCCCCTTTTGAAGGACTGGTGTGTCCTTGGTTCTTCCCAAACACACGTGTGGGAGAACAAGAGCAGGCTCTCTCCAGGACATCGCAGTGCTCTCCGGTTACAGTGCTACGGCAGCTTGAATGGGCCAAGTGCCACCTGGAAGGACACGTTTGAAAGACAAGGCTGCATTTCTCAAACAGCACATCATGGTGCCAAACCCAACAGGAGCGAACCGGCAGGAGTGCTGTGACAGGAAAACCTTGCTGGATGTGGAAGGGACTTCTTTTTCTCTTTTCTTGCTCCCCCAAAGAATGAATTCCTCATTTTATGGGGCCCACTCCTGCGCTCACCAGGATTAGCGCGTTCACAGGGAGGGCAGGAGGAAGACGGGTTTCTTGTCCAGGTCCATGTGCAGGCTGAGTGACAGATGCCTTATGGACTTAACATCGTACAAGTCCCAACAGGCTTACACTATTCCCTAACATACTATGAGACAAAGTCCCTTTGGGAGGGAAATGCCAGGTGTAGCAACGAACAGAGCATCCCCTTTTAGATGTTCTCCACGACAGCACGTGGGTTCTTTGTCTGTCACCCATCTATTCCTAAAAGACCTGGCAGTGCTGTGCAGCTGAGCTGGGAGGAAAGCCTCATGTCCCGCCAGCCTCTGCACTGAGACACGCGGTACTGGGGCTGCCGCAGCAACAGCTGGCAAGAATAAATGCCATATTCACTTGCAAATTAAACATGGCCTCTCAAAGCGCTTGTTAAAGATCTAGCCAAGAGGAAAACATCAGATGGTCAGCCAGTTCTCCTTGCACAATTAATTATGTCAAGAGATGGCTCCTAGTTCAGGACTGCTGGTGGCATTTCTCTCTTCCTCTCTGTCCCACTCAGGACCTGAGGCTGCACTTGTCCCCTGAGCTATGCGACAGGCAAACTCAGAGCTGCTCCTAACAGGTATTCTAAGCAAAACTGGAGGGATCTTGGAATACTTTTAGATTTTGATGAAGAGTGATCAAGAGGAGAAAGCCCCACCTTACTGACTCTCTTTAAAAAGCAAATGCTCTCCTGCAAACAGGTCTCTGGAGGACAGCTGAACTGTGCCAAGAGACTTCAGACTTTGGAGGAAAGGAGGTCTGGGCCATCCAGAAGCTGAGGCAGCAATCCATTGCCCAAGTTCTTGTTCTGGGAGGAAGGTGTTAGAGAGCATTTTTTTGTTTTTCCCAGAAATATGCATGTCCAGCCACAAAGGAAAGAGAAATGGCCCAGAGCAGCTCCTGGGCTGGTGCAGAATTTGTCAGCTGAGCTCCTGATGCAGCAGCGCTGGTATCTCTAAGCCATGAGACTGACAGTTACTGGTCTGTCTCCCAAATCTGCTGGGACCAATATCCCAAGCTGACCTCCAGCAAGCTGACACGGCACAGACAACCACAGAGAGCGCCTGCTATCCCAGCCCCGCAATCATACATTCATTGCCTGACCTCCTTCTCTAAATCTTTATATCATATTTCTCACTCTGGAGACGTGACTCAGTGTGTTGGCATAAGGAAATAACACCAGGAGAATATTCTTGCGCCTCTCCCCTTTATCCTACCCATTCTGCTATGTGTTTAATTGAAATAGCAGAAAGCAAAGAGCGTTTGGTGGCTGCAGAAAAGCACACGGTAACTTTTCATCCTTCCTCGAGACAAAAAAGCAAACTGGTTGAATTCTTTGTCTAGATACTTTTCACAGGGAGAACCTTAAAGGTAGCAAAGGAAACTGCTCCCACCTAACTTCACAGCTGCCACGTCCCTCTGACAGAATGACAGCAGAACTGCTGTCCCAGGACCAGGATGACACCAGCCCATAGGAGATGCACTAGAGAAGAACGTCTACCAGCACTGCAGTGCCCTGTGGCCTCACTTCTGCCCACACTGAAGAGTAGGGGCCTTGGGGACCCTTGTTTCTCAGCATCATGCTGTGTCAGCAGACCCAGATGCTGCACAGAAACCTCCTGTGAGACCCAGCGGAGGCCACGGCTGAGGACCACTTGACCTCAGCCTCACTCCTGTGTGGGATTAGCCCTTTCTGGTCAACCCGTGAGCAACTAGTTGAAATCATCTAATTCTGTTCCATTTACCGAGTCCTTGCCAAAGGTGCCTACAAGGTCTTTGCTTCCAGGAGAGATCAGGGAACAGTCTGAGGTTGCTTCACTGAGGCTTTTCAGGTCTCATGAAGCTCTCCTAGGCAAGTCCTACAGCACGACATGAGGAACCAGAGACCAGGAGAGTCAAAGTCGCTTGCTCGTGGCTGTGGGAAGCTTGTGGCAGAGCCAAGAGCCAGGCTGGCTCTCCCACCTGCATCCTGGCATGAGGGCACAGACCCAGCGGGGTCAAACAAAGGCACTTCAGACAGACAAGGGAATGTCCAGATGTGCTTTAGTGAACCTGGGCAGGGGGCAGCTGCTCTTGGTCCACGATCTGCCTCAATAGCTTGACACGAGAGGTTCAGCAGATGACTGGGAGAGTGAAATGGAGGAGCGTTAGTGAGATTGCTGCCTGGCATTTGAGCACAGACCGAAATGTTTTGTGTCACTCTCATCCTGACTGGTACTGTTAAAGCCAAAGCAAGATGCTGTGAAAAGAGAAAAAGAATGAAGGGTCCAGCGTGACACTTTGGGGAAGCCATCCAAGTCCAGCTGCAAGCTTAGGAGCTGTGAGTACCCACAGGCAGGGGTTTTCCATCTTTTTCAGCTTGTGGATCCTGCTAATTTTCCAGCCAAGACACAGACTCTTGTACAGTGGGCTAATTCTGCTCTCAATAGATCTCCTCCTACTGACTCTTGCTGTAGACCATGGACTCCTATGGGTCCGCAGACTACAACTGAAAGACTCCAAAACTTTACACACTGGCACCATGACACAGCCCAGAGATGGGAAGGCTGAAGTCCGGAGAGAAATCAAATTACTGCCACCTCTCTGCAAGGGACTGCAGCTGATCCCAGTGGATTTCCCTGATGGGCACCAGAGGGGCCAGGTGAGTGATGGATCCATGTGTGCAACCAAGGGCTTGCCTTGCAAACCACCAGAAGTTTGCGGAAAAGCAGACACGGGCAAAGGCAGAAACCTGCTGAGGAAGAAGGATCCGACCTCCAAAGAAAAATTCTGGGAAGGACACGCTGCCCGACAACTAGAAAAGCTTCAGACCCAGGATCACAGCAGCCCAGGGGCATCCCACGTGGAAACACTGAGCCCCAGTCTCTGAGTCTCCTGAGCACACACCCACACCCTCCCCTGCTTTAACAGCACTGGTTTTAAACCCTTTACACTCAGCCAAGACGAGACAGGGAACAAAGCCTTCTAAGTGCTATGAACACTACTCGATACCTGAAGGTATGCCAATGGGGCCCAAGTGATCAATTTGCTACTGTTTGGGCCCAAAGTGGAGAAAACACGATTGCTGAGAGTTAATGACAAGTGTCAGGAGCCGCTCAGCCTCCCGGCACGGCCGGAGCAAACACGTGTGACATCTGGCACAAGGGGCACTGACTGGTTCTGCAGGAGTGGCTGATTTTTACAAGTTTCTTTACAGGTACCACTCTTTTGTGTGTGTGTGTGTGTTTTTTCTAAGTCTCATTTATTCATTCGCGGTAGGGCTTGTCCGCAATTCACATGTGCATGTAGATACAAACACCGCTTCTCTCCTCCTCCAGGTTTAAGCCCTATTCATCAAGCATTTGTAAATGGCATTTTATGAGCACTGAGTTTTTAACAAGGCAGGCACACTGCTTGGAAAGTGAACAAAGGGGCCCCTATTGGAAATTTTAAAGATGTTTAAACAAAGGCTTCTCTTGAAAACCTTCAACCCCTGATGCCAACCTCAAGGGAAATGCTACCTTACGGGCAATCAGAGCACAAACATCTTCTGTGACCACAGATAGCCTACAATGGGCTGCCTTATTGGCTTTGTCTTTTCTGCTCTCTACCACCGCGAACAAGGGCAGCTCCCAAGCCCATCTTGTACTAATAATGTCAAATTTCTTTAATTCCTCAGGAAAAAAAAATACAGCTACAGCTTCCAAAGAAATCAACAACAGCTTTTTTCCAGTTAGATGCAGCAATACCCGCCTGCTTCAACAGAAATTGTTGTTTTACTACAAACACCAAGATTTCTTGCATGCCTTCCAGATGGGAATTTGTATTTTGGATGAGGCCAAATTTATCCACATCCTGGTGGCAAACATTAGGGCTGAGATCTGAGAGCAGACTTCCCCACACACACTTTTTGCAGATACCAAATGCCAGTTTAATGAATCCCTGAAGAGATCACAAGAATCTGCTTGTGAAATGCAGTTTCTACTCATTCTCGAGAACCTGTGCACTCACTGCCTGTGGTAAACTGTTCTTTGAGAAAGAAAAATCCTATTATTGACTATCAAGAGACACTACAGAGAGTCCCATAGGGACGACTTCATAGTAACTTCATAAATAAACTGGGTTTGACTGAAGCAAAAATCAGGGTTTAGGCAAAGAGGTAACACTGTGTGCCTTGTTTCAGAGTCAGGGCTCTGAACAGGTTCCTCTCTTGGAGCCCTTGTCCCATCCCAGTCCCACTGCACACACGTGGTGGCTTCCTTGGGAGCAGGACAGCCCCATTCCTGTGCTGGCCTCATCACCAACACTGTTCCCACTTCAGAGCCCTGACTCCCGGACAGATTCAGCAGCTCTCTGCACCGCACCAAAGGCTGTCCTCACCAAACGAGGGAGAAAGCCTCAGCGGAGCACATACCAACACATCATGTATCTGCTCAGCTCCACTGATCTCGGACAGCTGCGTGTCAGCACAAATACGATGAGTGCAGAATAATCCGATTTTCCAAATAAGTTTTCCCATGTAATTGCTTGGAACAAAAGTGCCCAAAGCTAATTTTTCTGGGAAATTGTAGGAATTCTAAGTCAAAGGTGTGTGATGGCTTGTGCAAACCTATTTATGGGTATGCATAGACCAAATTTTCCAGTCGTGCAGAAACAGTGCATAACTAACTTAGGGCACATTTTTAAGCTTATCTTTTTGAAGGATCTTGATCTCTTATTGCTCTGCGCGCCTTGCCAAGGTGTACCCGACCTTATTATTCTCTGCTAAAAGAGATCTTCTATTGTATAAGCAGGAACCTGCCCAAAAGCTAGGCAAAAGGTGAGCAGAGCACGCAGACTGCAAACTGTGCCATCCCGACCGTGGAGAAGAGTTTAGATCCTCCATACAGCCACTGAGAGATAGAGGGGCGTACCGTGTCCACCCAAACACACCGCCCAGCCCGGCCGCTCGGGCGGGCAACCGCTGGCCCCGCTGCAGGGGCACAGGAGCACACAGACGGGGGGGCTTCGGGAGGCCTCCAGAATAAAACCCATGTCAAAGGCTCTGCTCTTCCTCCCCCCTCCACGCCCCGGCTTTGCTTTCTGCTCCTCACGCCCAGGATCGCTGCTCCAAGGAAAAGCCCCCCGGAGGCTGCCGGTCCCCACGGCAGCAGCGCAACTCAGCCCCGCGGGGCCGGGCTCACCCTCACTCCCCTCCTCTCCCTTCCCTTCCCGCAGGGCCGGCGGAGCCCCCGGAGCCCCCGCACTCACCCGCGGAGCTGCTCAGGTAGGGCGGGCGCGGAGCTGCGCGGAGCGGCGGCGGCGCTGGGAGGCGGCGGGGCCCGCGCGGTATTTAACGGGGCGGGGGGAGCGGGGGGGCGGCGGGGCGGGCCCGGCCCCGGGGCAGCGCTGGGGGGGCTGAGGGGACGTGGGGGTGTCCGCGGGATCCCACCTCCCCCCGCCCCGCGGGCCGGGTCCGTGCAGGTGCCCACGGGCGAGCGGGAGCTGCGCGCAGGTGGAAGCGGCGATCGCCGGAGGTGTCCGGCGGCAGCGAGCGCTGCCCGGCCCGGGGCCGCCACAGCCCGTCAGCCCGGAGAGCATCCGCCAGGCAGAGGCGCTTTTGTTCTTTCTCTTCTTTTTTTTTCTTTTCTTTTTATTCTTTCTTTTTCTTCTTCTTTTCTTTCTTTTTCTTCTTCTCTTTCTTTCTTTTTTTTTCCTTCTTCCTTTTTTCTTTTTCCTTTCTTTCATCTTCTCCTGCTGTGGGAATGCACTTGGGAAGCCCCGTAAACTCAGCAGGTCCTGGAAAAAGGAAAGTCCAAGCTTAATGTCCATTTGAGCTACAGTGGTGCCCTGGGAGTCTAGGAAGCTCTGCAGGTCGTGGCTGCAGTGTGGGGAGATGGGGGTTGAACCAGGGAGCTGCAAAACAGAGCTCTGAGGGCTGTAGAGCAAGAGGGCCAACTGATCTGCCTGCATGTAGTGATGGAGATTATCAGTAGAGGCTTCTTAGACACCTTGGAACAGGCTTTCCCAGCCCTCCATCTCTGCACTTATGTCAGTCTAGTGGTGGCAGGAACCACCTTTAGCGCTTTATAGGACTGTGTTTTAGTGCTTTAACAGTGCTTTCCTTCCTCTTTGCACTGACATCAATGGCTACATGAGGAACAAAGGACACTACAGTAAATTACCTGCTTTATCTGAATTTTCTAGCAGACAAACCAATACTGCATTACCAAACTTGGGGATTTTGAGGGTGCTGGTGCTGCACGGGCAGGGCAGCCTGGAACATGCCCGAGGTGACCACTCCGGCTGGCCCCCAGTGTCCCCCAGAGCTCACAGCCACAGGGGTGTCGTGCTTCCTGCCCTCGGCTGGTGTTTGCTGTTGGTGTGGTCGATAAATCCCCCAATCCCAGAAAAGGCTGAATTTCACTTGTGTGTGCAGCAAGGAAAATATAGGATTTATAAATACCCATGCATATACAAGGGCTTGTGGGTTGGGTTGGTCTGGATTAAAGGAGGTATTGAAAAATGAGGGAAGCCAGAAACTGCAGGCTTCTCATTTCTGTGATTTCTAATGGCTTTTCCTGTTGCATAAACATTGCATTGACTCCATACCCAAGAGCACTGCAGGCATTTTCTCCCCTGCTCTGTACAAAATATAGCCCAGACCCCTAAAATGGATGTTTTTTGTTAAGAAGTTTGGTTTCCCCAAGCCCAGCAAAGAACAATTATCCTCTGTGGCAGCAAGTCCCCAGCAAGCTGCGGGGCAGCCGTCTCCTGAGCGAGGTAAACGGCAGCTCCTTTGTGGGGGAAAAGCAGCAAATTAAATCTCTGCACTTGAATTCAGTGTTACCTGCACTCAAGGACAGTGTTACCTTGAGTTAAAGTTCTTGTGTAAAGAGCTGATTTGAAGTCCCAGTTCCTAAACAATAGCTGCCAGGATCGTATTTTGGTCTCCTGAGTCAGGTACTTTCATTCCCAGGGGACCAAAAAACTGTATCCCTTGCTCTGCAGGCTGAGCCAGTGAATGTTGGTGCACTGGAAAGCAGCAGTGCAAAGGCAGTTTGCTTCTCCTGGTGCCCATAAAGTGCCTTTTCTGCTCCTGCACTCATCCAGGGGTGCTTGCATGGGGTGTTGTGGAACTTCCCAGCCCAATCTGCCCTGGCCAAGCAGGTGGTGACGTAGGGGCCAGGACCGTGGCTGTCTCAGTGAGGACATGCAACCCAGTGGCAGGGGCAGGCTGAGCTGAAAAGGCCCCTTGGCTGGGTTCTCCGGTGTCTGTGACACCAGTGGGAGCCATGTCTGTGGCAGAGTGGTCACCGGGGGTGGCAGCTCCAGGGAAAGGCAGGACACCCGAGCTGCAGGGCTCTGCGGCCAGGAATGCACAGCCCTGCCGGACCCACTGGGACCCAGGAAGGACAAAATGTGTTTCCCGGCTGGAGGCAGAACAAAACGCCGATTGAGATCCCCATGCTTGCTGCTAGCAAGGCGAGGGCTAATTTTCAGCTATGGTGTTAAACATCAGCACTCTTAAAATCAGCAATGTGACTGCAGGGTCTGACCCCACCAAAGCCTCTCAGCACCTCCCTGGGTTCCCTGCATGCCCACACAGGGTTCTCATCCTTTTCTGCTTCATTTCGCATGGAAGAGGGCACGGTGACACGGCCACGGCTGGCAAACACCCATGGGTGCCCTGGGTCTCTCCCACACCAGGGCACAGCCACCCGGAGATGCATCTCGAAGGGTGTCGCACCCTCTCCCAAGGCACATCCTGGCCTAAAGCGAGGAAAAAGCCTTGGCAGTAAGCGTTGCTGAGCAGGGAGAGGGAAAGGCTTACAAAAATCAGCATAGGAGAAAGGTGGTGGCTCCCCCCTTGCTCCCACATAATGCCCAACTGTGTGTGAGAGCAGGCGAGTCCCAGCTGAGACCTCAGGCTCTGAAAAGGAGGCTTTTAACCTGAGCTCTAAGAGCCCGGCCCGTGCCATGCTGCTAACATGACACTGAACTAACACTGCACTACAATCAAAGCATTTTAATAATTTAATATAATAAATGTCAGGAGGAGTGAATAATTCCCTGTAATCCTGAGGAGGCTGTAGGTGCCAGAAGGCGCCAAGTGGGTACATTGAGCTGCTTAGCAATAGCCCTTTGACTCTCTGAAGGTAAATTTGAACCAGATGATGGATGCTGGGTGGTCGCCTCTATGGGCAGAATGGCGAGCACTGTTCAGAAGTGCGTCAACTGAAACAATTAAGCCTCAAAATTTGGAAGGCAATGGCTGCAGAAAATGGACAAGCAAGTTTCTAGGTAGTCGATCCTCCAGCTAGACGTCAAATCTGAAGAACTATGGTCTGTTTACCTGCCTTTGGCATGAACATTCCCGCTTTAAGCAGTAAATAGCATGTGGATGATTATTCCAGAAGGCCCTTTAATCAGCTCGGGGCTGTAACCCACGTGCCTCTGGTATTACGTACGGATGGCAGGGAGCAGCGGTACCTGCACAAGCCTGGCCCTGCCCCGAGCCGGTGCCCCGGGAGGCTCTGCGGAGCAGGCGTTGCTGCCGGCCACGCTGTCAGCACACGTCTTAATCCCCAGGTTTTGGCAATTTGCTCCTGAACACTCCCTGCTGCTCGCTCTGTGCTGGGTTAGCGGGTTCCTCCAGCAGCTCTGCGGGGATCGGTGCTTCCCAGACAGACCATGAGCTATGCGGATGGGTGCTGGCAAGCACGCCCGTGCTGGTGGGTGACGCTGACAGGGATGGAGCGTGTGTTCCCACCGCGGGGACACAAGCAAGGACCCAAAGCTGCACTCCTCGTTTTGCACTGAATACTGAACAGTGAGACTCACCAGGAAAAAAAATCACGCACCCAGCCTGGTTCTCCCCTCTCTGTGCCCGTTGTCTCTGATAAAATGAGGGTAAAATGCTACTGAATGGAGCCAGCAAGGTTTAGCGCCCATTTTTCACCGTGTTGTAGTAGTGTAAAAGAATAGTCAAGGTCAGGCCAATGGGCAGCTTTTTCCTCGATCTGCTTCCACATTTATCCTGATCACAACCAGTACTTCTGTAAAAACAAGCAAACAAAAACTTCAGCAGAGAGATTCCCAGTCAGTGCTTTTAGATGATCTGCAAAGGTGGATCAAAGCTGAAATCACGCTGTTGCTTGGCAGCACAGGAGCAAGGCAGATGCAGATTGCCATGATGGAAAAAGATTAAATAACTTTCTTACAGGATCTCTTTGGCTGTGCAAAGATAGAAACTATTCAGTAGATAGAGAGGCTGGAGTGAAGCTTTTAATCAGGGCACCTCAAGCTTGGATCCACCTCATCTCTCTCTAGCTGGTTAACGCCCAACTTACTAAGTTAACAGAGTTAAATGCCGGGTGCATGGGAACTCCTTCTAGTTAATAGAGCAGAAACAATCAGCAAAAACACCTACTTCTTAGGTCTCAGAGAAAAATGCTGCTATTTTCACCCAACGGCCCCTGCAGAAGCCAACAAGCAGCTCCTCCCCAGCTGTGCTCACGTCTCAGCAGTACCCTTTCCCTAATCACCCAAAAGCCATCCAGCAAGAAGCCCCTTAGGTGGAAAAACAAATCAATAATCAATTAGAGCACTGCCACCGTCACGTGGGACTAGAAGTCTTAGAAATGTGTATTTAAGAGCTATACCCATAGTCACAGGATCATAGAATGTCCTGAGTTGGAAGGGACTCACAAGGATCATCGAGTCCAAATCCTGTCCTTGCACAGAACACCCCACAGTTCACACCGCGTGTCTGAGAACGTTGTCCAGTCTCTTCTTCAACACTGTCAGGCTTGGGGCTGTGACACCTCCCTGGGGAGCCTGTTCCAGTGTCCAGCACCCTCTGGGTGAAGAACCTTTTCCTGTGTCCAACCTGAACCTCCCCTGACACATCTACCTGCCATTCCCTCGAGTCTTAATGTTTGATTGTGTGTGTATCTGATTGAAAACCCATGAAGCAGCTATTCAGTTATCCAAACTTTACATTTTTCAGTGCCAACCCTGGTCTTGCAGCAGCTGAGATGCTCTCTGGGCTGCAGTGCGTTCTGATGGGAACCCCTGTCCAACCTCCGCACCCCATCAGCCTGGACACAGAGGGAGCTCCCAGTTCTGGTGTTCCAGGGCTAAGGAACCTCTGTCTTGCAGATCCAACCCATACCAAACCAACCCGCTCCGAGACAGCGTGCGGAGGTACCTGCAGCTGCCGGCAGACCAGACGGTGCTGATACTGCACGCCAAGGTTGCCCAGAAGTCATATGGCAATGAAAAAAGGTAGGAGATCACTCCAGCTTCTCCAACAGCCACTTCCAAACCCAGCTACCTAAAGCTCGATTTCAGCCTTGCTAGATTTCTCTAATCTAAGCTGGTGAAGCAAATGATTTGACACATCCCCTCTCCATCCACTTGTGACCTCTTTGCATCCAAAACTATTGTTTAGGCTTCATGAACTAACACAAGAAGGATATTAACCCCACCCCAGTTAGACATGCCTAGTGGTTAGATTCTGCCTGTGAAGTCCTGGAGATCAGGAAGATGAAGTAAAAGAAGGAAATAAACTATCAAAATCTTACCTCCCAAGAATGAAATTACAAAGATGAAGAAAAGGGAGGGTTAGAATTTTGAGTGCTCTGGAAATCATGTCTTAAAATCTGAACAGCCACAGCAGGGACTGGGGCGTTTCCCTCAATACCCACGGTCTCCAAACACCTACTATTTTTGAAAATCCTTTCCGCACTGCAAAAACACCTTGAGGTTCTGGCTTGAATCTCCAAAATTGCTACTCCTGGGCAGTGACGTCAGACTGTGGCACTGTAATATAATTATTCCCCCATTAATCCTTGTGATATAAATAATGCTCCGTTATTACCGAGTGTGGAGTAGCTCTGAGGGGACAAGCTCTACCCCTAAGCCATAACCTCCCCCAGAGCCCAGCGACCCCAGGAGACAGCTCCAGGCTGGGCTGGCTGTGCCCACAAAGTCCTCATCACACCCAGGGGCTGCTGCTCCACAGGTCAAGGTTTTATTTTGGGACTGGGTCTCCCAACCAGGAGGGAAGCCGCCCCCATGGCTGAGCCTGTGGGACAGCCTCCTCCTCCTCCTGATCCCGACCCCGTGCAAGGGATGAGTGTGAAATTCAGATGCCGGGTGTGGAGAGGGAGAGAAAACCAGCACAGAGCTCCCAGGTTAAAGCTTAAAGGTGCTGGTGCTGTTTTCTTTCATGGTGGGAGTCAGGGGACTGTACTGTGGATGACTTGTTTAAATAAATGTGTACGCAGGATTTTAGGGCTCTGAGATATCCAACCCCCTGCACTGGTGTTTTCTCTGCTAATGCTTTACCCAGTAGCAATAAAGGATGAATTTGCACTATTCACGCAAATGCAAAGACAGTGGAAAACCAAATAAAACACAGGAAAATAGGTTTCCAAAACTCTGGCTATAGATTTATTTGCATTGGGCTCTGAACCTGGCTGTGAATGCAAACTCTGTTCCCAACCTCCTAAAACTCCCACATGGTGGGCAGACAGAGGCGGGGGGCCCGATCCCTCCTCAGTTCAGGTCAGTGGGGGGGCAAAGCACCCTGTCCTCCTCTGCTGGGGCCATCCTGTGGGCTCGTGGCCACCAGCAGCACCACCAGATGTGGCAGCTGCCCAGATGCTGCAGCTGGAGGCACCAGCACAGGGCAGAGAGGCTGGGACAGCCCCCCCAGCCAGCCCTGCCTGTCCCCCCCAGCCAGGGTGTCCCCAGCCCCACATACCTCCCAGGACACAGGGTTGCTCCTGGTGCTGGCGATCCCCAGGTGAAGGTCTCTGCTCTCAGTGCAGCCATGCCAGAGCATCTTTTGTGGGTGCTGGGGTGCGGTAAGAACATGTCCTCTTGTCTCTGTAGGTTTTTCTGCCCTCCACCTTGTGTTTACCTGAGTGGGCCGGGGTGGAAGCTAAAGCAGGAACAGATAAAAGGTAAGCGCTGGGTTGCAACCCTGCACCTTTTCTCCCTCCCCATGCCACGGGGAGCTGCCCTTCACCTCCACAAAAGGGACAGTGACCCAATTTATTTTATCTTTGCCCCCCAAATCCTCTTCCCCCATGAGGCAGGGGGTCCACCTCTGTGGTCCAGACCCAGTGGGGACTGGAGCCTTGGCCACCCCATCGCACCAGGAGAAGCTGAGCCCACAGCTGTACCTGTGCAGGGGCTGGAGGGTGTTTCTCCTTGTTCCTTCCAGCTGGGGACCTGGGAGAGGCGAGTTTTCGGGTGTGCGGGTACATGGGGCTGGACAGCATGGGCAGCAGCCTGATGGAGACCCAGAAGCTGAGCTTTGAGGAGCAGCCGGACACAAAGGTAAAGCCTGGTGCTCCCCGGGGCTGTGCAGTGACACCCTGCGGGGAACCTGCTCATAGAGGGGCTGGGCTGTCCCTGGTGTCACCCCACACCCTGGGACAACATCATCCCCTTCCTCCAGATGCTATGGTCCTTCCTTCCCAACCATCACTTGCCCACCTTGCAAAGAGCTCCATCTTTCTTCAGCACCATCTTTTCACGTCCACAGCCCCATGGCAGGGAGCTGTGCAATTTTTTGGCAGCTCACCTCAGCCCCAATACATTCTCCCAGTGAGCAACACTGTTGCTTATTTCAAAATGAAAGTCCAGTCTTCCATTTGCAGATAAACTGAAAAAAAAAAATCAATCCCAAAGCTTCAGTAAACATGTGGCATCTTTTGATAAGGGAAAAAAAAAATAAATTAAAATAATAATAATAAGCATTATGTGGGGTTCCCAAAGAGCACAGGGTCTGAGTAGGGCCAGAAACCTTACAAAAAGAGCCTTTGTTTGCAGTGCTTGAGTTGCTGCTAAGGCACAGCCTATCAGCCAGGATGGTGGGGAAACCGTAAACCCAGGGCAATTTCTCATGTTATGTGGGATAAATCACACGTGAACAGTCATTTCCATGAGGAATTCTCTGCCCCCGGTGTAAATAAAGCCTCTGCTGATCCCCAGCTCTTCATTCCACCTGTAATAACATCTCTGGTCATTTCCCCCCTTTAAATGAACCCGAGGCTCTTTGAAAGGGCGCTATTATGTCCTTGCAGGGCGGTGAGGAGGATAAGGAGGGTGAGGAAGGCTGGCGGGGCTGGGCTGGAGCTGCCCACAGCCCCTCTCTGCCCTCGGCAGGGCTTCGGCTGTGCCAAGGCGCTGTACATCTCGGACGCCGACAAGCGCAAGCATTTCCGTCTGGTCCTGAAGCTTTTCTTCAGCAACGGGCAGGAGATCGGCACCTTCCACAGCAAGCTGATCAAGGTCATCTCCAAGCCTTCACAGAAGAAGCAGTCGCTGAAGAACACAGACCGTGTGTACGGGGATGGGTCTATGGGGAGGGAAGTGGGTGCAAACCCAGGGATTCTCCCTGAGGGCTCTGGCGTGATCCAGGCTGGACCCAGTGCCCATGGACATGCTCAAAAGAGGATGTATCTGGGCAAATTCTTCACCATGAGGCTGGTGAGGCACTGGAACAGGCTGCCCAGGGAAGTTGTGGAGGCCCCATCCCTGGAAGTGTTCAATGCCAGGCTGGATGGGGCTTTGAGCAGTCTGGTTTAGCAGAAGGTGTCCCTGCCCATGGCAGGGAGGTGGAACTACATGATCTCTAATGTGCCTCCCCACCCAAACCATTCTAAGATTCTGATGTCTCTTTTCTGAAGGCTTCATCCCCCATGATGCACGCTGTTAATGTGCTGCCCACATTTGAACAGCCCAGCTAGGCTGGTCCTCACATACAGAGAAAGGCAGCGAGGGGGGTGGAGGCCCCTGCCAGGCTGGTTGCACCAGTAACCAGGACTTGTCCTCCCTTGGCTTGGCAAAAGCCATAGTTCAAGCCACGCAAAGAGCCAGCAAACGCTAACCCAGCCACCTCTCCCTGCAGTCTGCATCTCCTCGGGCTCCAAAGTCTCACTCTTCAACCGCCTGCGCTCCCAGACCGTCAGCACCCGCTACCTCTCCGTGGAGGGGGGAGCCTTCATCGCCAGTGCCAGGCAGTGGGCAGCCTTCACCCTCCACCTGGGTAAGGAGCCTCATGGGGCCGCTGACATCAGCCATGCCTGCAGCACGGGCTGTCCCCTGCTGCAAAGCCACTTCTTGGGGTAAAAGGGGTGGGAATTAACCTGGGCACGCAGGAATCTGGCTCAGGTCTCACCTCTGCCTGGTGTTCCTGGGCTGTCTCTGGGGCGGACAGCTATTTCCCACTGGCTTTGAGGGTTAACATCAGGCCCTGAGAGCGCACAGGCTGTGACTGGGACAGCAAGAGCGGTACCAGAACGGAGGTTCACAAATCCAAGCAAGTGACTTGCCTGGAAGAGGCCAGAGCCCAGACCATCCCTGTGAACGCTGCCTCTGGTGGTGTCCCTGTGAGGTACCACATCCCAGTCCCTAGCGCATTCCTGTACACACTGCCTCCAGCAGTGTCCCTGTGAGGTACTGCATCCCAGTCCCACCCTCCCATGCTGGCCTCCCAGGGAGCAGTGGTCTCTCCAAGCAGTGAGCACCTGCAGAGCAGAAAAAGCAGTAAGAAAACGCTGGGAGCATGGCCAGACCTGTGCACAGTGAGGCAGCTCAGGGTAACCTGCTCAGGGTGGTGACTCTGCCTCTCTCCTGCCCTGCAAGCTGACGAGTCCAGCACCCGCAGCGAGTTCCACCTGCGGGAAGGGTACATCCGCTACGGATCCGTGGTCCAGCTGGTCTGCACGGCCACCGGCATCACCCTGCCCCCCCTGGTAAGCCCCCATCCCTGCGGGCGTCAGGCACACAGACCTGGCTGCTCTGTGCCTCCGAGCCATGGGTGCCATCCTCAGGATGACGCTGCTGCCCCGCAGATCATCCGGAAGGTGACGAAGCAATACGCCATGCTGGACGTGGACGAGCCCATCTCCCAGCTCCACAAATGCGCCTTCCAGTTCCAGGGCAGTGACCGCATGTACCTGTGTCTCTCCATGGAGAAAGTGATCCAGTTCCAGGTACGGCAGCTTGAGGAGGGGGTGAGGACCCCTGAGGTGCTCCACATTAACTCTGCAAGCTCCTTCATGTTGCTACTGGCTGGGGAACATGTCACCAGGAGGAGTCTTCCAGTGAAGGGGGTTTCATCCAAATTAAGGTCAGAATCACTGCAAAGCTATCTGCTTCCAGCTTGCCTGCTTCAGTGGGGACATCATCACTGAGGTCTTTGCACAGGCAGCGTGATCTTCATTTCCCAGCAACGAAAAGCAGAGGCAGAGTCACTGGGCGGGGGCAGAAGCCAGGTGTCCTGGCCCTGGTCCTGTGCGGTGTGTTTGGAGCTGTGACACTCTCCACAGGCATCTCCCTGCCCAAAGGAAGCCAACCGGGAGCTGCTGAATGACGGCTCGTGCTGGACCATCATCGGCACTGAGACGGTGGAGTACACCTTCAGCGAGAGCCTGGCCTGCATCCGCCAGCCCGTCAGCCCAGTGCCGCTCATCGCTGCGCTGCAGGTACGCACCATGCCAGCCACGGGCCACCCCTGCCTCTCCATCACCTACCTCCGTCACAGCTCTTGCTGCTGAGCCCTTCCACCCATGCTCGGCATCTCCTGGTTTTGGGGTGCTGTGGGAATGCCTGGGTCTGGACCGCTGTGGCAGACATGGGACACATGGGCAGAGCATCCTGCGGGAGAAGGAGTCTGGCTCATTCCGCCCTGTAACACGCTGTTGTGTGCTCTGCCCGGCACAGCTCACAGGTGGCGGGGATGTGGCCATGCTGGAGGTGCAGGGGGAGTATTTCCACACACACCTCAAGGTCTGGTTCGGAGACGTGGAAGCAGAGACAATGTACAGGTAACACAGCCGGGGGGGTGGGGAGCAGGCAGGGAACGGTAGGTGGGTTCAGGCAGCTCTTGGAGGGAGGTGGCTGCCAGTCTCGGGAACAGGAGCTCTCGCACTGCCTGTTCTGCTGGACCAGCCACGAGCATGGCCAGGAGAGGCAGGGACAAGTCTGGGTGTGCCTGCTCTCTGCCCTGGCTGCAGCCTGGGGATGGCAGTGGGTAGGGGACACAGGGACATCGGGGGGCTACAAACGAGCAAGCAGCTTCACGCTGAGCTCCAGGCTGGAGAAGACATGCTGGCTCACGTTCTCCTCTCCTGCATTGTTCCCAGGAGCCCCAAGTCCCTTGTGTGCGTCGTCCCCGATGTCTCAGCCTTCAGTTGTGACTGGAGGTGGCTGCGATACCCCATCACAGTCCCGCTCCTGCTGATCAGAGACGATGGCCTCATCTACTCCAGCTCATTCAACTTCACCTACACCCCAGAGCAAAGCTTCATCCTGAGACAGCCAGTTCTCTCCGATGTCCCCCAGGACTCAGACAAATTACTTGACAGCATCCATCAGGAGTTCACCAGGACCAACTTCCACCTCTTCATGCAGAGCTAGTGCGCTGGGCAGGCAGAGACTCAGCCCTGAGCCCTGTTGGGGTTCCCCATATGAGACTTGGGGTGGCCCTGCCAAAGGGTCCTCCCCACACAAACGCCCACCGCGTTACTGGGATTTGCTGACTTGTCGCTTCTTTGTGGCATCATCACGCTGCTGAGATCTCACGTGAGAGCATCAATAAATCAGGCTTCAAGGACTCTTTACTGATTCAGTTGCTTCTTTACTAATCCTCACGATTTACCTCCCATGTTCATCACAGCTCCCTTGATGTCCTCAGTCCATGTATTCAAAGACCAGGAGGCACAGGGATGATGAATGAATGTGACCTTTAGGGTTATTGATCTATACCAGGAATCACTGCATCACTTCTGTGCTTTTCAGTAATGAGGAGCTGATTTCCAGCAGCCAAGTACCCAGCACCAGATGTCCTGTTTTTTTATTGGAGGCCCAAATGGGGTTATTTCAGAAGGAAAAGGGAAAAAGAGAAAAACACTTCAGTGTGAAACCCGGCCCCTTTCTAGCTGGTGTGGCTCTGCTGAGCTTGGTTGTTTTACACTTAAACACACACAGAAATTGCAGTGCTGGCATCAGCAGGAAACTGCTGATCTGAAGATGCCATAAAAAGAAGCCAGGTTTCTTGGAGTGGGTCTTCCAGCTTTATTTAGTCTTCAGTTCTCCGTGGCATCAAAAGGGCCATGGTGTACCTGGAAACCTGCTGGTCTGGCAGTCCTGAGTTGGGTTTTGAAACAACCCCACTGCCAAACCCACAGAGGTGTTTACCCCACCCTGAACCCAGCAGGCAGGGAGGCAGAGGACACGGTGCTCCACGTCCTGCAGCACCCCAGGAGCATCCCTGGCTCATCACCCAGCTTACCTGCATGTTTTGTGCCATGCTGCAGCTCTGGATGCTGAATTCAGGGCTGAAGGGAACCGACAGCCTCGCACCACCCAGCACAGCGCTGCACAGTGATGCATGGTGCCTTGACCTTCTTTGCAGTTTGTTCATGGCCCCAGCACCCAAAGCAGCACGGGAGCTTGAGTCTTCAGTCTTGAGGGCTTCCCTGAGGGCAGCACCTTCCTAAACCCCACCAGGAGATGGGGTTCCTTCTTCCCAGAAACACGAGGGTGAAAAGCTGTCAGCAGACACATCCGTGCGCATCTGGAGCTGCAGCTGCCAGAGGAGGAACTTAGGGAAAATATTACAGCACATGTGAACAGCTAAGGGCTGGTGGAGGAAAGGGCTGGTGGACAGAGGAAGGGGAACCATGGGAGGATCCGCAGGGTGTTCCAAAAGGAAGCAGGGTCTTGCGCTGCGTGACACCTGCTTGGGGCTCCCCATCAACCCGTGCTCACCATCCCCTGCGCTCCCCTCTCCAGCAAATCCACCCCGGCCCTAATGCAACAGAGGATGAGATGCAAGAAAATCCTTTAACCCATCTGAGTGAAGGAGCCCTCATATCTCCCCTCAAAGCATTTTCTCCCCCATCTCCTGGAGGGCAGTGAAAAGATGGGGCCAAACTTTTCCGTTCCTGCCTGCATCCCACACAGGAGTATCTGGAGCCCACGGGCTCCTCAACCCACTCCCCTGCCTTGGAGGCCAGGGTATAATTCACATTTTATGAATGGAAAGCACCCTGGGCTATATTTAGCAGCAGCCTGAGCCTGGAGGGCAGGAGGAGCATTTGCTGTTGACTTCAAGGGCTTGGAACAAGCCTGCCTTGTTATGTTTACGGTGCAGCACTTTGCTGGAGAGGCCAAGAAAGCACCGAGTGGCTCATTCTTGAAGGCTGATGGATTAAGCAAACAGCCACAGTAATTCAAGCCACATGGGGAAAAGGGAGAGGAGGTGGGCGGGCTGGGGGGGCCTTGAGGGGCTCCTGCCTTCCCCAACCAGCCACAGGCTGCGTTTAATCTGATTTTCACAGCAGGTCACACACATGAAAATGAGGAGCTTTGCGGCTCCTGGAGGAAGTGCTTCCCTGCCACGGGGAACATATGTTCCATGTCACGGCGGAGCTGGTGGTAGCATTGGCAGAGCTGTTTATTTGCATAATCAGTGATTAACACAAATGTCTCGGACAGGCGCCAGCCATCCAGTTGTATGTTCTCACTCGCGGGTCGGCAGCACCCGTCTCTGCTGGATGCTACAATAACCCAGCGCGCGTCAGGGAAACGTGCACAGACCGCCCCACCAGCTTTAGAGAGCTGGGCTGCCCTGCAGGGCCCGTCTGGCAGCTCTTTCTGTGCTCCTGAACTCTATGTGGAGCTTTTCCCCAACCGCAAGGCAGCCAGAAATGGGTATAAAAGGAAGCATGAAAAAACCTTCACATGACTCCAAGAGCTGTGAACTTAGGAGAAGCATCAAATTCATTAGGGATACTCTGGATAACTTACGCTGTGTGCAGCCAGTGTTGCATGAGCAACCCCAGAGGATGAGACTCAAAGGCAACAGGGATCCCAGAGCCCCATCGCATCAAGGAGCCGTTTCAGATCCCAGAGGTGAGTGTACCTTCAAAAACATCAAGAAGAAAACAAAATCCTGGCTTTTCCTCCGTGAAACAACACCCCAGAGGAACACAAAGTCTGGTCTTGGTCTGGCTCCCTTTTTGCCAGGGCTGTGCAGCACTGTCCCGGCCATTTGGGAGAAGAGTTGCTGCCATCTAGTGAGCCCAGGCACCAGCACCCTGCCTGCTGAGCACCACCGCACTCATCACCCTGCCTGCTGGGCACCACCGCACTCATCACAGCGCCTGTGCCCAGCGGCTCAGGCCAGCCCGGGAGCCATGCTGGGTGCTGGGGATCAGCTGGGTATCGCTGGTCAACCCAGGGGGACATTTTCTGCCCACTCGGAGGGTTTGGCTGTTTTTTGGTTTTTTTTACACAGCCATTGCATTGCGTTTTGCCCCAAACCATACAGCAGGTTTCCAGATGTGTTGTTTGAATGTTTTTCGGAGAGTGGGGGGCAGCTGTGGCACACAGAGGGTGCAGGGAATGTTGCTTACCTGCTCACCCAGCTCAAATCCAGCCTGGTGACACCATTCTTGGCCCCAAGCTGGCCAGCAGGCTGGCTTGCTTGTAAGGTGATTGGCAACCACACCTGCAGAAAAGCCAGAAAAACTCTGGTTAAAAGGAATTTTTGCACCCCCTGAGCATGAGGGGTGGGGAGCCGGCCTAGGGTCTGTGAGAAACTGGGCTGTTCTGTACCAGCGAGGTGTTTGCCTTGGCAAGGGCAGCCCGGGGCAGGTCCCTCTGCTGCGCTGTGGCTTCGTCACCTCCCCACACAAGCGTGGCCAGGGTGGTGGCAGCGCTCCCGGGTCGCTGCCCGTCCCCTGCGGAGGAGCACAGGGCTGCCGGTGGGCATTGCCAGGGTCCCCATGTCAGGACGAGCTGCTGCAGCCAGTGCTGGACATACAGAACAAGCGGGGCCACCCCAGCCAGAGCAGCCTGTCCCCTGCCAGCCCTAAACCCTTCACCTGGGTCTTTCCCTGCCCCACACTCCCAGGCAGCTTCTGGCTGGTGTAAATACCTGTATCACCATCCCAGGAAAGCAGGGGATGCAGGGATGCTGCTCTGCCCACCAGCTGGGGTAAAGGTGCAGAGAAAAAAACCCTTTCTTGGAAATGTGGTGCCCCTGAGGCTGATGCCCAGGGCTAGTGCAGTGCACAAAGGGGGCTCAGCCAACAGAACCAAGGGGCTGGTTACCACATCGTGAGCCAAAAAATGATCTTCCCTACCAATCCCTCACACTGGTCCCAACCCTACCGACAGATCCCAGTGGGGTCCCACTACCCTGAGCATCCCCTGGCCCCAGCCCAGCCCACAGGTCTGTAGGTTTGGGCAGTATCCAGAAACCCTGTGCTGACTTTATCCTTTCTCTGACAGAGCTATAAATAACCCAGATGGAATGTAAAACTATGCTAGGGCCAAAATAAGTTGAGTTGGGTCTTTGACAAATCACAGTTACCTGTTCAAGAGACTCTAAGTGCATCGGGAACTGCCCAGGGCTGCAGCCCCGCTGGCCAGACTCTAAATAAATAAATAAATAAATAGCATTAAGGACAGAGCAAGCCAGAAACACTCGTGGGTGTCTGCGTCACCAGTGTTGGCAGGAGCAGGTATTATTAGCCCCTGTCCCAAAATGGGCTGTTCGGGGCAGAGACTGCCATGCTTCTGTACCCACAGCTCCAGGCGCTTAACCCTGCCCATGCAGCCAAAAAGCCTGTGGAAAATCTGGTTTCCTTTTTTTTTTTTTCCCTTAAAACAAGGGAAACAAGTTGAAAACAAGCTCACTCCTGGCAAGCTTCAGGTTCCCTGCAGCCCAGGGAAGGACTGAGCGCGGGGGCCAGCAGCATCCCACCGGGACACAGGGCTGGACCACTGCCCCAGGGCTGCACCCAGGGCCTGGGGCTGCATTAGGGGAGCAGGGTCGGCGCTGGGCACCGCTCCCCATGGCTGCCCCACACTGCAGCGCTGCTGGGGGCTCCGGGGGGCACAACAGGAAGATCTGGCAATCTGCTTTCATCCCGCTCTCAAAAGTGACACACACAGAGAGTTTTCTCAGGGTTCACTGGGAAGGGAAAGTAGTATTTTTTAAACAGCTTAAATAAACAACTGAGTTTGAAAAACACAGGCCTGATTTCCACGCACCGTTGCTGTAATTAGGTATGCAAAGCAGGCGGACAGGTATAGCAGCTGGGATCAGCACTGAGAACCGAGCGGGTGCAGCTCCCTCCCTGGGAGCCCAGTGAAGACTTGGTGTCTGTGGAGTCGCTGGCAGAGTTGAGCAGCACCCCCGGGTGCTCGTCCGCAGCCCCAGGGCTGTGGGGCTCGGCGCTAGCCCAGCTTTGCTCAGAGCACCATCATGCAGCACCATGCATGGAGTGTGCTGGCACCCGGCTATATGTTCGTGCTGGCTGCAAGAACCCCCGTGCCCCCTGCCACATTAAATCTGGCCTCCAGCCTTGGGACATCTTGGGGACACAGCCTCAAGCTCCCCCATTGGTGGTTCTCACCTCTGCATCAGGACATTCCACTCCAGCTGGTTTCTGCAAAGGAACCGGGATGTTGGGATGGGCACCAGGCTCTGCCAGGACAGCGGCTGGAAGAGACGCAGCGGCTGAGGGGCTGAGACCCCAGAAGGATGTGTCCTTGCTCCCTGTACCCACAACAGGGCCTGGCTCTGGTCGCAGCCACGGGCAGCACCAGGATTTTGGGGTGTGGGCTGAGCAGCAGACACGAGCTGGGAGTGAAAACAAACAAACAACGACCAAGCAACCAGAGGGAATGAATTGCTACAGCTTGGATGTGTGAGCACCACTTGGTCCAGTACAAAGCCACTCCCAGAGACCCTGGCCCTGGGAACCTCCTGGGGAGCGGGGCTGTGAGCGAGCGGAGTGTCCTGTCCCAGCCAGACCCTGCCTGTACCGCTGTCCGTCTGTCCCCGCCTGAGCCCGTCCCTGTGAGAGACACTGGGTCCAGCCAGGGCCAGGGGACACGGTGCTGGGGGCAGGACAGGGCTGTAGCCCTTCGCACACCCACTGCACAGGGATGCTCAGCCTGGTCCTCACCTGCCAGACCCGTGTGGGGCTGATGCCAGACCCGTGTGGGGCTGATGCCAGACCCGTGCCACAGCAACTGGGGGTTCTTCATCCCACCCCCGCACCAAGGGGCTGCCAGGACCCCACTGCCTGCAGGGAGCAAAGGGAGCAGCCGCCATTGCTGCCCCCCCCAAGCCCCAAACCAGCCCCCAACCAGGGAGCTTGCAGTGACTGCCATGCACAGGATGGGGCTCCACGTGGCAGAAGAAAAGGTGCTTTATTCAACCTGCTCCAGCATATGGCTAAATTAACCAGACCAGGACCAGTGCTCAGAGGCACGGGGAGATTCGCTCTTTGCTGTCTGCCCTGGGGTGCACAACCAGGAGCTCCAGGACAGAAACCCCCCACCCCAGCCATGGCTCCCAGGAGACCTGAGGACATACACAGGGTTTGTCCCCACGCCACTGCCCAGTGTCACCGTCTCCTCAAACCCAGCCGAGAGCTGACACGTGTGCGTGCACACACCCCCCCGGGCTGGGCTGGGGGAGCGGGCAGGTCTGAAGGGCTCTTTGTTCCCCCATGTAATTATACCCAAACAGGGGAATAGAAACGTGCTGAAAACCCCTCTCTGGACCTTGCTGACAGGAGCCGGAGCGTTTGGCTGCACAGTGGCCCCATTGTTCCTTCCTGCGTGCCTGGGGCTGCCGGCCCACCTCCTGCATCCCCCGCTTCCCCAAAATAACCAGCCCATGATTAAAAACCGGGTCTTTTCTCTCTGCAATGTCAACACTGGGCAAAATGCCTGGCAAAACTCCAGGGCTGGCAGGGTGACACTGCGGCAGAAAGGGCAGCATCCATGGAAGAAAAGGTGCCTTTCGGCACTGGGAGCACCCCCAGCACCTCACAACAGCCCAGCTGGGCAGAGCCATGGGGACATCAGCACTCGTGTCTATCCTCGTCCATACCAAACCACACAGAGGTCTGATGACACCTGCCCCATGCTGAAACACTCCCGCCCTTGGCATGCAGAATAGAAATGGACTTGCGGCTGCAACAAACTGGTTTCCAACAACAAACTGGTCGTTGGTGGTATGACTGCTCACTGGGGCAGCAGCAGGGGACAGCATGCCAGCCTACTCTTCATGCTGGTCCCAGCAGGTTGCCTTCAAATTTAGGCAGCCCCAAGCTCTGGCTTTGCTTTCAGACTGTGCTTCATCCTGAGCCTGCTGCAAGGAGACATGCATGAACCATCACCTTCCTGGTATCCCCAGCAAAGGCACAACCAAGGCCCAGGGTTTCGGAACACCTTTGCCAAGGACAGACTCGCAAAACACACCTGCAATGAGCCCAGCAGCTTCGGTAGCCTTGGTGGCCAGATCCTGCAGAAGCAGCGCCTGGGATAAGGACAGGCAGGGACTGGCTGCTGGCAGATGTTTAGCACCTTGCACATCTGGCTGTCTTGGCCACACAGACAAGCACCTGGAACAAGGGACCACCAGTCCCAGGAGAGCATCCCACCCTGCAACTGAGTGGAGATGCACCCACAGGGCTCATGACGGCCCCACGCGGTTTCCATCGCACAGCAAAGCACGCGATGGGGCGGCTGAGCTGAGCCAGGAGCTCGGGTTCCACACCAAACCACCCCCTGTCCCCCGAGGCTGGGGGTGCTGCTGGTAGCCAGCCTGGCTCCACCACACCCTCCGCAATGCTCGGCACAGCCCTCACAGGTCCAGGCTTGCCAGTGGCTTTGAGGACACAGCTCCCAGAGCTGTGAACGCGGCAGCTCATTGCAACATGCTGGTCCCAGGCCAGGACATGCTGGGGGTGCTACTGGGGCTGCCAGCACCCAGTGGGACCCCCATGCTGAGGCAGGCTGGCTGGCACCCCCAAACCTCACACTCAGCACAGCTGCGGGGGGATTTTCTCAGGTGAACTCCAGCATCATGGGTTCACACCAGACACACAGGACCTGCTCCCACAAGGTCCATTCCCCACCATCGAGTTCTGCCTCGTCTCACAGCATCAATCAGATGCGCCTTCACCACAGTGACCCCGCATTATGAAGTTTAATCTATTCCCAGAACAAAGGCATCATTACAGCTTTTCCCACCCACACTTTTCCCAAGCCACCAATATTTGAGGATGGGAGGAAAAATCCCCGCTCCTGGTTTCCACGCAGGGACCATCTCATCTGCTGGGGAAAGGGAGAGGGGATGGGCCCATCCCCGCGGTGGTGGGACACATGGAGGTCCTGGGGGGGACTCTCCCCACATGGGCTGAGCTGTGAGGCACAACACAGTCTGATTGTCTCCAGACACAAAATGAAATGACCCCACCTCTATAAAACTGCTCACAAGCTTCAGCTGCAATAGTTGCGATAAAAAGTGAGATAGCTAATGCCTCGACAACGTTTCCTCTGCATCCTCCCTGTAGGGAGCACAAACCTGGGTTGGGGAGCACCTCGGGAAGCACTTGCACCCCACTGAGAATTCAGGAGTTGGTGGCATCTCCAGGTGAGAAGCTGTTTTGGCCTCTTCTCCCCATTCCTCCCAAGGGCTCAGAGCCATTAGCTGCAGTGAAGCCACGCACTGCAAAAATAGAGTAATAATAATAATAACCATATAATAATAATAAATATATAGAGAAAAAAATATAAAAACACACAGAAAAAAATCTGGCGGGAAAAAAAAAAAGAAGAAAAAGATATTCTAAAAAAGGCAAACCTCTCAGCAGCCAGCATTTCTGAATAGTGTTACCACCACTGCCATTTGCAGTCCCGCACCTGAGACCAGCTCTTGCCGAGGAATTCCCAGCCGTGGCGGGGTGCCACGGCGAGGCAGCCTGTAATTAGCAGAGCGGCTCCCCAAAAACATCCTCTCCCCGCCGGGGCTGTGTGGAAGCGATGGCAGCAGCCGGGCAGGGGCGGGCAGGGCTGACCAGGCTTTCCCAGGAGGTGGCAGCAGACACAAGGCGAGCGGCAGCGAAGTGCCCGGGGACACCCGCCCCAGCGCCGCGGGAAAACAAGGGACCCGGACACCTATGAGCTCCACCTCAACGCCCCCTGGAAGCCGCAGAGCAGAGGGGATCAGCAAGGGTCCCCTCGTTCCCCCGAGCCCCTCCTGCCAGGGAGGGTTTTGGGAAGGGCATAGCTGCCCACGGCTGCTCGGTCACATCAGTACCCAGGAGGGCGCCCGATATTTTCAAGCCAAGCAAAGCAGGTCCTCAGGGGTTTGGTTCTAAAACCAGAGGAGCACTAGGAGGAAAAACAACGAAGTGGTATCTCAAGGGTCAGAGCTGAAGATCAGAAATTCCCAAGGCGTTAGTGCAATCGCCCCTCAGCTATCACCAGACCCAGGCAGGCTGGCCGGGGAGGGCAGAAATGCAGACGGAGGGAATGGTGACAAATCCATCCCAGGAACTGCAGCCATGCAAGCACGGGCGGGCAGCCAGGCTTGTGCTCCAGGGAGCTGCAGGGTACCCGTCCAGATTGCTTTGTAAAAACAAGGCACTTTTACGCTGAGGGCGGTTTTGGAAAGTACGCGGGATTCTTGCAACAGAGATGAAACCCAGGAGAGGGAAAAAAAAAAAAGACAAACACACATTATTCCAAGAAGCACATCCAAGAACCTGTCACAGCCACACGAGGCACAAGAACACGAAGATCGCAGACATACGTCACCGATTTACTGGTAAACAGCAGCTCCCACGGAGCAAAGATCAACCCAGTGAGCATGTGGGTTCTTGGTACCAGTGGCAGATTCTCAGAGGACCCTCAAGCACACCGCTGACAGACCAGGCAACAAGGAGCAGAGCTGAGGTTTGCTACCCACTCACCCCCGAGGGAGCCTGTGTACCAGTCCCGATTTGTTTCCTCCATCCCTGCTAATCCTAACCACCCAGAGCAGGAGTTCCCACCAGGGAGAAGGGAATTAGATTTTCTCAAGGAGGATAATCCATTTAAATACGGCACTTCTTAGTAAGGAGACTCAGCGCTTTTCCCAGCCAGCAGCCCCGCTCTCTGCGCAGCCCTCCTTGTCCCACGTCCCTGGCAGGCAGAGCTGGGTCACATCCCTCAGGAGCACCAAGCTGCCAGGGCTGAGGGGCTTGGAGAAGCAGCAGCTTCCTCCAGTTCTTGCTTAAGAGCTGCTTTAGTCCCCAGTGGCATGAAGTCACCTGGGGACTTGTTCCTGGAGCAGCTGATCCCAGGGAAGCTGCAACAGCTCTTCCCCCACTTTGATGGCCCATGAGTTAAACAGGGCTGGCTTGAAACTTGGTCGAGCAGGACTCTCTGCACATTGCTCCCCACTTTGAGGGCACAGGAACGTGCTGCTGTCATCAGGGGACGTGCACAAGCCCATCTATACATCCCGCTGTCCCTTCTGGCTGCAAGGGGACAGCCCTCTCAAAGTGCCATCACAAAACTAAGCACCAGATAAGAAACTGACTCACCTCACTGCGCCATGCTCCATCGGCTTTACTCGCCTGGAGGAGCTCAGGTGGCTCCAGAACGCCGGTGACACTGGTCCTGCTGGAGTCACCGGTGGGTCGGATGCTGAGGACAGCTCGGGAGCAGCTGACAAAGCCCCTTTGAGCTGTGGGTCACCACCAAGCCAGATCCCAGCGTGCCTCCCCCTTCGGTAAACCAAAAAGTTACACAAACACGAGCTCCCTGTTATCCAGCTCCCAAAAGTAATTTCAGAGCAGAAACAGTCCAAAAAGCCAATTTTAGAAAGTACCAGTTTATTTGAAAGAAAATAAAAGATCAGTAACAGTGGAAAATCCCCAGGAGCAATTACACAAGAGAATCTCAATATCCCGAGAAGCAGACACCGCTCCTGCCCTCCTGGTAGGGCTGTCCACAGGCAGTAAAATCCTCCCTCTCCTTCCAGTCAACAGTGACCTCTGTGCAGATTTTAGAGCCTCCCAGAGCTCCCAGTTTCCCCAAACACACTTGTATGGGGACCAAGCGAGTGAGTCAACCTGGAGGAAGACCCTTGGGAGAAGTCCTCCTGCATCTATGTCTCAATTCACAGCTCCCCTGCCATCTCCACTTCGCCTGTGTAGCTCTGAAAAGCAGCTGCCACCAGCTGAAGCTGAATTTCTTTGTTCTAGCACCTCTATGAATTTGGCCTCAAGCCTACAACAAAGGCTCAGTAAGGAGGCTTCAGGAGCCGATGGGATTTCCAAACAGCCTTTGGAACAGTCTGGGTTTGTGCTGCCTACCCGGTCACACAGCTTTTTGTGTTAAACCCTACCAGATGCAGAGAGCTGCAGTAGGACACGACTTGTACGAAGCAGTTCTGTAACACCACCCTGGAACAGAGGCATCGGACACACGTCACCCTCCGCTCCGGGAGCACTGGGGGAACTGGTCTGGCTCTCAGCAGGGCTAGGAGCTACGTACATGATACGTGAAGAAATCCACACCGCAGGTTCCACACCAGCTGTCTGTGGAAGCCCAGCACTCCCAGTTTGTGGCACTTGCAGCCCCCACCCAGTCTCTGCAGGGCAGGTCCTGACCCCACAAAACAGCCAGCCCCCAAAACAGAGCGGTACCTTCTCCATACTGCAAACACCCAACGCTTGCCTCAAAAACCCGCCCCAGAACAGCGATGGGGAGCTCTGCTCCAACCCAGAGGACCAAACCTGGTCCATCCTGCACCCAGACCTATTCCAGGCACGGCTGGGACTCGGAGACGGAGCCCCAGGCTCTGCACAAACCGCCTGTGCTCCAGACGAGATGTTGGACAAACAGCAAACACGAGATCAAGCCTCTCACACACAATAAGGCTGCCAAAGAATTAACTCCAGCCTTTTCACTCTTAACTGTATATTTCTCAGTAAAATATATAATATATAGCTCTATAGGACTGATTATAATATATTACAGGCTAGAAATACTCTCGTCTTTTCCCTACCGCAATTATATTATGAATCCAATTTTGCATACAGATTAATCCTAGAAGTTATTGCCTTGAATTTAAAATTAACAGAATAAAGCTTAAATAGTTTTCACAGAGACTCATTATATTAGTGTTTTACATAAAAAGGATAAAAAGTTACCAAATGAGAACAGCCATTTCAGAAACTATAAATAATTCTGTTTAAAAAACAAAAATCAAACGCTAAAAAAGTTATGGGAAAGCCATAAATATCTTTATCCTCTACAGTAGCTGCTATAGAACTAAAAGAAACCTGTAACACACTGTAGCTAACTCTGCTTCGGTTCAGAACATGAATCATACAAAACAACATCTCTAGAGAAATGCCCAGCCAAAGGAAACACAAAGGGATTGAAAAAATAAATCTGAGGAAATTAAAAAAGTAATTTTTTTTTTATTATTTCAAAACAATTTCTACAAACTTTATATAAACATCAGGCTATTTTCTTTAAAATTTTGTTATTAAAAAAATCCTACAAGCAATCTTTAAAAAAAAGGTAAGAGACTGAAGGCAAGGAAAGGGTGTTGTCATAGCCAAACAAAACTGGCTGTCCTGATTCCATGGATTAATGGCCCTTGCCTGGGGCCGACAGGAAGAGACACAAATCTCCTGGGGAAGACATTCCCATAGGCCCTTTATGGCATTCAGGGATTTCGAGCCCCTATGGGCCCTTTTACTCCCTGATAAGGCAACATTATCATCTGTAGTGTAAGAGATTCATAAATAGTTCTCCACAAAAATGCTTCACATCACCAGCCCGCTGCAAGACATCTATTAGCGAGGTTTATAAAAAAAAGCCATCTTCTATAGAAGCAGCCAATCTGAGCACAGCACATGGGATGCAAACACATGGTGTTTGCCTCCATACAGTCTGTTTTGTGTTTACATACCCTCTATAAGACCAAGCAGAAAATTTGGCATCTTTATTATCTTTACACTAGCTTTAGAAGAAAAATACACTGAGGTTTGGGTTTGTTTTGGTTTTTTTTCAGACTCTTTGTATTTCATTGGGCCCTTGTTAGTGTGCAGGATGGGAAGGGTCACGTAGGAAGTTTGTTTTCTCTCAAAAGTCGCTTTGAAATTCAATCCAAAAAGAGCATTTGTTCAGCACATCTCATCTGAGGGCACAGTGTTTCCATACAGTCTGTTTGGCCCTTGATGGGCACAAGGTGCTGCTGAGCTTTAAGCATAGAACTCATTTGTAGGGGCTTTCTTGTAGATGGGTTTCTTCCCAAGGTCGTAACTGCCTTCATCCTTTTTCTTCATGCGATAGACTAGGAGGAGGATCAGGCAGACAGCAAACAAGAGGCCCACTGCCCCTCCGGCAATGAGAGCTGGGGGGGGAAAGAAAATGGATTAAGTTTAAACTCCTGGACAACGCCAAACCATCAGCTACATCTCAAAACCTGCTTCAAAAGTACCAGCCCCAGAACTGCCCCCAGAGCCAGCGCTGTCCTTGTGCCTGTCACTGGACGTGCTGGCATTTTCAGCAACAGATGTTATTGGAAAAGGCCAGAAGTTGCTTTTCATTCAACCATAGAATAATCACATGTTCCACATTAACCAGATTGTGTTAGTACTCCAGCTTAGAGGAAGAAAAGTTTTGATAAAAAGACATCCTCCTTGCACAAAGACAAAGCAAAACAAAACAAAGAAAAAACCAAAACCACCCCACCACAATACACAAACAGTGTCAACACCAGGAAAATGGTCCAGCTCCGATCTGAATGCTTTGTCAACTGCCTGTGTGAGCACACTCTGGGGACTGCAGTTCAGTTAGACAGCAACATCCCACTACCACCACCACCTCCCTCCAAAAAACACCCCAAACAACCAAAAAAAAACCCCACCAAGATCTCTCTCTCCTCACACCAAGGATGGCCACAAGCCCTCAGTGAATTTTATCCTTTGCTGTGACAACTACTCATTGCACTAAATCAGTTTCTTTGTGAGGTGGCTTTGCAATCCACTCTTCCAGTCAGTCCTCCAGCTGGAAGGACAACTGTGGAGCAGCAAGATGTGCTGAGGTTTGTACTCGCACCACCAGGTCAAGGGCGTGATGAAGTGTGCCCTGAGACAGACCTGTTCCATGTGCTGCGGGGAAGCCACTCGCTGGGTTCTGCTCTAGACAGAGGTGCTTAGATTCACACCAGTTGAGCAGGTGTTCAAATCCCTTGGAGGAACTGCCTGGCTCCTGGCAAGGCTCAGGAAAGGCAGGACTTGGGCAGAGGTTAGAAGAAAAATGCCTTCATTTGATATGAAAGTCTATGATGTCGTTGATATATGGCTAGATATGCCCCTCACTGAGGTAGTATCTGGGTGCAGAGCAGCTGCCACGTGAGTCGTGTGGCACTTACGCCAACAGTCAGCTGGCAGGCTCAAAAACAAGCTCTTTACCCCAGAAACACAGCAGTAGCCTCCTCTTCTGGTCAAGGACTAGAAGGCTGAAGCGACCATGCTACAGGTAGTCACAGAGGTAACACATGTCGCTCCCCTTGTCAGCAGAAACTGCCCCCCAGAGAAACAGAGAACAAGAGAAGCCTTTTTGATTTACAGTATTACTGATTTCTCAGGACAAGGTGGAATATTACCTGTAAGGACTTCTGTTCTTTCAAAGATGCTGCTGTTGGCTGTGCTTGCCATGGAGATCTTGTTGGACACGTCCTCTTCAACAGGTGCAGCTTTGTCTGGAATTATTTCGTTGTCCACCAGTGTGTTTTTCTTCTCACCTTCAATCTTTCTCTCAGTATCTCCAGGGATATAGTTGTCAGATATCTACAGAATATAGACACACCACACCCATCAGTAAGCAGCACCCAGACTACCAACAATTGAAAATAGGAGGGTGTGCAGGGAAAAGAAAGTTTGCTTAGTGCATTACGAGTGTGCTGTTCCTGCTCATGAAGGCAGACTCATCTTGATGCCATGTCTTGAGGGCAAAGGGTATTCAGAAAGTGTGACAGACAGACCAGGGTAGCTACGTGCTGCTTAAAACATGCAGAGACAATACTCACCAAAGGAGTATCCATGGTAGTCAGATACACGGCATCTTCAGAGTCTGAGAACTCTGCAGAGAGGGAGAGGAAATCAATAAAGTTTCAAAACAGGACAGCACACTAATATTTCCTCTCATTATATGCCATTTTTCCAACAGCAGCAACTGCAGACAAACTAGGACTCTTGCTCCCTGCTGACTACAATTGACTAGTACTTTCACCACTGAATGGCTTTGATTGCACAAGACCATGAGATGTAATCTCCACACCAACACCTCTCCCACGGGAGGGATCTGCAGCTGGATCCATTGGCCCCTGCTGCAGCTGATCGGGTGTTGCCCTGCAGAGCAGGTCTGCTATAGCTTGTGAAGGTAATGCCAATGGAGGGCAATGCTCAACACCCATCCCTAGAGGATGGTTCACCAACCCTCTCGTTACCAGATCTGCCCAAACATGTCAGGCACCGATTTCAGCACTTGTTCTTCCCCTTTAGAGAACAAATGTTCACATAAAGGGGACACTGAGCTACAGAAACTGGTTTGGGCAGGGAGCTTTGCATGTCACAGAATTCACGTGAACACCAGTTAGTCCTTTACCTTGTTTGGTTTCAGCTGAGGCACTTTTAGCCTTGTAACACTGCCTCAACAATAGATTATTCTTTCATTATTATTTTTATTTTTTTCAGAAGTTCTTTGGAGTTCAACAGGAAGGAGATCCAGGCAGTGCCATGCCTTTTCACTTGCAGTAAGACAAGCTTGGCTGGGCTCCATCTGTCCTCCCCAAGTGATTCAACATCACAGTACAACCACTTTCACTGTTCACATCTGTGGGTGCCTACGATTCATACGGCTTTCTCATCTCCACCTGACACTGCAGTTCCCTCAAGAGCTCTGAATGTGCACTTACACCATCACTCGTGACTGCTGGTGCTGGAAAAAGTTTCACAGCGTCGACTGATGGAGATCCATTGCCCTCTTTCCCTGCTTACCTCCAGACCCCGATGCATCATCTATTTCTGACCCGTCGGAAGTTAAGTGAGGCCTGAATCCGCCAATGTCTTCATCATCCGGCAAGTCTCCGGAGGCAGGGTAGTCAAGCCATCGGGCATCCATGGTCTCAGTTTCTCTCACCTGAGAAGAGGGGTGGAGAAGTGTTAAGTATCAGGCAACTCTTCAGAAGCATTTCACAAAAGGTCAGGAGTTCAGAGCCTGTGCTGAGCACATCACTTCCATCAGAAGAACTATTAAATGCTGAACTTCCTCTCCACCAAAAGCATTATCTTCATCACGCTGGAAATAGCTGAATTCCCCTAGAATTTCTCAGAACAGAAGTGAGAGCCAGCCTGGGAGGGGAATTTCCTGAGGGCTATAGATTCAGGAGGTTCACTTTAACCCACAGGGTGAAAATAACACAACAGGATCTTGGTCAGGAGTTTGTAGCAAAAACATTTGGAAAAACAATACCTTCAGTTTTTTATAAGGAAGGATTTGGAAGGACTTGCTATTCCCAGAGGAAAAAGCCTGGCACCTTTAGGTCCGTTTTCTGCATAGCACTGCAGCCTCACGCCAAGACAATTCATTGCTTCTTGTATTGGGAACCTATTTCATCACCCAAGGGTTAAAATCTGGTCTGTCAGTTCAGCTGAATAGCAGTGCAATATAGTGTGATGTTCAAGAGCACTCGCTATCAGTAATGACTTGCCCGAAGGAAGAGCTTCCCCTGCCTCACCTTTCAAAATGTGAGTAAACAAACAAGTCTGTAAAATGAAGTCCCGGATCCCGAAGCCCGATGACTGCAACTACAGACACGCTAGGGAGAGCAGGAGAACCTTCCAGAGAACCAGCTGTTTGGCCACAATGGCAATTCACACACCAGAGCTCATTTGCATTTGGACCTTCAAGGAGCCACCAGCGCAAACCTCCTGCCCTCACTGAGGTTCTGCAATTTCCCCAGAACTATTTCTCCTCGCCAGAGCCCCGGGGCCAGCCCCGGTGCGGGTACCGCAGGTATGAGCTCTCGGGTTGCTCAACACCAGCCCACAGATTCCAGCAGCTCCACAGCCATGAAGTCATTGCCATGGTGGGGACTCGACCCCTTCCCCTACAGCACAATGCGGATGGGTGGGTTCCTTAGCCAGGGGCTAAGCTGCCAATGCTTTTTCATGCTGTCCACACAAAAAGACTGGAAAGCCTTTCTGAAGGTTTATCTACCCCAGAGAGCACTTTTAAAACACCCCTTTACTTCACAATCCTGCATATTCAAGGGCTCTTCTGAGTGTACAGATTTACCACGAGCCACAGCCTCAGAGGGGGAGAAGAGCAAAGACCAGTGGGGACAGTCAGAGCTGGGTGGCATCACCCCAGCACTTGCTGCTTCCTCAGGGCAGTGGGAGACCCTGAGTGGCTGGGATCACCTTCCTCCTCACCTGGCCACACCTGGCCCATCCCACAGCCACACATAGCACCTGACAAATGACATTCGCTATCGATCACACAAGCCAAGGCCAACAATGAGCCACAAGCCATGTGTCAGCTTCCTCTGCCCACAGCCCTGCTCCCAGCCCAGACCTCCCTGCCCATTAGCCTGCTGGTTTTGCCAGAAACGAGGCCTTGTGGTCAGGACAAGATGTTTCTCATTTTGCATAAGGAGCAGTGGCTACTAGATGTGCTTTTCATCAGCTTATTGAGGCATCTTTGGTTTCCCCAGCGACTCTGCTGGAGGATAACCAAATGAACAGCCCGGAGGGCACGAAGGGCTGCGGCCAGCTCTCCTCCAGACCCCCTGTCTCCACTCTGCCCAGCCTGGCATGAGGTGACGGGGATGGGGCTGACGAGGAAGGCCAGCTGGGAAAAAATCCCCCTCCCGGCCTGGCACCAGGCATTCCTAATGTTACGGATCACTCGCTCCAAGGCGAATTCATTTCAAGGTATGTGAAACCCAGCCAAAGTCAGACCTGCAATGGAAGCCGCTGCCAGCAGGCAGTACTGTTCCCACGAGAGCTCCTGGCCATTTTGTCCAGGGCAGGAAGAGCCCAATTCCGATCATCCCGGGCTGGGGAGCACATTCGCTGCAGATCTGCAAAGCCAGCTGCTGTGCCAGGGCAGATCATGTTGGCCAGGGCGCTGTGCCGCACCCCTCTGCCAGCTCACGTCCTACCTCGTTATGAATCACGGCCAGCAAATGTCCTAATGAGGGCGGCTCAAGAAAACCCACGTTTAGGCCACCGAGTGGCTGGACAGCAGGCTGGCCTTATCAGATCAGCCCAGCCGTGAGCAAAGCGGTGGCAGACAGCCACCATGATTAGTACATGCTGTGGAACGCACCAGGTTTGGCTATCAGAAAACCCTATTTAAATCAGGACAGACAGTGTTTACAACCCACAGGACCTAACACGGAAATCACTGACTCACAAGCGTAAATAAGATTATATGGGAGCGTTCCCTGAAGTCACTTTTCATCATCCTCTTGACCAAGGACAGAAGTTCCTGGAAGCCACAAGAACTTCTCAAATGGTGCAGGAAACTCTTCTTGTGGGCATCGATCCTCATTTTACAGATTGATCTGCCAGGGAAGTCAGAGGGCTGACAGGTACCTCGAGCTTTCAGGACGTGCTCTCCTAGAGGTCAGGCTCTTCCTGGGAGCCAGGGCACAGGCAGCCTGTGAAGAGTTAACACGGGAGAACTGTGCTCACAGAGCAGGTCCAGAGCAGGCACATTCCTCACATACACACCTGCGAGAGGGCACAAAGGCACTTGCACACATTTAAAGGCAAGGGCTGTGGGCTTCCCAAGTGCTACATAAATATCTTCCCGGAGAACTGCTGAAAAAGTACATCCCTTTCCAGGAGGATGAAGAAGGTGCCCGTGCTTCCTCTCACTGGCAGGCTGCAGCCGAGAGGAAAAAGCCGGGAGCTTGCCGCAGGACGGGGCCAGACCTTGCCAAGTCGTCTCTGGCCACATTCAGCTTAACACCTTCTGCACCAGCGCTGCTGGGAGCTGCTTTCCACCACCTGTTTTCACCACTGGAGCTGGGCCAGGGACTTGCTGAGAGCGTTGGACTGGGCGGCTGCACGGCCCCACCTCGCCCCAGCAGCTGAAGTCGAGCCTTACTATTAATATGCTCCTCTCCAGGAGGGGTCTGTACAGAAATCAACCTCTTCTGTGGGGGTCTAGTTCCAGCATTTCTTCCTCATGTTAAGCAGCTTTATCCCCAGTAAGCACCAAGGGGGATTAACCAGCCTGCTGGGGAGCAGCAGCTTTTGCTGCCTGCCAGTGGCAAAAAAAGAGTTTATTCCCTGTCAGACAACCAGCACGTCAGGCACGTGAACTATGAACGTCATTCCTGGAAAAGCTGGGCACAGAGGTCTCATGTTTGAGCCCGAGACAGGCTGCACTACTGGCTGAAGCCAGACACTGTTTGCTCAGCTCAGGCACAGGAATTACAGCCCTGGCACCCCAGGCTGGGCTTGCAGCCTTGCTGTGCTCCATCCCTAGCACACCCTGCTCCATTTTGTGCTCCTGGGACCTTCACTTACAGCCCCAGCTTCTCTCAGGGCAAGACCATCTATCTATTGAGGCAGCAATCAAAGTTTATGTCAAACGTGTGAATTTCCCCAGCCGCTGGCTAGTTCTGGGAAATAACAAACCCAGGCAGCTTGCCTGCCCCAGCCCACACGTCCTCACCACAACCTTTGCAAACCCTTTAAAAAAAAACCCCAAATGATGTTTTGAGGCAGAGACAAAGTTTTCCAGACGTCGAACTGGCTTTTATGGCTGGTCCTTGTCTCTGATCAAACGCGCTGGAGTTCATTAAAGCTTCTTTGAAGGGTCAGAGCCAGCAAGCTGCAAAGGGACTCAGACCTGCGGAGACTCGGGCATCCAAAGCGCAAGGAGCTCTTTATCAAGTTTATAACTTTGGCGCGAAGACCCAGCGCTGGCTCCTGCGGCTCCCTCCCCTGCACTGTGTACACAAGCCTAGGAGTAAACAGGAGCAAGGTGAAAGTCAACTTTTCCTAGACAAAGGCACATGGAGCTGGGCCAGCCTGGGAGGTGGCACAAGAGGGGGCAGAGGTGCAGACCCATTAACTCTTTGTAGCCTGTGGGGCCAGAGAAACCCAAGTGGCTCCTGGTGGTTTTGTCAGGGGCTTTGCACTAGGGGACAGTTGTATGGATCACCTCGTGAGCAGTGTTACACAAAACATCTTTCCCAGACCTGTGCTGTCATGGGCAGATGTCGCCTTACGCCACCACAATGCACATCCAGACCAATTTAACAAGAAAAGGCTCCCGGACAACACGAGCAGCTGTCTGCATGGCCCAGCCTCAGAGCCTGGTTACTGAGAGGCCATTCTTGCAAAGCCACCAGCCCAGCCCTCGTGCTGCCCTGCATCACAGCCCAGAGAGCACTGAATCCAACAGGGCCTTTCCAGTGCAAGGATGCAAAGCTGTGTAAACCAAGCCCCAGAGAGGGGATTTCCAAACAGTTCACTTCCACCGAGCTCTTGCAGGAGCACACAAACCAGGAAGGTTCTAAAGCTCATGCAAAGTGTGCAAAGGAGCAGGGATTAGGAGCTGAGCTCACCCCCTCGAAAACATCAGCCCCCCGAAACCAGGAAAGCAGAGGAGCCAGCAGCGCTGAGAATGGGGCGAGCCCAGCAAACAGAGCTGACCTCCAAGGGAAGAGGCACACAGCGAGGTAACAAGCACAGACAGCTCTGTCTTCTCTTCTTAATAACCCTTAAAAGAAAGTTATTGGAAGTGACATGAGCTTCCGGCAGAGGCAGTTCCTGCCAGACTAGAAAGGCAAGGGTTTACGTTTCCCCCAAATCACCCCTTATTCCCACCAAGCTCCAGCTCCATGGAGGGGGAAAAAAATGCAAAATACAAAACTCACTTTTGTCCTGAGAGTAAAGCAAATATCGATATTTCAATCTAGGTCACACCTAACCCCTTCAACACATCCACCAAGGTAACACATCCACTTGTGCTAACTCCTCATGCCCATGCCCGGAGGGTAACATCTTAACTCCCATTCCTGGTCAGTCTGTCCCACATAATTCCCAGCACACCCGTCCACATTGGCCTCTGTGCCAAGGGACAGCAGTTAATCAGCTTTCATCCAGCCACATGTGTGTTAAGTTGCACAACAGGCTCACCCTGAGGCTTCCAGACATGGTTAAACACCACTGTACCTTTGCTCAACACCTTCCAGAGCAAGGCCACAGGCACAGTGGCTTTAAACAAGGTCAGTCTTGCCTGTCTCCTCTCTGACAGCCACTGTACAGGTGACTTTCCCATCACCGTGATCTGCAAAGGTACACTGGTAACACCTCTGAGGACGAAGTGGGAATCGGAGACAGAAGCACAGACCAAGGCTTGCAGGCGGCTCCTGGCTGGCAGCAAGAGGGAGCACGACATCTCCAGTACCCCAGGACCAGTCATGCTATGCTATCTCTTCGTGCCTCTTTTCAAAGAGGGAAAAAAAAAATACATTTATTTTTTTTAATTGTGCTCGGTAACACACGCAAGGAGCAGGGTCTTGCCTAATAAGACCCAGCAAGAGCAACCTACAGGCTGATGAACTGCTCAGCTGGTAAAAGTGTCACTCATTCAAGGTGACTTAGGAGCAGCATCCCCAGCGCCTGTCCAACCAGGTATCCATCTCCCCACGGCCACAGAACCGGTCCTGCGCGCTCAGACGGGGCAGGCGCAGGAAGGCGCGTCCAGCACTGCCCCAGCGCGGGTCAGCCCCGCTCACCCCGTGCGATTCTTTAAGCTGTGCTGTCCCAAGCAGCTCTCCTGGGGGCTCATGCGACAGCAGAGGCATAATCCCCGTGACAATGACACCGTAATCCCGGGCTCTGGACAGCAACTCGCTGTCACGAGTGCCTTCTCTGCAGCAGGGATGAATCCTCCTGGGCTCTGCTTGCTGAAAATAGGCTTTCCTGCTCTTACAAAGTCAAACCTCAGCTACCTTTTAACTCACGTGCGTTTGCTTACACACAGCCCGCTCTCTCCAGACCACACTGCACTTGTGTGCCTTCCAGGCCATGCCATAGAAGCGAGCAGGAGGTCGGAGAGATTACAAAGGAATGAATTCTTGATTAACCACTCTTGCCCGATTATCAACCAAGAGCAAAGCCATAAAGATTGAGCCCTTTGCCAAACAGGCACATGCTGGGATCTGTTTACTGCAACGGTGGCAAAATTGTTGCCCTAAATACTCAGTGCCCAGCTCCAGAGACCTACGGAGACCAAGAGGGAAAGGAGATGACTGCATCCCCCTCCAGCTCCGCAGATAAAGCTCAGCAGGCAGTTGCAGATGGCTGTGTGTCAATCACTTGCCCTGAAGCAAGTAAAGATAAGATTCAGGAGGGGAAAGCAGGAGCTCTCATGTGACTCGGGAGAAAAACAATTACAGCAGAGCCATTTCGTGCCCCTGAAAGATTCTCCTGATCACAGGCAGCGATACACACCTAGTTCATAAAGAGATTATATTTTTTTATAGTATTTACAAACCTGATCATGGGTATTTCACACACTTCACTGCCCAGGGCTCAGTTCAGAAGTCGGAGAAATATATTCAGGGTTAAAAAGGAATTAAGTTTTTCTGGCTCACAGCTCACCCTGAGTTACCCTGTTCTATACCAGGAGGCTCCTACTGCATCCTTGTCTGTGGAAGGAAACAAAAGAGGATATAAAGGCCCCAGCAAAGCAGCTTTTCCATCGAGGATGATTTCTCATGCTGATAGTTGGGCTATTTCATCTATCATATTTCCCCCCACACCAGGGAGAGGACTGTCCTCACTGCCCTTTCCTAGAATACAGCTACGCCCCAATATTTCCCTGGACACGCACAAAAGTGGAACTTCCCCTTGGCAAGAAACGCGTGACATGCATTTTTGGGATCTTTATGCTACCTCATGCCTGACTGTTAGCAAAATCAAGCCAGACAGACACCCAGCTTCAAAGGGTGCCTTTCCTCACCATGCAGCTAATCTCAGCTTGTTTGTACAGTCAAGATTCCCAATGCTGCACCCTACAAACGCTTCCCCTCCCACAATCCATTTTAATCTAATCAGAAGTAGTAGCTCAAAGATTTAGGCTTAGCCCAGGCAGCTGAGCTCTGCCAGCACAGTTATGCTATTTAGAGTTTTGCTCATTTGGCAAAGCTACCAGCAAAAAATCGTAGCAGAGGAAGTTATCAGCATGAAAGCACTTGAGAGGGAGTATCCATGCCACTCCACTATCAGGCGATATCCGTGTAAGCATTTAGACAAACAAACATTTCAACAGCAGGGAATTTCCTAGTTAGCTCCAGCAGCAGAGGCTGGGGTTTTGGTGCGGAGGGGTGTTTTGTTTTTTAATAGAGACATTCCCGACTTACGCAGAGGTTGCCTTGGCTTGGGCCCAGAGAGCAGCAGCCACAGCCTGTGTGCTATTAGGAATAACACAGCTGTACTTTGGGAAACCGGTCGCTCCTGGGAGCATTCTCCCCTCTTGGAGAGCTCTGGAGTCCCAACCAGGCTTCCTCCCCTCTGCGAGGCAGGGATGAGCCACCAGCAGCGGTTTCCCAGCCCTCCCTGACGGCATCTCAGCACCCTCGCTGTCACAGCCAGGAGCAGAGGGACCAGGCTCTTGTTTTGGTCACTCCTTCCCTGGCTTTGCAAAGCCTGCGCTCAGCTGGACTAGCAAGTTGTTCAGTAACCAATGTGCAGGACCAGCTCCTTATGCTCAGCCTCAGGAAATTTCAAATTAGCGCCAAGAACAGCCCGCACATAAACAGTCTCCTGCAAGATCCTGGCTCCAGAGTCTGCTCCACTGCACACTGTGGATTTGTAATAAATATTTATCTCACGGAGGAACAGAGCCTTCCAAAGGAAAGGCTCCTGACATCAGCAAGGACTATATTTCCATCTGGGGGAGAGACCGCTTCTCTGTTTTTAAAGGGGGACATCAGCCCACACAAGAAGTTTCTGCCACCCTCCTGGCACCACTCTAGCCAGGATCTGTCCCCCCACCCATGGGTGCGCAGCAGCACCCCATCACACCAGGCACCCTTCCTTCCAGCCACCCGGACTTGTGGCTACTGGGCCATACCAGCCATCTGGGTGCGAGTCCAGGGAGGCACTTTCCCAGCCACTAATGCACATTAGCACTTATTTTTATTGCTATAGTTGGACTGTAAAGGCCGCTAAAGGGCAGGAGGCAGCACAGTAAACAGGGCAAAGCCACCACACTCTATTCCAGTTTTACAGCAGCAGAGTTTCAGCTGTACTGTGGTGGAGATACCTTTTCGCCTTCAGCAGCTAAGGCAGAGCAGCATCAGAAGAGAGAAAGCCTTCCCATGGTGGGCTTTGCTTTCCCCGACAAAATGCAATTTGCTTAAGCAAAAAGAAACCTTGTTTTTGCTTAACGTGATGCTATCCGCTTGGGTAACAGTGCTACAGGTCTCCCAGTCTCCTTCCCACCCCAAGCAGTGTCTCTCTTGAGAGTTTAATTAACTGCTTTGATTTTTAAGTATCCCAATAATTTGTCTAACAAGAGCCACTTGGCATTTTATAAGAGTCATCTCAGCCCCAAAGGATTTAAGGATAAAACTGACAAGAGTGTATATTTCCAGCAAATTTTACAAATATATTTTTCATGTCAGCCAGCCTTCAGAAACTGAGAGGGACGCAGCTACATCTTGCGTGTTTTCCCCTCCTACGCTGACATTTTCTCCAGGCTCAGGATTAAGTATTTAACCCCGTCTTTTGAGACTTTCCGCTCCTTCAGCTCGCTTTGAACGCTTTCACTCATTGCAGATAATAATGCCGCTTTCCTCTCTCCCCTGTGCAACTTTCGTTTCCAGCTCTATCTGTCTGAAAACACAACCAACACGAAGCTGCCAGAGCAAGTTGGTGGCTGCTCAAGACAAGGCAGTTTTCTGATATGCCTCTGCCAACGCCGGCTCAGCCACAGGCTGCAATCATATGTCAGAGCCCGATGGTAGCTTTTTGCCCACCGTAGCCACAAACTGAGGCAGATTAGATGAGAGGCAGCAGCGAAGGCAGCCAGTGTTCAGGGCAGCACAGACTGTCTGCCAAATAGCATTAGTTTTGCTTGTCACCCCTTTTCTAACCCCATGAGATCCACCTCTATGCTGCAGCACGTCGGAAGTCTGAGTCATTGCTTTGGGTAAGGGGCCAGGGACGTTACTCAGAGGGTGACAGCAGAATCTCTGGGAGCTGCGAGGCCAGGGAAGTGCCAGAAACCCTGAGTCAGAGCCGGGGCTGACGGTGACACACGGCAGAGCTGGGCAGAGGCAGCAGCAGTCCCTGGACAACCATTCAGGAGCACGCTCAAAGACAAAACAAATAGCCTGAACAAATCTAGAAGTGCAGCCCTAACAGCTCATTAACGTAGGATCTTTTATAGCCCCCCAGAGCAGAAGCTTATTACAAGTTAAACTCTTTAGCTATGCTGCCCTGTCTATTCAGAACCACCAAGTCCAGTCTCATCACAAGAGTCTCATTCTAGTGGAAACCATTCGAATCCTTAATCTGAAGCGTTTGCATTCCACCGAGACTCAAACAGCCACACATCCTCTGGTCTGCACAGGGTTTGTCCCCACTGGTTTCGTACTGCTTCAATGACATTACCTGCTGGTTTGAGGCTACAAAAGCAGCACAACCCCGCTGCTGTTACAGGGTATAAGGGAACAAGCTGTATGGAGTGGAGGGCGAGAATGAAGGTGCAAAGATCTAAGAGCAGCCTGGAGAGGACAAATGTTAAAAGCAAGTGTTTCAAAGGATGGATGCTCCACTTTGTCTAGCCAAAGTGATAGCTGGGGAGTTCTGTGGGACTGCAAGCCACAATAACTTAATCATGTTATCTCAGGAGTCAATTTAAGTCACTTACATTGCAGACAGCAGAACCACAGTACCACGCTTCTCTTGTTGATATGGTCACTATCACCAAATTAAAAAAAAAAAAAAAAAAGCTTTTAAAGACAAAGCCCATCAATCCATCATCTAAGTGTGAACGACTTAACACACGCTAAGTGGAACACAACCCAGTGTTAACTTACAGCCAGCCAAGTGGATTGAAGCAGCCAGCACATTTTGAATGGTGTGTTTACCAGCACCAGGAGCTGGAGGGAAGAGGAAAGCAGCGGCGGGAGCTGTGCTGGTCTGTATGCCCAGCAGCCAGCCAGGCTCCCTCCTCTCCATCAGACTCGGAAAGTCAAGTTAGCTGCTTCCAGCTTGCGGTGGAAGTGGGACAGGAGCATACCAAGCAGGCAGTAACCCACCACAGAAAAACCAGGGAAAGTTCACACTAGGCTCCACTTCAGGCATCTGACAGCAGCAAATGGCCTCCTCACCCCAACCATTCTGACACCTTGAGCCAAGAGTAAAGCCATTAACAGAAGCTTGGAGGGGAGAGGGGAGGACACAGGAAAAAACATTTTCACTGTTGTTGGACTGGGTACGGGGCCTTTGCAGGACCTCAAGTGCCAAGGACTTGGGAGACAACAACAGCAGGGGCTGCAAGAAGCAATTGTGTTGGCCTTGACTTCCTAGAGTGAATGAGTCTCTGGTACCATGACTCTTAAATGTCCCAATTTCAGGCCACGATTTGCCTCCTGTGTAAGCTGCTCGGAAAATTCTGAACCACAAGAAAGTGCTCTCCAGCATGAGAGCTGGCAGGACTGTGCCCCAAGCACAGGGGGGCGACTGCTCCCACCCCCAGGAAATTTCCACCTCTCGTACGGACAAGGTGCTGTTGGCTGCAGAAGGACCCCTGAACTCCCACCCCCTGAGCTGTGCATGCAGTTCCACAAGATACAAGGTTCTAGAGAAGCTATTTCTTTCTATACATTACAGGTGTTTCACCCCAACAGCCAGCTCTAGGTTCAGCTATGAGAAGTCATGAGCTCCTTCCCCTGAGGACTAAGGGACATCACCTTAAGACTTCATCATTTTGCTGCTCTGTGTTTTAGGGAAGCCAAAGCAAAGCCAGGATTTACTCTACACATCCAGCTGCCCCGTGAGTTTTCCAAGTCAGAAGGTAAAGTAAAATGTGCAGATAGCAATGTCTTGATTTGATTGGGAGGGACAGATGAGAAACTGGGCAAAGAGCAGAAAGAACAGGCCTCGGGGATCAATGGCAGCAGGACAAGCCAAACCGGTTTTAACATTAATAATGCCGTACTACTTTCCAAACACAGCTATCATCAACAAGACAGCAGCTTTGCCAATCAGGAGGCCTCCAAGCATGATTGCTTTAAACCAGCAAACAGCCCACAAACAGCATGAAGCCTCCCCCCCTCTCCTTGAGCAATCAATCCTCTGCCAGCAGTGTCTTGGGTTGGATTTCTGCTTGTCCACACTGCTGGACACACATGCACGACATGGTGCAGTACAGAGACTTTTTCTGCCCACTTCAAGGCAGGAAAGTAGGGCAGCTGCAACAAGCTTGGAGCACATCAGCACTGGGACGGGCCTGCAGGGCTCAGGGCACTCGGAGCCCTCCCGCGGCTCAGACACGGGAGCAGCCCCAGCCTGCAGCAGGCAGACACCACTGCTGCGGGGGACGTCCCTTGCTTCCCTCTCGTGCTGCCAGGGGCAATTTTAGATGCCAAGGATTGCTCAACGATGCTACTCTGCCCAAGCAAGGCAGACCTCACATCCCCCATCAGCTCCACTGATGCCATGTCTGCGCGGCACTGGTGGCTTTCTGCCCATCCCCAGCTGCTGGCCCCTAAAGCACCTTCTGCAAGACCCCTATCCTCACATGGCACGAGCAAGGGGAGCACCCTGCCTGCACAGCCTTTGCTTTCTGAAGCTCTCAACCAGAGAGGGCTGGGGAGCATCAGGAGATGTCAGGCTTCAGCTCCAGCCTCCCCACGGGAAATAGGCGATGTTCTCACAGCGAGCTGCCGTAACACAACCCACCCACAGCCTCAGCACCGACGTCACGCTTCGGCACTTCGTAATATTCCCCACCCTCTTACACATCCAAGATTGCTTCATGTGGAGAAATCCCATCTACACCAGAAAGCCACGCAAGGGGAAAGGAGCCAAGGCATTTCTGTTTGTACAGGCTTGGGGAAATATTCAAGGACCGAATCACTCTCAAAAGCCACGCTCTTACATAAGCACAAGAAATACAATCCTTGTCTTGTTAAGAAACAGCTACCTGTCTTCACCATGCCCGCACAGAAAAAACTAAGAGCTGCATGCTGTGCAGCCCTGCACGTTTTGGCAGTGCTATTTTAAAAAAACATAATATGGGAGGAGCGCCAGCAGAACTCTCCCAAACACTGTGTCATCCTCCTCTCCTCCCCAGCAGCCTGTAACCCAAACAATTTGTTTGGATAAGGCTTTATAGTAGGGCAGTGTTACTTCTCAAGCATACACTCTATCTTAGGTAGCTTAAAATATATGGACAAATACTTCGCCCAAGTTCTATATAAGGATTTACAGAATACATCTGTGCAAAATTTGTTGTCTTTGCAGAAATCCGATGCTTGCAGACCACTCAATTCCCCAGGGACACCAAGTTGCATTTCATACCAAACATGGTCAATGCAACTACCAGATGCTGTCTGCCCCAAAGGTTTGCCCTACTAGTTTGGGCCAGTTCTCAAACGAGCGATTCACGTGTTTAATAGCAGGGATAAAGACACCAGATTAGAGTAAAGTGGATTTGGGCTGGTCGATCTCAGCAGAGAGTAGCTGACAATTACTACAGATGCTCTCTGTGGGAGTTTCCTACTCTACAAGCAGCAATCCCCCAACCCTGTGTCCGTATTTGAGAGCAACCAAGCAGCAGAGCCTTATCAGTTCTGATCTGCCCACCCAGCCTTCAGTCCAGAAGGAAGCAATGTGGATGATTAAACCTACTTTTGAGAACCCCTGATCTCCTGCAGTTATCTTAATCTCAGCAGCTCTTTCAGACTAGCAGAGGAATCTGCCCTGACTGCACTATCAGCAAGATGGACACACACACACAAACAAACAGCAGGGAAGGCAAAAATCCTGAAATTTCTGCTTCGCCACAAAGATCCCACATGTGCCCAGCCTGATGCATCCAAACTGTTTCACCTCCTTATATATCTAAGAGACTCTTAAGCCCTCCGTGGTAGTGCATCTGTTTTCAGTCCTATTTGGAAACGAGGAAGGTTTGATACACATTAAGACATCAGGTACCAGCACAACCAAACCCAGGTAAGGCTGGAAAGCACTATAATGCACTGCACACACCTGACCCATCACACATTCATATAAAAGAGGGATTCAAGGAATTAAGTCTGTGACCAGCAGCTGAAGATCAAAGCTGTAACGGAGAGCAGTTCATTTCTATCACGTACCCTTGTACCCTGTACGGCTTTAATTCCTGATTACAGAAGAGAAAGACGAAGTTCACAAGCGCTTAGTGGGAAAGAGACGTGTGAGGGGTGGCACAACCACTGGGGCACATAGTGACAGGGTGAGTGGTCCACATGGGGCACGCTGGGCCAGGACAACGCTGCTTTGCCATCAAACCGAGGAAGCAGCGTGCAAGCCAGGCAGGGGAACCGCAGGAAAGAATGGGAATGGACAGATTCCTATTAACCCATTTTGTCCTCTCCTTCCCTGGAGAAGGACAAATGGTGGGGGACAGATCCCGGGGAGGGCAGCTTTAGCTCTCAGGTAAGTAGCAAGCAGGACCCACCACAAGTGCACACACAGCACAGTGGGCAGTAGCTGGGTCACCCAGCTCCGGGAGCACCCTTCTCTGCTACCAGGGCACGCAGGCAGGGGACCCTCTCCTGTCCCAGGGACTCACCGACTCGGCGGCGGCGGGCAGGAGGAGGCCGAGCAGCAGGGCGGCGCGGAGCATGGGTGGGACGCGGGACAGCGGCATGGCCGGACCGGGCTGGGCTGTCCTGCGCTGGGCGAGGAGGCTCTGACCGTGCAACCAACGGGCTGGCGCAGGGAGATCTGCCCAGCCCCGCCGCCGCCGCGGCGCTTATAGCAGCGGCGCAGCCTCCGCGGGGCGGAGCGTGGCTGCCGCCCGCCCCCGGGAATGCCCGCGGCCCCGCCCGCTCTGGGATGCCCGGGGGGCTGCGAGCTGCCCCGCACCGGCAGCCGCATCCCCATCCCCGGGCGGCCGACACAGGGGCTGGGGACACGGGCGGGCTGATGGAAGCACTGAGCCCCGCGGTGAAACCCGGGGCAGCCGGGTCGGGCTGTGCGGTGCGGGACCCGCTCTGCAGGGCCACGGGCACTAACCTGGGGGGTTGGAAAGGAGGGAAAGGGAGGGGGAAAGGGAAAAGGAAAGGGGGAGGGGAGAAAGGGAAAGTGGAGGGAGAAATGGAAAGGGAAAGAGGGGGGAATGGAAAGGAGGGAAATTGAAAGGGAAAGGGAGGTAAAAAGGGGAGGGAGAAATAGAAAGCGAGAGAAATGGAAAGGGAAGGGGGGGAAAGAGGGGGATAAAGGGAAAGGGGGAGGAAGGAAAAAGGAAAGGGGGGATAAATGGAAAAGGAAGGTGAAAAGAGGGAAGAGAAAAAGGGAAAGGGGACGAAGCGAAAGGGGAAAGCAGGCCCACAGTATCCATTTTTGCAGCATTCCACAAGTGACAGTCTTAAGTTTACAGAAAACCGAGACCGACTCGCAGCGTGTCACCGCTGCGGTTATCCGGTGGGGTGTTACATCACAGGGTTCTTGTTGGAGATGGAAAATGAAACTGCTCCGTCTGTTTTCTCTGTAAGCGGCAAGTGCAAAAAACCCACACAGATAAAGAAGGGGAAAAACCCGACAGCATAGTTTAACTATTTCACTGTTTCTTGTCTCACAAATAACTTTGCCTGACCAAGAGAATTTGCCTGAAAGCATCCATTTCAGCCCTGTAACAACCCGAGGTGCACCTGAACTGTCAGATCGGTACACCCTCTGTGTCAATCCCTGCTTCATATTCGTTTGCACTTGGGATCTAGTTTGTAGAGAATATTTTCTTAACAGGGAAGCTATGCAGAGGCTACAAAGCATGTGTGCCACGATCCCACCTGCCAGGTACAGATGCAAACTCTGCGAGATCTGCTTCTCAGACCGCTCCAATACTACAAAGCCATTCCAAGTGAACTTGCAGCCTTCCCCCTGTCCTACCTTCACATGCTAACCCTCAAAACAAAAACATCCCTAAGGTGAAGCAGCCATCCGAACTGCCTGTTCCTTTGGGAATAAGTAGGTACAGATGGTGTGAGCTGAACCCATGAGGTCTCCTCAACGTTTGTTAGGACTGTGCCTGCACACATGACCGCTGGCAGGAGAATCTCCTGGCACCACGGTGCTGAACTGGCTGTGGAGCCAGTCAGCATAATATGAAGTGACAAGGAGCACTGCTCAGAGTTTTAAAAAATAAAATAAGATTTAAAGACAGCATATATCCACGTGAGGGTAGGAACCAGCCTGGAGGAGGCTGTGGTGGGGTTTCCTGTAGCACCTGACCCGCTGTGCTCAGGACCGGGATGTATCACCAACCCACCAGCTCACCTCAGCATCCAAGGCCAAGGACACGAGGGAGGGATCAGCACTGTGGGCTGGGTCGTTGCCCTTCCTCATTACCCTCACTTCATCACGGAGCTGATGAGAGCTGCTCCTGGTACGGCCAGAAAGCCCAGCTCCAGTGAGTCTCCAGCTCCGGGCACCCAGCAGAGCTGGCAGCAGAAGGTGGAGAGGAACAAGAGCACATGGGCTGAGTCAAATGTGCAAAAACTGGCCCATACCATGAGAAAGTCTGGCAGGCAGGGGACAGCAAGAGGTGGCCAGCACTCCACACCTCCCCAACCCTCTAAACGGCACCTGTATTTGTGTGCGTGTGGCCATGAACCCTCTACACCTCCTTCCAGGTAAAGCAGCCACACAAAGACTCTTTCAAAACCAGCTGCCTGTATTGTGGCTATAAACACTGCGAACCTCCTGTGAACTTCCTCTTTGAACACGCACAATACACCGTGCGCCTCCTGGTTGTCGTACCCTCAGCACACACTCCCTCTGCCAAAAAGTCCCCTGCATGACACAGGACACTGTTTTCCCTCCTAGAGAAGTCCTGCCTCGACAGAACAGAGAGGAGCCAGCTTGCCTACCTGGCTCAGGGACCACGCACATTGTCCATCAAAGTCACACCTGCACGCACAGTCCTTCACGTAAACTGGTAGAAATCTTGGCCTTCTGGAAACAGAAGAGAAAATTCAACTCAACCTTAATGTATTTTCCAATCTTGAGAACACACAAATGTAACTTTACCAATGACATTTTCCACCTCAATGACACACACACATTCTGCGACCGTATCTCAGAAGCATTCACGAGAGGAAATGCAGCCACAAAAATCATTGTATGGTTCTGCAAATCTGTGACATAAATACCCTGCTTCACTTTGCCCTTCAAATGTCCCCTCTCAAAACACTGACTTTCTCCTATCTCTGGATTAATGCAGAAAGATCGTGGGTATATGACACTCACTGAAAGCGACAGGACAAATGGGCCCAGCAAGAAAAATGGACAACTGAAATGTACTTTCCTGAAACCTCACTACAAATAAGAGAAGCAGAAGAAGAATAGAACACACGTTGAGCCATGCATTTGTTCTGGGTGATGAATTTTAACGCTCAAGGTGTGCCAGTTCCCTTCTCCATCTAAAAACTACAGTTGGCAGGGAAATAAAGTAGCCTGGCCACCATTGTTCCTAACGCAGTGTTCAACAGTAAGCATTTAGCTAACCCTTGTGTTGAAAACAAACTCCTGCTAGTTCCCAATACACAACACAAACGTGCTGGAAGTGGAATGGAGCGTCCAAACACAATTCATTGGGAGAGTGAGGGAAAAATCACATTTTTACATGACATGTAAAGGAATGTCTAGTTAATCCTGAGAAGGCCACAGGCAGAGCCCTTTAGACAATTCTAAACCATAAATGCTACTGCACTGGCCAGGAAGAGAGTTTTTCAGCCACGCTCAGCACAGTTCCTACAGATAGATTTTAAAACAAGAATAAATTAGGATTCTCAAGCACAAAGAAACCTTAAATAGAGTCTTAAAAAACTCTCCACATCCACTCAGTACGCTGAGCTCTTTGAAAAAACACACCTGCGCACGGCGTGGGTAGAGGAGCAGGAGTGAATGAAAACTCTCATCCCACATTTTGAGCTACTTAACGCCACGTTATTCTGGAAGTGTGTAACCTCAGCCTGACTGTCCCTTCAGCAAAGGTCAGTGTGGTACAAATCCTACCTGCAAGAGGGAAATGAACCCCAGCAAGGGTCAGTTCAGATAGCACTGCCCTTTGTACACCAGCTGGTAAAATACAGATCACCTAAATAAACAGCTTCCTGGTTTAGGCAATGATTCCCGGGGAGGAAAAACAAGACCAGCCTATACAGCCATTTCTCATGGAAAGAATCCCTGGCTAAATAGGGCATTCTCACCCCATACTGCTGGTAAAGAAGTGACCATGACAGCTGCATGTCATCCAGGTACACTCTCAGGGCGTCTGCTCTATCTTGGGCAAATCGCCACTTCTTCCACCTGTGCTCTTCATGACACAGAGGTGTCACACACAAAACAGTCAGCTGGTTAAAAAAGGACAGTCTAACCAGAAGCCAGATGAACAGCACCTCGTATGGCTCCCTAGAAAGCGTGATCTCTGTGTTTCAACATCCTTTTCCCTTTAATGCATCTTTCCGCTGCAGCTGAGTTTTGTTTGAACTAAAGAGGAAGAAAAGGAAACTTGAAAATGTTGCTTATTTCCCCAAAAATATTTGCCTTCCAGCTCTACTTTAACCCTTTCCCACAAAGCAGGGGTGTGGGGCCAGGCTCCCAATGGGGAGAACACCCCCTCTTCCAGGAGAAGGACATGGTCCCCTAAGCTGGAGCAGCCTGGAGAGGAGGGAGAGCTGGATTTTGGAGCACAGACGAACAGACGTGACTGTGTAACACACCATCACACAGTCAGCCAGGAAATGAATTCATGGCAGCTGACTTTCAGCAAAAATGTCTTTGTGCCACAGCACTTCTCCGTGTCCATCTGGGGAGGCAGCAGACCAAGGTGGGAGGGAGCCCCAACTCCCACCTTCAACAATGACCGAGCCCCCAGTCTGGAATGAACTCGAGTCGGTGCCTCCCAAATCACCAGCTCCTAACATGTGATCCCAGAAACTATTGCATAAACCAGAAATATTGTTGCTGATGACTTTGGCTGTGGAAAGACACCCAGCAATTATACCAACGGTCCTGCCTTACACTAGCTTGGAGCTTTAGTTGGCTATGACTACAATTTTTCTGGCAAATGAAAGTCAGTCCTATAAAGCTTGTAAAGGAAAGAGGGAGTAAAAATCATCTAAGTGGTGGCTTGCATATCTCAGAGAGCCAAGCGCAGCAGATTTCAGGAAAGGAAACCAATTTCTACCAAGAGTTAACAGAGGAAGTTCTGAATTTTGCAGCTTATGCTCAGCAATGTGCTGGCAGTGGGCAGCCCTGATACAGGCGGGATTTTCCCGTGTTCGTTTCTGCACTGGCTGAGGCTGGTAAGCTTCTGCAATGAGAAATTCTCTGAAAGCCCAAGTCATAACTCAGCAGTGGTGGCCCACGGCCACCGCCTCTGCCTTGCACAATCCTTTCTAGGAGCGACAAGTCCAGGAAGAGGGAGGAAAATGTGTCAAACCTGCCTCGGCACAGTGACATCCACGGAACAAGGGAGGGAAATCACGCAACCAAGCTGCACAGGGAACTTCCCATATGGGGACATGGAAAAAACGTCATGAGAGAATGTCAGAGATCATAATCTGAGTTCCCATTGCCAGAAATATTGCACAGCCATGAGTGATGTGAGTCGACCACCTCCCATAAAAGGTGGGTTTCCCTTTTGCACTCCTCATCTTTTTTTCCAGGTGACAAGAGCTCTGTGGCAATTCCCCTGTCCATGTCCTGGGACGCTTATCTCCAAAATGCCCCGTCGTCCCACACAGCCTTGGGGATTTTAGTATTCTGATAGCAGGCACTCTCATATCTGAAGTCGAGCAAGCAGGACAGCTCATTGAGGCCACTGAAACAAGCTCTGGCAGTCGAGAGAAGATCACAGAGCAGGTACGGCAGAGCACGAGGGACTCTAGTACCTGGCCATCTCACGGGGCATAAAAAGAAGAAACCTCCCCAAAGAAGCCAAGCTGTATGCACGGCCAGCCCTGTAACAGAAAGGAGCTGCCAGGGCATCCCAGGACTCAAAACAACACCCCGATGCCCCATGGCCTAAAGCTCAAATGTGCACAGCTGGGCAGCAGGTACTGACAGTCTGAGCGCCCATGGCAATTGGTCTAGAGATGAAAGGAAATATCCCAGGACAATCATTTCTTGTATGTTCAGTATCTGTGTCATTTTAGCAAGGGCTGCTCAGCCAGATTATCGAATCCCTTGACACAAACCCAGATGGGCACGGTGCGGGAGGTGGGGAGAGCCCAAAGCACAGCAGCATGAGCAGGAGCTGGGTGCGGATGGCTGGGCTGGCAGTGCCGGGCTGAAACCTGAAAACAGAATCACAGGAGGGCTGGGGTTGGAAGGGATCTCTGGAGATCATCCCACCTGCTGGAGCAGGGTCACCAGAGCAGATCACACAGGGTCGTGTCCAGGCGGGTTTGAATGTCTCCAGAGGAGGAGACTCCACAGCCCCTCTGGGCAGCCTGGGCCAGGCTCTGGCACCTCACCGGAAAGAAGTTTCTCCTCCTGTGTGTCAGTCTGTGCCCGTTGCCCCTCGTCCTGTCGTTGGGCACCACTGAACAGTCTGGCCCGTCCTCTGACACCCACCCTGGAGATATTTATCAGCATAAACAAGACCCCCTCTCATCTTCTCTTCTCCCGGCTAAACAGACCCAGCTCTCCCAGCTTTTCCTCATGAGAAACAAGCTTCAGATCCCTGGTCATCTTTGTGTCCCTCCACCGGACCCTCTCCAGTAATTCCTTAACAATAAATTTCCCCCATATAACAAACCAAAATCGTGCTGAGGTTGCTTTCCTCCCGCTCTGCGCTCCTGGCGAGACCCGCCCGGCCCCACGGCCGCCCTGCCCCGAGCCGGGCCGCATTAACCGGCGGGCTCCGCTCCCCGGGTCCGAGCCCTCACCTCCCGGCAGCGGGGAAGGCAGCAGCACCCCTGCCCGGTGACCCGGTGCCGCCGCCATGCCGGGACTCGGGGTTAGGGCCAGGGGTCAGCCCCGCTTGGTCCCGCTGAGGCAGCGACTCGCCCTCCGCCGCGCTAGGGGGCGCTGTGGCGCCGACGGACCGCCGGCCGCTTCCGGCGCGCTGCGGCGGGCGGGCGATGGCGGCGCAGTTCCGCAGCTACGTGTGGGACCCGGCGCTGATCGTGGCGCAGATGGTGCTGCTGCAGGCCGGGTACTACAGCTCGCTTGGGCTCTGGCTCGCTCTCCTCGGTACGCTGGGCACGACCGGGCCCTCCCTTCACCAGGTGTTCAGCGACGAGGTGAGGGGCGCAGGGCCCTGGGGCGGGGGGGCCTCGCTCGTGGGTCCCCTTGTGGGGACAGGCCCTGCTCCTTGCGCAGGCATTCCTGGGGGTCAGGGACAGCCCCCACTCCTTGTGCAGGCATTCCTGGGGGTCAGGGACAGCCCCCGCCGGTATAGCACACCGGTATAGAGGCAGATCTGCCCCAGTCTGGGGGCTGCCCCCCGATATACAGAGCCCCAGTATGGAGGCAGACCCCTCCCTTTGAATGTGGGGTGCCCCCGGTATTGAGGCATCACCCCCCCTAGTACAGAAACAGACACCCTGTGTAGGTACACCCTGTATAATGACAACTTCCCCCATAGCCCCAGAATGGAGACACCCCCCCACCCTGTTTACAGTATAGAAACAGACCTGTCCCCCTTCTATAGGTACCCCCAGGCAGAGGGGCAGGCCTCTTAGCAGGACTGCCATAGCTGCCCAGGCTCCTCTCACAGATCACAGCACAGGGCTGGGCGGCGGGAGCAGGTTACGTGCTGTGGGCTGTGTTTTGTGCCGTGGTTTCCTACTAACAGTCCTGTGTAGATTTTAGGCTTCTCAACCCCACCGGGGAGGCTCTCCATGATGGCTTTCGTCCTCAATGCGCTCACCTGGTAAGTCAGCAACTAGCTGGAACACCCACATCTTATTCTGGCTTAATATTAAACTTTAAAAGAATTCAGCGTGACCTGCTGCCTCTCTCAAAACATCTGAAAGCCTTGTGCCTGGTTGAGCGTGTTTGCTGAGGGAACTGCTAAATACTGGTTCAGTCGTGTCCTGTCACTGCCTCAGTTTCTCAGCTGGGAAAGAGATTTTCTTTTGTGAGAGATTTTACTGGAAGTTAGAATTAACGGATCTCAGCAAACACTGCTCTATAAACAAGAATGTATTTTGACCCTGCCACTGGGCAAAGATTACTGGGGGAGATTGTGCAGAGATCCAAGCAGGAATTTTTAAACTAAAAGCTCATTTCCCTGCTATCAGATGATGAAAAAGCTGTAAGCGCTTAATCCTTGCTGCAGTGGCTGGGAGCAAGGTCAGAAACGACCTATCTTTAAAACATATAAGAACTTCTAGAACAGATAAATAATTAGCACCAACAACTCCTAGTAGCTTTTGCTATGTCCCCTTTTCCATGGTCACAGCAGAGTTTGTTTATTAGTCTGTGTTTTGCAGTGCGCTGGGCTTGCTGTACTTCATCCGCCGGGGAAAGCAGTGCCTGGACTTCACTGTGACCGTTCACTTCTTCCACCTCCTGGGCTGCTGGATTTATAACTCGCACTTTCCCTCCACCCTGACGTGGTGGCTGGTGCACATCGTGTGCACCGCCCTGATGGCTGCGATCGGGGAGTACCTCTGCATGAGGATAGAACTCAGAGAAATCCCCCTCAATTCTGCCCCCAAATCCAACGTATAGACTCGCTCTGGCAACAACATGCTGCGTTACGTCATTGTTCTCAGCACAAGCGCATCTAATGCCCGAGAATCATCATTGAAGAAGCACAGCAGGTCTGTTCAGACTTTTTGTTTGGTTTGGTTTTTGGACCTTGGTGACTGCATGAGTGTGAGCATCTCCTCTGGCATCAGCCGACAACGGGGGATGAGCAGATGTTTATTTTGTTAACACAAAGCATTTAATATGACTGTACGGTGAGTGTGCTCTTAAAAACTCTTCGTTTATGAGACTGTTAAAAGCCAAGTAGCAGAACTTGATGCGTGAGGAGCATCTGGAAATTAAGAAAGGTGGGAGTGCCCTGTGTGGGTAATGCGGTGGTCAGATCCTCTGGTGGGAGCTGGCACAATGAGCAGTGGGGCTGGGAGCTGCTGCTTCCCATCTGTAACTTGTTTTGGGCTTTGGTTGGAAGTCAAGAGAGTAAATGGATGGGAAGAAAACAGTTGTACTTACCTGAATCACCAGCTGAGACACTAAATAACCTGTAATGTTAGGTCGGTTTGTTTGCTCTTTCCATGTTTAATACACTGAGATGTCAGACAGCAGTTTGCTGAAGAAATCTTTTGTAATAATAAAACTATTCTGTTGCTCTGAGTGTGTTATTGTTCTCCGGGAAGCTGAGCACTTCAGGAAATACCACAAGTGCCTGTGTTACGGCAACAGAAGGATTTGGCCAGGGAAAAACACAGGGCTGTAAGATGCCTGCTGTCTGGGGCACATAAAATTTCCTACAATAAATATTCCATACCTCTGCTGTGAAATGAAGGCATCAGCGAGTACGGTCTTGGGAAGCCAGCGAGTGTCATACTTGCTTCAGGAGTCCCAGCAAACCGGGTTCTCCATGTGTTCAGCTCGAGGCTGGAGCTGTTGCAGGGAAGCCTGCAAAGGTGTCCTGGAGCCGCACTGCTCTGCACGCTTGTCTGGGCCTTCTGAAGTCTAGAAACAGATCTGGTCTGGGAGAGGTGGTGTTTGTTCCAAGACTCTACTTGTTGCTCAGAATAACAGGATGTGCCTTTATTTAGAAGCACTTCAAGTAAACATCAGCCATGGGCAGGCAGGGGCAACACCAGACTGCTGATGGGATAAAACCAGGTGGTTCTTCCAGATCCCTCAGCCCAAGCAAGCAACCTGTGTCCTGCCTGGATTCTGCTGAGGGACAGCCAGTTCGTGCCATCCCAAACAAGGGCAAAGCCATGTCTGAAGGCAGATTTTTCTCCTGTGCACCATCTTGCTGCAGTAACTTGCCCTTATATGTTAATATTTGTGTTAATTTGCAAAAATTATTTGCTAATTCAGTTTGTCAAAAAGTTGTGGGATGATCTGAGATGCAGAAGTTGATAAACAATTCAAAGCTGCTCTTTTTACTTTTGTTACCAGGGAAGTTGTATTTCAATTCCTGCTCTCATATTCAGGTACAATACATTGAGACAGGATAACATCCTGATGTTTTACATACTTGGCAGCTCTGCCACAGGAGGATTGCCAGTTACGTTTGTTTAGACAGACCTTTTTATATTCTGAGGTTTTGCCAGGACCTCTTCCTGACCCAAACCCCTTTAAGCACAGTTTTGAACAGCAGCGCTCTTTCAGAGGGAAGAGTTCACTCCAGTTTTTTCTGGGCAGGAACCAGTGGTTGCTGGAGGGCAACCCTGAGGTCCCTTCCTAGGGCTGCCCTGGAACTCTGCCCTGCAGTCAGCAGGATGGTTCATCCCTCAAAATCTGCTTGTTCCTCAAGTATAAGGAAGTCACTTCCAGTCACTTCAGCCTAGATATAAACTGATGATCCAGTAGGTGCCAGTATCTCCTTCAGAAAAGAGCAGCGAGCATGCTGTGATTGTGATCAGGGGTCAGCATACACTGCCTTGAGGCTGACAAACCCTGGCTTGGTGTCACTCCTATTTTAAGACTCTTCCGGGGTCATTTTGTCCTCTTCTGCTTTTTGTTGCTGTTATTGAGAAACAACATCCCAGTCCCGCACAGGGAAAATTTGCAGGTTTAATTCGAGGCTTAATACCACACTGAAGCACAGTGTGAACTCTTGTGTTCTTCAGGGGCGGTCTTAAGTGTGAGCTAGAAGACTAAGCTGACTACGAGAGAGCAGAAACAAAGCCACGTTTGTCCCATTTCTTAAAGGAGAGTGTACAGCTGATCCCAGAGCTGTGGTGAGACCATATTAAAAAGGTGCTACCTGTGTTCCCCTCTAAGAAAAGGGATGAAAACTTTGGAGTGAGGAACACTTACCTCCTTATGCTCTGAATACCTGAGATACCTGTAACCACTTCAGCAGCCTCCCTTTGGGATGGTAAAGTCTGGGTGCAGTTCTGTGTCTGGAGACCCTCAGAACAAGGCAACAGAAAGAACCCTTGACAAATGTGGATTTAACACAATCTGTGGGACATCCAACAAGCTGCACTGCATGAGCATGAACTGTGCTGAAGGATTAGAAATGCTTTCTGAAAGTCTGCTGACTTCGAGGACTGAATCTGTGTATTTTTTAATTAAATCAATTGTAATTGTCCTAGTCATAGGGGAAGTTCTGCTAAAAATGAAACACTGATTGAGGAGGGAGCCTCTGAAACTCATCACTCCCATGCTGTGAGACCTAATTTTCACTTACGTGCTTCCAGTCAGATTTAGGAGCACCTTTGGCTTTAAAAAAATCTGCTGTTCCGTACCAGAATAGTGACAGATGGTCTTAATTTCTTAATGAATCTTTGGTTTCTTGTGTGCAATAGTTGGGTGATTTGCTTCCAGGGAAGATATGCCCCAACACCTGCTCTTCTCAGAGACCGGGCAGCATCAGCTAACCATTTGTATTCATATCTCCGCAAAAAGAAGACTTCTTGGAGATCTCCACTGAGACTTACATTCCCCTTCCTCAAAGCTTTTAAAAGTAGAAAATTTTAACAGAGAGGAAGTTGCCAAATCCAGAGAGAAACTAAGAGTTGTCAAGTTGGGGGACTGTGCTTATTTGTTTTCCTAAAGGCATTAAACACCTGTTCTAAACAAAGAGCAGGTACAGGATTTGGAGGCAGGAAGACTCCAGCCTTGGTTGTACACAGGACCCACCTGCTTCAGCTTTCCCCAGCCGTGCACCACAGGCAGGAAAAGAGGTAACAGGGAGGGGGGAACTGGATCAAACAGCAAATGCTGCTGTTGGAGCGGAAGAAGAAAAACCGAAGCAGCGGAACGGTTCCCTCCAGGTTCACCCTTTACTCACCACAAGGCTTTGTGCCCACGATGCCAAGTACAGAAGTGACGGCTCTGGTGTCTGTACAAAGCCCAGGTGGCTCGCACTGGTGTGCCATCTGAACACCAGCTGCTCCTCTCTGACTTATTTTGTGGAATTTGCCTCAATTTATTTGTTCCCTTGTGCTGCTGCAGGAGCAGAGTGTCAAGTGATAGGGACAGTAAAAAGAACATGTGAAAGCCAAAGCAGAGCAACACAGCCCATCACTAAAAAGCCCAACACCACCGTCAGTAAAAAGATCCTTTGCTGCAGGAGAAGCTTGCCCACACATCTGTAGTGCATCCAGTAGGATCTCTGGAGCTTGCAGAGCCCCACAGCCCCTGCTAACACTGGAAAGCACATTTTCAGGTTTGGTGAAATACCCAGCTGGTCATAGCTCCCGTGGCCCCGTGCAGCCAGGCAGGGCACAGGGCTTCATCAGCATTCTTACAACACTGAACTGCCCTGTCCTGCTTGATAAAATTGCTGTGTTTTTCTAACATAGCCAGAAATCGTGGGCAAGCACCTCTCCATTGCAAATACTTTCATGCTTGTACTGAAGCTCCAAAACTAACAACACTTTGAGCCACAAAGGAGATGAGACTATTATCAAACAGGAGCCAGGACAAATAGCTTCTACCATGTTGTAGACTCTACAACAAACTTTAATACTGTGGAGTTATACTCTGCCAGCCACAGAGCTGCTTACAGGTACATTTGGAGAAAGCTTTAAAGCCAAAAAGTTGCTATAAATCCTTTTGTCCTGCTAGCTTGACAGTCCCTCTCCCCTCAAATATTTTTGCCCTCTATTTCATTAGAAAAGGGTTTTACACATTACACAGGGGTTACTCAGGAATCCAGATGTGTACAAGAGAAGTCATGCACTTGTGATTAATCTTCAGCAGGGGTTTCACCATGTCCTCAAAGGAAAAAGACCAGGACAGGGTGATAAGGATTCCTTTCTGCCTTTGACGGGACATACACCGGCCCCTGCACCTCACAGATCAGTGGTAAAAACGTCCATCTTCTTTTCAGTGCCCAAATCAAAAATCTGGAGAGTTGATCTGGTGGAAAGTGTCAAAGTAAACACATTTCCTTCCCGTAGCCGTAGAAGGAAGCAAAAGTATTCAGTGTTCACAACCAGTTTATCATTTTTCCTCATACCCTCTGCCCCGTATCTACAAGTTCCCCAGTTCTGCAGTCAGCCAGATCCGTGTCAGTGCCTTGAGGGAGAAGGGGATAGGTGTCACCCCAAATTACAGGGAAACAGCAAAACCCAGGAGCTGCGCCAAGCTCTTCCACGTCTCATGGGTGCAGGATGGAGCCAAGTGTTCGCTGAGCACCACAAAGTGTATTCCCCCAAAGGTTCGTAAAAATAATTGGAAAGATGCCACGACATGTGCTGCCACCCCCTTAGCTGCGATACTTACAGAGCTGCAGTTCATAAGTTCATCCAAGTAATGATGAGGGGGATGCCGAGGATGGAAATATTGGGAACGTGGGTCCAGGCAAAGCTGTGGGCCATGCTGGGGCTGCAGAGGTCAAACAAGCTGCCTTGAAATTTGAGTTTTTGAGATTCCCTTCTCAGCATCTCCCAGACGGCCGCTGCTTCCTTCTGGCACTCCCTGAGTGCTGTCAGGGCACACGTATGGAACTCATCCCAGTACCTGGAGCCAGGGGAGACACCACCTCATCAGTCCCCCCCATCCATCCTTTGCTGCCCTGAGCCTGCCCATGGTATTTTATCATCCCCTCCCTCATCTCCCAGAGCATCTCAGCTAAAACTCCAAACACACACTGTGGCCAGTGCCAGATGGAATGACCCCACACTGCATTTACCCAGAGCGGTATCCAGCCTGCCAAGGTTTTATCCCCCTCCCCAAGCTGCTTTTTTACCTCTGGTGAAGAATCACAGTGGCTCTGCCCACAGGTGCCAAGCTGAGCAGGGAGAGGAGACTCCAGCTGCCTGGGGACCAGGACAGCAGGTACCAGGCTGGGCTGTGTCCCTCCACCTTGGGGAGGACAGAATGGGCATCCCTGCCTGATTTTTCTTTGGCTGTCGAGTATCTGAGGACAGCGAGGCACTAGACTCCCTCAAGGCTGCTGTAGCTGCCGCAATGGGGAGGGGACCCGCAGCCCAGGAGGTTGCTGCATCCACACTAGTGTGTCCATAAATCCTGATGCAGCTGAATTCACAGGCAAGGTCTCCATTTTGTAGGTACAAACCCACAAAATGAAACACCAGGAGCCCAAAAGTCTCAGCAAATGCCGTGGGCCACCCTCTCCTCCGGAAATGGCTCCTCTCCAAAACAAAACCTTCCCCAAGGGACAGATACGACTCTCCACCATGCTTGCTGCTAACCTTCCCCCCATGACTTCTTTCAAAGAGAGTTCCTTTTACCCAAAAGTAACTTCACACAAGCATTTCATATTACAGCTTCTGTGGAGCAACTGATGTCCTGGCACCCAGTGCTGGGGTAAGGCAGGGACCAGCCTCTGCCAGCCCACAGCACCCAGCAACCTGCACCCCGAGCACCCTCCTGCCCACCCCTCCAGCTCAGCTTTGCTGCCTCATGTCAGCTGGGGCTGGGCACCACCTCCGGGCCATCACACACCAGCAAGCTGGGGAGTGCCTAGGGGACATGAAGATGCAGCCCAGCCAAGCTGAGACCCTGCACATGGGAAAAGGGCTGCTCGGTTTTTCCCAAGTGCCCTGTGCTGGAGATACCACCTTGTGCAGACACATGGACCTGAGTGCTCTACTTACTTGGTTTTCCTACCGGGGCTTACATCAGAACACCAGCTGTGAGGGAGTTCATTAAACTGAATCATTGTGGCAGAATAAATGTCCCCAGATAATGAGAAAAGCTGGTGCCAACCCAGGTAACCTCCTGTGCTCGCTCCCAAGCTGCAGCAGCAGCAGGAGGCAGCTCTGCTAGGTGAGGGTTAAACTGAGCCTGTGTCTTTGGGCAAAGTAAGGCTGGGGGAAATGAGAGGGGGATGACAGCTCCTGCCTGGTTCTGCTTTCAGCCTGGATGGCAATTCACAGTGTTTCATCCTTCGCAGCCTCCATCTGCTCAGCCAGGCGGGCTGCACCAAGCCCCAGAGCAGCACCACGCACGCAGAGCCATGACGCCACCAGCCCCAACTCTGCATCCGTCCCTCGCCCGCACTCCTGGAGAGCGGGCCAACGCACCAGGAAAGCGGACAGCAGCAGAGAAGGCTGAGGATTACATGCAAATAATTCAGAAGTACTTGCTGGCAGGAAGTTAGGAAATCAACTTTTTCTGAGCCACAGCAAGCCCAGCTACGACCTGTTCTGTGATGGTTTGTGGCCCAGAGTGTGAGAAAAAAATCTCCCACACATTTGATGTGAATCTCAGCAGCAGAACCTCTCCTCCGGCAGTCAACCACACCATGTGCTGGGCTGCATGCTCAGTAGTTTTCCAATACCAAGCAGCCGCATGTTCAAAAAAAGTATATGTTAATATTACAGCCTAAAGCAGAGCCATTCCAACCCAGCCTTCACCACACGCCAGAGAGGATTTGCACCCTGAGTTAGGCTGTCCTATGGAAAAAGTAGAAGAGGAGGTCACAGCCAACCTCTCATCAGCATGTTTGCTGGCAGGGTAATGCATGGACAAAATATATATATATATATATTTTTTTTTTTTTTTTTTTTTAAATGGGGGGTAGTTAGTTTTCCATTCTCTTTGAGCAAAGTAGTTTTGTTGAAGTGTTTTCCACTTCTGACAACTCTAAAGTTACCTATTTGTGCTGGGGCAGGCGGGAGGACCCTCCACCTGTCTTGGCAGTGGTACCAGCTCCTCGTCCTGGCTCACCAAGAGCCCGACCTGCCTCCACTGACTGCCCCCCTCCCCGCCAGATGTCAGGCAGCTGTGCCGGCACCAAGAGCAGATCTCAGAGCCTCTCCCATGCCACCACGGGCAATGCCTTCCCCTCCCAGCCCATGGAGTGGTTTTCAGCAGCTCAGAAAACCTGACCCACAGGGCACTCAGCCCTCTGCCTTCCCTGGCAGCTTTCCGCTGCCCCAAGGCACCCAGGTTTTCCCTTAATTGCTGTCTGCATTTCCCTATAACTCTTTTTAACTCCCCACAACTCACTGCTGGGGACAGAGAGCTGCCTCCATTTATCTCTGCAAACATTTTATTCCCACCCTTCACTTGCCCCCCAACACCTTGCCGCTTCTGCTCGTTTCCTTTCCTCAAAGCTGTCCAACAGCACCCCTCATTACCCAACAGTTACGACAAAGTTAGCATCCCTCCCACACCATCATCTCAGGGCACTTACTACAAACCCACAAAAACCAGCACTGAGGCAAATTCAAGCCAGAAAGAGGAAGCGTCTCAGCAGGAAGGGTAAAAGTCTGGTTTGAGCAGCAGGATCCAGCTCCGGGCTGGGTGCAGGCTGCTCCCTGAGCCTCTCCTGGGGGACAAAAGGGATCAGGACCCACCAGCCCCACTCCTCCCGACTGTGGGCAGCCAGGGCGTCATGGGACCAGTCATGGGGGCTGGAGCTATTGCTAAGGGTTGGGGATGCAAACTCCAGCTGGAGCCGAGCAGCAGATGGACAGAGGGAGCTCGCCGTGTCTGTCTGAAATTGAAGCAAGGCGGGGAGTGCACCTGCGTGTGCACAGACTGGTGGGATCCAAAAGAACAGAAGAAGAGTTCAGAGAGCAGCACCCAGCACAGGGAAAACGCCAAAAAACACACTGGCCATGCAGAACAGATAAGCCCCAAACCCTCCCTAATTCAGGGAGCAGCCCCACAGGCTGGGACGTGCAGGGGGTCCTGGCACGGGGCTGTACTCACCCGCAGACACGGTGCAAGCCCTGTAGGTCAATGCCATCTGCCTCCTCGTACGTGGCCATGTTTTCCCCCAGCTTGAGGATGCAGTCTGATAAGTCTTGGTAAACGTTGTGACAGGTGGTGCCCGATGCCAGCAGCCCGGCCAGGTGCCCTGCCAGCCACCAAGGGGGTCGGTATGAGCACCCCGACCTTGGGTGGACAGAGCCCACCTCATTCCCGGGGTGACCCGAGTACCCTGCGCTGTCACAGCGCCGGTGCCACCGGGGCACAGTGAGCTCCCTCTTCCACTCGGGGAGCACAACAGCCTCGGTGCAGCCCTTGCCGGTGCCGGGAGCCGATGCGGCGGCAGCCAGGGTGCCCGCTCCCAGCCTGCCCCAGCTGCTCACCCGCACGCAGCACCAGCACCCCCGGCAGGCAGCAGGGACAGGCGGCGGACACGGCCAGCTGAGTACCGCCAACCGGGACACACCAGGGAGACACGGGGCACCGATCCAGCGAGGAGATCCCACATCACCCCCCGCCCGGACACCCACCCCAGGGGCCACCGGGGAAGCGGCCCCTCCCCACCACGGGCACCCCAAACCCCATCCCGAGCACCTCAGTCGCAGCCCGGCAGCCTTACCCAGGGTGAGGAGCAGCACAGCCGGGCACCAGCGCTGCCCCATCCCGCCGCCCGTATCCCCATGTCCGGCCACGCTCCCTGCCCGCCCTCGCGGCTCTGACCGGGCCTAATTAGGAAGGGGGCGGGGCCGCGCTAACGACCGCCCGCAGCCGCCACATACTCGCAACTCGACCCCATCGCGCCCCGCGGCTCCTGGATCCTGCAGCTCTGGACCTCGCGGCATTACATTCCCCTCGGGACTCTGTGCCAGCACGCACGGATCCACACATCCTGCACCCCAGGGACCGGGCACCCACAAGCCCCATGGCACCCATTCACCAGCACCACTCCCAAAAGCCCCACGCCATTCCCACGCAGGCTGCGCTGCCCACTCTGCGTGTGTCACCCCGATGGGGAGCAGGGGCTGGGCCGCTGCCAGCAGCAGAAACACGGGCAGGGCACGGATGGCTTTGCATCGAGTTTAGTTTCTTGGCACAGCACACGGGAAACCAGCAAAGGACGTGAAGCAAAGCCCCGGGTGTGTGTAGTTCAAAGCCTTAAACATCAGCACATACAGCTCCCAAACCTTCTCCCTCAATCCTGGCACCAACTATTCCCAAAACTCTCATGACCTTCAGGGGATTAGTCAGAATTTTGCATCGTTACAGCCTAATCCTGGCTCTTCCCAGTGAGTCCTCATGCTTTCCGTCCAGCAGGAAAGGGAGCCAGAGGTCTCCTGGCTGCTTGGATGGTATCAACACAGGGCTTGGTCACAACAGAGCTCACTTGTTGCTGGTGACAGCTTTGCTGTTGGGGACACCACTCTCCAGCAGCCCATGAACCAACCCACAGGTGCCCAGTGCCATGAGCTCTGCAAGTGGGACCCCTCTGTGCACAGGGACCCCCTGTCCCTGGGGCGGCTGTGCCAGCACCCCAAGCCACCTCCAGCCCCAGGAACCCAGAGCGAGCGGAAACCACAACTCTGCAAATATCAGAAAATGACAGAGAGCACAAGTCTGAAAAAACATGAATAAATATATTTACAGAGAAAAAAAAAATATAGTAAACCTCTTTACAGAAACAACCTGAACTACGACAACTATACAGAAAAAAAAAAACACGAAATACAACAATTTACAGAAAAAAAACAAAATACTACGAACTAAATACAATCAACACACTAAATATAACAAACTACAAAACTCCCTCTTCTACAGTCTCACCCACCCCACTAAGCCTATCAACAACATATCAACTATCCATCCACCTCCATTTCTTCTACTATCTCTTCATCCACCTCCATTTCTTCTATCTCTTCATCCACCTCCATTTCTTCTACTATGTCTTCATCCACCTCCATTTCTTCCTCAACCTCTCCATCTACTTCCATTTCTTCTTCGATGACCACCTCGTCCACTTCCATGTCTTCCTCGTCTGTCAAATCCACCTCCATCTTCTCAATCTTTCCTTGAATAACCCAGCGCCGTGCACAGTGTGGTGTATCCTAAGGCAAAAGCCAAGCAGAAATTGCATTGGTCCTGCCCTGGGCAGCCCAGCAGAGCTGTAGGACGGGGGTCTCAGCACCCCGACCCCTCTCGCTGCCCAGGGAGAGCTGTGGGGTGATGGGTCCCCTGGGCATGTCCCCAGCAGGAGCTGCCTGGAGTCTGGGCAGCTCCTGGGCCACCAGCACCCATGGTCTGACACCTGTAGCCAGATGATCCTGCGCTTTGTGCACTTTGGCATCTTCTGCAGCAATTTGTTCTTCCAGATCTGTGAGGGGGAGCAGAAAGGGCAGAGGTGAGCAGCCATGTCTCTGCCCTGTGGGGGGTCCGAGGCACAGACCCCGGCCCCACACGTCCCTCGGAGCCCTTTAGCTCCTTGCCATGTGCTGGTGGTTTTCCATCTCTGCACTGCTCCCCAGGCAGGACTGGGCTGCCCTGGCTCCAGCCTGGAAAGGGGCAGAGGAGGCACGGTCTCAGGTTTTGGGCAGCACCAGCTGCTCCCGCCGAGCATCCCTCCGGCACGAGCCCGGGGTGCCCTGGGCTCCCCTGGGGACGTGTCCCCCCAGGCAGGGATGCTCGATTTCAGCAGGGCATGAGCAGCCCAGAAGGGCTTCTCCCAGCCCTTGGCCTTGCAGGGGTGGGTGGAGAGGATGAGTCGAGCTTCCAGTCCCCCAAACATCCCAGAGCGGGGTCCCCACCCCACGCCACCCCTGCGGTGCCTGCTCCAGCCTGCCCGGGCAGTGGGGGCTGTACCTTCAGCAGTGCAGGTTTCATCTTCAAGTTGTTCATAATGAAAAAAGAGTGGGAATGGAAAGATGGGACTGGCTTGCTGGGTACAGGTGAGAAGGGTTGGGAGGTATGGGCAAAGGCACGGGGAAGAGGATACAAGGGCTGGACTAGCAGGGCAAGCGGGAAGAACTGGGAGCAGGGGAGACACGACAGGCTGTGTAGATTGCTCGGGGGAATTGCTGAGTTGTGGTCGTCGCCAGGCACCAGCGCTGCAGATGGAACATGGGCTGTGACATCGCACCTTGGTGACACGGGCACTGCGGTGTTGGCTGTGCAGCAGGGATGGGCATGACCCCCCCCCCAGTGGTGGTTATGGATGTACGGATGGATGGATGGATGGATGGATGAGTGGTCCTTCCCAGCCATCCCATTATGCCCAGGAGCCATCCTCACCCCTCAGAAAGGTTTTTCTTTAGCTGGTTCCTGCAGTAGCTGAAGTTTACCTCCCTGTTCATGGACATCCCTTATCAGGCCCTAATCTCGCTCTGCCCCTGTACAGCACAGCCATTCTTCCATGTGGGCATGAATGGCACTGCAAGTCCCAGCCTGGGTACTATCAAGGAAGACTATAAAGTCTTTGGGGTACAAGTGAATAAATCTGGTGCCCAAGTCATCTTTTCCTCCCTTCTATCAGTTGAAGGAACGGGCACAGCCAGAAATAGATGTATAATGCACATAAACTCCTGGCTTTGTGGCTGGTGGCATCCTGAGGGTTTTGGCTGCTATGACAATGGGACATTGATGACTATAACCAGCTAGGGAAGGATGGGATCCACCTGTCTAGAAGAGGCAAGGGAATGTTTGGCAGCAGGCTGGGCAGCTTGGTGAGGTGGGCTTGGGGACAGTGTCCAAAGTGGCAATGCTCACACCACCACATCCACCTGAGCAATAAGCCAGGCCAACCAGAGCAGCGGCAAATGTTCCTGAGCTGCCTCCCCAGATGAGGACCAGAAGGCCAACAACCGCCAGGGTGTGTATGGCTGTGGTGGATCCTTCCGCACCCCTCATGGGAAATCCGCACACTCAATTCCTTCTCTGAAACGTCTGTGCACCAACGCACGCAGCATGGGGAACAAACAGGAACAATGAGAGATCCGTGTGTGGTCACACAGCCATGATCTCTTTGTGATTACAGACACGGTGGCACAGCTCACACAACTGGATGCTGTAATGGAAGGGTCTGTACTCTTTTGGAAAGACAGGCCAGCAAGGGCAGTGTAGGAGTTGTGCTTCATGACAGAGCAACTCAAATGTATCAAACGCTGCATGGGGGGATGAAAAACAAGTCAAGAGCTTATGGGTAAAAATGAAGGGCCAGGCTAATCTGGGTGACGTGTTGTGGGTGTTTCCTACAGGCCCTGATCAGGAAGAGAAGCTGATGAGGCCTCTACAGACAGCTGGAAGGAGCCTCATGGCCACGGGCCCTGGTTGTCATGGGGCACCTCAGCCACCCTGATATCTGCTGGGGAGACAACACAGCTCAGCACACACAGTGCAGGAGGTTCCTGCGCAGCGTTGATGATAACTTTTTGACACACGGGATGGAGGAGCCAACAAGGAGAGGTGTGCTGCTGGAGCTTGTCCTAACAATATCTTTAATATCTTTATCAATTATTTGGATGAGGGACTGAGTACACCCTCAGTAAGTCTGCAGAGGACACGAAGCTGGTTGGCAGTGTTGATCTGCTGGAGGGTAGGAGGCTCTCCAGAGGGATCTGGACTGGCTGGACCGTTGGGCTGAGGCCAATTGTCTGAGGTTGAACGAGGACAAGTGCTGGGTCCTGCACTTGGGTCAGAAAAAGCCCAGGCAGCCCTACAGGCTTGGGGAAGAGCAGCTAGAAACGTCCTGATAGAAAAGGACCTGGGGGTGTTGGTGAACAGCAGCTGAACATGAGCCAGTGCATGCCCAGGTGGCCAAAAGGCCAACAGCATTCTGGCTGTATCAGGAATAGTGGGGCCAGCAGGAGCAGGGAGGTGATCTTTCCCCTGTATCAGGCACTAAGGAGGCTGCACCTCGAATTCTGGGTTCAGTTTTCGGCCTCACAAGACAAAAAAGGTCTTGAGGTGCTGGAGAGAGTTTAGAGAAGGGAAAGGAGCTGAAGCACAAATGTGATGGGAGCAGCTGAGGGACCTGGGCCTGTGTGGCCTGGAGAACAGGAGCTGAGGGGAGACCTTCTCGCTCTCTACTACTGTCTGAAAGGAGGTTGTAGCGGGGAGGGTGTTGGTTTCTTCTCCCATGCTGGTGGACAACAGGTTGAACAGGAGGCAGCAATGTGCCTTTGTGGCCAAGAGTCTCCTGGGGAGCACTAGGGAGTGTGACCAGCAGGTTGAGGCGGGTTATCTTCCTCCTCCGATCTACCCCAATGAGGCAGCATCTGGAGTTGTGTGTCCAGGTCTGGGCTCCCTAGTTTACAAAGGACAAGGAATTACTGGAGAGAGTCCAGTGGAGAGGCACAAAGATGATGGGGGCTCTGGAGCTTCTTTTTTAAGAGGAAAGACTGAGAGAACTAGGTCTGTTTGACCTGGAGAAGAGAAGCTGACAGAGGATCATGTTTATGCTGATAAATATCTCCAGGGTGGGTGACAGGGTGGGCCAGACTCTTTTCAGTGGTGCCCAATGACAGGGTGAGGGGCAACGGGCACAGACTGACACACAGGAGGTTCTGTCTCAACATGAGGTGAAACTTCTTTACTGCAAGGGTGCCAGAGCCCTGGAACAGGCTGCTCAGAGAGGCTGGAGAGTCTCCTCCTCTGGAAACATACAAAACACACACAGATGCCACCCTGTGCCACCTGCTCTGGTGAACCTGGTCTAGCAGGTGGGTTGGACTAGATGACCTCCAGAGGTTCTTCTCAACCCCAAACAGTCTGTGATTCTATGTTGAGTTTCTCAAGAGACAAGAGGCCCTGCAGAGGGATGGGGCAGACTGGAGCACTGGGCGATGATGAATGGGTTAATGTGTAACAAGCCCAAATGCCTATTCTGCCCCTGGGAGGGGGCAACAGCTGCACAAGTGTAAATGGGGAGAGGAGCAGCTAGAGAGCAGCCCTGCAGAAAGGGATCTGAGGTGCTGGGGGTGCAGTGGTTCAGGAGCCAGCAGTGTGCCTGGGCCCAGAGAGGGCAAATGGCATCTTGGGGACATCAAACACAGCCCGACCAGCCAGCTGAGAGAAGGGATTGTCCCACTGGGTCTACGGTTGGTGCAGCCTCACCTGGAGCGCTGTGTTGGGCTGGGCCCCACCATTTGAGAAGGACTTGAAGGTCCTTGCATGTGTCCAGAGGAGAGGAAGAGCTCCCACTGACTCCAGCCCGGCCACTTCTGCAACCTGGGAGCAACCCCAGTCCTGACACCAGCCTGATGGGGAATAGCTCAAAAGCCTTGAGCATGTGCAGGTTCAGAGTCTTAAACAGCAGCACCTACAGCTGCAAAACCTTCTCCCTGATCCCAGCACAAGTCATTCCCAAGGTTCTCATAGTTCACTCGTTGCAGGTGACAGCTTTGCTGTTGCGGACACCACTCTCCAGCAGCCCATGAACCAACCCCACTGGTGCCCAGTGCCATGACCTCTGCAAGTGGGATCCCTCTGTGCACAGGGACCCCCTGTCCCCAGGGTGGCCGTCCCAGCACCCCCAGCCACCTCCAGCCCCAGGAACCCAGAGCGAGCGGAAACCACAACTCTGCAAATACAAGAAAATGACAACGAGCTCAGGTCTGAAAAAAACAAATATATTTAACAAAACAAACACAATCAAATAAACAAAACTATTTACAGGGAAAACAACTGCAACTAAGTACAATAAACCCTACAACTCATCTCTAGTAAATAACCCACCCACCTTCTTGCAGTGGCTGCAGGCAGTGCCTGGGGAACATACTCCTATCTGGCTGCTGGTATGTCCATCCTCAATCTTCAACTATCCATCCACGTCCATTGCCTCCTTGATCTCTGCATCTACCTCCATTTCTTCTTCTGTCTCTTCATCCACGTCCATCATCTCCTCCTCCGCCATCACCTCAACCTCCATCTGTTCTTCCATCATGTCATGTACGTTCATCTTCTCCTCCATCTCTCCTTCCTTCATCCCAGCAGCCAGATAAGCAGCTCCTCGGCAAGAGGTGGTGTATCTTAAGCCAAAATACAAGCAGAAAAGTGCATTGGTCCTGCCCTGACCAGCCCAGCGGACCTGTGGGACGGGGGTCTCAGCACTCATGACCCCTCTTGCTGCCCAGGGAGAGCTGTGGGGCGACGGGATCCCTGGGCATGTCCCCAGCAGGAGCTGCCTGGAGTTTGGGCAGCTCCTGGGTCACCAGCACCCATGGGCCAGCACTTGCAGCCAGTGGATCCTGTGCTTTGTGCCCTTCAGCAGATATGGGAGTGACACAGTCTTGAGGGAGCAGAGAGGGCAGGGGTGAGCAGCCATATCCCTGCCCTATAGGATCCCAAGCACAGACCCGTGCTCTACACCTACCTCCTTATCCTGCGCAGGTGGTTTTCTGGCTCTGCGCTGCTCCACAGGCATGGCTGGGTTGTCCTGGCAAATACAAGAAAAAGACAGTTCAGGTCTTATAAAAACTTAAATACATATATTTACAGAAAGAAAGGAAAAAAAAAAAGAACAAAACCACAAACACCTATTTACCAAAAAAAACCCCAATTAAATACAACAAACCACGAAACTCCCTCTTCTAATGTCTAACCCACCCACCAAGCCCCACAACATCATTACACTGGTTGCAGGCAATGGCTGGGGAGCACGTTCATATCCGGCTGCTGGTACTTCCATCTTCAACCCAATCTTCAACTACCCATCTACCTCCATTTCTTCCTCTGTCTCTATATCCACCTCCATTTCTTCCTCCAGCTCAGGCTCCGGGCAGCACCAGCTGCTCCCGCCGAGCATCCTTCCGGCATGAGTCCGGGGTGCCCTGGGCTCCCCTGGGGACGTGTCCCCCCAGGCAGGGATGCTTGATTTCAGCAGGGGATGAGCAGCCCAGAAGGGCTTCTCCCAGCCCATGGCCTTGCAGGGGTGGGTGGAGAGGATAAGTCAAGCTCCCAGTCCCCTGAACTTCCCACAGTGAGCTCCCCATCCCATGCTATCCCCTGCGGTGCCTGCTCCAGCCTGGCCAGGCAGTGGGTGCTGTACCTCCAGCAGTGCAGTTTTCCTCTTCTTCAAGAGCTTCATAATGAAAAAAGAGTAGAACTGGGTTGGTGGGAATAGGTGAGAAGGGCTGGGTGGTATGGGCAAAGGCATGGGGAAGAGGATACAAGGGCTGGACTAGTAGGGCAAGCAGGAAGTGTGAGCTGTACCTCCAGCAGTGCAGGCATCCTCTTCCTCTGGACCTTCACAATGGGAACACAGCAGCAGTGGCAAGACTGCATTGAGGCACTGGGAGCAGGCGAGAAGAGCCGAGTTGCACATCCGAGGCACCAGGAGCACAGGAGACAGGCTGCATTGTGCTCATCAATGGACACCAGCAGTTGCAGCTGGAACACGGGCTTGGACATCACATCTCTGTGACACGGGAGCTCCAGTGCCTGGCCAGCGCAGGTTTCATTGAAGGACGACTGCACTGGGGACTCCAGGCAGTGGAGGCTGTACCTCCAGCAGCACAGGTTTCATCTTCTTCAGGATCTTCATAACGCAAAAAAAGTTAAGAGGGGAAAGATAGGACTGAGGTGCTGGGAGCAGCTAAGAAGTGCTGCATTGTGCTCATCAACGGACATCAGCAGTTGCAGCTGGAACACAGGCAAGGACAGAAATACAACAAACACAAAGAGAGACTCAGTCTCCCTTTTCCCAGATTAATCATGTGAACTCAGTTATTCATTACTCCAGTCTTAAGGTTTCTTAACTCAGAACTCTTAATTTGTGCACCTACAAGCAAAAAGATAAATATCTACCCAGCCAACAGGCAAAGGGCTCATCCTTCCTCCTCCTTCACGGTGCGGGCATCCCCTGTATCGCACTGGGAAGCACAAAAGCCTGAGCAGTCCAGCTGCTGCTACAGCCGCTTCAAAAGCTTTTTGAGAAAGCTCGTGTTTTATACCCTCTAGCTGAGAGATTTGCTCTATAGCATTTCAGTAAGTTAGCAGATTTTGACGAAACTGCCAGACAAAGGTGCCGCCTGCAGGAGGCAGCAACTTCCAGGCGATAATAGTGCATCGTAGCCCTGTAGCTCGCTCTTGCCACTTCTCCTGCCCCCCTGGAGCTCTGCCTCTGACCTAACGCACTGCTCCCAGCACACGTCGGGCCTTGGCATGAGTTAGGTTAGGCAAAAACCTGAGCAGCAGCAGAGTGAACAGTCAACACCACACGCCAGTGATGTTTTGCAATGAGGATCTCCTCTTATGCCGATGCTGCCTTGTGCCTCCGTTCAGTTCCAGCCCGGTCACTTCTGCCAGCCAGCAGCTTCCCCAGTCCTGACAGCAGCCTGGTGGGGGACAGCTCAGATGGGGAACTCGGTACCCAGCAAACCTCTGCAGCAGCCCGGACCTCCCTGTGACACTGGGTTCCACCCCCCTCACAACCTCTCCTCACCCCTCCCCTGGGGTGTCAGGTCCCATCAGCCCCACTTGTCCCAGCTGGGGGTGGGCAAGGGGGTCACAAGACGAGTCTTCGAGGCTGGAGCTATTGCTGAGGGCTGGCGGTGCAAACTACGACTGGCGCCGAGCAGCAGCTGGACGGAGGGAACTCACCGCACCTGCGTGCAAACGAAGCAATGCGGGGAGCGCATCTGCGTGTGCACGGCCTGGCGGGATCCAGGGGTGCAGGAGAGTTCAGAGAGCAGCGCCCGGCACAGGGGAAATGCCAGAAAGCAGACTAGCAGCGACCCAGGGAGGAGGGGAAGGAGTCCCGCAACGCCCCCTGCCAGGACACTCCAGAAGCCACCGGGGAAGGGACCCATCCCGAGCACCCCAAACCCCCGCCGGGACACCAGCCCCGCTGCTGCCCCTAATGAGCGGCTTTAGCATTTAGAGGGGGCGGGGCCGCAGCTAACGAGCGCACAGGGATCCCCTGCCCCCAGGCGGCCGTGCCAGCACCCCCAGGTGCCTCCAGCCCCGGGAATCCAGAGCAAGCGGAAACCACAGCTCTGCGAATGCCACATGTGCCCAAAACAAATGCAATCCTGAGACAGAGAGGCTGGTTCTGAAAAAAATAGAAATAAATCTATTTACAGGAAAACAACACAATAGACTACAACTCTTGGAAACTCCACGCTCGCCCCCAAAAAAGCACAGGGCAGTGCGGTGGTGGTGGTTGTGACGCCAGGAGGAGGGGAGCAGGCGCTGTGCCCCTGCAGCGTGGCCACCCTCCCCAGTCCCAGTCTGGTGACACACGATCCCCTGTCACTGCAGGCAGCCAATGGGGAGCACGTGCGTGTCCTGCTGCTGATGGGTACCTCTCCGTTTCCTTCTTCAACTAGATGTCCATCTCCTCCTCCATCTCCAGATTCACCTCCATCTCCTCCTCTTTGTTTCTTCATCCATCTCCTCCGCCATTCCCACAACCAAGACCCCAGCAGCCAGATCTGTATCCCTCAGTACGAGGTAGCATATCCTAAGACAAAAGCCAAGCAGAAAAGTGGATTGCTCCTGCCCTGGCCAGCCCAACAGACCTGTGGGCTGTTCTCAGCAACCCTGACCCCCCTCCCAGCTCTACCAGCTCCCATGCCAGCAGCTGGCTGTTGGGGATGTCTGCATGGTGTGGAGCCCGAGGACACGGGGACACAACACACTTGGCAGGAGCCTCCACCAGCAACGCAGGGACTGGGCTCCATTCCCTTGGGGCAGGACACAACCAAGCCAGCCAGCTCGTGGCATGGAGCGATGCTGTGAGCCCCAGCCAGGCGGGACCTTGACACAGCTTGTCTCCCCCCGCCTCGCCTCCCCGGCCCAGCAGAGATGCTCATTACTCAGTAGCCACGTTCCTTTGAGGGTGTTTATGGCTTTTCTGTCTCCCTGCTGTCCCGGGCTAAAAATCACCCCTTTTAAGGCAGCCGCAGGACAGCCAGTCACTGGAGCCTTGCCTGCTGCAGGCTGCTCTCTTGCAATGTATCACTGCCTTTACTGGGAAAACAGCCTTGCTTTGGCTTTTTCTTGCCTCCACAATCTACTGATCAGCTGCAGCTCACTCCCAGCCCCATCCACGCACGCCTCCTAGAGAACAAGATCTATTTTCACCAGCAAGTGATTCACCTGCCTGGCGCTGGTTCCTTTCCCTTCACAGCCGACTCCTCCCCAGCTCCATCCTTACCCCACAGCTGCCTGACTCACCTCCCAAACCTCTGATGGACAGAGAAACCTGAGTGGGAAGGGCAGGAGGAACAAGTCACGTTACATTTTCTCCTGATGAGGGGTGCACTTTGATGCTGGCTCCCCTGGGGACTTCTGGCAGGAGCTGAACTCTGTGTTGTGGAGAGAAGAGGTGTCATTCCCACCTGAGCTTGTGACCCGCATCTCCAGGGGACACTGCCCAAGGACCTGGGCATTTGCAGTTAGGGCGAGGGCTGTTGACACAGGATGGTGTCGTCAGCCTGTGCTAGAGGCACAAGGGAGGCAGGAATGCTGCGGCAGACCCTGCAGGTATCTAGCAAGGCTTATTCTTAGGGCTCCCTACCAGAAGTGGAGACTCTCAGCGGTGACTTCAGCGTCACCTCTGCCCCCTCTCACCTTTTGGCCAGGGACAGGCATGCTTGGCCACGAGCAAAAAAATCATTCTGTGGAGCTGGCTTGCCTGTGTTAGTTTAATTGGAATAAAAAGGGTGCGCCGCTGAGCGGCACGGCTTGTGCTGAAGAGCCGAGATGAGTCAGGCTCCGTGCCGATGATATCACTGCTTTTCCAACCCCTTCCCAGCAAGGCAGGGTGGAGGGGCCACAGCAGCGAGGGGCTTGGGTGCGTGTCAGTCTGCGCAGGCAGCACCCACACATGCTGTCCCCACAGCGGGGACGGCAGCTGCAGTGAAGCCTAGGGAACTTGGGGTGCTCTGAGAGACAGAAACAGTCTCCACACTTCGCAGTAGTAACCAGTGCCAGCCAACACAGACATGTCACGTAGCAGAGACCTGAGCTAATTCCTGGGCTCTGCGTCCTTGGCTCCCCACTGGCAGGGCAGGGCAGGCAGGGGGGCAGTAGGGATGGTGGTGAACTGATGATAGTGCCTAGAGGCTGTGCCAGACCACACGGAGTTGTGAGCAAGCCAGAGCTGGCAGGCACCCAGCAGAGATTTGCTCCTGCGGCTCCTCAGAGAATGTGACCCCCATCTTGCTACACCAGCCTGGCTCTCTCAGCCTTCCAGCACCCAGCCACAGTACCAGTCAGGTGGAAACCATCAAGCAGGACTGAGGGTGCATTTTGAATACCGACAAACATTCATGTGGACAAAGTTCATCCCTCGTAATCACCGTGTGAGCTGGAACCAGCAGCTATGGGCAAGTGCGCAGAGTGCAGGCATCAGGTTCCCAGCGCAAAGCTGGTTTTCGGCAGCAGGAGCTCCCAAGAGGCTTGGCGGAGGGGGGGGACAGCAAAGCAACAGTAGCCAAAACAGAGCTGGGACACAAACAATATACCTAGTTATCTTTAATCATCCAGCGAGACAAACACACTGAGAACGGAGCAGGCGGGACATGCCACAGACACTGGAAACTCCCTTTCAGCCAGAGTAAAAGGGCTGAGTGGTTCCCCCGTATCCCGGCTGGGCAGTGACCAGGCTGCGGGCAGAGCTGGCGCAGGGCACGGCGAGGCACTGACTCACCCTGCTGAGATACAGGAAGGAGGCGAACAGCCAAGTCCACTTCTCTGCCAAGGAGCAGCCCCACTGTGCAGGGCTGAACGTGGGAGAAAACACCCCAGAGTGGGTTCTGCTGGGGGATCGGGGTCTTGGAAGGCAGGGGGGGAGCTGGGGAGGGAGCCCATGGCCCATCCACACAGCATGCTGTCGGCTCTCCTGTGTGATCGTGTAAGCTGAGCATTTAGAGAAAAAAAGAAAAAAAAAATCAAGTGTGAATTGTAATTGTGCTCCCTGGTCAGGCACAGGGAACCCTGCCACCCCTGCCACGCGTGGCAGAGCTCCTGCCGCACCTGCAGCCAGGCACTGCGGGCACAGAGCTCTGCCTGGGACGGCTTGCGGGGGGACCCTCTGCAGGGACCCTCCCTGGGGACCAGGGTCCCTGCATGGGGACTCTCTGTGTGTCCCGGAACGCAGAGACCCTCCATGAGGACCGAGAACCATGCACGGGGACCCTGTTCCCCACGGGGGCCACGCACCCTGCATGGGGACCCTCCCTGGTGAGCAGAGCCCCCTCCGCAGCACTCCCGCAGCCGGGCAGCCCCCAGCAGCCCCGGGCCGGTGCCCCGGGGGGCAGCAGCCGGTAGGCGCCGCCGCCGCGATGCCCCGGGGCCGGTGTCGCTGGCACCGCCCCGCGCCGCGCCGAGCACCGCCCCGCAGCGCACGGCATGGGCGAGCGGCAGCCGGCGGCGGCGGGGGCGGCGGCCCCGCGCTGAGCCGGCCCGGCCCGGCCCCATCCCATCCCGAGCCGGTGGCAGCAGCTGCATGTCGGGGCCCGGGGCGCAGAGCCGCAGCCGGCGGCTGCCCGGTAAGTGCCGGCCGCGGGGTGCGCTCGGCGGGAGGGGAGCGGGGCACCGCACCGCCTGGGGGCTCGGGCTGTCCGCATCCCCCTCGAAACACCCACCCGATGCCCCTGGCAAAGCAGCCATCCCCTCACTTCCACCCCCAGACGCCCGGCTGCACCAACCTGCTGCGCCGGCACCGCTCCCCGCGCAGCCCGGGAAGCTCCGAGCGGGGGATGAGGATGCTCGGTGGGGGGGTGGCACCTGCCTGGGAAGCGGCTGAGCTCGGGGACCTGTTGGGCTTGTCGCGGCGTGGCACTGGTGTCCCTCGGAGCCCTGAAGCTCCCCGGGAGGTGCGGATATCCCCGCACCCACGGGGAAGAGGAGACTGAGCAGAGCAAACACATCAGTGAGCGGTGGCCGGGGTGACAGGGGACTTGGAGGGGGATGACCTGCCACGGATCTGACCCTGGGTCTGGCACATCATGCTGCCCTCCTGCCTTTCTTGTCCTCACGCTTCTTTCTGCGGGAATGAAAGCAGGGCCCCGTAAATAGCAGGGTCTTATGACACAGCCTCTGCTGGGGAAGGAGCGCTGGGCGGCAGGGATATTTTTAGTGCTGAGACGCAGGGGATTTGGAGATGGCTCGGAGGAGTGCAGGCGCTGAAACCGCGGCACCAGAGAAGGGTTACAAGGTGCCATGTCCTCCCTCTCTAGTTCCTCCCCCGGTGCTTTTCCCAGCCAAAACCACTGCCTCCCTCACACTCGCGTAGTGCATTTCCTCTCACCAGGGCCACGGTTATTTTTTGCTGTGCTGCAAGACGAGGTCAGACGTGCAGATTGAGAAAAGACCGTGTGGGGAATTCGCACTCAGGCGGCTGGTGTGTCCAGGCACCCTGTCTCTGCACAGCCTGATTCTCCAGGGCATTCCCTGCTCTCCATACCAGCTTCTTCTCCCAAGGCTAAAGGAGCTGAAAACCCTTGCGATTGACCCTTGTCCCACAGTGGTTTGGCTGGGGCAGGGTGACAGGGAAAGGCTTGTGATCTCTGCAGGGCCTCCTGGAAGATGCTGTGGCAGCTGAGGAGCTGCATCTTCCCCTGTCTCATTTCTTTGCAGCACAGGGAGCACAAGGCACAGACAGCAACCTGGGCAGTGGTGGGGTGTCCTGGGCCTCTCTTGGAGGAGCAGGGCGAGGGGATTTGGCTCTGGGAAAGTGCAGGGAGAAAGGCAAAATCTGGCTGGGAACTAGGCCATGCTTGGAGTCACCCCTCGATTAAACTGTTCACTTCCCCATCATCCCCTGTCCTTTGCCACAGCCCTTTTTTTTTTTTTTTCCTTTAAATCTCTTGAAATCTCTGCAAGGTATTCCAGGACCATGGCCTCAAGAAAAGGCTGTCCCCATCCTCTCCTGGTCTTGTGCCTTCACTAACAAGCCTTCTCCCACTCCTCAGATACACCCCTCCTATTCACAGGGTCAGAAGGGGGGTTGTACTGGGATCCTGCGGGCCAAGGAGGAATGAAAAACACTTCCCCTCCCAGTGGAAACACAGCCAGATAATTGAACCATACTCTGCTCCTGGCCCGGATGCTGGGTCAGAGAACACCCTGAGCTGGTGTTCCCAGCACCCTCAAGCCCATCTGGCCCTCACCCTGTGCTAACTGCACCCCAGGAATTGCTCCTCTCCTGGACAGCTTCAGCGAGGGTGTGGATGGGAGGGCTCACAGTGGTTTACTTCGCAGCCAGCCCTCCCACGACTCACCCCACCGCGGGTGGCCATGAGCCCACACCATGTGGGGCTGTCTCCTCGGTGTGCCCTGGCAGGGCAGAGGGACCAGCGGGGCCAGTGTCCTCACCCAGAGCCCGCCCGTGGGCAGCTGCCCAGGGAGCAGGCGAGAATGAAATCCCTGCCTGCATCTCCTGGGGGTGGATCCTGCCTGCCCAAACTCTGCAGCAGCATTTGGCCCCCGTTCCTCTGCAAGCTCCACTGGCTAACAAGGCATGAGAGCCGGAAGGATTTGAAGGCAGCGGGGCGCTCCGTGCCGTTGCTGCCGCGCTGGGCGGTTCAGCCAGCGGGGAAGAGCCTGGCTCTGAATGCTGATAAGGCTTCAGCCCCTTGGCTGAGTGGGCTGTAGTAATAACCATGACAATAGTAATAAAAGCCAGGCCACCAGCAGGTACCGACAGATCCCCCACGGTGCACAGGGGCCGCATTGTGTGTGCAAACGTGTCCCGCGGTGGGAACATGCCAACCGGATGAGACAATCCCCGCGACTGACAGCCGGGGAGTGTGACCGGCCGTCACATGGGGAAGGGCCGCGCCAGGGAACACCGCTCTCCTTTATGTCCCCGGGGAGGGCTGCTGAGAGGCAGCTACACTAGCAGGGCTGTTTGCTCCCCCCGGGGCCCGGAAGAGCCCCGGGAGGGGGGGAAGGCTCCGTCCCCGGCTCTCACCGCGGTCACGGGTCAGGCAGGGTCGAGAACAGCCCAGCTGCCATCTCCCGCTGCCGGCATTCTGTACATAATGGGATCTCAGTGCTCCTGCCTCACTCCCTGGTGAGAGCTCGAAAACAAGTTCATGAACAGGTCCTGCTAATTTCTCCTGCAAGAGAAATTCCAGCGCCCACAGGAATGCTGCTACAAGCACCCTCACCGTGAGTATCGGTCACGTGCATTAACAGCACAGATCGGCCATGCTCAAGGTTTATTTTATATTTGCACTGCAGAAGGATTTTGAGACTCTCATCCTTACCTCCATACTGGGGTCCCTTTGGTAAGATGCCACAGGGAGAGCCGGTCTGTCACCCCAAATCTGGGAGCCAGCGCATCCTCTGTCCTGACCCCAGCCTCCCTACGGCTGGAGCCTGATGGCCTCTCCTTGGCATAGTGAACCGCAGCAGTTTGCTGTGGATTTGGCACAGCTGGGCTGGGAGGAAGAGCTCTGCCTTGGACAGACAACACAGGGCTTGCTCCAGCTGCTGAAACAGAGCCAGCTCCATAATCAGTGCCCTGGTCACCCGCTCTTTGTCCCTGGCTCTGTTCTCTTTTGCAGCAAGCACAGGGGAGGCAGGAGGTTTTTACCTTACCCCAGCGGCACAGGGCTGCAGCCACTGCTCAGCTTTGTGAGGAAAGCTTCACCAGCACGATGCATCCACTGCTCAGCATGCCAAGCCTCTGCACCAGAGCAGGCGCCCAGTGCTCAGGTCAGACATAACAAGACTGAGGTCCCTTCAGGCAGTCAGGATCACTGCCCTGGGCATCGCAGAAAGACGCTGAGCAGCCAGAAAAGGACCAGAGCCTCTTCCAGATAGCGCAGGGTGACTGCCCCTGAGTCATGGTGCATCCCCACATTGTGCTCCAGGCACAACCTGGCTTCCTGGGGCAGGTGCCTGCAGACTATGGGGTTTAGCTGAAGGATGCCCCAGAAGCGGGGTGCAGAGGAGCCCTAGAAGGGCTCTCAGGAAGATGTGACATCGATCTCCAGGACATCTCACCAGGCCCACCACCTCTCCCCTGTTTGGGCCCTAATCTGGTACATACCGGTGACACCAGCCCCCCTGCTGTCCTCGCCCCCGCCCCTGCCAGACAGGGTAGGGATGCTGCTGCTCCGTTCCCTCCTCCCCAGCCTGGAGGAGCAGAGGGTTTGGGCCTCGCTCAGGCGGAGCAGAGGATGTTTGTTTGGTTTCCGTGGTTACTGCGCTGCCTGCTCCAGTAATCACATTTTCCTTGTGCTGGTTGGGCCAAGGGCAGAAGAGAGGAAATATGGAATGGCTGAGGTCAAACACCAGCTTGGGAACAGCCAGGGCCACCAGGCACGGCCCCTCTGTGCCATTTGGGTCCTTGCAGGTGTGGGTACCCAACCTGAAAGGGAGGTACCAGGTCCAGGGATGCAGCAACAAGCTCCTTCAGCACCAGCCTGAGGGCTCTCATCACTCCCTCCGTGCGAGCTGGGGACACAGGCACCAGTGCTGAACTGCGGGAGGAATGACAGGAATGAAAATGTTTGTGCAGGCAGAAGCCAAGCTGGCTGTGTGAGCACGGGAGGTGAACGGGGGAGCCTGCCAGCGTGGGTGCGGCTGTATTTATAATGCTGGTGGCCACAGGGGTGCACGTGTGCAGGGGTGACAGGGTTGCTGGTGCCTTTTATTCCTTACGCGTCACTGAGCCCAGAAAGCCTGGAGCACTAACGCCAGTTCTTGTCACTGGGAGTTTCCCCTACTTGTTAGTGTTCACAGACAGCCCTCTGTTTTATAGCAAGGAAACTGAAACTTGAACATGTGCAAACTGTGGCTGATCTCATAACACCCTTTCCCTCCTTGATAATTCAGTTCAGCAGTCACAAGCATAGCATATGAGCTCCCAGCTCCTCGCTGTCCTATGCCTCAGAAGTGAGATCTGAGGCTCCAGCACAACAAGTGATGCTGCCATTACGGCATTTAACATCTATTCACAGTGACTCAATCAATGTGTGCTGGTAAAGCATGGCTGTACCGCGTGAGCTGGGACAGGCAGAAGAGCTCAGACAGCCTTGCCTTGTCTGACCCTCCTCGCCTTTCTCCCCAGCTGACATGGAGCAGCCTCAGCGGGGCCTGGATGCAGAGCAGATGCAGCAGCAGCAGCTGAAACTACGGGACCGGCAGAAGTTCTTTGAAGAGGTTTTCCAGCATGACGTGGATTACTTCTTCCCTATGTCTCACCTGCAGATAGAGCATCGGAGACGTAAGTGCTGTGGGCACCAGCATGGGGCTGGGGGTGTTCAGGGAACAATGTCATGGGGGTCAGTGGGACATCCCCAGTCTAAAGGCAGCTGGGAACATGCATGTCCTGTGCTGAGACAGGACCACACGTGCTGCATGTGGGTGTGCTGTGCATTACTCACACCACTTAACTGAAGTCACTGCACACGGGTACCCAGGCTGGCACCCTGCAGAGTCACCGGCTTCAGACAGGGTCATCAAAACAGCTGTTTGGGACAGGGACAAGGCCTGCAGTGAGGCAGCGGGTGCTTCCAGAAGGATGTTTTAGGGAAACGTCGTTTTCCTGGGGGCCTCTTACCAGCCAGTAGAATTCAGTTCGCCATGGCAAGGCTGGTTCCCTCCTCGGGGTGCTGCCTGCACAGGGCTGGCAGTGCCCTTTGCCTGAACCAGCACTCACCTTCTCACTGGCCTCTGTCTCTGCAGCGCCCTTAGGCAGCATTTCCTCCATGGAGGTGAACGTGGACATGCTGGAGCAGATGGACATGATGGACCTGTCAGACCAGGACGTGTTTCTGGGCTGTGGGACAGAGGAGAGCAGCGTTGCTGGGCCAGGTATGTGCAGTCTGAGCCTTTTGCTGGCCAGGCTGAGAGCCCTCCCTGTCCTCAGTGCCCACTCTGACTTGTTCCTCAGCCCTGGCCACCCTGCGTGCAGATCCACACACCCCTGTACAAAGACAGACACTTGGTGCTGGGGCCTGTGAGGCTGGAGGGACCTCACTCTGGGCTGGTCCATGCCAGTATCCTCCTCCACAGCCCAGAGGTTCATACCCTTGCAAATACCTTACACAGAAGACGAGGGTGGAACCCAGGCACTTTCCAGAGTCTGTGGGGCTAATTCTCTTGTCCTGAAACTCCTCTGGAGCAGCCAGTGTCTTGTCACGATTTCCCAGGTCCCCATCATGCTGCAGAGCTCACTGTACCGAGCAGGAAGGCTGTGGGACCCCTCCGCTGCCCAGCCAGACCCCAGGGAGCTGGGCTTGGGTCCCACAGGGAAAGCCCAGAGTGCCAGCACCTTCCTCCCCACGCACACGTGCTGTAGTGTTTCACCAAAACCAAGCCAAACGTCTCCTTGCCTGCTGCAGCCAACGGCCTCATGCAGCATGGCTGCAAGCTGTGTTTCACATGAAACAGAGAAGGCTCCGCTGCCAAAAACGGGGAAGGAATGTGCGGGGCTGCCCAGAGCCAAGCCGGCGGTGTGAGGTGGGGAACAGCCAGGAAAGCAATAAACCTCCAGAAGTCTTTTTCTTTCTCTTACCACGCTCTCCTCCAGGGGCAGATGCCAGCCAGCACCCAGAGGAAATCACCCTGAAAGTGCCCAACACAGTGGAGAGCAAGTCACGCATTTCCTCCACGTCCTCCGTTTCCACGGATCCGAACAGCCTGGACACCAGTGAGGAGGGGGCTGAGACCCCTGTGGTGCAGTCGGATGAGGAGGACCTGCAGGAGGACAGTCCCAAAAAGCAGGTGGCAAGAAGCTAGCAGCCAGCTCTGCCCTGCTCCCAGCCTCCTCCATATGGACCTGCCAGCCCCGAGGAAGGAAAGCTGCTGGCACCCAGTAAACCCCATCCCGGACTGCTGCCCTGCAGGCGGGGAGAGGGGGTTTTCCCTTCCTCTTCCTCCACAGGTTTTCCTGGCAGCCAAGGAAGAACGAAAGGGGTATTGTAGGCTCCCAATATTAACTCTTCAGGCTTTGCTGCTAACACTCCCTGCTTCACTCCCCTGAAATGCTCAGCATTCCACAGCCCCATCATTCCCAGAAAGGCACCCCTTGGGATCCCAGCTCCCCCATCCTACTGACAAGGGTCCTGTCCAGACAAGCATTTAACTATACAGAGAAATAACACTCCGGTCTAAACGAGCAGTGGGCGTGTGTGTTCTTGGGAGAAACCAGCGCTGGGGGTGAGGGTTTGGTGGGGGCTGCAGGAGGAGAAGCCGTGTAAAGTCTGTGTGCTAAGGGCACAGCGCAGGAGCAAATGAAACCCAGCTCCAGCACAGGGACGGGTCCTGCATCCAGAGTGGGATCAAACAGCATGGAGCTCGGGGAGAAGGGCAGCTGTTGGTATAGCAGGTGCTACCTCTGGGAGAGAGCCAGCTGCTGCAGTACGGACACAAGCAGGGCTGTAACTACTCACCACAAATATCTAGGGAGATTTCCCATGGAAATCGGCTGAGTGGAGAACATCAGCACATGCAGCACCAGCAGCTGTGGCTCCCCCAGCACAGCACAATGGTAGCTGGAGGCTGCTTTAGAGGAGCAAAGGAAGAGCCATCAAAATGAAGCCACTTCGCAGTGCACTACACTTGCTCCCTGCAGGATAGAGTGGGAGGAGTCAGGCACAAAGCCAACCAGGGACTCAGGCGACTGTCAGTGGCTGCAGGCCAGGAAAGCGCTGTCCCTGCTCGGGCTGCATCAGCACATCCCAACAAGGAAAGAAGCCTGGCAGATAAGCGAGTCAGGGAACGCTCTGCATCCCGGCTGCTTCCCAGGGGGTGTCCAGACCCTGCTGCACCCCCTCCTGCATCAGCCAACCCATCATGAGACTGCCTGGAGTGACCCAGTTATCCGTGAACCACTGGCCACAGTGGGAGGTGGTGTGAGCTCCACTGGTCTGTCCTCCGCAGCGCTGCAGTTTGTGTCCTCCTGGGGTGGCCCTGGGCTGGTGGCCAGTAGAAGCGGGGTGCTCTGCACCCACAGATAGACACTGCCCTGCAGAAAGGAGACGCCAAGGGGAGAGGGGCAGCAACCATCAGCGGCAGGAGCTGAGAAGAGGAAGCCACCCCAGCGACAGGCACAGTCCGTGTGGAGTCCTCGGACACGCCGAAGCCTCGCAGTGAACCAGCCAAGCTCAAGCCGCACAAGAGCCTCCCCAGTTCTGAAAACCGGGAGGAGGGAACCCTCGGAGAGCGCCCGACGAAACGGTCACCCTCGCTCCGAGGCTGCTTCCGGGCGCAGGCACAGCCGGGCAGGCGCTTGCCCTCCCTGGACCGGAGCAGGCGCCAGGCTCCAAGGCTGCTCCTGGCAGCGCCTCCCCGGCCGGCTCGCACCTCCTGCGGAAGGAAAGCCCCCCGGGCCAGGCCGGGCAGGGGCTACGGCGTCACGTCTCCATGGCAACCCCGGAAGCGGCCGCCATTGGCCGGCGGGGCCGGAAGCGGAAGTGGGCGGTGGGGCAGCGGGATGCTGGCGGCCGCGGCGCTGCTGGTGCTGCTGGCGGCGGGGCCCGGGCGGGCGGACACGGGCCGGGACGCGCTGCGGGAGGAGCTGCTGCTAAGCCCGCTCCCCGCCGGAGACGTGGCCGCCACCTTCCAGTTCCGGACGCGATGGGACGCCGACCTGCAGCGGGGAGCCGGTAGGGCGGGGCGGGGCCGGGCGCAGGGCGGGCCACGATTGGCTGGGGCAGGGGGCGGAGCTCTCTCTCGGCGTGATGACGTTATGTGGTACGGCATGACGTCAGCGGGGCGAGTGACGGCAGCGCTGTTGTCCCAAACCTAGTGTTCTTTACCCGGTGTGCACACACATGAGCAGATTTAGCACACAGAGGATGAGAAGGCAGCTGAGGGGAGTTCCGATCGCTCTGCAGCTGCCCGAGCGGAGGTTGGAGCTGGGGGGTCGGGCTCTGCTCCCAGGGACCAAGCGATAGGATGAGAGGAAACGTCATCAGGTTGCGCCAGAGAAGGTTCAGATGGGATATCAGGAAAAAATTATTCATGGAAAGGGTTGTCAGGCATTGGAACAGACTGCCCAGGGGATCGGTGGAGTCACCATCCCTGGAGGGGTTTAAAAGGCTTTTAGTCGAGGTTCTTAGGGACGTGGGTTAGTGCCTGAGTTAGGTTATGGCTGGACTCAATTATCTTGATCTTCCAATTGAAATGATTCAATGATTCTCTATTGTTTATCACAGAGTTACACAAGTCTGGATGCTGGAATAAAGCCAGCATGCCAGAAAGTAACAGCCATTCTATACAAAAATCTCATCGCTACAGTAAAACCTAAGGAGCCGATTGGTTACACATTTGCAGATTGCATTACATAATCATTTTAGCATGTAACGATCAACATTCAGCTAAAGGACACTTCATGTGCTAAAGCAAGATGCAACTAATTGTGTAGGCTTCAAAATGTCCAAAGCTGCAAGGTCACCCTCTCTGATAGGGTGTTCTGCAGGTCACCCTTATCTTTGTCAGGCTGACCTAAAACTGGAAGGATTTACTTATCTTTGGGTAAGCAGTTGCAGACAGGGTTCATTCTAAGTGGTGATGACAACAGGGTGAGGCCACGGGGGCTGCGGTGACATCACACAAGGGGGCTCAGTGCGGTGATGCAAGCAGGGGCAGCCCCAGAGAATGATGTCACGTGTGGCCAGGCCCTGGTGTGGCATGGAGGGGATGGGCAGGGCAGGGGCTAACACCGCCTGCAGTCTCTCACTACAGGCTCTTCCCGAAGGCGCTGGGGCGGCTGGTGGCAGCGCTGGGAGTGCGGGAGCTGCACCTCGCCCTCACCCAGGGCTTCTGGCGCACCCGGACCTGGGGGCAGCCGCCCCTGCAAGCACCTGCTGGCGCTGAGCTCTGGGTCTGGTTCCAGCCCACTGTCACCGAGTAGGTACCTCAGACATGGATCTGTCCCCCGGGGTCCTCTCTCTGGGAGCTGTTGCTGTTCTCACAGGAGGCAGCCACCATGTGTGGTGTGCAGGGGCCTCCTGCATTGGAAAGTGTCTGCTGGATTAAAGAGTTTGCAACCCCCAAGAGCAGCTCTAAGGAAAAGCAGAACATAGAACATAGAACTCAGTGCACAGGGCAGGACGTGGTGCTGAGGACAAACCCTTATTCACTAAAGGAACAAGCAGTTCCCTTATGGGCTCTGTGATGACAAACCCCTTGCTGCACTGATACAACAGGGTTATATCTTGACCTCTAATCTGTGACTCATTTCCACTGACTCCCACCCAGTCCCTGTCACAACCTCCCTGAGCACACAGCCCCTGTTCGAGCCACAGCAGCTCTGTGTGTGCTCACAGAGCTTTCTCCTCCCTGCCTGTTGCAGTTCTGCTGGTCGGGTCAGCCTTCACAGCTGCACCAAGGTGCTGCTTTAGGTCTCTCAGCGCCTTCCCCATACGCTGCACATCACGGCCCGTGTGCTCCCAGCCCACCCAGCCTCTCTCCTCCCATCCCAGCTGCACCCACCGCTGGCTCCCTGGCTGTGCGAAGCTCTGCCAGCTGAGGGGCTGCCCCTGCGCTGAATGTCCCGCAGATCTCATGTGTCAGAATAAATACCAAGAGAGCTGGAGAGTCCATGACCAGCAGCCTGTGCCTGCACGTTCCTTGCAGCTTCTGAAAGGCAGTGTGGTCACCCCGGTGTGTTTATTAAATGTTACTGACTTAACTCTTGTTGTCCTGAGGATTTAAGCTGCCGAGTAATCACTGGTATCTGTTCTCACACAGTGTTGACAAAGCCTGGAAAGAACTGAGTAACATCCTCTCGGGAATCTTCTGTGCTTCTCTGAACTTCATTGACTCAACCAACACAGTCACTCCAACAGCATCCTTCAGACCCCTGGGCTTAGCTAACGGTGAGCCCGGCATGCGCTCGGTTGCCAGCTCCGCCCTCTCACTCTTGTCTCCAGCTCTAGTTCTGCCCTGTGCTGCTGCAGGGAGCCTGGGCGCAGGTTCTGGGTGTGTACAACAGGGACTGTTAACCTCCTCTTGGAAGCATTTCCTCTCCATATGAATGAGGTTTGGATTTGAACAGAGGAAGGCCACAAGCAGTACGTGGCAGATGCTTCCAGGCCTTTGTGTCCATCTCTCTGAAAAGTATTTTACGATACAGCAAAGACTAGAGGATTTAAGGCACTCAAGAAAAAAGTCTGCTAGAATATACCTTACCTATTCATTCCAAATCACTCTGAACAGAGCGTGATCTTTTCCTAATTGAGCTTGTGGCATTTTGGCCATATTGAGAGGTGGGGTGGAACAGATCTGCTTCTGCTCTCGTGCCTGTAGCAGTACCAGCTTGGTGACCCTCTACCTCCCTGCCCAGGGACAGATCACCATCTCCTGCGATACGCCGTCCTGCCCCGCGAGGTCGTCTGCACAGAGAACCTCACTCCTTGGAAGAAGCTGCTACCGTGTGGCTCAAAGGTAACAGGGAGTCCTGCGGCTTTGTTGGGCCGCTCCTGATGGAGCCGTGTTCCCAGCAGCAACGTGGGAGCGTGCGGTGGGAAGTCTCGTCAAGGCCTTTCTCTCAGTGGGAGCAGAGAACAGACCTGGCGCTGAATGTCTTATTCTCTTTCCCCACAGGCTGGGCTTGCTGTGCTGCTGAAGGCTGAGCGCTTGTTCCACAGCAGCTACCACTCGCAGGCCGTGCACATCCGCCCTGTCTGCAGGGTAAGCGTGAGTCTTGGGGCTCCCTCCTTTAACATCCAAAGAGAAAATACAGAGCCTTCTTGTGACACTGCAAGGTGACACACTGGTTTGCCCACCTCCCCTGCGGTGGGTTCGCTGTGTCTAACACAGCTGTTGTCCTGCTTCTCTGGTCTCACCTGCATCCTGAAGGGATTCCTGCAGTCGTGGTGGAGTTCCAGCTCTCTCCTGGTGTCCTGTCCCTCCAGAAGGTGTGATCAGAGCTGCCTCTCTCTCCTGTCCAGGATGCCTCCTGCCTGGCTGTGTCCTGGGAGCTCAGACAGACCCTCACCGTGGTCTTTGACACCTTTTCCAGCGGCCAAGGAAAGAAAGGTGAGTTCGGAAGCACCGCGCTGTGCTCCTTGCATGCCCTCAGCCTGCGGCACTTCACTCTGCCTGACACTGACTTTGCTTCCTGCAGACTGGTCCCTCTTTAAGATGTTCTCTCGCACACTTACTGACGCGTGTCCTCTAGCATCAGAGAGCAAAGTCTACGTTGACATCTCCCCTAAGAACAAGGTAATGCTCACAGACCAGAGGAGACTCCCTGCTCCCTCAGTTCAGCCACTTTGGCTCTGAAACACCCTCACCTCCACCCCTTGTGTGGCCGAGCCCTCCTGGAGCCCTCTGATGCTAACAACGGGAGGGGCTTTCCTTCCTCTGAGCAGGGCTGTGGGGATGAGCGTGGTGGTGTTACTAAAGGTGCTGAGCTGGCTGTTGGGTGGGAAAGCTCAGGGCCAGCTGGAGGAGCTTTGCCCAGTGCTGCCACTTACTTCAAGGGGCACTTTTCCTTGCATGATCCGTTTGCTTTCTCAGGAAAAGGAGTTACTGGAAGTGACCCCCCCTCCGACATCTGTACTTGAAGCTGTTGTCCAGGGAGACAAGAGAACCTATGCTGTCTATGACTTGCTGAGCCCCTCACTCTTCAATACATCCCGCAGCCTCAATGTGCAGCTGAAGTGGAAGCGGCCCCAAGAGAGCTGTGAGTGACCAGAACTTCACTCCACGTGCCCAGGGCTCCAGGCCTAAAACTCACCTGGCATCGCCCCCCATTCCTGGGTCCTTTTCTCTCTCTCGCAGCGGAACTGCCAGTCCCCATACTCCACGCTCACCGCTATGTGAGTGGATACGGGCTGCAGACCGGGGAGATCAGCACTCTCGTCTACAACACCCACCCGTACCGGGCTTTCCCTGTCGTCCTGCTGGAGACTGTACCCTGGTATCTGCGGCTCTACGTGCACACTCTGACTATCATCACCAAGGGGAAGGAAAACAAGCCAAGTAAGTAAACCCTCCTGGGAGCACATGCCTGCCAGTTCTCTTGGCACACCAGCAAATTCCAGAGATGGATTAGTCCCTCCCTCAGACTCCAGTGATCACTGGGAAACTGGACTGGGAAACAAAACATTTTAGGATGTTTTCCTAGCCTTCAGTAATGAGAGGCACATGGACAGTGTTTCACAATCCAACAAGGGTCTAAACTAAAGTGCATTGATTTTTGTAGTAAAGGAGGCTCATTTTAAAACTCAGGACTGAGTCTTATTTTGCATTTGTACCTGTCTGTACGAACACCTGACTTTCATAGGTCATCTGCTCTAAAGACCAGCCAGATTTAGCTTTAACACCTGCTTTTTGCTACCTGTGCATCTCCACTTGCCCAGAAAACCTCTCCCAGGACAGTGGAAACAGGAGCCCCCACCCCCTGGGAGATGTCCAGGCAACATGAGATTGGACAAGGTCCCCACGGTGCCACTGACACATGTTTTTGGGGTTAGGTTACATCCACTACCAGCCAGCCCAGGACCGGAGACGGCCTCACCTCTTGGAAATGCTGATCCAGCTGCCAGCCAACTCTGTCACCAAGATCACAATCCAGTTTGAGAGGGCCTTACTGAAATGGACAGAGTACCCGCCTGACCCCAATCACGGCTTTTACGTCAGGTAACGGCATAACCCCAGCTGCTTGTCCCCTTCTGGACCTCATGTAGGACTTGCTGCCCAGGTCTCCGGGGATGGGAAGAATTCTTGTCGTCTCTTTGCTGGCAGGACTGATGCTTTGTTCTTTGTCTCCTTAGTTCATCTGTGCTCAGTGCCCTGGTGCCCAGCGTCATTGCAATGAAGGACATGGATGTGGAGCAGAGCCCTCTTTTCACCTCGCTGTGAGTGTCCCAGCACTGGGAAGCAGGGCCATCCCACAGCCATCATCCTGGTGAGCACGAAGCAGCAGTCCTGTGCGGGCTGACACTCCTTTTTCTGCTTCTGCTCTCCAGGTTTCCTTCCTCTGATGGCTCCAGCTATTTTGTGCGCCTGTACACGGAGCCGCTGCTGGTCAACTTGCCAACGCCAGACTTCAGCATGCCCTATAATGTCATCTGCCTGACCTGCACTGTGGTGGCCGTCTGCTACGGCTCCTTCTACAACCTGCTGACCAGAACGTTCCACGTGGAAGAGCCGAGCCGGGCTGGGCTGGCCAAGCGGCTGGCCAACGTCATCCGCAAATTCCGGGGGGTGCCCCCACTCTGAGAGAAACCAGGGCAGCCAGAGAGCAGAGTGCTGCTGCCTCTTGTCTTTGCTGGAAGCAGCTTGCTGTGTTTTGCTGCCTGGATCTCTCTTCAGGATCCAAAAAGCTGAGACGTTGCTTCCATCATTAACATGGGAAACGGCTCTAAGTCCATTGACTACTGAACTGCACTGCTGTGGGGTTGGGAAAGGTGTAAGACTTCTGTTTGTGAGAGGGGTAACTTATGTGCTGGGAACGATGCTGGAAGTAAACAAGCTGTTTTGTACATTTGTGCTGCTCCTGGTTGGTTTCACCTTGACCCCACAGGTCAAGCCTACAAGCAGCTAAACAAAACACAAGGAAATCATTAGAAGAAATATTCCCCAGAATCAAAGCAAAGCACAGCCAAAAGTCCTCTAAAAGTTTCTGCTTTAGCAGAAAGGCCATAAAAACCATGTTGCCTCCTGCCCTGCACAGAGCGATCTGTTCCCGCTGGCCTGGGATTACCTTTCCCTTCCCCATCCACTCCACTGGATGGCTCCATGCAGCCTGCAGAGCTGCTGAGACAGTAATACGTGAGTTTGGGACAATCGCTCTGTCCCTGCTTGCGGAGAAGGACGCCACAGGGCTGGGAGCTCAGGCTGCTCACAGCCGCAGGACAGCTGCTGCAGCTCCGCCAGCCAGGCTTCAAGTTCAAGACGGAATTTACAGAAAGCCAGAACTGCAGCCAAACAAAACCCAAGCGAGTGTGCAGCTCCCACAGCTGCGCAGGGGCAGGGAGAGGCAGCCAGGAGTCTCAGGTGTAATGGTCCACATTCCAGCTTGCAAAAGGATTTGAAGACCTCAAGTTGGGTCCAGGATAAATTCTGCAGCCATCAGCATGTGCTGGAGCAGCTCAGAGCGGCCATGTCCTCCTAGCAAAGCCTCCATGCTGCAGGCATTCGGTGGGATCCAGCAGAGACCCCCAGGCCAGCACCCATGGGTGCAGCTGGTGCTACAAGCCAGACCAGCCCAAAACAGCGCAAGTAACACAGCACCACTGCAAACTCGACCGTCATTTGTGCAGGGAAAAAGGTCCCTGTGCTGAGCATGATGAGGGCAGCCGGGGACCAGCCGGAGCTGCCACCAGCCCGTAAAGAGGTCAGCCCAGAATAATGGCAGAGCAGGAGGGAAACCATCCTGGGCTGGATTCACACCCGCCTGGTCATTGAGGGAGTCACTCTTATCACAAACATCAAATACATGAGCCAGCCAAGCGGAAAACCCTGTGGGAAATGTGGGTGGCCCTGCAGCCATGGCTGCATGTTTTTAAACAGCTGGGAAATCCCAAAATCTTAATGTTTGAGAGTTTTTTTTTTTTTCCCTAGACTATTTCTCTCCCTTCCCTATATGGTCTCTTTAGGATCCCCACCGGAGCTGGGCACTGGTCACCTGCTGACAGGTGTCTGCAGAGAGAGGGGCTGGAGCTGGAGTGCTCGCAGCAGCCTGGGCTTTGCTGCCAGCCCACTGACAGCCAGAGGGCTGCCGGCAAGCGACTGGAAAACAAAAGTGTTTAAGGGGAAAGGCCATGGCAGCACCTCTGCTCTAAGTGTGAGAGGCAGCACCAGGGAATGCACAAAGGGTGGTGCACAGGGCTGCAGGTGCACACCCCACTGCAGCACCGAAAACCGGGGCCCCTTGGGGCTCAGTCAGCAACACAAGTGCCCTGCCGTGGGTGACAAGGGAGCAGCGTGCAAGCAAGCCCAGAAATAGAGTGCAATGGAATGCAAGAAAGCACAGACTCAACGTGTCACACGGTGCAAGCACCGCGTGTGAATAGCACAAAGAGTGTGCAAGGATACGTGCCAACCGCACGCAAAGAAAAGCCTGCAAAGAGCGTGCAACCGCATGTAAAGCATGCAAAAAAGCAGACAGCCCAGCAGAAAATCGTGCAAGCTGCATGCAAACAAGGCAGTGCCCTGCGACACGCAAGAAGGCAGGCGAACAGCGCCGTGCGGAGCGGCACCCGAACAGCTGCAAACATCTGTACAACCGGCGGGTCACAGTGTGCAAACCGCCTGCAACGGCGTGCGAGCACCGCCCGTGCAACGCTGTGCCAAACCGGCTTGCGAGCAGCATGAGTAGTGCGCAAACGGTACTTAAAATAATAAAAATAATAATAAAATTATCTTTTAAACGCCCAAAACACCACCAGGCGCACGCGCGCCACCTCCCCGCCGCGCAGGCGCAGTGCCCGCCGCGCGGGGCTGCCCGCGGCGCCGCCTGACAGACGGGCGTTTTCCCCCGCTCCCCCTACCCCTTCCAGCCCGGCCGCCGCCACCGGAGCGCGGCCCCGCGGCGGAGCTGCTGCGCGGCGGGGCCGGGCCGGGCCGTGCCCGGGACAGGCGGACGGCGGGCAGGCGCGGCGGGGTCCTGGCGGGCGGCGGCGCCCTGTCGGGGCGCGCAGGCGGGGGCGGCCCCGCGGCCGGTCCGAGCGCGGGCGATCCTTCGCTCCTCGGGGCGCGGACGGGCCCGCGGCGGAGGCGGCCCCGGGATGGCGGCGTGAGGCGGCGGCACCGCGCCGTGAGTACGGGCCGAGGGCGGGGAGCGGAGCGGGCCGGGGCCCAGCCTGCCTGCGGGCCGGCGGCGGGGGGAGCGGAGCCATCGAGGCGCGGCCTGGGCGCTGCAGGCGGGCACGGGCGGCTCCGTCGGGGGTGACGGTTCGAGGGGTTTGGGGGCTGCAGGAGGCGCTTGGAGCGGGTCCCGGTGCGCTGGTCACAGGGAACCGGGTCCAGCCCACCGGGAGCACCATAACATAGGTTATCGCCAACCTGAGATGGAAACAGCACCGTCTACTTCCCCCAAAAAACTCCTTTTCCTCTCCTCTGTACCTCTAACCTCAGGGTCAGGCACATCTCGCAGGTCACTGTGCACCTTCCCAAAGCAAACCCTGGCCCATTACTCCCCACAGCAGCACAACCCTGACATCCTTCAGTCCGGCAGAGAACACAGCGCTCCCGGTGCTCTCTGCCCTGCGACCCCCCGGGCACGCTGAGCCAGCTCCTCACCTCCCTTTGCAGCTGTTCTGCTGTACAAACATTGCTCGTTACATCCTGAACATACAAGTGCAAGAGAAGATGAAAAACAAAGCTCTCAAATGCAGTCTGCAGCACATCAAACTCCTACACTTCATTACCCCTGTACTGATCTTGCAAATACTGTCACAGTGGAGTAACCTCTGCCCTTCCAGCCTATGTGTCATAACTGCCCAGAGCCCCCTGCCAATACTGCATCTTTGCTGCTCTTTACCTGGCACACAGAAAACTGGCCTTTAGCAGGCTGCATTCAGAGTGCTGAAGCCTGTTGAAGTCACAAAAGGTAGAGAAATGATCCAAAACAAAACTAAAGGTAATTATGTTTTTCAGGGAACTTGAAGTGGGCCTGGAATTCACCATCTTTGGCAGTTAAACAAAGGCAGAGGGCAGGAATGAAGAGCACTGAGAATTAATAAATAAGTACAAACAAAAGTAGCAATACATCAGATGACAACTGTTGGTGTTGACATTTCTTCCCACCACAGAGCTGACTTAAGGTTCTCCTCCTGTGATTTACTGTGCAGAGAAATGCAGATCATTCTGCTGCTGTCCTGCTCACAGGTGGGGGTTTACTCACCCTGTTGTTGTATGTGAACTGCACTACTTCTGGACACAGGCTAATTAATCCCCCAGTCAGTAATGAAGCTCAGAGAACAGCTATGGAAGTGATGAAACAAGTGGCTCAACAGAGAGCCTCTGCTCTTCATGAAATTAATTGCTTTGGTTTGTCTCTAGCTTGAGAAATCAGAATGCTTAGTAACCCCAAGGCTTGGTTAGTCAAGGATTTGTGGCTCTTTTGGAAACTGTTCGCAATTATATTGCACCATTGCTGAGCCTGCATCAAGTGTTCAAGGCACAAACTTATCAAAGACTGAGGCAAAGCCTTTGCCAAAAATTGAAGACTCACTTCTTCCAGCTGAGTCATACCAGCAGATAAAGCTTTGAAAAAGTAACGGCAAGGCCAAAAAAAGAACCCTGAAGAAGGTTAAAACCCTGATATTGCAAATAGGCCTTAGAAGTTGAACAGTTATGGTTCTTGTTTTTTTTTTCCAGAGAAAGGGTTGGTACCTAAAAGCTGGTCTGCTGTTGCTTTTCTTAGCTGAACTCAAACTCATCAGCTCATCGCTTGATAGGTCTTTCACTTCTTCCCTGCCCCCCATGCTTTGGATATTATAATTTTTAGCAGCTGTTTTGGGTGCTACTTGGTACTTGAGAGGCAGTTTTGAACCCACGCTGGCAGCATGAAGCACTGCCCACACACAGCAGTTCAAGTTCCGTGGCTGTGACAGGGTTTTTGATTTACACGATTTTATGCAAACTCTACTACAGGTGAACCTTATAGGTAAGAAACTCAGTGCAAGACCCTGACATCTCTTAAGTTTATGTGCACTGTGCAACTTGAGAGATTTTTATCTAGACAACAGAAACTTCGGCTTCTGGGAAAAGGGGAGATTGGCACTGCCACCTCCCAATAAAAGCATTATCTTTTATTGCATACCTTTAAGTGACTGTTTCTATAGCATCTGCTGGGGAAGTTCCTTGCAGACAGTACTGGCTTAATAGCTGCCTTAGTAAGGTCTGAACAAGCTTACCTTTTAAGTGATTAGTGAAAGCTGGCTGATTATTCTCCCCTGTCAGGGTAAATGGGCTGTTAAGGAATTAAGACATTCTTGAGAAAGGTACAGACTTGGTGTCAGCATACTGATAAAACCATGTATAAAGCCTACAGTGTTGGAACACCTCTCAGCCTCTTAATTGCTGAACTGGCTTGTAGAACATCAAGGACCAGCTTGCTGACTCAGATGGATTTATTCTAAAAATGTAACTGATCCATCGCAGAGCACTACAGACTTGAGCTGTGCTACTCACTTTTGACTTGTCATAGTTTTGTTTCTGGCCGTAAAGGTGTGACGCTACCCTCGCGCTGGAATTTGCAAATCCTCCCAGCAAACACACACCAGTGGGACCTGCTGGTTTTGAATAGTCTTGGAAGATGACGGAAGGGCTGTGAACATGATGGATGCCAATTAATGAGCATGTGGAGTGCTGGTGTTTGCTTATGAGGTGTGCAGGGAACCTCTCCGGGCTGCTCCTCTGCCTGCAGGAACTGGCAGGGAGGTGGTTCTGGCAGCACAGGGAGATCAGATGGAGCTGTGCAGTGCTGACCGCGGGGAGAGGAGCGGGAATATCGCCTGCTCGCTGCTGCCGAGGGGTCTGAAGCGAGTTCAGGCAGCTCCGTGAGCTGCAGAGGAGCAAGAGGAGGCAGCGGCGGTGCAGTGAAAAGGAACATCTGGTAAACACGAGTGGCTGCCAAGTCAGATGACTGGAGCAGGAGCATGTCCTGCAGGGTGGCAGGACAGCAGGCTGGCTGGGGAAGGAGATGAGTCAGGCAGGGGAGAACAAGAGCAACTGGTTGAGGAAAAGCAGGATGTGGTTGTGAAACTGGGAGTTGGCAGAAGTACTGTTGGGCGACAGGTGGTTGTTTGCCCTGGGACGTGGTAATCTGTAGCTTGGATCTTGAGGAGGGGACAAAGAAAACAGGGTGGGAATGTCTTGTTTGCAGGTTTCACCTTGCTTGAGAATCTAGCAAAACTGAATACTGTTGTGGCTTTGAGAAGGGACTGCCTGTCCTGGGCACCAAGGGGAGTCCCTGTTCCCTGCTCAGCAGAGCTGATAGCAGGAGATGCTGTTTCTTTTTTGCTTGGTAACATGGAAAGAGCACTTGGACTCATTGCCAGCTCTATAAAGGAATCTCCAGTGAAAAGCTAGGGCCAAGTACATGTATCACTAGTGGAAAGTCCCTGAGGAAGACAGAGCTGCAGAAGTCCCAAGTCATAGGTACTTTATCTGGGATCAGCTGTGGGATACAGCAGACAAAAGGTTTTCAGCCTTTAATTAGTGGATAGTGAAGGGGCACATGAACACATGAGCAAACTGACTACAGATACAAGGCTGACTGACTGAGCATCTGCACTTGCTGCAAGTCCAAGAGGTCTGCTGTTTGAAGGGCATTGTCATTGAAACTTCGTAGTTAAAATAAGCACTATTAAATAGTGCTTTTTTCTGCAGAGTGGTTGCATTGATTGCTTTAAGCAAATGGCTCTTGCAGGAAGTATCTATATTTAAAAATGGGTGAAATGTAGACAGATCATTAATTAGAATTATACTCTATAACTGTAGTCAGTTGTAAAGTTGGGGGCCAAAGGCTCAATAGCAGCACACAGTCTAATTTAAGCCAAGAGATACATAACATCAGTCCTGGAAGATTCTAGAGCTTGGTTCCAGCCTTGTGCTCTTCTGACAAACCCATCATCTTAGGTTGGTTTTTATCTGTTTCTTTAGCGACAGAAAGCCCAAAGCAATTGTCTGTGGGCATTTTAAGCTAAAGCTTCAAGAACAAGTGACCCAAAGACTACAGCACATGTCCAGCTGCAGAAGTCAAGCTGATGTGACTTCAGGGCTGGATCTCACACAAGTAGGACATGATGTGTTTGCAGTGGTTTGTACTGCGCAGAGCTTGGGAGAGAAAGACTGTGGGAAACTTCAAGGAAGGAGCATTTCAGGAGAATTAAGGTGGCTGCATCTATTTGGTACAAAGTTGTAGTCACTGCAGTCTGGACTAAAGAGTTGGGTGGTAGGGTTTAATTACCTTTCTGTTCAAATCTTTGTTGTTAAATCTTTTATCTCTGTTCTTCCACTTGGAAAAAAAACCCCATGGCATCTGCAACTTCTGCAGTACTTTTACTCCAGAAACATCCAAGTGATTCACAAAGGGTAGCAGGCAGCATGTTTTGTTATGAAATAAGTAATCCTTATTTCCAGTTTATAGATGGGCAAAGCAGGCTTGGGACTAGACTTGCTCTTAAAAATTTGAATGAGCTGCATGAAACAGTACTAACATCAGGAGTTTTATTCCTTTCACTTGACTTTATCCACATTGCAACATAAAATAACTTCTTCCTTATTCTTTGGCTGCCTAACTGCAGCTTAGTTTTACTAATTGAACCCCAGCTGCCCTCTCTGCTGGAGGCCACTCTCTTGCAGGAGCGCCAGCACAACAGACTTTCCCCAAATACTCTTAATCTCTTTGCTCTGGTGGAGATCTTGGCTTGCATTCCCTCCAACATTAAGGCAGATCGTGCTGCTCAGCGCAGGGCACGGCAGCACGCTCCCTGCTTCTGACAGAGCCGGTTGGTACCCACAAGCTCACAGAGCTGTAAGACAAGTCTGACCTCAGTAGTTTTTTTGGAAGAGAACCATGTGTGGTTTTCTCTTGGCTTTTCCCTGCAGTCCCTCACTCTCCCTTCTCCAGGAAATCCTTTCTCCTGCCAACAGGAGTCAGCGGAATGTGCTGTTTGTTTACCTTCTCACTCTTTCATCCTACTAACCTTCCCACCCCCAGTGTAATCCTGACAGCCTCTGCTCAGCCCTCCATCCTCTGACAGAGCGCTGCTCGGTTGAGTGTTTTCAGCTAACAGGATTGCTGCAAGAAGCTGCTCTGACCAGGCTCCCAACAATACTGGTATCTTCTAGCATGACCTGCTGTTGCCACCCCAGGCTGCTAAACTCCATTCTTCTGTCCCCTTTTAACAGTTCTGGCTCTGTAAAAACCCCTATAAGGCATTTATTATTTTCAAAAAACATCTGAAATTCTTAGATGAGGATGTTTGTACTGCTTAGAAAGAAAAAGCCCCATATGCTTAGTGTAGTTGATGTGGTTGCTAAAGGTAGAAGCGTGTTTTCTGAGCTTGCAGCGTGCTGCCTTCCCTGGTTAGAGAAGCCCTTAAAGCTCACTGTTTTCACAGGGTTTTATAATAATCCAAGTGAGGAAATCCTGTGTTGAGAGCACTTACGAAAATTGCCATTTTGAGACTGTTCCCTCTTTGATCTGTTCACATACTTTGTCTTATCTGACTTCAGCTGATTGGCAAGGATTATGAATCCCATAAGCAGGGACTGCCCTCCCCTTTGTTTTGCAGCGTGGACACTGCTGGGGCATTCCTGGGTAGCTACATGTACAGCTTGAATTTTATGCTGTCCCACTGAAAGGCTTTATAATGTGTCTGGTGCCTGGGGAGGAAGCAGTTTGTGCACTTAATGCTTCCGAGACAATTCTTGCCCTAACACTTCTTTGCAGTACCTCATAGTTTACCCATCTGTTGCATTTCTTTATACCAGTGCCCAAGTCTTCGGATGGTCTTGGATAAATCTGTGTGTAGGGAAGGTTGCAGCAGTTCATTTGCTGTTCCATTTCCCACTCTACCTTTCTATTACTGCACTGTATTCAAGAAAAGGGTCTCACAACTCACGCTTTTACCCAGACTAACAGAAACAGTGCACAAGGGATACACTTCTACACCAGCAAGAGATAATCCTGTCCCTAGCTGGGTGGTTCAGGATGCAGGAAACTTTCCACCAGCTCTGGGACACACCGGAATTTAATATTAGGAGTTCAAGCATCAGCCCACAATGCTTGAGAGTAGATGAAGCTGTATGAGAAGGCCTGTTGACTTTTTTTGCTGTGTTTCTCTAACAGTCTGAATTTTCGCCCTCTCTACAGAAGAGCCCACCCAAGGAGCTGCTGGAACCTGCTCTGGATCCTGTCTGATCGCTGCTGCCACCAGGCCCCAGCCAGCGGCCACCATGTACTGCCTGCAGTGGCTGCTGCCTGTCCTGCTCATACCCAAGCCCCTCAACCCAGCGCTGTGGTTCAGCCACTCCATGTTCATGGGCTTCTACCTGCTGAGTTTCCTCCTGGAACGGAAGCCTTGCACGATTTGTGCCTTGGTCTTCCTGGCAGCTCTGTTCCTCATCTGCTACAGCTGCTGGGGGAACTGCTTCTTGTATCACTGCACAGGATCCCAGTTGCCAGAGTCAGCTCACGATCCCAGTATAGTGGGCACCTAGAAAAGAATAATCTTCTGGACTGCTGAGGGCTCGTTTTGCTTTTAAAAAGGGGGCGGGCTAGGGAGGAGGGAGGGAGTGTTAGGCATGTGACTGAGTAAAACCAGCCTGTTTCCTGTAACTGTGTGTGAACTGGAGTGGTAAATTCCTCCCACTGCCTCTGAAATTCGACTTGTTTACTGTGTGAACTCTGGCAGCACCACCTGCTTTTTTGGAAGCAGAAATCTTTTTTTCTCCTTCCCGTATCACCGGGATCAGACACCAGCCCTCCTAACAGAACTGGTGGAGGACCGAGCTGCTGGCCCCTGCCCAGCTGTCGCACGGTGGTGGAGTTGTGTGTCACCCACTTGTCTGCATTAGGCCACGCTGGTCTAACTCAGGGCTCTCGGCCTGCTGATTCTGCTCGAGTAGCTACAAGATTCTCTCCATCTTTCTCATCGTGGGGAGCCAGCCTTCCCACCTTGCTGATCAAGGGCAAGCTCAGCAGCTCACAGATGCACTTGGCCAAAAGCTGCTGGAGCCAGAGGCAGTTGAGTCACCTCCTCCTGCTCAGCCTGCCAAAGAGATGCGTGCACTGCCGAAGTGCTTTCTGAACGACTTACACTCCAAGATCACAGCCTGAAAGCCTCAGTTATGCTGCTGCTTTTATAAAGCCTCACAAGTAGTGGAGACTGTCTCTTCCCCTCTTAGATTTCCAGGGTTTACCAAGGTGTTGACTGTTGGGATGAAGAACCAGTATGCTGCAAGATGTGGGGTTGTGAACCTCACCCTACAAATCTCACGCTAGTCCAAAAGGCTGGGTGTGGGCAGGGCAGGAGAGGGTCCTGAGGTGGAGGCATGGCTGGAAGCCCTAAATGCTTCAGCCATTTTCTGTGATAGTGTTTTTGGGCCGGGGGTGACCAGAGGTGCTGGTGCTACTGACTGGAGAATGGGAGAGGCTCAAGGGGTGCCTGGGATCTCCAGCTCCCCTGGCAAGGGGTGTCAAGAAGCCTGGGGGGTGGGGGAATCAGTCCTACAGCCACAGCTGTGCAGAGCTCCACACATTACACTGCAGCCACAGCTCTTGGGGAGCCCAGCCTGGGACAGGGGTTCGTTTGCTAGAGGTTAACACAAAACACTGTCTCAACTTCAAAGGCTTCCCTCCTCTTTGCCATCTGCTTGTCTTGACTTCAGTCTGGTGGTGGAGAGCAGCAGAAGTGGCTGTTGCTGTCCCCAGGAAGTTGGAGCTATGAGGTTGTGAAACTTCCAGAGTATTGTTTGTTCATTGCACAGCTGTTCAAAATGTTTAATAAAGCTTTATAAACTTTGGTCTATGGCCTCCTGCCCAGTATGATGCATTGGCTGTTCATTGTGGGTGCCTGAGCCCAGCAATCATGTGTCTGTGTATTGTTCTGTTTGCAGCACAGTAACCCCAGAGAGTCTCCAGCAAGAGACAGAGCCTGTTTGCTCTGCAGCTCCCCGTATTGACTCTTCTTGTTAGCTGTTTAACCTGGCCATGAGCAGACCAGGAACCATACTGACGATTCCTAAACAGACGCATCTTACAGCACAGGAGGTGGTTTCTAGTTGTATCTCTGCACTTATGTGACAGATTCCCCCGCCCTTTCCTTACTGCTTACGAAATTAAACCACAGAGCGGAGTCCCGAAAGCCGCTAATCCCCAACATCAGCAGTAAAAGTGTTCTCTGCCGGACACCTACGCAGCGTGAGCCCATCCCACAGCACCACCTCTGCCCGACCTGGCCAGGGACGGGGCTGCAACCCCACTGCCCCGAGCTGGCCAGGGGACAGTTGGTTGTGTCAGCCCTTCCCCAGCTTTAGCCACAACCTCCTGTAGGAGCAGGGGGAGAAGGGGGACACACAGCCAGACACAGGACTGCTGGGTCTGACTGGACCCAGGAGCAGAGTTTAAGTGTGCAGGAGCTGAAACCAGCCTCCTCTACCATGCTCCAAGCCCTGAAGACCAAGTCCAAGTTGGAAGGCATTCAGGGCATATCAGGGTTTACACGTTCTATAAAAAGTGTGTGCCACATCACCAAGAGCAGAAATGACAGCTCTGTCACCTGTCAGGCCAGGCGAAATCCCAGTAGCTGTGATACCAGCCACAGCATAAACAACAAATAGAAAGGAGAGGGCATATCATCTGCAACCTATGGCAAGACTTGTCTGCACTCTGAGCGCTTTTAAGTGTAAATTTACTTAAGCTGATTCTATTAGTTCTTTTGAGAGTACACTTTTGTCGCTCACTAGCCAAGTCACACCTTACAGCCATTTAAATAAATCCTCGCCACAACGACAGACAGTCCCTTGGATGAGACAAGCCCTGGCTTTGCACACGGGGTTGGAGCCAAGCCGCCGCTGCAGGCTTCCCCTCCCGCGAGACCCAACTTGGAGCAAAAAGCACTTCAAAAGAGGGAGGCTGCCAGTGTAGCGACAGGAGATATGTCGGCAGACTGATGGGCAAGAAACCTAATTTTTGCAGCCCTCCCAATTACAGATAAAGAACACTCTTTGATATGCACGCGGCCCTCCCCAGCACACTGCCTTACACTCTTTAGGGCACCGAGATACCATCTTCATTTTAAAGATAGAAAATTAAAGCAACTTTATCATGGTCAGACAGAAAGCCTCAGGCAGAGTGAGGAACCCAACCAGGTCTCACATCCCATGCTAATGCCCTGCTTGTCCTCTGTACAGGGACCATGAAAAACCAGCTTGTGACTGCAGAACAGGTCAAACCTGATGGCTTTGGAAAAGCATTGTCACATCTCCCCTGCTTGTGCACCGTGGAGTGGCCTGAGCCCATACAGACACAGCACCTGTGCTCACAGGCCTTTTGGCCTGGTCTCAAGGAGCTTCTCTGCCAGAAGAGCACATGGGTGACTGTTCCCAGTGTCCTGAGGACACCAAGGGGTCTCTGCCTGGGGACCACACCAGTGGGCAGGCACTACAGTAGTGACTCTGAAAGCAGTGGGGTTTAAAACACAAACACTGTGTTGTGCCAGGTCCTGTCCAGCCTGGACACTGCCCGCAAGCACTTTGGCACAGAGCGAGTCTCATCACCCTGCAGTGTTGTTAATATGAAGTGTCCATCTGCCTGGTGCTCCCTGGATACAGGGAGCAGGAGCCTGAAATTGTTCTTTTGTCTTTCTATTTGAAGGAGAGATCATTTTCTAGGTCACATAACAGATCAGTGACACAGCAGGGTCAGGAAAAGACAAAAAGCAAAGCCAGGCTCAGATCCCTAGAAACAGAGAGACAGCTCAGCTCAGGCAATCCCTGGGGTCTGGGGGCTTCTCACTCCCCTCCTCACCGCTCGCCAGGGAGAGGTGGCATCCCCAAGATGAGCAGCTGGGACACTACAAGGCTTCCTGTGACCACCAGGCTGATGTGGCTTTTTGAACCCTGGATCTGCCAGACAGCCACATCAGCACATCTCATTTCAGTGGCTGATGTCTGGCTGTCAAGCTCCCTAGCATGGCTTGGGGTGCAGATGGGGAACCAGCAGTCTGGGGCCACCACGACCACCAGCCCACTCTCCCAGTTTCCATCCCCAGACCTTGCTGGGTGATTAGTGCCTCCTGCCCTGACGCTCTCTCCGCTTACCCTGAGAAAACACAGCTTATTAACTCAGAAGCAGACGGCAGAGGGAGGTTGATCCCGCTGATAGGCACCCACTGGCCAGCTCAGAGAGGCAGCAAAGTCCAGGGTGCAGCCCTGCTGCTCAGAGCACCAGGCTGCCATGGCCTCCACCCTCATCCACTCATGCTGGTCCAGCCAAACCCCTGAACCAGGGAATCCACGAACATCACTCAGCACAACAGAGAGCCCTGCCACTGTCCTTTGATCTTGCCTGTCTCTTGCTCCTTGCCCCAGGGTGGTTTCCTGCCTTCAGCAACCATGGGAGGTCAACTACACATCAGTAAGGGCTTTAGTTCTTCCCCCAGAGCCTGGAGATTAACCCCTGGCAAGAGGGTTTTGCTACTCCTCCGAGCAAAGGCAAATCCTCAGGTAGCAGGGCAAGGGAGGACAGATGGCTCAGGTGCCACCCAGACCTGCTGCTGGGGCATGAGATCTGGGTGGCTGAGCCTGCAGGGGACAGAGACAAGCTCTGTCCTGTGACTCAACACATGCCAGTAGCCTCCTGTTCACCCAAGAGTCCTTCTGCTGGGTCTGGGCTATGGGAGAGACCCCAGACCCACAGCACAGCATTTGCTCCAGGGGATCCTCACTTTGTGGCTGCCACTCATGTACTCACAAGGGTTTATCCTCCAGGAGCGTGGATCAAGAGCCATGACCCGACATGCATTGGGGAAAGTGAAGGGTGAACATCCCCTTCGCTTCCTCCAAAGCAAAACAACAACTCCTTCTTGCCATTTTAGAACTCCATTGCCAGCACAGACTGTCCAGCATAGGACCCCAAACCTCCTCACCAACCCCGTTGTGGGGGCAGCCACCACCCCCACCCTGACACCCAAATCCTCTCCTGGATTTACAGGGTGAAACTCGAGCATGAAGCAAACAACAAGATTAAGTCCTTAAAGGAGACATGTGGTGCAATCCCCAGGAGCACCTGCCTGGCTTAGGCTGGGGACACCTAGCAGGGGCTCCCACTTGTCCAAGGGGACCCTGGCAGCAATTCCCCCCTCACACCTGGCCCACAGAATTGACTGGGTTGGAAAAGACCTCAGAAATCATCAAGTCCAACCCAAACCTCTGCCCTCAGCCACTTAATTACTCCACAGAAAAGCAAAACATAAAGCATGAAACATTGAAGGCAATAGAACTGAGTCATTCACCCACCTGAAGAGGAGGGAGCAGCCAGACCTGGGGGCTCAGGGCACTGAAGCCCCCCCTAGACCACGATGGTGGTGCTGGAGATTCATCATCATCATCAGCCTCCCTGCTTTCAGATGACCTACTCCCCCCAGCACTATGCTATATATCAATTACTTAATCACCAAGTGAGGGACCCCAATCAGCACAAATTATCCTAACGAAGCAGGCCTGCTTCTTGCAGTTGCTGATGAAGCAGATTCTGCTGAAGGGGGAGGGCTGTCCCCATCCTATCCCCACCAGCCCAGGTGGTGGGGGTTGGCAGTCAGGTCTCCTGGCTTTGGCCGGGTTGATGTGCACACCAGGGTCACCGTGTCACTCACAACCTCGAGGGGGGCCAGTGCTCCCTGTGTGTGACAGGGACCTGTATGTCCCTGCATGCAGAGGCTGGGACGCAGTGATAGAGGCAGCATCGTCCAGCTCCAGCACCAGGAGCCACCCACAGGCATCATACACTGCCCAGGAACCACCAGCTCCTGTAACAGCGTTGAGTCCTCTCATACATGAGTACACTTCTTTTTCTGTGAGGTCTGTTTGTATTTAATTATCAAATAGCAAAGTATTTACATCAACAATAGTTTCAAAGCATCTCCACCGCCCACCACCCACAAAGCTGGACCTTTTCAGGTTTCTTTCCCCCCAAAGTTTTATTATTATCCAAAAAAAAAAAAGAAAAAAAAAAAAGCTAAATATTTTACTTAGACACTGAAAAAGGTGGGGGAGAGGGGAGCTGGGAAGAGAGACACAGATCCACATGTTCTCTGCATAGTCGGTTGGAGATCGTACAAAACACTGTTTAAAAAATGATAATGGCAGAGGAGAATAACTTGTAGGGCAATATTGACCCTGGGAAGCCAAAGAGCACCCTTAGGTGGGGGCTCCCCTCTGGAGTTTATTGGCTTAAAAACATAAATTGGCAGACAACAATGGTGATGGAGGAAAGGCTCTCGATCCCGCTGCAGCGGCGAGTCTGGAGATGCTGGATCCTACAAAAACCGCTGCACAGAAACACAGATGGACACACGGACAGGCAGACACACAGCCCCAGCCCCGTGCTGGGAGGTTCCTCCGGGATCATTTCACTGTCCTCTGCCCTGCAATGTCCCCAGCACGTCTCCTTCATCAGAGCTTGCCAAAAGCCACAGGGAATTAAGCCAGCCGGGGGTGTTCCGTGCGCCGAGGGTGTGTTCCTGCTCTGCCGCTTGCCAAAAAGAGCCAGAAAATGGAACCGCCAGGTCAAGCCCGTTCCCGTCCCACTGCGCTGGTGCAAGACCCTGTACGTGCCGCAGACAACCAGAGGGCAAACCTGAACATGTGCTCCTGCCCCCTCTCCCCAGCTTTCAGATCAAATCTGGCTTCCGCACATTACAGTTTTAAGAGGTTTCTCCTGGGGATGGGGATTTAGGCAGAACTATGGCACAGGCCACCCCTCAGACCGGGACAGGACTTCTCTGGCAGTGCCGATGGGGACGCAGCATCCACCCATCCCAGGGATGCAGACATGGAAAGACCCAGAACATCCAGGTTTGGAGATTCCCTGCCCAAACACAGAAATACAGGTACAGCAAATCTGCTAGGAAGGAGTGGAGGAAAAGCTCCGAGTCCCCAAATGATGTAAAAACAAAATCCATCAAACCAGTTGCCGTTCTCCAAGCCAGAAAAGACAAGATGTCTCTGTTTTGCTAAAGAGCCCATTCAAGCTGATTTTGAAGGTTTTACTCATTAAAAAGGTGTCACCAACCAACCAAGCCAGCACTTGGTTCATAAATAAGTGGCCGGGGAGCTGCGGGAGGCAGCGGCATGCCCAGGCCCTGTGCCAGGGGAGTGTCGGTTTTGGGGAGGGAAGGTGGTTTTGGCTGCCCCCTGCCCACACTCGGCTCCCACCCGCCTTTCACGCGACACTAGCACCACGGTGGGGGCTGGCAAGAGGTGGTTTGGCTCTGCTGCCTGCAAGGAGGCTGTGCTGGAGGGAAACCCCATCCCGCAAGCCATGAGGAGGCAAAGAAAACCCACTGCCTGGGGACCGAGAGGTGGGCGAAGCCACTGGCTCCCCTTCTCCGAGTCCTTCCTGGTGGTGTGTACCAGCACCCTGGCCCCACAGCACCCCCACCCTCCAGCCCCCATCACACCCCCTGGTCCAGGAGAGCATCCAAAGAGCCCCCAGGTCTTTCTGAGCGAGGGTGTCTGGGACCCAAGAGGTGAGGGAGCAAAACCTTGTGAGCCACCGTGGTGAATGGTTTCCAGCTGCGTACAGCCCCAGGAGGGGAAAAAACCAACACATGCAACTAAGTCAATGTCTGGGAGGGTGGAGGCTGCTCCAGGGCTATGTACAAAGCAGGTGCTGGGTGGGAGAGTGCAGGGGTCCCAGGGTTCAGCCCCATGGGCACAGACAGACACTCACTGCCAAAAAGTGGCTGAGGGCTTTGGGAGCGAGCGGGGAGATGAGGATGCAGAGGTCTCCCGGGTGGCACAGCACATCCCGGGACTCTCCTGCATGGTGACAGCCTGTGGCGGGGGACGCTGCGGGCATCACAGCCCAGCAGCTGAGACACAGGGGGTGAGGGGAATGCAGCCAAAAACGTACCTGGTGGACAAAAGCATCCGTGAAAAATGGATATTTCCCCCCAAACAGTCCCACACCCTGAAAAAACACCTGTGCCATGCACCCAAACCCCGCGGTGGCACTGGATTTGGTGACAGGGCCAGGCCAGGGGACTCTGCTGGTGGGAGAGCTGGCAGCGGAGCGGGGAGGGTGGCTGGGGGGTTGTGGTGCACCTGCTGGGGGGCTCTGAGGCAATTCCCAGGGGACCGACTGGAAGACCAGGAGCGCTTGGTGGCGGAAAGCACAGCCGGGGTGGTGGGGCTGGCCATGGGCAGGGCAAGGCAAGGGCTCTGCCAGCATCCCCCGTGCTGCTCCCAGGACAGACGAGACGGGTCCCTTTGGGGGGACAGACACAGCTGGAAGACTTGAATGTGCACCCAGGTGCTCCCACGGGATGGTGATAGCCACCGGAGCCATGAACACCCACATTTCATGCCCTGGTGCCTGCCAGCATGGCTCAGCCGCAGAGCCCTGCTACGTATGGCTGGAGGGATGCCCGAGGAAAGGGGACCACCAGTGTCCTGCTGCCACCCCACACTGGTGTCACCGCCCTAGCACATCTCCCCATCTGAACCAGCCAGGGCTTGCACCTTCCTCGGGGCAAAAGGTCTCTGCCAGTGTCCTTGGGAGAACCGGAGCCAAGGGGGAAATGGCAGGGAAGGTGAAGGGGCAGGGAAAATTGTGCTGATTTAGAAAGGGGGTGCAGGAGGCCAGGGCCACATGTCCCAGGTGGAGAGTGCTGTCCCCCAATTCCTCTGGGCTCACCCCAGAACTGCCGGGGGGGTGCAAAAGTTCTCCCAAAAGCCAAGTCTCTCAGCAGGAGATGCTCCGCTCGTCCTCCTGAGCCGCCAGCACCCGCAGGCTCCTCTCGCCAGCGGGATGGCACCGCTTGGTTAAACATGGGCCAGAAGTCTTAATGAGCGGCAGGGGGACTCAGGACCTCCCCTGGCCGCATCCGGAGGCGATGCCCCATCCTGCTCTAGGGCCACCCCACAAAAACCGGCCCCCAGGTGGGGAGGCCAGCCCTCGGCGCCCCGCGGCGAGGACGGCAACGTCCCTGGTGCCAGGAGGAGCTCCGGGTCTATAGGTTCTCGCCGGGCTGGTACTGGGGCTCTGTCGAGGTGAAGTAGTCCTCCAGGAAAGCCTGCAGGTACTCGAAGGTGGGTCGCTCCTCCGGGTCTTTCCGCCAGCACTGGCACATGAGGTCATGCAGGGACTCGGGGCACTCGGGGGGGCAGGGCATGCGGTACCCCCGCTCCACCTGGTCCAGCACCTCCCGGTTCACCATCCCTGTGTGCAGCCAGAGAAGACGTGGCGCTGAGGGAGAGCCAGGCCAGATCCTGCACTGCACCCTTCCCAGAGAGGACACCAAGAGCATCCCACTGGGACGAGCCTTACAGGCAACCATGGTGATGCAGGGAGGGATCCCCCCAGCCCAACAGCACTTGTCCCTGTCACTTTGCTCGGGAACAGAGGGGCTGTGACCCTCACCCTGGGCAGGCTCTGTGCACTGTGTCCCAGCAGGACAGGATCCAACCTGGGCAGGAGTCCCTGCCCCAAGCCCGCCCTCCCTGCCCACGTCCCAGGAGAAACTTGGAGCAGTTTGCTCCTCTGCAAAGATGGCTCTGGGGGCCACGAAGTGCCTGGGGCAAGCGCTGGGCACAGGCAGATGGTGCCAGGGCACCACAACAGGTTTTTGCTGGCGGGCGCCAGCCCTCACCTGGGTATGGCACTCTGCCCTTGGTGGTCAGCTCGGTCAAGAGGATGCCGAAGGACCAGACGTCCGACTTGATGGTAAACCTGCCATACAGAGCAGCTTCGGGGGCTGTCCACTTGATGGGGAACTTGGCACCTGGATGGAGAGACAGGGTGAGGGGCTGCTCCTGGCCCCGCAGTGCCTGAGGACACAGGGGCTGCAAGTGTCCCCAGGGGCTGTGAGTGTCCCCAGGATCCCCACGCGGACAGGGCCATGCGCTGCCTCGAGATGCAACACACACTCCTGGGGACTGGGGACTTTGGAGGGACCATTGCTGTGGTTGTCCCCTGCCTGGGCACGGTGCCAGCAGCCCTGGGGACACACCTTGCCGAGCCGTGTACTCGTTGTCCTCGATGAGGCGTGCCAAGCCGAAGTCAGCCACTTTGCACACCAGGTTCTCGCCCACAAGGATGTTGGCTGCCCGGAGGTCCCGGTGGACGTAGTTCATCCTCTCCACGTAGGCCATGCCGGATGCAATCTGTGGGGACCAGGACACACAGCACTGAGGCTGGTGGGGTGACATGAAAGTTCCCGGGGAGCGCCCAGCACCGCTGACAGGAACGGTTCCACAGTGGAACCCAACCTGGGGTATGGGAGCAGCTGGTTGCTCAAGAAAACCCAGGCAGACACAGGATTGCTGGCCAGGGGGAGCCAGCAGCAACGGGAACAGGGAAATTATGGTCCCTGACTGTAACCCAGCTCCATGCTGAGCACACAGCGGGACGGTGGCACCTGCAACCCAACAGCTACAACAGCCCAGGGAGGTGCTGGGGCAGCCAGCGCCCTTGAAGGGGGATGTGGGAAGCCCAGGGATGCACAAACCCACCTGAGCCGCCATATCCACGAGCTGGGGCAGCCGCAGGTACTTGCCCATCTCGCCCTTCAGGAAGTCCAGGAGGCTCCCTGTGAAGAAGACCATGGTCACGGCAATCGGAGGAGCAGAGCCCCTTGAGCACCCCTCTGGCATCCCTCCTGCGCTCACCCTTGCTCATGTACTCGGTAACGATATAAATGGGCTCCTCTGAAACCACAGCGTAGAGCTGAACCAGCTTCTCATGCCGGAGCTTCTTCATGACCTGAGCCTCCTGCAGGAAGGCCTCTGGGGACATGGTGCCCGGTTTCAGCGTCTTGATTGCCACCCGTGTGGTGCCATTCCAGGTCCCTGTGGCACAGGATACCCCGCTCAGGACATGTCTATGGGGCTGTGTCCCTCGCCTGCTGCCCCCACCATGTGTCTGGGGAGAGGATGCAGGTGGTGACATGGAGGGGACAGCGGGAGCGATCCTTACCCATCCACACCTCTCCGAAGCAGCCCTGCCCCAGCTTGACCTCCAGCCGCAGCGATTCCCGGGGGATCTCCCAGGCATCCTTGGCCAGGCCTTGGGTCTGGGGCTTGGACGTGGGACAGACATTGGTGAGACGGTGGCACAAGCCATCGGCGTGTTCTAACACAGGAGGGGACAACACCAGGGTGACACATGGGCATTTAGGCATGTGATGCTTCACCCCACATCTTCCCTGCAAAACACCGCAGGGACCCATACCCAAACCCTCACCCTCCTCCCTAACGCCCAACCAGCTTTTCACCAGGGTCCCCCCGAACTAATTCGGGGACCCCCAGCCCCATGCTGGCTTCCCAGCAGCACCCAGGGTGTCACCCAGCCCCACAGGGCCACCCACTGGAGTAATAGGCCACCAGCTGCTGCAGGCTGTTGAACTGGGTGCGGGAGGTGATGTAGAAGCCGCCATTGTCCAGCTTGCGGATCTTGTAGTGCTTCACATTGAGCCCTTTGGCGTTGTCGAAGTCGGAGACAGAGAGGCAGTAGGCACCTGCGGGCAGGACCGAGGAGTTGGGGGGAGATGCACCACAGATGGGCGCTCCCCATGGGGTGGGGATGGGTATGGGGGAAAAAGGACTGGGCAGCCAAGTCAGCATTCCAACGGGACTGGGAAAGTGCTAATGAGGGGCGTGATCCCCTTCAGCCCCCCGAGACAAACACAAATCCAGCAAAGGGGGGATTCTGAAGGAGCAGAGGGGACTGGATGTGTGGGGGGAGCTGCTGACCCGCAACCCCAGCATCCTGGCATCTCGGAGAAGAGCCAAGGGGCTGGGGGGCCCAACTCCCCCCTCCACAGACCCCACCATGGGCAGTGCTTTCGATGCCCATCTCTGCTCTACCCACACAAGAGCAACACCGGGGCCTCAAATAACGAAAGGGAAGATTGCTGCTGCTGCTGCTGCTGCTTGAGTGAAATGTTTCTACCGGAATAAAATAAATAATGACAAGTTCAAGGCATCACAACAGAAAGAAACATCAAGGAGCTTTTCCCAAAGGTGTGTTTGGAGCCAAACTAAACCACATTTCCAGGTAAGAATCAGCAGCCTCAGGCAGCCAAACCGTGAAGATCACAACTTGCACTTTCGGGAGGCACAAAACAAGTATAAAGAGTTGTTAGACTTGAAAGAAGTACCTAAAAATTAATTACTGCCCTTGCCTGGTTGCCCAGGAAGCACATGTTCAGGATTTTGCCACTATGTAAGGACCAAGAAAACCAAAATCATCCAAAAGAACAAAATCAGAAAATAGAGCATCCTGCCTGGTGGTCCTGCCGGAGCTGGGGGCACGCAAGCTCCCACCCTGCCATGAGCTGAACCATCTCTCTGAAGGGCAACTCATGGGCAGGCAGCAGTGGGAGAGACGTGGCTGTGTCCCCTAGCCCTGTAGGCTCAGTGGTGTCACAGCATGTTCGGCATAGAAATGTCACAGGTGATTCAACAGGTGCATTGGCACCTGCTTCCCGGGACTGGCAGAGGAGACCCCAAGGGACTGTCCGTGCTGAGGGACATCACTCAGTGACCCCAGCATCAGCTCCTGGCTACAAGGTATGAATCTGTTCTTCTCTCTCCCTGTGCATCTAAGCTGGGGGAACCAGGACTGTGCAGAGCGAACAAAGAGACCCCACACAGATGTCCCCCCAGCCCCCGGCAGGGCTCCTCCTGGCTGGCTCCCCCGAGCCCCACTCACCTTTCGTGGTCTCACTCTCCCGGACCAGGAAGGTCCCTCGGGGGTTTTCGGGGTTGAGCAGCAGCCGCTCAGACTCCCGGCGAGTGATCTTCCCAAAATACCACCTGCAAGAGCAAGATGCCCGCTCAACACCCTGCACTCACCGCCCCCCTCCATTGTCCGGCCAGCCCTGGCACCCCTGCTGCAGATCTTGGAGACCGCAGACTACACCTCCAGGTTTGGGCACCCCAGGGTGCGCAGTGCCCCTGTACAGCGTGAACTGAGCATCACCCGAGGAGCAACCCTGCGCTACAGACCACAAAATGCCTTCACTCCAAAACCTCCCCAAACAAGGGGCTCTGGGGACCGCTGAAGCCCCTCGAGCTCCTGTTGGGGGGATGCCATACTGCTGGCTGGGGGCAGGCTGTGGGGATGTGGCTGGCACCTCCTGCTCTGGGACTTCTAGCCAGTTTTGCCCCTTCCTGCTCTCCCTGTGTGATGGTCAACAGCAGCATCTTCATGCACAGACGTGTGTCCATGCAGAAGAGTGAAAAACAGACCAAAAGCATCAGGCCCACCATGGCCTCGGCTCCACCACCGCTCATCCCTCCACCACACGCGCATGCGGCACCTCCGCGCTTCACAGGCCTTAAAGAAAGGCTGGAAAATGTTTAAAGGGTTTGCAAATTCAAAGGGGAAAAAATAACAAAAAGGGAAAAACCCAGAATGCTTCCAGGTTTTGCCCAGGAGCGGGGCAGGGGGAGGTGGGGAGCGCTCAGGGTGCATTTGCTATCGCTCGTCTTTAAACTGTCTCAAAGATGGCAATTACTCTTCAGCCTGGATGGAGTCTGAGGGCGCGACATAGTTACTGGGGATGTAGCCCGTCTGTCCTGTAGTGAGGGAATGAGCCAGCCACCAGTCACCTTCCCTGCAAGAGAACCAAAACACACTCAGTGTGAAGCCAGGACCACCCAGCCAGCCCCTCTCCTGCCCACAGCGCCGGGGGGTGAGCCCACCGGGAAGGGGTGCAGCCCCCAGCCAGACCCCAGCCAGGAGGGCTCCTGCCCATCTGCATACAGGATGCTTTAAAGTTAAATTGGACAGGGCAGCCAGCGAGGCAAAGTACCTCTGGAGCCAAATGAACGTGAACAGGGTCTGGCTGGAGGTTGAGGGGCGTTTGGGATCCAAGGCAGTGGGGAGCAACAGGGGAGGGAGGAGAAATAGGGAAAAGCGACAGAATGATGGCAGCAATTAAAAAAAAAAGCACCAGGAAAACCCAAGAGATGGCATTTGTTAAACAGGCTGCAGAAAGCTCTAAGTTTTTGGCAGGGTGGGATGAGACCTGCCCTGCGGCGATGCCAGCCCGGATGTGGTGAGCTCCATCCAGCCTGGGCACATCCCTGGAAGCCCTGGGATGGGCACCCTGCCTGGCCACAACCCGTGAGCTTCCCCCCAGCCCCCCAAACAAGCCACACACCCCCACGGTGCTGGCCCATGGCCCCCAGCGCAGCTCTGCCTTGCTGGAGCCCCCAAAATCCCTGGGCTGACCTGCTGTCCCTCCTGCACTGAGTATGGTGACCCCAAGCATGTCCCCAAGAGCCTTCTCGCTGCTCTGTCCTCTTTCCCGCAGGCTCTGGCACAGGACGGGGCAGGAAAGGACAATAAACAGCGAAGAACAAGAGGACGGCGGGAGGCACCTTCCCCTTCCCCACGGACAGCGGGGCTTCCTCCCACCACCCACATCTTCTCACCCATCAAAGACAGAGTCACCTCATTTATCCTGACCACGAGGGAGATGAGGCTACGGGAAAAGTGCAGATCCGTGGGAACGGCTTCGCAAGGATGCAAGAACTTGGCAGGATGACCTCCACAAACACTTTACAGAACAACCTTAATAACCTCAGTCACCACTTCAAGACTCCTCAGACCACATCCAGACCTGTCCCTGACCCCTGCAGATGTGTAAACCTCCATCCTCACTCCTGACACACCATCAACTTGTGACTTTTGCTTGTCCCAGTGATGCCTGGAAGCAGCTGGGAGAAGACGGATACAGCCCCTGGCTCCCCACACCAATGCCAGGGAAAGTGGGGACCCTTCAGACATCTCCCCCCACCCCAAGACCTGGGTTCTGATGCTGCCCAGAGCCCATCCCCAGCTTTGCAGCCACCCCAGCCCATATTTTAACTTCTCCTGGCCCCAGCACATCTTGTGGCAGGTCGCTTGGGCTCTCCAGCCAGAGCTGCTGCCCCAGTCACCTTGACTGGGGTAGCTCCGAAGGGGACAGGAGGCTGGTTGGGCTCCTTTCCCACGGGATCAGGGTAAATGTCTGCTTGAGAAATGCCCAGCTTTTGACTTGTGGCTTTGTTCCAGCTCAAGCTGCAAGGCTGCAAGCTGGGAATTCAGCAAAAACAAACTATTCCAAAAATGCCTCAGTGGGGAAAAAAATAAATAATCATCATCATCATCAAAACAAAGCATTTCAACAGTTCCCTGCACAATCTTACCCAAAATACCCTACCACATCCCTGCTGGCTGCTGGCCGGCTGGCAGGAGACCTCCTCCCACTGGAAATGGTACCACGGGAGCCTTTCTGCACTGGGGTGGATGGATTTGGCCCCTCCGGGAGGCCGAGGGTCACCGCAGGCAGCCTGGGCATTGCTGGGATGCAGGAGCAGGGAGCTGAGGGATGCAGAGGCTTCTCCTCTCGCCCTGTGTGACCCCAGCCCTGGCAGAGCAGCTGAAACCCACAGCCACCCTGCAAAGCTGCTGTTGTGCCCAGGACCCAGCAGCCCTTCCCAGGCTGAGCCCAAGCCCCCTCCCCACAGCCCCTGGGTGCTGTGCCCTGGGGGAGCCTAGGGGAGGGGGACATGGGACATGGCACGCCTGCCTTCTGCTGTCCCCACAGCGCGGCAGCCCGAGCTGCTCCTGGACCATCCGAGCATCTCTGGGCATGCCCCGACCCTTCACTCTGACCCAGCCTTTCACAAACAGCACAAGAGGATAAAAGTATGGAAGCCCTGAAGAACTGATATAAGGCATAATGAAAAAAACCTTAATATTTGGGCCCAGTCTGGCCCCCAGCGGGCAGAGCTCACTTCATAACAGCCCAAACCAGAACCCAAGCCTGGGGCTAGCACACTGCTGAGGCTGTGAAAGCAAGAAGCACCAAGCCCCCCAAATTCAGGCTCTCCCTGCAGCGTTGAAGCCCTGCACATCCTGCACTCCATGGATTAAATGAATCACCATTAATAAACAGTGTTGGAACAAGGAGAACAAGGATCAGATTTAAAACATGCTTGTGCAACACTGCTCAACCATTGCAGCAGAAATATCACCTCCAGGATGTTCTCCCATCTTCCCACCCTTTGACTTCGCAAAGCTGTTGGGGTGCCCAGGCTGGAAGGCAGCAGCAGAAGGGCCAGTGGGAGCTGCAGAGCCTGGGGACCCCATGGCAGCGCTGGGGACAGCGGCCCTGCCCGCCAGGCCACCAGCAGTGCAGCCAAAGGACGCTGCAGACCATGCATGCCTGGACAGAACACACGTGGGTTCAATACGGGATCACATTTAGGAGCATCTTCCAGCTTGTGCCGCTGCCCTGCTCCACGTGGCAAGTGACGGGCCCAGCACATCTTGTGGCAGGTCACTTGGGCGATGGGTGTGCTGCTACAGCCAGGGTGGAGAGCAAACAAGTGGGAGCCAGACCCCTAAGGAAGTGCTTGAGTCCCCTGAGCCACTCACAAAATATAAAATTTAAAAATGCAAAAATAAATGCAAAAGAAAGGGCAGGAGGGAGCAGAGAGCCAGGTGAAAAGGGACTGTAGAGGGGTGTGGGTGCAGACGAGGAGAGCGTGACAGGTCCAGAGCTCCTGGGTGCAGACACAGCTCGGGATGGAGCAGTTCCCAGCATGGGAAGGGGCTCCCTGCTCTGCCCCGATCGCTCAGGCAGGACAAACCAAACCAACCACTAAACCATTGGGCAACTAGCTTCTCCCAGCCCTGCTTCACCCAACCTAATATGGGCACCAGATGGGCTTTCATCATTTAAGATCATTAACAATAATAATATTAACAATCTGTGATACACACCTGACGTCCACTTTTCTCCTAAACGACAGCGTGGCACAGAGGAGAGAAAAAAGAGTCAAGAGAGAAGGTGAGATCAGGGACACTGTGCAAGCACAGGGGAGAGCACCCGTGAAATTGAGGAGACATGTCCAGGCAAACAAGAGGGAGCTGAGCACTGATGGGGACAGGGGACCAGCGGGGACACGGACCCACGTTGGAGGGCATGGACTGGCCAGCAAGTAGGTGGCTTGGTGACGAGGCTGCAAGGCAACAGTGACCAGCAGCAGGGCCAGCAGGACGTGGAAGCAGGCAAATCATTGCCTCCAGGGCTGATGCCCTCAGACAAGTTGCTGCGAGTTTTGTCACATTCCTCTATGAGCACCCATCCCCAGGTAGAGCTGGTCCTGCTGGGGCTGTGTTTAGGGGGGGACAAAGGTGGCAGCTCATCCACCTGGGCTTGGCTGCAGGGATGGGGACACTCACGTGTTGTTGACGATTTGTAGGCGCTCTCCTTTCTTGAAGGACAAGTCTGTTTCGGTCCGGGACTCATAGTCATAGAGGGCCACGAAGGTGGTGACGCCACCTGCAACAGAGACTGCTCAGGATGGGCAGAGCTGTGGGACCCTCCTCTCCCCACACCCTCCCACCAGCGGATAAGACCGAGTCCCTCAAAAGCAGGAGACCCCACCATCATCAGAAAAAGCTAGAACCAAGCCCACAAAGACCCAACCGAGACCCCTCCACACCCCGCCGAGCCCCAGCCCACACCAACCAGCCAGTGCCCCGGCACGCTGCGGCGAGGTGACCGTGTCGGAGGTGTTGAAGCCTCCAAAGAGCTTGGACTCGGCAGCCATGGTCCCAAAGGAGCGGCTGGGGGTGCGGTGGGTGTCGGGAGCAGCCGCCTTGCTGGGTGTCTGCGAGGCCGGGTACCCCCCGTGGTGGGTGTTGTCAGTGGGCTCCAGGCTGCGCCGGCGCTGGCTGGCGTCTTTGGGCTTGCTCTTGCTGCTTCCCATGGTCACAGGCTGGAGGAGAAAGACACATGTGCACGGGGCTTCTTTTATTACTATTATTTTCATTATTATTATTATCATTATTATTATTATTTAGATATTGAGGTACTGGAGAGAGTTCAGAGAAGGTCAACAGAGCTGGTGAAGGGTCTGGAGCGCAAGTGTGATTGGGAGCATCTGAGAGACCTGGGGGTTTCAGCTGGAGAACAGGAGCTGAGGGGAGACCTTCTGATCTCTGAACTGCCTGAAAGGAGCTTGGAGCCATGGGAAGGTTGTTCTCTTCTCCTACGGAATGAGTGATAGGACGAGAGGAAACAGCCTCAAGTTGCACCAGGGGAGGTTTACATTGGATGTTAGGAAAAATTTCTTCATGGTAAAGGCTGTCAAGCATTGGAACAGGCTGCCCAGGGAAGCGATGGAGTCACCATCCCTGGAGGGGTTTAAAAGATGCATAGATGAGGTTCTTAGGGACATGGTTAAGTGCCAGTTTTGGGTTAACAGTTGGACTTGATGATCTTGAGGGTCTCTTTCAACCAAAAGGATTCTATTATTCTGTGTTTATTTATTATTATTGCTATTATTATTATGCTGCCCAGGGCTTGTGCAACAGACGCCTGCCCACTAGGAAACAAAACAACCTCTGGAGTCTGTTCAAGCATCAGCTGCTGCAAAGTCTGGCCATCCTGCCCTTGCCCTGGGACAGCATTGTCCCTCATTAACACCGAGCCGCATCCCACCTCGCTGCAGCAGCCAGCGGAACACCGGGAGCGCAGCTGCTAGGGCATGTTTGGGGAGCGGGGGGATGCAGGATCAGCCTGGGAGTGAGGATGGGGGAGCGGGGGGATGCAGGATCAGCCTGGGAGTGAGGATGGGGGAGCGGGGGGATGCAGGATCAGCCTGGGAATGAGGATGCCAAGTGCCTGGGTGGGTGACCCAGGGCCAGGCACCTGCCGTCACATGTAGCTCAGCACCCCATACAGCCACATTTCCTCCTACTCAAGGGCTTCTACCGGGGCATGGACAGGAGAAGACAAAACCCAGACAAATATCCATGAGTTGGGATTACTTCAACGTCAGAAATTTGGAGAACCCATAGCTGCATCACTCTCCTTGCTCAGGAGGGGGATGAAAATGCTGAGGATGTTCCTGTGAAGTCCAATATGTGCAACAAATGGGATAAAAGTTTACATCAAGAGCAGTTCCAGGCAGTTAGCAGCTAAAGACCAAGGGATCTCAGCTTTATATATATAGTCGTGCCTTCCTTTCCACTCAAGATCATGCTCTATAAATACCTTCAAGGTAATGATATAAATGAAGGGAGGGAATTATTCGCAGTCTCCAAAGATGGCAGGATATCAGGCAGTGTCCTGAAGCTATGGAAGGAAATATTTAGGCTAGATCACGCGTGGCAGGAGGGAAAAGGGCAGTGGAGACAAGTAGGGAGGAGAATATCTCTAATAAAAAACAAGCAGTGAAGGAGCAGGGGAGGCAGTCGCTGCCTGTGCGGTGTGGACCGGAGGGGGACCTGGATGTAGCCACCCATGAGGCTTTGCTGAGGGCTCAGCCTCACCCAGTAAATCACTTTTCTAACCCAGGCCCCATGAGCAGGACAAGAGCCATGGGGCAGCTCCAGCAGCTTGCACAGCCCCGACATCTGAGGGGCAGAGCCCCCTGCTTCTGCCACAGGGACGTTCAGGGGTGCCCGGCACAAGATCTGCTCCCCTCCCCATAGCAAGGGTTTTGCTTGATGATCATGGCTTATTTCCCAAAAGACCAAACTTCCATCTACCATTTTCCAGCTCTTGAATTGCAGAACAGCATCCCCTGCCTCACTTCCTGGCAGGTTTGCTTCAGCTGCAAGTGTGCCAGCAGGATCAGACCCTGCCAGTGTTTGGGAATTGGAATAAACTGATTTTTTGGGGCTGGGTACGGCTACGGCAACCACTCCAGCGGGGAGTGGAGCCGCCCTGCCTCCTACACGTGCTGGTGATGAGGAGGGACCAAAGCCTCTATCTGCCATGGGACTCGTCCCACGCATATCTGTGCTGGGCTTCAAGGGCCCCGGAGCAAAGGAAGGTCAAATATAATCTGTGCACTTGCAAACTGTCACTGACAACAACCCAGAGGCAGAGCCCACGGTGGAGGGGAAGGGATCTGTCCTGTAAATAAATGTGCTTTTCAAACCCTGCTGCAGAAAATGCTAAAGCAGAATTGTGGGAAGGAAAGGACAGGAAGCAGGACCTTAGAAATTACAAGAAAAAGCCCCCCCCTGCTAAGGAAAGCAAACCTCCCTGTCCCCCGGCCAGACCCTGCTCACCTCTGCTGGGGTTCTGGCACCGCTGGTGCTCCCGGGTGGCAGCGGAAGCATGGGCAGGAAAGCGGGGACACGGCGGGGCTGTGACCGCACAGCTTGTGACTGCCCACGCGGCCGTGAGCAAGGGGTGGCCGCTCAGAGTTTCCCCTGGAAGCAGCACTTCCCCAGGCAGGAAAACACCCGGCTTGGGGGGGGTGGATTCAGCAGCATTTCGGGGACACAAGTGTCCCCCGAGCACATTCTGCGGGGCTGCCAGCCTGGGTCAGCAACTGATCTATCAGTGCACTGAGAAAAATCAAAGTGTAAAACAGGCAAAATGCCTGGAGATTAGCCAGGAGCAGGGCCAGAAAGGGGAGACGGGATCCCCCTGGGCACTTCCCCAATGGCCCCAAAGCAGTGGGATGTCCTTGCCTTCACAGCCCTTAGCCCATGGGCACAGGGCATGCATCCCCCAGGTACGTCCCAGCCAGGGACCAAGAGTTCATCACTCCCTGTGTCGTGTTTGTGGGAAGGGAGAGCTCTGCAAAATGCATCACAAGCTCCCAGCTCATGCTTGGGTACTAACCCTCCTCAGCAAGGGCTTTGCTTGGGTCTGCACTAGTCCCTGGGTCACTTGGGACTCTGGCTGTGGCAGCCAAAGATGGGAGTGAAGGAGGAGGAGGCACAAGCCCACGGTCCTCTGGGGAAGGGGCTGCAGAGCAGCGAGCCCTGCTCTGTGCTCTCCTGTTGCAAACAGCTTTGCACCTAAACACCTGCATGCACCAGTTTCAGTTTGGCTTGTGCAAAACTTAAGTTGGCAACTCCAAAACGTGCCCAGAGGCACTGGCAGCCTCGCACCATCCCCACTCCAAGTCCCAGGTAACAGCCAACGTGACCATTACCACATCTCTGCCTGGGCAGCCAGCGAGGAAAGGGTGCAAATTCCCTGGAGGAGCAGGGGGTTGTGCAAGAGCCCAGCAGAGGAGTTATTAATGACAGAAGGAATGTGCTGTGCACTCAGGTCCCCAGGGAAGAGGGGCCACGCACCAGGAGAGACCCCCCTGCAGCAGAGCTAGTGATGAAACCCCCTCGGAACTGAGGGGCAGAGAAGGAGGTGGGTGAATCCACCATCTGGCTGTGGCAGCTCCCAGCACATCCCAGCAGCATCACTGGAGCTGTGGGACAAATTTCCCCACTGCCAGCAGCTATGCTGTACTTATGTCTAACACACAGGATTTCTACGTGTAACAGGCTGCAGCCACGCTCCGAGCCCAGGCATCCAGCCAGGGCAGCCCAGCCGATGCCCGGCAGGATATTTCCGTGCTCCTGTGCTTTTTGCTGTGCTGGGATGGAGGGGCTCAGCATCACTCCCCATCCCGGCCAGTGCCTCAGCTTTCGGCAGGGCTTCCCCTCCCCAGGCTGGCATGGTGGGCTGGAGCGTGGCCAGCACTCCCGGCATTCGCCTCCGACTGCTGCGAGGTGGCGGACGGACGGAGGCAGCTTTCCTGCGGCGGGGATTAGCACCCCGGGCACGTCGCAGCCTGCAGGAACTCCCCTGGTTTCCGCTCCGGCGGGGAGGTCAGTGCTGATAGCAAATTGCAAATCACTGTGGTGCTGAGTTGTGAGACCTCAGCTCTGTCCCCACGGGGAGCAACAGGGGGTGGGAAGGACAAAGCGGGGGCTCTGCCTTTTGCTCTTGCACCCAGCTCCCTACCCACCCACGGATGCTCACGGGCCAAATCCAGGTGTTGCAGAGCACCCAGTACCCCACATCTGAGTCCCCCAGGGAGTCGGGAGGGTCTCCCTTCTGAGTGGGTTCATTCAGCAAAGCAGCCTGGTCCCCCCTCCCTAGGCCATCAGAGATCCCTTACCAGCGCTTTCCAGCTACAGCCTCACCGCGGGGTGCGGAGGGGACACCGGTGAAGTCAGCTCAGCTCCTGCCGCAGCCTGCGAGACAGAGGGGACGTCAGCACCTGGCAGTCCCCGTACCCCACCACCCTTTCCCCCCTACACCACGGTCTGGTGCCCAGGGCTGCTGCTGCCTTCCTCCTCCTCCTCCTCCTCCTCGCCATCCCTCCAGCTCAGGGCCAGCAGCTCACACCCGCCCGCTCTGATCTCTCATGTGTGAAGAGGGGACAATTCTCTGCTCCACTTCATCAAACCCACCCGAGGATGGGAGAGGAGGCGGCTGGAGTTGCCTCAAGTGATGTCCCGGGGTGAGAGGGGAGCACGGGCACCCCTGGCCCGCCGAGGGACTTTTTGGGGGAGAAGTGAAGCCAGTTCCTCTGGACACCCCAGTGCTCCCAGTCCCGTCGCTCTGTCTCCAGACAGCTGAGACTGGTGGCAGGGAGGGTCGGTCACCGACTGGGGACCTTCTTCCCAGGGATGAGTCGCCTTCTCCACCCCCAACAGCACAGACAGATGCTACAGCATGAACCATGCACAAGGTCTGGGAGCTGCTCAAACCCTGACTCAGCCAGAAAAGCACATTTTGGCCAAATTTTTGAAAACGGACAGTTTCCTGCTGCAAGTGTGTGTGATGGGGGGACACCTGTCAGCCATGGCGAGGAGGGGGCTCGTACAGAGACGGCAGCAAAGGAGAACAAGCTGCTGGTCCCCCAGCATCGCTGGCTGCCATCGCAGCCTCCCCACCCCAGCCGCCCCGACCCGACCTGTTCAGCCTGTGCGTTCGCCGGATCACGGCACAAAGCCCCACGGCACACACACACCAGGCTGGTTACGTTGCAAATGCTGCAGCGTGATGGTTGGAAATCATCAAGCAAACCTCCGCGGGGTCAGCGCGATGCCAGGTAGCTGAGCCGGGTCCCTCTCACTGGGTGGGTGCCTGGGGCAGTGGTGGTGCACAGAGGACGTGGCACATCACAGGTTTATTTTGGTGGCCTCCTTTTCTCCCTGCTAGTAAGTTCTGCCACTATTTTGAGTGCATTTGATTAGGATAATAAGCAGCAGCTGATTGACAGGTCTTTAAGACTCTGAATGGTTTGTAATTTGTACTTGACTAATATTCACTGGCAATAATTGCACAGCAGAATGGAAGGTGGGGGAAGCTGCAGTCTCAACTCCAGGCTGCTGCAGCACATACAAATAAGGCTGCAACGCGTACGCACGTGGTCCCTTGTGTCCCCGCTGCCCAGGCACGCTGTGTCACCAGGGCTCCTGGACACACGCTGCGAAGCCATGGGCATGTTTAGACAAAACAGGACCAAAAATGCCACCAGAGAAACTCAAATACCCCTCAGCCTGGTGTCAGCCATGTGCCAGGGTGGTGAGGTGCAACGTCCTCCAAAGGGGAAGCGGACAGGTCCCCACTCGGCTGCCTGGCAGATGAATGCACTCGCACCCCTCGTGTACCCATGTTTGGGTATTTGGTGGCTGGAAGTGGCTGCTCCCCACAGCACTGCTATCCCCATGTGCTGCTGTGTTCTGTGTTCAGGGTCTTCCTGATGCCCCAAACCCACCCAGACCCCTCCAGGCAGCAGCTGGGCTGAGCTGCAGCCACAGGGGAGGGTGCCAGGGCTGCGCCCAGACACGCACCCTGCCCGGGGCAGGGGCCGCAGCGAGGAGAGAGCGCAGCAAGAGGCCACCCCCAGCCTGCCCTCTCCAAAAGCAATTAAAAATGAAGCACACTCAGCTGCACAACTCAGCTCGCATCAGATCACGGCACACGAGACAGCGGCGGCCCCGTCCTCCCCTGCTGGCGCTGGAAACGCCGCCTGGCCCTGCCCAGCATCCCGCTCTTCCGGCACCCGTGACCCCAGGGATTCTCCCCTCACCCCAAAATTAACTGGCAAGTTGGGATGCAGGAAAAGGCTCCATCCTCAGCCCTACCTCCCCACGGCAGAGATGCTCTCACAAAGGCAATAGTGAAGGCAATCGTTGCTCTCCAGCAAGTCCCGCTCTGGCTGTTTTCTGCTGCACTGGGATCGCTCAAGGATACAATGGCCATGGCACGGCCAGGCTGATAGCGGGGCTGGCGGCGAGGGGGAAGCAATCTTATCTTCTTTTCAAAGACACTAACAAAAGACACTGATTGGGAGCAGACAAAACACAGAGGTATGGCTGCTTCTGCCAGGCAGAGGCAGAAACCTTGGGAAACGACGTGACACCAGACATCAAGCCTTGGGGATGGGGACGTCTCCGACAAAACGGGCTCCGTCCTTGGGGCTGCCGAGGAGCCGGGGCACCAGCACCCACCCGCTGCCAGAGCGAGCCGAGCCGCGTCCCCGGCTTGCAAAGCCCCGGCGAGATGAATAACGGCACCTGTCTCATGCCAGACTGAAAAATGAAGCGTGCAGGACGGCGGGCGAGACAGAGCAGCCACACAGCCCACAGGAGCAGGCACCAGGGATCCCAAACCCGCCCCAACCTGCTCCATCCTCTGCACACAACCAGCCCCCTCCCAGCATGATGGGGCCTGGGGAGCAGGGATGGCCAGGGTGGAACAGGACAAACAGAAGCCACCTACGAGGTGTGTCACTATAAACAGAGATCCCAGGTTGCAGGCAGGCAAAAGCCAAAGGGCATCTCACCGTCCCCCTCCTTGCATCACCCCCTGCTCCCTCCCCGCATTTTGGTAAGGAACACGGCCCTGGACACACTCGCACAGCAGCTTCCCCCTTGGTCTCAGAAGATGCTACTGAGGTTTTGCTTTTTCCTGTTGCAAACACCATGGGTGGGGGGCAGCAAATGGCAGCGCAGTCCCCGGTGCTTTGGGGAAAGGCTCGCTGCCCCGCTCAGCCCACTGTCCCCTCCTGCCATCCAAACACCACAGCTCAACATGTCCCCCGCAGAAAAAGTGATTCGTGTCCCCTGTCCCGTGCCATTGGGCTCTGCTCGGTACAAGAGTGGGAACACCAAGGCACGTCTCTGTCAGGCTGGGACCAGCCCTGCTGCACTGATCCCTAAAACACGGAGAGATGCGGAGATGCTCACTTCATCTCTCAGCTCCATCATGGGGACCAGGGAAGCCACCTCCACGGGTGGGTGACCCAAATGCCCAACAAGGACCCCCACTTCACTCAGTGACTGCATGTTGAAGGCACCTGAATTAAGGCACCCCAGCCCTCCCCTGGCTCCCCCCGGCTGATGGAAAACTCTCCCAGATGGAAGGAATCACTAGTGGAGAGGGGAGGGCAGCACAGATGATGTGTGGGGGCCCAGTTACACACCACACTCCCCACATATGTAAGTCCCAGCCCCTCCCATCCGACCCTGTCAACTCCCATTAAATTTAAAACCATCTTAATTAAAGCTCCACAGCCCAAGCTAGCAGAGGCCAGTGGGTCATGAAAAGGGAAAGTGATAATTAAATCAAACATCCAAATTCACCCCCCTCCCCGCCAAGCATAGGAGAGAGTCACAGCCAAGAGTGATGCACAATGTCTCCAAAAAGATGTGTCAAAACCGGGAGTTTAAAAGACCAAAACAAACCCCTGAGAAGCTCAAAAGCAAGTTCTGGATGTTTATCTGGTCAAGAAAGCACCAAGCACACGCTCAGGGAGCCACGCAGGGAGCTCAAGCTCTCCCCACCGTTGTGAGACCAGCCCCTCGACAGGCAGTTTTTGGCTCGCTGGGATGAGGGGCAGCGGCTCTGCCAACACCAGCAGCTGCACACAGCTGTGGTTCCCCCACTGCCCCCCACAGCACCCCAAAGATGGGCGAGGGCAGGGGAAGCCTGACAGTGGGTGCCCACCAGCACCATCTCGCTTAAGGCTGGCAAGAAAAACTTGCAAGCCTTATCTCCCCAAATAACGCAACCACCTGCCTGGAGCGAGCGGTACGTGCGGTGAGTCGTGTTTGCTGGTGCCGAGCTGCCGACCACTCGGTTTTAAGTCTTATTCTCCCCCGAGGGATGTAAGAAGGGAAGGTAGCCATGGTCACACTGTGTCACATCCCCACCACCACAGCAGAGCAGACCTGGGCACTGTCCCACCGCGACGCTCGCCCACAGCCCCATGTACCAGCTCCCCGGGAGCTTCGCGCACCCAAAGCCGCCTCCGAGGCAGCAGGTTTTTAATGGACATCACCAAGCATTGCTGAGGGCTCTGGAGGGAGCTGGCAGCCGCCTTTCCTGACCAGCATGTCACTGAGCAAAGCTTGTGGGACCTCCTGACACACCATGCCAAGGGCCGTAGGGGAACAGCTGCTGCACCGACAGAGCACGGGCTGCCAGCAGTGCCCCATCACTCCTGGGCAGCAACAAAGCCACCCCAAAAATCAGGGCTCCTACAGCTCCACCAGCCCCATGCCCTGGTCCAAAGGAGACCTCCCTGGGTTCAGGGCACTGCTAGGAAGAGTTTGGGGGCAGTGAGGAAATGAAGGTAAATGGAAGGCTCCTGAATCCCCCGCTGTGCCCTGTTACCCATGCATAAGCGCTTTGGGACAGGCAGAGAACAAGCACACGGATCCACACACCCAGCCCCAGTCTGCTGCTTGCACACACAGAGGAAAGGGGAGTCACGGGGAGAGGGGAGCCCCTCACCTCCCAGCCAGCACGCATCCCCCCTCCCTTTCTGCACTGCAAGGGCACCTGGCAACTACAGATGGAAAAATAAGCTTTTTCACCATGACAGTGGTCCAGCACGGGAACGGGGGGTGGAGAGGTGGTGGGATCTCCAGCAGGAGATGCTCGAAGCCGCCCAGTTCTGTGCAGCCTGAACTCGCCAGTGCTGCTCTGGGTGGGAGCAGGGATGCCCACCAATGCCTCCCAGTCTGACTCAGCCTGTGCTTCCAGCATCCCCACCAGGACACCAGCCAAAGCCAGGAATTGCCCAACCAGCTCCAGCAAACGCTTTCCAAAGGCACACAAAGCCTTTGGCCTACGTTCACCTGAAGCCGGTTTCTCCCAGAAAGGTGACGAGGGCAATGCTCTCCTCCTGCCAAGTCCAGAAGGAGAAAAAAACATTAATGTTTCCAAGAGTGAGGGTGCCCGCAGGGCTGGGAAGCACCGATGTTGGGCAGGGAAGCAGCGATGTCGAGCTGGGCCAGCACTAGGAGCTGGAGCTCCTGGCCACCGGGACTGCCTGGAGCCACGGGGTGATGCTTCCCCAAAACGGGCTTCTAGCTAAGCACAGAGGCTTCAGTGCCCCTCAAAATGTGCCTTTTTATACTAGCCCCCACGCACGTGGCATCCATGAGTTCCCACTGCCTGCCACTTAACTCTCCAGTTTCCCATCACATCAACACTGTTCCCATCCTCCTCCAGGCAAAGCACCAGCATGAGGGACCGGCTGCACTGGAGGGGGTGACAGAGACGTAGTAACACGAGCTGGCCTCTGTAGGAGGAGGGAGGGTTTCTGTTCCCCCTTTCTGCAGCACCTCTCCCAGCACAGCCAGCCTCGGGCTGCAGGGAATGGAGTTTGCTTCTGCTTTCTGGACAGGGACATCTGCCCCGGTGCTCCCCGGGGGCGGCCGTGGCGCAGCACCCAGCCCGCCCTGTGCCCGGCTCCTGGGGATGGGACAGGTGGTGGTGAGAGGCTGATGTGACTCACAGGTGGCTCAGATCCGGCCAAAACGGTGCTGCCACTCGTGTGGCCCAGCTTGAGGGCTGCTGCACCCCACAGCACCTGAGAGCACCCCAGCAATTTCATCCCCGGGTGAGGACGGCAGTGCAGGCAGGTAGCAAATCTCCAGGGCACGGGGAGGAAGGGGGCAAGGAACACACAGGAGACAGAAAAGCTCCAGAGTTGAGGAAGTTACAACCACCCCTGGTCACGCTGGCGTCACTGCTAAAACATTTCCACTTTCAGAGAAACCAGCCCATCCAGTCCAGCAAGGAGAGGAGCTCCCCGGGGCTCCACCGGCCCTCTGGGGCTGGAGCTGCAGCACCATCAGCCCTGCAAAGGGGTCCCGCAGGACCCCCATGGCAGGAAACCTGCCAGCAACTCTCCTAACACAGAACAGGACCTGAAACACTTGCTGGTAAAAATGGGAAAAGGCAGAGAGGGTATTTGCACCCTCAATGCAAACCCCACAGGGCCAGGGGCCGTGAGGATTTGGCAGGACACATGTCGGGGTTCACTGCAACAGGAGGGTAAGGAGGAGAAGCCAAGCAGAGGCCAAGGGTCTGCCTTCCATCACCAATTTCCAATACTTCCCACTTTGCAGATCCCTGAACAGTTTCAAACGAATAAGGAGGACCCCATGCAGCAAATTTATGCTGATTATCGGCTTATTTTGCTGGGTTACTTTGGGACTTTGTGGCATCTGCCCAACACAAGCCATGTGCTCCAGGGAACGGTGGGGCCACCAGCCCAAACACACACATGCTATGGGGGCAGCGAGTGGCGGTGGGTCAGGGCTGAATGATCAGCATCAGCCTCCAGCAACGCATTTTCCACTCCCACATTCACCTCCGCGGGTGTGGATGGGACCGGGAGCAGCTCTCACAGCACTGGGCACAGCCTGGGACCGCAGGTCCGGTCTCAGCGCTGTCAGATCCCACGCTGTGACACGTCCGGGGAGCCCGGACTTTGCCGGCGGCAGAGCCCGCAGAGATGCTGGTCCCCACAGCCACTCCCATCTGCACCACCAAAACAAAGCAATGCGCTCAGGATGCGCCAGAGGAAGCAACCAGGGAGGGTCGTGAAGGGCAAATGGAGAAGATCAGCCAGCCCCAGACAGCATTTCCACACCCAAAAAAGCCGTGTTGGATTCCCCAGCCGCTCCTGGGGCTCGGGGGATGCTCAGCAGCTCTGCCGGAGCTGCCGGGAGAGGAGCTGGCCAGGAGGTGCAGCCCCAGACGGTGCTCGCTATAAACGGCCCGAGCACATGAAAAACAAAGAGAAACGCTGAGCTGGTGTCTTTTATCCCCGCCGCTCCCAGAGGGGAGAGCCAGGCTCCACACACCTCCAGCCCTGCACCGCTCGCTGCAGATGGGCAAGATGGATGAGACCGGTCCTGAGCCACTGACATCCACCAGTGGTGTGGGACGAGCTGCACGTGGACCTCACACCCCCCCGTGGCACCTCTCCAGCCCTCACCTGCTCTTCATACCCAAAATAACCATCCTGCGCTGGAGCTGCCCCCTCCCCACCCTCAGCAGAGCCCGTGGGGCCGGGATGAAGGGACAAAGAGATAAAGGGCATCTCCTCTGCTTTGCATCACCTGTGGCTCATGGCAGCTTCAGCACAGCCCACCCACAGCTATCCCCATCCCCAAAGCACGGAGCAGGGCTCAGATCAGTGTACGTACACACGCGTGCGTGCACACCTACACACGGCTGCACACGCGTGCAGGCAGCCGGGGGGCAGGCAGCTCCCAGCCCCATGTGCTGCTCTCCTTGCCCAGCTCCAGCACCCTGAGCTTTTTACCTCGCATATTTACAAACTCAACCACCTGTGATGCTGGAGCATGAAACTCATCCTGGTCACAGCGACTTTTGCAGCTCCATACACACCCTTCCTTGTGCCACAACACCCTCCCTGCCCGGCACAACAGGGTGCTCACCGGTGGCCTCCTCTCAGCCACGCCAAGGCTTCCCCAGCCCTTCCCAGCCGTGCTGGGAGCGATTCTGACAGCCTTTTTGTGCTGTGGGTTTTATTTTGCAGAAGTGACCCAGCACATGTTTCCGCCCTGGGAGCACCCAGAGCCCAGGATGGCACTGCCCAACCCCGCCGCTGCTGTCACATCGGCTGCAGCCCAGCGGCACCACAAAACCATCAAGCCACAAGGGCTGGTTTCAACCGGGCAAGTTGGTGCCTAGTCGGGCCATGGTTTGGGAAGGGAAACCTTGAAAACACCATCTGAGAGGCTGCGGTGAGAGGGTGAGGAAGGTGGTGGCACTTCATGGAAATCAGATTGTATTTGCCCTGCCTAAGGAAGAGCTTTGCCCACGGTGTGTGCATAGTGTTGAGCAGTTGGTGAAGGGAGGGTGGGAGAGGGGGAAACTGAGGCACACACTTGGTGTAAAGCCTCACCAACCTCTGATGGCAGCTTCCCAGGTGCTCCCAGGGGAAACTGAGGCACACAAGGCTCCTTACCAGGTAGGGAAGCAAGGTGGGGTCGTAAAACCCAGACACAGGGCTGCACCTTCAACCCCAAATTCCTCCTGAAGGGTGACCCAAAGTGAGATACTTTCAAGATCAATTTAGCACCGACCTAACCCTGTCACGCTGCCCCCAAACCAGGGTATGGCATGGGAAGGGAGACACTGTGGGAAAGGGGCACGTGGCTCAGGACAGGCTGGACTTGTCAGCCTCACCTATGGTGGAGGCAACAATGCATCAGGGAATGTTTGCCCTCATCATCCAGGTTTTTGGTGGCCGAGATTGCCAGACACAGTCAGGAAGGATGGGAGCAGCCACAATGCATTGGAGCTATTTTTGCAGCACGCAGTCAGGTTCTCCCCTGTTCATCCAGCCCCAACACAGCAGGCATGGGGCCAGCTGAAACCTCACGGTCACAGGAGCCAGACCACAACAGGTCAAGCACAGGATGGCGCTGGGAAACTCAGTGCTGGTCTCCAAGACTTGCAGTGTGGGGAAGGAAGAGCAGGTGTCCCTGTGTCACGCGTGGGCAGAGGCACTGATCCTGCAAAGCCCGCTTGCCCTTTGCTGCAGATCCCAAAGCCATCCTGGTGCCCTCCTGGCATGGGGACCCAGAGGTGCGAGGCTGGATGTGCCGCCCAAACCTGCGCTGGTTCCCCGGCTGTGAGGCAAAGGCAGGCTCGCTATGCATATGTCCCATTTCTTATATATTTGCCTTAAACACCTGCACAGTTCTGTTCCCCAAATTCCTCCAGAGGAGCCCACCGAACCTACACACCAGCCTACAGGTATTTCAGATGCTGCATCTCCACTGAGACCACCGGGAGCCAAGGAGCTCGGGCAGATTTCTTTAAGGAGTCAAATAAAATCTGCAACCAGCCCCCCCTTGCATATCAGCCCATGCCCCACGGCCACGCTGCCAGCCCCCAGCCCCCCCAAACACCTCCCGCTCCACAGCCAGGAGATCCGTAGCCCGAAGGGAAGTCAGTGCAAGATGCAGATTTGCAGGTCCTGGTTCCTGGCCCAGGTTCAAACCACACTTGTTCCTGAAATCTGTTTCAGGGCTTTATTTTCAAAGCATGCATGTGTGCAGGCATGTGCAAAGCAGCACCGGTTCCCGCCGCAGCCTCGCGCCGAGGTCGCCGGTGCCAACACGGGGCCAAGTTGGGGCCCTGGGTGCACCCGAGCACCGACCGCAGCCCATGCCAACACAGCCACGCTCAGTCAATTAATTATATTTTTCTGTCTTAAGCAGATGATATATTGGACTATCTCATGGCTCAGTGTGAATTTAAAATACGAAGGACCAAAGGCATTACTATTTTTCTGAGGCCCACTTCAAAACAGCCCTGCGACACACTGCACATTTTTTTGCTGATGGGTGGAAACTTCAGCGAAAGGCGAACCCCGCGAGAGTCAGTCCGCACCACCCGCTGCTACGGGCGGTCAAAAAGAGAAGGAGGTTGGACTGGAAACAGCGACAACGCACGTTCCCATCCCAGGAACAGCCGCGCGAGGATGGTTATTTCCATCCAGAGGTTTGAGCTGCTCTCGGGGCATCAGATTAAAGGGACCTCTCATGGGATGTGGCTGGACGCGTCTCCAGGCGGGTTCCGGGGAGAGATGCGAAGGGCTGTGGAAGTGAGCTCACATGGGAAATTGTTCCAAGAGATAAAGGAACAAGTTGGAAACCGAGCTGCAAAATAGACAGTACAGGAAACAATAGCGCTTCAGATAGGCTTTCAAATTTCCCCCAGTGATGCCAGGAGCACAGCGCTGTGTCCAAGTGATGCTCGGGGTTCCCCTCCCCGCCTTAGACACACCGGGAGGAGGCGCAGACTGTTCACTCACTCCTACCTTTTCTCTTTCAAGATGTTACAGCTGTTTGCTGGTCATTAAAACAAGACCATACAGGCCATGTCCTTCAGGTCTCATTAGATAACAGTTTTCGCTCTGTGATCATCCTGGCACCAGCGGCAGGGAGAGGCAGACAGGATTTTGGAGACACAGGAGCCACATGGTCCATCTCCTCCTCACCTCGGTGAGCCTGGCAAAATGATGCTGCTTCCTGGGGGCTGCACATGCTGCTAAAGGCCACTTCTGCCTCAGGACCACTGTTGTCCCCTCCATGCCACCAAGGCAGTGAAGGAGCCTCTTGCCTCCACAGCAAACTGCAGCTCTTTTCCTCGTCTTGTCCCCCTGCTCCCCAGCTGGGGGTTTAGATGTCCCTTTCTGCCTCCCCTCAGTACCTCCATGATTTTCCATCACTCTGGCACAAAGTCATTAAAGGGCAGAGCTATCGTTAGGCCATCTCTATCACACAGGGAGCACTGCAAGGCCACTAACGATCGAGACAGGGGACATTGGACTTCCCTTAGCTGATGCTGCACCAGCCCATAAATAATCCTGTCTCCAAAAAAATTGTCAGGCAGAGCCACCAAGGCAAGGTGTCTGGAGGAGCCTCTGCCCTGCGCTCCGAGGTCAAAGCTTGGAACTGGGAACCAACCCTCGATCTTTCAGGCAAAGGTGCCCTTCTCTGACAAACGAGCATTACCTGGCTAATGATTACAGAGACGCGGCTCCCGGGGAGCCAGCACAGGAGCCTCATCTCAGAGACACCGAATGGACAAGGTTTTGCCACGGGCTGGATCCTGAGCCAGCACAGAGTGGTGCAGAACAGCTGGCTTAGCACTGAGCAGCCCAGATCAACCTCTCCGGCTGCAAAGGTGTTGGGAGCAGCCCCACAGTGGAAATAACAAAAAAGGATATTGCTTTAAAGTGCAAGATTGCTGATGTCCCCCTGCACGTCCCCGTCCTCATGACTCCCCCAAGAGTCCTGCCAGCTCCCACCCTTGTTTGACCAACACATGCTGCACAGGGGCCTGGGCAAGTGTTGAGCTGCTGGGTGCTGAGTGGGGTCTCCAAGCCCGGCAGGGATGAATGGCTTCTCACTATTAACAGCTTGGGAGGGTTTGTCATGACTTGGTTCTCCCACCCGCACACCGGTCAGTGCTGGCAGTGGGTGTCTCCTCAGCTGAGAAGAGACAGACGAAGCCCCCCAGCTCCTCCCTGCCGCACGCCTCCTCCTCTGGGGAGCACCAGCCGGTGAGCTGGAGGAAATAAAACCAAGTCTTTTGTTGCCACCTTCCCGCAGCTCAGTTCGCATACGGCACTGCTGAGTACGTGCTGTCCCATTCCTGTCCCCACTGCGTGGACAGCACCAGCCCCAGGCAGGAGCTTGTCCCAGGAACCCCCAGCACCCTCCACTGCCCCCGGCTCCTAACGCCATGGGGTGGTGGGACCTGTCTTGGGGGGTCTCCCGGCTGCCCTGCTCCTTCCTTTGCATCACTCCTGGGGAGCCAGGCGGACAATGAGCCAGCAGCACAGGCAGGGAAGCACTCCCTGTCACCTACGACCTTTACTGACCCACTGCTGCTCAACAGCACTGGGACCAGGACAGGACTGGGACTGCAGTCACCTCCTGGCCCCAAATCTGGGAGGCTGAGCCCTGACACACCGCAGCAGCAGCGGCTGGGGCAGGGAAGGGCTGTGTGGGGCCAGCAAAATGCGTGGAGATGCGGCAGATCCCCACTCACTTCCAGCGGGTCCCGCAGGAGGCTGCGCAGCTCCTTGAGACGACGCTCGATGCTCCACACCAGACAGGGGCGTGCCAGGGTCAGCACAGTGAGACACCCCCCGGTCCAGCCCCTGTCCCCAGCACACACAGCCCTGTGCAGTGGGGCCCATCCTTGCGGGCTGTCCCCCTGCCCATCCCAAATGGCACTGGGATGCAGCACAGCCCCCCGGGTAGTGAGCAGGGATAAAAACCCAGCCCAGCTCCAGTGTGGCTCAGGGCAAAACACACAATGCTCTTCTGTGGTACCAAGGACTGTGATGGGGATGGTGGGGACACACCAGTTTCACCACTCACAGCCACACATGGGGACTGGATCGCCCAGGCTGCCACAGGGGAACTTCCCAGCTGGGTAAAACCTTTAATTGAGCAACCTGGGGCTCTGCAGCCCCCCAGCAGACCGGAGCCCGCTGGACACAGCTCTCTGGGCCCACCAGGGCTGGACACCAGCCCCAGAATTACCGGTGAGCAAACATGACAAGCAAAGCGGATCAAGAGACATAAAAGCAGGGGGGCGATGAATATTTCATGTCCTGGCCTACATACAGCCCGGCTCTTCCCACCCTGCGCTCCCGGGGGTCCCCCACAGCCCCTGATCACAACAAAGGGGAGTTGCAGGCAGGCGGTGCCGCCCCGACAGACCCCATGGCCGCCCCGCTGGACGCTCAGCATCCCCGGCTGGGCTCAGAGCTGCCTCGCTAGAGCAGTGGCATCCTCAGCCAGACCCACAACTGACCCGCCAGACCATGTGCATCCGCTGCTGGACCCATAGCCACCCCACGGAAACCCGTAGCCAAACCGCAAGAATCCTATCCTGTCGGGACCCACAGCAACCTCACCGGACTGCGGGCATCCTCCGCTGCCGGACCCACAGCTACCCCACCGGAGCCTGGGCATCCCCGGCCGAATCCGCAGCCTCCTTGCCAAACTGCCAGCATCCCCCGCCGGCCCCACAACCAGCCCGCCCGGCTGTCCGCATCCCACCGAGCCCCACGGGCGGACCCCGCGCATCCCCCGCCGGCCCCCGGCCATACCCCGCCGGCCCCACAGCCGCCCCCCGCCGCCGCCCGCTCACCTCCCGCCTGTGCGTGCAGCGGAGCCGGCCCCTCCGTTCGCCTCCAGCGCTCGGCCCCGGCTTTGTCTCCGCGCCGGGGGCGCGGCCGCCGCCCCCCGCCGCCGCCGCCGCGCTGGGTGTCCGCACCGGGCCGTGCCGAGCCGGCCGCTCAGGGCTGCGCCGCCGGCAGCAGCATCGCGCAGCGCCGCGGATCCGGCGCGCTGCTGGCTCGCCCGCCCCCGCTCACCCCTTCTCCGGGGCGGGGGGGCAACCCACGGGGAGGGGAAAAAAAAAAAGAGGAATATGGCAGCAAACCGGAAACGGCGGATGGGGGAAAAAGAGCAGCCCCTCCCCTCGGTGTGTTTTTTTTTAAGGGAGAAGGCTCCGGGCCGCCGGGCTCCGCGGGGCGCGCAGCGGGAGAGGGGCCGCCCCCGCCGCGGGCTCTACCGGCGCACCCCGGCCCCCGGCGGAGGGAACCGCCCGGTCGCGCCGGGGACACGCGTGGGAGCGGCGGCCTCGCTCCTCGGTGAGCGTCTGTGTCTGCGCGGCCCCGCGGGTGAGGGGCTGGGTGGGCTCCCGACCCCCGGAGCCGTGGGGTTCTCCCACCCGCGCCCCCGCTCTGAGCCCCGGCGGGCTGCATTGTTGTGTTTACCTGGGAGCCGCAGCTGGTACCAGGTTTTCAGGAGGTTAAAACCCGGCTGGTTTGGGGGTTGCTTTATTAAACAGCTCTAACACGTGGTGAATAGCAGGGCGAAATGCTATTTTGTCAGGCTCTCCCCTTGAATCTGTGCATCGCCATCCCCAGGATGGACACCTTGCCATCCCAGGGGGCTGCGATACCTGTTCTCCTATCTCTGAAGTCAGGAGGCAAAACTTAAATATAGTGAAAAAAAGTGGGGAAAGATGAACCATGTCCTGGGGAACCCCAGGTGGCTGTGAGGCCCTTTGTGGGCAGCACTGGCAGGCGGTGGTGGCCACGTCCCATTGGGCATCTGCCCCATCTTTGGGTTAATACACCCCCAGTTGCCCCTGCAGCCGCAGTCAGCCTCCAAAATGGGGCAGAACGGAGCTGTGTGTGTTCCGGGGGTGCCCTTGCTGGCTGCGTCACCCCACACAGGGCTGGCTGCAGTGTGGGTCCCCCTGAGTCCCGCTTGGGCAGGTGGGCACACGGGGACAGTTCCAGCCGTCCCTCCTGTTGCTCCTCAGCACTTGCCCCTTCCAGCGCTGGGGGAGGTGGGGATTGCCCAGCTGTCCCCGCACAGAGCAGTGCCAGGGTGCACACACAGGCTCAGGGCTCAGCCGCCCCGACGCCTGCACCGAGCCCGTTGGGTCTGCCCGACCAGCTCGGCGGCGCTGGCAGCCCTCCCACCTTCCCCATCAGTGATCCACCAAGGTGTTCCCTGTCACTGTGTCCTCTAGGAAGAAATGGGGCAAAGCAGCCTGCTCCTTAAAACCCCATTGAGCTGGTTTATGAGGCGTGCTCGGCTGCTGGCTGGCTCCGGTGACCCGTGGGCTGTATTTCCACAGCCAGAGCTGCCTCCGTCATCCCCTGCCCACCCCTCCGACCAACCCTTACAGCCACTCAGCAGGGATTTCTGAAAACCCCATTAGTCTGAGCAAGACCCGACACTTCAGGAACAATTTAGGAAGCTAACAAGTTTCAGACAACTATGTGGCAGAGAGTTTTCCTTTGTGTTTCCCAGCTCTCCGCCCCCCTCGCCTCGGTCTTTTGAGTTATTAAAAAAGTATTTCCCATGACACTGGCAAGGGCCAGCGAATCCATGAGTCACCCGGAACGAGGAGTCACGCACACACCAATCCATCAGCCCTGGCCAGCACATCGCAGGGGCCCTTCCCCGGGAGGAGCCACCCACTGATAAGGTCCCCGCAGCCGGGCAGGGCTGGCGCTTTCCCTCCTGCTTTCCCTCCTGCCACTCGGCTCCCAGCGCTGGGACAGGGCTGCCGGGCTCCCCACACACCCGTGGGGTGGCTGGGATGGGGGTAGCAGCCCCACTTGCTCCTTGCCGGAGCATCAAACCACAGCCTGGTTTGAACTGAGGCTTTTTGGGGGTGTTAACTCACAGCCACCCCCTCTGCGACCCGGCTGGTGTGGGGATGTGTAGGGAGGGATTCCTCCATTTAACGTTTGACGTGGGACTAAGGAATTAACCACCTGGCGCTGGGCAGCCCCAGGGGACAGCTCTGCTTGTTGGTACGTTATTACTTTGGTCATACTGTAGTGCATATCGATGCCTTGGGTCCCCCACATCTTCTCCCCCTGGTGCCTGCACAGGGACATGGGGACGGTCCCCTCTCCCTCCCCATCCCAGGAGATCCTGCAATCCGGAGCCGCTGCTGGAGGGGAGAGCATCCTGGGGGTGCAGGGACCCGGCCCCAGCCCCGGGTGAGCCGGTGAGGGTGACTCAGCCTCTACTGGATCCAGACCCAAATCTAAGATGCAATTATGACTTATAAATATTTGAATTTTGTTTTCCTCTTTTGCAATCAACTCTTTTCCTACGGGCTGCCCTACAATCGTCGTTTTCATCTCCGGCAGTGCTGGCCTGTTGCTGGAAGGCAAACAGCAAAGACACTGTGTCTTCTAACACGCCGGACCAAGTCCACAAAATAATCTTATTTGAAGAAGATGCCAACATGCAAATTTAAAATGGCAAATAGATACTCTCTAAAAGTAGTCTCTTATCTTTTGGGCTCAGATTCAGGAATGTGCCCTCACAGGACTCTGACATTAAACACGCAGCTCTGGCGATAATGCGATTTAAGACCATTTAAGTTGAAGCAACCCAGCAAAACCTTAGTGTGTCCCTGACTCAGCCGTGAAGCCCTGAGCCTGACAGACACCCCCAGCTGCCTGCTTTCCCTTCCCTCCTGCCCACTCCAAGTATTTGTCTTTAAACAGTCTAATCCACAATTATTTTTCTTTACCCAAGTGGGGATTTCAGTCTCTTCCCTGAAACTTGTTTTCTTCAGATGATTCTTCTTCTCCACTTTTAAACAGCACCGATAAAACCCACCCCAGGGAGGGGAAGAGGAAACAGAAGCTGAAAACTGGGTACTTCCAAATATTCAAAAAAAAGCAGCACTGGGTATTTCTGGTGGCTCAGTTGTGACAGCACATCTTGAAATTATATTCTAACAAGAAATCAAGATATGCCCAGGTATTCCTGTGCTTTCTTGCTGACCTTTACACAAGTTTAATCAGGAAAAAGAAGAATGAGAGTTACTACAGGCGTGAGTAAGTAAGTACGTGACTCCTTCCCCCTCCAGGTGTGCAGATCAAACTGCTCCATGAGGCTCCTGAAACCCTCCTGACAGGTAAGAGGGTGCTTCTGGGTCCAGTCATTGACCTGAGTCCTGATCTCTGCAACAGAGCTGTGGATTTACAACAAAACATCTATTCATTTCCAGCCAGATTTATTTTTAAGCATTCCCTTGGCAAGCATGAATAAGTTTTGTCTAATGGCTTCTGTTCCTGAGGCTAGCTGCAGTTTGCTCACTGCAAATTCCAAATATATTTGCACGAATCATTACTATTAATAATATAATGGTTGTGTGCGAGATGCTGGACAGACGCAGAAGCAGCCGCGGCTCTTGCCCTGGGATTTTATGATCATTGAGCTTTACAACCCTGCAAATAGTGAGTGTGTGATGGCAAACAATCGGCACCGTGTTAGAGAAGCTGCAGTTAGAAGCTCAGGAGCTGATTTACTAAGGGGGATTGACCAGAATAACTCCTGCAGTACAAGCCATTTGGCAATATTTCATGCTAGAAATGCTAATTCTGGACATTCTCTTCTGCATTAAGCATCCGGGCTGCAGGAGCCGAGCGGTAAATGCCAGCATCCCGCAGGTTGTGGGGTAAAAAGGGGCGGCTGAGAAGACGCCAGGAGGGCTCAGGGCCCATCGTGTCCCTCAGTGCAGTGACAACCTGCTGTGCCAAAAGGGCCCTTAACCCCGGCGCCGAGGTGGCCCCAGCCAGGAAGTGTCACTGCAAAATTCCCCTGGGGAAAGGACAGAGGGAAACCACTGACTGGGTGATGTGCAAATGTTTGATAAGGAGGCACCGAGTTCAACAGCTGGGGGTGAAATTATTAATATCTGCATGTTCAATAGAGCCACAACATTTCCCGTCAGGTTTCTGACTGATAAAATACAATGTCTTGATACAATCTGAATTAGGTATCTTGGAATAGCTCATTCAGGCAAAAATCTGACAGTTTCTGCTTCTTGCCTCCGCTCAGCAGAAAAGCCGCACACAAAACGTTAGCATTTCCCAGCGGTGGAAACTCTGCTTTTTGGCCAGTTTTGGTATCAATAGAAAAGAGCAGTTCAAAAAAGTCCATGGAAACTCACCCAGATGAGGTTTAGAGCCCTGGGTCCGGCTCGCTTTGCTAACGGAGCAGCAGAGGGATGGCTGGCTAGTGCACAGCTCTGGTAGCCACATCCAGGTGCCCCTGCCCTGGGGCTGCAGCGTTCCGGACAGCAGAGGAGTCTCAGGCACCCAGAGCCGACACAAGGGTGTTTCCCCTTAATCATCTTGGTCCTTTGAGCGAGGGATGGGCTGAGGAGGCCAAAGTCTGAATCCGAAAAATTTAAACCATATGATGTTTGGATCCGTGCTTAGCTTAAAGTGAGCTAAATTAGGGGGGAGTTAAGGAACAGAAATGGTTGCGGTTTCTCCCCTTCTCTCAAAAACTGGTTCCTCTACGATTCCCTCCACCGCAGAGGCCTGACACTTGGGGACATCTGCTTCAGCCACCACAGCTTCACAAGGAGCCAGTCCATGGGGACCACAGCCACCAGGACCCTCTCCCGTGCAGACCCCAGCAGTCGCAGTCCGGCCGCTCCACTGCAGCGTGGGCCCCCCAGCACACACCGACGTGCAAGAGCTGCCCATGCGGAGCCGGAGGGACGCGGCCCCACAAGTCCCACGGCTCCTGCCCACGCTGCTGCAGCGGAGGCACAAATAACAGCAGGAAGCGTCTGGAGCCGGTTCCCCGAGCCCAGCGAGCGGCTCTGCCCTGTGAGAGCTCGCTGGCGCCTGTTGTACTCTGGACTTTGGCTTTTGGCGAGGTGAATTCACAAGCCTGGGACGGGTTTTGCAGAAGCAGCAGCCAAAGGAAAAGCAGAAGGAACAGGCTGTGAGACGGCTCTGGCCAGCGCTGATGCCTTGTGTGGTCCATGAACCGGGACTGGCTGAACTCAACACTTACAGAGTTGGCACCTCAGAGGCTCATGCAGCCTTCTGGCAAGAAACAAGGGGACAGCCCGAGGCGCAGGTTTCACAAATAAGGAATGCTGCGTTCAGCATGTAAACAGGACTTCCAGCAGAGCATGGCGCTAAGGACACGGTTCCTCGCTTACTACTGAAGAAAGGAATAAGTGAAAGCCCTTCAACCCCTCCACCCACAGCACCCTGCTTTGGGAGCCGAGCTCTTTGAGTGCGACAAGACACATCAACCAGCCAACAGGTGGTTTTAAAAATCAAAGCAGATGTGATCTAAAGCAGGTTTACCTTGTACCTGCCAGCCAAAAAGGCTGGACACGAGCCATGGAGGAACCTGTCAGCCTCTCTGCTCCAACCACCCGCTCTGCATCGCTGTGGTCCTCAGTGGGACTGTGGTTTCCCGGTGTGTGGCTGCTCCTGCCTCCAGCAAAGTCGAGTGCAAGGAGCATCAAAGTCACACCGGGGCCTGCAGGCACTAAATGAAACCGGGGAAGCTGGGAGGAGGGAAGGAAGCACTGCGAAAGGCTGGGGATTGCACAAGACAAATCTGCGTGCGCTGGCCAGGAGCAGGATCTGAACGGGTGGCGTGAAGCACGCACTGCACCATAGCGCACACTGATCGCAAGAGCTCGGAAGCACAATGTTTGATCATTTTAACTCCTCAAGGGTAGACTGATGTGCGTGGCACAGCTTCCCTGGCGTACCTGGGGCTCCGAAGGTGGAGAGAGCTGTCCTTCCCCAGCAGTTACATCTGCTGCTTGAAAAAATCCTCAGCAAAGAGAAACTTGCTGATGGGGCTGATGACAAGGGGACACCTTTCTCCATCCTGGATGCTCCTCCATGTGTTCTTTCTTTGTGTCAGTCCTTGTAACAGCAGATACCCGCAGTCTGTCACCAGCAGGTAAAATTTGGCTGCAAGGACAGAAGAATTGCAATGGACATGAATCTACAGGGTGAATGCAACAAGAGGGGACATGGGGATGAATTACAGTGACAGAAAAGCCACAAATTGGGAAGAAACAACATGAAATGGGAAAATCAGCTGAATTTCAAGGCAGAAGCAGGAAGCAGAGTTCATTGCCCTGCAATTGCCAGCCCCAAGCAAGAGACATTTAGACCAGCTACTGCACACTGGCCTGGGTAGCAAATGCCAGAAAACAGCCCCACAAACAATCGCTCAAAAGCCACAAACTACCAGAGGAGAAGAGCAGGACCTTGGACCTGCAGTAACTGCCAGTTTAAGGAGAAATGCAAATATTGATTACAGCCCTTGTCTCTTGCCAGAGAGAAAGGGAACGCTCCCCAAGTGAAACGTCCTTCTGGCTGGATGAGGAAGAGGAGGAGGGTGAGACCCCTTCCCAGCGCCAAAGCTGGTGATCAACCTCATCACCAAACAAGCAGCCATGCTCTGTGCTCCAGCACACTCCATTCATCATCCCATTTTCTCACTGCAGTCAGTCTCTGATGCCTCATGAGATTAATAAACAAACAGTGAAATCAATACAGTCATCTCGATCCCTGAAGGCCACAGGCTGTAAATAATATGACTTCCGCCTGAAAGAAATATCGGCGTATAAGAGAGGCTCCCAAGAGGGGAGTCCAGCACCCCAGCTCTCAGCTGGCCAAAAATTAACATGTACACACAAGGGAACAGTTCAGCAGTGCCCTGGGAAACAGGGACACCCAGCAGGTCCTCCCCTCCTACAGCTTCCTGATTTTCTCCTCCAGCATCATCACATCCAGCCCTGATCATCCCTGAAACCCAGGCACTGAAGGAGTATTTTCACATGCTTCATGACAGGCTCCAAAATAACCTCAGTTTATTGACTTGACAAGGGGGCACCTCTGCAAACATCAGTCTTGTTCAAAGCTGGCCTGAAGCTCTCCTGTTCCTGTCAGGAGGGAACCTCACCAGAATCTTTCCAAAGCAGAAAAAGCGTGTGTATGAGAATGGAAGTAAATTAGGTCTGAACAAGATTAACAGGGATTTAATTGAACTATGTGAACTGGAACTCCAGTCACAAGCAACCTATTAGGCCATCTCAAGGGACTGTGCCGCTTGCACTGGAGGAGTGCAGGGAGCGCTGTGAGCGTGGGGCAGCTCGGGGGACAGCGATGGCCACGGCTCTCGAGACCAGTGTGGCCAGATGGGCAGAGCTGCTTGAACACGATCAAAAATGAAACAAAGAATTCTCAACTGCCATCTGTGTTTCTCCAGAGCTGAGGCTTGGCCTCTTGAGGGAAAGGAACTTCTGAAGATGTATTAGCAGAGCTCGGCTCTCAGCCCAGCGCCTGGGCCTTGGGTGGCTGAGCAAGGTGCTGCTCACCGAGGTGCTCCCTACCTGGTATCTGGAGACAAACCTTTGAAAACCTCCCCTTCAATAAAAGCGACTTAATGAGGTCTCCAGCTCCCTTTGGGATGTTAATTACAAAACAGCCTGGAGAAAAGTGCTCGGCAATTAAAGGAGTCACCACACTAGTCCCATCTCTCCTTTTGGTTTTCTGGTGAGGGAACAACAGACGCTTTGGCTACCACGCTGGTCCCACCACGGCCCAGAGGAGCCACCAGACAGCTCTGGCTTCAGCTCCAGCCGTGTAAACCTGAGCTGCAACCATACCCCGAGGGGCTACTGAAAATCCCCATTATCAGCCTACTGAATCCACATCTAATCCCCTGCTGGTATGATTGTCAAATGATGCCTTTATCACTGTTACCTTCATGGGGTTCTCAGAGCCCACATCTCTCATGAGAGGTAAATTAATTTCATCATTGCGCCATTTCCTCCTTCCTTCCAGGAAGGTGAAGCTGTACTGGGAGAAACTTTGCTACTTCCAAGTCAAACACAGATACATATGTCTGACAGTACTAACTAACCAATTCCCCACGGATTAAAGGATCTGAAGTGCTTTCCCTTAATGGATCATTTTTATGAATAGGTTATTTATGTCTCTGTGTTCCTATAGTCTGAGAGTTTTGACAGCTTTCACAATGAATGCGTGGAAAGAAGTGGCACGACTTTAAAAAGAGATTTCTTGCTAAACAAAGAGATTCTGATTGTCTTTATTACACATTTCAGGAGTAACTAAAATACACGGGATATTGGTAATCCCTAAAAACATACTATAAATTGAGCTAATGAGAGCATTCAAATAAGTATAAAGCTGTTAAGGACAGGGAAATCTATCATAATCCCTTTTCCCTCCCGCAAAAACAAACCCCAATATCCACAATTTCTACTTAGCAATGAGTAAGCCAGCCTGCAAATAGCTAGATGTAGATGTTGATGTAGTACCCTGCTAGTTTGGGTAACAACCACACAGTGCTCATCACTACCTGGTTCTTTGCTGTAGAAGCGCTTCTATATTCCAGGTAATGTGTGCGCTTCTCTTTCCACAGTTGCAATTCTGTTAAAGCATCAACCCCCCACTTTAGGTGACCCGCAGAAAGCCAGAGTTGTTAAGTAAAACAACCACCATCCTCATTTATTAAAATGGAAGAAGTGATCTGCTGTACCTACACAGGGCAGTTCCAACGCTCTTCTTGCCCCTGAAGATCACAGACAGGAACACAGTCCATAATGGAAACTCACGGCACAATATTGTTCTTTGTTATTTGCGTGGGAAATGTTTGTAATGTTTCTTTGTACTGAGAACTCAAAGCAACTTTAGAGTGCCTGTGTCTCCCATGGTTTGTTCTGTCCTCCTCGTATTGCCTTTATGTAGCTCGAAAAAAAAAAAGCTGAATTTAAAGCAGAACTCTAAGCTGGATTTTATGCAGCACGACTTGCATTCTGGTGAAGAGGAGCAGAGAGCCTGGGGCAGGGAAGCACTGGGAGCTTAGAATCAAACCAGTACTGGGATCTACCTGTCTTGCCAACAAAAGCAGGAGTGAGCAGAGAACGTGCCCGTTCTCAACACTGATGGTTCCTGTAAACATGCAGTTCAGCTCCAGTGAGAGAACACGCAGCACGACTCTGCTACCGCATCTGGGCTCACGAGGCGTTTCTGAGTTGAGGATGGGAGCCTGTATATGCAAAAAGGATCGCAGACTTGCAGCCCTGCCAGAGAACCCTTTCCTTCAAAGCCGCTCTGAACCCTGGGTGCGCCTAAAAGACCAGGTTCTCCTCCCATTGACTCATTCGTGATCAAACAAACCAAGATGTGAGCTGGCATCAGGAAGCTCCAGCTGCCCTACAAAGACTCTGTGGCTACGTCACCACCTATATCTCTTTCCAGCCCTGTCTAGCCATATTTAAATCTAATACTAGATTGTCCCCAGGCCTGGAGAGCCTGAAGGAACATAGTGTATATGTCTCTTGCCATATAGTCATGCTGCACAGCCAGCTTGCCACCCCTTGGATCTTAAAATACCACATCTCCTTAGGCTGAGATCATACTTAACTTCGGGGAGAATTTAGCAAGAGATGCAGCAGAGTACAGCAGGTGAGGCTGGGAGGGAGTTTGCAAACGCAACAAACCCCAGCAGTGCTGAACTGGAGCCCAAGGTTGGGCTCAGCTCGCTGAACGGGGGTTTAATCAACAGCACAGCGAGGCAGGGCTGTGTGATACATGACCAACACAGCGCTCCCAGACTCCCGCCTCAGAGCAGCTTTTCTCCAACATGCAGTACCGGGTCTTCCCAATTTTCCAAGAACACTCCAGTAGCACAGGCATTAAATTCTGCACCTTCCAGAAGCAAATTGTTCCCCAACCCTTGTCATCATTGCAGTCCCGACCACAGTCTCAATTCCCTGAAATGTACCTGCTTTGAAGGGTGGGAACAGGAAGGAGAAGTGCATGGGTGGGGAGTAAGAAAGAGGTAGCGATGCTGGGGAAATGAAAGCTTTCATCTACAGCAGCCTGGAACCTGATGAGTTATTACCTAAAGAATTAAAGAATATGACAAAGACATTGTTATTAAGCCACAAGAAGCAGCTATGTATTTCAGACCAGATGACAACAGAGATGAATACAAAGCTGTGTAGCGTGGTATCCTTGATCCATTTACTCCCTCTGCCTTCAAAAAATACAACACAAACCGGTATCCAAAGTAGCAAACCCAGGCTCCACCTTCCACAGGGACTTTACTACAAATCCTCGGCAGCATGAAGCAGCTAGGACAACAGGCCTCTCTGCCCATCAGAAACAACAAAAGTCTCTTTAATGGTCATGTCAAATGAAGTCCTAGATATGTGAAGTCCTCTTTGCTTGTAAGAAATCTATGGCAGAACCCCACCCCTTCCACTCTTCTAAGTTCCTTCTCCCTTGTCCCCGAAAGGTAAAGCATGGCAATGCCAGAAAACCATTTAATATAGTTAGGTGCCTTTGATGTCATGTCTGAGGAAGCATGATTATGGCTGATTATTTTGTTTTTTTTAAGCTCATCCATCATGGCTTTATCGTTTCTTTTTGGTTTCCTTCTTCGGTTTCTTGCTTATCTGTGGAGCAGTCGCCTTTGGCTTCTTCACTGTTTCTGAATTCTTAGGCTCAAAACTCTCCGAGTCCTACAAAAATCAATTAAGAAACAGTCAGTAACTTTTTTTTTTAACAATTTTCTGACAGCTCACTTTGGGAATCTGAGTATAAGCCAAGGGAAGCAAGTGCTGAGTATCTCTGTTGGAACACAACTATATCAAACCGAGTCCACATTTAATGAGACTTGCGCAGCACCATCTCTGCTTCTTCTGCATGTGCCTTGTGGTGAGTGTGAGTTTATGCACAGAAACAGCTTGTTATCAGAGAAGCCATTAAAAGCTCAAGTGTCTAGAACAGGCTTTGGAGAAGAAAAACAAAGCTAACTTTAAAGGCAAGAAGAAAATCAACACTAAATGTGGACTGTTCAAATTAGGAAAAGGAGAAGATACCATATAATCACCACTGTGTGTGGAAACATTCAGCAGATATTTCTGCCAAGTGTTAATCATTATCATGTGTAAGACAAAAAACATTCCCCAAAACAGTAGTAAGAATGTAAAGTTTAGAGCCTCTAAACCAAGCCCAAAATCCAGGGAGGGAATTGCAGGCAAAGCTTTCTTCACCTGGACTAACAGGGAATGCTGAGATATCCTGCTTGCTTCCTTCAGGGGAGATGACAGATAATATTTCAGCCATGGGAAATAAAGTCTAGTTATCTTGTAAAAACACAAGGGAACAGCGCCAGTCTCATCTGAGGAAGCGCACACATGCAGATTGCCTCCTTTCATTAAATGCATTCGAGTATAAATATTGCTTTAGCATCTTGGTTTCTATCAGTCAGAGCATGCCAACTGGAAAAGGACACACAAAAAATGGCTGAGCAAGACATGTGAGTTTCAAGCTTCCAAGACAGCACTCTACATAATGGAGGGGGAGGCGAGCATCTGACAGCATCCTTTTAATCAGGGAGCTTGGTTCAAACGTCTCTCAAGTTACTGGGCTATTACAGTTCACAGCTGTGTGGCTTTCCAAGGCAGGAGACTTGGCCGGCTTTCCAAAGGCTGCAATCGGTGCACGGGGAGCTGGCAGGCTCTGGAGAAATGGAGCAAAGTGCAGCTCTTGCTCAGGGATGCAGCGTGCTGCTGCCGTAAAGTGAACACTGCTGCCTTCTAATGTTCAAACCAAGGCAGACTTCAAAGCCTGAAGCCTCCAAGACAGAGAAGCTCCTCAATATCCCACCCAGACTCAAGCATCATTCCCAAGATCTGGAAGGGCAGCCTCTGGTGTTTACAATCTTGTAAATTAGTCATACTGACAGTAAATCAAGAGGACAATATACATATGGAGAAAATAATAAGTAGAGCATGCAAACATCAAAGCATGCTTGCAAACCTAAATAGCAACAGGTCCCTGAGCTTTGTGGTTTTAACTGGAGGCCTAGTCTTCAGTTTCCCACCTCAAACTAAAGGCCTCACTCTTGACAGCTTTCAAGAATCAGGCTACTCAGTATTTCTCAAAAATTTATCAGGGGAAGCCATGGACTCTGACAGACGGGTGCTGGTGGCTGCAGAATAACGGTGCAAGACTTGCAATGCCACCACATCGTGACCAACAGCCGCCTGCTTCACCTCCCTGCTGGGAGCTGCAGACGCGGCAGGACGGGCAGGAGGGAGCGTGCACCTGAGCCAGGGCAGCATCATTCATCCAGCACATCAACGCAACTTCACATCACACCAACGGTTAAAGGTGAAAGAGTTGGGTCATGAACTGTAACCTTCACGCTGTACCTCACCCTCAGGCATTCCTGTCCCCAGGTAGGCTGAAGACTGCCACGCTTCCTCCGCACAAGAGGGAGCAGACACAGCAATAAAGACAGCCTGAAAACAAAACTTCCCATCCGAGGTTACTGAAAATACACCATACACAGCTGGACAAAATCTGCATCAAAATTCCAAGCTTGCAGACTGATCACCAACACTGAAACATCTGCCTCCAGCACTGCAGGCATTACGAAGGGCGTGGAGCTCTTTTATCAGACAGCTAGGCAGATGTGGGTCATCCTGCTGTGGCCTTGTCTAGAGGGATCAGAGTCCTGTAGCTCCCTTTGAACTTTCACTGTAACCTTCTCCTGCACCAACTGCAGCAAAGGACCATCCACTTGCCAGCACAGTCAATACTGAAAACTGCCTCCCTCACGTTAGAATATCCTAGAAATTTCACCTATATCTTGTTTCCAAAAATCGCAGACAAACTGGAGCCCAAAGGCCGTTCCTGCAAAGGGGACATCCTGCCTGGCAATTAATAAAGCAAATCAAAAGTCAGATGACAATATGGAATCAGGAACAGCATGTCCATTTGGCACCATTTGCGAGTGCTTCAGATAACATTTTTGCTGATACTCAGAGAGATGCTGGTTCGGGTATTTTCTCCTGATCTTCTAATCTGGGGGTAAATCACAAGACAAAAGCTGGAGGTGGGCAAGCTAGAAGAAGGAAAGAAAATTGACACTGAAACTGTCATCGATCCCAAGGGCAGGCCACTGTGTCCCCATTAGCTACTCAGAGTTCCCTCCCATCCTTTTCTCTGACTCTGCCCATCCATATCAATATTAAAGAGCGCTGCTTACTGCCTTATGGGACTTGGAAACCGGCAGGATGATGGCTAACACACAGATGAGCTGGAAAATGGCTCCAAAGAACAGTCCGTAACGTAGCACATTCTCCATGAATGTGGGCTCGGGGATTTCAGGTGGGGAGAAATCCAGCTCAGTCGCCATGGTGAGCGCACCCTTCTTCTCCTCTGATGCTCTCAAGAAGACTGGCTACTACAAGGGGGGAAAACAGAGCAATTATTTGCATCATGCTTTCTGGTACACTTTCCAATATCAAAAAAATGACAAACTACCCTCATGCAGGTTTTTTGAAGAGAGCCTTGCTTTACAGACCAAATAACAAAGACAGAAGTGAAACCTGCATTTTATTTGGATGTTTATCTTTTACGACCTGCCGAAGACAATAGTCCTCAAGTGCTAGTATTAGTCCATCTGCAGGTGAGGGTGATACAAATAAAGTATGAACAATATTAATGAAACAATAAGGGAAAATCTTCATAACCATGCATGCAAGATCATTATTATTAATTTTTACTTACATTTTGTGTGTGGTTACAGCCTTGTTGTTTTAGATGGTGCACAAAATCAACTACTACTTAAATAAACCACACAGAAGGCAGACCTGTGGAAGACAGAGGAGTAAGTTGTGTTTAAAGTTAAGCACGGCTTTAGCAGCTGGTTACACGAAGGCCCATATACCTCGCAGCCGTCACACAGGTAGTTTGTGGCAGAGTTAAATATTTGCGGCAGAGTGAAATATTGATCTCCCAGGTCCCAAGCTGCTTTCTCAGCCACGATACCATCCTTTCTTTCTTCCTTTATCTGTTGCTAATGGAGTTGTCAATTAATTCTCTGAATGACTAATGGCTTTCTACAATAAGGGGAACTCTCCTGCCACAATTGCAGGCGTACGCCACAGAAAGTCCCAGAAGGGAAATTCTATTAGCCTGAGATGCCATCAGAACTCAGCTGTAATTTCTGTCTTACTCCGTTTTCCTGACCCATATGATCCTGGTGTGTACTTACGGAATCAGCACTGCTTATTGATACTTCTAATTCTGTATATTGCTAAAGCTTGGTTGTGAGATTGTGCTGCAGGCAGCGCTGAATGGTAGCAATGTGCCTCCTAGAAATCATCTCCACAGGAGGGTCTGTGTTTCTCAGGCTAGGAGGAGATTTCTTCAACCTGCAGATGTGACCCAGTTCAGAAAGATGCTAAACTTGGAGTATAATTTGGCTAAAGTTATAGTTGATACATTTGAGAATGAATCAACACAACAATGCCATTGCTTAAGAGGCAAATGTCATTTGGGGACAAACTAAAAAAAGTGGTATATAAATTACAATAAATAATTATTTTGTTTTAATTCAGCTGAAGTATGGAGTCTTAGTTTGAATTTTAAAAGACAGGAAAGATTCCCTGCTGCATGGACTGGAACACTGAGACTGCGGAACCCTGCTCCTGGTGATTCAGAGGAACAGATCAGATAAGCGTTTGCCAGGCATGGGGTGTGAGTATGTATAATTCTGCCTTTGAATCAGGAGATAAGAATAGATGACCTCTCACGGTCCCTTCCAGGTCTGTACTTCAGTGAAAGAAAATTTTTCAAATTCTGATTAAAATTTAATAAGCAAGGGCTGCAAGGGACCTGTACCTGAAGCCAGAACACAGGCTGGGCCACTCAGGCTCAGCACATCCCAGCGCAGACCCAAGGGCCGCATCGAACATTAACCGGTGTCAACAAAGCACGTGTAAACATGGCTCAACCCTAATGCTTTTAACCTTTAAAATGCCCTCTCCCCCAACCTAAGGCAGCAGTTCCTAAGCAAGAAACAGAATGATAGGAAACTTCACCCCTGAGTTGCACTTTATCTCGACTTCATTTATTGGGTTATCTTTTGAAAAGGTTCTTCTTGCCTGACCCCTTCCTCAAGCAGAGCAGATGTTGCTCCGTTCCTCACCCAGAGCTTTCTCAGGACAAACTCCTAACGATACTCAGGACTCACACACTTGAAACACAGCACACAAAAATAAACCAGGAAAGGGATCTGATACAATAACAACAAAAAATTTACACCCTCATCTTTCACAAGTCTGCCTTCCTTTCTCCTTTTCTATTTCACCTCCCTTGAGGGTATTAGTAATGTTCTAACAAATCCCAGGTGACATGACCAGCACCAAGAGCTCTCGCACAGGCTGGCAGCGACTGCCACTACCATTTTAAGCACAACCCCATGAAATACACTCAGAGAAGACCTGACATCAGGCTGCAACTAGTCATAGTGGAGTGTCCTTGCTTGCACAGTAGCCACAGCAGGCAACCCACATTCGGACCATTCTGGCTATCAGTGGAGATGAACTAATATTAACAAAACTCTTCTCCGTTTTAAAAAACTCCTGTGTGTAACAAAAGGGTGAAACCTGCACACGCGAGGCCCAACCTCACGCAAATGAGGAGGCCAAAGCTGAACAGCGGGGAACCAAGGCTCAGAGTCAGATCTGACACCTTCCCCACAGAACGCAAAACCTACAAAGCAAGTTTTCTCACCCAGAGTAAAACCTCCTCACGCTTTGCCTTGTATCTAGTCCAGCAGGTCCCTGGGTGCTAATGGAGTCTTCCTCCCTGTTACTGAGAAGCAAACAGTTTCACCACCTCCTCCTTGGCCAACATCTCTTCTTCTCCACTGGCATCAACAACCTTTTTCCTACAGCGCCTCACCTATTAAGATGGCTGCACTTAAAAGTAGTTGTTATTAAATGGCATTTAAAGAGTGGTACTCCTATTTCAGACCCTGAGAGGAAGCTCCCACACCACTCCAGCTGACTCATTTGGTCTCTTTTGACTATCTATTTAAAAATATTCAGTCTTGCCTCTATTAGGGTTTCACAACAAGCTGCCCTCATGCAAACAGGCTTGGTCCCTTCGCAAAGTCAGAACTGTAGGAAAGAACAAGGGGCTGCTCAGAGCTGTAACACAGAACAAGGGGCTGTCAGGGCTGCAGGCTCACGCTTTTGCTCAGTGACACCACTGGCAGGTGATGCAGCTGTTCCCATGGGCGCAGGATCCGGCCCTGGGATAAATAACTGTGGCCACAAATGGGCCATCTCAATAGAGCTAGGACAGCCTCAAACCTTTATTTTCGTTGTTCCAGCTGGCATTTCAAAACCTAGCATTATATAAGTAATTACCATAGGACTAAGCCACAGGAGAACTTTAAGTAATCTTTTATAGCTTCCCCTTGGGGTGGAAATAAAGAGCAACAGCATCGGTGCAGAACATGAAAACTGCCACCAAAGGATGAGGCAACAAAAGCTGGCACTGGATTCCCGAGACGCCTCGGTAGGTGTTGGGATGGAGACCGGCCGGTTCGCGTTGGCTTCGGGGGGACCAGCCGGTGCACAGCACCGCTGGAACAAACCCACCCGTGAGGCCAAGGCACCCGGGTGTCCCAGCCGTGCACCCCGCGCAGGGACACCCCGCGTTCCCCTCCCTTCTCCAGGCCGCCGGGCGGCCCGGCCCGCGGCACAGAGCCAGCCAGGCCCCGGCACCCGCCGCTCTCCCACCCGCTTCCCGGGGGGCCGGGGCGATGCTGAAGCCCCCGCTCCCGACAGCCCCTCTCCAGCACATCCCCAAACTCCAGACCCCCAAAACCCCTCACACCGCCCGCTCACCGCCCCTCTCAGCCAGGCCTTGCCGCCCCGGAAGTGATTCCCGCCGGGCAGGAAATGCACCCACCCCTCCCTAGCAACCACCCGGGGCGCCGCGTTGCTAAGGGCGGCCTGCGACCTGTGTACCCAGGCGGGCGGGAGAGCTCCGGTGCCGGGAGGGCTCCGCTGCTTGGCTCCTCCCGAAAGGCCCGTGCGGCCACTCGGCTTCACGCTGCCGCGGGCCCCGGCCCGGCTGTGGGTGCCGACCCTCCGGTGGGGCCCTACGGCCAGGCCAGTGTCGCCCCTTCTGGCAGCGAAGCCCTCGGGCCTCTACACCTCAAGTTTAATGTACTCACCCCCTAAATCAGTATGAGCATTTTAATCCCCACCATCAATAGCGTGGCCTTTCAGTCCTGGTGGGTTCCTCTTTATCTGTGAGGTTTTGATCAGCTCCCCTGAAGTGCTCTGGCAGCAACAATTAAGATGCACACATCTGGCTCTGCTCTTGCTGGGGATTTTTTATTATTATTTTTAATGTCTCGATTCAGTATCCAGCTCTGAAATTGAGATGTCTTGATAAGATGACCTACAAAGGGGAAAATGGCTTGTGGTTTGTTTTGCTCTTTTGTGGTATTTAAAGAATCCGATTTGTTTTGCCCTTTTCCTAACACTAAAATATCAGCACCAGGTTAGTTTTGCTGCAGAGCTTTTTTATCAGACAGTCTAAATACTTTGGGGAAAACTTAATCAGTTACTTATCTACTAGGGAAGTAAGGTATGGCATTTGTAATAAAAGGATTTTCTAGGCTGCTACCAAGCATTTGAATTAAATGGGTATTAATGAAAACAATTTCAAAGGTTTTGAGCAACTTATTAAAAACCTCTCATCTTTTTTACTGCAGAAGACTTTACGGACAACAGGAGAACGCACATGGCTGTGAGCTGTAGAGGCCAGAGACACTTGTACAAAGAAGTTCCTCTAGGATAGAGACCCTAAGAAAAAAAGTATTCTTCAATAATTACGAGACCTTTTAGTGCCCTTGGTGAGTGGCTGTACTGGCCCTGGGATAAAACCAGAGCCCAGGAAAGGCAGCAAATTCTGCCCTTTCAGCTCCCGAACATGGACTATTTAGGACACAAAAACACCGAGGAGGGAGAAATAATTCTTGTGAATGTCAGGCCAGATCCTATCAGTGTGGATTAAACGGCCAGATTAAATTCTTCCCAGTATTACCAGTGCGCTGAATTTGGTGCTGCTGCTGCCGCAGGCTCTGATCCTCCCAGTTTGGAGTTTGCAGGCAAAGGGTAAAGAAAATACACACTTTGATTGCAACCGATACTGTCCAGTTTCTTCCTCCTCCTCATCTCCCCCAACAGAAATGGCTTTACTATTTATTCTCAGTAAAATAGGCAGGTGGGGGATGGCCAGTTTCCCCCGAGACCAGCAGACACTGTCAGAGCGAAGCCAGGCTCTGCCCTGGGGACACTCAGGTTTGAACCGCAAGCAGGTGGTGCCATCAGCTCGCTCTGGCTGCTGCTTTCCACAACATCCACCCAGCCCTTCAGCTGGCTGTGGAACAGTAAAAAAGGAAGCTATTTCTAAAAAAGCCACAAAAACCAAACCAAAACCAACAACAAACCCAAACACCTACGAGATGTGAGTGGGTTTCAAAGCTACAATGGGTTCAACAAGCGGAAATGGCAATTTTGTCAGCACCCAATTCTAAGTAGAGACAGAGCTCAAGCACGAAGTCTCTCTCCAAATCCTCCTCAGCCTTTTTAGTTCTTTCTACATTTCTTCTTTGGTTTGCATTGTAGTATTTCCTGCATGTCTTTTGCAGTGAGAACTATCTAATACCATTCTTTGTATGTGTACTATACCCCTGTGCACAGAGGTCTTCTCATCCTCAGGTTGCATATTATAATTGAGCCAGGAAAATATTAGTAATAAGTGCTTTCATTTCTCAGCCCTTACTGAAAACATGACCTTCCTCATTCAAATACTTCATTCAAACTCTGTTTTTTATCAGAAGCTTTCAAAGCACTTTCCCAAGGTGAGCAGTAACAGCAGCGTTTGGAATCTGAGGGGAAACCGAGTCACAGAAAATAGGGGTGTCATTGGGGCCATCACCCAAGCCCTCTGAGCAGAGGGTGGGTGTTTGCGGACCCTTTTCCTACACTGCCCTCTCCCTCCCAGAGTAGGAAGCTCTCAGTGCTTCCAAAAATCGTTGATTCTGGCTGTAACGTGCTGCGTAACCTACAGCCAAGGCTCCTTTCCAAACTGAGAGTGCTAAAACCAAAGCCGAACTCCTTACTTATTGAGATTCACTGCTGGCATCCAAGCTCTGACTGCCTGGGTTGGAAAAGTAAGAAGGTGGTATGTAGAGAACTGTAAATTCAAGAAGCGATGACTCCCAAGCCTACAGCTGAGTGCACCATGCTGACATCTGGCTGAAACTCTTGGCAGTTCACTTGGGTGACGCTGAAAAGCCCCAGCAGCTCTGCTGGGAGATAAACAGCCAGACGGGTCCGGGCGCTGGCAGCAGATCTGCCCATGGAGCTCATCGGGCCTCCTGACAGACACTTCTCGCAGGCTGCTGCCATTTGTTCTCTTGTAGTCTCAGTGATACGTTAATGTTTGAAGAAGAAGTTGGCTTTTCAAGCAGGCTTTTAACTCTATGAGACAGTCCCTTCTGACAGCACTTCTTGCACATTTTGAATTACTGATTTGTCTATTTTAATCTGATCCCTTGCTTCAGACTCATCCTCATAGTGCAAACTTTGCTCTCATCCAGAAGAACGCCTTCCTTGAGATTATTTTGATAAATGATTGTTTTCAGCTTCCTACCAATCTGAACTCCTCAAGGGAAAATTCTCGCCAGGAAATCTATTCACGTTCAAAAGATTGAATCTGGAGGATCTGAAGATCCAAATCCCAGCACTTTATCCTTCCAAGGTGGAGAAACCAAGTCTTGTATAATTTTCTAATGGCAAGTCTCACCCCACCTGCTGGGTTTAAATTTGGGATCCTCTGCTTCTACCTTAGAAGAAACTGGCATCACAAGCCAAATCTTGTCTTTCTCGTCTCATATTTATTTGCTTGCCTTCCACATTTTTCCAAATAACTTAGGAATGGAAGTTACCATGTATGCATCAGTAACAGACAATGTAATTAAATAACTGATGATTAACTTACTTATAAATGTGCCTTAAGTTCTGCTACTTGGAATAAGACATTTGAAGCAAAATGTGTCCCATCCTGCTTCTAAGATGGCAAACCTAGGCAAAAAAAATAACTTCTAATCTTAGGCAGTTTTGTTTAATTTAGCATTACGGCATTTGCCATAAGTTTGTCACCACCACATCTGCTAAGGAGCAGGGAGGATTGGAGAAAAGCTTTTGATAGCTGAGAATACAGAGTGGGTTTTTTTTGCCATTTGATGAGTTACTTTATTCTGTCATTAGTTTCAACCTCGCAAGGTGAGCAGGACCATTTCACATGCTGCTCAGCTTATCTGACACTGTATGTTGCGCAGCTGGAATAGACAGAAGCAATTTTTTAAGGCATGGCATGGAGACCGGAGGAGGTAAAGCTAAGAGGAAATCAATATCTGGGAAATTGCTGCAGGATCCTAGCGCCGTGTCCTTTGTCAGCGAAGGACTGATGCTGAAAGAGAACGAGCAGGCATGCGCTTCACCCAGGGATGCTGGGGAGGTGAGGTCTGTGGGAATGTCACTCTGAAATGGGCACTTAGAGCTGCAGAAGGTACCTCTGGCAGCTTGTACCTGGCTGTAGGCTCCATGGGGCTTGCGCTGGTCTAGGCTTGGCTTTAGGGGGCAAATGGACAGTGATCCACTGCGCACTGCTAACCTGAAGCGATGATCTGGGGGAAGTAATTTGAGTGTGACACTCCTCATGTTCTGGGAGCCAGAGGATGCTGACAGCGCTAGCGGGGGTAGGGAGGAAAGGAGGGGAGAAACTGGGAAGGTTCTAGGGACAAACCAAGAGAGATTCTAAAGAGAAAAAGCTGTTCATTTTGCAAAACAAGTTTGTAATTTGTTGTGCCAAATTATTATTGATACTACCCCTAAAATGAAGTTCCCATGACGAATGCTATCACATCTAGTACCCTCAGACTTTGAATGCCACCAAACTGCAGCCCCCGTGCAGGGGGCACCAGCCCTATCTGCGTGACCACCTCACTGACAAAAATGACCACCAGAGCAAAGACCATAGTTGCCAGCTCAAATACACACTGCAACATGGATGGATGCAAAACTGGCTCCAAGCAAGACTGGATCCTGTCACAGTCTGCAGCATCTTTCTCCAGAGATGTCAGCAGACATGGTGGGACTAGGCAGCCGTGGGGATCACGGCATTTCTGTTGCAGGGGAAGCAGCCACAATAGCCAAAGTGACAGCTCAAGAGTCTGGTGGAAGAGCACCACAAAAACCCCCTCTAAGTCCTGGGGAGATATGAAGGTTTTGACTAAAGCTGAGACAGGAAATCCTGGGGACAGAAAAGCTGGTGTATTTGTGCTATTTCAGAACTCCTAAGCTGTATACACCCAACAGAGCCTGGAGGGTTTTAGACATTTCTGCTGCCTCCAGCAATTAATTTGAAGTCATAAGGAGAGCTTGTTGTAGTGTGAGTCTTGCTGGGTCCAGCTGTGCGTGACAGGAACCCAACGCAGGCAGCGCAGGGAAACCCCTAGGACGATGGAGATTTATACAGACTGCTTTGAAAGCAGCTCACTTGAGATATGAACGTGGATCACAGCCCTCCTAATCCCAGCTGGCCAGCAGGCAGCTATAAACAAGTCAATTATAGACTGATTCCCCTTGATCTCAGAGATATTGCCTGGTATCTTACAGCAGCCAGGCAGATAAAGAATTAGCTCAAAACCACACCATAGGATAATACCTGGAAATAGCGTTGGCTCCTGACTGGTCTAACATCATGGTCTGATTCACCTGTTCAGCCAGCGTAGCACCAAGAGAGGGCAAGAAAAATAAGTCATGCTGAAAAATTGGTGCAACCAGCCTCACACATGACAGAATACAAACAGATTGTTGCAAAAACGCAAAAAATCCCTTTCCAGTTTGCAGCTGTGTGCACCAGTAAAGAGGTTTTGGAAAACCTGCACTGTGCTGCCCTGAAATCCCTTTCTCTAGTGTTCAGGAGTAGATGATACACATGATATACCTGCCTGGTTTGCACGGCAGCTCGTCTCCCCATGAACAGGTTTGCGCTGTTTCTTTTCACAACTGGAGGAAGGCAGTAGTTCTTGCTTCTCTTCATGTTGTTGCTTTGTTTCTGGATCACAGCAGAAGGCCCCTGGTCAGCTGCTCAGCTCAGGGTCAGCTCAGGCTCCTGCTTTGGTCTGATCAATCCTTTTTCATTATTTCTCTGTGAAGTAGCCTGGTCCTGATTTAACAGCAAAGGGAACGTGAGCCCTCGGAGCACTGAAAGCAGGGAGAGCCCAAGCACATTGCTGCACATCTGTCTAGATATACAGCAGTGGTTATTTAACACCAGAACACCTGGCGTGCACAGCTCACTCAGGCCTTCCCGACTGTTGGGTTACTGCTTACCGAGAACCCACAGTTCGGAAGGAGGACATCACTGCTTTGCTTACAGTGTTGACTTCTCACCTTGGCAAGAAGCAAAGGGGTGACAGCAGAGAGTCAGACCCGCACTGAACGCTTCCAACGCCCCGCACACGCAGGCACCCGCGAGCACACGAGTTGCTCTGTCCTTCCCTGCAATCCATCGCTGCCACCGACAGCTGCGACGAGCACTCGGGTTCGAGGTGAAGGTATTTCTGCAGCAGGCAGACATGAGTCATCTCACCTGCTGAAACTTCTTCCTAGCACCGAGTCACACAAAGCCCTTGGACAGAAATGTCTGGGTCCCCATCAATTCTGGGCATTGTAAATTCAATACTAAAAATCTGGCAGGTGGAGCTCATGCCGGCACCTCATTTTTAAGTTCTCTGAACTGTCCTTGGCTTCTTGGCGCCAAGGCTATGTGTTCTTTTTAATGGGGCTTTCAGAAACCTTGTTCCAGGGATGCAAACAGCTGCCAGCGCACGCAGCACCCCAGGGAAGCCCCTTTGCCTTTATGCAGAGCACATGAACAGAGCGGGGCTCTCCAGCTGCTCTGTGTGCCTGACATGGAGCTGTGATGTTTGTGAGGGACTAAAGCACGAACTGCCCCGCTAGCGTGAGCAGGTGTGAGTAACAAAGGAGCAGAAGGACAAGGAAGAAAAGGCTGATAATGAAAGAAAAAGTGACAAAAAGATAAACCCTCCCAAGCAGACAGTGTGAGAAAGTATTAATGATTCACTCTCATTGTGGAGTAGGAGGAAAAAATGCAATCGCAGAGGGAAAGAGAAGTTTAACTTGCAAAGCAAATTTGTCATTCGCTCTGCCAGATTATTGTCGTTATTATTTGCTCTTCGCTCTTTGAATGATAAAGAGAAAGCATGCAAACGACTCTTGACTACAGGCATAACCCTCTCCCCGCAACCTCCCTTTCCACACACAAAAAAGAGGATGCTAAACACAGCCTTTGAAATTGAGGAGGATAATTGATTCTGTGACGTGCAGAAGCCCACAGGACTCCCGGGGGAGCACAGGTATAAAAGGGGGAGGAGATGCACCTCCCTGGCAGCCAGGGGACAGCCGGGGGCACATCCAAGTGTCCTCCCGCACCCAGCGGGGCTCGCAGGAACAGCCCTAGAGAAGAAGTTTTATTCACAACAGGGGAAGGAAACACCTGAGCAGGAGCCGATCTAGGAAGAGCTCATTCTCCAAGGGAACGGTGAGTCTCTGCATGTGCATTTAAGGATTTCATCTATTTAGAAATTAGCTTTGCCAGGTACAATATCCTTTGTACCATACAAGATTTTTTTTGGTAACAAGTTATAGAAGGGAAAAAATAATTGAGCTATAGGATAAGTGTAAATCAATAGAATGCTACTACAGATGAGCCTTGTAAAAACATGTTAGACATTTACTAGCTGTAGCACAGTTTTCATCTTTTGCTGTATTGATGCGAGTTCCTTTTACCCTGCAAAATGAATGCTATTTTACTGGCCCATCAATAAAACTGTTCGAGCCAAACCAAACTGTGAGGAGAAATGCAACAGCGTGTTACAGATAACGTGAAGCCAGCTACAGCAAGGCAGAGTAAGGCACTTGAAAGGACTTCTGCTTTTCTAATGTAGCATTTCATAGTATAAAACTCCGAACTTTATAAAACCACAGGCGCAGGAAAAGCTTCGTTTCATCTACGCAGAGATATTTTTAAGACTGATCAGGTTAAGGTTTCAGAAACAGTAAGAGATGGTTACCCTGTCTCTCCCGTCATTGTCACAACGCTGCTGTTAGCGTTGCACAGGATGGAACGAAGCTATTACGCTTTATCTGCTGGAACAGTGCTAAAAGCTCTTCAACTTAAGGGGAATTTATTTATTAATCATTTTTTTCACATGCTGCCAGAGTGGAAAGTAAGGTGTCCCTTGCCTCAGGAGAATTTTGAGGGTGACAAGAGCTGCCAAGCTGCCTGTATGCAGGGTGACACTTCAGTCCCTTGGCTTCTTCTCTGTAATAGCAGATGCTTTGGGGAAGGGTGCAGGGCTTTCATTTCAGGCTCCTTCCCAAGGGAAAAAGGGAGACAGAAATAGTCCAGAATCAGACTGCAGTGAAGGGAGAGAAGACAGAGCAAGACAGGGGAAGACAGACAAAGCTAGGAACTAAAACAAAACAAAAACCCCAACGAACGAAGACAAAACCAAAACCAACCAACACAAAGAAACCAACAGCAGAGAAGAAAAAAAAATTCTCAAAGGGATAAAAAGTGATTTTGGAAGAAAACCCAGCATGCAAGGAAGAGAAACCAGGTACAGAAAGGAAGTGGCAATCAGGGCTGTATCCTAGGAGGAAAAAAAGGGAAGCAGACAACACTGGACTAGGTTTTCTTTTCAGTTACATTGATATTTCACTTCTCTGGTCACACAGCAGCTTTCCCATTACTGATTAAATCTCGTGATTGGCACTTTCTGTAGATGCCAGTGCCAGTCTCCTGGTAGCCCCTGGCAGATGCTTTAGATCACTTCTGTCTAGAAAGAGATCTGGTTCGGGATTTGTCTTGGAGACATTGAGGGGGGAGAGGCCCAGAGAGGCAAGCTTCTTCAAGTTCAAATGAAAAAACAAACAAACCCAACAAAATAAACCCCAAAACCAGGAAGTTTGCCCTAAAGCCAGGAGCCCTTTAAGTCTCTCTCAAAGTCACTCTGCTGCTTCTGAGCATTTCTTGGCTCTCTGAGGGGGCAAAGTGGAAACAGGGACTGGGCTGAGAACGAGTTTGTGGTAAGAAACCCCATTTCTTAGTGCACCACTTTGCCCATGTCTGGCCATGCCATTCTGACACCGCCACTGATTCTGTTATTAAGTCCCACGGTATCAAGATGAGACCCACTTTGCAGGAGCACCAGCCCTCACTGAGCCTTCCCCCCGTGCAGAAGAGCGGGCAGCTCTGTCCCAGCAGAAAAACAGAGCCCAGCGCTGATGATTCCATCAGAACAGGCTCCCCCGCCACCACCAGTGACACCCACCGCTGGGGAAATTAGAAGCCTAACCAAAATCCTTCCATTGGGAAACTGCTCTTTTTGCAGGAATGTATTGTTATACATTTGAAAGTGGTTTGTTGTGGGTTTTTTTTTTTTTAAAGTAAAATTCTAAAGTGTTTTTTTCGTCTTACGGAGATCAAACATCTTTCTGCTCTTTTACTGTGTAAAATAAGACAGGGAAACTTGATGTTTTACAGACTTCTATTCACATTCTTACGGCACCTTTCTTGAGCAAAACATCAATCGCTTTCAATCAAAACTCTGAAAGAGCCTTCCCTGCAATACCTTCCCACTGTCCCTTGCTTTCAACGACAAAAGCATCGTGTTCGGCTCCGAGGGTGTGCGACCTCAGACAACTCTGTCCTGACTCATTCGCAGCCCTTCAGCCAGCCCTGAAGCACCACAGCGTCTGTCTGTTTGTCAGAGGACAGACACACAGCACCCAGCTCCTCCTCACCTTCCACAAGGGCCGGTGCTCAGAGCCACACAGGCACCTCTGGCGCAGGAATTTTACATGGATTTCCATTTCTCCCTGATATGTGGACAGGCAGCAAGACAGCCCAGGCAGTTGTTATGTGGGGACCTGTGCCTTACAGCCCTGTGACAGGTCACACGTCCCCAGGAGAGGTCACAGGTGGTCCCACACAGACAGCAAGTCTGCTTTAGGCAGTCCTGGCTATTATAACTGCTGCTCTCCAGCACCGCAGCACTCTCACACTGCTATTTACAGACCCTGCAGTGGTCCCTGGGGCTCAGCCCAGCCCAACAATCTCTCCTTCAACCACAGTGCGGGGACAGGTCACAATAAGGGGCTCCCACAGTGCAAAACCCTGCCCACCAGCCCTGCATCCCGACGCAGGGGAGGGACCAGCTCCTTGAGGGGTCACATAAGCCACCGCATCCAGGAATCACATGCTCCAGCAAAGACTTCACCACATCAAGACATCTCTGCATTGGGAAACACCACAATCACAAACACAGGGACGTGTTTCCAGTCCCTTTGTGCCGATAAATGAGCAGGGGCAACAAAACCACAAAGGTTGGCCTCCCCTCCTGGCCCTGAGCATCTCGCTGCCGCTGACTCAGACTCCTCTGCATTCCAGGTGTCCCCAAAGGGTGGAAGATGCTGGATAAGGCCACCCTGGTCCTGTTCCTGCATTTAGTCGCATGCTCCATCTCCTCTCCTCTCCACCCGGCTCTCAGGTAAGCTGCTCAGTGTTTTATCCAGGCTGCCTCATCTCTTACCTTGTGCAAAATAAACACGTGCCAAATTAAGGTTGCCAGCACTGCCAAAAGCCAGATGAGCTGTATGTGCACCGGTAAGCCTTCTCCTTTACCCTGGCTTGATTTTTTGGGTACACTGCTAGCCTAAGGGTGGTTTCCAATGAAGGCAGGCACCTGACATGGAGTATTTCAGCCCAAACAGTTGGTTTTAGAATTGAATGCTGGGTCCTATAAAAGGAAATCTGGCAATCTCCAGAGCAGCCAGCACCTCCAGCTCCATCACTGATTAAAATTTGTGCCTGCAGGCCACCTGCACTGAAACCAGAACTGCAGATACTCTAGTACACAAACTTAACAGCTGCCTATTAATATTTCAAGGATTTCCTTGCTGACTGTTAGAAACTGTAATATTACTTCCTACCACTACAAATCAATGGAAGCATAAAATTGAGAATTGGGTTCTATAACCACAGATTTGGAATGTTCCATAGAAAATGCTTTAGCCTTGTATCAAAGCCATGGCATAACGATACCAGTATTGCTCGAATTTTGCTCAAGGATGCTGGGAGCTCAGGGAAGGGGGGAAGTGTGTTTGGGACAGCCCTATCTATCATATTTGCTGAAATAGCTTCAGGGTGGTTTCCCGCTGGGGAGAGTGACAGACACCACTTGTGTTCCTGATGAGAGGGGGATGGAGACAGCAGCAGCCAAGAGGACTGATCCCCGGCTGGCAGCTGAGCACGTCTCACACTTGGCCTTGGGTTTGTCTGGCAGGCACAGCCCAGGGCCCGTTGCTGGCCAGGCCGTGAACTTCCAGCTCCAGCACAGCAACCCATCGCAGAGCCACAACCCCTCAGAGGAACAGGACAAGGAGGGTTTGTTAACAGACCCCGCTGAGAAAAGGTTTGTACCTCATCTCTCAGCCCCACCGCAGCAAGAGTACACTGGTTATGATCTTCCTCAGCCCAGGAACAGACCAGCAGGTCAGTCCCACCAGCACCACAAAGTCCAGGCTGCAGGGAGAGAACCCAGCTGAGCCCTGCAGCTGGAGCAGAAGGCTGGGACTGTGCCAGCTCCCACCATCACCCATGTCCAGGGCCACGTCCCACTGTCCCCCAGCAGCAGGGATGCACTAACAGGGTCACAGGCCCAGCGCTCCTGCAGTGAACATCATTTCCCACCGAGCTCTGGGAATCCACCTGTACAGTTGTTAGAACCTCTCCTCTCCAGCCCTGCCAGGGGTGGAGGATGGTTATTTCTGTCTGAAGCACAGAGGACTCATCCTTACAGCAGCTGGACCAGCCAAGTGGCTCGTGCTTTTGCAGATCCATGGATTTTCGGGAGCCTGGGTCTAGCCACAGGCTAGAGACTTGCTGGAGGTTCCTGCCACCCTGTCCCAGCCACAGCCCTCCCAGGAGGTGACGGTGCTGCTGCAGGGCACAGGGATGTCCCAGCTCTGCCCTCTCCCAGCCTGTGGTTCTCCTCCTCCTTCCACTGGTTCTCTGACCTCACCTTTGGTTTGCAGGTGCTTCACCTTGCTTGTTTTGGTGTGGATACTGATGAACAGACATTTTATTCTGCCTGCTGCCTTGTCAGGACTGAGCTCCCTCAAATCCTTTTACCCTCCAACACTAATATATTCCAATACCAAAAGGCTTTTGCTGTGGTTACCTGTCCCTGAGCTCAGCAGTACTACATCTTGGTGCATTTTGACATCTGAAACACCCATTTCTTATCTAGAAGGTTCACTCCTACCTCAAAGCCCACACCTTGTGCTTGTCTTTCAGCCCTAGGATGGAGCGTCACGCTGATGCCATATTCACTGACAACTACCGGAAATTCCTGGGGCAGATTTCTGCCCGCAAATTCTTGCAGACCATCATCGGCAAGAGGCTCGGGTAAGCCACAGCCCTTTGCATGTTTTGCCTGTTAAACTGGGCAGTTTCTTTCAAGCATGTAGCAGAAACAGCTGCCTTCCACTGCAACAGGAACCACCTCTCCTGCTGCTCCACATCCCAAAGAGCATCCTGCATCCCTTTGTCTTGGGTCCCCCTAATCACAAATATCATTAAGCAGCCTAATTAATCCTTTCCTCCAAGGCTATAAGTGTGAGATCAGCTGAGAGCTATACTATAATATCAACAAGCAATAATATTTGCAAATGATAGTTGCAATTATCATTCACTGGTAGGAAACAGCTATCCCCAGCCTGGTTTGAACACAAAAAACAGCCTCTCCACTACCACCCCGGTAGCTTTGGCTACACAGATCAGTAACTGCCACTACTTAAGGCCAACCAGTCAGATGCAAGCCAGCTCCAATCCCTCTTTTAACACAGGAGCAAATACAGCTGACCAATTTCTTATTGAAATTAAGCAGAATAGCCCTGGCTCAGACCCAGCAGGTTCCCTTACTGTTCGGCCAAACTTTGAGCAAGGGACTAAAAAGCATCTCTGGAACAAAGATATTTCTCATCATCATGTAACAGAAGCAGCGAGAGCAGCCCAGGAGAGGGGGTGCATGGGTTCCTGACAAGGCGCCAGTCTGACAGCATCCTGATGGACAGCCGCTACCACCAACAGATGGTCCTGCGGGACTTCCTGGGAGCCATCCTGCACAACCAGAGGTAGGTGGGAATCAGTTCATTATCTGCTCACCGCAGGAATAAGACAAGGTGCTTACTGCTGTCTGGATTCCAGATGCGAAGCTGCTGGATTAAGTATCATTTTGCCGATACACTTGGAGAAAGAATAAAGCTCTTAACTGACCCCATAACCCGGCCCCCTCCCTTATGTGGGCAAGTAGGTGCAGATAAAGAACAGCCTGTCCTGGGCCAGCCCACACCGCACACTCTAGTACATCACTCTCTTGTCTTCTCAACTCCATGATTCAGTAAAATAGTCATGCAAAAAAATTTCTCTCTCAACCCATTATGCCATCATGGTCCTATTCTCTTCTTTCTCAGGCCTCAGGACATCAACAGCAGTAGGTTAGAAGGCTTTCCCGGCACCCTAGCTAAGCTCATGTAAATATTTCTCCCGTTTTCATCTCCTCATGCTCTGGTGAGTACCATTCCCTGCTCAATTCTGTACACAACACATTGCTTCTGCACTGCTTGAGCAGTTTGAAGGTTCTCCTTCAAGCTAAGTCCCACTGCTGGCCATGAAAAAGGGTGCTTGCTGCAATTTAAGGGGCAAACACTCCCTATCAGTTTTCAGGTACCTAAAATCTCGTTAGTCTGAACAAACAGGCCATGAGGGCTGCGAAGCCACACGTGGATGTCTGGGAACAGGCCTGCAGCAACCAAAAGTGACCTGGAGACTGTGTGCCCCAGTGTTAAGCTAGGCTTAAGGCAGACAAAAAATCTTCCTGCAGGAGCAGAACTTGCCTCTAGATCCCTGGGATATTTCAGGTTTTCCCTGCACTGAATAGGATAGGAAGTGTTACTGTTTTCTGTAACCCTCATTCCTGAAAGTAGTAACCTGGAACTTAAATATGCTCTAAATCTTGCAAACCTTGGCGAACTGAGAGCCAGCAGACAGTTCATCCTTGGGAACAGCTTCACTTGTACAAATGTCAGTTGTCCTCTTTGGAGCACCCTCATCTCACTCCTCTGTCCCACAGAAATTCAGCCTGTTCAGGCCTCACCACCACAATATAAAGGGGTATGGAGAGACCTGTGTGCATATAAACAAAAACAGGGCTGGGGAGGTGGGGGAAGATCAAAGCTTTACCCAAAGCGTGCCCATGGATCCAGCTGGGAGAGCACGGCACTTCAGTAGCTCTCTCGCCACGCTTGACTTGGTTACCTTTCCACAAATAAGGTCAGTCAGAAAAAGCCTCCAAATAATGAAAAAAAACCTGTGCGCTAACAAATTTTTCTCATAGTTCTCTTTTCCTCCTGCTTCTATCTAGAGTAATTCAGAGCCCATGGATCTCACTGTACAGTAAGCCCTTCAAAGCAATGAAGACATTCCCCGATGAAAGCAGCTGGAAACTGATGCATACACTCCTCAGACCTGTTTAAAGGAAAGCAGTTCTGATGCACTATTTAATTTACTTCGGTCTTTAAAATTTAATTCCCCTCTCTAAATACTGGTCTGTGCACTGAATCAGAAAAAAAAATACCTCAGTGGTTTAACCTCAGGCTGCTTTACACACAAAGACTAAAACAACCAGTACACTTGTAATCCTGGAGACATATTATCTACTAATTAAGGCTTTCAAATCACAAAGCATAGCAAAATATCTGCCAAATCATCATTCTGTTTGAGAGTCTGATTAATAAACATGAGGCCACCAAAAGGCACCTTCAGGCAACTTAGTAAATTGGTTACAACCTCCTCTAAATAGACGCTGATGGCGCAACCACACACACGCAGCTTGGATCGGGGCGAGGTAAGGCATGAATCCACACGTCCACCACCCACGAGAAGCACCGCTGTGGGCTGGCTCCTCAATACAGAGCCCTGGCAGCAAAACTGAGCTCTGGAAAGCTCAGCTACAGTTCCTGCTCAGCCCTGAGGTGTTCAAACTGAAGCTACAGCTCTGCAAGAGTTAAAGGAGATTCCCGTGCATCAGGTTGGGCTGTCACTGTTTTAATCCAACGTGCCACCCTGTGGCTCTGAACTCCACCATGGCCAGAGTTACAACTGTGTTTCCAAATAAGTTATTAACCCAGCGGACTCACACAGCTACTTCCTTCCTTGTCACCCCAATTCTCCTATTGTTGTGTAATAATTATGTCTTCAGAAATGTAAATAATGTCAGGATGGGGTTTGATTTCCCATCGTTAGCAGGAAATACAGTTGTTCTAAATAAACCTGTCCAACAGCAGGTCAAGATGGCTCTGTGTCTGTTAAGACGTTACTTTCTTGATCCTGGGCCCAGAATGGAAGGTGTCACTCAAACACAGCGAGCAGATGCACCAAGGACGACTAGAGCTGTGCTAATGAAGGTACCAGGTCCAACACCAGTAACTCAAGACCAGGTGGGAAATACAGTGGCATGCAAACATACATTAAGACTTCTTAAATCATCCCTCCTCACACCTGAACAACTCCCCGACAGTCTGCAGCAGAGACCATCTCATGTTTCCTCAGGTGACAATGTCTTAGGACAGCAGGCCTCAGTATGCATGCAAATTTGTTCATATTTGCACCAAACCCCTACAGATTAAATTCTCCCTGTTCAGGTTTTACAGTTCCAGCACTATGAAAAATATTAGTAACTGCCCAGCAGGATGGGAAGCAATGAGGGGATGTTGAGGGGGATCGGTGAAGCTGTGACAGCAGCGAGTGCACCAGTGGGTCACCTGTCACCCTTCCCAGTGACACGTCCACCGTCCTCCTGCTTCATAGCACAGCGGGACACAGGACCCGCGAGAGAAAAACAACCCGAGTAGGTCTGGTTCAAAACGTGATTGTAAACGTTGTTCTGTAGTAACTAATACGCTTGAAGCCATTAGGACTTACTTGCTCCAAGGAAAGAAATTATAAAAAATGAAGCAGCTTCCCAAAGTAGTAAATGTGGTAGCAAAAAAATCAAAATTCTGTTAAGTGGAAGAAAAGCTATATGCAATCTGGTTGTTGTATATAGCATGTATGTATATATGTGTGTTTGTATGTATATACAAACACTAGATTGAATAGTGCAAATAAAATCAAACGACCTATCAGAACCACTTTGGAAAGACCTAAGTCCGCACGATTAAACAGCTGGATGAGTGTAGCTATTGGGAATAACAGGAACTCCTCTGAAAGTTTAGTTTGCACCAAAATAAGGAAACAAACGGTCAGACTCTGTGAGATTAAACATAAAAACCAATACAGTAAGCCAGAAAATGTCTGCAGAATAAAGGCCAAAAGGAAACCTTTCCTAACACATAGCCAAGGAGGCAGAAAATCCATAGCAACACACAGCTGAGAGATAATACATCACAGTAGCACTCCATGGTTTTCTTTTTGCATCTGTGCTCTCCTTGGATAACGTGCCGGAGCTCCACGGGCGCAGGGAAAGCACTGTCCTAATGTGAAGCATCAGCAGAAAACATTAGTTATAAAACAAAGCTGATGAATGAGCAGTAACAAAATAAGAGGCTCAAAAAGAACTCACCAGGGTGAAAAGGAATTCCAGGGTAAATGACTACAAATAGTAGCTTAACTATTTCTTGCTTAAAACTCCTTTAGTCCCAGAGGACTTGAGTGCAGCATGAGATGAGGTTTTTGAAGGAGAGCAGAGGAGGTCAAAGGAGTTCATTAAACCTCTACCGCATCCAGCAAAATGGTCACAATGAACAAATCAAATGGGTCGGAACTATTACAAAGAACAGAAACGGTGAGCTAAGCGCGACCGACTGCAGAGGGGAAGAGGCAAGAGGGGTTTTATGAAGTGCAGTCATGTCTCACACTTACAAAGTTCTTTGGAGGATTTGGCTCCACACCCTTTATCCACATGCTTGCCGGTTGATATAATTTTCTTGGATCTCCAAAAGACATTTGATAAAATTATTTTGCCAAAAGGCCTTTAAAGAAACCAGACTGACACGGGACAAACAGGAGCCAACACAAAGATGCAGGGGAGGGAGCAACTGTTCAGTTTCCCATGTGGAAGTTGCTCATCACGAGTTTCTGGACTTTGGTTATTACTATCAGTGTGTCCTTCAATTAAGCCCAAGTTTGCTCCCTCAACACTGCTTAGAGGTCCTGAAGGTGGTAATTAATCAAGAAATTAGAGCTCAAGTAACTCAAACACGGCCACAGGGAAACCAGCAGATTCCTGGTATTCTGCTTCATAGAACAGTCACAATAACCTCAATCCAACTCCTATTTGGAGTGAAAAGGTTAATCCCAGAGGCTGAAAAGTAAGTGAACTCACTCAATGGACCCACCAAACCTGCCAGCACAGACACAGCCAGCACCATAGCAGGTTCCTCACAAGGTCCAGGCCCCGAGGGCTCCTCCTGCCCCCAGCCCATCCTGCAGGCAGAGAGAACCATCAGCAGAGAAACGCAGAGGACAGCGTCACACAAGGGACAGGCAGGAGTGGGAAGTCCCCCCCAATAAACACGTCCCACTGGGAAAGGACATGAAAGAGCAGGAAGCTTCATGCAGCAATGACTCACACACAAAATTACCCACCAGAAAAAAGCTCTTTTCATTCTCATGTGAGCCCAACCTCCAATCACAGCCTTTGAGACAGCCAAAGAACAAAATTGAAGACCGTTCTTTCCTCTTTATTCACAAATCATTTAGGATGAGGAGAGGGCACCTGGGGAAAGGCAGAACTGCTTTTTCTTCTTCCTCTTTTTCTGAAGGAAATTCAAATGACCTGGGAGAAAAAGGGGGGAGGATCCAGGGAAGAAAGGACTTTCTGGATTCATATGAAAAGTACTCAAGTAGCATGAACACAACGACAAAAATCAGATTTTTAAAAAAGTATTACTGGCACCCTTTTGACTTAGTATAAAAAAAAAAATCTGCTTTGCTTCTTCTGCTCTTTCAGTTATTTATTCACCTCTGTTCTGAAGGCATTTGCTTTGTTTTTCCCCATTTCTTCCATTCTTCTGGTACTAGGGTGTCCTAGAAAGAAAAATCCAAAAATTAACTCTTCCAGGGAATAAAGCACTTCCTTGCACAAGAAAAGTGTCCCCAGATCCCTGAATTCTCTCTCAAAGGAAGTCTGTCAGATAAGCTGCTCAAAGGAAACTTATTGGAATGATAAAACCAGTACTGCAATGGAATGGAGGACTGAATTCAAGGATGGAAATGGTCAGGTAAAATGAAGGTTAATTTCTGGTGCAAAAGGGATGAATTGTAAAGTACAGAACTGAATAAAAAAAGCCAGGCTGAATGCAAAGCCTGCAGGTACCTTAACAGCTCCTCTAGTTTAAACAGGGCAAATCTATCCACTTACGTTCAGTTGGTCCACAGAAGCACAAAGAAAAGACCTTAGGTCCCCAAGATGCAGTAAAGTGACACGGGCACATCTTTTTGGGGTCCTTTTCCCTTCCAAGATGCCAGACGCAGGCACAGCTATGGACGCTCAGCACTTGTTACCACTGTCTAGGGCTGGACTGTCAATACACTCTTAGCTGACATATCTGGGCATCAGAAAACCCAGCAATATGGAAAAATGCTTGTGACTGCACACAGCAGCAAAACCCTAACTTCTGGTTTGCGGATAGTAAGTCATTTGCAAGATCTTCCAGGACTACTCACAGTCAATGGGGAATTAAGGAGTTAAAATACCAGGCTGAGAAACAAAAAACATGCAAGCTGCAGAGAGCACATTTGCCAGGCATCTGTTAACAGGCCACTAAAAAGCTGAAATCCACTGGCCAAAAGCTACAGTAAAAAGCAGTGTCCAGGGACCAGAACAGCACCAGCAAACACAGCCAGAGTGCAGCCAGCACTCAGCTACCAGAACAAGCCACAGCCACCTCCAGTTACTTGTCGTAGCTTGTTCTGTGCTCAAATTACTCATAACGCTGCAGGGAGAGAAGAGGTAGGAACAGGGTGCTTTTCTATGGGACACGGTGCCAAATTCTCCATAGGTAACCTCCATTAAAATCTGCTCTGTGGACAGGAGCTCATACCACAGCACACATCGTTTTTGTGACACAGTCACCCACACTGGCTTTGTTTCACATCACAAAACTGAGCTCTGTTGAACACACTATGTGTGCCTGGAGCACTGGCTATGAACATGAGAGAAAGCAGACGCCTGCGAGATGTACCAGGGCAGCACAGGTATTTCAATCATAGGACTCGTCCCAGATGCTCTTTCCCTTCCCCAAAATAAAACAGTGCACTGAAGGAGAAATGAAGCCACACAAGCACATTCAGAACAGGGCAGCATGCAGAGCGGTGGGCAGTCCTGCCTCCTGCGCCACGGTGGGTGCAGCAAACAGGCACCTTACCTGCTCAGGAGGAAAGGAAACGAAGGGCTTTGCACTGGGAAGTGATAACAGGGACCTACCAGGTGATTGTGTTGGATGGAGGGGGCTGCTGCTGCTGCCTGAGCCACTGTGACCAGCTCGGTTTGATAGGAGGGTGAGCCCTGGATTAGGTTGTTCTCAGCTGAACGAGGTGGTGCTGACCTGGCTCTGCCGCACACAGAGCTCTCGCCACCCCAAGCAAGGACATAATTCAGCAGAGTGCCTGGCAGCTGAATAACCAGAATATTGCAGATGGGGATAGGGAATACCAGCAGCAGGATGGGAACAGCCCAGATATCAGCTGTTTTTATCATGTTATCCTTCAGCCAACATTATTAATAATTTATTTACAGGAACAATACTGCTTAAACTAAGTTTATTTCATCACCTGATAGCTGCTTGGTGCTCAAGACAGCATATTCGCATGTGTTCATATTATCATACAGACTTCAGATGATTAAGGAAATCACACAAAGGCAATTTAGTCTCAGAGGACATGTACGGCTAACATGCAAATCTGCTGCAGTCAAGGTCACCCAAGGACTCATTTAAAGCCCAATAAGCAATGTTGGAAGGAAGCAGCTTCAGCTCAGCTATCTCTTGTACAAGGAGCGAGTGATGAAGTGAAATGAAACAGGCAGCAGGCCCCGGAAAGGCAAATTCCAAAAAGGCCCTTACTTCTAGAAGAGGGGGTCACTAGCAAACCCCCCTTTTACCGCAGCGTTCTATACTTTGCCAACCTACTGCTCTGCTCTGCAGCGATCCTGCCAAAAGGAGAAAGGAAGAAAGGTTGAGAGAAGATAGGAAGGACGAAAGCAGCCCTGCTCCAGCAACTGGAACCAGCGACAGAAACGCAAAAAGCAAAACCAGGCCTTCTGGTAACTTCTGTAAAAAGATGGTTTAGACCATCCCCCTTCCCACCCCCATCAGTGGTCTCCATAGTGGAACAGCAGCTTTACCTCAAAGTGCAATCCAGTTAATTATCACTGCACTTCACCATCTGAGACAGGCTAGCAGCACGTTAACAAGAAGACGTCTTTTTGAACTTTAAAGTCATGTACAAAGGGTTTAACTTTAGCCTACGGCAGAAGTTTCACTTTCAAATTTGCCATTGTAGTTGCAGTTTCATGTCATTTACAGTGAAAGGGCATACTGACACCCCCTGCAGTCTTTTGAATTAGGAACCAACCACCTGCATTTATGCGCTAACAGAAGCCCTGGTTGAGCAAAGACACTTAGAAGTAAGGTTCATTGTATATTTTTTCCCCAAATATGTATCCTAGGTAATCTCTAATTAATAATGATTTTATCATTACTCTTTAAATTAAAAAGGAAACATTATTAAATGACATTACATAGCCCTGCTGGCAACAAAATTCCAGTTGGAACTGTTATGTTAACAAGAGAAAGTGCCACAGTGGAGAGGGCTGGACATCCAAGGGAGCGAGGATGAGAAAGCTGGGAGGATGGTAGCGAAAGGGTTGATTATCATCCTCCCTGCTACAGCCATGCAAGTGGAGAGGTTTTGAAGACAACAAATCAATGCAAAATCCCTGAAAATTACATTCTTGTGGGATTTTTTTTTTTTTCCAGATCTTGTCCTGGTTTTAATAAGGTATAACAAAAAAACTGAGAACCCAGGGATATCTATGTGAGTAGGTATGCAAGGGTAAGTAACTCCTGGTGGTTCAAAATGGGGAAACTAAGAAAAGCATGAGTTTTGCGGCAAAAAAGTTCAATAAAATAATCTTCAAAGCCAAACTCTACATTAGTAAAAAATGGCTAAAATTTAAGTCTCACATGGAAACCCTGTGTGGTGGAAATGAAATCTTGCCACATGTGGGTTTCCCCATGTCTAAGTGTACAAACTTCCACCCCTGGCTTTCTTGGTGTGCCTGATCACTTCAGCAAGTGGCCAACGAGGACCATTCTCTGAGGGAGCAGCCAGCTGTACCTCAGCAAGAGCATCTTGTTGCCCTCGTCAGTTCAATCCCCTACTCTGAAAGTGGGTATGAAAATGAGACCAAGCAGCCCATCCCCACATCAAGAACCGAAAGATCCAAGAACCAAAAGCTGCGTTCATTTCTGTATCGGTCACTGACACACGATAGCATCAATGTGATCTCCTCCCCGCTGATTTTAAAACCAGCTCCCACCAATGTGCCATCCCTGGCTTACCGTTTCACCGCTTTCTGAGCCAGCATCCTGTTGCCTGCCAGGAACGTGACGCCACCCAAAATGGCCAAGTACTTCAGAGTCTGGAACATGTTGAGCTGAGTCCAGTAGACATACATGAGTCCCAACATTGCTATGAAAAAGAAACAGGGCCCACAGCTGAAATTGCATTTCAAAGACCAGGCATTTTGTTATCCTCAGATTGTTATGTTGTACTGCCAGGCCCAAGCATTTGGTTTCTGTCTCATCTCTGAAGCTCTGAAATGGCACATCTAAAGACTATACATTATTGCCGGGAGAAGAAGGCATCTGGGTCTCCATACCGGAGAAAAATGTGACCCTAATGGCTTGTAACACCCTCTTCTTGAAGAATTATGGACATATTATAGGCATTAAGGGCTATTAAAAGGAGGAGGATACTCTGGATTTCAGAGGATATAACCTTTGCACATTTGTAGGAGCTTACAGCTGTATAAAGCTTTCAAGGAAAATGACTTTGATTAATCAACACACTGTCATTTGGGAAAGAGCAGATCCAATGTTCTCCCAACCTGCTATGTTTTTGAAATATTACCAAGGGCACAATAGACAAAAAAAATTGGTCCTGCCAAAGAACAAGAGGAGCTTTCAAGAAAAGATCTAGATGGCAGGCCCACAGGTTTCAATCCCCACAGAAACTCCCTGCTTGCAAAGGATAAACACACAATAAAGAAAGTGTGACCTCCAGAAATAAGAAGTTCTATTAAGTGCAGATAAATGGTGTGTGAGAGGAGCCCAGTAATGACCGCTGTTACAAATTGATGGCCAAAACAGGTTTATCACCATATTAACAGTCATGAAAAGCAGGAAGGCAGATGAAAACAAGAGAACAAATGTTATGCTATTATGTCATTATAGTTAATAGACCACAAGCCCATTAACCACCACGGCTCTCATCTGTAACTCCCAGGTGACGAGGTCAAACAAAGCAGAAAAGCCTCTGACACTTACCAGCATGTCCCATGTGAAAAACAATGGTGCTGGGAGCAAAGCTGAAGTTGGAGATGTTGGCACCTATCTTGATCCACTAAAGGGGAAAGAAACAAAACCTGAGTTACAACGGCTTGTGAACACGAGCTTTTATTATAAACTTCAGTATCTTTGAAGGCTCTTTGCTTTTGCACTGTTGAGTTTCTGCTGCTTCTGATTGGTCAAAGGCAGCTCCTCAATTATCTTTCTTAAAACTGATGAGAGAGTATTGCTCCAAATCTACATTTTCCAGAAAAATAAACATTGCTATTTCTACCAAGCTAAATTAATTCCAATTAAAAAGACAAAAAAAGGTAAAGTTGTCGTTTTGCACTTGGCATATAGATACAAGATGTTTGGTCATAAAAACAACTTCAGATTTGAGTACAAAAGAGAAAGGTGTAAAGGATGGGAAACAGGAGCAGTATCAATGAGATTTTTCACTGAAGCGACATTGACATGTCTATTGTGAACTCCAGAGACCAGCGGACACAACTAAGTGCCAGCTGTAAGAATAGCTCATGGGAAATTACTGCCAAGCAAATGAGTGAGCAGTTTCATGCTCCAAATAAGGAGTAATTTAACTTGACCAGATATTTTATATTGCATTAAGTTCAAAACACTGATCTGATGATACAGTGAGCAGCAGATGTTTCAACTACAGACACACAAATACTAATTATGGCCATAAAAGGGAATCAATCTGATAGGATTAAGTAACAGATTTTGTGATGGATATACTAAGTGCAATGCAGAATCACTGTTTTTTTTCCTGTGGCAGTCTACTGCTAGTTACAACTCAATCTGCCCACTGCTATTCAGCATCTCCAGCAGAAGCACACTGGAGAAACTCACCCTACCTACTTCTACTTGGCAGCAGTGTTTTTCTGTTCTGACTATAAACTCAAAAAAAAGAACAGCTTAGGAAAGAGTCAATACTAGACCAACACTGCACTGATATTTACTAGCTACAACTCCAGTAACGCTGTGAGGGTCATAACAAACCAAGGGTTTTAGTAAGTTCCTAAGTGACTTTGGACTGGACGGGAAGAAATTTTCTTCTTCTGTGGCCCAGTTCACTCACCAGAATGAGCAGCAAAAGCAGAGGGGAGAGAATCAAAGCTGTGAAAGTGTTTGACACCACAGTGGGAGGCCTCTTCTCAGGTTCCCTGAAGAGGTGCTGCAAATCAAAAAATCAAGTCGTAAGTAGGAGTATTCCAACAGAGTGGTTCTCGGCTCCCCAGAGGAACAGTTGTAGTCCTGGTGCCGGTCCCAGACATTCCTCTGGATGATGAGTGTTCCTCTCATGGCAAAGACTGACTCTGTAAAGTGGAGCGTATTCCAGTCTTTGTACATTTGATCTCTTGCACAATCAACTTTTCCTGGCACTCACAGAAGCACTTGTTAGCTTGTCATCAGCACAGGTGGCTGGAATGAAGGAAGAGAAATCTTCAGCAGCACAGAGCTTTCTGTGGTGCTCACCTGCTCAAATTTATGTCTCTGAATCTTCTCAGTGACACTGGTTGCTCTCTCACAGGTAGGACACACAGCTTATCTATTCACACTCCATAGGACTGCAACCCATTTCATTCCATTAAGCAGTAGCTCTGGTCTTCTTCTAACTACATTACTTACACAGTATTTTTTTGTAATGAGAGATTACTTTTCAACAATAAATTGTGACAAGAACAAATAATACTAGTAGGACTAGCCCTCCATCTCTGCACATAATTTTTGGGTTTGACTGTACCTGGATTTCAGGTTTGGGAACAAAGAGGTTCTTGGATTGGACCGTGGATGGTGCATCCTCTTCTGGGAATTTGATCACAACATCAGCCTGAAATGAAATCATGCAGCTTCATGAAGTTTGACCTTAATGTATTCTGAGTTTTATAAATCGTATTCCATTACTGTAGCCTATTTCCTTATTTGTCAATCTACAACTAACATGATTTTAAAGGAAGATAAAGAAAAAGCCACCACATTTAGCAATTTCTCCTAAGCTGAGGTAGTGATGCCATTCACCCATCACTGAACTGGACTCATTTCCAGCACAGCAAGCACAGAAAGGCTAAACTTTGAAGAGCTTGCTGTGAAATTACAATCAATCCCATAAACATTCTGAAGTTTCTCTTCCACCACATGAGGAAATGAATGTTCATTTCAGTCTTGCTTTGATGCTTACTTAAAAACTTCAAATGAACAGCAAACCTCAGAGTCCATAAATGGCCAAATGGATTCTGCTTCACTACAAAGAACAAAGACATTTGAGCATTTTTTCTTTCAAGCCCTCCTGTTAGACTGCCAGTCATCTCAGAACTACATCACCACACTTCCAGCTACATACCACATTCCACAGGATTGGATTTTCCAGAGTGGCGTCTCCAATTATCAAGTAAAGAGTGTAGGTACCAGAGGCAGAGTCAAATTCAGTCTTTCTTTCAGAGGTATCCAGTTCAAACTTGTATACATTCTTGCTGTCTGGTTCTGCAACAAACACCACCTCCTGGCCAGTCTTCTGGTTGTGAAGTCGGACAAAAGTCTGAAAGGAAATATTGTAAAACTTCTGCAATACCTCACAGTGCATTTACAAATGCCAACAAAATAAGAGATTTACCCCCAAATCAAAAACATAACGTCAACAAAAGTTATGAGTATCAACTGGGAGCCTGGGTGTCTAGATCTCCGCAAATCAGAGTTCAATGTCTCTTTGATTCACTGCATTAACACAGGGACAAGACCGTCCAGTGGCTCACTTGGGGTACTGGACAAAACACTGAATGTTACTGGACAGGGTGTATGCAACAGCACACAACAGGGATGCATGCTTTGGTTTTTTTAAATGGAGAAAAAAATAAAATGGTGAAGTCTACATTCAAGGGCTTTTTTAGCAAACAGTCTACATTAAGAAAATCAGAAATCTACTTTTTACAGTGCAGGCTACCTGCACTCAGTTGAGTTAAGTAAGACACAATACCAGAGCCAGATGAGGCTTCACTTAACGTACAGCCAAAACAAACGAACTGAGTCCACTTCCCACCTACCAAGATCAGTGATCCTTCACTGCCCATGTCAGAAACATAAGGCTTCTCTAAACCTATCAAATCTTTTCAAGAGCAGCTGTCACCTCAGATGCTTCAAGATGAAACGTTGCTGTGACACAGGAATGACAAAAGTTTGTTCTAACCTGGTGAGGGATGAGTTCAGCTCCACTGTTCACGTCTATCAGCTGGAAGGATAAAGCAAAATTCTGATGGCTGTCAGCAGTGAACGAGCCCTTGGCTTTGGCTGGGTAAGCTACCCTAGGAGGAAAAACCAAACAGAACAGAGATGATCTTCCCAGAGCAGGCCTGGTGTTCAAACAAACCAAGGCATGCAAGCCTCTCAAGCAGGGTTGCAGTCCACTCAGCATACATGAGCTGTTTTACCGAAAAGTCAGGTGAACCAACATGTCTTTCTCTTCCACCATAAATTTAATAAAAAGAAATGAATGGAATTTTTTAGCAGGATTTTTGTGAGCTACATACCCTGCCCATTTTCAGGCAAAGCACTTTGTTGTAAGGTTCGAAGAACACCAGAAGGAGTTTTTGGTAATACTACACCCCACATTCCATTGAGCCAAGGCCAAGCTACAACCAAAGGTGTGATGGCGGCAGAACACAAAAACCAGACACTCAAACTTCAGCACAGGAAGGCTGCATCAACACACGCACAGCGGGGCCTCAGAGAGGCTGTACAACCTGAACTAAATTCCACGCATTACATTTTGACTGATGTCAGTTAAAAACCAGCTACATTAAGTTCAAGTACACCTGGCAATGGTTCAGCCACATCCCCTAAACACAGTTGCTTCAGAGTATCTCTACTGAAGCCCAAGCACACTAGAAACATTAACACAACTCCTAATGTGCTTTCGCTACACTGAGGTGCCTACAAGGAACAGAAAACTTTGGTTGCCTAGCTTCTGTTATACAGGGTTCCTCTGGTTTAGCTGAAGCAGTTAAACCTCACAGGATCTCCAGTCGAGAGCCAGAGCTGCCCCTTAAAGGATCACAAACACAGAGTTGTTTTACCTGGTTGTTTTTGGCGCAATGCTCTGATCTTTATCCACAGTAGAAAGATCTACATTAGTAATCCCAACTTCCGTGGAAACTTTCACTTTCAGCTGCAATATAACACAACAGAAAATTACTTGGAGCACTCTACATATAGTAATTATAGTCAAGCTCTTCTGTTCTCTTCCCCAAAGAGGGTTTGACACTAAATCAAGGACAGAACCTAACCTGAACAGAAGGATCTACAGCAATTTACCTTTGGGCAAAGCGCCTGCACCTGTCACTAACCCAACCCATTCCCTTCCCCCTGCACGAGCAGCCAGTTCTGAAGACACCAGCTCCTCATCTTGTTGGAGTTTGCTGCCCTTTGGAGAACTGCTTTTAATGAAACAGTCCAACTGTTCAGATCCAACTGATCTTGCTTTTAAACTAGCTATTAAAGATTACACCATACATGATACAACTTCAACCTGCACGTACATATGTCCTCCTGCTCCCTGGATAGCAATGTGAGATGAGCGAGTTCTCCGGATGCAACCAGCTCTGCCTCTGTCAGCTCCTAAAGCCCAACAGGTTTCTGCTGATTTTGTTACCAGCAAGCAAAAGCCACAGCATTCCTGAAGCCCCGCGCTTTGCTCAGCAAGCCTTCCTTCAAGTCACAGCATTTACCATGTTGCAGACAACATGGCCCTGCCATTTATCACTCTCCTTTGTGCTAAGTGCTGTGTAAACCCCGAGCAAAGAATTGGTTTCCTGCCCTCGCCCCAGTCCCAACTCATAGACCATGTGAGCAGTAAACCTCAGTGGCTTTGACTGATTTCAATCCTTCTCTCAAACGTAAGCAGTTACTACAGTCCGTAGTTTTTAATTAGCACATTTGTTCTCACAGCTTGCAAACGCTCCCCTGAAGAATTAAAGTTTCCTTGCCAAGACATTTTTCATCGTATACTACAATCTGTTATTACAGGTTTGCTCATGTGAGCCAGCCCCACACCCTCACCCTGAAAAATAATTCACACAGAACCTGAAGTAAAAACATAAATCAAGCTATTCAGGTCAGACTTCAAACATAACAATCTCAGCAGTTCCTTTACAACAAGAAGAGTAATTTAAAACAGAGATTACACTGAAAATGGATCCATTAACATGTAGACTATTCAGGCTAACCTTGGTTTGTTCCAACATGGGAGCAAAGGAAGATGGACTAATTAAATATTCATTTTAAAAGTTACGTGAAGGCAACTCAGAGCTGCTGCACACAGTCCCCCCAGCTGAACAGAACACAAACATCTCTCAAATATTTTAATGCCAGGAAATGTAGTCTCTGCCTGGAGTAATAACCCTCCAGTTTAGCTCATTACTGTCAAAACCATGGTGCATTAAGGACAATTAATGCTAATAACAGTAAGGAAAAAAAAAAAGCAGCAGCTCCCCCATAACAATGTGTCTTATTAGAAGCGGTTCACACAAAGCCGCCCCAGTGCTAATGCGTTCCTGTCGGTACCTCTGTGTGCCAGCAGCCGGATTCAGCAGCACCAATCAACCCCCTCTGACACCCCCAAGTGCCATTACTACCACAGTGACAACATCAATTTGATAGGCAGAGTAAAGGCTGGCAGTTGTACGTAAGTGTCTTCATCCACTCCAAGCTGACTATGTTGGAAGGCTCCAAAAGCCAATATTAAATAGGTGACTGAGGGCAAAAACTAACCCTGGGAATAGACATCACCAGAGAAAAGTATTCTCAGTTGTTGACACTGGGGTGACCATATGAACATTCACAGAGGCCACATTCTTCTCACTAACAAACTTGAGGAAAAGAAAACTGAGTGTTGACAGAAAGCCCTTCTTTAGAAAGGTGTGGTACTAGCAGCTTTTGCCACCTAAAAAGGGGGTACATATATACGAAATGAAGACTTAATTTGCTTTTGTCACTTTCCGCACTACAAAAGCATCATCATATACAGTTAGGAGATGCCAAAAGACGCCTTTGACTCTTTCCTAGGGCACTAGAACTTATATAAACAGACAACAACAAATGCTCGGCTTCCATACATCAGGTAATCACCTGCTAGCAAAGCCTTGAGATCTACAGGCTCGAATCTTGAATACTCTGAAGAACTAATGTTCTCAGTAATCATTTTTGCACAGCTACTTTGGGCTTCTATATGAACACTTCCCTTTGTTAGCCTTGTTCATATGCTGTCAGATCAGCAAATATTTAAGCAATAAGTTCTGAAGTTTACACAAATCTCTTTTGATCATATATTAATCTGGTTACTGGTCATAATCCTGAGTCAAAATTCAATGTATTACAGAAAAGCATGTGATAAAAATGCCATGGAACTGGCAACATCCTTAACAGATAAAAAGCTGTTTGAGTGAATATGCACAGAAATAAAATGCCATCAGAACGCATACCCACCTCAACTTTGTTAGCAATAAAGCGCTTATCTCCATCAACACTGATAGAAAAGTCATAATAACCACTAGCAGGTTTCACGTTCATGAAGTTCAGCTCAAAAACGTCTCTGTAAGAAAAAAAAAGTAAGATGTAAGTATCCTCTAGTACTCTAACAGCAACCTACAAATAGGTAACATCTTCCTACCAAGAAGTGTCCAATTACTTTAGATTAAGCAGGGAAACCGACAAATGCAGCACAAAACTAAAATGGCTAAGTGCAGCAGGAAGAGAATTCTTCCAAGTGCCTCCGAAGTCAGAAGAACATTGCAATTCCCCATTCCCAGTCAAAAGAAAAAGCAACAGAAATTTATCATCACTACTAAAGGTGCTCAGTCACTCGTTACCAACAAAACACAACTACAGCATTTTGAGTTTTCCATCATACAAACATTTACCTACTGGAAGAACACATAAGGAAAATAAGCCCAACACTGTTTAAATAACACCTATTTGCCTTACAGATGGTAAAATTAAGATTACATTCTTACCCTGCCAGAGTAAATGCTGTCTGTTGCAGAACAGTGGCTTTGCTAGATGCAGACTTGGCATAGTCAAGCCTTACAACAGCTTGAGTCAGTGGCTGGGACATAGCATCGGTCACTTGTAGCTACAAGAGAAAAACAATATCTGTGAAAGCCACTGTCTCAGGAGGAATGCAGGAGCAGAGATGACTGACTACCCCTCTGCGTTACGCACCCAGAGTTCTCCCCTGCCCGTCATCCCAGATTCACCCAGTTCTTTCTAACCTATATAACCAGGAAAGCTGAAGTTTGTAATCAGCAGAGCTGACTTCCGCACAGAGTCTTCTCAAGGTAGCAGCTGGCAAGCCCTGGGTAAGAAGTTCCTAAAAAAACCCTTCATAAAAGCACTAAGACCCCAGATCTACTGGAACCTGAGTCCTGGAGCTAAAAATGAAATACATCACCTTACACAGTCAGCTCCCACCTACAGCTCTAAAGATGGAGCCAAGAGATGAGTTTAGATTTGTGGCTAAGGACTCACCTTGAGTATGGGCTGATGGTGGGACACAGCAGCAGGCCCATCGGGGACAATAATGACAGGCAAGTGGTAGCGGTTCTGGGATAAAGAACCTGCGGCACAAGCAATGCTGAAGGCCTCAGAGAGAGTCTCAAAGTTTTTCTTGCTAAAAATGGCATTCATCAACTGGATAATTTGATCCTGAAAGAGGAAAAGCAAATCACATGTAAGCACCAGCAGCTTACCACAACACTGCAAACTGGTTCAGTGTAACGTTATTAATGAAAACATCATTAATAAAAACTGTTTAACTTCCCATTTGCTTTAAAAACAACTCAAGTTATGAGGTAACACAAAATTAGGTATAATACCTTTTGCATGTCACATTAGCATTCTTATTCTTGGCTGGGAGTTTCCAACCACAACTGCTGCAATTGTGCTGAAAACTTGCAAAACCAGAATCTGGATCCACCCCTTCAAGCTACATGTTTCAGAACGGAAGATACCGTCAGCTCCACCATCCAGGCTGCCTGCAGCTGCAAAAAGACAACTTGGCTCCAGGAGCCGTACAACTGTCTTCACACAGCAGAGAAGGACGAGGCTGGATGTCCTGGCTACCCGCCAAGTTGGGAAGGCCATGGAGCGGTGATGCAAAGCACCATACTGGCTCTGGAAAGAGCCAGCCTAAGCCCATGCAGGCTTATCTCCTTAGGCTCAGCAGTGTCCTGGAGCTAAGAGGATTAGCTTTACAGCAGTACCACCAGGAGCACGGAGCCAGCCTGGGCCCTGGGATGTGCCAAAACCAATTTGTTCTCTCCAAAGTGGAAGCGGGACAGAGTCCCTGAGCTGGTTTGGCAGTTTGACTTGGTAAGGTTGATGTATCTGAGCAACGCTTTGCAGCGTATGCCATATTATTCAGATTCTTCCATTCCTCCCTGCTAGTCTGGAAAGCAGAGCGTTTAGTTGCCTGCACTTTGATCCACGCAAAGGATCGTGGGCTAAATTCTAATCAGAAATGAGAATAATTGAAGACAATCCCAAATAAAGTAATAGGCATGCAATTTAGTAACCTACAAAGAACGCTTTTAAATGAAGTTCACTGCATCTCAAATTTTCACCCTCCTACTTGTATTAACAAGCACCAACATATGTAACTGGAGAAAACATCCAGACAGATACTACAGAACTCCTGCATAGTGCAAATCCTGGAGCATTTTTCATCTATATGGAACGCATGACATAGCTCCAGACCTTGATCAGCAACTGACACTTTCATTACAATTATGAGAACAAAAAAGGAAAGGGAGCTATTATTTCAAATACCACGTTAATTTTTAAAGAGAGTTCTGTGGCATTCTGTAGGCTCTCTCACCATTCACAAGAGATAAAGCTTTAAGACCCCAACAACAGCACTTCTGACAGCACAATTCTGAAACACCACCAAACAATTTTCCTTAATTGGTCTTTCTTTTTTTTTTAAAAACATCATTTGGACGCTGACAGTTTGAATTGTGTGTAGCAGAATCACCACCTCGCAAGTGACACTGAAATTACTTTGCATTAGTCTGTTTGGCAGCAGCGTGGAAGAGCGCCAGGAGTGAACTCAGACGTCTTACACTGGCTTCTGTCTCAACCCCGCCACTTCGGCTGGTGCTTTAGGGAGCTGCCATTCTCAATCAAATGTACATTTAACTCAGTTAACTTGTGGTGGGAAAAAAATATTTAATGGACAGCTTGCAGTAATGGTTTCTAGCTTAATTAAGCTCAAAAGGAATTTCCAACAGTCTTTCATTTTAAACACATTTTTGCACCTGGGTTGCTGTAAATATGAATGTCTCCCTTTTGGGCACCCCAAACTAGGGTGCCTACATTTCCTCACAGGTAAATAACATTTACAAAACACTTTGAAACGCTGGAAAGTCCTAGACAAGTGCCAAAAACCAGGCCAAACTCTGAAACAAGAGGGATTCTTTTCAACAGCTTGTCTCAATAAACAAAACACCCAAGGCCTCATGTGCAATTTCCTTCTGTATATTTGAAAAAGTCAAAAACCAAATCAAATACAGCTTGTGATCCTGAAGGTAGAACTTCCTTCCACATTCTGCTACTTAGCATTCCCTCCAAGATGTTGTTTTTCAATGGATGCTCATTATTTTTTCCAGTACAAACTCTAACGGGTTGTAGTGGCCTCTTGCACTGCACAACAGGGACCAGGAAGATTCTTTTCATGAGCTACAGGGTACAAGGGAGGAGAATACATGTACAGACCTCCTTCATTGTTGGTTCCATTCCCACATGGTCCGACAGCTTATAGGCAGCAGCAACAAACAGTGCAGTAGTCTCGATTCCTTCTTCAAACTGCAGGTAAACTCCACCCAAATCATCCAGGCGAGCAACAAGATCCTGACAGAAAGAGTTGTTAACATTTAAGTTGCATTCTAGTAGATCCACAGAAGTTCATTCCCTTACACCTGTAACCAAGAGTATCTATATAGGATTGCTGAAGTATTTTGCAATAGTTATTCAGAAACAGGAACAAAAATAAACTGGCATTCTTTAATGGATTTAATTATATTTAAAAGTCATGACTTTGTGTCTCAGTCTACTGTGAAACAGGTGAAAGTCCAGAAGGAATATCTGCTTGAAAGGAAGAGCCAAACCAACCCACATCATGCAGAAAATGAATTAGCCAGGTTGGGTTTTTCTTTTGCATTTCAAATTAATACATCTTTCAGTACTACAGAGGTCTAACAAATTCCTCAATAATTAGAGGGCATAGTGTGTTCCTACCTCTATCTCCTCAACAATGCCGCTTAGATCTGCCTGCTGGGACAAGTAAGATGCCGTCTCCAAAGCCTGGATGGTTCTTCAACAAGAACAAACAAAACCAAAAATTTTATAATTTTTCCTTCCTTAAAAGCCAAACATCATTAAAATAAAAGCAACAACAGTTTCTATTCTGAATGAAGTGTAAAACAGCTGTTACCACATTCAGTTGACTCAAGGCAATGAATCTGAAATGATTTAGTGGAAATTTAGAGTTCATTAGGGAACGTCACTTTAGCTACATCAATGCTGCAATAAACTCACATATTCAAAGGCAGAGAAGAAACCAAACTTTGATCCCTGCACAGCACAGATCCCCAGACTTGCTACCGAGGCTTTCAGGAATCCATGTTTTTCATCATTAAAGCAAGTTTTGAAGTTTCCCTTTCTTCTCTAGCTTTTAAGGAGATCTCTCCTTCCACATTAAAATTATTTAATTCTTTGGTGATAAATGCCAAGATTCCTTCTGCTTACTGGCACATTTTTTCCACCTCACAGTAGAGGCATCCCAACCTCCAAACAGGGCTGAGGAAGAACATCAAGTCTATTGCAACCACAAATGACATGGATCCATGGCTGGGTTTAAAGCCAAAAATATGTTGTGAAACTTTTTAAAAGAGGGATGTGCCCTCTTTGCTGGCCATTATTCTTGAAATAAACTGAATACATAAGCTCATTTGCAAAATCACACAGAAAATAGCCCAAAACTGTATTTTGCATTTCCCCAGAGGGACAATAATGAACTGGACAAATACATCAAAGGAAGGCACACCACCTACTCTACTATATTTATATTACAAAAATCAAGTGTCAAAACATTCCTTACTCCAAAATTTAACTGCCTAGATTATAAACATGCAACCGTGAATCATTTCCATCTGAAAGACTTACGCCAGCACACTTTCTTCTTTGCTAAGCCGAGCAGTGAGAGCACTCAGTGCTTCCTGAGATGCTAAAGGGAGGCCAAAGCCACTCAGGGCCCCGACGGCATGGAAGATCTGGGTGATGGAGGAATCCTCACTGACGGCCGCAAGCAGCAGCTCCCTGGTATCGTTTGAAATGGTCACCTGGGGAAGAACACAGGGAACTCACTGATTCACACTTGAAAAAATAAGGCCTTCTGTTTCTTCCTGCAGCAACACACCAGACTGGTGAACTACTACAACCTTTTAGGAAAAAGTCTTTTACCACACATTACCTTTTAGCTTAACTAGTTAAACCCCCAAGTTTTGCTGTCAACTATCAGTTAGTCAGGATAATCCACAGTTCAGATTTATCCAAGTAACCTGCTACTACTTTTCATCTGGAATCACATCATTGTGCAGCAGCTGGTGGTGCTCATGAGAAATGGGGCTTGGATAACGCACCCACAATTCAGTGAGAGTGGGCTGCGTGTGCATCCCTGCAGCTTTTCAACACAGGGTTTACAGCCAAACAGTTTATCAACCACCCAAAGTGTTTTTAACTGACGCAGCTGCTGTGAAATCTATTAAAATGTGCTGGCTTCATTCTTCTTAGCCAGCAATGTTAAAGCAAGAAACATTCCCTCAGAATTACTCTGGATCAAATACTTGCTTTACATCTTCACACTTTACCTTGTATAGACTACTGCTGGACATTTCATAAGTGACTTACCTAAGCTGAAACAGAGTACAACCCAGTACAAGAAAGTAAAAGTACAAGTTATACGTAAAACAAAATCGAGAAAAAGATCAAGGCGAATATTTCCTTGCTAACATCTATCTTCAGAGCTCAGGCTCCAAACTCACCTCGCAGCTGGACAGGAGCCGGATGGACTGTGCCGCATAGAAGAGGGAATCCACGCTGCTGGAGTCCACGTGAGATTTGATGTAACTGCATGCAGCCTGTGAAGAAAAAGAAGTTATCCTATGGCAACAGTCTTGACTGAAGCCACGGAGGAGATTTACATGCAACTCCAAGACAGTTTTGTATACACTACTGTGCATTTTCATCTTGTAAAAAAGCAAGTGAAAGCCCGCTAATATTTGCAATGCAGCACAGCCTAGGACCCCTCAGATCCTATTCTGCTAAGTGCTGCACAGAAAGCAAGGTGTTTCCTACTAAAAGAGGTGAGTGATTTTCACATAAACTCAGCTACAACCAGAATTCAAATTTAAATTGAGAACAATTATAAATCCTATCAAAATAAAAGCACCATATGTATATTTAGAAGGGAAAAATTTCCCATCACAGTGAACAGATACACAGATATTCTGTGGGCAAGCTTTCTTCCCAGCTGTGTATCACCGACAACCACTAATGGATGCAGAACACAGAATATCAAAGCACACAGAAAGAAAACTCGTTTATCCCCATCTTCCCCCGCTGTGCTGCCGCTACCGGCCCCCGGCCCAGCAACGCGCCCTTGTGCCGCGCAACCACCGGCGGCCCCGCCGGGCCCTCCACTGCTCACCTTTTCGTCCGCCACCCGCATCCCCAGACTGCTGAGGCCTACGATGGAGTAGAAGGCGGCCTGCAGGTCGGTGAAGGGCCGCTCCAGCGCCTCCCTCAGCCGGGTCAGGTCGCGGGCGGTGAGGCGGTGGCTGGGGGCCAGGGCCCGGGACCCGCCGAGGAGGAGCAGGAGGCTGAGGGCCGCCCCCAGGCGCAGCCGCAGGCCTGCGGAGAGACAAGCACGTTACCCCGCAGCCCTTCCCGCCGCCCCAAGGGCCCCACCGGCCGCCTCGGCCCCCTCCCCGCCGCAGGCCCGCGTCTCACCCGGCGCCGCCATGATGCCGCCTGCTCCACGGCTCCGCTTCCGCCCTGCGCTCCGCCCCGGACCGCACCACTGCGTCACAAGGTGGGGAGGGAGGGACAGCGTCGCTTGCGAGGGGGCACCGGCCTAACAGGCTCCCGCGGCTGCGGACGCCACAGGAGCTATGAGAAGAATGGAGCGCAGGGGTCGGTCGGAGAGGCGTAGGGAGCCGAGCGGCGGCGGGGCCGCCCGGGAGGAGACAGAGGCGACTCCCCTGGGCGGCGGGAGTGGTACGGACCTTCACGCAGCGGGAGTGGGCGGCCCCTGGCGGAGATGTGGGTTGCGGTGATTGGCCGAGCTGCCAGCGGCGCTTAGCGCGCCGCGGCGCCTTAAAGGGGACGCAGCGCAAAGGTGCGCGGAGCGCTGCGTGCATGATCGTGTTGTGCCATGTCGTGCACTATCACGCCATGTACTGCCATGCCAAGCGGTGGCACGCCATGGAGTGCTGAGTCACACCATATCGTGTGCTGCTGTTCTGTACCATGCTATGACGTGCCATGTGGCGTCCTGCCATGCTGCAGCATTCCATGCCACGCTGTACCTGCTGTGCCATGGGCCTCATACCATGCAGAGCTGTGTCACACCGTGCAAGGCTGTGTATGCCATGCCAGCCCACACCTTTGGGAGTTCCCCACGCTGCTGACCTCAAACCCCCGGTGCACCATTTCCTACCTATCCCACCAGCTCCTGGTGTCTCAGCATCATCCTTGCAGCTGTGGTGGGAAGGTGCTCACACACCAGTGTTCTGCTGGGGCATCAGAAAACCCCTGAACTCACTGGGACTCAACAGAACAGCCGCCAGCCACTGTGGGGCTGCTAATCCACCCGAGATGCAGTTACCTCTGCCACCCACAAGTGACAGGCAGTGGGTGTCAGCCTCTTCTGTCACCCCCCGCAATAACCTCCTGCTCTTAATTACAGCTGACTGCCACAATCAGCTTCTGGCAAAGCCACCTGCTGCTGCTGGCCAAAAATCTCTCTCTTCCCAGCAAAGCAGGGGCAGAAAGGGCATCACCCCACTGGATGTGTCCCCTGGGGGATGGCTGATCTTTGGCAGCCCAGAGTGGGTGTTTCTCATGAGCTGCACTGGTGAGATGCTGGGAGCAGTCCTCTCGCTCCTGACACAGCGTTCGTGATGAGGAGGGAGCTCCCGGGCAGCAGCGAGGCTTCAGGAAGGGTGTTTGCAAGCAAACCAGTAGATCTTTACAACTCAGATTCCTCAATGGAGGCGAGCCAGGTTTAAGGGATCGTTTCTGTGATCCCTGAGTTTAGAGAAGCTTTATATTCCATTTCTTCATTTTCCCCCTTTGTTTCCTCTAAGTACCAAATTTAAAAAGAGACAAAAAGGCCCAGCTCTGCTGTGCAGAAGACAAACCTCTCAGTTAATTAAGCAGTATCTCCCCAGGTGTATAACTCACACCCTCTGTATGCCCTCTGTGTTGATAATTTCAGGTGACTCTTGGGAATGGCCATGGCCACACCATCAGGAACCCCAAGTTCCTGCAGTGAACCAATGCACACATCGATCTGCAGGATGGCTTTGTTCCCCATGAGCCCCTGGGGACAGGCAGGTGTGCCTCCAGGCCCCTGTTCCACGCTCAGCTGTCACACAGGGGACCCAGCAACCTGTGTGTGACAGACACCCGTCCCGCTGCTTGCTGCCCTCCTGGAAGGCCCCAAAATTTGGGGAAAAGGGCTGTGGTTCCTCCTGCAGAGGGCACTGGGAACTTGTGCTTTTTGTTTTCCGGGGAAGATCCCTTTAAGCTGGTGCAGCTCTGGCTCACACACTGTCCCGCCTCTGCTCTCCCAGGTTTTGGGGCATTTGGTGTAATGCGGACAAGGCTCTTGGCCTTGCTGGGGGAAAGCAGGGAGCCGGGGAGCTGCTTGATGTGAAAAGCCACCACTGAGAAGGCAGCCTGCTCCCCGCTCCGCCTGCCACCCCGGCTCCTCCTGCTGTGCCGGAGCCATGACGTGACGTTGGCTCCTTTTTGGGGAACACTGAGGTGGGGTTGGGATGGCTTTGCTGGTGGCTTTATAAGGCCCAGCTGAGACGTGCTGCCCACCAGTGCCAAACCACCTATCTTACCTAAATCCCCCAATTACTGAGCCTGAGCATGTCTGACCACTTCAACATGGGAGATGCTCATGGCCCAGGTGGGTACCTGTATGAGGATGCAGGCACCATCCGTCATGGACGGGCTCAATAGGATGCGGATACAGGCACCATCTGTGCCATGAGCATCTCCCATGCTGAGGATACCCCGTTGCACTGAGTTACTCCGCTCCCATTTTCCCTTGGGTGATCTAGCTCCTCTGAAGTGTGTTCCAAAATCCTGTTGCTGTAGCTTCCCTGGGGGAAGGGAAAAATGCTCCGCATCAGAACGTCTGATTTTGATATTCTGTCCCAGAAAGGGCTTTTGTTTTGCTGAGTTGCATCACCTAACATTTTGCAGTAACCAAAGGACACATTTTGGCCAGCTGTGATAGCATTTCCCATCCCATTGCCGTTCTGGAAGAGAAATGGGGGTGAGAGAAAGAGTGTTTTGCCCCGGGCTGGAGCAAAGCCTTACTAAAATAATCTCAAAATCCCATGTGAGATGGCATTTCTGTTCAAGCTATCAGATTAATCTCTGACCTTGCTCCTGCCCTGTCAGGAGGTGACTGTGCAATCCCCAGGGATGCTGGGGACCTCTCTGACAGGCTGCAGGGTGGCTGACCCACCAGTGTCCTGGGGGAAGGCTCCCCGTGGTCCCCAGAGCCAGCTCCGGTGCCTTCCCCTGGGGCTGGGACATCGAAATGCACCAGCCCAGCCTCGAGAGGAGGCTGGAGACCTGCAGCCGAGCTCTTCTGCTGTGACAGATGGAAATGGGAAGGATTGTTTTTTTACGAGATGAGAGAGAAAAAGCTAAAGGCCACTTGTGCAATTAAGTGCCTTAAATGTGGATTTTATTTCGATGTAATGGGACGGTTATTGCATATAAAATAAGTGCCAGATGGTTGTTAAAACCACATTTACTAAGTTCTAATAACTGTGCGTTTGACCTGTAGCCCATCAAGAGCTGCAATACCTCATTATAAACTAGTTCATGAGCTGTTGTCCCAGACAGAGCCTTTGGCTGGTCCTTGCTGGGACCTTTGCATGGCAGTGGCACTCACTGCCCAGGGCAGGGCTTGGCCTCATGGTGCAGTTCTCCCACTGCAGGATGCTTTGCGCATCTCTATTTGAGCTTCGGTTAGTGATGCTGACAAGGACAGGGGGATAGGGAGGTGCGAAATAATCTGCCAGCTGCGGGAGAGGGGCCAGGACCCCTCCATGGGGGGCGGGCAGGACAGCGGGAGGTCTGTGCACACCCCAGGGCAGAGCTCTCCTCTGCTGCCCCACCTACTGCAAAGGGGCTTGGAGCAGGGAGGGTGGAAGATCATAGAATGGTTTGGGCTGGAAAGGACCTTCAAAGCTCATCCAGCCCAACCCCTGCCATGAGCATCTTCACCCAACTCAGGCTGCTCAGAGCCCCATCCAGCCTGGCCTGGGATGTCGCCAGGGATGGGGCATCCACCACCTCTCTGGGCAAGCTGATAGAAGATGGAGGATGGAGGGAGGTTCTGGGAGGAGCAGGAGGGTAGGGTACGGCTCCTTCTCCTCCCCTGTGGGACCCTTGCAGGTCCCTTGCATGTGCAGGTGCAGGCATGGAAGGAATCGGGTGAATTTACAGAGGGGACTGCAGGTCTCACCCCCACGTTGTCCCCCCACACCTGCAGCATCGGATGCACAAGGTCTGGGCAACTCAGCCTTGCAGCAGCCCCAAGGAGGGCAGTGCACAGCACCAGCCCTCACAGCCCCTTGGGGCTGAATCTGGCTCCCTGCATTCCAGGGGAGCCCTGGACAAGCAGGGAAGTGAGCCCCAAACCTGTGGGTTGTGCCACAGCATCCCTCCCCCTGCTCTGCCTGCATGCAGCTGGCCTTCCTTCTATGGTAAAGACTCCAACAATTCCCTTTTTAGGCTTAATACCACAAGTCCTGGGAAGGAACCGGAGCCTGTTCCCCAGCCCCACCGGGGTGGCTCAGAGGGGCTGCCCGCAGGGATACAGCCCGTGCTCTGGCTGCCTGCAAACAGCTTTCCAAGCCAGCCCTTTTCCAGGCTGTCCCGACAGCTCCTGCCTGGCTGGAGACACGCGGCTGGTCCCCGCTCAGCAGGAGCTCGGCTGTTCAGCCTGCTTTCCCAGGAGCACACCTCACCCTGGCCAGCACGAAGGTCTCTCTGCACAGGATGGGGTCTGCTTTCCTTATTGTTACTCCTGGAGAGCTCTCCCTGATGAATCCCAGCTGGGAGAGATTTTTGGGGGGGTTCTTATTAAATTGTAGGTATGTATTTTTCTGCAGTGCTGTTCTTCCTCCCTATCCCAATCTGTGCCTCACTGTCCACTCCCTGGCAGGAGGGGATGAAGGGCTGCCAGGCTGCTTGGACCCAAACCTGGCCCTTCTCCCTGGGTGCTACACCTGCAGGCACCCTGTCCCCAGGAGCACTGTCCACTGCAGGCCTCTCCCAGTTAACCCAGTCCCTACACTGGCAGGGCTGGGGCTGGCAGTGCCTCCAGCATCCCACATCCTCCTGACAGCATCCTTAGGGCACAGCCCCCACACAAGCCCCCGCAGCATCGTTTCCCATTAGCAAAATGATTTACTGACCTCCCAGCAATGTGACCCACATCCCAGCACTGCTCAGCCCTGGGCAGGAGGATGGATGGGGAGCTGGGAGCAGGATGGAAACTCATTGGAGGGCTCCAACAGATGGATTGTGTTTGCACCATTCCCATTGTACAGGTTGAAACTCTCCTGTTTTCATGGGATGATGTCACATCTGGGCTCCTCGACCAGATTCCCTCTGCTGTGGGGAGGGAGACGGAGCTGAGGAGGTGGGAGTGTGAGCAGTGGCCATGGGGAAAGAGAGGGACCCAACCAGGATATCCCATGGGTCATACGCCTCCCTCTCCATCACATGAGAGATGGGATGAGGCAGACAGGTGAAGTGCTGCTGCACAACTTGCTGCTTTTCCCTACTCCCATTTGCTCCAGCATGCCAAGACCAGCAGTTTTCCGGGCAGCTTTGCCCCCCAGTGCAGGGGGCTCATAAAAACCCACCTAACTGGCGGTCTGGAGTTATCAAAGGGCAAATGTGTGCTGCCCCTCCAGAGGTGGGAGGCTGGGACAGGGTGGTGAGGAACCCTGCCTGCCTGGGGAATGCCCCCCACCAGGTTTCCCCTACATTTGCTCAGCCCCCATGACCATTCAGGCTGGGGTGTTTTACCCTCTTAACATCACCTGGGCTTTGGGCTGTGCTGAAATCATCAGCATGGGGAAGCCTGGAAGACACTGCAGAACCAGTAAATATGGGATATGTGAGCTTGAGGTCCTCTGTCTGTTATAGAAAATAATAAAGTCAGCATTACCTGTTGCACTGTCTCCTGCAATTGGGGGTCAGGTCCTTACCGGTGTTCTCTTGGTGGCCCCAGAGCACAGACATGGGCAAGTCGCTGGCAAAGCTTTGGAGGTCACACAGAGGTAGCAGACAGGCCAAGGAAAGGATGGGCTGCCGTGCTCCCCAGGGTGAGTGACCAGAGAAAAGCCTTTTCTTGGCTTTGGCAGCGTGTGAGTGTGGATGGAGGGTGGTGACGGGCATGGGGGAGGATCTGACATGAAACTCCTGCATGTAGTAGACATCCCAGCTTGGCTGATAAGATTTTCCTTCTGCTCCAGCTTTTCTCGAGTCCCAGATTAAGAAAAAATGCCTCAGGGAGCACTCAGAGAAGCTATTAAAAAAATAATTAAAATAAAATAAATAGATGCAGCGAGACTGAAGAAATAAACCCCGGCTGCACAAGCCCAGCCTCCTGCGCTGATGCTGCTGGCGAAATAGCCAGGATTGCAGCATGGAGCTCCCAGCTTTTCTGAAACACTGAGCCTATTTGGGAACAGTTGCCAAGAGGTCTCCTTCTCATCCATCTGGACCGGGACAGCAGGGATTCACCTGTGCCCCTGGGAAGAGCAGCTGCAGCCGCATCCAAACCCCAGCCACATGCAGGCAGGGGAGCAACAACTATTCCTTCGCACCAGACCCATGCAGTGACAGTATTGAATTTTGCAAAAAGACCTTAGAAGCAGGATACTGCTGAAGGAGATGAACATTTTGGGGCTGGAGCAGCAACAGTGGTGTAAATCAGTGTGGCTCCAGGTTACACCAGCCCTGCTCAGATGAAGCTGGCCGATGGGTTTGTCTGCTACCCCCCGGGTGACGCACTGTGCCGCAGCAAGAAACAGGTTCCAGACTCTTCTAGCAACTGCAAGTATCAGGTTCACCTTCCTTTGATTCCTACCATTTGGTTTGTTCTCCTACTTCATAAATATTCAACAGCCAGATGCTTGAAAAAGCGTCTGCGTATCCCCCCAGCCCCCTGCGTGTTGGAAGCAGTGCCCGTGGCCCCCGTCCCCATCCCGCTGGGATCTACCCCATGGCCAAAGCCAACAGCTCGTAAACAAGCCCCGTGCCGAAATGTGCTCCCCAGCATGTGGATACCGGGCACGTGATGGAAAACAGCTCACGAGGTTGCGGATCAGGACCCGGTGGCCTACACCACAGCAGCGGCTCTGGGTGCGGGAGCAGCCTCGGCGTGCGATGGGGATACAGCCGCTCCCTGGGAATTTGGGTTTCATATGCACTTGCTCCCCCGAGCGCACTGGGATCTGATGCACTGCCTGCTCCCAGCCCATCTGCTGAGGGTGAAACCCGAAGGGTTCCCTGAAGCCCAGGGGTGATGGGGTTAGAGGGAGGCTTTTCACAGAGGAGCCTGGTGTTTCCTCACTCCCTTTCTCCCCAGAGACAGAGTTACTAATTGCATGTGCCCGCTCGGCCCATTGCTGGCCAGGGACACACACCTGCACATGCCAAATCCACAAAGCATCAAGCTGCTGGCCATCTCCTCGCTGATGGCTTCGCCAAGGATGGAGCAAAAAACACACACAAAAAAAAGTACACCCAAAAACTTGTATTACGGAGAGTTCACTTTTCAGCAGGGCTGTTCCTGGTGAGGTCAGGAGGCATCTTTGGGGCTCATGTTCCAGGGAGGGTGCAGGGCCGGGGGCGCAGCAGCCCCACAGCCCCCTCAGCTGCCTGCACAATCCTGCAAACCCCAGCTCCTGCTTAACTTTCCCATTCCTTGCCAAAATCACTCCAGAGCATGTCAGCACACTGTCATGTAAGGAATCTCATTTCAGAGAGGCTTTTTCATTCTCCCCCTCTTTTCCCGTTTAGATACAAACCAGACACAGCCATGGTTTATTGGGTGTGAGGGCAGGGCTACCCACATCCACTTTCCTCTGCTCCCTCCCCAGAATGATGCCGAGTGGATTTGCAGGGCTCGGGCTGTTTCTTTAGGATACTTTTCGCTGTGCGTGCATGGACCATCTGTGCACAGGTACTCGTGTGCAGACTTCCCCCTAAGCTGTGGCAGTCTTGCATGGAAACCACAGGAGAAAGGGCAAAGTTGATCTACAGGGTGACTTTGGGGCTGGGCAGGGACGGAGCAAGCCTTGAAATCAGGGGTGCTGCTTCTTCCCTCCGCTGTATCATTATTTTGATGACTGGCACCCCATTCCCAGAGCACCGCTCCTCCATAAAGCCCCTGGGATGTACTTGCACCCTCCTCTCTCAGCCCCTGTCACCCCCAGTGAGGCTGCAGTCCCTGCGCATTCCTCCCCTTCTTATTCCAGGTGACCGCACAGACCCCGAGCCCTTTACCTGCCTGACCCCAGGGCTCAGCTCTGGGCATAGATAGCGATGGACAAGTCCTGGCCTGGATTCCCACTGCCCCTGTCAGTGCCCCTCACCCCCCACACTCCAGCCCCACTGCAAAACAGGGATTTCCATTCTCCAAATAACTCCCTATGCTTTTGGATGCCCAGAGAAGGCAGGGAGCAGCTCCCGTTTCCCCCACATGCAAATCAGCAAGATAATCAATTCGTTTGGGTGGTATTTATGGACATGGGGGTAATTTCACTGATGTTTAGTAGATTTTAGCACTGCATTGTCCCCAGGGCTGGCTGCCACCAGGGCCACTTGCTGAGACCAGGTGGGATCAGCGCTCCCAGCTTAGACCTGCACCTTTGTGCCAAGATGGAAACCCCTGGGTGATGCTGCGGCTCAAACACAGCAGGGGTCAGGGTGGGATGGGGCAGAAGCTGCTCAGCAGTGCAAACACCTCCACAAAGCCCTTTGTTCTGCAGCTATCACCTGCCCGCCTTGCTCTATCCCACCACTACCTCAGGACCAGCAGCCTTTAAACTCCCCAAAAAATGACTGGGCTGAGTAACACTCGCTGGGATGTCCCATGGATTAGGGAACGGGTAGTCAGAGCACCTTCCCAACTCCTTCCCTACCACTGCCTTCAGTAGGCCAGGCAAGGTGGGGAATGTCCAGGTCTGACCCAGGCAGACATCAGGAAATCCATTTTCCCGCTTTGCTGTTGTTCTTTCACTCCTCACCTCCTGCTCCTCTCACTGCCGAGGAGCCACCACCCATCCATACACTGTGTGCCCCACAGCCAGGCACGGCCTGCTCTGCACACCCCATGTCGTCCTGCCTTTCCAAGATGCTCGGCTGGGGAAACAAGAATAATCTACTTAGGCCAGTGAAGGGTTAAAACTCATTCTTGGTCTTTTAAACTGTCCACCTGCAGTCCCACAGATAGGGTTTTGGAGCTGGGGGTTCCAGCCAGAAGTACAGAATTTGCCTGGTAAGGTGCTGTGCTGCCATCGCAGGGGTATCACAGCCCGAGGGGCTGCAGCCCCAGCTGGCCCTGCTTCTGTGCCAAGGGCTCTGAAACCAAAGGGTGTACTTTGAAGAGCAGCAAGTGCTGATGCTCCAGGAGGCTCCTCAAATTCCACACGAGTCCCCTTCCAGTGCTGCTCACAGATGGTGCTCTGCATACCAGCACAGGGAGCTCTGTCAGCACCTCTGCCAGGGACCAGAGAGGTGATGGATGGTAGGTCCACGAAGACCTAGAACACAGTTGGTGCCTCTGCACGACATCTCTGCTTGCTTTGGTGCTCCTGCATCAGCCCAGCCATCCCTGACCTCATCTCTCCCTGTCTGCAGCACTGGCCAAGGTGTTCTGAGCAGGTTCTGCACCCCTAGGGAGGGAACAGCTCCCCTTTCAGGGAGCCCTGCCCCATCTAGAGCAGAGCTTTGCAAACGTACAAGAATTTGTTCAAGAGTTCGCCAAAGTTTAAAGTGAGAGCTTGTCTCAGACGCACCCTCTGTGATGCTTTTCCATCCTAACTCATATCAAATAATTGCTGGACATTTATTGTTTCTGGGCATGCTCCAGTTCCTCCAGGAGACAGCAGTCAGAGGGCCCCTCTCCTCCTTTTTCTCCTGTTATCCCCACACTCAGCCCCATCCCCTCAGTTTCCATTCCTCAAAGCCTCCAAAACCCCAACCAGATCAAGCCCCAGATGGGTGAGGGCTCTACATGAACCTGGGGCAGCTGGTCCAGACCATGGAGCTCACCCAGATGATAGTAACAGGAGGGTAAGTGGTATAGGAAATGCTGGCTATGAGCAGAGCACTGCAATCTGGGGAGGCAGGAGGTGAGGAGATGCTAGAACATGCCAGGATCCCTGCTGACCAGTGGTTGATGCTCCCTGCTGCAATTTGAAAGCTGCTGCAGCCTCAGGATAAGGTTTCCAGTACAAACACTTAGAGGTTTTCACTCCAAGTTTATGTTCCAAGACTAATTTCTCAATATTCATTTAGGGAGGCTGCCTTTCTGTGGGTGTAAATTGGTGTACCGCCTTGGAGAGGCCTGCACTGATTTATATCAGCTGAGATGCTGACCCCAAATTTGCAGTTTGCACAAATGTTCCTGCCAATAAAGCTGTTATTTAAAATATTCACAGAAAGTGAACCCAGGAGGCATGTGAACATGATCCAAACAAATCTAATTAAAGCTTTCATCCAGAAAATTCTTCCTTGCTATAGAACAAGAATCCATACATGAAAACTTGTCCTCACTTTGCTGGGGCTGAAAAATCTCAGCTCGGAGGCTCAGGGTAATTGGTATTTGTGCCAGGCTGAGCAATTACAAGCCCTGGCAGCTCTAGGTTGCCTTGGAGCTCCTTTGTTCTCCCCCTGAATCCCCATCCTTATGGTATCTTTCTTTGTAAAGAAGCTCACTGCTTAATTCAGACCGGTTGGGCCGGGTTGCAGTAGAGCAGAGCCACATGCTGCTGGATGTGTGGGGGAAACAGCTGGAGAAAACATCCCAGCAGGGGCTGACAAGAGCCAGAGGTGCCAGTGTCAGAGGAACTTGGGTGCCACCGGCTTGGTGGAGCTGATCCAGCTGCTGCATCTCATCTGGCCCAGAAGCTGAGGTGCTGGCTTGGAGATGTGAATTCAAACCCTTTTATTGGGCAGCTTCTGTCTGATTTTAATCACTGGTCACTTGATCCACACAAACTATGGCAGTAAACATACCTGGGAGGAGCTAATCCAGCCCTTGCAGCAGCATTTCAGAAGGCTCCGTGTTACCCACACACTCCCCAGGAAACTGGCTGATAAATACAGACACGCAGCCAGTGCAGACGCAATATCCCTGACAAGTATCACTGGTTGACTGCCTCAGTATCTAAACTATTCATGGTGTTGGTGCATGAACCTTCTCACCTTTCAGTGTCTTCACAGCCAGCCCATGCTGCTGAGACAAATCCACCAGCAGCCTTGCTGGTAGATGAAGTATTTCTCCCCTGGCTTGGAGAAATAGGTGGGTAGAGATTCCCTCCCCTCTTCCAGTGCTACCACAGAGGGGCTAAAACAAGCTGTGAGCTCAGCAAGGGACAAAACATACCAGTGATTGCACTGGAATCAAGCCCAGCAGTACCGGGGCACCCATACCCATGGGACACCCATGGGTATGGGTGCACATTGTCCCCAGTGCCAGGCTGGGCTCTTTTCTAAGAGCACCAGTCCCAGGACTGATTCTCACATCCCAGTAATGGGGCAGCCTATAGGGACACTGTACTGGTGCATCTCACAGTCTCAACTGGGAGCCAGGGACCAGGTCTGCAGGAGGCATCTCTGACCCACTGAAGTCCAAAACTGAGGGCACATAATCCCTTGCTGGTCTGGCCTTTTTGTATTTACTCTTGTCTTTCTCTTCCTTGTTTTACCTGACATTAAATAGAAATCACCCCATCACTCACCTTTTTCTTCCTCACTGCCTCTCCAAGAAGCTTAACAAACTAACCCAACCCCCCCAAACGATCCTCATTTCATTTGCTCTCCCAAAGCCCTGTGTTTTTCTGCAGGATTCCAGCAAGATGGCCCTGCAGGCATTTTCCAAGACAGGAGAAACTTCAGACAGCAACAAAAACGTGTAGAATTTGGCCTATTCTGTTCCTTTACCTTTCAGTGACCTCCAGGGAGCTTTAGACAGGCAATGTCTTCCCTTGCTCCCTGCTGTGCCCCAGGACAGCTCCTGCCAGCCCAGGTTCCTGCTAAGGAACAAGCCACAGAAATGGAAAAAGATAGAAGGAACGAGACAGGTGGGGAGAAAAAGATGAGTTGTCTGCTAATGTAAGCATTATTTCCATGCACATTCGTTGTGCAACCAAATGATTAGAGCAAGAGCTTTCAGTGCAAGATGTGCTCCTCATCCCTGCTTCCACCCTGCCCAGGCACCAAGGTGGTCATTACTGGCCAGTTTGTGGTGGGAGCAAGGAGCCTCAAGCTCTTCTAGGGTCTCGAGTTCTTGCTCCTTGGACACACACAGCTGCTGATGTGGTCTGGCTGCTCAAAGGGACTCACACAAGTTTTAGAGTTGCATTCATTATATTCACCTAGGAGGTTTTGGCCACAACATAGCTGGAGAAATCCAAGATAAGGTCTGAAATAGAAGGCCTGACCTCAGTGGTACCTCGTTATCCTACCCCTTTCCTCCATCCCATTGCCAAGGAATTGCCTAAGGACACAGACTTTCTTCTCCTCTCTGGGAAACCAGGCCTGGACATCACAGGACAAAGATTTTGTCTCCTGTCACTATGCTGGAGAACAGTGCTGCACAGAGGGGACTGCACCTTCTGCAGCACCAGGACTGGCGCCCAAACCCACTGCTCAGCTCACCAGGAAAATCCCATAGTTGGAGCAGGGGATAAAAAGAGTAAAGGGATCTCTTCTGCATGGCATTGCAGAAAGAGGTTGGGGCAACAAACTGCCCAGACACAGAGGGTGTTCTTCCTCCAGCTCTCTAGCCAGGGAAGCAGCCAGGTTTTGTCTGGACACCACGGGTTTCATGATGTGTCTGGGAGGACAGACAAGCATCCCCCAGGATGGTCCCCTGTGCCACAGCTGGTCTGCCTGGGGATGAGGTCTCTGAGGGATGAAAAGCCCAGGACAGGGTCATCTGAAGGACAGATGCTCTCAGAGCAGACTTCGTTGCATTCCCACCCTGGCCATGACTTTAGCCTTGACCTGGAAGGCTCATACAGCAGGAGCCTATTAATTCCCTGTGCTCAGCCTGAAGGACAGGGTCACTCAGAGCTACCTGCATCACCTCCACATGCCATGGCTGCCCAGGACTGCCAAGCATCCCACTGGGCTCCCCCAGAAGAGCAGCAGGACCTGCTCACCACCATCTCCGTGAGAGCAATTTTCAAGCACGGCAGATGAAAGAGCAGGAGAGCTGTAAACAAGCTAATCCCAGCATCTCCCTGGGGCCTTTTTGAGTCAGCTTCGACTCCAGTCAACACCTCTCATATCAGTCAGAGCCCAGCCAGGCTGCCCCGAGGGATTGGGGTGCTAATGGCTTTCAGGTGCTGCAGCAAGGCTTGGAGAGGAGCACACGGAAGGCTTTCAATCCTTCCCACCCTTGTCCCTCATAAAGTCCCCTCAGCTGGCTCCAGGTTCTGCTCTCAAACAGATATTTCATTTCATGATGCTGATTTCTAGGCTACCTGGCATACATTTCTAAGGAACAGTTCTTACTGCAGTGGAAAAACATTTTTTCACCCCAAAATTAAAGTTAAGTTGGGGCCAAAAGCAAATAAAAGAGCATAAAGAGCCTGTCAAAATCAACGGAGCTTTTTAATAGGCTTCCAGAGATCATTTCCTGCCCAGGTCTCTTCTCCCCTGCTCCCTTTGTTTCAGGCTGAAGTCTCCCTCTGAGCCAGCATCCCACCTGTTTCTAAACCAATAGCTCCTGTACCACATTTCCCAGTAGAAGTGATGAGGCAGCCAATGGAAAAAAGTAGAAGGTCAGGATGGAGCCGTGCCAGCACTATAGAACACAGCTACAGCTGGGAATGGACTTCCAGAAAATGTCCACCCTTCCCGATGACAATCCTCAGATGTCCTAGAGATGATACAGCGAACACAACTTGCCAAGGAGGAGGAGGCCTCACTGCAGTTTGGGAACCCAAGCACAATGGAAGAGGCAATGGCCATCCCAAATGGCAACTGGGAAAAGCAAGAACCTGATTTGCAAGTGCAAAGGAGCAGGAAATTAGGTAAGCAAGCATCTAATCTGTGACAAACTGGGCCACCAACACATCATGTGGGCAACATAACAAAGAGCCAGTGATGAACCCAGCAAGCCACCATGCAGTCAGCAGCAGATGTGTTCAATTAGCCCCAGAGCCAACATCCAACCAAACACCAACCTAGCCAGCAAAATATAGACAATAGACTACTTGTTGCATCAAACAGCTGAGTTAATAGCAAAAACGTGCGGGGAGTGAGCAAGCAGCCAAAAACCCACGCCAGCCACTCAATAAGTCAATTAACCGAAGACCCACATAATCAACCACTTCAGTAGAGCCGAGCAAATAACTCACAATGAGTTATTTATCCACTGAATTTAGCCTCTAGTTTTGCTTGGGCCATCTCTGTGAGCACATGTCAAGTCCCTTCAATTGATTTTCAATTAATCTCATTTTGGCTTGTTTACTCAGTGCATGGCTGGCCAAAAGTTAACATTTGAACTGCACTCATTAGCTTTGATTGCCCAGGAAGATTACATGCTGCTCTCTAGTCTCAGATTAGATAAGTGCAGTTTTGCAAGTGAATCTCAGTCCCCAAAATGCTCAAACAAGACTGCCCTTAAGCAGCCAGGACACAGTCATCACATTATTCAAAGAAAGAGCTCAACAGTTTGTTATTGAGCACTTATCCAACCATCCAAGATGTTCAGCTACATAGTCCCACAGGAAGAAGGCTGGTTATGGTACTCAAACAAGGCTGGGAAATTGGAGGGTTTGGGTTTAGTACCCTAAGGTTTGGTCCCATTTCTGGACATCTTTTCCATCCCTGCAGGACAGTTGCTGAGGACACAGTTCCACAGCAGGCAAGGGTAGCCCAGCTCTGCAACTACAGCCCTTTGTCTAGGGTGTCCTCAGGCCCCACCTGGGGTGTCGCAGGGTCTTCTGCAGGGCGTCCTGTCAGACCTATGCTTCTAATTTAATGTTAGTTTGAGAAGTGCCTCCATGGTGGCAAGGCAGGGGACACAGCCAGGCCAGCTCTTTCTGGCAAGGGCTGAGGACATAACAAGGCTCCAACAGCATCTGGATGCCCCAGGTACCGCCAGAACCAACCACCTGATCGGGAGCTTCTCTAGGCTGTGTCTCCCATCCCACCAGGTTGAGGAAAGGGCTGCATGGTAGCATGGAGACCAGGGCTGTTGTCCTCCTCCTGGGACATAAATTCCTCCTTCACTTGTGTCACACTCTTTCACCTGCTGCCAAGAGACCACAGGTCTTCTCATGATGGTCTAACATGCAAAACCATTGCTCCTGTGGAGCTGCACCACAGCAGGATCTGACCCATGTCATGGGTCACACTGCCCTTCATGGAGCCAGATACCACCAAGCCATGGCCATTCCTACACCAATGCTCCAGATGATGGGGAAGGTACCATTCCTGGCCTTCTTCACCCCAAACTGCCCACTAAAAGGATCAAGCCAGGCAGGCTGGGCAAGCTCCAAGCACAGCCTCACACAGCTAAGGGAGCTTTATATCCCTCTGCTCCTGGGGCTGCCGAGAGCGCTTTGCATCAGGCCCTGGCCTGGGAGGAGGCATCTGCTGCCAAACCACATTGTCAACTGCTTCACCGCTGCCTGTGAATCTCAATCCCGCAGGCAATATATAACCAGCGGGAGCTACACCATCTCTGAAGTGCAAATCGGAATATCAGAGGAACATTGCTATCTCCTGCTTCTCCAAGAGGCAGTTGGAGATTAGGACTAATAGCACTTAGCTCGCTTCAGCAGCCAGCCAAATTGAATGATCCTTACCTACCCTTATATCCCAATGAGTTGCATTTGATTTTTCTGCCCAGCTCTGAGCACGGAGCAGCAGCACAGTTCGGATCTTACTGCTTTCATATGCAGAGAATTGTGCAAAAAAACAAAACAAAACCCCACCACCCTCATTAGCCCTTCAAATCAAGCCTGTGTTTTTAATCTAGACAGCATCTTCTACAGCTCCCACTGCAGATTCAGGTTTGAGCTCGGCTTTCAAAGAGAATTGACCTCTCAAAATCCAAGCTCGGCTGAAAGCATTGAGCTCCAGCTTTGAGACCAAAAAAACCCCACTGATTTCACATTATTTCCATGCAAAGCTATAAATCAGCTCAGGCTTGGCTTGACTCTAGGCCAAGGCTTGACTGAAAGGTTCATGAACCTTAAGGAATCTTTTGACAAGCTCGGTCTGAGATTCAAATTTGTAATGAAACCTCAAAACAATGAAGCTCTGCTAGCTCCGTGTAATTTCAGGTTTTGTTGTGAGCATTTCATGTATCTCTGGGGACATAGTTACACCAGCATAAACCCAGTTACTCCTTAAAAATCAATAGAGCAGACCTGGATTTATGCCGATGTAAGAGCAATCAACCCAGCCCAGAAAAAGAGTTATTTTTATTCCTTGCCTTCTGTTTTGCTAGAATCCACCCAATAAAAGTTCTCAGCCTGAGTCCAGACTGTAGAAACACAAATGCCAGTAGAGCATAAACCCCAGCATGTGTCTGGAGGAATTTGTGTAAATCAACAGGGTTACTCCAGCTGCGTGAGGTTGCTTTGCTCATGTGTGACTTGATCAAGCTCAATAAGAACCAACGAGAACCCAAAGAAACCCCTTGCCCATCCAAACCTGCTAGTGCCTGAGGGGTTTCTGGGAGGGGAGACATTTACTGGGCTGTTGTCCTAAGCGGTGACTGTTTCTGAAGGGCAGAAAAACCACCATGCCCCATCAAACTGACCACAGGACAGAGGCTCCTGCAACCCCGAGAGGGCTCCTGTGGTGCTGGGCTCTCAGCAGATCTATCAGGCTCACTCCCACTGATTTTTCACAGAGTCACAAATTTAGTACGATAAACTGAGTTTGTGCTCTGAAAGGAAGATGCTGTGGGGCTCAAGAGACGCTGTCCTCCACTCTCACTCTGATTTTATATCATATCTGCAGCCATGGGGCAACATCAGATTGCTCCAAGTGGGATAACTGATGCGAGGTGCTGGGACAAAGCCCATTTAGCTCCTTTCTATCCCAGCACGGGAACCCATCTCCACAGGTCCAGCTGAATGGCTGCTGGGGTAAGGTACTTCTGCTCCCTGGCTTCCTGCCTGCACAACAGAGAAATCCTGGGGTGTGAAGCCTTGTGCACAAACAGAACAGAGCACAGCAGCCGGGTGCTGAGCCCCAGTGCCCTGCGACAACATCAGCCCTTCCAGCAGACCTGCTCCACTGCAGCAGCATTTGGCACCAATTACAGCTCCTTCCTATGCCAAGTGTTTCCTGCAGTAAGACAGCAAACAGCAGGAATTCCCCTGTATTTGCTTAGTTTAAAAAATTTCTTATTGCAATGGTTTAAGACCTGGCAGGAAGCTGGAGCTGTTTATTTACCCAGAGGTATAATGTAAAGAAGCACTCTTGCTCTCCTGCTCCCCATCTGTACCCCAGCCCTCCCAAAGGCTGGCAGGCAGCTCTCCTTTCACAGCTCATTTTAGTACCCAGAAAGCCACTGGCTTTCCTAGACTAAGCTCAGCCTGCCTTTGTTTTAATACCACACCCACTCTCAAAGTCTAAGGTGCTTTGATGCATGCTCCCTTCTATGCTTGGGGAGGGAAGTTCCTATGAGGCAGCTGGACCACAGCTTCAGCAGGTACCTGCTGTGCTGACAGAGATAACACTCCAAGTCTCGGATGCCAGCTTAAGCTTTGAAAAAGCTTGGTCCTACATTTGAACCCATCTTTAAGCAGATAGAAACTCATGCTACAGAGTACTGCCTTATTTATTGTTAATACTGTTAACCATTTGTACTTAAAATAAAGTTTCCAGAAAAAAAAAAAAAACACAACAGTAAAGAAATTATTAGCTCTTATCCTACCAGGAGTGAAGTCCAGGAACAAGATGAGTGATCAGTCATGCCATTATCAAGGAGAAGCAAGAGCAGAATTAGAGTGGATGAGTCAGGAGCCAAGGGCCATGGTAGCACAGGGGTACCTGCACTGATGGAATGGAGCCCTGCAGGCACCAAACACAGCAGGTAGAGCTGGGTGCTGCTCACAGAACCCATCAAGAGCCTCAGGGAGGGATAAGCCATGTCCAATGTCTATCCAGGGAGACAAGTCAGGAGCAAAATCAGCCAGAAAAAGGACCAGAGATAACCTTTGACACATGGCCAATACCCACCCAGAAGCCAGAACAAGATACACAACCCTAAGCTAGCCCAGGGCTGAGCTTAAATAGAGTCAATAGTGAAAGTGTGGGTGTGGTCCCAGGTGGGGCTGGTCAGGGCAATGGGTGTGCATTGAGGTGCACCTGAAGGTGCATCAGGACACCTGGCAGATGTGGGTGCAATACTGAGGTACTGGGGGAGGCTTGCCTAGATGTTTAGAGCTGCCAGGTATCTGAAGTTTCCTCCTTCCCCCCTGTCACACAGCACAGAAGACAGTCAGAATTTCCAGCATTCAATCTCTTTCTTCTCAGGGCTGTGAGTGAGTGTCGGGAAGGTAATTTCATGGCTCTGCTGTCAGCAGGGATCAGGACTGGCCTCTCTCCCCAGCAGCAATGCCGAGCATCCTCTGCAGCATGTCAGTGTTCCCATAGCAGCCATTCTGGCAGAAACCTGGACCAGCAATCCCAAACTCAAGGGAGGGACTGTGGGTTGAATGCATTGCAGCAGACACCAGGATTTGGCCCCTGAGTGCTACACAAGAGGGGAGACAGGCCACTGGGGAATACAGAGTTATTCAAATTGGATGCAAACTACATTTTATCTTATTGGAGTGGGCTTGGAAGTGATGTAATCACTCAGTGTGCTTGTAAGTTTGGGATCGGGATGAGATGCTGTTTATCATGAGCTGACAAGTCAAGGAAGGATGCGATAAAATGATCTGGGACATCCCATGCAGGACTTGCTGGAGCTGCGCACCGGGCAGACGTGACTGGAAGCCGCAAGGATTAATGGCCCCTCTGCTGCTGTACAAGGCGTGAATGAATGAAATTCTGTTCCCCTTACAAAGGAATGCCATTAATTCAAGGGAAGATAGTCCAGATTTTTCTCCAGTGCGATGAAAGCAGAATTTGGCCCCTGATCTTGCACTGAAAACGCCTGTCTAGCAAGTTCAGAGGTGCTTCTTTCCATTTCTCTTTTGATTTTATTGCAATTTCTTGTGTAGAAACATTTTTTTTCCAGTAAGTGCAGAGAGAAAGGAAAAGAGAGAGATATGCAGACAGGCGAGTAGAGGCACTGGTGGTCAGGAGGGAAGGAAGAACGACTGAGCAGAGGGAAGCTCTGCCTGGGACACAGAGTGGGGAGAGTGGGGAGATGCTGGGGTGCAAGGGGTAAAAAAACCTGGCAGGGCGTGATCTTGGGCACTGTTGTCACCTATTTGGCTGGAATTCATAAGTAAACATGGAGCTGACTGAAACTGCTCCTGCTTGCCAGCAGTCCCTCTTTGGTGCTCAGTGGAATTTGGGGAAGGAGGGGGCCAGGTGGGGTCTGTGTTTGCTCACATTCCTCTTCTTGAGCTGGTTTCAGGATGCTGGTGAAAATCAGGGGACAGCAGCAGGCCAGTGTGTGTGGCTGGAAGGGGTGACAGGCTCCCTTGGCTCTGGTGGCTTCCTACCCAGGTAGCTGGTCCGGGAGGGGCAGGTGATGCCATATGGGTGATGGGGAATGGAGCACAGGGACGGGGTTTTGTAGTGCAGAGGACCAGGTGAGTGAGCTGGGAGCACTGGGGGGCTGGGACACCCGCTGGCATGTATGGGAGCCCCAGTGGATCGTAGAATCATAGAATAGTTTGGGTTGGAAGGGGCCTTCAAAGCTCATCCAATCCAACACCCTGCCATGAGCAGGGACATCTTCACCAGCTCAGGTTGTTCAGAGCCCCGTCCAGCCTGGCCTGGGGTGTCTCCAGGGATGGTTCATCCACCACCTCTCTGGGAAACCTGGGCTAACATCTCAATACCTTCAGTGTAAAAGATTTCTTCCATGTGTCTAGCAGCAGATGAGGCTGCACCATCCCCTGGCAAGGCACTGGGTCACCAGGGTGCATGAGGAAACAGTGCCCTGGCTGGTGTCCTGTGGGCACACTAATGCTGTGGGTTCTCCATTCCCTGTTCCTGGTCCCAAGCAGATGAGCATCAAGGAGAGACAACCCGGCACGTGGTGGCCCACCAGTCCAGCTGTGCCCAGCCCTTCTGCTCTGGGCTGTGGTCCCACCAAGTTTCCAGCTGTGGGGTGCCCTGGGACCCCCCCTCCCCCCAGATCATGCTTCACAAGTTATTTCTGCGCAAGCTCTCTAACTGTTTGGTTTGATATCCATCACAGCAGGGAGCTACCTAATTCCCTAAATTAAGCCATTGGTGTCTTTCCTTATGGAGCAGCTGGGATGGAGCCGTTTTGCTGTGTGTCACCCAGAACAGTGGCAGGCTGAGCTCCGCCGAACTTCACTGCCTGCCATGTAGCATCACATTTGCCACCCACGTCCTGCTTGGAGATTCTCCCTGCTGGCAGGATGCAATGGTACAACAATCTATAAGCAGAAGCAGCAGATGTTTGTTAGAAAAAAAGAGGCAATAATCCAGAATTTTGCTGATATAAACACAATACCAGCACTGACTACAACTGAAGGAAGACAAAAACATCCCAAAGACATAAAACATCAGGCCCCTTGGAGAACCTCCAGGCTACATGCACCAAACTGTATCAGCCTCAGCGAAATGAGTACTTAACCCCTTTTCAATCTCTTCGGCAGTCCAGCCCTCGAAGATTTACAGCAGGCCCTGTTTGAATGAGGAATCTTCCTCGGCGTGTCCTGCTCCTTTAATTATGGGTGAGAAAACTGACAGCTGCCCTGCAGACACTCATCTGACCGTCCCATTCCCCTCCCCGTGGGACATGCAGCCCCTTCCTCGCCGCCAGTCCCCACTGCCTCCGCAGCCTTGCTGACACCTCGGGGCCACGCCGCAGTGTCGGGGATGTCTGTCTGCTGAACGGCCGGTGCTCAGATACCTGCTGGTCCCCATGAGCCGTGCCAGCAGCCAGCACATCCCTGGGATGCTCTTTTAGGAGAAGGTGCCCTGCTGCCGTGCTCCCCTGCCTGCCCGGTGAGGCACAGCCGGGCGCAGGAGCCGGTGCAGCCGTTGAGGGCAGGGCAGGCAGCTCAACCATGCGGTGTTGCAAATTCCTCTGTGCCGGCGCCGCTCGTTCCCAAGCCCTAATTACGGTGGTGCTGTAGGGACCAGCCTGGCGCGGCTGGATCCCGGGGTCAGGCCAGGCTCCGAGAGCCAGCCGTGCTCCAAAGACAGCCCTGATGTATTTTGACAGGACTTAAGGACACCTGCTACTTTCGGAGATTTTTCTCTTTTGCTAGCAAGCTTTCAAACGAGCGTGTGTGTGTTGACAGGGGCAGATATCACTGGAGGGTGTTGAGGAGGGAGCAGGAGGGAAATCTCCAGAGAACACGTCAAGAAGGATTTTTCTCGGCTGCTCACCCTACAGTGAGCAATGGGCACCGAGGAACCAGCATCCCTTGGACCCAGCTCGCGTGTGCTAGCTTCAGTTATGAGGCCTTACCATACTATTTTTAATGGCAATTTAAAGCCAATTAGTAGCTTTAATTTATGGAGACCACACACATGCCCAGCCCTTGTATTTATGCTGGATGGTTTCCATCTTGGAAACTTTCTTGGCTTTCTGTCCATCTCCAGGGTACTTTCCGGACTCCACCTTCCCCTGCCCTGCCCCTTGGCCTCGGGGGAACCAAGAGGATTTATGGCCAAAGCATCAAGAGGGAAACTGAGTTACCAAACTTTCCCATCTATCAGAAATGTCTCGAGCTGAGCGAAGCTCCAGGCACGGGAGGGGGACTGCATGAACTCATGAAATAAAGAGCGTGTTCTGCTCTGTGGGTGCAATACAGAGAAGGACAAACTGTTTTCATGTCAGTGCCAGGCCTCGTGGGCTGCAGCTGAGGTGCTGCACCCTGGTAGATCTAGCAGTCTTAATGGGTTTGCCTCAAACAGACGTTGGAAAGCAAAACTGGCTGTGTATGTTCATTTCACCAGCTCCATTAGAATCACAGAATCATAGAATAGTTTGGGTTGAAAGTGCCATTTAAAGCTCATCTAGTCCAACACCCCTGCAGTGAACAAGGACATCTTCACCAGCTCAGGTTGCTCAGAGCCCCGTCCAGCCTGGCCTGGGATGTCTCCAGGGATGGTTCAGCCACCACCTCTCTGGCCAACCTGGACCAGGCTCTCATCACCCTCAGTGGAAAAAATTTCTTCCTTGAAAATCACCCCCTGTCCTCTCTCCACCTTTTCTCGTGGTTTTCCAGTATCTCCACCCAAGGGATTGCCAGCCCAGGAACCACCAAGTCCAGGCTCGACTCTCCCAGCACAGCTCTGCTGGGGACATCATTGGGGTGACACAGTGCAGGGTCCCTGCTGCACAGCAGGCAGGTCCCGTGGGAGATCAGCTGCCTGTGTTAGCACAGGCAGGTCCTTGGTAGGAGTGACTGGGAGCCCAGCAAGGAATAAAAGGTGATTTGAGCCTGGGAGCCACCGTCCCACATGGTGTTACAGTGCAGAGCTCCTTCGTAAAGTGCCTGGTGCAGCGATGCAGAGCCATGTTGGCCAGATCTCCCCGAGTTTTCAGACACATTTTATCTGTATCTATATATACATACACTGTTTTGCAACCAGTGGGAAATGAAGACTGTTCTCAGCCTTATTCCCTTTCTGATCATAACCGACACCACCTCTTACTGGCATTCACTGGACCTGTGCTTACTGTGTATCAGAGGAGAAGCCAGGAATTCAATAGGCAGTGAAGGTGTTTGATGTCTTCTCCAAGTGCTCTCCCACCTCTCCAGGAGTGTTTTACTGGGTCGGAGCGGTGAGATCATGTGAGGAGGGCTGGAACGAGCATCGCTGCACATCTCCCCTGGTGTCGGAGCCCCTCCGTCTGGCTGCTTTCATGTGTAAAAGGCAAAACAGAAATACACCTGACCTCTGAACCTTGGCCAGGCCCTTTCACCACCTCAGAGCACTTGACATTATCTCTGTTTTACCTCCTTCCTCTCTTTGCTCCAAAGCCTGGACACTTACGCCAAGTCTGGTTCTCAGCACATCTGCTCTTTCAAAGAGTTGGGAGGTCCCAAGACGAGTCAGTCCCAGAGTCAGGACTCCGACATCTGGTCCAGCCTTGTCTGAGAGTCACCTGGGGAGCTTGGGAAAGTCACGCCACTGTTCCCAGCCAGGGCAGCTCACTGCTAGGCGCATGTGTTCCCCCAGCCAGCCCCATCTGGCCGCCTTTCTCCAAGGCTTCCCCTCTGCGCACAAGCCCAACACCTCAAACTCTTTCAATGGAAAGAGCCTCCTAAATGTCCCATGGTTTGATGTCCCATGGTAGGAGTTTTGCTTTTGCTGTCCTACACCAGTGGGCCTCTGCCAGCCCATCTCCAGAAGAGGAAGGTGCAGAGATGCTCCATGTAGTTTCACATCAGCCTTTAAGACTTTGACAGATGCTTTCATGTAATGCCATTTTGTGTGATTTATCCGCAGCTTCCCTCTGCCCTGAGGTCCACTCCACCGCACAATTTTAGAGAGATTTCAACTATTTTTTGTCTTTCCTTCTCCAGACCAAAGCCTATCCAGAGCCTCCTTAGCATCGAGCTGGAGCAGCACAGCCAGTCCCAGCTTTACGCCAAGGTTAACTGGGCAGACCCTGGCCCCATGCATGTTAATTGTTTGCAGACTCATTATTGCCCTTGTCCGGTCTTTGTTGTTTCCTTGGAGGGCCTGGGAGCCACAGACCCTGTGTGCACCGGGTCGCAAGCAGAAGAGAGCACCAGGAACGGGAGCTGGCAGCTGCCGGCCAGGGGCTGTTGCGGGGGACTTTGTTCCACCGCCTCTGCTGGGGCTTTGTTTTTCCATCTCCATCCAATGAAATAAACACTTTCACATGTCACAAAGCCTTGCGGATGGAGCTTGGGAGCTTTGCTTTTGCTTCCTGCATCTTTGTGAACCAGCTGCTCCCGCTGGCCTCACCAGCAGCCCAACTCATGCAAGTGCCATCTCCGGTGCCTTTAGATGAGTGGCTCTCCTCCTGGGGACTCTGGTGACACTTCTACCTGAGGAAACAATTTCCCTGGAGGAACAAAAGCTGGTGGCTGTGGGACATCATGCAGGACCATCCCTGCCATGGCTGGGAGTGGAGGTGAGCCTGATGCCAGCTGAGGCAGTTGGGAGGGACAAGGAGCTGGAGCACAGTAGGGCTGTCCCTGCAAGAGACACCCCCGGGATTCCCCTCTCCTCTCACTGTGGGACCCCAGCTGTCCACTCCAGCTCCTCAGCCAAGCTTGAGGCTTTGTGCCCGTGGGTTTCATCCAGACCTTTCCCCAAGACCCCTCTCCCATTTCCTGCGAGTCCAGGCACCATATGGGGAAGGAGTGTAGGGAGGCAAGGGACAGGGAGCATATTTAGACCCCATTGTTTCTGCTCACATACGTGGCAGTCCCGGCGCACACTGCGGCTCCAGCTCTGGCAAGCACAGCCCGGCTGCTTTTATATTTCCTGCCTCCGCTCTCAGGCAGCCCCGAAACAGCCCAGCACCGAGCCGCTGTGCCGGCCGGGACCCCTGCCGAGGTGGCTGTATTGGGTGGTACCAATCCCCAGGGGAGCCCTGAGCCTCCCGGGCATCACAGGATGTGGGCAGTACAGAGGAAATGTGCTCTCCTGGGACATCCAAATTAGTGTCACCATCTGCAGCAGATGACAAATCAGGCAGCCCTCTCTGCCCTTCACTGCTGTCACCAGGGATGTCAAGGTCTAACCTGCACAAGAGCAGAGAGGGTCAAACTCTCCTAAAAGTCAGGTCTATAGTGACCTGGCTCTTTCCAGGTCCTTTGCTGCATCCCAGGAAGAACAGATGCACTTGTATTTTGGGGCAATTGCTGCAGAATTAGGGGCTCCCCAGAAATCAGACCAGGGTATCACCGGTTTCAGGGAGAAGGCAGCCCCCCAGCCAGGAACATGCTGGGCTGGGAAATCACAGAGCAGGTGGCAAAGGGAAGAAGTAGTTCGATGTCCCAAATCAGAGGCAGGCTGGTCCTCTCTTGGACCTCAGCCTTGGACCCCAGTTTCTTGGAAAACCAGTTTTTGCAGCGTTCCAGGCTGTGGCCCAGGTGGAAACGTTGCTGGCTCCTCTCCTTCCCACCACATCCCTGGATCTGGCAAGTGCCACTGGCGAGATACCCAGCACAGACATTTTGTGGCAGAGAGACACTCGTGTTCCCACCGTGTTTGCAGCCTGGCCGCTTGTCATCCCCCAGGCAGGTGAGCCCAAAGCTTCCCCTCTGCCTCTGCTGCATTTTGGCTCTGGTTGTCTAATGCCATAAATAAAAGGCAGGATATAAATAAATAATAATAACAAAAAAATCCCCGCGCAAACACATAACAAATCAAAATGACCCCGTCTGTGAATGAAGGGAAAGAAAAGGCGGGTCCCTCCCTGGAAGTCTCAAGAGCTTCCAAAAATAGTCTGCAGCCCCGGCCAAAGCGTGCACAGCCAAGGGTTTGCTCGCTCAGCGCCAGCACCGGAGGGGACCAGCGGTTTCCCAGCCACTCCTGCCCTGGTCCAGAGCCCATGGACTGATGGGCCATGTTCCTCTCACAGGGGTACAGCAGCCGACAGCCCCGTGGTGCAGCAAATGACAGTGTGAAATCCCTCCAAAACTCAGGGTGAAATTGTATTTTGTTGCTCACAGCCAAGCAACCCACTGACCACAAAACACCTCGCCCTGACACGTTTAGCAAAGGTGGCATGGTTGGTGATGTAGCTGAGATGGTACAAAGGGTCTCATGAGTGTGCATGCACCAAATATCAGCACCAGCTGCCTTCCAGCCCTTCAGACGGCTGCTACACGGACCCAGAGGATTTTCCCCATTTTTGCAGAAGCCTCCATGCTGTGCTTGGTACAGGCGATCAGACATTTTCCACCTCCAGACACCCCCAAGAGTGGCAGCTGTACGGAGAGGAAGGGTGCTGGGGTGCAGGGGATGGCAGAGGGACAGAGCTGTCCCCACAACAGCCCCTCTCCCCACTGTGTGTTTCCCCAGGCTTTGGGCTTCTCCCAAGCCTTGTTGCGGGAATGCTCCTCACGTCGGCCGCTGCCTCCCACATCTGGGAACCACGAGTGGAGCAACGGGGCCGGAGATGGAAATTTGGGCTCAGCCCCGCTGGCTTACTGGTCTCAGCCCCACACCTGGTGCAGGGGCTGCACAAACCCCACCCAGCACCGCTCTCCGTGTCGGGGGCACCCCAGGCCACACATATCTGAACAGGATCAACCATCTTATGGGCGATGGTGGGAGAGGGAGAGACAGAGCTGAACTGCTGCCGAGCGGGCGCTGTCTGGGCAGGGGGCATAGCCCCCCCGCACCCCTGGCCAGAGCCACATTCCTGCCTTAACCCACTGCCGCCGTGCAGCGAGGGTGTGCACGAGCACACACGTCCTCCCAGAGCCCCAGCCGGTGGCCAAGAGACTCCAGATGTTGGAGGAGCTGTGCACAGCTGCTGGCCAGCAGCGGCAGAGTGGGAAATAAAGAAATAAAGGATTGACACCCTTTCCTTCCCTTGGATAGAAAGGAAAAGCAGCCCAAGAGTCCCAGCTACCCTTGCCAGCACCATCGCTCTCTCCCAGCTCTCTGTGACAATGCCTGACCCCAGCACAGCAGTGGGACATTCCCGTGTCCTGTCCATCCTTCTCAGTCCATCCTCTGTCTCCCATGCCTGCGAGGTCACGCTGGGCAGAGCCACCACCCGGCTGGGCGAGGGGAACCAGCAGAGACTGTGGCATTACTGGAAAGAGAAAATCTCCCTGAATAATCCCCCCAGTGAGCTCAACAGTGTGGGATCTGCCTGAGAAATGAGAGCATGGAGCAGGAATGTCAGGTATTTCCTTCTGCTCCCCAGCACTAGAGCAGCCCCAGGTAGTGGGAAAGGGCAGAGGAAGGGACTGGTGCTGCTTCCCGCATCCCTTTGCTGCTGGGGAGCTCTGGGGCATCCTCCGAATCACAAGGAAAAACTACAGTGGTGGAAACAAGACTGTGTCTCACTGGTGAGATATGGATCTGACGCTGTCAGCTCAAATGGGAAAGGAAACGGAGAAAAAGTCTGCAAGAATTACAGGAGATGTTATTTGAAGATTAGACAGATTGAAACCTTTCAGCAGTGTGGGAGCTGGGAAAGAAGCTGCCTCAGAGGGGGCCAAGCTCTGTATTTAAAATGGAAGTATTTCCTGGGCCATGAGCCTGGTGTGCCTGGGGAAGGGGGGTGTGGGGGACTTCACACAGACACCAAAAGCACAGAGACCCCCAGACCCTCCCATAGTGCCTCTGGGGCTTGGCTGGACCCCCAACACGGGCTGTCCAGCAGGGATGGAAGGGAATCACCCCTCAAAAGCAAAGGGGGATGCAGAAATGGAGAGACACCAGCCCCCAGAGTTGAATTCAGGTCACAGTCTTACTGCCCCTTGGTTTTATTTCTTCCTTTGCATGGCTTGCGGTTGAAACTTAAACCGGCTCATCTGGCCGGCCGGACGATGGGGAGCAGGGCTGCAGAGCTCAGTCTTGGCACAAGCCTCGCATCAGCTCCGCATAACCCCCAGCCATTTGTGCACGATGGAAAAGCACAGTAAAGCTTTTGCTTCCTCGTTTGCATAAGCATCGCAGCAATTTCCATATAGGACCAGGAGGGTAACAGGCAGCCGGTGGCTTTGAAGGCTGGGGCAGGATGGAGAGGGGCTGGTGCGGAGGGGCAGGAGAGAGAACAGCAACTGCAGCGAGGGGCTGTGCAAGCAACGGGGTTTGCATCCCTCTGAGAGTAAGAATCAGTGTGTTTTATACAAACAAGCACTGCCAGCATGGAGCTCGGCTGAGGCAATTCGAGCAAAGACATGAGTGTTCTTGTGCCTGTGTAGGGTGCCCCGCTGCAGAGTGTGCCCAGTGTGGGCTGTAGCCTGAAAATATTCCCCCAGCTCCCCCAGTTCTCCCAGTTTTCCCAGAGCAGTGTTTCCGAGTGTTAGGTGTGCGAACGCAGCGCTTGCCCGCAGCTGCACAGCAGATGAGCGGTTTGCTGGCCTGTCCGGTGATGCTCTGCAGGCACTCCCTGATTCCACGTGCTCCTCCAAAACGCATCCAAGCACCAAAAGAAACGAGCAGCTCTGTCTTTGCCTTTACTGAACTGGAGGCTGAAACATCATCACCTCTATGCTTATAGCCAAGGATGGGGGCAGGTTCCAGCTTCATCAGTTCCCAGAAGTTTATAAAATGGAAATCGAAGGGAATAAAGCAAAACAAGAAGATAAACCAAAAATTAAAATATGTCAGTTTATATTTACCTGCAACATCTTCCTCAGTGGCCATGGCAGCTATCCCCACAGCATAGGGCTGTTGGGGTGTCTGTGTTGCCCACCCACCTTTTTGACATAAACTCTTCTTCTCCTTGCAGGTGAGGCACAGGGCTGAGCAGAGACGGTCGCTCGAGAGCCAGCATCAGCTCCACCATGCGCAGGGCACCTCAGCAGGGACAGGATCCGGCCCCTCTTCCCCCAGCTGCTGCCACCAGGCACTGTGGGGGTGCCTGGTGATTATACAGTGTTGTAAGTAGGGTATCAAATTGTTTGGCAGCAGGAAGATGAAGACACAAAGGGGAGGAGAAGATGCTGGGGCTGCAGGTGGACACATAGGTCCAGGGGTGGGGGAGTGTGGGACTGGCTCCCCACGGCTCTCACTTTTGAGGGTCTCGGTGTCCCCCCACAGGGTTGAGAGGTTTTTCTTCAGTGGGAACATGCATTTTGCTTTCTCTTTTTCTTTTTACCTGGCCAAAGCCATGTGGAGTTTTATCATCCTGAGAGCTGTGTCCCGCTCCCAAGCTGGGCGGGGACTGGGTGTCAGGACACAGACACCTTGGCTGCTTCCATTGTGTAGACAGAATGAGATAAAATTAATTCTCTGAGGTTATCTCATTAAAGAGGAGGGCAGGGGGAAAAAGAAAGGCAGTGGTTCTGACTGGAAGCCCCATCTGTCTCTACCCACCATGTCCTGCCACCTCTCACCTTGGCTCCTACACACCCCGGATCCCTCTGCTGCCAGGGCAGGGAGGCATCTCGGGATGAGCATGAGGAGCACCAGGACCGCTGCTGCATTTCTGGGAGAAAAGGGATGGCGGCTTTAAAAAAACCAACAAAAAACAAACCAGAAATCAGGTAGCTGCCAGGAGAAAAAAAAAAAAAAGATCAAACATATTTTCCGTTGTCTCTTGGCTGTGGAAGTGGGGTTGTGACAGCCATGGAAAATGGGAGGGATTAGGTAATATGCTGCTATTTAAATAAGTAATTGAGAGAGTGGAGGTGGGGGAGGAAATCTCAGAGCAAACCTCCCCCCCTGCACCCCACACATCACCCCACAGCCCCCGCGATGCCGCAGGGACAGCAGCTCCGGGAGGTGTGCGGCCCCGCTGTGTGCTGGCACCAGGAGCACGTTTCGAGCCATGGCAAGAGATTCTGGGAGCAATAAAAAAGGCGCTTTTCCCCCCCACCTTCCACTCCCTCCTCTTTTTTGTTTCATGTGCTGCATTTCCTTCTCTCCGGCAAATGCAGGTTTCAGGTTCCCGAGCATGGGGCTGCGGCTTGAGAGGAGCAATGGAAACTCTCTTGCGGTGGGAAGGGGCCAAAGGCCCAGGGGTGCAGGAGGGGAAGGAAAATGGGGCTGTTCTCACTGGGGTGTGGAGGCTCACAGGGACAAGGAGTTAAAAACCCTGCACTCTGCTCTGCACTGGGTACGTTTTTCATTCAGTCCGTCCTGTCTGAGGCTGAGGCCGATGATGTGTCTGCAGCTCATGTCACCTCCCAGGCTGGAAGAGGAGACCTCGGAGGGTCCCATCACCCCAAAGCCACCCTGAGCCCCATGAGTGACCCACAGGAGTGTCAGGGCTGGGTGTCCTGGTGACCCCAACCCACCGCCACCTCCATCCCCTGCTCGTGCATATCCCATGGGAATCTTCCCTGCCTGGCTGATGGCCAAAGCATTCGCCTTTCCCAGACAGCTGGGCGAGAAGCGAAAGTGCTTCTCCCCATTCCCAAGTGAGATCTTTATTTACAGCGACTTCAAATATTTATCTGAAGCGGGGGGCTGCGGTGGGGATGTCGGCACGAGGCTGCTGGGTCCCGCGCTGGGCTCTGCAGCTCTGCTGTCACCGCTCCTCGCCCTCCGGCAGGCTCCTGCTCTTTATTTATTTCCTCGAGGATCTTCCCTGCAATAAATCACTGCTGGAGGGGTTGCTCTGGGGGTGACAGGATTCAGCTGCCCGCCGGGATTTTGGCTGTGATCTGCAGGACCACCTCTCCTCCTTCTTACAAGGGCTGTTCCTCCAAACAAGGAAAAGCAGCAGGGTCTCAGGAGGCTCTTTTCCTGGATTCAGGAACTTTGACGCAATTTGGACAAACCTGGAAAGCCATCCTCTTCCCTCTGCTTCTCACTACCTGGGCATTTAATCCAACGCCTGCCATGAAAGTACAATTGCACAGGTTGGGGCAGCCTGATACTGTTTCAAGGCTCCTTCGTGCTCCCTATCCTGAATTCCAAGGAAGGTATTTCAACCTGGGGCTTGCTTTCCAATCAGCAAAGTATTATTTCCAAGCCCTTACAGCATCAAAGCAGGCAGGGCTTTTCCCATTGCTGCTCCGTTGTGGCAGGGGCTGTTTCCTGATGGCTTCAGCAAGGGATGGGTTTGTAACTCAGGGTCCAGCTGCCGGCTCTGTGGCTGGAAACAGCATTCCCTGGTCCCTCACGTGGGAGAGTGCTCAGGGAGAGGGAGGTTTGCGCCTTCTCCCACCCACCCACAGCCCCCGTGCCCACCAGCCAACTCTCCAACCTGGTCATAATCTGCTGGGCTGGAGAGGAGACAAAGATGCTTCATGCAAACAGACTCTTCCCCAGTGCTTTACAACGTGGGTCTCGAAGAGTGAGTTTCAATTCAAATCTTCCCTGCAAGAGCAGTTTGCCAAAACCCTGTAGAGGAGTCCCTGAGAACCTCCTATTTCTGAGGAGTTTGCAGGTTCCCGGGGTGCAGCTACAGCTCATCCCCCCAACCCAGCCCCGATAGCCTGGTCCCAGTGGTGCAGTGCCAGGGTGCAAAACTATCCTGCATGCCTCAGTAAAACCGAGGGGAAATGACCTTGGTGAAAGTCCCCAGGGGCACTTGGACCTGCATCTTGGTGAGGCTTCCCAGGGCACATCAGGGAGCATCTCCCAGGTGGCCTGTTTCTGCTGGTGGGCATCAGCTGGGACATGCAGTGACAGGACCTGGACGTGTCTGGAGGGAAGGTCCAGAGCCAGTCGTGGGTTCATCAGGAATTAATTCCTAAATGAGTTTCTGAATGTGTTTTCCCATTTCCATCACCCACACAGGCTCCTCCAGCAGGTAGGCTGTCTGAGAGCAGCTCAGCCCAGAGAGGACTGAGATCTGCTCACCACAGCCCGTGCTCTCATCAGATAAAATATCCAATGAGAAAGAAAAACGAGTTTCTGGATTAGAATCTGGCATGAATAAACACTTGTGCTAGAATTTGCCAGTCTTTCAGGAACTGCAAGTATTTTCCCAGTGTCAAATGTTCATGCAGATAATGTATAAATAATGACATCAATTATGTCAGATATTACAATGAGCAGAGCTCTGGGCTTTGGTTCATAACAGTATCTGCAAATCAGTGTCTTAACTTTTTTGCTCTTCTGGGATGATTCCTCATGCTCCAGCTCTTTGGGGCCAAATGCCTGGGTTTCTGGCCAGGGCTGTGGCAGCCATCCAGCACCTTCCTTGCAATGGGACCGAGCAGTACATCCCCATGAGATGGCAGAGCAGTGCCAGGTGGTTTTGGGTGAGGTGTGGGGTGTGTAACCTTCTAGGAGGGCATGTGGCCCCCTGCTATAGGTGAGGCAGCCCTGTCTGAGGCACCTTCTGGGGTGGAAAGCCCAGGCTGATCTGCAGCCCAGGAGTTGCAGCAGGGGATGTGGGAACATCCAAGAGGGTTGTGATAGATCCAGGAGCATTTCCCTGCAGGACCAAGCAGAGCAGGAGGAATGTGGCAGCCAGTAGTTACACCTTTGGAGAGAGAAATGGGGCCGAGGGATGTGGGGGCTTCTCTGACTCCCCCGTCCACCTCTGTGCCTCTTGGGGGATGGACCTGGAGGGTGGAAGGTATCCGGAGGGGGCTGGGGACAATCCCAGCTGTGATGAAAAATTAATGATCCCCAGTTCCCGCTGGTGCATGTCTGGGGTTCACCCTCTGCCCCTGACCCCGTTGCCCAAGGAAGCACCTGGTGCTTGCAGAAATAAGCTCTTTGTCTCTCACCCCAGTCCAAGGAGCTGCTCCTCAGAGACGTGGGTGACCGGGGAGTACCTGTCTGCCAGAAGCACAGAAAAGCACCAGATCCAGCAACTTTCCTACTTCTCCAGCTAGAAAAATGACATCCACAGGCTGCGGGTGAGGAGAGCACCGGTGGGAAATAGCAGGGCAAATGCAAACTGAAGCTAATCTGAGCCTCTGTTTTTTCTCCAGATTGCTCTATTTATTCACAATCTTCCCTTGATAAAATTGGTAGAAAATCAGAGGTGACACACACTGCCTTCCAAATGCAAAGGGAGGGATAGAGCCAGAGAGAGAAGGCAGCTCCAGCAAAGTGTGCAGTGCAGAGGGGGCATCTCAGAGGCATGAGCAGAGCAACTGCACTCGGTTTGAGAGCTCATCTCTCACCTTTCTCCATTTGCTGCTCCTTCCTTGCAGGACTTCCTCATTAATGTCCAGCCTTTGAGTCTGTGCATTAGAAAAGGAAAGAGATGCAAAATAAAGACCTTTCGTTTTCAAGGCTTGAAGCAGCTGGACAACCTCTCCTAAGGTGATGGCTGCAAAGATAACATCAAAAGAAGGCACCGGCTTCATGTCAGCTTGGAGCAGTATTCTGGAGTTGATGTCCTTGTCTCCTCTCCCTCTGTCCCTTCTTCCTCCCGCCCTCAGCTTGTCACAAGCTTGGAATGCTCACAGGGTACAAGAGGGACTTAATAGCAGATGGGAGATGAGGATGATATCAGGACTGCTTTGATTTTAGCCAGAGACTGAGAGTGGGAGAACATCTCCAAAAGTAAGCAAGAAAAAAAAAGAGCCTTCTTACAAATTCCCAGCAGTTTTAATTGTAGGTGAACCTTGTAACCCCACCTGTAATGAAAGTAGCCTGAACTTCCAGTAACAAAGCTCTGATTTAATTTTCTTTTAACTTTGTCAGACTCATACCACTTGGCCTGAACTTCTCTGGGCTGGTTGCGCATTAGCCAAAATAGCACCAAGATTTGCAAGGATGGGGTTAAGGAAAAAGAAAAGCCTTTTCTGCACAAGAGCTTTGGCAACCTTCTGCTCTGGCAGGGAGATGTGCCTCAGCCGAAGATGTATCTGCTGGCGATGAGATGAAAAGCTACCCAGGTTATAACCTCTGAAAAACTGAAGTCTGCCTGGTGCATATGGCAGAAAAAAAAAGAGAAGCTGGGTTTAAATTAATGTATTTTATAGCCCGATGTGAAAGGAAATGGTGCAGCCTTGCTCTGAGGCACTGAAGGTGTTAACACCGAGTCCCAGCCCCTGTACAGAAAACAGAGCTCCCACTGCCATGTGGCAACACAATCCCTAAAATCCACACCGAAATTTCCCGTTCCAGTCCAAACAGGGGATCTGCCTTCTTTCTCCATGCTCTCCGTCTCTGGAGAATAGCAGGCCAGGAACGAGCCCAGCTGACACCAAGGGGAGCAGCGGGGACCCAGCGCCGAGTCCCTGGGCTGTCCTGAGGGCAGCGGTGTCTTCTCCTGCCAAAGGCTTTTAAGAAAGTGTTTGCAATATTCAGTCACTCTGCTCTTTTATTACTTGCCAGAAGAGCTTTTATCACGTGGCCTGGTGTGGATTTGTGTTTCAGGCGTGATCCTTTAAAGCCCCGCTCTTGTGCCTGGCTGCCTCACCCTTGGTGCGGGTCTGGAGGAGGTGGAAGGACTCAGCCCTGGTCCAGGGCTCCCCACTCAGCTGCTGTCCATGCTGGGGGAAGGAGGAGGCTTTTCTCAATGTGCTTTGGGCTGGCATGGAAACCCCAAAGCTTTTCTTCCAGCAGGTGAGGGCCTGCCAGGCGGCAGATGTGGCTGGAGCAAGATGCTGTGCCCATGATGATGGAGATGGGCATCAAAGGGCAGCAGCAGGCACAGAGTTTACAATGAGGGTGTCTTAGTGGGGCACAAAAGCCAAAGAGGATCCAACAGCCAAGAGTGGCTGGGGTTGGGGCTGGCCCAGCTCTGCCTCCTGCCTGCCCAGTAAGCCCCAGCACAGCTGCTGGTGGGACCAGTGACGTGGCCTTGCTGGCTGTGAGGAGCCGGACCTTGCTGGGACGGGTTCAGGCTGCAGCGGGTGCACCTGAGGATTTTCCCATGGTGCTGCTCTCTCCTGATGTCTCTGGGGTGGAAAGCAGCTGATGGTTTCTGCGCTGGTGTGCACCAGAGCAGGAGGACGGTGCTGCACTGCCCCCACCAGGCACCCCGTCCCCCGTGAGGGCCCCCAGGGAGGCTGGGGCAAGGGGTGTGTATGCAAGAAGTGCAACCTCGCCAGGGCCCAGGAAGGGGTCTCAGGAAGGTGGAGACCCTTTGGCTGGTGGGTCAGACATCTCGTTTCTCTTCGTGCCAGGGCTGAGCCAGACATGCTCTGGAGACAGGAGAACATAGCACATCCCTGCATGTTCGCTGGGGAACCTCCGGACCGGCGTTCGATGCAGCAACGAAATACCCTGTTTTACGTGGGTGTCCCGACTCCAGCAGCTGTCCTGATCCAGCTCCACTCGTTGTTTAAGAAACTCGCTCACTTTCTTGCAGATAGATCAACAGCAAGGAAGGGAGTTTCCATTATTCATGTGCTGGTCCCATTCTGACCTGTGGAGGAGACATTATGCGTGTCAGAGTAGCCAAACGCCTCCTTGCTGCTGTTGCTGCCCAGCATCTGCTGGCATCAGGCAAAACCTCTGGGGCTGCAGAGTCAGCTGGGCTGGGATCTGCAGGCAGTCGGCATTTGGCCTGGACCGGCTGAAGAGATTCGGAGGAGCCAGAATCACAGCGATGGTGCTGGAGAAAATTGCGCCATTAAAAACCAACAGAAGGAAAAACTGGTAGTTGTTCAGGCCGGATCTTGGCCGTGGCACCCGAATTAGACCCGTGCTCTGGCTGGGAGCACCAAGGTCTCCTTAGCAACCACACTTCAATATTTAGCACCGAATGCATGTGCCCAAACGACCTTCCAGGTCCTTTCCAGAGTGTTGCTGCTGAGCCGGCTCCAGGAGCGCGGCAGCCACCGAATCACCGCCAGCTCAAGATTTCCTCTGCAAGTCCCAGATGAGCACTCGCTGGGTTTGCCACAACCCAGTCTGCTCAGCACTGCTGAGCTCATGGCCAGAGTGGAAACTTCAGGAGAACCAAGGTGAGATGTCCCACCAGGGAAGTTAGAGAAGGCCAAAGTCCAGAGGGTCCATGGATAGAGATCACCCTGTCATAGCCACAGATGGAGAGGAAGGAGATGTGTTTAGAGGTGCAATCTGAAAAGAGGTGGAAAACAACAGCAGGCAGGAAAGCCTTGATCCCAACACTGTTGTGACTTGGAGAAGGACAGGGGCGCTGGTTGCTGATGAGCACCAGAGACAGAGATAAGACCTGGGCAAGGTCCAGGCACAGAGGTGGATCTTGCTGAAGCATTTCCAAAATTACCTGGACAAGAACTCTTTGTTTAACCAAAATCTGAGGAAAATGAAACATGGGTTCATTTATCCTGGTCACCAAAGGTGGCAGGGGAAACAGACTTGAGGGCTTTCACCTGAGGCTTTGGGAGCCTGGTACCAACTCAAGCCAACATCTGCTGCTAACTTCCTCAGCTCCCAGGCCCGCAGAGGTTAAAGTCATTGCTACCCCTCTTTCACCCATTTTAGCTACTGCTGGTTTGACTTTTGGTCACCCCAAATTCTCAGTCCAGTGAGCAGCTGCTTATTCCAGTTGTCATGAAAAGCAGATCTGATAACAGTGTTTGAAGCCCACAGCTTTCCTGCCTTCCCTCCATCCACCCACTCATCCACCCACCCATTCCTGTAGTACCTAAGTGCTTCCAAAGCAAACTGCATTTACTTTCTGTAGACCCACTCAGGAAGCCCCAGGGGCTAAGTGGAAAGTCCTTGGCGCCCAGCTTGGAGAGGTTAGCAAAGCTCACAGGTTGCTTCCTCATGATACACCTTGATGACAAAAGCAACCCTCTGTGGTCTCCAGCTTTTGGTGGGCTCCTCATCATGTGCAGAGATGCTGTATAGACAAGCTGCTCTCCACTTTCACGGGATAGTAGTCTCCTGCACGAACAGAATGAGATTTTGTGTGCAGGCTGCCCAGTTCTCTTGATCTCAGAGGCTACAAGAAGTCTGTGTGGACCTCAGAGCTTGGGATCTGGTGAATCCTCCAGCTTTGCTGCTGGCACTGCACCTGCCTTCATCCTGAAACCTTCCCCTCTGCACCTCCGAGCATCAGCGTGGAGACACGGTGCGTGTACCATGAGGAAATAACCCTGCCCCAAGCAGGAGGTGGGGGTTGTTTCATGAGAAGCAGTTACAGCCATTCTTGGAGGATTTTGGCTCTGAGCCCCTCTGCCACATTCTTAGGAGGGATCATATCAAAAAACTATTTTTACTAAAAATGTAGTGGTAACAGGCTCCAGATGTCCGTTGTTATGTAATAGGGTTTGTTTTAATGGATCTGACTTCCAGATGTGCAGCTTGGACTCGGGGCGTCTGCTTGGTCCTGGCGGAGCAGGAGGGATCAGCCAGCTCCCTGTGCCGTGCCAGAGGGGCAAACTGCTTCCATCGTGGACAGGACCTTCCCATGCTCGTGTGTGCTTCCCGAGCATGGCTTCTCCTTGTCCTTCTTGCTGGTACAGCATTAGTCACCCAGCAGCTGTCTTGGGGCCCGCGTCTCATTTTAGGAGGATATTAATGAAAAAGGTTGAGGAGGGTTGGTTTGCTCAGCTCCCCATGAGAAATAAGGGGGCTCGTAGGCAAGGCTGGGGTAAGGAACAGTTCTTGGGATTGAGACTGTCTGTAGGCATCACATCATTATCACATAGATGAGCAGTATTACTTGTTTGGGTATTCACAATAACCAGGGTTTAAAGCCTGGAAGCTAAAGGACATTAAGGGACTGACCATGTCTTGACTCCCCAGGGCCCATTTTGTGCTGTCCAAGCTGTGAGAAGAACCCAGGGAGGATGGCTGATAGGAGGAAGGAACCTAACAGGGGTTTCCTCAAACAGAAACATTTTGGTTCTGGAAGTGGAGAGGCAAAATGGGGACATCTGAGGAAAGAGACTGAAACCTTCCCATCAAGTCTGTGGGAACAGCTCAGGAAACGCTGGTGGGACCAGTCTACACACGCTTTGGGACCAGTTCCTATGCTCCCATCGATGGTTACCAGCTGAGCTGTTGCCTTGGTTCACCTTGCCTGGTAAAGATCTGCTTCCCCGCGGGAGGCTGTGGAGAAGGTTTTTAAAGGCATTTTGGGGCATGGCGGTTTCTCCTTCCCTCAGTCTGGGTGCCGCAGGGTCAGTGTCCCCCTTCTCCAGCACTGGATTAGCTGGAAACATCGGCTGCTCACCCCTTTGGTAGGAAGGTCTCTAAGGAGGGATGCAGGAGATGGCTGGATCCTAGCTGCTAGGTGGACAGGGGGATGAGTGGTGTATGCTAAGCACTTGAATCCAAAGTATGTGGCTCTGTGCCATTGCTATTAGCATCTGCTAATAAAATGCTAAGACTTATTAAGTGCCCAGATCCAGGAGGGAGATTTAAGGGGGATGCACTTGGACTGAAAGCAAGAGGCTTAGGTGCTTTCCGGAGAGTGCAGAAATGTGAGTGGCTGGGGGACGATTCTCCCGAGGAGCAAATGTAACTGCTACCTGATGACAGAAGAGATGGAGAGGTAATATCAGCCCTATAACACCCCACAGGAGACAAATATTCCCCTCTTGAGCCACAGCTCCAAGGACAAGGAAAGGTGAAGGGGCCAGTGACTGATCTGCATCCTGCAGGACCAGGTCCTGCCCCAGCAGCATCAGTGTCCTCGCAGGTTGGGATTTCTGAAGCAGCTCAGGCAAAAGTACAGTGAGAAAAGGTCCCTTTGGGTTTGTTTTGTACCTCAGTTTGAACTTCCCTAGTGTCAAAAAATAAACAAAGACTAGTGGGACAAAAATCACTGCTCAGCTGGAGCCTGGGAAGTCCAAGGGGGAAAAGAGCTGCTCTGGGCTCTCAGGTTCACATCCCATCTTGTGTTGATTTTAAGCGGACCGAGACTTTTGTGGAGCTGGTTTTGCTTTGCATTGCAGCCACGTGCTTCTCTCAGCATATTGATTTTCTTTCTCCTCTTTGCAGAGCGGCGCAGGACGAGCTCTGCTGTGCAAATGCCGGCTGCCTCGGCCGCGGGGCGATCGCTAAGCCATCTGCTCACACACCACTGAGGAGGTTTCCATGGTTTTGTCAAAGAAAGGGACTTTTTTCTTCCCCTTCCTCCTTTCTATGATGAAGCCATGCGTGCACACAGGTAACAGTGCCAGAAATGTGGTGTTTGTCAAAGGTGTATCCCCCACCCTGCCATGGGACAGAGCCCCAGCGAAGGGGGGAGAGGGGACAGTGGCTGCAGAGGTGTCCCAGCCCAGGAGGCAGCTTGAGGAAGGTGTGGAAACACAGCTAGGATGGGGAAATTAATTAACTCTTCAGCCTGGGCCCTCCCCCCACCAGCACGTCCGTGTAAAATGTGGAGATTAGGTGGAAAATCCATATAGAGGGGAAATGTATGCCTTTAGCAGAGCGGGTCTCCAGACAGGCCAGCTAGCTGTTTTGAATGGATGTCCTGGCACACACAAAGTCCTCTCTCAGTTTCTTTTCCTGCTTTGGCCAGTGTTTCTGCTGTTAACCCTTCCTCTGTGGGAGGACAGCGGGTGGGAGAGAGGGGACAGTCCCTACCCTGCTTAACCAGGGCAGCGATGCCCGATCCCTCCAAAAGCTTCCGAAAGTTGCAAGGAGGGAAAACATTTTGAGATAAGATGTGAGAGGTAAACACACGGGGCTGACAACAAACAGCCAAGGGAGGAGGAAAGCGCTCTCACTGTTTTCTGGCTAGCTCCTGGACTGGCAAGGATGAGACACGGATGAGACTGAATTAACTTCCAGGTTTAACCATTAGACATTTTTACAGTGAAAATGGATTTCTCCAAATATCTTTAAATGTCAACACCCTTGGGGGAAGCAGCCTCATATGGCATTCAGAGGTGGGGAGTAAATGTGGAAAGATGAGCATGAAGGAGATATCCAGGCACTTTGCAAACAGATCACCTCTGCGAGTTGTCTGTGCTGGGCACACCGGTGCATGGCAGCGAGCAGAAGCTGTCCCCAAGGCTTTGCCTGGAGCCACTGCAGCTCCAGGTGACACATCACCGCTTGCATGGTAAGAGAGAGATGCACAAGGGCAAGAGAAGGGAGCGTTGTCAAACATCGGCTTAGACCAAGGTGGGGAAAGCTGATGTCCTCAAGGATGATCTGGGTCACATTAAATGCCCAGCTCATCTGAGAGCCAACTCACCTGCAACCACCAGTATCCAGGGCCTGAGTTGCTCAAAGCAGTTTGGGAAGGGAGAAGGAAGCATCTACATGATGGGTGAGGTCCCAGCATCACGTCTTGCAGGCAGAGCGAGGTGGGTGGGAGAGCCCAGCTCCTGTCCAGATCTGACTGGACCCATCAGTTTTTCCCCCAGGGACCATGGAAAGTCCTTCCAGCTGGCCTTGGCGAGGGCTGGGGCGCAGGCAGGAGGGCACGAGGTAGGACCCGCAGTCCTGCTGTGGCTCAGCTTCACAGCCTCCCTGCAGCCTTCGGGGCAGGATGTCTCATTGCCATGCCAAGCTCTCAGCAAGGGTATCCCATGGCTTGGCAGATACTGATTGCTGACAACTGCAGGCAGGTGGCGATGATTGTGAGCTGGATCCTCCAGCACAGGACCATCCTGTCCCCAGATCTGCTCCTGGTCACCCAGTGAGGGACATCTCCATTCTGGCTGCCTCCACACTGGGGGCTAGAAGGATGAAGGAGCAGGCAAGCCCTTATCTCCCCAGTTGCCACGACATGCTCGGCACTTCTGTGACAGACACATTTTATAACCCATATCCATAAACTGGGATCTCAAGAGGTGCAGAAGTGCAGGAGAGGAGAGCAGAGCACCACGAAGGCTGCGCACTGCAGCGTGTTGAAAATACTACTGCTAATTACACAATGGGTTCCTTATGTTCCCTGGAAATGCAATATGTGGGAGGACTTGCAGCCAATTCATGTTTTAGGACAAATCAACGCGATATATTATTCGACTCAGCTCCTAAATTTGGTCATACTTTAGCTGGTGTTTTCAGACGTTTGTGCGTTAGGTTGGCCAATGCCACAGAGAAAAGTGATGGGGCAATTATCCTAATTAGGAACAAATGCATTACTTCTGCAAGTTATTTGGTGCTTGGAACGAGCCCTCCTCATTGCGTGACTACTTTGTGCAGAATTAACCCCTGCCGAGACCTCCAGGAGGTCCTTTTTCTGGAAGATGAGAAGGAAATTCAGTGCCCATCAGATTGCTGGGGTTAAAAACTGTGCAGCGCATGCAGCTTTCACAGCGTCTGGCAGCAGCCTCAGCGGCTTCACTGGCACTAGGCAGCTTTTCCCTTTCACGGAGGTCGAGCGCAGGCTGTGTGTCCTGCAGAGCGGTGAGGAACCAGCCTGGGCAAGCCCAGCAGCCCTCGAGCCTGGAGCAGCACGGCAGCGATCAGCTTGGGCAGCGGCATCTTCATCGTGCAGATGAGCAAGGCTTCACTTGCCTCACCCCTAAGTCACAGTCTGGGGGTCCCAGTGACACCGTGTGCATGTGACCCTGTTTTTGGGACCTCGGAGAAGTGCAGGATGAGCTCAGCCACAGACCTGCCCCTGGCTGCCGTCCCCACCGCAGGACTTCGTGTGGTGAGGTGACTCCAGCACCTTGCTGCACTTTCTGGCAGGCAGCCCTGTCCAAAGCCAGACCTCCAATTTCTGCAGAACTACCCTCAGTCTGTGCAAGTCTGTGGCTCACACCGAGCCCTCGTTGCCTGCCTGAGCTCCATGGTGGGTGACAAGCGACACAGGGGCACTTTCCGGGAGCAGGCACAGCCTGGCAAACCCCTCTCTCTGCAAGGTTCCCTTGCCCCATCCACAGTGAGTGCAGGGCACAGGCTGGAGGAGCTGCTTGTCTCCAAATCCTTTTTGCTTTTGTATTTCATCTTTCCTTCTTCTTTTCCTGCTTCTCCAGAAGGGCCCAGATGCCTTTACTTTGGCTGGGCTCCCTTGGCCAGCAGCCCGCAGAGGCACCAGAAACGTCGTGTGTGAGTGCGCGAGCGTGTGTGTGCAATATTAATACACAGAAATGGAAGGCGACCAGCGTATAAACATTCTTTACTGTTTGGGTCACAGCCCAGGGAGCTGTAAGAGCTTTTTTGTGCTGAGTTTTGAACACACAGACTAAATAGAGAGGGAGCGAGAAAGGGAGAGAGGACGAGTGGCTGGGAGAGATGGGGTGGGAGGATGAGAGGGAAGGAGGAACACGGAGGACCCGCTCCAGACCATGGGGTCTGATGGGAAAATGCAGAGAAGGTGTTAGTGAAGGGCTGGGAGCTCCTGAGGACACCCATATGTGCTGGGCTGGAGGTTTGAGAGACACCAGCTTGGTTCTGGACGTCATGTATGTATTTTTTTGCATTAAAGCAAAAGACAAATAATAATGATAAAAGGTAAATAATAATAACAACGTCAAGAGGCTGAAGACTGAAACAACCAGGATTCCTCTGCAAATCTCGTTAGAGGGGCTTAAGTGTCTGGTTGGGAATAAGGAGGAGGGGGCTATGCTGGAAGCACTTCTGCAGCCGCCAGCGGGGAGGACGGTCTCTCCGGAGATAACGAGACCCAGCTGCGTCCCGACTGCAGCCGAGAGTGTTAAATCAGAAACTATTCCGTCAACAGCCAGTTTGGCCAAATATGAAACATTTCCAGGGAATCAATGGCCGGTGCTGGTGACGCAGAAGCCAATAGTCTTGACTTCTTTTCCAGAGCCTCCAGAAATAAACTCATCATTTTGGACTTAAAGAGACAGACCACGCTTTTTCCGCTCATCTCGGTGGTGTTCAGCTGAGAAATCCACATCCCAGCAACGAGAGAGGTGGCTGGGCTGGTTTAATCCACTGGTTAATGCTTGCGAAGGGCCTCAGGGGCTTTCGGACCTGCCAAGCAGCTCCACATGATGAATCCAAACTGGACGCATCTTCCCCAAATGTTTTCCATTGAGATGAGCTCAGATGGAGGACTGAAGATTTGCGCAGCTGAGCTCGGACCACCGTTGCTCTCGTCCTCCGCCAACGTCCGAGCCTTTGACTCTCACCTGTGCAGAGCATGATGGAAAACAAATGTTCAGACCTGACATATGGCGATCCAGGAGAGCAGGGGATCACCAAACCCCCTGGCACGGGCAGGGCTGACTAGTGTCCACCGTTGTGCTTGATAACACATTTAATTTCTTGGTCTGGAAGGGGGAAAGCTCAGCACTGGTGCTGGAACCAGCCAGCACATCTTCAGTACATTTAGCTTTTTAGGAATAAAACTGGGGAAATAGTGTAACTCTTTCTCTAGGTCCCTAGGCGCTCAGGGCTGCTCCCACTTTCCAAGGCACCAGAGCATCCCAATGGCTTATCCCAACCCTCCTGCCAGCCTGGGTCATGCACGTCCCATCCCAGCAGAGAAACAGCACCGGTGGTGTATGCCAAGTCACAGCGAAGCAAGACAGATGAATCATTACAGTGTGAAATAATGGTCCCTGGCGATAACACAGAAAGGGAAAAATGGGAAAAAAAGAGTATCAAAGAAATGCAAATTACTTGGACAACGGAACAGTAAGGCCTTTGGAGCAGTATTTGCTGCAAATCAGCCTGGGCAATGCGCAACGTGCCCAACTCTGGGCTTTGTAGTGCATAGTGCATCCCTGTCCTCAGGCATCCTCCCTGTCTCGGAGAGATCCTTCCCCATTCCCATCTCTGACAGGTCATGTTCTCCATCAGAGGAGGTCCAGTTGTGCTCTTTCCCCCAATGACTGCATTTTAGTTGAGGCCGTGCCCAAACCTGCGGCATTACACTGTGAAAAGCTCTGAAAACCAATCCTCCGCTATGATTAACCACAATTTTCCTCCACGTAGCCAAAATCTGCTGACCAGGGCACACTGGAGAAAAGCCTCCTAGCTACTGGGACAATGGTGACATGGTCTCACATTGCCCAGGGTATGCTCAGACATATATGGGGCTTCTTGCTCTGCATGGCTCACAGCTCCAGCAGGTCAAGGGCAATCTGCACCCACAGCGTCATTAGCTGAATGTGGATGCCCAGTTGTGCCTGGACTTTAAAGGCCTGGTTGGTGGTTTCCTCTGGTGAGCATGGCTATTATCGGGGGCCAGGGAGCTGGAAAAAGGAGCCAAGAATCTTGTTTCTCTTTCCCTGCTGTAGGCAGCCTGCATTCCCACCAGCTGCTCCAGTTGCAAAAATAAGCCTGGGAGTTCTCCTGTTAAGCAAATTCGGGGAAAAAGTGAAGTAGATGGAGAGGCTAACCTGGGTAAAATTAGAAGCAAGAGAGGAAGCATCTGCAGCTCCCCTGAGAAAGGGGCTCTGCTGGGGCATGGCAAGTGTTCAGCATCCCTTCGGAGGTGACGATGGAGCAACCTGCACCCAGAGGACACTGGGGTGACACATGCCCTCGACATGGTGAGGAATCAGCACAGCACCCAGGCTCCCTGAGCAGGGCGAGAGCTCGGAATTCAGTCTTGCCTGGCAAGGGCCGAGCACTGGCAGGGCGAGTCGAGCTGACAGATGGAGAAGGATCTTGTGGCTGTGCAAACAGAGGGGCCCATCCATGAGCCGTGTCCTGGCACGTCCCCCAACCCCTGCACCCCTCTGCGCCTGCACCTATCGCTCAAGCTGCCAGCTCCCCCTCCACTATGTTTCCAGAGGTACTTCCAGCATGGAAAGTTCTATTTAAAGGGCATTTTTCCTCTATCCTTTTTTTTTTTTTTCCCTTTTGGATGAGAAGCCAAAGGGCTGTAAAATGCAGAGTTTCCCACCTAGCTGAACCAGAGGAAATGATGCTGACAGAAAGTTTAATTTACCCCATCACAGCACTAACAGGCTTCGGTTTTTGGAGATGGACAGAAAAGCTGGAGTGGACGAGGTGGACCTTGGCATGAGAGCATAGGGGCTTGGCTCCCCAATCCCTTTCCTAAGCCACATGCAAAGCCGAGCTGGGAAGATCTGAGGGAGGGGCAGAGCAAAGCTGTGTCCACAGCTCTTCTGCTTCTGGCAGCTCCCAGCACCAGGAGGGCTGTCAAACATCTCGTGTCTTCATGTGCTGAGCAGGAGACCTTCCCATTTGAGCAGAACATGGCGTGAGCTGAGCAGAGCATGCTGGAGTTAATGCATCTCCCATGGCTTGGAGCCACCTCTCCCCACCAGATTCTCCTCCTGGGGATGTGGCTGTGGAAGGGTTGCCCACGTTCAGCAGATGAGTCTCCTCTATCCCGATGGGCTCACAACGAGCTGGCTAATGAAGCAGCCCCTGTGCACGGCCAATCAAACCCAGTTTGACTTGGCCCCACGTTCGTCAGGGAGGTTAATCAGCTCCTGGGAAACCTCTGGAAAGCAGGTGAGGGGCTGGTCAGTTGAAGGCACTGAGGGGGAGGGAAAAAGCATCATTATTTTTTTTCCTTCTCTCCCCACTCTCTGGGAGCAAAGAGCTCACATCAGAGGTCACCAGTCTTCGTGGCAACACTGGGAAGTCAGCAGGGTTCCCAGGGGCTGCCCAGGACCCACCAGCTTGTCTGGGATACAGCACATCCAAGTACCACACATCAGGATGATTTCCTTGGGGGATTAGGCTTGATTAATGCTAATTCCTCTGCTCTGTGGCATTTTTCCATCCTTACCAGCATACTTGGTTTTAACACATGCCGCAAGATCCTGCTGTAATGGGTGGGCAGTTTTCCTGGCAGGGCTGATGAATGTCCCATGCTGTCCATTGCCATCAGGACAGCCACTTTGAGGAGTGCTTGGGTCCCGAAGTCACCCAGCCACCAGTGGGACATGACTGGGGACCAGAGAGGGACACTAAGAGGCCTATGTCCCTCTGCTGCTGCTCTAAGTAGGCAGGGATCTGAGCAGCAGGAGGGCAAGAAACATCCCTATGTCCCTGCAGGCACGGAGAAAGGGATGTGCATGGATGCAAAAGAGGTCAGGGGCAAATCCCTGCTCCTAAGAAAAGCAAGGCTGGGTGGTTGAGAGATTTCAGAGACTCAGGCTCTCCTGAAAGCATGGTGACTGAAGGCAATGCCAGGTCTTGTAAGGGCGAGAAGCCTGGGAGAGCCTTCTGGGGTGATGCCCTGCACACTGTGCTGGTCCTGACCATGAGCACAGGCTGCTGGAGAGAGCTGCCCAAACTAGGGGGCTCTTCCCTAGTACGAGAGCCTTGCTGCTAAGTGCTGAGCTGGGGACTCAGCCAACCCCCACTGCAATCTTGAACTTCTCCCTCCCCTCCGAGCAGAGCAGTGTTAGTGAGACAGCGATACCCCTCGGCAGTGGGTCAGGTTTTTCCCTAACCCGGCCCAGCTGTGTGGCTTCTGTAGCCTTTTCCAGACTCCAGACCACTGCCAGCATCAGGGTTACTGTGAAAATGAGCCCTGAGCTCATCACGCGTAGCAGAAGGGGCAAGCTGAGCAGTGCCAATGCAAACATTTGGGGCAAGAGGCCAAATCCAGCTCCAGATGGGAGTTCAGCGATGCTGGCACTGCCAAGGAGCACAAATCCTGGCCCTCATCTGGCTGTACTAGCCAGCGGGTAAATAAGAGGCATCCCCTCCTCCCTGAGCCCTCACTGCTCCGCAGCATTCACAGGCAATAGGGTCTGAGCAAATGCTGGAGGTCAGGACCTCCTGGAGTCACTCGTTCCCAATTAACAAGTCAGCTGCACACCAAGACCTGCCAGGTTTTGCAAGCAAGCAGCCAGGGACACAAGCGGGTTGGCTGTGTGAGCAGTGCTCACCTCCTTGCCTCTGGCCGCAGCCAGGGAGCTGATCCTGGGCCATGGCCAGGCTCCCTGGGGATGCTGCGAAGAGCAGCTCAATGTCCTGGACTTGTTTGCGCCCTCCAAGCCAAGCACGCCAGGATCTCCCTCCTGTGAGTGAGCAGATGGATGTTTCCCTCTGCTTTGCTTTCATTCTCTGTCCTGGGCTGGTTTTGGGACAGCACTGTCTGTCCTCAGGGGTAGGGGAAAGCAGAGGAGTTCAGGCTGGGAGGGATGTTTGGGTGTGATATGGTGATGGCAGTCCAGTGTCGGGGACATCTGTTCCCTGCACAAAGGAGCCTGAGCCTTTGAGCACGCTCAGACACAGTGGTTCTTCAAGGCAGCCCCAGTTTTAGGGAAAATGTTGACACTTGCTGCTCGTGTCACCCTTGTGCTGAGCTCAGTGATGGTCCCGTCACCCCTTCAGCTCCCCCATTGATTCAGAACAAAGCAAAAGGATGTTCGTCTTCAGGGGTTTTAGTTAATGGTACAACCTATTTCGCCATCCTCTGGGGTATGAGGAGCTCTGCCTTGGCTCTGCACCATCCTTTCTGGATGATGCGTTAGATGCATCTGCAATGGCACTGGTAGTCAAAGCAAGACCTGTCCTGGGGCAGTTCCCTTCCTGCGGGCTGCAAACTGCCATGGGGAAATTGCCATTGTTTTGTACATTAAACCTCGCTGAAGGAGACATTTGAATTCAGGCTCTCCATGGTGAGACCTCGAAATGCTGCAGCTCTGCTTCGGCAGTGCCTCAGAACACTGTGCGCTTCCAACTTGTTAAATATTTAGGATCTAAGTATAAGGAGCCAACCTCCTCCCCAGATTCGGAAGCCACACCAGTCAGCCCAGCCGGCTTTGCACGCTTCAATACTGGGAGAAAACGGAGATAAAAACATCCTGTAGGGCATGAGCTGGATGGTGATTAATCCTTGGAAAAGGCTAACTGACATGGCCATCAATAACTACAGTAACTTGTTATGGCTGCCTCATTCTAGGAGGATTACATGCCTGAACACTCCTTAAAACATCTAATGAATGTCATTTTGTTTTTACTCTCGGTGCTCATGCAAGTGAAGCACTCGACAGCGCTGGCCAGAACCATGGGGAGAGCCGGCAGAGCTGCTCCCCATTCCCACACACTGACCTGCTGCCCACCTCCCCGCTGACCTGGAATATCCCCCTGCCCGCTCCCACCGCCCTGCCGCCCAGTCTGCCCCACCAGGAGCCTCAGGGGTGGCCATGTCCTCCTTCCTGATGGCTTCAGGTGGCTTTGGGTGACATCTTGCTGGAGAGCACCTACCCCATGGCATGGACGCTGTGGCTTACACCTTGCTGTTCCCAGTGACCTGAAAGTAATGTTTTAGTCAAGCAGAGGATGGATCAGGAATTCCTGTATGGTCCCCATTTTGGGGATTTTTATGGCAATCCTCAGGGAAGATGTTGCAGGCATGAGCACTGACACAAGAAGTGTGTCCACTTCACCTTCAGAATTGTCCTCCTTGTCCCTACTGAGACAATAAACCAAAATGGTGATGGACCTGCCGTTAAAGGCCAACAGCCCTGAAGACATCAGTAAGCCAAGGAGAGGTGTGAAGTGTCCAGAGAGGTTTTCCCAGTCACAGCAACATCTTGGCATGCACCACCCCAGGCACACACCTTACCTGGGTCTCTGAGATCCATGCTAACTACAATTGCTCTTAATTTTCCTGAGGTACATTCTTTAGAAAGGAAGAATAATGGGAGCAAAGCTGCAAAAGGCATTCTTTATGCTGAAGGACCATGTCGTTTTGCCTTCCGTGCACAGACAAGCCGTGATGCGCTGCGTCCCATGGCGTGGCTGCAGCAGGCTGGGCTGGGAATCACTGCGGGGATGCTCACCCAACTTGAGCATATGGCTTTCCAGGAGAGGGGCTGAGTGAGCTTTGCCGAAGATTATGTACAGCTCCAAATCCTGTTCTACCTCATTCATGCTGTACAGAGATATTATCAGTGAAATGCTGGGGCCAGTGTCAGACTCTCCAAAACCCCATGATGAATACATTGACTCCACAGAGAGCCCTGGTTAAGAGTAGGTGATGATGTGGTCTCTTGTTTCACAGGGAAGACAATGGTGATTTTCAGCTGAGTCAGTGTCAGTAGCTGCTCCTGGGCATGCCCACGTCTGGCATTTCCCTCTCAGACATGGCACCAGAGAAGGCATTTTTATTTTCTGCTGGGCTCCTACCAGCCTCACTCCTGACCGTCACACGAGTGGCAGCAGCAGTTTTGGTTTGTTCAGGGTGCTGGCGGCTTCTTGCCTGCTGATGCCATTGGGAGACTTCCTGGGCCCTGAACTAAAGAAAAAGCTCTCGAAAAGGTCTGGAGATGCTCCCTGGGCTAATGCTGCCTGACCCCACGGATGGTTTGGAACCATCTGAAGAGAGACCTCAGTGCTAAAGGGGTCATCAAAGTGGACCTGGCCATGAGGATCCCACCCACCTCCTCCCTGTATCCTGACAGTACAAGCGGCCTCACCAGTTACTTACTGGATTTCCTTCAACATGAGACTGTCTGCAGAGATGCAGCCCCAAGCGGCAGCTCGCACCTGACCTTCCCCAATTTCCTCAGCCCCGGATGGCTCATCTTTTCCTATTAGCAGAGGACCTTTTTGCCGCTTCTTGTACTCTCAGCCTCATATTTCAAATTCCTTTGGAGCTGTATCTGGTTTTCATTTAAACATATTACATTTAAATATATATATATAATACAATGAGAAAGGATTTTCAAGGTAATAAATGGAACATGCAAGCCTAATTATGCAGGATGACCCAATGCAATTCGGTAATTCCAGCGAGTTGTTTATATTGGCAAGATAAGAACAAAATATCATTGGATATGCTCATTATTCTTATAAGATTTCAATATATATACATTGTCAGAAGTCCCTGAGTTATGAAGTCCTCCTTGCTGGAGGAATAAACATGCTGGGCAGTAATCCTGGAAGCAATCAAAATGCCTCCAGCTGGGTGCCTGCAGAGCCCCTCTCTGCGTGATGTCTGCAGCAGCCTGGAGCCCGCGGGCTTCGGTCACAGCCCAGACTCACACACAGACGGTTTATCTCGCTCTGAGGCCATGAGCAGAGGCAGAAATAGGATTCTTGGCATTTCAGGTTGAATTACTGGAGCTGTCTATGAGCGGTCCCACTGGTCATACCGGGGAGCTGGTTTCGCTCTCAATATGGTTGGAGGAGCCTGAAGGGCGTCTGCTCCTGGGTGCTGGCCTGGGAACGTCCTTCAGATGCTTTGGTTTTGCAGAGGCAGGGCTGGCTGCTCTGTGGTTTGTTCAGGACATCCCGCCCAGGGTGCTGCTGACCCCCATTCTCCCCTGGCTGAGCACACCAGGGCGGCAGCTCCTCTGGCAGGGATGCAGGAGCTGGGGAGGATGCGGAGGAAAGGGCTCGATCCTCTCCCACCTCTCACGCACACCTTCCTGCCCCTTGAGAAAAGCTTTCCAAGCGTCCTTATTGCTAAAATCTGCTCGTGATCCAGGGAATCAGGGCACTATGGGGATGTGGGTCCTGGCAGCACAAAGACAGCAGATGCTAGAAATGCAACAACAGCCCTGCAGCTGCCATGGGAGGCCTCCAACCATATAGAAACCATTTTGTGATGGTGATACACAAGGTCCTCCAACAAACAGGGATAATGGCAGCAGAGCTGCACCCTCCCAGCTCCCATGCACAGCCTCAGGTTTGCTCTCCTGGGACCGCGGGGACCATCACAGGGTGCAAGGGCTCCAGGGCTGAAAATGCTCAGCAAGTCAAAGCAGTGGCTGCTGTCTCTGCAGCGACACACCGTCTACCCCCTGTGGGTAAACCCCAATGGGACAGCCAGAAAAATCCCAGCAAGGCTCTCCAATGGGAAAAGGACTCACCTCTCGGCTGGTCCTGTGTCTGGGGGGTACAAATCAGCCCAAAAGACAGTGTTTCTGTTTCAGGGAGAAGTTAACTTTCCACTGAATGCACTGAGCTGACAAGCAGTGAAGCCTTGGCTGTTTACCCCAGAGCCCAGGCGTCATGGTCCACACGGCTGGAAGTCTCAGTGGGGCTCTATTCACTTTGATTTTACACCAGGGTTAACTAGACCCCGGTAATTATCCCCTTTTAACAAGGCAGTGTTTACACCTATGAGGAAGGGTCAGCTCCTGGCTTGCTCACTGCGGCTGGAAGGACAGTATTGCTCATGGCAGCTGGAGAGGTGATGTGACCGTAGGGGGGGAAAGAAAAAATGGGAAGAAAGAAAGAAATGGAAATAGGAAAGGTGATCTTAAAGCTCAGTTGAAAAATATCCCCCGTGATCCCTGACTCCACAGCTTGCTCCCTCCCCATCCTTCCTTCCACCCGCCATGCGGTGCAGCCTCAGGGTACACACAGAGATAGCTGGAAGCTGGGGTAGGTTGATGGATTTCTTAGCTCCTGGGCTATGAAATGTCTGGACCAGCTAATTTTAAAGCAAACAAGTAAAGGCCGAATGACAAATTGTTTGGGAGGCCCTTCGGCAAGAGGATGAAGTTTTATGACCACCAAGGGCACCGTTGCTGCCATTGAATCTGTAGACATGGGGGAAAAATAAGACCTGATTTATTTGGCGATGGTGAAGAATATTATCCAAGCCATAATTTATTGATCATTGCATCCCCCCAGATCTCAAGGTCCCTTTCTTGTGCATATGGAACATATACACATTTTTCCTTGCACGTGAAGCCGAACACATCATTGCTCCTGCATGCGAGGAATTTTTGCGTGCTCTGCTGGCTGTTGCTCAACATCTCTGTCAGGATGTCCCTGTCCTCCTTCCCACTGGACACCACTCACCAGGTCACTGCCATAGGCTCCTTCCCCTTCGGTGCTGCTCCTCCTGTCCTTGTGCCTGCCCTCCCTCTTGGTCCCCAAGGCATGGTGGAGACATTTCATAGAATCATAGAATGGTTTGGGTTGGAAGGACCTTCCAAGTTCATCTAGTCCAACTCCCTGCCATGGGCAGCGACATCTTCCTCATATATGGCCTCAATCTCCCCTCCTTTAGTTTAAAACCATCACCCCTTGCCCTGTTGTAACAAGCCCTGCTAAAAAGTCAGTTCCCATCTTTCTTATGGGCTCTTTTTAAGTACAGAAAGGCCACAACAAGGTCTCCCTGGAGCCTTCTCTTCTCCAGGCTGAACATCCCCCACTCTCTCAGCCTGTGAGCTCGGAGCAATACTGTCCTTGGGGAGGGACAAATCGGCCCAACCCACCTCGTGCACCCACGGTGAGGAAAAAGCAGACCCGGAGGAGGTTTATTATTTGCAAAAGACATCAGGGACATGCTGCTGTCCCACTACAGCACGGCCACATTGTACCTGCACCATTGCTGAGCCCTGGCACTCCCCCCAGACTGCCTGCAGCAACATTTCCCAACCCCAGGCTGTACACGGTTTTCATTTCCCAAAACAAACAAGGGCTCAGTGCCTCCCCGAGCAGGGGCTCGTAGAGCCCAACTGCCTCTGGGTCCTGGCGCAGGGAGCCAGATTGCTTCCTGCTGCAAGCCCGGGTGGTGGGAGCAAAATTCATGATGGCAAATGAAAAGAGGGCAGGCTCGGGCCCCTGGGAACCTTGTAGAGCTGGAGGGTCTCTAAGCCTGTCCATCTGGTGAGGAGAGAGCTGGGCTCCGCAGGGATAGCCGGAAATAACAGCAATTCATGCAGTTATGCTTCCAGATCTTTTTTTCTCTAACCATCAAATAATACCATAAAAGAAAAAAAAAAAAGAAAAAGAGAAATGAAATAGAAAAAGCAATATAGGGACAATAGTTTTTAATCCTCCTTACATTCCCAAAGAAATCCAGGGCCTCTTTCCACCCTTTAACTCACTCCTGCTCTCCGGTAGAGCCTCCTCCAGCTGACCCAGCAAGAGGACGCCAACCGCTCTGCAAACAGCCTGGGCCACCTTTTCCCTGTGCAAAGCTATCAAATGAAAACCCCACCCCTGCAGCTTTTGGAGATGGTCTTGGTGGCCCTTCTGTGGCAGGTGCTGTTTGCAGAGCGTCACACACCCTCCAGCCCAGGGGAAGCAGGAGCCGGTGCCGGGTGATCTCTGTGAGCCGAGGGCTGCTCCTGGAGCAGATCTTGGCCTCCCACCCCAACAGGATGACGCTTGCTCCCAGTCAGATGCTGCATTTCCCTGGGTTGTCTCCAGGACGGACTCAATAGCAGTTATCACCACAACCCTGCTGTGCTGTTGATCCGACAGTAGCTGCAGCTCTACACTGTGGGGGAATTACAAAAAAAACAGTTTATAGAGGGATGCAAAGCCTCCCAGCCCCTGTGCTGGAGCTGCTCTCCTGTGAGCCCTGCACAGCCTGTGACTACCACAGTCCCTCCCAGAGCTCAGGATGGGATTTGGCTGGGAGCTCTGCAGTCACCCATCACCCAGGGATGCAGTCCAAGTGCCAGGCGTGATGGCACAGAGATGCTCTGAGCTCCCGGGCCAACATCCTGCTTTGAAGGAGAGCGCAGGAGAAAAGCAGCCAAGAGGTCAGTGAGGCAGACAGTCCAGGGAGCACAGAGCTCATGTGGCTTGCAACGTGGCTGCCACTAATTTATTTTCCTTGATTTGGGGAGCAAAGGCCGGGGGCAAAGGTGGGTCACCCAGACCACCCACAGCCCTCAGTGGTGACAGGGAGTGATGGGACCAAGAGGAACCTGCCATCCCCTTCACACCAGAGACACAGCCAGGCAGGGGAATGCAAAGCTGATGAGCACAAGCGGCAGTGCTGGTGACTGTGGTGGTGCCTGGCTGCTGCTCCCCACAGCCCAAGGATGGGTGAGGGGCAGGACTGCCCAGAGCTAAATCCAGCTGAGAGACACTACACTAAGCCTATCTTTCCTCTAGCATCTGGAAACAAGGTGAAGAAAACATTTTTAGGTGAACTGAGGGTTCCCATGGCACCTACCTGGTTGGGAAATCAGGGAGATGACTGATAGCTGCATCCTTTCCCTTGTCAGGCAGAAAATGAACAGTGCCCAGGGAGCTGCTGGGGCTCCTGCCTGCGACACAAATGGACCATGGTACAGGTTCCCATGCCTGAATTTCCTCTTAGAAGACCAGTGAGAGAATTTGGCTGAATGAACATCGCAATTAATGCCTCTTCCTAAGGCTCCTGTCTTGCTGGGGTAAGAGGATGTGGCTCCTGACCAGGCTGTCCCACATCAGTGAGGAGAGGGGGCCCTGGGAATGATGATTCCTGCCTCAGCCCTGAACTAAACCAGTAAATATTTTCTCTGTGGGATTTCTCGCATCGCCTAGGCCTTCTGGGTGGGGGTCCCAGGGGACAGACAGGGCTCAGGGTGAGCCAGCCCCTGTCAGTGCAGATCGCTCTTGATGGGAGCAGGCAGAGGACACACAGCCCTCATGCTCTGCAAACAGAAAAGAAGCTCTCTTGGCACCGGACCTGGTTTCCCTTCCCAGAGTAAAATGCCCAAGTATTTGCTATATTTAGACACTGGGGATTTTCAGGAAACAGAAAGAGGCTTGTACAATACTCAGTGTTTACATCCAGAGATGGCTCCTATCCTCCCAAGCAGGGCTGACCCCAAAGCCCATCGCTGCATCAGTGCCAACCCCACATGCCCTCCTTGCCCCACCAGCCCTTCTCGTAGGCATCAAGGGACCCCAAAATGCCCTGGGCCCAGGGCAGGCTCTGTGAGCCCTGGCCAGCCCCCCTCGCACATGGGAAAGGCTGGCGGAGGGGCAGTGCTGCAATGGGAAGGAGCAGTGGTTGCCACTGAGCCCCAGGAGCTAGGGCTGCTGGTGCTGGATGGTGGAGGGCACTGAAGGTGGCAAAGCCATCCCATAATAACAGCTTCTCCAGCTTTCCTGGTGTTTTCTCCTTGACAGTGGGAAAAAGGAAAAGGTTGCTGATTTATTGTTACAGGCTTGCCACCGCCCTTCACGGTGCCAGGGCTGGGGTCCCCGTCCATGCCACCCGTCCCCAGCTGCAGGGCAGCTCTCCCTCCGGCGCTCCCCTTGTCCAACTGGATGGCTTCCCAGCAAGGAGCAGCAGGAGAAATCTTGGCTTCTGGTGGGGAAACGCAGCCAGCACCGGGGAAGGGCGGGGAGGGAAAGCGATGCATTTCCAATGCTCCAGCACACCAGCCTTGCAAGCATCCCTGTAATTGCAGCCACATGCTGGCTCTTACAGCTTTCGCCTCGCTCGAGCCCCACATCCCCTTCTCCACTCCTGAGGCTGCTGTACATCCCCCCCCCGCACCCAGACATGCCTTTTATCTCCTTCTTGAGGCCAAGAGAACACTGCACCCGTTCTGCATCACAGACCTGTGAACCCAGCAGGACTGGTGGGGAATTTCCAACACACCCTTAAGCTGCAGAGAAAAATGGTGGACCCTGAACTATACTGGTCCCTAGACACTTCTCTCTTTTTCTTTCCTCCCTCTCTCCTCCAGCATGAATATTTATCCCCTCGCCTGGGCTGAATATTTATCCCCTCGGCCGGGCTGCCTTCGCGCCATCGGCATTCCTGCAGGAATTCCTCCTTCTCCCGCCGCCAAGTCCAGCCCAGGGCTGGGGCAAGGGGGGGCAGCCCTTTTCATTTCCAATCCCCCCATCCTCGATGGAGAGTAAACATTGTTCCTCTCACAAAGGCGGGTATTGTAGCAGGATGGGGGGAAAGGCGAGCGGGAGGAGGCGTGGGGGAGATGAAGTGGGAGTGGGAGGGAAGGAGGGCATGGGAGAGCCCCCTGAGAAGAGGGCAAACGGGATGTGAATATAAATTCTGTAAATATTTTCTTTAAGGTGCTGTATGTAATCCCAGGAAATAGATCCAGTTTCACGAGAGAGTGGGGGGAGCGGGACTGACTTTGCTGCACGTTTCTCCACATTGATTAAAACCTTAATGGAGAGGCAGGGGGAACATCCTGGGCACCTTAGAAGAGCACCAGAACCTCCCCTCACCGCCTTCCTGCCTTCCCCCAGGTCCAGACACGGGCCGGGCAGCACCTTGTTCCCCATGCTGCCCCCACTTGCACTCCCCAGGCCCTTCTCCTCCTGGATAATGGATGGCCAGGCTTGTAAAGCACAGGAAAATGGGGTTTGAGTCCTGCAGCAAAGGGTTCATTGCCCATGAGCCACATCGCCCTGAGCAGGGACAAGATCCTGAGTTGAGGGGGACCGTGTGACACCCCAGGGAGGATGCAGGGACATCTCAGCCTTGACATCACCTAATAAAAATCAAGCAGAAGGCTTGAGATTTGTCTAAAGTGACGATGACTACGGGCTACCATTCCCCTGCCTGCTCCCTGAACCACCTACAAGCACAGAAGTTCCTAATTCTGAAGCACTTCCAGGGATTCAATGATTACTGTCTGTAATTACCACCTATTTTAAACCCCCTTGCTCACGGGGGATCCCTGCCCCCATGGTCCAGGGGAATGGATCCACAGTCCCCTTTCAGCCAGGGCACCCTGAAATGTGACATTTGCTGGTCAGGGTGGTGGGGAGGTCAGAAGTGGAACCGCATTGCAAAAGAGATTAGAACCATGCAGGGAGGTCCCGGGGGGCTGTGCAGGGTGACCCGGAGGTGTGCTCACCCTTTCACCGCCAACAGGATCACTGCACACTTGCTTCATTCCTCCTTCCCCAGTCCCTTTTGCCGGCTAATTAATATCTGAGAGGGGACATGGGGCTCCACGGACCTTTGATCTGCTCCAGCACAGCTGTTCCCAGACCTTTATGTAAGGCATGAGAAATGTCACTGAAATAACTGACAAGTGAACAGAAGCAAGTGTGAAAGACTATAAATAAATATGACACAATAACTGCGGTCATTGCTAAATAAGTTTTAAATTGAATTGGTGGTATAAATAGAGTCGAAAGCAAAGATGCCACCAGCAGGTGACAAGGATTTGAGGCGGGGAGTGACCAGTGTCATGTGGGTACAAACACAGTGAGGCCCCACATGTGTTCTAATTGCCCTGTGCCATCCCCATTGTCTGTCAGCCATGGAAATGGTTATTTCACCCACTCCTGCTGTGGAAGGAGAGATGAACTATAGGCAGGACTTAGGAGTGAGTCATCCCAAGGGAGACAGTGCCCATGGAAGGGCAGCTGGATGCAATAGGATGGGGAAGAGCCCACGGGACCCAGCTCCCAAGCGCTCTCCCATCCTTACCTCCCCTCAGCCCTGCCAGACCCAAATAGGGTGGGATGCACAAGCACATCCCTCAAGGGACATGAAGGAGGTCGAGCTCCTGTGGTGGCCCAGGCACCTCTCACCACCCTCCAGAGCCCACCTGTGCAGCTGGCAGCCTCACATGTGGCTTCCAAGCAGCCATAAAATGGGGTTCAAATTTCATTTTCAATGTTTAAAATCTTTTCTCCCTTTTCCTTTCCCTTCTTTCACCAGCAGATGTGCTAACCCTGTCTCTAGCAGATCTTGGCCCTCTGCGGTGCTGTTTATGATCCTGTTTGCAGCAAAAGCTGGTCACACGTTGACTCCCTCACTGGTGGATGCAGAAGATATGCAAGCCTCTCAAGCCAATGTACACCTATCCCTCACTTTGCAGGTACCCACGTACTCCAGAGACTTCAATCCTCAACCGAAACAAGCATTAAAGAGCTGTGTCTGGTATAAGCACAGCAAATCCCACGTAACTGGGACAGCATTCCACACCCCTGACCCCAAAACCCAGACTGAGGAGAAGAACCCAAGAACCTGCCCCTCCTGGCATCCCAAATTGCTGCTGCAGCATCACCTTGGTTGCCTTTCTATTCTAGGCACAGCGATTTAGCAGCACCCCAGAGATGCTCAGCAAACACTGGGCACTGAGATCAGCCCCAGGCGATCCCCGTGGGGATGGGGATGGTGCTGCTGTCTGAGTCGTGCCACAGTGGGGCTGGAATCACCAGCCTCCCTCGGCGCCAGCACCGCAGTGCTCTGCAGCACATAGGAGAGAACATCCCACCTGCGGCTGGTGGGACATAGACCTTCTGATTTTATCCACAGAGGATTTGCCTAGCTTGGATTCACAGCAACCCTGGCAGGGTGGAAAACTTCCCCACCCTCTCCTCCCTCTTTTCCACCTTCCTCGCTGTGGGTCCAAACCAAATCTACCCACAGCGGTCTCCATCCCAATATTTGGGCAAACACCCCCTTGTTATGAGAGCATCCAGCTGGGTTCAGCTCAGCGCAGAGGGGTGGGGGGGAGGGTGTGTGGGAAGGGGCGAGGGGGCTGCAGATCAGGGCTGATATGGCCTGGCACTTCGGCAGAATTTTCTAGGACAGTTTGTACAGTCTCTTCCCTATACAATGGTTATGTCTAGCCGCCGCGCTGCAGCTCTCATTTCCATGAGCAAGGAATTCAACCGAAAAGTAAACAGGAAAAAACCTTACATCTCACAGTTTATAAATATATACGGAATTATTTAGGCAGTCAGGCCAATTTGCACAGATGCCGCATATATGCTGTGACAGATCTCTCTGTTGTTTTGGAGCCACCCCTTGTGAATGGGAAACAGGGCTGGTTTCTTGCCATGTCTGCATGAACTATCAGTATCCTCCTGCAAGCTGGCTGCCAGCAGCGAGTGCTGCGGCTCTCGGGAACAGTGCTATGAGCTGATGTGAGTTATTTGCACGTAGTGCTGAGAGACTCGAGCCCCCACGTTTCCAGCTTGGGCTGCACGAGGCTTTTAGAAGAGGCAGGGGAGCTTTTGCTGGGGATTGCGTGGGGATTCCAGCTCGGGATCTGTTTGGGGTGATGGGACAAACTGTGCTTTGGAGGGGTGTTGGAGAGGACCTGCCCTGGTGCTCATACCTCTATGAAGGTGAGGTGGCATTTTGGAGCCCCAGTTCCCTGCGTCTGCCAGGCTGGAGCTGCTGGATCCCAGGGCTGGGTACAGAAGGGAGGGCAGACTTGCCTCCAACTCCATGCAGGGCCCCAAAAAAGAACAACAAAAAAAATCACTGCCCACAGGAATGAGGGACCCAAGTCGCCATCCCATCAACCTCCTCCCCAGCAAGCATACCAAGGCACCCTGAGCCTGAAGCCACAATTCAGATCAAAACGGTGGGACTGGGCTATTCCCAACGTCCCTTCCTCCCCCTCTCACACCCAGCCTGAGCCTGGAGGTTTATTCAACCTGACAGCCGAGTGACTTGATCGTTCAAAGCGACGTCTTAATTACAGGACGTCCTCCATGGCGTTTGCTGGCTACAGCCGGTAAAAGAAATTTCTCTTCCCTGTCTCCCTCTGCCCCCCCAGCTCCGCCGAACCGCGAGAGCCGCTCAGACAGTGGGGATATTGTTTTGGTCATTGCCTGAATGGCCCAGCCTTCTCAGCTGTAAAATTACCTAGAGGATAACTAAACAAACCCCAGACAAACACTTCTTTAAAGGCATTGCTTACTTTGCAGCAGCCATTTCCCCCTGCCCGCCACATGTGCTCACGCTGGGCTTTCTTTTTCTCCCTCTCGAGCGTGACATGGTTGTGGTGCCTTTGCAAAGCAACACATTGGGAAGGGGGGACAGTGAAGTGTTGGGGGACACAGGGGATCCCGTGGGCTCTTCTGGACCAGGTGCTGTCCAGCTCAGGGCTGGAGACCTGGCAAAGCAAAAGCATCAGGAACAAACAGGGAGGCAGAGACAGCAACTCTTTGGGCTGGTTGGTGTCCGAGCTGGGAGGGGGACAGTGGTTCAAACTGTTCAGCCCTGACCCATTGCCTGGGGTTTTTTCTCCCAAAAACAGCATTGCTGGCACACAGGGAAACTGGTCCCACCAGCCTGGTTCAAAGTCCACTGAAGCCAGCGGAAAAACTGTCCCAGATTCCAGCATCGTGCATGACCCAACGGGACTGCCGAGCTCCTGGGGATGAAATCAAGCATTAAGGGATGATAAGGCCCATCCAGACTGGGCTGGATGAGTGAGGAGGTCGGGACAGGTCCTCTCCAGGAGGTTTTGCTGTTTCCAACTATTCTTCTTAAATAGGAGGAAAGTTCTGGCCAAATCCTCTTTCAGAGTCAATCTAAGCATTTCCTGACTCGGTGTTGATTTCATAGATTAAAGCTGGTCAAAAACAACCTGGTCGAAATCCAGCCAGCATTCATTTTTGGAAAAAGACCTTGAGGAATTTCATTCGGGTTTGTTCTGAGGGGAGGGGCTGCGCTTTTCCCGCCCGGAACCTTGTTTGCTCTTGAAATATGTGCAATAAACACATGAGCGCTGAGCCCCAGCTGCAAGAAAAGAGGCTGCTTTCTAGTGCAAAGGCGTTATTTTTTGTAAAAATATGGGATATTAGCCAATCTGAGGTTATGCCTTTAATTTCAGGTCTGCCAGTGAACCGCTAACGTATTAGAACTGCACCCAAGTTTCCATGTTCACATGTGGGCTGCAGTGACAGCCTGGGGTTTGGCACAGGGAAGGAAGACAGGGGTTTAGGATAAAAAAATCCCATTGACCCAAAAATAAAGGCAGGGAGGATGTTAAATAAATCCCTGATCACCTGCAGGAACATGCAAAGAGAAGCTTTCCTTTCTGGTCTCATTGACCCATTCAGACAGAACGTGCCCTCGCAAAGACAGAGGTAGAAACCCAAAATGCACCACCACGGTGTGTGCACTGAAAATATGTGCAATCCAACAGAGGCAGATCCCAAGTTTTGGCAGATGCCTAAGATCAGGAAATTCCTTGAGAGTTCGGGAAATTCTCCAAGACTGAACCCAAGCTATTTCACTTGCAGAAGATATCAAGTTCTCCTCCACTTCTTTTTTTTTCAGATGGGTCAGTGGGACCTTGGCGAGCACACGATGCTGTACACTGAGAAAGAGGATTATAAACACTGCAGAAGGCCAAACGCAGATGCAGGGCCGGCAGGAACAGCTGCTTGCACAGGGAAGCCGGCGAAGCCAAATAGCGGCCATGAAGTCCCAGCTCCAAGCAGGTCTGGAGGCAACCCAGGCTGGTATCAGTTACACTTTCTCCCCTGCTTTGCTTGTGCATAAATAACTGCCCGTTATTTATGGCCGTTCCCACCGCACACCCTACACGCGTGCCTGCGGGGTCACCTCGGATGATGGGGCAGAGCTTGCTGCAGCAAGGGGGCATGAAGGGCCCCTCTTCGGACTCAAAAATAACTCCCCCTCATCCCCGTGCCTCAAGCAGTGTGAATAACGGCAGGGTTTCAGCCCAGCTGTTGGCACATTGATCTATCCAGAAGTCACCTGGTGCTTGGGGACATGTGGGAGCCACACTGCCCATGGCTCGCTGCAAAGCAAAGCTCGAGGGTTACAATGAACTCGACTGTGCCATGGTGCTGGGTGACTTAAAAAGCAAAACCACACAAACACCACCCCCCCCCGCCCCAAACCAAAGCCAGCAAAGAGGTCAGTTTGACTAATGTCCATCACTATTCCCCAGGTACTGAAGGGAAAGTATTTTCTTTCCGCTCTTGTGGTGTTTTTCTTCCACTGTTGTGCAGCAATGAGGTCACCAAGCAGAGGTTTTGTGGCTAAATTGCTGGGTTGATGCCATCATCCTGTTCCCAGGAAGGGCAGAAGTTGACCCAGCTGGATGTGCAGCCAAGGAAGAACATGGATCTTCCCAGAAGCCAGAGGCACAGCTCTGCAAAGGACCTGGCTGAGCCCTGGAGAAGTGATTAAACACACCAGTGCTAGGGGCATTTATTTAAACCAAAATGCCAGGATGCTGTTCTCTCCACTTCCAGTGACACAGTTTCCTGCACCAGGGATAGTCCCTGGAGAGAAGGGTTAATGCAGGAGAGATGGGTAGGACCATCTGAAGTGCAAGTGCTCAACTATTGCAACAGTGTGGAAATGATTGAATTATTTCGGTAGCACATGAGGTCACCTTCTCCTGCTGAAGACAACTTCTCCGCAACCCAGCAGCGCGTAGCACAGAGCTGCTTCGGGACACCTTTTCCCAGGCACAGCTGGCTGCAGGTCAGGTCAGCAGGTGGCCCTGAAACCATGCCATTCGCCCAAATTGAACACCTTTCCCCACAGCACATGGCCTGGGCTCTGCTCCTGCCAGCACGGCTCTGTGTCCAACGCAGCCTCAGTGCCATCCTGAAGGCATTTCCCTCCCCTACCACCTTTCCTTGGCTTAAGAGACATACTTGCAGATAGGTAGGCACTGACAAATGTTTTTCTTGCAGAAGAGATCCCTCTGCTCACCTCAGATCCTTACCTACCTGCAGAGCAGCCTTTTCTCTCATGCCCCAGTTGCAGAAATACATTGTCCCAGACACTATCTACCTCTCAGCCACAAGCACCCAGCCCTTATAGCCTGTTCAGCTGAGCCAGAGCTGATGGGGACCAGCAGGTCAGGGCTGCTCCTCCCTGGGGCTTACAGGGCCAGCTCACCAGCTGGGTCCCCAGTTACCCCACCATCAACATGCTGGGGTTTACTGGGAGTGTGTCACCTCCTCCCTTGCTCAGTCTTCACCCTGCACCCATGTGTTGCTGAATTCATCTGGGATTGAGATCGATCTGCTCCATCTCCACGACTGTTCTGTGTTAATGTTCTCTCACCCCCGGGGACCTAGAATGGCTGGGAAAGGATTTTTTTAAGCACATCACCCCTGCGCCACACAGGGACCTCCTCGCCCTTGCTTATCACCCCTGCCAGCCTCCCTGTGCATTTTCCTGGAGGAAGGATGCTAACGGATGTATTAGTAAAGCAACCTGTGTATTCTTCTCCCCACTCAGAGCTTTCATAACCTGCGGTTGACCCCTCTTAGTCCTCCCCAAACCGCAGCCCCAGTATGTGCTGCCTGCTGCCGCTGCCGCTGCTGCTCTAGCATTTTTATGAATGGCCTTGAGCCCAGGGAAGAGATGTGAGCATGGATTTGGAACAGCTCCATCCCTTCTACCGCACGCGCTAATCTTGACAAATGATCAGCGTGTGGCTTTCGAAACCAGAGATAAGGCTGTCTGACCACTTCAAGTCACTACACTTTCCCACGAAGAAAGGGAGTTTGTTCTCATCTCCTGGCTGCAGCTTCCTCCAGAGCCTGGGCAAACCCAGGTGCCCGCCACCCCAAAGCCTGCGCGGGACACACACTGCAATCACACCCCTTGGGAGCAGGGCCAGGTCCTGATTCAGAACAAAACCCTGGCAACCTCCAAATGAGGCAGATGTAATATTGCCTGGGTTTCTGATGGTACTGGCTGGCTCCTGCCTGCACACCTACATCTCCTTCACATTGAGGCCAACGGGAGACATGGTCCATGGAGCTGGGATGTAGTACAAGTGTGTGCTGGGAGCCAGCAAGAGCTTCCAGTCCCGCAGCTGAGCTATGACCATGCTGGGCTTCCTTGAGCTCAGCTTTAGTTGGGAACTGGAGCACCTGGAGAACTTCTGGCCCTACTGAGGTCACTGCTCTCCTTGGGCTGGTGTCCCACTGCACTGCTGTGGCATTTGGGACTTGCATCTTGCTGGCCAGTTTGGGCAATGCTGTGTCCCTGTTCATCCCTGAGGCTGGGGAAGAAGCCGTGGGACAACTGCAGTGTCTTCACAGGGACTCTGAAACAGCAGAGCGAGCCCTGGGTGTATCCCGTTGGATGTGCACCTGGGAATGCTGGGCTTTCCAGAAGATTCCGTCTCCTGCACAGACACAAACTCACTGCCAAGGGAAAAGGCCTCTGCGAGCGCCAATTCAAGGGATGCCTTTGATCCAGTGGGAATCGTTAGGGATAAACTCTGCCTCTAAACTGAGCTGCTTGCTTGCCTTGCCACTTTGGGAAATAAATCTGTACTCGGAAAAACTCAGGCTGGGAGAGATCTTGGGAAGCCATCCAATCCATTTCCCTACCCCAAATTGGTCCTGACAGATTTTTTTTTATCTAACCTTTCCTTTAAAATCTCCAGATGGCTCAATATAGTCTCCTCCAGGGCTATATACATTTTACTACCAGATTTTTTTATTATTATTATTAATATCCAACTTTAGTTTCCCTTGCTGCAATCTGCTCCTATTCCATGGCAACTCAAAGGACAACTGTCCTGCTACCACTGCACCCATTGTATGCCACCCTGCCCAGTGTGGTGGGTGCCCTTCCGGCAGCAGTACCTAAAGCTCAGGATTAGGGTGGACAAGGCTGGTCCTGACTCAGAGCAAGCCAAGCTGAAGAGCCCCCGGACTGTTCTATCACTTTCCCTGCTGCTGCGGGAGGGTTTGGTGGCACGAGGGCGAACACCCACTGTGCCCGGTGCAGGCTCCAAACATCGTACCCAGGTGGGAACGGGAGGTCAGAAGCTTCTGGCTTGTTGACCCATGAAGGGAGGCAATTATTCAGCTGCTGAGGCCATGCAGGTGTTAATTAAAAAGTATGTGAAGCAGAACAGGTCACTGTTTGGTGTCATCCGCTCGTGAAATTAGCCTTGGGATGGTTCATCCAGCCCTCCTCGGGAGACAGGGCAGGGAAGCGCCGCCCATGTACCTCTGTTCCTGCTCTCATCTCCTCCAGCTGAACTCCTGTCTCTGGCACCTCCTGGGTGCTGCACAATGCCCCTGCTTTTTGGCCAAATCTTTGCTGGATTCTTAGTAGGGAAAAACTTCTACCTGTTCTTCCCTGGGTTGGTGTGGAGCATGGCTGTGAGAGGTGCAACTGAAATAATCAACTCCTGGCAGTCCCGGTGGAGAAACAAGGTCCCTAGTCACATGCCGAGCTGCTGCAGGAGCTGCTCACATAGGGACACTGATGAACAGTGTCCCCGGTCAGGCACCCCTGTAGGTGTCCCTTGGAAGGGTCTCAGGTTTTCCCAGCACCCAGATTAGATCACCAGTAGCAGCAGCTCTGGTCTGATCCCCTTTATTCTGCAGCCAGGAGGGAAAGCAGAACTTTCTTATGGGAAGCACGAAGGGCTGGTGTTCCCTGGCTCAAAGGTTAGCAGTGAGCAGATCTGTGGAGCCTTTGGGCAGCAGTTCAGGTTGGTAAAGCCCTTTCACGCTGCTGGGGAGCTCGGTGCTCAGCACATGCTTCATGGCTGTGGGAGATGAGCTTAGAACCTTCTCTATTAACCCCTGGGACATGCCCACGTCAGGAAGGTGCCTTGATAGGAAGGTGTCTCCTGTTTCTTCTCCACATGAGCATTTCTTCAACACCAGGATGCTGGTCCAGGCTCCACATGGGCACCCTCCTGTGCTGAGCCAGAGCTCGCGGTGCGGTGGGGACCAGCAGCAGCACAGCTGAGCATCAAAGAGTCAAACCCGAGCTGCTCCCTGAGAAGTGCAACTTAACAAATGCCCGTTTCCTGCCATTCTGTGTCTCATGGTTGGATTAGTTCGTGGCTAATAAGGCACATGAGAGTTTTTCCCATGGTTTGGGGCACTCATAATGGCTCTTTCCAGTGTGGATTCTTTGATGTCTTATAATAGAGTTGATGATGAATCCATTTCCTCAGTGGGGACCCCAGTTTGGCGCTTTCTTGTCTACCCAGATGCCTTTTTTTCATAAATAGACAATAGAACAACAAAATAATGTTCAGTCTCTCTGAGGATCCTGCCTCGCTATGAAATCTGGCAGAAAGTGACCCAGAGCTTCAAAAATGGGGTCAGACAGCAGGGCTAAGCAGACAGATATATACACACGTCCACACAAGTGCCATGGCTCCGACCTCCTTCCCTTTCACAGCCAGCCCAGCGGGAACAAACAAGCACTCTTTACTCTGTCCTGTCATGCCCGTTCTTCACAGCACAGGCTTGAAGGCCAAGACCAAGGGCTTCTCCTGAAACCATGCACCACCAGATGTTATTTTCCGGAGGCCTCAGACACACGTGCAGCACGCTGTTATTAAAACTGGCTCATGCTCCCTACACACAGGGAAAAAAAATTAAGGCTGTGTGCAAGGTTAGCTCTTGACTTTGGCATCCAGCAGGAAACCATGCAGGCTCGGTCAACTTTTGTTTGTTTTTATAGAGCTGCTTATAGACCGTTGCTCCTGCAGCATCCCAGTGGACTGGAACAATTCGGTGCAACAAGCTGGATGAGAAGTGCTTCATGTGCTGCCAAATATACCACGTAAAAACCATAATGCAGCCACCTCTGGGGCGCAGCCCGACAAGCGCACGGCAGGTCGCAGCAACACCCTGCAGCAGATTGAACCGAGCGGAGAGGATGCACTGGTTCATTACACAGACTTCCTCCTCTCGCTTTTCCGCCTGCTCTTTCCAGCCTGCCTCCCCCAGCACGGCTCTCCTGTGGCTTTTTCTTCTCCTCCTAATGTTTCGGTATTCACCTCAGATGGAACCAAAGGCTTCTTTTAGCTGAAAAAGGCTGTTTGTCTCAGTATCTTATCATCTCTGTCTCAGTGTCAGCTCAAGCCTTGATGTCTCCTTTCCCCAGCAGCAGGCTTCTCTCCTGCTTTTGGGATCCCACTCAGCCACCCTTTCTCAGCCACCTCTTTTCCTCCGAGAGTTTTGGAGAAGCATTGCATGCCTCGCTGTGTTGCTGTCCTGTCCAGGCTGAAAGGGGCTTTGCCTCTGCCAGCTGAGACAGTAGGCTCACCAAACCTGTGGTGTGGTCTCAGTGGGATGCCCAAGGGTGTGAGCAATGCAGGGGCAGGAGGATGTCCAGCTTAGGCTCAGCTTATATGGCAAAATCTCTTGCTCCCTGGCATGGCCTCACCTCTGCAGGGCTGCAAGCTGACCTCCGCTGGGTAGCACTAAGGATGTTACCCCTCTCCCAAATTGCCCAGTGCCCTGGGTGGGAGTCCTCTCCCTCTTGTCCAACAGCAAAAGTTCCCCGTGGCTCACACAAAGGTTCTTACACCACTGTGGTTAATGGTGCAGGGCCTGGGTAATGCTGTTGGGGCAGGGTAGGGCACTCAGCACCCAGCACCTGCTGCTGAGGCTCACCCGCGGGTGGGGGCATTGGGGTGCAGGTCAGCACGGATCTCTGCGGTGCGCAAGAGGGGTAGGAGACCTGAATCTACCTTCCGAAGCCAGCCAGGAGGAAATGCCCTTGGTTGTGGGAGATCCACAGGTCTGCGGGAAAGCGAGGGATTCCCCGCTCTCTGGAAGCAAAGCCCAAATCTACCACGGAGGGCTGATGTCAGCTCCAGAATAGCCCTTCCTGCAAAACCCAGGTGCTGAGTTCTCTGGTGCTCTGTGCATCAGGCTGGCGCCAGCCACATGATTGACAGATGCCAATCTCCAGCAGCAAAGTTCACCTCAAGCCGCATGCACCCAAGGGACAGAGTTTTGAGGTCCCTCCAGCCTTTCTCTTTGCCTATGCCCCGGGGTGAAGCAGAGCAGAGATGTGGGCTGGGGGTGGCCGAGGAGCCGGGCGGGTACTCCGCAGCTCCAGACCCGACTGCACCTGCTGCCCCGCGGGAACAAACACCCGGTGGCAAGGGAAGGGGCAGTGGCAGAAGTGGCAGCTTTGGGGCCGAAGCCGGGGAGGGGATGCAGGTCCCTTCCAGCCCCTCCGGGGCCGGCAGCGCTCTCTTCCGAGCTCGCTGGAGGCTGTGCGGGTCGAGCTTCAGCACCGCGGGGGCTGCTCGGAGGGCGCGGGGGCATAATAGGGGTGGATGTGGTGGGGGGTGGCAGCCGGGGGGCTCCGCTTTGTCTCCCCGCCTGCGGGGCCGGGGGTCGGCGGCAGAGGGAGGGCGGGAGGAGGAGCGGGGCCCGCCCCCGCCGCCGCGGTACAAAAGGGGTCGGGCGGGCAGCGGAGCAGCGTGTGCCGCCGGGCAGGGCCGGGCAGGGCCGGGCCGGCAGGGCAGGGCGCAGCGGGCGGCGCTCCGGTCCCCTCCGCAGCGCCGTCGCGGCGGGGCCCGCAACCGTCCCGTCCCGTTCTGCCGCCGGGACCATGCGGCGGGCGCTGCGCTGCCGCGGAGCTCTGCTCGTCTGGCTCTCCCTGGGGACGCTGCTCGCCCTCGCCGACGCCAAGGGCACCTTCTATCCTCCCGCCGCTCCCCTGCCCTACGGCGGCAGGTACAGCCTCTACACGGCCGGTTCCAGCCCGCAGCTCGGCCCCGGCAAGCCCGTGGGCAAGCACAAGTAAGCGACTCTCTGCGCGTCCCCGGCCGCGGCCGCGCAGCCCATCCCGCGGGCACTGGGAAGCGCCGCCGCCGCCGGGCATCGGCCCCTGGGTACCGCTGCGGGGCGTTCCGGACACCACCTCCCGTCGGGCATCCCTTACCGGGCACAGTCCGCGGGCACCGGCTACCAGCCACAAGTCTGGGCTCAGCGGGCAGCGTCCTTGGGGGACCGGCTGCCACAGACATCCCTTAGTGGGTACCAGCTCCTCCCTTAACAATCATGGGCACTGTCTGCCAGTGTTCAGCCACGGGCATCCTTTGCTGGGCATCTGTCCCCTGGGTACCTGCCATGGGCATCCCTTGCCCCACACCAGCTGCCGGGCACTGTCCAGGGGCTGGCATCCGGGGCAGAGCAGGGGTGTCCATGTGTCTTGGTGCACACCCTCTGCTCAGAGCAAGGCTGGGGGGCCGCTCAGTGCGGCAGGATGGGAGCAGGCTCGAGGGGGTGTGTGTGCTGGCGTCCCGGGTGGGACAGGGATGCCTGTGTGTGTTTGTGGGGTAGATGCATGTATCTGTTCTGCATGGCATAGGGGTGTGATGTGCAGGAGGGGGGGATGGCAGTGTACAGACCTACACATGAAAATGCAGATTGATTTGGAGGGAATTTGATGATTTGCTTGTAAAGCACAGACTTGCTAGAGTTTAAATATGTTTTCAAGTAACCTGGAAATCTCAAGCAGGCGAGGAATGTGTGCTTTACACGTAGTACAGACCTTTTCCATTCAGCCGCAAAAAGGCTGTTACATTGATGGGGGGCTCTCTTCCCTCACTGCTTGTTTGCTAGAACTGTTTCTTTTGGGCTTCTTTGAAAACAGGAGGATGTGGTGTTATGAACAAGCTGAAATGAATAAAGTAACATTTGAGACGAATAATACTGGCAGTGCCAGTGAGAGCTTTCCAAAACCCATAACATTTTCCAGCTGCTCACTCTTAAAACATCAGTCTGGAGCTATAAAACTGCCAGCCACAGGTGGGTGAGAAGGAAAGGGCTTTCTGAGAAGGAGAGTGAGCCAGAACCTTAGCCAAGTAGTCACAGGTAGTCAGTGTCTGTTACTAATGGCTAGTAGATCTGTCCGTGTTGGCTAGTAGCTTAGAGAGGGAGTTAGCAGTGTGTTTGTAAATGGATCCTGGATTTATGGATAGACAGTGATTCCAAATTTCCACATGCACACATGATCTCCCTTCCCTCCAGCTGAGAAAAGTGGCTGGCCTTTGCTCTCGCATGGCCCTGTGTGTGGACAAATGACTCATTTTTGAAGGAGTGGGGAGCAGCACAGATCCCTGCACACGCGCTGAGCCTGGAAACCCCTCACCCAGGCAGAACCTGCCTGGGCAGCCAGGGCAGGCTGGCAATACCAGGCCCTGCTGGGAGTTGCGGTGCCCATCCCAGGGGAGCAAAGAGGCTGGTGCTGCTCCTGGGGGAGCAAGGGGAATGTGTTGGGGGTGTGGGGTTGAGGGATCCCTGCTGGGAGGGAGCAGGGAGAGCCAGAGTGTTGGAGAGAGAATGAACCTGCTTGTACATTGCGGCTTCACCAAAGGAGCTCCTGCCCCACGCAGGTAGAGGAACCTGCTTGGAGCCTCTGGATGGGGTCACTGGGGGTTCATGATGTGTCTTGGCATGGGTGGGGGATGTACTTTGTCTTCATGTGTTTGCCATTGGTACTTGTCCCTTCTTCACCCATCATTCCTCACTCAGAGCCCCACTGCTCTGTCTCCAGAGGGTGACAGCTGGGGGGGCTGCGCACACAAACACACATGTGCATGCTCACTTGTCCAGACAGGACATAGCACAGTCCTTCTCTGCAAAACCTTTCTGCTCCATTGTGACTGTCCCTGTCCCTTCCCTTGCTTTCACCTGCCAGAGATGTCTCAACACCATCCAGACCATCATCACGCCAAGCCTGTGAGAGCTGGGCTGAGGCCCTGCAGCTCGTTTCTGTGGTCAGTCTCGAGGCTGCTCTTTGCAGCCATGCAATAGCGATGCCAGGGGATCCTGGCTGCTTCCCAGCCTGTGGCCAGGCAGCCGAGCCGCAGTGACCCCAGCTTGCACAGGGAGAGCCACGTCCTCCTGCCTCACTGAACACCTCCCAGCATCTGCAGCTTGTGCCGGCCCATCTGCTCCATCCTGCTGACCCTCCATCTCTGCCTCAGCTCTACTCTGTGTGCCTGTGCCCTCCTCTCTTCCCGCTCTGCCATCTGCCACATCCACCTGCCCTTAATCCCTGCCTCGCCGCACATCCCTGCTGTCTCTGCCCCTGTAGACCAAGTCCATCTGCTCCTGCCGGCCACCCTGCCTTCATCTGGAACAGCCTGGGCCTCCATCTGTCCTACCAATGTTTCCACATCCTTCCCACACAGCCTTCCTCCCAGTCACCTCATCCTCAGCACCTGGGTTTACTACTCGGCTCAGAAGAGGTCCTGTGCCTGGAGCTGCTGGTGCTCTATTCCCACTCCCTGCACTCCCCCAGGCCCCCTGCTGTCCCCATCCCCAGTGGGTGAGGTGGGTGATGTCCCTTCCCAGCAATTGCACAGGCTGGGGGGTCCCTGCCATTGCTGGCCCCTCCAAGACCTCACCGCAGTGTTCAGCAGGGGGTGCAAACATGCCTGGGGATGGGCTGAATAGCTGGGATGCTGCTACCTGCTGGGGCAGGGAGTGACAGTCCCGGACAGGAGGTGACAATGTCTCACTGTACTTCTCCCTAGGAGCTACTGTGCCTATGTGGTACAGCGCAATGTGACGTGCATGCTGCAGGACGGGGCCGAGAGCTACGTCAAGGCTGAGTACCACAAGTGCAGCTGGGGACCCAAGTGCCCGGGGAAAGTGCTGTGAGTATGGGGTGACACTGGGACACAGCTTCCTTCCCTTCCCAGTTTTGCGTTGCTGCTCTCCTTGGCTCCTTCCCACCATTAGCTCCCATTTTCCAGGGAAAGGGTCTGAAGGGCTTTTCCTGGATGGGGTGGGCAGCACTGGGGGAGCAATGGTGGGACAAAGCAAGATGGGATCTGTCAGGAGGGAGAGGGAGCTCTGTCCCTCATCAGAAATCAATCAGAGCATCACAGGAAGGCATGAGGGAGCATGTGTGTGTGTGCAGGGAAGTGTTTTGTCACAGACCTGCGATTTGGCAGCAAGATGGCAGCGAGGTGAGAGCTTGACCAAGAGGAGGAGGGAACGGAGCCTGTGGGTTGAGGGTGGCTGAGAGCTTCCTGCCCCACAAAAACATTTGCAAAACTTTCTGCCACCTCATCAATACCAGAGGAAATCACCCTGCCATGCCGAAACTAGAGTTACAGTTGGGGCAGGGTGGACGCTGGGGCTTTGTGCTTTGCCACCCCCGGCAGCCCCTCGGCTGGGGAGGATGCTCCTTGCAGAAGTGCTGCACTCTGCATCCTCCCTGTGCTTGCTGAGAGCAGCAGAGCTGAACACCGAGGAAAACCAGGCTGAGAGGGGCTTTCGTCGGAGCCTGGCATCCCTCCTGTGGCACCGGCACCCAGTGCTGCAGCTGCCCAGGACTCGCCACATGCCAGCGGTGACATGGGCTTAGCTCACAGCCTCTCCTGGCTCTTTCCTTGCTCCCATCAGAAGTGCTTTAGCAGCGTTCGCAGACTTCAGGACATCCTGCAACCGCTGGTACCCATGCAGAGGATCCTCCTTTGTTTCTGCTGCTCGGCTCCTCCAACCCTTCGAACAAAATGAGAGCAAAACCAGGGTGTTTTTTGAAAGCAGCTGGACCTGCAACAGGACTTTCTGCACAGCCTTGGATTCTGCATCCTTCCATGAAAAGGAAATATCGGTTTTCCACACACTGGGGCCATCAGTTAATGTTTGTGCAGCTGCAATAAATACTTCCCCTTGCTGCTGTTTGGAACAGAGGGACAAGGCTCCAGGCTCCTCTGCAGAGGCCAGTGTGACACAGAGAAGGTGCTTTGCCTTCTGGATGCCATCCTCATCCTCACTTCAGCTCCTGCCAGTGGCTGGGCACAACGATCTCCTGCAGCGGCAGATCTGGGCAGGCTTCTACACACTAAGGAAAGACCACAGAAAGTCAGCAGAGCCTGTGAAGAGGAATAACAAAAAGAAGAGCTTGTGTAGAAGCTGTCCCATGCTTTTGGGAAGCTGCTGACGCTGAGAAATTTCGAAGCGATTCAAAGAACAGAGGATTTAGGTTTGCTTTCTCTTCCTGCCCAGCGGTTCGTATGGAGGTGGCTCTATCACCCTGGGAATCGTGTGAAGTGGCATTGCCTGGGGGGTGCAGCTTGGGCTAGGGACACCGAGGACCTGGGCAGGGATGGGGGGGACAGGGGCTCAGCCCCATGTGCTGCCTCGAGCGATGGGGTAAGTGCGAGCACCTCACGCAGCCCCTCTGTGTAAGGGATCTATTCACAGATGATTGTGTCACCTCCTCAGAGACCTTCAGCTGAACGTGGTGGAGACGAACAAGGACCTGATTGTATGTGTTGCTGCAAAACGGCAAACTTCAGGATTTTCAGGCCCTGGTAAATTCAAATAGGAAATTTCCAAGAGGCGGGTTCAAAGGATCAGCGTTTCAGGGGTGGTGAGGGCTGTCATCAGCCCTGTGCAGCTCAGCTGGCAGTGGGGGCCATGGGGGCTGCCAGGGTCCTACCCATCCCTGCCACCTCACAGGAATGTGCCACGGAAGAGCCAGGAACAGCAGTCCTCCCCGTGGGGCTGGTGGGACCCCGCGTAGAGCGAGAGGTGTCTGTGTCCCACCGGGCAAGGAGAAGGGCTCACACCCTTGTTTGCTGTGTAAGGGAGGGGGACAATGTTGTGGTGTCCAAATTGGTGATGGTGAAACCTCCCAGGGCATCCCAGCTGGGGCAGGAGATGCAAGGAGCCGTCCTCTGTGCACACCTCGTGACATGAGGGTGAACTTTGCCAGGGCTCTGCTGCTCCACCGCCAAAGCCCTTGCTTGCAGGGCTGGCCCAAGCCACATAGGCTTCCCATCAAACTGATCCCTCCACAGATGGAGAAAGTACCTTTGCAAAGGTATTTCAACTTTCCTGGAGGCTTCAGGACAGGACTAGAGTTATGATGGGTTTTTTTTACCCCACTAGAAAAGTGTCTAGGTCTATTTAAAGTGCAAAACACACTCACAAGCAGCCCAGACCCCTCTTGGAAGTGATCTGAGCTTGCAGGGGTTTTGGAATCGCTTCCGTCACTTCATCTCATGTTCCTCCAAGCCAAAAGTTGCCAAACTGTGTGGCGTCTGTCACAGTGGTCATCTGTCAGGACGCAGACCACAGCAATACACTTCTAGCTGCTTTTCTAAACTGACATCAGGAGTCCCAGCTTAAAAAAAATCCAATAAACGAAGAAAACCTCTCCAGAAACCACAGATATATCAGTAATGGCTCTTCTCAGATAGACCCTGCTCACCCCCAGGCTACTTCTCAGGCTCATCTAGTTGTGTTACCAACTTGTTGGGGAGAACTGTACTCTCACCATGTGCCATCACACCTGCACCTCATGGTCCAGTCCTGGAGAGGTGTTTTTGGAGTGCTGGTTGATGAGTCACGTCCCTCGGTGGGTGCTGTGATGGTGCACTGAGCTGTGGTGCAGCAAGAGCTCTTGGAGGAGCTGGGTGGTGGTCTGCAGGTGCAGCACATGGCCCTCAGCCCGGCTTTCCCACACCCAACAGGACACATGGTCCTGCTCTTCTCTATCGCTTGATGTTGAGGTTGCTTCTCTAAACTGTCTTCTCTTTTCCTCCCCTGTCCTGGAAAGGTACCGCACCTTCTTCAGACCCAAATACAAGATTGGCTACAAGACAGTGACTGAGCTGGCCTGGAGGTGCTGCCCGGGCTTCATGGGAGAAGGGTGTCACGACAGCCCGACCGACCAGCCCGGCCTCCTGCCCCAGCATCCCAGCCCTAAAATGCCTCCGGGGCAAAAGATGTTTCCAATCCCCAGACTGCCCCCCCATCCAAAAAGCCACCCTGACCTGTTCCCAGGACCAAAGAAGAATCAGTATGGTGAGATCTCGCTCCTGCTTCACATCCCCGGGTTACCACACCAGCGGCACGCTCTCAAACCTCTGGGTTCTCTCTGTTCCAGCACAGGGCACGAATTTGGCAAACCTGTGGGGGGTGACCTGCTTCCTGATCAGACACCTGACATTTGGTTGCTTTGAGGGTCACTTGCTTTTTTAACATAGTTTATTTCAAAACGTGTTGCTTCAAAGTTGCCTTTCCTTGTTGCTTTGAAGCGTTTTTTCCATTAATTTTGGGGTCAATAGATTATGTCTCAATATGAAACTCTCCTGGGTTCTTCTCATCACCCGCTATTGAACTTGAGAGCAGAGGGTTTGATCCTGCGCAGTGAAAGAAAAGAGGGTTTCCTGATCAGCTTAGAAAGAGGTGTTAGGGAAAAGGAGGAAGGTTGGGCTGATATCTGGCTGAAATGACAACAAGAGGGGGACAGGAGCTAATGTTAGTATGGAAAATGACTCAAATCTAGAAGACAGCCTAGGAGAGATGTCAAAGGAGCACCAGCCCTGACTGTCCCCTCTCTCTTTCTTTCCCCGTGCAGGCAGGAAGCTGCCCGGTCTTTTTGGGGACCGCCTGGACCGGCTGGAGGAGGAGGTGAGACGCCTTTCCCAGTCCTACGACAGCCTGCACACCATGGTGAGCGGCCTGGGGGACCGCCTGCGCCTGGCCATCCAGGAGGATACCACCAAGATGATCAGCTCCCTGATGAACAGCCCAGGCGCGCCTGACTCGACCGTGGGTTTCGGCATCATTCCTGACGGCCTGGTGGACGTGGCGGACAAAGCCGACATTGCCACTTACCCTCCCGTGGGCGAGATCCTGACCAAAGTGACGGAGGTGAGCGATGTGCTGAAAACTAAGGCAGATTTGCTGCACGAGGTTCGCGGCATGGTCCTGGACCACGACGGGCAGATCAAGCATCTTCTGGAGTCAGCCCGGCCCTCGCCCCTCACCTCCATTGACCTGCTGGAGGAGTACGTGGACACGCGGCTGAGCAACCTGCGCGGAGAGCTGCTTGACGGCTTCGAGAAGAAGCTGGGCAAGATCCAGACCACGTGTGATTTCCGGATCCAAGAGGTGCGGCAGCAGTGCGAGGAGGAGAAAGCTGCCAACCTGCGGCTGCAGCAAACGCTGGATGGGAAGGAGCTAGAGATCAAGAAAGAGATCTCCCAGCTGGAGACCCAGATCCAAGGGCTGACGGTGGTGGAAAGCTGCTGCAGCAACCTGGACTACCTCACCGATCGCATGAACATCCTTGAGAAAGGCCTTCACAGCATCTCTGAGTCCCAGAAGAACTTGCACTCACAGCTGAATGGAGAAATCTCCACTGTCACTCTAGGGAACCTTTTTGAAGGGCGCTTTGAGGACCTGGAAGCCAGACTCAATGCTACAGAGAGAGAAACAGGGAGCTGCTGCTCTGGTATAGAGGACAGCATGAGAGGCACGGTGGTGGCAGAGGTGGATGGCATGAGGGCTGCCTTTGAAGACAAAATGCAGACCCTGGAGGACAGGTTTATGACCATCGTGGGGGAGCTGAACAATGTCAGTTCTCCCACGGGGATGGATGGAGCGGTGGTGCCCGTGCTGGAGGGAGAGCTTGCCAGCATGAGGAAACGCACGGATAAGACACTGGAGGTGTTGCAGAACCGCCTCATCACGCTGGAGAACACTTGTTCCCTAGGCTGCTCCTCCGCCTCCAAAGATGTGGAAACCTTCCGGACAGAGATTGAAGACTGCCAGAACAAGAACCAGGACCTGCTTCTCCGGATGGACAGCAATTATGACCTCCTGCGCAAGCTGAACGCCACCATCCTGGAGATCCAGCGGCGAATCGAGGAGGAAGCGTCGGGGGCTTTGCAAGGGGAGATCACCTTGCTAAAGATCAACCTGAACACCGTGAGCAAGTCTCTGACGGGGCTCAAGGACTCTGTCTCCCAGTACTCAGACACTATGTCACACATCAACTCCTCACTGGATGAGCACGAGCGGAAGATCGAGGATGAGGTCCACTCCATCCAGGAGAAAGTCAATGACCAAGGCTCCCAGCTCTTCTTCAGCAACCGGCGTGTCCTGAACCTCAAGGGAGACTTGGAACGACTCAAAGCCAGGATCATCAGTGACCTGAGCTCCTGCAAGAGCGTGGGCCATGATCTGCAGCAGGAGATCGCCCACTTCGATGAGCGAGTGGCCCGGGTGGAGAACACCTGTGGCCGGCTGGGTGCCGTCACGGGGAGTCTGGATGGCATCAGGGACGAACTGGAGAAACACACGGGCAGTTTGTGGGACTACATGGACCACATGAACGGGACCCTGGCTACCCACTCTCAGGAAATAACGGGACTGAAGGACAACCTGCTCGACTGCCAAGCCAAGGTCTCCGAGCTGTCGGAGCAGGTCAGCCACTTGGAAGAGCAGGTGGAGGGGCAGCAGCTTCCTCCTCCTCCCCGCGAAGGACAGGATTAATTTATATCACACAGACTTGCTCCAATGTGACAACAGCTCTTGGGATATTTTTTTTTAATGAAAAGGTAAATTAAAAGCTGCTACAAACCTTTTTTTTTTTTAAAAAAAAAAAAATCTCTTGCTGGCCCCACTTTTCCATAACTCCTAACTCTGCTAGGGTAGTCACCTCCCAACGCCCAGCAGCTGGGTCTCTGCCTCCTGGCTGGGGGCGTTGCTTTGGCTCCTGGGCTGACGACCCCAGAAGGATAATTCAGGAGGAAGCTGGAGGCGGGAACATTTTTTTCATTTTTGTTTTGTTTTGTTTTTCAATTTTATTTTTGCGGATTTATCGCTTCTCGGAGAACACAACCCTGTAGTTGTCAGTTGAGGAATAGAGTTTCTCTGACCTAAAGACCACCTGTGTCTTAATGCAGGGACTGAGCAGAGCCAGAGCTCCTTATGGGGAACGAAACTCACCCCAGGAATTGTGGATTTCAAAGAACACACGTATTCCCACATTCCCCTGGGAACTGCCTTCCCCTCTACGAGACAACAGCCCTCCTCGTGTATGGTAAATCCATTTATCCTGTTCCCTCCTTCATGCAAACACACATGCCTTATGGAGCATATGAGGATATGCATTGGGAAAACACGCTATGCATATATATATGTGGTATATATATATATGTGTATTTTTGAACAATCCACTGTATGGTGCTCATCTGATTTCCAAGTTTCCTCTTGCTGCCCCCATCTCCCTTGCCATATTTTGGAGAATCTCACTGAGCAGCTACAACCCACTGCACCAGCATTTGGGGACAGGCCCTGCGGGGGCGTCGAGTGCATCTGCCACAGGGGGTACTGGGCTTTGCACCCTCTCTGTGGTGACACCTGGGACTGACACGAAGGGGTGTGGAAAACTTGCATCTTCCCCAAAGACACATGTGTCTCTGCTGGACGTGGAGTAGTCCCTCCCTCCAGCTCTAGTTCTCTCCTGTTTTTATTTCTCAAACTGTGAACGTGGTTTCCCTCATCTCAGCCCGGGGCAGGAGAGCTGCAGCCACTCCAGGGTGTGAGAAAGAGGCCTTATCTGCATCCTCCTCACGCTCCTCTGAGCCCACTGGGCTGCCACAGCCCCAGGGCCCCGCACTGACGTGCAGCGCTGGGGACAGGGAGCAGGGCAGCTCTCCAGACCTCTCCTCAGCCTGGGAACGGCAAAATTATTTTCTCAGCTTGGCTCTAGTTTTCCATGAACACGCAGGCTGGAGAAGGCTGTACATGTTCCTCAGCAACTCCAGCCTTGCCATACAGAGCCGGCGCCTGGACTGCGTGGCTGCCGCACACAAAACCCACCTCACCTGGGGAGCCCAGCATGGGCATCCTCTGCTGCTCAGCCAACGGGGACTTCATTACCAGAAAGGATGAAGAGGAAATTAAAGAGCCTCCATCTTAACAGCTCCGGCACTTTATAGCAGAGGAATATGTTTTTCTAGCAGCTCGACATTGCAGCTCACCGAGCCTTCCCATGCCAGCCACCCTCCAGCTCCCACCTTGTGCCCATCACCCTCGCCTGGTCATCCCTGCTCTTCTGCACCCCAGTTCTCCCCCTGCTCCAACCAGCTCAAAGCAGCACCAGCTCCCAGCAGAGGTGCATCCAGCTGCATTTTCTCCCGTTTCCTCCCAGAAAAACTGGATGATCTCCCTGAAGCAGATGCTTCCAGGCTGGGGAGAACCACAGGGATCACTGAGTCCAGTTGGCTGCATCATGTTACCCTGATGTGGTAAAAACTCTTTCCTTTGCAAGAGAAGCATGGGCCATCAACCGTAGGAGTAGAGAGCACTGTAGGAGGGAGAAGGGACCTGAGATCCCACCGATCACGGAGCCCCACTGGATGCTCACAGCACCAGGACCCGCTTGCTGCTCTGGGATTTGCTGTTTTGGAGCTATGCTGCAGCTGCTGAGACACTTCTCCAGCAGAGGAGCGACCTCCAGCTGCCTTCAGGCATCCTGCAAAACCTGTTCTTAGACAAAAAAGAAGCTATTTTGTTTCCCCCAGCCCATGGAAGGAGTCTCAAGTCAGCCCTTGGTACTTTGCAATGGAGCATCCTGCCCACCTCCCCACATCCTCTCACAACAGGGAGAAAAAGGGCTGCAACAACCAAAGAGAAAACGAAGCCAAGGGCCAGGTTCAGCCCTTCCCATGCCTGGGTTAGAGAGCAGCTGAACAGCACCAGTTTCCTCCAGTACAGAGGGAGCTGGGACTGGCCATAACTAAGCTAGGACAAGGAAGAAGTCTGACCTTCCAGAAAATGGTGCTATGTTTGAACTGTTCCTGACTAGTCACTTGAAGCTATGGACAGCTTGTATTACAGTTCTCAGCTATTCATGTTTAAAAAGTGAAATGAACTTTGTACAAAAGAGGGCATTTTTTAAAAATTTTGGCTTGCGGAGAGGGAAGGAGATGGTGCCTGGGTGGGTGTCCTTGCACGGGCAGCTTTCCCAGGCAGTTGCTAACTGATCCTGGTAAAAGGCTGTGTTTTATTGTTTTTAAAACCTTGTACATTTGTTCAGATTTTAAAAGCTGAAAAGGTGTTTGTACTGGAAAGGAAAAAAAAGAAAAATAAAGTATTTCTTGCTGAGGTTTCCAGGATCAAAATGATTTGTGTGACTTTCAGAAATACAGAGTTAAAGCCTGAAGGCAGGCAGACTAGGACATGATTTACACTCACACCCAGTGGTCAGGGCAGGAGAGGTGGATGCCAGACTGCAAGAAGGAAGCCAGCAGTGCTCCTGCCTGCTTTATTTCAGTTTATGTACTTACAGCTGAGAGCTCTCAGAGCAGGAGCACCAGGCTGAACACACAGCAGTGCTGGCACCCCGGTTTCAGAGAAGTCCCCCCCCCCAGCATGGAGAGAGGCTGGTTGAGTCTCAGCCCAACCCAGCTTTGGGACAACTGAGCTTTACTGTGATGCTCCAATACAGGGCCACAGGAATCACCTCCTGCCCTGGCACAAGATTGTGGGAGGTTCCTGGCACGAGAGAGATTCACCCCAATGCACACACAGAATGCTTCCTGTATTAGACCAATTTTGCAACATTACCTGAAGACAGCAGACAAAAATTAAAAAAGCAAATTAAAAGGTCCTTTTCTAGTGCAGCTGCTCCACAGGCCAAGGAAGCTGCAGGTCCTGCCCCCATCTCCACCAAGAGCAGATCCCCCGGAAGGACACTTGAGCAGGATAAACCCAGACAGGTTTGTAAAAGGACACAGAGCTTGGCTCCCACTTCCATGCACAGGGCTACAGCAGAAAAGAGGCAGCCTGGATTAAGGCACTGTTTATTAGTTATTGCTGTTAATTAATAGTAGTGAAGAAAACTCAAAACCCCAAACAGCTTCCATCCGCCTTAATGAGTTGTTAAACCATGGGACAGCTTCACTCCATCGGCCACCAAACTGGACTGTCTAGGAACACTGATCATACTGGAGGTAGAAATAGCTATAGCAGAGGCTCATCAATAAATAAGACTGCGATCCACCCCCACCTTTAAAGAAGAGCCAGGCTTTAAAGGTGCTAAGAGCACTAAGAAAAGACCCATCTCATAGGAATTTCCACTTCGTAAATGGAGTTTTTGTGGAGTCAGAGCCCCGTCTTATCCCCCTTTGGTTTCAGAGAAGGGGTGTTCCTAGTACAGAACATGAACCGTATTAGAAGTGCAAAATGCCTGAGCAGCAACCAGCGAAGAGGAGATGCATCTGGAGGATCCAGTCCTGGCAGAGGATGTACAGGAGAGCCCTGGGACAGGTCTCCACAGGTAACGGCATCAGGAGAAGGCACCCAAGTCAACAGCAGGCAGCGGAGGTCTCCAGTAGGCAAAGTGGCTGTAGTCTGGACACACCAGAGCAACACTCCCGCTCTGCCCCAGGGGAGGGAAGATCAGCTCCACCAGCTCCGACAGCCGCTCGTACCTGTGGGGGGAAGAAAGAAGTTGCTGTGGGGTCACTGGGGGTTTGTTTGCTTTTCTACCCCATGAAATACTTCTCTGGGATAAAGCCAGGTTAACCCAGAGGTGCCAAGGAACAAGCAGGTCACTTACGTAGACTTGTGGTTCTTTGTGAGCTCCTGGATCAGCTCTCCCTTGGGGTTGACCGTGAATATGCGGCTCTCTGGCAGGCCCACTTGCTTGTAAGCGTAGACATCCTACCCAAGGAAGGGCAGCAAGGGTGAGAGCTGTGGGAAGGCAACACCACCCCCCAGCCCCAACCGTCCCTCCTCCCCGGGAGACCCACTCACGCTGGCTCTGTTCCCAAAGGCTGCGTAGAAGGGCAGCTTCGTAGCAAACAGCTTTTGGATGTCCATCAAGCAGGCGATCTTGAACACCTCTGGCTTCTTCTCAATCACCTCCCTGCAGCACAAGACATGCACAGAGCAGAAGTCAGAGGCACTGGCTGGCCAGCACTACCTTCAGAAGTGATTTGAAGGACAAAAGTTATTTTGTGCATTGCAGGAGCTTCACCATAAAGCCCCAGGGAGGGCAGGCAGGTCCCCTGCTGCCTCCCATGAAAGACATCCTGCACCAAGGAGGCCAGAAGCAGATTAAGGTTGCAACATCCCTCAGCATCAAGCTGGGAAGAGGGTGGTGTCCCCAGGGACACAGAAGGTGCAGGGCTATGGAGGAAGAACGAACGTGGTACCTGTGGAAAGCAGAGAAGAGGCTGCTGGGGGCAAGCAGGATGGGGCCCCTGGGGAGGGCACAGCCCTGCTCATTGACCCATTTGAGGTAGCCCTTGGTGATGTGTGCCATGCCGATGGCTCTGGCCGAGCAGTAGAGGAACTTGTAGCCATTCCTAGAGAGAGCACAGGGAACTTTGAGCTGTGCCCTGCACAAAGCATCCTCCTGCTCCTCCAAAGAGGAAGAGGCTTAATACCTGGCCTAAGTCCAAACCTGTGCACCCCTTCAGCAGGCAGGGTGGCTTCATAAATAACAGGACAGATGTACACGCCAAAACAAATCCCTACCCACCTTGCTGCTGGGGAGCAGCACTGAAGGGGGGACTCCATACCACCCTCCAGGTCCTTCCCAGCAGCTGGACTCTCGTCTGCTAAGTGCCCTTTGCTGCTTAGTCCCTATGCACCCCACCAAGACACCCAGGCCAGCACCTTTCTCATCCCCTTTCAGGCTGCATGTGGCTGGACGCTGACCCCGCAGCGCCCCAGCAGCCAGCACGGAGGGATGGGCAGCTCGGGGACGATGCTCTTGAGGGCTGGGAAGTGACAGGAGGCAGCCGGGGTGTCAGCGGGGACAGTCCCAACCCCGCAGCCCCCACGTCCCGCGGGCAGCGGGAGCCCCGCGGCCCCCCCGGCTCCAGGACGAGCCATCCGCGGGCCCACAGTGCCTCTTAGTGGCCACAGGTGCCGGGAGCTGAAGGTCGGGATCCTCGGGGACCTGCTGCCAGCTTCCATTGGGTGTTGAGGGCAACATGGCACCTAGGGGTAGGGGGGCACCCAGAGAAGCAGCTGGCACCCAAATGCTGGGCAGACCCCCGTGGCACTGCTGCACAGTGACCCGAGGGCACTCAGCTGTGCCTCTGGCCTCTCAGGTGTGATCTCATGCCATCTCATCTTCAGTTCTTAGCTACATCTCCCCAGCAAAGCCTCCATCAACACACCCTCCTCCCAGGGAAGGCAACACAAACATCGGCTTTCACCCCAAAGCATCAGCCAGACAGCACAGCAAGCATCAGCCATCACTGACAGAAGAAAGTGAGGTTGTTTTGGCCAGCATTTGTAAGGACCCTGGCTGTGGCCCCCACTCAGCCTCTCCTCCATCATCCTCCCAGTTCCCCTATACCTACAGGTGGATTTTGTGGAAGAGCTTAGCAATCCCATGATGAGTCCAGTCTTTTCCCAGATGTGGCAAAATGTGGCCAAGAGCATCTGACCTAGAAGGAAAGGAGACCAGGTTAGGATGATCCAACCTGGTGCCAATCAAGAAGACAATGGGGTTTGTGGTCCCTCCTAGCTGCTTACACAAGCCTTTAAAAGGCACTTTCCCCTAACTAGGGGTTAAGGGGCATGGAGTAGGAAAAAGACCCTTTACTTGGTGATGGTGCCATCGATGTCTGAGATCACCACCTTGTCATCCCAGTTCCACAGGTAGATAGTGGCCTCACAGCGGCACGTGCCCTGGTACTGAGTTGTCACGCTGAATGCCACCTCGTTGGGGCCATCCTGCAAATTCAGCCTTCCCTGGGGCAGAGAGGGAACACAAGCGGTACACACCAGCTTCACACCACTACAAGGCTTGCCAGAGCCCAGACTGCCACCTGGCCAGGCCAGACACCCCAGGGTGGCCACCCAGGGCAAAATACTCAGATGCCCCAAAAAACACATGAGGTGAGGAGGAGTGACATCTCTGTTTAAGGGTTGTCTCACCCCTACATGAACGAACAGGCAGTGAAGGAGGAGGAGTAAAGGACATACGATTTGTTCAGAGGAGAGCCGCAAGGATTTCTTGTAAGTTGGCAGAGATTTCTGTGCAGGGGTGTCCGCTGCTAACATGTCGCCAGGGTGCAGGGCCTCATCATCACTGGATGATGCCCCCTCCTGCCTACACAAGGAATGGAAGAGCAGATTAGCTTTATTCTGCACACCATGGTTTTCCCCATGAGCACCAGGGATACCTGGAAGGGACCCAGGACAACCCACCCACCAGGAAACAGTCATGGAGGAGCTTGGCTGGGGTCAGCCAGGGCCTTAACTGAACTTTCTGCCATAATATTTAGGTAGACTTGGGAATAACTGGTCACTTAGGAGGAGGAGAGATCAAGAACACACACAGACTCCTAAAGGCAGCCTGGGAGGGAGGCACTCACCCCTGCTGAGCAGAGCTGGGCTGCAGCATTTCCACATTGGTTTTCCCTGGCCTCGGCTGCTGTGGGCAGAGAGCGGGGCCATCAGCACCTTGGTGCCAAGGGCAGGAGCTGCTTAGGCTCCCTGCCACCCAGAGCAGCCATACCAGAAGAGAGGTGGCAATGCACCCCCTGCCTTCATGAGGACATTGCCCCATGGAAGAGGAACCACAACCTGGTGCCATGGAGACCAGCAATGACATGTGCTGCCTGGGCGGTGGCATGAGGGGCACTTGACAAGAAGTGTCACCATTACAAAGTCCACATTACTGCACTGTCAGGCATTGTTCTGCTGCCCAGGCACTAACAGACCTGAGGGGACAGCAGTAACCTTCAGAAGTCACCTTGCCAACAGGTCCCTCTGTCTGCCCTTGTACTCAGGCCATTCCCAGGACCCTGCTGCTCTCCTACCCCCACCCCTGCCAGACACCGGAATGACTCCTGTGCCCTGGGGACACGGTTGTCACAGTCACCACTGCAAACACCTCCTCTGCTTGGAATTCTTTCCTCCTCCAGGAGAACCACCACCTGCTGCCTTTCTTGGGCATCTTCTCCTTCACCAGCTGGTCGATGGTGCTCTGTGAACACGGCAGAACACAGGATGAAGTCAGTGCTGAGCCGCCAACAGGCTAAGGAGACCCTTGTCCAGGCTGGTTTTCCTTTGCAGAATTATTCACAGGATAAGATGTGAGACTCCTGCCACATTGTGAGCTGAGATGGTTTTGGTGTGAAGGGTACAATGACTTATTCCCCTCATGCAGCTTGAGAAAAAAAGATCTGGATGCCTTATTCCATACAATCCCAGCCAGGTCTACAGAGCACTGGAGCAGGTTCATGTGGTCCCACACTACCAGGGCTCCTGGCTCTGCAAAGCCTTGCAAAGATACAAACATCAAAATAGGAGGTTTTTTGACAGGAAAGAAAAAAAAAAAAAAAATCTCTGCTCTCCAGGAATCAGTGGCACCCAGGTCTAAAAGCCACCCTGAGGTACCTCGAGGGAAAGGACAGCCCGCAGGGTTTGTGGGCTGGAGTGATGTTCAGCTCTGCCCCACACTGCCCACAAAGCCCCAGATGGGCAGCTTGGCCTCTTGCAGCCCCACTGCACTCTTCAAGCCTTGCTGAGAAGCGTGGGCAGTAAATGAGTTGTGCCACTCACCTCAGGAATGTTCCTCTGGAAAGCCTGCAGGGACAGGACCATGGGAGCAGCCACTGCCCAGTTGTAATACCTGGAAGAAGAGGGATGGGAACATCACTGCCCTGGAGCAAGGCGTGTTTCCAGATTGCCATCCTGCAGTGTGGCCAGAAAGTCCCATCCCACAACATATAACCATTCCTGTAGGAATGTGACTACTTCCCAGAAAGTGCTTCTGCATGGACAAAGGGGCCACAGTGGTCATCTTGGGATGAAGCAGCAAGAAGAACAGGCCACTCACTTCTTGTTGATCAGTATCACCAGGTTCGGGTCATAGATGAGTCCTGGATTCTCAGCAAACTGCTGATAGGAGATCATGTGCTCTATGAACTTCTCTGATGAGACAAAAGTTGTGTCATGGCACTGGTATACATAATGGGTTTCAGAACAGCATATTCTCCATCCCCTTCCACCTACCACGAGAGATCTGTCTGCTGCCCCCCAGGCCTCCACACAGCGACAGGGCAATTGTGGGCATCAAATCAGAGTCGGAATCCATGGGGATCTCAGTGGGCAAATCAGGTGGCAGCTGGACACACAGAGGGTTGCTGGGATCTGCCATAGGCTTTGAGCTCTGCTCCGTGTCACTACCAGCAAGAGAATAAACAGGGGTGACATCAGGCAATGGCTTAAGACATATCTCCATGCTTTGCTGCAAGGGAATTGCTCAGGAAGGTCTGAGCTTGGCCAGCTGGGGCAATCCATACCTCCTGGGGAAATAGAGAGCCACCTGCTCCTTGTCCATGTTGGAGAGGTCTTCCAGATACACGTCACTGGGACCCAGGTGAGGACTTCTTTTGATGGATCCTCAATGCACAGACAGAAGGGAGAGAGCTTAGCTGAACCCCCTTCCCAACGACCCCAGCATCTAATGAGAAAGTGAATAGCATTTTCCTGTGTCATATTCATATCTCATATAAAGAGGACACCTCTTTTGCTGCTTGAAAAGCAGCCTTCAATCAACAGCAACAAAAGTACCTTGAGACACTTGCACTGGCATGAAATCACATGCCAAGAGGACACAGAGGACAGGCCAAAGTCCTGCCTGTGTGCCTCTATGACAATCTGAAGGTGCCATTTGAAGTTAACACCATGCAAGTTAACACATTGTGATCCCCTTTGTTGTATAATGTCCCTTTTTCAGTGAGACAGTTTTGTCCTGAATTTATGCTGGCTGGAAAAGTGAGGCTGGTTAGGATAGGTAACCACATAAGACTCCTTAAATACACTGTCAAGGGAGACATACGCATGCTTCGCTCTGGGCAATTTTCCACCTGATTTGGCGTGCTCAGGACGAAGACATAAGTTAGGCCAGGTGCTGCCAGACACCTGAAGTTAAGATACGGTCTACACTGCTGAGAAATCTTCTAAGCACGTGAAAACAGAGACATCCAAGGATGGAGCTCAGGAAACAAAAGGCAAGAAAGCCCTCCCTGGGGATATGGAACCTGAGGAATGTTTCTTCAAAGCAAAGGAGCTGGTAGCAGATGGAGAAGGCAAACCAAACACATTGCACCTTGAATACCCAGGGCGATCGTGAAGGAGTCACACTGAATGAACAACCTGGTCCCTCATCCAAGTCGGAGGCGCCTCTGGGCTCCAACACCACTTCCAGCAGCACCAGTCACCCACTCACCTTGTCTTCTCTGGATTCCCAGCTGGGGCTCAGGGTCCTCTGAGTCCACCTGCCTCAGAGCAGCAGCTCCCTCAAAGGGCTCCACATCTGGCTGCACCTCTGGCATAACACTCCCACCTCCCTCCTGTTTCTCCTGTGGGGCTGAGGAGGCCTCCAATGAGTTCTCTGCCCCCACAGTGGGGATGTCCTTCAGTCTGGGGAGGTCATTCCCGTCCTGGGTTGCAGGTTTTGGCTCAACAACAGATACAGCTGAGGGATAAGGTACGCCCTGAGGTCCTGCTGGGCTTGGATCTCCTCTCAGACCTTGAGAGGTGGCAACAAAGTGGGTTGCCTCATCCACTGGGACCAGTGTCACGGAGACAGTGGCTGCTGCAGTACCAATGGTCTTTGTGGACTTGGCTGATTCAACTCGTTCCAATTTATTCACCTCAAAGAAAACAGAAGAACAGGTTTGAGGTTGAGAAGGTGCCCAAAGCATCAGGTAGAAGAGGACAACTCTTTTAAAGCTGTCTGGCCAGAGCTGCCTCCACATGCTACAGGTCTTTCAGACACCCCCCTCCCACCAGTTGCTAGAGAAGAGCAAGAGCAGGGACTCACCTGAGGGAGCCTTCCCCAAGTCCACTGCATGTGGGATTCAGCCCCTAAAGCAAAACTCTCCTGTGGTCTGATCTCCAGCTCAGAGTCACTCTTGGGAGAAGACGGATGGCTCAGGCTGGGGCTACAAGAAGAAAAAGTAATATGGCACCTCATCTACCCTACAGCCCCATGTTTTCCTATCACTGCATGGACATTTAGGGCCAAGAACTCTGGAAGATTGCTTTCCCACAGAGCCAGTTCTACTCCGTAAGACTATCACAAATGAGCAACACCTATGAGAAGCTGAGGCCCAAGGCAGCAAAGTGCTGTGCCACCAGTTGTCCAGAAGCAGCTCAGAAGCAGAGGCAGGAGAGCCCTGTAGACACAGGCTTCTTATGTCTGTGACCACAGCCACAAGTGTCCCTCATGGGCTCCAAGCTTTCCTTCAAGCACATCATATCAAGCCAGGAAAACCCTCTTCTCCTGACACCACCAAATCGCTTTTCCTTACCACCTTCCCAGCCACAAGGGAAGTCCCCTGCTCTCAAAGCTGAGCAGATCACTTCAGCTCTGTCCGTTACCTGTCCATGGAGGCCAGTTCCCCATCAGAGTAAGGGTGCATCTCTGGGGACTGCAACGACCCAGTTTCTTCTTTGGAGAGATCAGCAAAGGAGAAATACACTGAATCACTGCAGCAGAGAAAAGAGGTCAGTTCTGTTGCTCTCAGGCACCAGCCTCCTCTCCTGGAAAGCCAGCAATGCCCAACTTCACTATTTCCACTGGCTTTCTACTCCTCAGGAGGTTGGGGTCCAACTTGGAAACACCCTGTGATTCGGTACTGCTGGGCATCACCTAGAGGCTTGACCCACTGCATCCCTCTGCCCAGAGCAAGCAGCTCACCTGTGGGCTGGCAGCTTGCATGGCTCCTTCACAAACATCTCACTTTTGGACTCCTTGCAGGCTCCTAACTCTGAGTCTGAAACCTCCTTCTTCTTGGGCTTCCTCCTGCGTCGCCTCTTCTTGCGCAGGGTCCCTTCAACGCTGCTGGTCTCCTGTGCATGAGAGGGCTGAGCAGCATCCTCCGGGCTCTCCTCCATGGGGATGGGAGATGTACAGAGACGGGCGGGGATGCTGCCCTGCAACATGGATGGGAAGAGCCCATCAGCTTCAGCATCACCCTTTCCTGGCAGCTCATGGCTCTTGTCTATGCAACATTCATGACCAACACCACTGAGCTCTCAGCTTGGGGGTGGTTTCATGGTTAGACCCAAAAGGAAAGGTTTTGTACATATGACATGTGAATAAAAAATTTTTAAAAAGGCAGAGCTGCCCAGCCACAAGCTAAAGACATCTTTAACGCGGGCAGGAGAGGCAGGCAGGAGATGGCACCACAAGACCATAATTACAAAGGCAGCAAATGGGATCCAGCTCTAGACCCTGCTCTCAAACCCAGCCCAAGTTCGCAGCAATGACAAGTCAGCCTGGGAGAAAGCTGCCAAGATTGCTGGAGGCCACAACCAGTCCCATCCTGCTTCCCAGCGGAGCAGGCAGCCTTCCACAGCATCTGGCTCCCTCCCATCCCTGTCACAAGATCCCCCAAGAGGCCAAGCTCTGAGATATCTGCCCGGCTGGCCAGGAGCCATGCCCATTGATGGAGGCCAGCCTGGAATGCACATATTTGGTCTAATGCTCCCTCAGGGTGCTCCAGTGCTCAGATCCTCCACACTAGTTGCAAGGTCCTTCAAGGAGGAACCTTTCTGGACACACAGAACATGAGAGGGGATAATTGAGTCCCCCTGGGGAAGAAGGGCAGTCCAAGCCTGGTCCTTTCACCTCAAGCCTGCACTTCCAGGTGGTCACAGCAGGACAGAGACCAGCAGCACCTCTTCATCACCAACCTCATTCTCCTCTGACTCCTGGACGAAGAAGGCCTCTCCATTGTCACCCAGCTTCATGTGCAGGTCCACAGGCTCCCCATTGATTTCAATGTCAACCTGGCAAGGGGCAGAAGCAGCCTGTCCATCTGAGCCCACCCACCCATCAGTGCACAGGGAGGGGACAGGCTGGGGTTGCTCGCAGGACTGACAGTCACCCAGCCTTTGAGGTGAGGGACTTCTCCCAATTTTCCCAGGAAGAACAGTCCTCCCTGGAAGAGGATGGGTTCCATTCAGGGGCATCCCCTCCAAAAATTAGCAACCACCTCTTTCAACAGGGCTCCCATTCTCTTCCAACAAAGTTCTTCCATAACCTGTGGGTTCGATCTCCGAGGTCTGGAGACACCAGAGAGGAAGCACAGTCGCAGGACAGGCATCACTTACCACCTTCTCCTTGGAGCGCAGCACACCCAGCTTCCCGAAGCGCACGTGAAATGGGGAGCACTGGAAGGAGTTATCGGGCTGTCTCACCACGACCACATCGATGCAGCCCGTCAGGGTGGCGGGGTTCAGACCCTGGTATAGCTCCTTCATCGTGACAAAGACGGTCTCAGCAAGCTGCCCCACGTAGTTCATTGTTTGAGACTGCAAGTGAGAGACACAGATATACTCGGGTACAGAAATAGGGCTACAGCAACTAAGTGCAACATGAATTCTATCAAGGAGAGCCATTTCAGAGCTGCAAACACAGCCCCATCAGGAGGACAGGTAAACCTCTAGGGAAACTGAGGCAAATGCATGAAGCGTCTTGATGGAGATCAGCCAGGGCCTCTGTGAGCACCAGAGAACAGGACAGAAGACGGGGCACCAGTTATTGCATCCAGCTTGAAGGAGAGAAATCTTTGTCATTGGGATGCACCATCTCACTTGCCTCACGGGAGAACAAATACCCCCCCTGCCAGCTGTCTCCTGGTCAATGCATTGAAACTCCTAGAGTATTTCTCACAGATCTGCATTGGGGTGTTGGTCCCAGCTCCTGGGCCAGAGGAGCTACTTGCTCCATTTGCTCAGCACTTGGCATCAGCAGGACAGTGGTCTTGGTGTCCATACATCACAGCAGAGACCAAGCACAGCTTCCAGAACTGTTAGCCCCACACCCCCGCCTTGCCCCAAAGAGAGGATGAGGACACAGAGTGATCACTTGAGAAGGACCACAGATGAACTAAAGGAAACCTCTTGTGCCAGCAGCATGATCAGCTGATGGCATGGTGTCCCTGGGGGCTCTCAGCACAGCCCCCAGCACACACCCAGCCCAAGGGGAGACTGGTGAGAGTTGGTTCCTTACCCAAAGGAATGAGCACAAGCAGGTGCCACCCGATGAACCCTCTGCCCCTGCAGCCACCCAGCATCCCTGATCTGTTTTGCACAAGCTCAGCACCGTCCCATTCCCAGCCAGCCTTCCAGGAAGCCGGCCTGCACGGGGACACCTCTCTATGTCCTGTCCCCCCCTACCTCTCTGTGATGGCCAGGAATAAGCCCAAAGCCCCCTCCGGGGGAGGCTGCAGGGAAACTCTAGCTGGCTCTCGAAGCTTCAGTGCCTCCATCAGCTCTGCTGCAAGCGGGACCAGAGTCACGGGGCCACCCACTAACCTGCTGAGCCCAGCTTTCCTGGGCATGGCTGTCGGGTGGGCAGCCCTCCAGCTGCCTTCCCTGCTGTGCCACAGAGCCCAGCAGCAAGCAGGAGAGGGTAACTCACTGCAGAAGAGGGGATTTTTGGAGAGAAGGAACAATCAGGCTGCTCCTGATGCTCCCAGGGTAGCACTGATAGGCTCCTGGCTGGGACATACGTCAGGCAGACCTAAAGAGTGCATAGGGGAAATCCTGGGCATAGAAACCTGCACGGCCTACGGTGTTCAGAAAGAATCCCCAGGCACAGCCTCACACTGAGTGGCACCTTCACAGTAAGCACATGGTGCAAGGACACAACACAGTGCTGCAGCCACACAGAACAGGCTGCTGAGCATCTCCTGCCAGGGCGACATCCCCTCTGCAGAGCCAGCATCCCCCCCAGGGGACATCATGTCCCCTTGCCTCAATGCACAGCTGCTCCTTTCCTGGGCATCTGCCTGCTCAGCCCCAGAGCTCAGGACAGAGGGAAGAGAACAGCTCTGGTTCACGTGTCTCTCTGGAGAGAGATTAATAGGTGGACAGGGCAGGAGAAAAGGTTTTCAAAGTCACCTCAGGGACACCAAGCCACGTTCAACAAACAAACCCTGTAGAGAAAGGGGGCACTCCCACACCTCAACCACAGGAGAAGCAGGATCACAGCCCTTCACCATGCAGCCCTAGCAGAGGGAGCAACCCTCCCCGATGGAGGCAGCACAGCTCACACCCACATCTCCAGCTAAAAAGCCTCCCCAAATACACCAGATATTTTGCTAACAGCAGCCTGCTCTGCTCCTGACCCACCCCACAAGCAGCACAACCTTCCCACCCTACACACCCACACCACAGACTGCCCAAGACCTTTCCCATTACCTGGACAGCTACAGGACCTCAGCAACTCCTCAACTTTGGTGCAACCAGCCCAGAAGCCCCAGGAGCTGCTCTCTGCCAGAAGGAACGCTCAGCTCCTCCTCTCCCCAACACTTCCTTCCTCTCACCTGAGCAAGGGGAGGGCCCTGCCTCCCAAACAGCACCCAGTTCCCACATCGTGCCTTCTGCTGAGCCTATGAGGGCTCCTGGGAGGCTGGAGGGTGGATCTGGGGAGGCAGCTTACACCTGCATGGAGCAGCTGTGTCTCATTGCAACCAGCTGGTTTGCTCCAGCACCTCTGGGCACAGCTGCCGACTGCCTTGCACTGATGCAAACCCTTCCTCCCTCCTTCTCCATCCAACCCAGCATCCCACAAGACCACTGCAGCCTGACCACCCAGGCTGGAGTTCTCCAGCTGGGAAGGTGATTCCCCAGCACCCTCTGCTGAGTTTTGGGGTACTGTGGCTGCACAAGAGTTGGTGGCACTTTAGGGATAAAAGTTGTTCTGCTGGTATGTGTGCAGGGCTCTCTCATCCCACACTTGTAGAGTTGATGTTGCTTTATGAGAGTAGGGAAGTGTAAAAGCTGGAAGATGGTTGTTTAGGATGTTTTTAGTCCCTGAGGAGAAGGGTCTAAACCATCCAGCTCGGTCACAGCTGATGAGCTGATTTGCAGAAATGCCACAGCTCATTCCCAGGCAAGCCCCATTACCTTCCTGTGCCTCGGTTTCCTCAGCTGTACCACACTGGTAAGGTTGATGGCAGTGGGAGGTATGGAAACCTCCCCATGCCCCTACAGTGCCAAGCACAGCCCAGACATGAGGTCCCAGACCCAATATGGGAACTCTCCTAAAGGCTGTGACAAACCAGCTGAGGAAGAATGCCTGTTTTCCAGCAGCTTAATATTTCTGAGAGCTCTAACCCTGGGTGAAATTGGACTGGAAGCAGCTATTGTGGGTGGCCAGGCACAGCTGCGGTCCCCATGGAAGGTGGGCTGGTGCCAGGCAGCACCAGCACCCCAGGGGGGCTCACAAGCAGCACGGGGTGGGCGGCTGCCACCAAATCCCACAGCCAGGTCACCAGACACTCACCCAGGGTGGGAGAAGCCTGCTCTAACCTCGGTATAGACATCTTGGGATGTGACATCTCAGGTGTCTTGTCCTTGTCATGGCATCTTAGACCAGTGCTCAGTGATGCCACCACAATGGGTCTCACCCAGGGCAGTGGTTTGTACCCTGCAAACCCCAAGGCTGGAACACAAAAGCAAGGACAAATCTAGCCTGCAGATGCCTGGTCAAAAATGGACATTTCAGCAGAGAACACCATTTCTTCCTTAGCCAGCTGAATGCATCCTCAGTTGAGCACAGAGAAGGCAAAGCCAGCACAAGCTCAGCCTTGTGGTGGCTCCAAGCCCCCATCCTCTGGGCACAGGGGTGAGCACTTGGCACTCGGGTACCCTGCAGAAGTAGCTCCCCCATCACTCACCTCCAGTGCTCCTTGCTCAGCTGATTTTCTCCACTGGCCCTCACGTCCAGCTCCCAACACCCTGGGCTTTGCTTGTCTCCCAGCGCCCCTGCAGCAGATCCCCAGCTGGACCGCAGCCACCCTTGGTGATGTCTGTACCTCCCTCTGTGCTACTCTGCAATCCAGCCCCACAGCATTTTACTTACCTCTTCTCTCCTTCTTCCTCCTCCAAAAAGCTTAAAGCACTTTTTAATTGCCATGGTAATTCTTCACAAAGCCATACAATTATTCTTGGTTGTTGCCAGCTGCTTTTTGTACCTCCTCTTGCTCCCCCACCCTTTTTTTTTTTGGAAGGTGGGCCCTGAAGATCCATCACTCCCTGGGCTTGTAACTGTGAGCACCCCAATATCTCCGTGCACCCTCTGTATCCTCCCCCCAGGGCCTGCTCCAATATCAAGAGGTTTTTTTCCCTCTTTTGGGAACTCTACAACCCACAGATGTTTGCAATGAGCCTTTGCAAAACAAGACGCCTTTTTTTATTAGTCAACCGAGATACAATATTTTCAGCTCCCTGCATTCCAATGGAAAAGCAAAGCTCACAGCCGCCTCCATCTTGGCGGCTTTCATCCTGCATCCCTGCCGCTCCTCCCATCCCAGTTTGCAGCCTTTGCCCCGCGTGGGGCAGCAGCACAGGCAGCCGCAGGGCGCTAGAAGCCGTGATCCCAGTGTTTTCAGTGCCTCTCCAGGAAAGCTCCATCCATCCACTTGGCAGTCGGGAGCACCCCAGGCAGGCACTGCCCAAGAGACTCCTAAATTTTCCTCTGTCCCAGAAAAAACAAGTCGCATCTTCAGTCACAGGGTGGGAAAGGGGACAAGCTGTGTCAAAGACGGGCTTGTTTTTCCCCTTCTTTGTATTTCAACAGCTGCTGCAAATGAGCCAGGCCACAGCCAATTCTTCAGCTGCCTCCAAGCTGGGGGCTGGTGGGGGTTTTGTCTCCTCGCTTGGTCATCACGTTATTTCGCTGGGATTTTCCCAGCTGCTTAAACTTGTCTTTGAGCAGCCTGGCAGTCCCTCAGGACACCTCTCCTTGATTCCCCCCCTTGCTGCCTGCTTGTTTGTGGGCCTGGGGTGAAATGTCTGGAGTGAGGATGGATGATCCAGCTGCAAGAGAAACCTGGGAAGCCAGCCAACCCGCCTGCCTCCATGCTGGCTGAGACCTGACACAGCTCGGCTCGGAGATGCTGCAGAGGGGCAAGAAGTTCTACAGGACCAGAGGGGAACAGAGCTGATGGAAAGGGTCTTGGTTTGCGGTGCAAAGTGAGGCTAGGATGGCGACTATCCTTCCAGCCACAGTGCCCACCCAGTAGTTAGGGACACCAGTCCTGTTTGATGGCTGGAAGCCCACCTTGTGAGGCACTTACTGCAGGATCTAAATCCTCTTCCCACCCCTGAGCCAGGGAGTCACGTTCTCCTGTTCCCTTTCCCATACTGGAAGGAAGCTGTAGGGCATCATCTTGTAATGGCCACTAGCCTGGCCCATTTCTCCCCAGGCCTGCCCAGTACTTCAACTTCAGTAGTGTCCCACTTACACTGGGGTCTCCTGAGATGCTGGCAAAATCCCAAGGCTGTGACACAAAATGCAAAGATGCCTTTTCCTGAACGCAGTGCGCCCCTTGCAGCCACCCAGCAGGATGCTGCAAGCACCAGATGCTGGGTGAGAGATGGCCAGAGCCACTGAGTTTATTGACCTGTGTGCTCCAGACATGGGGCTGACAGCTGTCAATCAGCCCAGCAAGTCCAGGGTCCCTGTGCCAGGCAGGGACATGTTCCTGCTGCTGGCAGGGCTGGCATCCCCGACTGACATCCCTCCACTGCGACCCTCCAGGGAATTCCTGCCAGAGGTTGGGATGTGAAAGGGCTTTCCCGTTACCAGGGCCCCTTTTCCCAGCAGAGGGACAGCTTTCCAGAGCGGGGGAGCACATGGGGAAGCCTGGCAGAGCTGCCTGCTCCTCTCAGCTGGCCAGGCAGGGGCTCCAGTTTCCTTCCCCGGATCAACAAAGAGCTGCAGAGACTTGTGAAAGGGGTGATTCAGCAAAAGAGGACAAGAGAGGCAGAAACACCAAGTCAGCACAGCTGGATGGAGTGAAAATCCCATCTCCTGAAAGCCGCGGGGAGCAAGGCTCAGGTGTCCTGCTCCCTTGGGGAGGGGGCCAAGCCCTGGCTGCCAGTGCCGGCCCTGGAGCCAGAATACGACAGGAAAGCAGTGGTGGTGCCTTTATTTTTCCTTTCCCCTTCCCAGAAAGATCAGGTCAGACTGGCCTGGCATGCAATGGAATGGGTGGGAAAGCCATTTTGCCTGAAGAGGAGGAAATGCCACCCTCAGTGGCCAATCACAAGCATTGAAAAAGCTGAATTACAGTCACAGGACCGGTCAAAACCCACCCATTCTGGTTCGTAAACATGCTCTGCTGATTTGGCTCCTAGTCTCTGACCTGTTAAAAGTTCAAGTTTCTTCCGTAAACACAAAGGGTTCAAGCTTACTTAAAAAGAAAGACCAGAAAGCTACAATTCCCACACAGCCCTGTGGCTCCAAGAGCCAGGGCTCACAGAGAAATCCAGCTGTGCTCTGAAACCAGGAGAGCTGATAGCCCCAAGCACTAAATCATCCTGAAAAAATGAAGTCTCTGAACCTGCTGAGAGCCCTTAGCCTTTTTATCCCAGCTGCCAAAAATCCAGACCCGCGCTCTAAAGCCAACAGCTTTAGATAAGTGACATCGTAGTTGTATCAACGTAACTGTGAGCAAAGTTCCGAATCCAGGACAAGCGGGATGACGTGCACGTTTAGGCAGCTGGAAAATCCTTCATCTTTTGTCCAAAGCTGGTGTCTTATTTCGAGACAGACAACGTTTCTAAGCCACACTTTATTTAAAAAATAGCCTATGTTCTGTTCGATCCCCGACCTGGCCATAGCACACTTGTCACTAAATGCTGCCCAAGCCCTTGGGGTGCAGTAGTTTGGCCACCCCAAGCGCATCTCTCCAGCCCGGGGAGCATAGCTGTGGCCGTGCAGCCCACGCGTGACCCACCATCCCCTCCCAACCCTGCAGAGCCGGTTCAGCTCCCTAAGCCGGCAGGAGCCACCTGGGCTGTACCAAGATGCAGAGCTGGGACACCGAAAAGCTGTGATGCGACAAGAAGCGGCAGGGGGGCAGGACCCTCGTACGCACAGGACACCCACGGTGCTCGGTGCCCGCTGCACGGCCACGCCATCCTCCCCCGTGTCCGGCTGCACACTCACCATCATCTTCCCCGTGTTTGGTGCTCAGACCCTGCTCATAGCCCCGGTGCCTGGTGCCCGCACCCGGGTGCCCGGGACACCTTCCAGTGCACGCACCTGCTGACCCGCCCGGGGCACGGACCCGGTGCTCACGGTGTCCCCCTCGCCTCGGTGCGTGCACCCACCGCACAGCCCCGATACAGCCGCCCGGTGCTGGCGCTCACCGCCCTGCCCCGCGCATACACCCGGTGCCCACTCCCTGTGCAGGCACTCGCCGCCTTTCCCAGTGCCCGCTGCAGACGTCCGGTGCAGGCACTCGCCGCCTTCCCTAGTGACCGGTGCAGGCACCCGTCACCCGCTACAGTGTAGGTGCCCAATGCTCGCCGCCTCCTCGGTGCACACACCCGGGCCAAACGCTCACCGCCCGCCCCGGTGCAGGCGCTACAGCGAACACACAGCCGAGCGGGGCTGCACCGCCCTCCCCGGTCCTGATCCCGGTCGCGGACCCGGACCCGGTCGGGGACCCGGACCCGGTCGCGGACCCGGACCCGGTCGCGGACCCGGTTCCGCGCGCGCCGCGCGCCGCGCGCAAGCGCACGCCCCGCCCCGGTGACGTCACCTCCCCCTCCCGCCCCGGCGATGGAGCCTGGCTAATGCCGGTGTGTGTCGCGCCCGCCCGCCCCACGTTCCCCCCGCCCCCCGCCGATGCCTGCGCTCGGCGGCGCCCGCCCGGCCGCCCCGCTGCGCCGTCCGCCCCGCCCGCCCCGCGCTCGCCGCCGGGGCCGGGGCCTCCGCCGGACCGCGCCGAGCCGAACCGCCACGGCGGCCCGGGGACCTGCCGCGGGTGAGTGCCGAGCGCCCGGCGCGGCGGGGAGGGTCCCGCGCCCCTCGCCTCGCTGCCGTGCCGCGGTCCCGCCCGCTCCCCCGGTCCCGCGGGACCTTCCCCGGGGACCGCGGAGCCTGGGCAGGTGCAGGGGGCCGGGTGGGAGGCGCTCCCGCGGCCACCCCCGCCCTGCCGGGCACCCACCCGAGGGTCGGGACACGCGTGTCGTGTGCTCCCCGCCCCGCCGCCGCCCCGGTCCGCCCAGCCCTGCCGGGGAGCCGGCGAGCCGCGCTGCTCTTTGCTGCCATCGGCTCTCCAGAAATTGAAACTTACATTCAAAGAAATTGCATTAAAAATCTGCCGGCCCGGCCGCTGTGTGAGCGCCCGGCTCCGTGGGGCTGCCCGGGACTCGGCTGCCTCTCCGTCACATCGGTCAGTTTTGTTTTGGTTTTGTTTTTTTCTTTATTCTGGGTCTTTAGAGGAAGGGAAGTCTTTTTTTCCAGCCCTTACTGGCTGCTTGCTCCGGGAGCTGAGGGGCGGCAGACCCCACTCGTGTCGCAGTTGGGGGTAAGGGGGCTGATCACGAGTGGGTTTTTTTGTGGCACCTGGCATTGTCGGGCCCTGGGACAGACCGGGATGTGGGCAGACAGCATCTCCCTCATCACACAGGTAGGAAAACGGAGCTGCTGCTAAGTGACGTGCCCGAGGCCATGTAGGGAATCTGTGGCAGAGCTGGGACTAAACCCCATATTGCTCTGGGCTAATGCCCCGCTCAGTGCTTTCCTGGCTTGGCTGGGGACAGTGGTTTAACCCCATCCCCTCGGGCTGTGGGGGTAAAGTCCTGCCTGGGTTATGCCAGCTCCTAATCAGGGCTCCTGCGGTGGCAGCCGGGCGTGTGGCCAGGTGCCAGCGGGCTGAGGCCTCTCCGCTCCGAGCGACGGATTTGGAGAGCGGAGGCGTTTTCGTAAGGGAGATACGGGTCCTGGGCTGAGAGTGGGCATGAGCCCCTCAGGCATCGTGTTTGTTTGGCTGGCTGGTGTGTCTGTGTGATTGTACAGCTTGTGCTTGGGGTTCGACTCCATCCTTCGGTTCGGGGTGTGCTTAGTCTGTGCCCTCAAAACTCAAGCCATAAGGTTTTTCTAAGGGTTCTTCTAACCTGGTTACAAGATGGGAAACTTTTGGGGGAGAGGTAGATGGTGGGAGAGGGGCAGGTGGTGTAGATGATGTGTCTCATTAGGCTGACGGATGTACCTGGATAAAACCCATGCACAACCCCTTCTTGAGCTGTGTTCTGCCCAGCACGGGTCCGGCTGGGCAGGGAGGGTTTCGGTGCTGCTCTCCCTGACCACCTACCCTGGCTGCAGTCCCCAAATAAGTGTCATGGTGTCCTGAGGAATGATTTGCTATGGATAGGAAGCCAGAAGTTTACTTTCTTATCTGGAACAACTTATTCTAAACTAATTTCTCTTTAAGAGATGATGAGGAAGAAAAAAAAACCAGGAGATCAGAATCACTTTATTTACAATAGAAGAAAACAGCAATTTAATGATAACTTCTATTATTAATAACTAGGTTGGGTCAGTGACCTTGGTGTATTTTACAACTTGGGATGTATAGCTGAGAAGAGGGAGCAGACTGTTCCAGTCTGTTTATTGTTTCCTCTTAGTTCATCCCAGTAGCTCACAGCACACAGATGCCCACACAGTTTTGGAGCCCTGACCCACCTTTGAGGATGAGAAAGAGGAGGCTGTTAGATTTGATTTTGCTTCATATACAGCCTAATCTGTAGCTTGTGTTAATTATAGTATTGATGGCTTGGGGTTTAGCATAGTTTTTTCTGACAGGGCTCAGCCTCAGCAACTCTTGCTACTGGAAGAAAGCTGTAGTAACTTGAACCCCGGAGCCGCTCACGGGAGCACATCTCTATCAATAAAATCCTTGTTGCAAAGCCAAGTAAAACCAGCCTGGTGGGGGCTGCTGGCTTTTGTTGGGGAGATGCAAAGACTGATGCTGGCAGTGCTGACAGCCCGGAGCAGGTGAGCCGGGCAGGGAGTGGGAGCCAGCTGGATTGTCAGTGGGGGGAGATTTAAACAGCAGCGTGGCTCCCGTTCTCCTTTATACAAGTGTGTCCCCTTGCTCTGTGGGAAGGTTTTCCTCTTAGACCTCTTCTTCCTCCCCTCCAAAAATGTGTGTGCAAGCTTTATCACCCGTCTCGGTTACTATGGTGTTACTACGTAAAAACATCTCATCTCATAGCTCCTGAAATTATCTATGACTTGGCTTTATGGTCGTGTAACCCTAGTCCACAGGTCTGTGTCCATCCCTTGTCAAACTCTTCCCTGTTAGGGCGCTGGGACGGGTCCGGAGGCAGCACCGTTTGCAGGGCATGGCTGTGGCTCAATCGCCTGGGAGCATCCCTGGGCCAGCGGGCACGAGGAACCGGCTGCTCCCTGCGAGGCTGTTGCATGGGTGCGTTGGTTGTTATTTGTGAACATGAGACCATATCCTGGGCAGTGATGAGCCCTGGAAGACCCGCTTATGTTCATCCCCTACAGAGATGGGGCTGTCTGCTCCCTGCCGAACACAGGCAGGGCGTTAGCTCCCCCAGAAAACTGTTGGGAGTGGAAACAAATACTTGAGGGACTGTGGAAATCTGTGCAAACGAAAGGCAGAAGATGGGAGCAGACGTCTCCCCCCACGCCACCGTCAGATCAGCCCCCCCAGCTTGTGCAAGTAAACCTGCCTGGGCCAGCTCATTGCTGCCGGCTTTGCTGCAGCAGGTCCCTTGCTCCCTATCTCCTGTTTTGTTTGTTTGGTTTTTTTTTTCCCTTACTGTCTTTTCCACCTTATTTGCATGTAAAAAAGCACTGTGGAGAGGGCCTTGGTCTGCATGGTGTTAATGGGAGTTATTGTCACCCTTGTTCTTGCGTGGCCCTGAACCAGGGAGATTTGCTTGTGAGAGCGGGAGCCCAGAGCCAGGTCTGGGCTCCCCAAACCTTGGTCGTCTGAAGGATGATTCGCCCTGTGCTGACTCTGAGTCACCCCCCGAGGTGCCTCACTCTTTGCATTAACCAAACAGGAGCCCAGGATAATTATGTTTGTAATTTAGGCACCTGTTGTAGGTGGAATGAGCCCAGTCCTACTATGGAGATTAATTTTGGAGAAGAACCTGATTGCTTTGTCGTTGTGATGAAGGTCTGCAACATTTCTCCCTCTTGCAGCTGTGATGGCTTTTTTGCTTTGTTGAGTAGGAGAAGGGTGATGTTTCTAATTAAAAAGAAAAAAAGGTCTTGTACTTCTCCCCTTCTTTGTTCCTCCCCCCCATTTTTTTTTTCATGGACAAATGTTCTAAATAATAATGCTTAAAATGCAAATGGAGTGAGTTTGGGGGAAGTCACTGGAGAAGCCCTGGTTGGGTGAGGACTGCGGGGGAGTTAGAGGAGCTGGTGATGACGCAAGGCACAAGAGCAGAGCCGGAGCGGTTGGGTTGTCACCAGATGCAGTCACAGCCATTGTGGCCATGGCTTGGCTCTGCCTGCAGGACGTTCTCATGCGTTACAAAGACTTGGTGCTGTCTCTCCCCACCACTCAAAGGGATGCAGTGTGAGGGTACCCTCTCCTTTTTCTACTTGTTTAACTAAAGTCACTTTTTATCAGTCCTGTTGCTCTCTCTTTCCTTCTGGAAGTCTGTTCATCTCCTATGGATTTGTGCTCCACAATTACAGTGCTGTAAACCTTTGTCTTCAAAGGGGGATTGAAACTTCTTATCTGCTATTGAAATGATAAGAATGAAGAGTTTAAGAGGACTGAAATTAGGCATGAGGTCTTGGATACTTGATCCTGTAGCTCTTCCTCTCCAGATCTCCTCAGTGTAGGAGCAGGAAGGGTCTTTGCTGTGGCGCACTGGAGTACTTGGAGTATACTTTGTGAAAGAGGACGTTCAAGATGAGGTTGTCTTGGATGCTTTTTGATGTGTAGTATTTAAGGAGCTGAGGTCTCGGGTCTTTGCATTAAGGATCCAGCCATATTGCTGGCTCCTCGTGCCTGTGCAGAGGGCAGGTCCCAGTGGCTGGAGACCTTCCTGGTGGCTCCAGGTCCTGCCTTGGGGCACCAACAGCACAAGGACCATTTCAGCCGCTGATGTACTGAGTTTTCTCTTGCAGCCTGGGTCATGTCTTCTGGCTCTGGTCAACCTTGTAGAGGTGGTCACCTCTAAACCAGCATCTTTAAGCATCGTGCTCAGTGGCTTTGGGGACCTTCATGGGTTGGATGTGACACCAATGGGGCTTCTTGATGTGTGTTTTTTCCCAGCCCTGGCAAGACGGGTGTGTTTACTCTTTGCATTAAAGTTAATTGGCTCTTACGTGTGTCCCTTATTGTAGGGTGGTCATTAGAGACAAGTCATCCTGAAAAGCGTGCAGGAGGTTACGTGGGCCAGTCGTGTTGCGCTTTGCTTTGCTAAGTAAATGCAGACTCCTCTTCTGAAATGTGTCCTGGTCTTTCTTTCCTTGCTAGGAATCATTTCCATGTCAGAAAAGTATTCAAGACAGTGGGATTGTCTCTGTTTTATAGAGGCAGAGCTGATTTAAAAACAAAAATCCGGGCACAAAACCCCTCAGCCGTGCTAGCAGAGGGGAAGGGGACTTGTGGTCTGGCCTCACAGCAAGCAGATGCGTGTGAATATTTCATTAAGACCATAATCCACCTGTTTGGCTCCGCTCCTCCGGTCCTGCGCGTACCGTGAAGTGCAGCGGATATTTTGAACAGCAGCCTGCGCTTTCTGCTCCGGTGTCTGGCGTTTCCATGTTGCTTTACAGGCAGGAAAGACAGAGACCGAGGGGGATGTAGAAACCACTGCGGGTTGTGCAGGTCCTTTGCTTTTGGATTTTTTCCCCTCTGTAGCTGATGTCTGTGTCTCTGTGGGCTGGTGTTGTCCTGTTCACCCAGCCCAGGTTGATGGTGCTGAGCTGTGTTTGCTCTGTCACCTGTCAGCACCATTTCTGGAGGTTGGAAATTTGGCCTTACTTTGATTTTCTGTGGCATCTAGGATAGGCTTCTTTTTTTATTTATTGTAGCTTTCTATAGGATGGTTGGAGCTGAGAAGGTGGGGGTGAGAAGGAGCCCTTGCTTTTGGGCGTAATCCCCCAATAAACAGCACTGCAAGGCAAACACAAAGTGCCTTGTGTGCTCAAAGCCCAGATGTTAAAAATACTGCCATACATGCATACCCAGGTGGGATGAGGTGGTGAATAGTATTTGAGATTCATGTAGCAAAATGAGTGATCTCTCCACCCGGGTACCTTCAAAACAGGGTCTTTGTCAGGGACCTGCACTTGGTTGGTAGACCTGGTAGCTGGAGAACCCAGTCCTTGCTGGTGGGTGTTGCTCTGTCCCTCTTGCTCTTCTGGGGTGAGGACGAACCCACCCAAGTCCATCAGAGCTGCAGGGACCATCATGGGACCCATCTGCCATTGCCACATCTGCTCCCTGCTCGGGCAAAACCCTGTTCCTGCCTCGCCATCGAGCATCATCCTGGGCTTGGGAACAGGGGCTTATTTGCAGCACATGGGAAGGTTTTCCTTCTTAATTACAAGCATTGGCCAAGTGGAAAAGGGTATGGTTGGCGTGGGCAGCGGAGGATGCTGTGGACAGCAGCTGTTGATGAACACGGAAGGTTTGCTTTGCCTTCCCAAAGTATCTGCTCCAGGGGTGTCATTGCCGCTCTGCTCCTTAACGCTTGGAAACGCTGCCTTGTGCAGCTGTTCTGCTGGGGGGGTTTGTCAGGTCCTGGTTGGCTTGAGATTGGGAAGAAAATAAACAAAAAAGTTGAATTTAAAATTTAATTGATTTATTTTAATATATTTTTCTTCTAATTTAATCAATTCCCTACTGTGCTGTAAATTCCAAATGTGAATGGGAAATAATCCCACCAGTACAATAATTAGCATGTAACCAGCAGATGAAGGAAACCCAAACTGCTGAGCTGATTGGTGAATGCCGACTATTTTCCGAATTAATTTCAATAATCACATCTCCCATTAAAAAGAAGACGGGGCGGGGAGGAAGTCTTAAATTTTCCTCAAGCTCAACGTAGCGAAAAATGGTATGTGCAGTGTAGCTGTTCTCCATGTAATTACAAAAAAGAGAGGAGGGAGGTTCTCAAAACTGAATTGTATTGCTAATTTTGCAACCGGGAAGCTCAATTTCAGTTGCTTTTCTGGAAGGAAATAGAAATTGCAAGTCAAATATCTGTAATTTTATGTAGGTATGTGGCAGTAAATAGTGTATTGGAAGAAGAAAACATTCTGTTGCAGTGGTGCTGTGCTGCAGGATGCAAAAATAAGTCCACCGGAGGCCATTAATAGGTTAATTTGGTTCTGTGTTTACTGTGCATCCATCCAGCTCCCGAATGTTTAGTTGTTGTGCTTTGAAGGGACGGATGGAAATCAGGATTTGGGAAGGGGCGATTTCAGAGCGTCCCGGAGCTGGGCAGCCTCTGGCCTCGGGGATCTGCTGCTCTTTTCTGTTCTGCCTTCCTCTGCTGCTCTTTTTGGCCAGTTCTGCCCCAAAGGGGGTGTTGGAGAAGTCCTCTCGATGCCTCCAGGGTGTCACGTCCATGCAGCACCAGGAAAGGTCTGCAGAGCTGTGTCATTACGTACCTGAATTCACATTCAGTATGAGCAGAGATGATTTTATCTTCTCATGATGTTTTTCCTCTCCTAGAGCAGCCCTGGTTGTCTCCTGGCCGTGGCCACCTCACCCTCAGGACTTATTTTCCAACAGCAAAGCACCAGGTGCTGAACCGGAGCATCGCTTTAGAGATGCTTTTTAATTTCCAATTTAAGCTTAATTTTAGCAATGTTCGCTAAGTTGTGATACAGCTTGGTGATTGCAGACCTAAAAAGATTTTATTTAGAAATACTGAAAGCCCTACAATCGCTGAGTATGAGCGTACCACGCTGTGAAGGCGAGAAATCCCGGTGTGTTTGATGGAGCAACCTGTTTATGAAGGTGATTGCAGGATTAGGGCAAGTGGAGGTATTAAGGTGGATCTGGTGCGGACGGGGAAAAAGATTCCCCGTTTTTGGCGTGGGGAATGAGAGCTGCCCAGGGTCACCCCATGGTGTGATGGGCAGGAGGGAGACCAGGGAACACCCCTGGGTGTCCTCTCCCTCCCAAAATCTCAGCACGCAGTGACATTGCCAGATGTTCGTTAAAATTTGGAGGGGGAAAAAAACCCAACAGGCTGATCCGTGTGCTTTGAAACAGTATTTATTACTTTCTACATTCACTCCGCGCTCTGTGGGAAGGTATGCAAGCGGATCACTACGCTGTTTTCTTTGCATATTTTCCTAGTGTTAGAGACGGTCTCAAAGAAGTATTGCATTGTTTCATTTCCCCTCCGTGCTTCATGTTTTTCTAAAAATAAAAGGTAATGTCAACAATCCTACAATAACGAATGAGTGAATGTGCACGTCCTGCACCCGATTAATTTGTTCTTTTATTTTGGTGAAAAGCAAGATTTAGTTGGTGATCACATTATGAGCTACGGATGAAAATGTATCTTTTAAACCACCTAACGGGTGGCTTTTTGCCTTTTTAAAATGCCATTAATCAAGTTAGAGGCTGAAAATACTCTCGCAAAGCAGAGACCAGGGAAAGTCACTTGAGGTGAGTAAACAAGTTGACTTTTTTAAATGAAAGCAGAAAAACCAGCCTGCTGCTGCTCCGTGTGCTAAGGGTGCCTTAAATACAGAGTCTCCTTCAGTGCTGACAGGCATCCCAAACACCTTTTGTAATAAACCTCTAATTATAGCCTAGTGACTCCATAGATTCTCCAGATCAACTTGGGAATATTGCACTGAAAACCAGGGAGAATATTTCTATTTTCTGCAGCTGATGGGTGAACCAGATTTAGAGCTGGACCTGGTAAGCACCGTACACAACAGCGTATTTATAGTTGTGCTTGCTGCTGCGTGATATGGTTTCGGGGTTAAACTCTGCATTTTGGGAAGTGCTTCCCAAACGCATTGGTATGGATTCCCAAATGCAGACCCTGGCTGAGCTGGTTGGAGAAGGTTTCGGCTGGTGGCCAACTGCAGCCCACCATCAGCCCTTGACGGCTGACACTTGGATTAAAGCCCAGCTCTCAGAACTTCAGTGAAAATCTTGGCTTTTTAAAGAAAAAGACCACCAGAGCTTCATGGTTATGGAGAAAAGCTGGAAAATGGGAATTCTTGGGCAGAGAGGGGTAGGGAGATGCCCTTCTCTCATCACCCTGCGCTAGCCTGGTTATTTCCCAGTATCCCAGACTGGGAGTCAGTGTCGTGGCATTTGGGGCTTGACTTACGGTGTTAGAAGTTGGCATGGCCCATACTGGCAAGTTGATTCTTTTCTCCTTCGTGTATTTATTTCTTTCTCCCTTCAGTTTAATACTGTCTCCTGGGAGATTCCGGCTGAAATCTGTTCATTGCTGAGATGTTTCTTTTCCCCGGTGCCGCGGATGCCAGGTCCAGTTTGACTGTGGTTTGTCCCTGGCATGAGCAGGAGGAACAGCAGGACAGAAGAGCTGTGATTGCCGTGGGACGTGTGTGCGTACGTCCCTGCAAAGGTACCCTGTCGGTGTGACACACCTGTGTTGTGGGCTTGGCCCCTCTTCCACAGGGACAGCAAAGCTCCATCCATACCACCGGGGCTTATAGAATCACAGATGGTTTGGGTTGGAAGGACCTTCTAAGCTCCCCCAGTGCCACCCCTGCCATGAGCAGGGACATCTTCACCAGCTCAGGTTGCTCAGAGCCCCATCCAGCCTGGCCTGGGATGTCTCCAGGGATGGTTCATCCACCACCTCTCTGGCCAACCCGGGACAGGGTCTCGCCACCCTCATTTTAAAAATATTTTTCTCATGTCCAGCCTGACTCTCCCCACCTTTAGTTTGAAACCATCACCCCTTGTCCTGTTGCAACAGGGGGGGGCTTGTCCTCCTCTGCTCGTCCCTTGGGCTCTGATGGACCCACCTCGCTGTGCTGCTGAGCCAGCCTGGGCTCTTATTTCCATTTATATAAATAATAATTTATGTAATTATTATTCCCCTTGCAAACTTCAGTGAGAGGTAGTGAGACAGCTGATCTGATGGTTAGGGATGACAGCAGACAGATTTCTGCTGGTGCAGGAGCTCTTGGGAAGGTCTGGCACATGCAAGGGGATGGGGAGAGACCATAGGGGTAAGGGCACGGAGATGAGGGGGGTGAGCGAGAGCAGAGCAAGACCTCCTGCCTGTTTTTGACAGGGTGAAGTCAGTAGATCATGGACACATCTAGGCAAGCCAAGCATCCCTGTTCAGCCAAGCTCCAAAGTCCTCGTGTCCAGCTGTGCAGGATTTGTGGCTCTGCCCACGTGTAGTTGATCGCCGCATGAAGAGCGATGCTGCTCTGCCCAGGGTTTGCAGAGCGTTTGCTCTGATGGTGCTTCCACAGCTGAAGTTCACAGCGTGCTTCTCCCCGCAAAAATAATCCAAAGACTCTGCAAAATCCTGAAGCTGGATGAAATCAAGCGATGATCCATCAAAGCTTCCTTCTGCTTAGTCTTCAGGCCTTGAAAATCTGGATCACGTTTGCGCTCCTGCTTGAGAGTTTTTCTCCAGGATTATGTTTAGACGCTTATCTTTTTGTTCCTTTGCCCCCCTGAGGTGCTCACGACCCAAGAGCTGAAGCTTTTGTCCAGTTGATGCTCCCTGCAAGAGCATCTTTTCTTTCTCCAAATATTTGGAAGCTCGTGATAAAATTGTGAGGCTTGGCAGTGCCACTTTGGGTGCTCTTTGTGTGCCAAACCCTGCTGAATGCGTCTTTTATCGCAGATTTGTAACAGTAGCTCTTGGAGGGGGAGCTTGGGAGAAGTGCTTTCAGAAGAATGCTTTTGTAAAGGAGCAGTGTCCTGCAAAAATGAAGCTCCTTGCAGGGGGGGGAAAGCAAAAAAAAAATCACAACAACAACAAACCCCAAGCCCAACATTTTTCTTGTGTTCATGTTGTAAAATTTGCCCATTAATTTGGGCGAATAAGGTTTTGCTTCCATGTCCAGTCAATTTTGTTCGTCTGGGCTGTACAAACAAGCACTGTTGTGCTCCAGGCATTTGGAGAGGTGGGGGAGAGAAGGAAAAAATGTATGTATATATTCTGAGACATGCTGAAATGCTTGTTTTATGTAAATGTCCCCAGGTCCCTGCTGGAGCTGGGATGGGGACCCGCATGGCAGTTTGTTCAGGCAGGGCTGGTTTGTAGTGGGAATTGCAAACTGGGGAGCCCAAAGATGGGTCTGATTGTCTGTTCCCCCTCAAGCTGAAGGAGAGTTTAGGGAGCAGAGAAGGCGCTGGGGTTTCTGAGCAGGGTGCTCAGCCCCGATATCTGCTCTGGGTCCCACTCGCCTTCCCTTCACGTCCACTGGTGGGCTGAGATGTGTCTGGTCTCTGCAAGAACCAAGTGTTTCTCAATGGCAGAAGCATGAAGTTTGTCCTCTTATGCGTTTGCCTCACAATTAAAAATGCTCTTCCTTTAAAAAGAAGGATTTTTCCATGGGAAAACCTGCTTTACAGCCAACATCTAAGGTTGCTTTTGCTGAGTATCCCCCCCAAGGAGGGGCAGCACAGCACTTTGCTCCATTTTCAGCTTGGGTTTGGATTGTCATATGCTGTTCTTAAGTAGCCATTTACTGTCTTTCCCATCTCTTTGGCACAGATGCAGGAGAATAAAACATTAAAAGAAGAATGTGATTATAATCCCGTGAAAACTGACAGAGGAATTTGGCAGTGGTTGCAGCCTGTGAATGTAATACATAATATTTTATTCATTTTTTTTAAATGATTAGATTTCAAGCTGACAGTTGAAATGACAAATCACTTTAAAAAGATATTGTGGACAATGTCAAAACTGTCAGTGTGGTTTTCCTTTGCTAACTGTGGAATATGCAAGGTCTGTGCACCAAAAAAACCCCAAGGTCCTTTGGCTTTAGCCAAGCTGCGTGTGGAAGCGGAGTGTGATGAGGTTCCTCGTATTAATTATTTCTATTATAATAATATCATCGCTGCTGGCTCCCAGGCTTTTTAACATCTGGGCAGTGCTGCCAGTCCCAGTGGGCTGGGGATTTCCGTCCGAAAAGGAAACTGGGGCTCTTCTGCTTCAGCCCAGCTGGGCAGTCACACAGATGATCGGGCTTTGTATGGAACATCTAACAAAGCGATGATTTCTGCTGTCATGTAATATATAGTAAAATGTAGATATTTGTGTCCCCTGTGGTTCTCAGAGCAGAGAAACAAAAACCAAGAGGAATGGGAGTCTGCTCTGTCGTTTCCTTTTCTTGGAGCGTGACGCTGACCATAGTTTGCTGCTTATACCCCTTGTTTTAAATGCAGCCTGAACAGGATTTAAAATGTTTAGAACTCTGCAATAGGAATTTTTAGCTTAATGGGAATAATTTCATAATTCCTTCCTTTTGCAATGGAAAAAATGACTAAGGTGGATGTGAACTGGATCACGTCTCTATCTGCTTGTACGTTCTTGGAGATCGAGCATAAAACTCATCTCTCCTCACCCGAAAATAAAATCTGGGAGTAGATGGGTGCACAGGGCTGGGGGAAGGGGTCCCCTCCTGCTTCCGGCAGGAGAAAAGAGGTTCCTGGAGGAGACCAGGGGGTTGTAACAAGATTTACTGGAGATCTGGAAACCACTGGTTTGAACAAACCTGAGTCGTTTGGCTCTGGATAAGAGAGGAGGGAGGAAATGTATCTTCAGGTGCTTGCTTTCTGTGCTCGCGGTGGATAGGAAAAGAATTACGGCCGTAAAATTGTAACAAGCAGATTTGGTAGTCTGAAGAGCTTCTGGAGCATCGGTTGTTGGAAGATGAAAATGGCTTGGAAATATCTTTTCTAGTATTTTTGGTGGTCATTCTTGGCGATGCAAGTGCAGTTTATTCTTCTGGAGTGGGAGCTGTGTCGGTAGCTCCCTGTGCTCCCACTGCACTGCCATGGGGCCAGGAAGGGTTGTTTCCAGGCTAAAATAAGCAAGAGATGACAAATGGTGTTCTGGGGCTTACATTTTCAGGCACTTAAAAAGATTGAAGTGACTAAAGATAATATAAGTTTGCATGCCTCCCTACGAAAGCAGATGTTGGCTAGAAATATTTTATGCTCTTTTGATTCTAAAATTGAATGTTATGGATGTTAAACTGGATGACTTGCCTCTTCTGACGATACAGCCTTTCCAGGACACCGTTTCACTTGAGTTTGGAAGAGAAAGAGAAGGGATGTGAGTGGTGTTGCCTTTAGTGTAACCGTTTCTCTTTACAAAAATATCAATACAGGCTGGGAAAATAGAAACAGCCACTTTAGAGATCCTAAATGGTAACTTGTATGTCCTTTAATTGTAGGTTGGCAATGAGAACCTCTTTTTTATTTTCCTATAGGGGACACTGTTTTATACTCGAGCAGGGAGCAGATCTGTGCTGTTGATCTATTGATTCACAAACAAGGTGCAAAATCTCAGGCCGGGTAAGAAAGTTTTTCATCCAGCGTTTCACATCACCCTGTTTGTTAGATCCTCAGAAATCAGCTCTGGTCTCCAGGTATAAATAAGCTTTTTGCTCCTTGCTAGATCTAACAACCATCTTTCATCAAGGCCATCCTTGAGAGCTGCTGAATCACAACTGTGCTGAACTGGACCGTGGCGCGCATTGGGGGGAACCAAAAGGCACGTTTTGTTGTGTGCGTTGGGACACAGAGCAGCACGGTGAGGAGACCTCGCTGTGTTCTTGGCTTTTGGGGCGGACGGCCCCATGGACCACAGGAAGGTGCCCGTTTCTGCCAAAACCGGGTCTTGCAAAGAAAAGGTGAAGCATCCCCCAGAGCATCCTCTTTGGGGGCTGTCAGGCAAGAGCCGGGCTTGGGGCTGCCTTGTCTGCTTGTGCGAGTACCAGGTTAGAACCAGGCTTTGCTCTGCAAGGAGGCTTTGTTCTGGGACAGACTTGCTCCCGTTCCACCTGTGTCCAAAACAAACCAAACGCAAAAGAGAGCAAGGAGGGGGCAAACAGCTGTTTAAAAATAGAGATAAATCTGAGATGGGGTTGCCAGGTGAAAGGAAAGCAGAATAATCTCTAGGCAGGAGAAAAGGAAGACAGAACAATCTCTAATCTTGAGGCTTTCTAACACTTTTGACTGTTAAATGTATAGATGCTGTGTGTGTTCAGTCCCTGCATAGGGATGCTGCCAGGAGCCTGGTGTTCCTTGTCACGAGCCCTCTGTCCCAGCTGGCTCAGGTGTAATGGTTTTAAACCCCCAGGTACATAAGATGACTTATTCTCTGTGTTGAGTCTGATATTTGGGGAATATATTCTCCATTCTTGAACAGTTTGCAGGTTTTGAGCTGCTCAAACGTGAGCAAACAGAAGACTTGGGAAGGAGGCAGTGGGATGTTAATGCTGATGATCAATGGCTCTGGCAGACAGTGGAAATCCCTGAGGCAGAAGGACCTGGGTGTATTGTTGCTATCAGATTTTAATATCTGAAAGAAATTAGGAAAAAAAGCACACCTTGGTTGTTGCTGTTCCCATTTCGGTGATAAGCAGCTGAACTGAACGTGCTGCTCAGACGAAACCCCAACCCGCGTCCCTTTGCCCCCAGCTCTCTCCTGCATTATTTCACTTGAAGCAGCAGCTTCAGGCAATTCAAGGAGGAGCTGCCGGGGTAACAGTGGCTCATGGTGCCAGATTTGCAGGGGGTTTTGCTCCGTATTTCAGAACAAGCTTTTGGGAAACTCAGATTTTTCTCTGCCTCCAGCTTAAGTTTCTATTTAAACCATCTTTAATTTCAGGAAGCATGAAGCTGCTCAGAGTGCTGTGATCAAGGTCACTGTTCTTAATTTAGGTACTCCAAGGATCACCCAATCTTGTTTGTTGAAGTCTTAGGCATATATTGAATCCCTAAAGGAGCGTGTGAATGATATTAAACCTACTGTAGCAGAGAGATCACGTGTGATAAAGGGAGAGGAGCAGAAATGATAGTGAAGGAGGAATGGCAGATAAGCAGCAGGAGCTGTGCTGTTATCACTTTGTTTGGGAGACTGCATGGTTGTGCAAGTCGGTACAGGACATGTACACAAACTGCTGGAATAAAAACCCACTCCATCAGCAGTCTAATATTTGTTTCTTAATGTATGTTAAACTTTTTCTGGCGGAGAAAAGGTTGTCACCTGTTATGTCAAGGTCCCAGCATTCAACACTGGGAGCTTTCCAAGTGTGTTGAAACCCAGCTGGTTCAGAATAAGCCTTCCCTTAATTTTCAGGGTGGAAAAAAACCTAAAAGCAAGGAAAAAAGAAAAAGCTGTGGAATCTAGCAGGCATTTAAAGCATTTTTCTTGTTGTCCAGACTCTTGTGATTTGCCAGACTCGGGGATGAATTTTCCCCCAGTTTTGTGCTCGCTTTGCATTTCCTGTGAATTAAATCAGGAAAATAAAATACAGCAAATGAACAGCTCTGTGGGTCTGGGGGGAGCTCTGTCCAAGCGTGGCTTTGCAGCAGGGACATGGGGACACCGGAGTGCTTAGAGAGGGAAAACCTTTATACGTCCTTCAACATTTGCACAGTTCCTTTGCCTTTTCTCTTTTTTAACTCCTGCTGGGGCTCGGTCTGTGGAAGCTGCTTCTCTGCAGGAGTTTGGATGGGGTCGGGGAGCACCTTCCCAAGTCCTAATGCATCTGTGCTACTTCATTGGTGAATGGCTTATTCACTTATTTATTTCAATCAAAGAAACGCAGTGGTTCTGTGCCAAGTGAATGAGCAGGGTCCGACCTGAGCGGCGGAGCAGCTTTGGCAGGGATGTTAGGGCTGCGCAGACACGTTGGCTGCAGCGCAGGGACACTGGGGACGTGTTGCTGGGGAGGAGAACCTGCCGCTGGACCAGCTAACGAGTGTAAATTTTCCTTCACTCAAGAATCACAACGTAGTTCTCCTAATTTTCATGCTCGTTATGAGCTCCGGCTCACCTTTTTTTCAGAGTGACTCTTTGTTTCTCAGCATGCTGTTTTCTCCCCCTCCGTCTGAACTTAATCCCAGAAATCCACTTGGCTGGTTATTGCTGTAGATGGTTAAGTTTAGGAATTATGAAATACATCGGGCTGGCTCTACTGCTTCTCCCGGAATGAGGGAACGGGGACTGGGCGGCAGAAGAGGAAAATGAAGGGGAGAGAGGAAGCCCAAAGCGTAAAGCAAAGCTGCAGGTTATATATAACTGTGATGGTGTCGGATGGGTGCTGTGGTTGCTTCCCTAAATATGTTCTCGGTCATTGAGGTTTCCAGTCCTGTTAATGACGCCAGCCCGTGCGTGGCCGCTGGGAGCCGGGGAGCAGGGTCCCCCCTTTCTGCACGCTGGAACACAGAGGTTTTTGCTTTTGCTGGATTGAGTGTTTTTTGGTTAACTTCTGCTAAACGATGATTGAGTGGAGAGAAAAAAACAAATAAAAAGTCAAAGTTGTGTATTTTGGGATGCTGTGGTACTGTGGGAGCTCAGGGTGGTGAGCTGGGAGACCCCTTAAACTGGTCAGTGTTTTGTTTTCAAGGGTCACCTTCTCCTTCGGAGGTGCAGCAGTAATTTTTGGTGTGACATCTTCTCTTCCAGCCCTGAATCCCCACGCTTTGAAGATGCGTGCGAGCGGGGAGGAGGAGCTGGACAGCGAGAGGCCAAGGACGGGGTCCCTGGAGCAGGTGGGTCACGGCCACCACCCCGCGCTCCGACGTGCACCCTGCACCTTTCTGTCCCGTGTAGCCTGGGTGGAGAAATGTGGCGTGTTCAGCGTGTCGCAGGATTCTCCTATGAAGGCTGTATGGGTACCAGTGGGTGAAATAAGTGGTCATGCAATGGTTTGCTGTGTTAATTTTTGAGCCCGGCTCTCCCACGTGCTTGGTTTGGATCATGGGTTCTGTTCCCAGGATTCTCTGAGAAGAGGACAATTTTTGCTTCTGAACGTCACACCTTGGACAGGACAGAGTCCAGATGTCCTGTGTGTTTGTGCTTTTCTCCTGGCTGGTGCTCTTCTACCTTTGTGCTAGACCACTGATTTATTCCCCCCCCCCCCCCACTATAAGAATCTATATAACTTAATAAATGTTCATTTGTCCCGTGGTGTGGATGAGGGATCAGGAGAGTGATGCATTTTCCCTTTGGCTTCTGTGGATATAAGAAGTATGCTTGGAAATAACACTCTGGTTTTCTGTTACGCTGTCCCAGGTTTTTAAAGAAGAAATTTGGGTCTCATACCAGAGCAAAGCCATTTTATTTGTAAGAAACAAAGCTCTATGGTTGACCGTCAGAGAGCAGATTGGCAGGGAATTCATTCATCCAGCTCATGGCTGTGTGATAAATGACAGCGTCCCCACGGAAATGGGGATTTTGAAACCCTAGAGTGATTTCTACCCAGCTTGTGCCACGCCTGGAGACTGCTTGTTTCTAGACTTCATTAAATAATCAGTGTCGGGAGCACAACAACTGGACTGGTGCTGTTTGCTGTAGCTTTCCTGACACACTTCCAGTTCTGCAGGCTAAATCCAGTCTGTTAAGCTGGTAGGAATAAACTAATGGATCCTGCTGTCGCACGCCATGTGCTGGGATCCGCGGGCACCTCCGCCTCCCGAGAGCTGTCCTGGGAGCTGCCTCCGTTCTGTGCATGCGAGGTGGGCCCTCAGATACCTTCCGACAGTAATTTTGCAAATGCAGCGGACATTGTTACTCTCTGGGTTGTTTTGCCGTTATAGACGGAGAATTCAGCAGAAGGAAGAGGGTAAAGCTTTTGTAGTTTCGCTCTGCCTTGGTAAGCGGAGTCAAGAGAGGGAGAGAAGCGAGGAGGGAATTACATTTTATATCCCTTGGTATTGGTATTTGCCACTGAAAGATAGTAATAATGCGTTTGGATGCTTTGTGCGGGAGGTCACTGGGTAAGTGAGAAGGATTCCTTTGTGTTACATCGGCAGAAAATAATGTAGTTTATTACTCAAGGGCTTGCACCCAGAGACGGATCGTGGCATTGCAGCAACATGTGTCATCCTCCCTGTGTGCTCGCGGTCCTGCGCTGGCACACGGACACTTTCCAATGTCTTCTGAGGGAGCTTTGAGAACCAAACTCGGGATCTTTGCTCCAGGACTTGGCCCCTTTCTCTCCACTTCTTTCCCCCCACCCTCCTCTGGTGTCTCTCCCTTGCAGTTCATTTGTTTTTAAAATGATTGTGCTATTGTGTGAATCAATATGCACATAGCCTGTCTTGTTTTTCTCTTGGACTGAAAGTGCAAAGCAAATCTGTTTATGGTTTTGGTGAGCTAATTCTTCCCCACCCTAGATTTTTAAATAGACTCTTTTTTTACCAGGCTTGCAGAGCTTGCAGGATGTATTGAAGTAATGGGAAAAATATGTTGTGTGTTAACCTTCCTTTTTTGTAAAACTTTGTTTACGACACCCTACTCCTAGCAGTGCATTCGGGAAGTGCATATCTGGATGCTGAAGCAGGTGGAAGACTTTGAAATAGGAAAATGGGAATTTAATGCATGCAGGGAGGAAATGCTGTGAGTTTTCAACTTTCAGCGCTTGGATTGTGGAGCAGACTCTATTGAGCTGTGCTTAGTTCTCCCTTTAGTTGTTTAACTTCTGCAAATCCCAGTTCTCAGGCTCAGCTGCTCCCAGGGCTGCCTGTTGCTATCAAACAGGTTCCTCCAAAGCCTCTGTTGACTCGGACCTTACAGATGAAAGTAAGAGCAGCAAGGAATGCTCTTGGCCTGTAGATAGGCTGTTGGATTAAGGGCTCAGTATGTCCCTGGTGTGTTGGAAATGTTGTTTTTACGTCTTGACTTCATCCTTCCTACGAATCAATCTTAAACCTGTCTGTTAGGTTAACAACCTTTCTTGCATCCTTGTGGGGATTTGCAGAGCACGGTCCTGCGCCGCACACACCATTTTCACCAGGGTGTTTTGGCTGCTGGGAGGCAGAGCTTAGCTCCGCTCGGGAGCACTGGGAAAGCCCCAGGGACACCAGTGTCCATGATGTCTATATGGTGGCTTTGCTCCCAGCGCTCGCGCGGGAGCTCTCCTATAGCCTGTCCGCCCGCTACTGCACCTCCTCTCCTCAAAACCTCGCTATTACTTATTATTTCTATTATAAAACTCTGAGCTGCTTGTTCTTGGGCACAGGGTGAGTGCTCTACGTGGAGGTGGCCATTACATTTGCAAATGTACTTCTCCAGCCCGAGCTTTGTAGGGCAGATGTTGGCTTGGCTGAGGCCTCTGGGTGCTCCTGGAACATAAATAAGCAGGAGTAGGATTTCAAAGCAAGCGAATTTTTGACCTAGTTGATGTCACGCCTCTTCAGCCCTGTGTTTAGGGCCCATGGATCTGGAGGCCCACAGCTGCTAGTTTGGTCTTGTTGCTAATAACCTACTGGAGGTGCTTCTGCTGAGCAGGGGCTGAGGGCTTTGTCCTGGTCAGAGCGCAAAGTAAAGAATTCCCCACTTGAAGGCTTTGCAGAAGAGAATTGTCCTTTATCCTGTTAATTTGGTGGTGCTTTTTTTCTTTTCTGTTCCTGTAACAGAGCCTTAGCAGAGGCAAACTCTCTCTTATTTCGTTTTCTTCTCTGTTCCTGTTGAGCCGGTGTGGTTTGGTGCGCCCCAGGAAGGTGGTGGTTGGGGGTCAGCACCGAATATCGCTCGTTGTTCCCCAAGCAGGTGGCCGTAGCCCTGAGCACGGAACTGTGAAGCTGTTCTGGGATCTGACCACAGTGGTTTGCCTCGCTTTTCATTTTCATATCTCCCCAGTCGATATGTGTAGCTGTAAAGTTTTCACAGCTTGCAGCTCAGATGCTGTTTTCTTGATGCCCTTGATCCCCTTCCCTCATTACTCCTGTCCTACTCTTACTTCTTACTGACCTATCTCCTCAGGGCATGTGTACAATATCAGTTTGACAAATTAAATTGCTTGTATGCAGGAAGATGAGGCCACTGGATGCTTAAGCCCTGCATAAACTTCTTGGCTAGACCCGCAGTGACTGTTTTGCCTCCCCCCCATGCAGCCTCCATTGTGTTGCCTGAAAGGCGAATTCCATCCTGCGTGGCCCTTTCCAAACCTGTTGCCCAACACTTTCACTATTTGTCATCAACTGGGAATTATCTGAGCACTGTAGATGTCCACGGATGTGGTTTGATTGTCTGTTGTATTAAGAATTGCATCTGTTTCTGGGAAGGATTTGAGTGCTAAGGCTGCAATATTCCGCTTCATCCAGAGGTATTTATGAATGAAGATGCAAATCCAAGGTGGAACTCAGGAACCAGTGAGCTCTTGCTCACTGGAGCCCACCCTTCAAAACAACATGATTAACTGTGGAGGAAAAACACCTCCTTATCTCCCAGCTTGATCTGCAGCCTTACAAGCACTTTGGTGGTTCAGCTGTCTGCGGCGTTTGGGGAGTTGTCTGCAAGTTTTATTTCATTTTATTTCCAAAATAACCCTTTGAGCATGTTGGGCTGGAAGGGAAACTCATAATAACTCTCTGTGCCAACACAATTCAGCATAATCTCTTGGCAGTGTTTTGTATGCAAACTCAGGAGGATTTCGGACTAAAGGTGCCCCATTAAAAGGTCTCTGAGAAATAACTAGACTGGGGACTCACAAGTCCTGGGTTCAATGACTTGCTTTGCTATAAGCTTCCTGTGACCTTGGGCAAGTTATTTAAAATTGCTCTGTGCCTCATTTCCCTTTCGATGACAGCATTTCCCTTCCAGCCAGGAGCGGTGGCAGTGGCAGGCAGTCCCCTGCCCTCAACCATAGCCGGAGTGTGAAAAGCTCAGATGGAGGAGGAAGCGTGACCACCTTATGGACCTTTCTTCTGTTCTGGGGGAAACAGACCAGGATGATCCATTTTAAATGGTTTTATAGGTGCCAGAGCTCTTGCTCTGTGAGATTCTGGGGCTCCCTGCATAACCACAGACATGCACTAGCAAGGTGATGGCTCCTCGAGTGGTGAAACCTCCCTTAGCATTGCTTTCAGATCTTCCTGTAGCTTTGTCAATGGCCAGTTTGGGTAGACCAGGTTTCTGGTGCACCTTTGGCCTCTGCATGATATTTTCCTTTGATGTACTCCTCTGCGTTTGCTCCTGTGCTGCCTTTCTGCTTCAAACCCGGGGGGTGACAGGGGGAGGTGGTGGCTTTGTGAATGAAGGTGCTGGCACGTGGCGCTGCTCCCCACGGGGCCGTACCTTTGGCAGGTGGTTTCATCTCTGCCGTGTCTGGAGGAGCATGATGGTCCAGGGCTGGACCTGGGAGAGCTTCTGGCCTGAGATCCCCATACTGTGTCAACAACCGAGCTCCAGCCGCTGTGGGATGCTGTGGTTGAATAGGTGGAAAGGAGCATTTCCGAGATGTGGCAGAAAATCAGGCCCCGTCGTGTTTGTGGGTGTGTAAAAATGCTCCTGGGCAATACCTTAGTCTCCAGAAATAATGAAAATACAGATATCTGTATTTCCCTCTGGTGATGCAGTCAGGTTCAATGGCTTGTGCAGGCTGTTGAGGAGCACGTCAAAACAACTTAGCAGCGGAGTGTAAATTGGGGCCAGCTCTTTCATCTTTGGTGTGAATATCTGTTGTATGAAATTTTTATCACCTATGCAAGAGGCATGGCCCATCAGTTGGGAAAAAACAAAACCAAAACCCCAAACCCTTTCCTCTTCAGTGTATCTTGAGTTATTTAAAGAGGTGGCGGGTGGGATGCTGTGAGGCTGGGCAACTGGCAGCACCTGTTCTCCAGGCCAGGATAACACGTTGGGGCTGCTTCCAGACTTGGTTGTAAACCTCAGACTTGAGGTGGATGTGCCAGCTGTTCCCTCGGGCTCTGCTTGTAGCTGGGAACCTTCCCGGGATAAAACTGTGTCTTGAACAGCAAGCTTGACACTGGTAAAAGGGCAGAAATCAAATTGTTAATATAGAGGATGTGGTATCTTCAGGCACTTATCCTGTCTGACCTTCTTTTCCCCTTGCGTGGTTTGTGTGATCCTCATGCCGAGACAAAACACACTTAAGGCTTTTCCCTTGATTGTGGGTCTTTTAATCATTCAAACCATGTTGTTCATTGGGGAGGGTGAGCTCCAGGCTGGTGTGTGTATGGAAGATCACACAGATGTGTGGCCTCTGAGAAGCTTCAGAGTCATCTCTTGGACGATCCTAAAAGGAGATGCTCTGGGAAGAAGCTCAGCAAGTGTCCCCTTGGGGAGAATCTAAAATACCATGGAAATAGCTGCTGGTAGAGGAAGGGAGGGGTGAGAAGATGCCAGGCAACGGGGAGGAGGCTGGCAGCAATTTCCTAACATAGATGATCCCTGGTGAATGGTTTCGAAACACCTGTATGCTCTGGGGGATGACAAGTGGTGTTTTGCTCACTGTAACTTGAATTATCCTCCTATGAGAAGGCTTGGCCAGCAAGGAGCTGCAGTCCCATGGGACCTTGCTCAGGATGGCAACTCATGTAGCCTAAAAGGTGAGGGGGTATCTTCTTCAGCAGCAGGTTTTCACCACTCACCCGCACTTGTCAGGTGGTGATGAGACCTGTGCCTGATTTTAGAAGGGGGGAGAGGATGAATGATACGGGTAGGAACAGCTGGTCCTGAATTTTGGGTGCTGTGTGGCTCTTCAGTGCTGTGGGCAGTGCAGCGAAGCACTTCCCCAGCTCTCACTGGAAGGTTCGTCCAGTTTTACAGCGTTAGTCCAGGGAAGGTTCCCTTGGTGAACCTTCTCCTCTGGCTGCTCTGCCTGACCCTGGCGACTTGGGTAGCTTGACACAGGGATTCGTGTGATTGATCTTAAAGCGCATCACCCTTGCAGGGTTTCACATTGACGCTGCCTTGTCTGCTCCTGACCAGATTGGAGACGAGTCCCGCAGACTGTGAACACTTCGCTGTGCTCCCCTGACACCGCAGACATCTATTCCCTTCATCTTTTACAGCAGGTGATTATGGGTTTGTGGATGGAGGCAGTTCCTACTGTCCTGAGCTTTATCCAGTGTGACACGCTGTCATTTTGGTGCAATATCATTGAGGTACTTCCAAGTCTGTTCTCTCCCAGCCCAAGGAAGGAAGCAGGTGCCTGGAGAACCGTGTTCTGCTAACGTGGCTACGGCTTGGACAGCTGCCCTAGGAATGAAAGGCTCCATCGTGCCGTTACCAAGCCCCCGAGCCAGCCGGTCATCCCCGCTCCTGTATTTGCAGACTGCCTGCTGACACAGCATGAATGTTATTTTTACATTACGGTCCCCTGCGCTGACTCCTGCTGCAGTTTAGTTTATCCTGCTGGTTTCTTAGTTATGTTAAGCAGAGTTAATACTGTATACTGTGCCGTTCACCCTAATGATGATGGATGCTTATGACTGGTGTAATGAGACCACCCTTTACTTCTTTCTGAAAAAGGAGGGAGAAGTCTTGATTTCTGTTTCTCTGAGGTTATAACATAGGCTATGATGCTTTTGGTGGTGTAAATCAGGAGTATTTCTGTTATCCATGGTACACTTTGCAATGAGAACTTTTCCACCTTCAGTCAAAGGGCTGCAAAATTTTAGATTCCTGAAAGACATCTTTTCTCCAAAGGCTTCAAGTTAAATTAACTCTAATGAAATGAGAGCCTTCAAATCGGCAAGCTGATTTATTTTTTGTTTTACTCTTATTTAATTTCATTCTTTGGTTATCCCTGTATTCCCATGGAAGGATGTTGTTCCCATCCTGCTAGTCCTGCACCCAGTCCAGTCTAACTCGCACAATTATTTGCAAAGGGTGGGATGATTTCACAAGGGCAAAACGTAACATTCGGTTCTTCTTTAACCAACACAGTGACAGAAAACAGGCACAAATCCTTTCCCTTTTTTCTCCCTTTATGTCACCTCTCTGCGTGTCCGATTTGGGCAATAAGCAGCTATTAGTAAACTCTATTTGCAGTTGTCAGAGGAAGGGGTAAGAAGTCCTGGAACCTGTCCACATTTATGAGTTGGGTGGTTTTGCTTCTTTCTTTTTTTTTTTCTTTTCAGCAATTCATCTGGATTTTTGAAAGAAATATTACTCAATGGTCTCTGTAAATTACCCAAGTGAGCAGAAAGCTTTTCTGTACCCCATGCAGCAGAAGTTTATGGGAAACAGGAGGTCGGTACCAATATCCAGCTTCGCCTGCCTGGTGGAGAATTGGTGGAAGCTCTTTGCTGGGAGTGGGGGTGGCCCCAGATGTCCCCAGCGGTCCCTCCCAGCTGGAGCTGTTCGATTTTTCTATGGCACCTGCAAAATCCGTGAAATAAGACACCGAGGAGGTGGCCACAAACCTCTCTGCACTCACACAAACACAAAACATAACAAGTATTTATAAGACTCACTGAATACCGCTGCTGGAGATGCACAGCGAGTGAGGATTTCCTCGGGCTGTAACTTCTGCAGGTGCATTTTTGAAGCCTGTGGGCAAGACCTGAAGATAGGTTTGGTATGTCTTGGCAGTAATTGGGCAGTATTTGCATAATGATAGTAATTTCCATGTTCTTATTTCCTAAATTTGGTTTACAAGACCACGCTGCAATGTGCCTTAAAGCTGTATTTGTCTCTGTTGGCAGTTGGAAATGTAGTATTAGCTGTGACTCTTTACAGAAATAAGTGTTCAGCATTGGAGCTAAATTGAATAATATGGTGGTGTTTGCATCTTAATCTTCCAAATAGCTCTCTTAAGTTCCCTGCATTGATGTTTGAAAGGCTTAAAAATAATCAGCTCCACTGTATAGAGCTTTGAATACAGAGCGGAGGGCTGGTAATTGCTGGCAGATCATGGGCAGACTCACGCATGGCAAGGAAACAATTCTCCCAGCATGCCGAAATTTTTAAAACTAATCTTGTATCAAGCCTTTGCCATCCACAAATTAAAGAGTACATCAATATTTTGAATAAAGGCTTGCAGGAGACCCGAGTCTGAAAACCACAACTCTTTCCTTGGGCCACCATACCATTTAAAAACACCTTTTTTCTTCCTGTTTTCTGCCAAAAGCTGTTTCCAGGGCTGGTGAGCTGCTCTTCCAGCCAGCGAGAGGCTCTGCAGCCCATCGGCACAGAGATGAAATCCTGAGCCTGCGTCCCCCGTAGGAACATAATAACCCATCTCCTGACATTCTGCTCTTCCCGGGAAAGGGAACACAAAAGCCAAATACATGGTGATTCCTTTTCTTTAATGGTGTTTGAAAATTGAGGTCCCTGGGGAATCAAGTGTCACAGGGAGAGCTCTGAAAGCAGGGTCTGGCTTTGCTGTTTTCTCTCAGGAGATGTCTATGGTTCTCCTGCATCCTGGCGTTGCAGAGGGCAGCTGAGGAAAAAGGCTGATTAGGCCAGCAGGCACTGTTTAAAAAGCAAACAAAAAAACAGGAGAGGGAGAGGAGGAGAACATGATTTGTTTATCACAACTGTACTTGAAACTAATGTTAAATGTCTGTCTTTTGAGAGTAAGGAAATTCCTTTAGCTTCCAGCAGTAAATAACTGGGATGCTTTCAGCTCACAGCTGACCTACAGAGGATGGTGAGTTTTCAGCTAAAAAAATAATTGACTCTCCAGTAATGACGATCCATTCCAAGTGTCGCTGAACAGCTGGAGGAAGAGTCCTGACAAGCGCAGTTCGTATCACAAATAACCCTTGGACTTCGTTCTGTATCTCTGTGTACTGTCCAGGGTGGCTTGACTTATAGTTTTGAACAAATTCAGTTTTCAAACCAGAGAGCGGATGACGAGGATTGCGTTTGGCTGGCAGGTGCGCGATTCGGATGCCTGGATCTTACCCACGGGGATCTCAAATGAAATCCAAAATCCATTTTTCTCTTACTAGCAATCCTAAAATAAATGGTATTTTAGAGCAAGGGAGAAGGTTGTCCTCTGTGAGATCTTAGAGATCAGTAGATGTGGGTTTGGTGGTAGGAACGATGTAGTTTTCCATATCTGCTCTTCTGGGCAACGGAGTGGTGGAGCACCTAGTGTCAGGAGGGCTTCGGAAGGTTGGCTTCTCATCATGAATATCTCAGCAAAGGGTTTGCTTAGTGATCTTAATGATCTGCCTTGCTCTGTGCCAGCAGGAACTAGTGAAAAGTGGCGACTTCTGGAAACCTGTGCCTTATGTAGGTACTAAAAAGCAGCTGGACTTTTTTGGAAAATGGTGTTCCAATGGAAGAAGCTGAACACTCGCGAGTCTGACCATAAGCTTCTGAAGTTCGGGTGGTTCAACACTTTAGGCCAGGGTATTGCCTATTTAAGGTGATGGAAGAAAAACCCTGTGCCACTCTTGCGCGGTAGGTATGTGAACCCTGAGCATCAGGACTGAATGGTAGTTCTAGAATTAAACGGTGTCCCTAATTTCCCTCTTCAGTTTTAAGTGGATGCAGCATTCTTCACTTACAGTCTCAACTGTTGTGTTGCATTGTTGTATGGAGCCGAACATCTGCCCCTTCCAGCCACAAAAGTGGCTGTGTTCCAGTGACGGGTGGTTTCTTTATATTCAGGGATCCTCCGAGGCCTGGAAAAGCTTGAGCATTAGGCATGACATACTGTCAACTGTTGCAGATCCCCTTGGCTCCCCTGTTTCCAACATCTGCGAGGTCTGAGTTGGTCATCTTGGTTTGCCTTTCTTGCACAGCACAGAAAGGCCCTGGCCATGCCAGCTGCTGCTGCTGATTGGGGAGTGGGGCCTCACCAGAAACCTGTCCATCCAGCACCAAAAACCTGTCCATCCAACACCAAAAACATTTGTGGTCCCAGTCTTTGGGAAAGTTCAGTTCTGTTGTCAGCTGCTTCGGGAGGGCTGTGTTCTGGGTCCTTCTTCACACACATAGAATCATAGAATGGTTTGAGTTGGAAGGGACCTTCAAAGCTCATCTAGTCCAGCCCCTGCCATGGGCAGGGACATCTTCACCCAGACCAGGTTGCTCAGAGCCCTGTACAGCCTGGTGTTGATGTCTCCAAGTGGATGCTCACTAGTGGATGCTCATCCTCCCTGCAGCAGCTCTGCTCGAGAAGTGTTGTCCTCTGCGTGGCCAGCAGAGGAGCAGGCAGAGCGGCCATGGCACCAGCAAACCTCTGCAGAACAACCGTGCCCCACATTAAAAACTGTTGGGATGCTAGAGCAGAGCTGGGGAGACAAGGTGGCCATCCCATGCAGGTCTCAGCCCAGTATTTCCATCCCCCAGCATTGTGCTGGTGAGCAACTGGTGTTCGCTTGGCAAAAGCCTCTTGAATATTCATTTGGCTGACGGGAGATGAGAGTACGGTAGCTCCTTGAAATCAGCTTGAGGAGGGAAAGCAAATAAAACTGCCTTTTTCTTGCTACTAGTGCTACTTAAACTCTCTCAGATGTATACTTCATGTGGATAAATGATTGCGGAGACCTCAACCTACCCAACAAGCCTGCTCTTGTAAAGCAAAAATTATAGTGCCTGCATACTTGCCATCCTCATTCAAAAGCCCGTTCCTCGTGAATATCACTTTATATGTATTATTGCAGCTTGAAATGCCATTCCTCTTCTCCCCACCCATTTCCTTGCCTGGCTGTGACATACAGGAACTACACCCAGTGCTTGACTCGCCTCTCCTGACCTTTTGTAACTTGGCTCCAAACTCCTTTTTTTGGGTCTTTTGCAAAACACTGTCAGAAGGGAAAAATCCTTTGTTAAAACACAGCCAACTCCTGCCTCAACGTGGAACAGTTTGTTCTGCTGAAAGAATGAGCCAGTTCAGTGAGCAGAAAAACATTGCCATAAACCAGCGGACTCAGTACGCTGCAAAAGCCATCGGCTGCGCTCAAGGTCTGAAAGGACGACTCTGAAGCAGGATCCACGGGGGAGAAAAAGAATTAAAAAATCCATGATCCTGCTCTGCCAAACCCCGTTTCCTCGCTTTCAGACGAAGTGCTTTGCAGTTGTCTTTTTGGTTATAGCAGCTGTAAGTTGGGGAATGGGAGCTGATGCTGAGCCAGAACGTAACGCAGCATTCAAAGCTAACATATTGCAAAAGGGCACGGTGGATGAAGTAATCCAAAAATGCTCAGCTGGGAAGGGCTGCAGCACTCTAATCGTCTTCAGCCTGTGCTGCAGATGGGCTCCGGCACCCTGTGCTTGCTGTCTGGTGCTGTTTAGTAGCTTGGTTTAGTCCTTTCTACCCACATCTTGTTTTAAAGCTCTGGACACTCTTTATTTCCCTGGAATTGCTGCAGGTCTGTCCTTACGTGGCTGGTTGTTAACTGGTGATCAGCCTGTCTTCAGCAAGTGTTTCTTCGTTGCATAAGGGATTTGGATGCTCAGTGAGAAAATGGTGTGACCCTCTAGCAGGTTTTTGGCTTTGCATTTTTACAGCGGGATCATTTTGGTGATGCTATAAAAGCCAACACTGACTTGCTTTTAACAACACATTTGGTGCTAGCATCTGGAGTTGTGGTGCCTGAATTTGGGGTGATGGCCCCAGAATAGGAGGCTATATGGAGGTGGATGCGCAAACCTGCAAGTGGGGTTGTGAGCACAAGTGCTTCAGAAACACGGGCTCGGAGGCTTCCCCCAAAATGGGCCTGTGCAGCTGCAGCGGCGCTGGGAGCACAGCGGGCTCTGCGCTCCGTGGGCTCCTGCCATGGGGTGTGAGCTCCTCGCCAGCTTGGCCGAGTGTTTCCTGCTGATTTAAAAGACTCCAGTACCCTTGTCTGAAATGTAACATGGACCAAAATCTAACTCTGGTTCTCATTTCGCTTTGGGAACCAGGAGTCTTTACTCTGAGCTCCCCGATAGTTTTTTGGTTTGGAACCAGTTCAGCAATTTCAGAAATAAAAATGCAAGTAAATTTTAGGTGTAACCTACTCCTTTTCATATGCATTCTATAGGGCTGCATCTGCTAAAGCTGCCCTTGCCCTGCCTAGAGGGTGATGCCTGATAATAAGCTCTAAGTGTGGGATCACAAGGTGTGCAGTGAGTCCAGACTCGGGGTGGCAGAACATTACTGACCCGTGCGGGCCGTTTGAGGTGCCTCTGACTGAGCTGCAATCACAGACAGATCCCTGACACCCTAGAGAAAGCACAAGGGGCTGAAATTGGAGCTCTGTGCATTTATAAACGTGACTGGTGTTCTCATACTGTCCCGTTCAGGCACAGATGGACCCACTGGTATTCGCCAGGTGAGTGCGAGGTGATGGGAGACCCAGATACCGATGAGCTGAGGGACTTCTTGGAGCTCCCTGAATGCTGCCTGGTGTCCCCTGCTGGTCGTGTAAACCTCGGAGCTGGCTCTGTCGAGAGGTGATTATCTGTCTGCTGGAGCTTTTCCTTTGTGGGAACGCCAGGAATGTTTTGCAACATGGACAAAATGTGAGGATTGAAGCTGTGGAGGTGGGTCCCTGGGATGCAGGGACTGTGAACCCTGCTAAAATAGTGTAACTGGGAGCAAATCTGTAATGAAACCTCGATGCCAAAAGATTTTTTTTTTTGGAAGATGTTAATGATACGATTGCATAACACTTATTTTGTGCTCAATCAAATGAATGAGGGCAGAGGAAAAGGAGTGAGTGAATTAATGTTAGTGATGTTCAAACAGAAGCACGCAAAGCTCCGAGGGACCGTCACTGGGTTTGGTTTGATGTGTGTTGCTTTTGTTTTTTTTTAATTCCTGACATTTTCCTGAAATATAGCACTCGGGCTTGTCTCTGAGGGGGGCACATTGCCAGTAGTCTAAAGGTTATATTATCCTAGTGACCTATTTTTATACTCTAATCGCGTTCGGTTTCAACCACCCCTTTCTAGCCTTCCATCTTGCTTGGTTGTGTGCTTGTCTGCAAAAGCAAAAAGCGGGGATAATGACTGTTAGTCCCTGAGCACGAAGGCAGCAAGCCAGCTCTACCCAGGTAACGGCAGCAAAGGCCAGTTGCCGCTGTTATGGAAGCACGAGAGCAATCCCAAAACGCAGCTCATAAATGGGTGATGACTTGAAACGGGGCCACGAGGAGCTTTGTGGCGCAGAGGAGAGAGGTCTTCTCTTAAAGGCAGATTTTAAATGGAGAAGTACAGCAGTTTGTAGAAGGGCGAAATTTTAATGAATAGCTCTGTTTAACTAGCCTAAATGGAAAAGATGCTTTTCTAGTCTAGGCCTGCCAAGTAACGGAGAATGAATACGATTGTTCGGTCAACCGGCTTCCACTGCCTTTAGAGTGTACCCGCGTTTTCAAAGCCAGGCTTAAGCTCCAAAGCACCCTGACCAGTCAACATAAAGAGAAATTGTTCCTTAGTACAAATGTTGACTATGTGATGCTGCTTGGAGGTCAAAACTGCTGAAATTTGTGCGTGTGTTTGTACATTTGTGCAGTGCAAAATAATAAGATGCAAAGAAGCTTTTTTTGCCTGCGTGGCCTCTCTCAGGTTTCAGTTATTTTGTTGCTGGTTGCTTTCCCTGCTCTTGTTGGGAACACCTGGATTTCGAACACCTGCAGTCACAGTGTGGTAGTGATCTGCTCTGGAGGGGGAAAATCTCATTAACTGTTCATTTGTGGGAGCTTGCAGTCCAGTATGGGGTGAAACCCCAAAAGAATTGTCACAACCTCAGTCTGGGTTACGGAGCAGGCTCGGGGTGCAGGTGTCCTAGGCGAGGGCACGGTGTGGAGGTGCTCGCTCCTTGCTGGGAGCCTGGGTGATGCTCTGCTGCTGGTATTTTTAGACTGCTGGAGACAATCCCATCCCATGACTTCCCTTCCAGCTGCAGGCTTTGCAAAGATACCCAGGGAGGATGCAGGACTGCAGCTAACGGGGACACACAGACACAGAGCGGGGACAGAGGAGCTTGACCCTGCCAAATCTTGCTTTCCCTGTTAGAGAACTGTGCTAGTGCATCTAAAGAGAGGTTCTATCCATACCTGCGAGGCTGGGATTTGCTGTGGAGACATGAGCTGTTCACTTTGTGTCTGTCCCTGTTGAACCACAGGGATGTAGCCTGAAGAGGTCTCTGCCGGGTTGCTGGAATGCACTCTTCCAGGTAGTGTGTCCCCAGATGGAATAGTGCTAACTGCCCCGTTCCTGTCCCTGTGTTCTCGAAACCCGGTGGCGATGCTGCTGCGTGCTCTCTCCCCACCCTTTGTTACCCTGTGACTCCAAATCTATGGAGATAAAACCCAGATGGGAGGTGTTGTGGGGCAGCCTCTGCCTGTGGAATGAGCCCTTGCCCCTTCCCACCTGGCTCTGGAGAGTGCGGAGTCTCCAGCCTTCCTCTCTCCAGCACCCAGATAGATGCACCCAGTCCAGGCCAGTGTGCTGACACCCAACTGGACGTCTGCTGTGCTGCAGGGACCCTGCTGCAAAACGCGGTGGGGTTTCCTTCTGGGGTGCTTGGCTGTGGGAAGGGGGCAGGTGGATCAGCTCCTGGATCTCGGTGCTGCAGAAAGCACCCGCTCATTGGGGATTTTTACTGGCGTTTACTTGCTAATTACCAGTGAGGAGTCGGGAAGTCATCTGTGGACCAGACAGGTGTGTATCTCCTGGGCCTGGCTGGAGGTAGAGCCTAAAGGGGAGAGACAAAAACTCTCAAACATCAACATTTTTTCCCTCCTTTGATTTTCTCTCCACCCTGCCCCCCCCCCCCCCATTATGCTATCAGCCAGGGCCTGCAGAGTTTAAAAACAAGCCACTATTATTTAAAATGCCAGTATTGTGCTTGACTTCGTATGAGACAGAAACATCAACTTTGTCCCTGACCTGGGGAGTGTGTCTGCCTGCCTAGCAGGCACTGAAAGTGTTGAGAAAACTGTTATTTTGCTTCTATTTCGGTGTTGATTTTTAAAAAAAAATTATTTATTTTTTAAGCTGAGTATTTACTCTTTGGCAGAGCTGCATCAAACACCGGAGCCCACAGCAGAGTACGCAGCCATCCTGCGTGTCCATGTGGAGCCTTGTTCCCCATGTGAGCGTTGGGCACCCCGGGGATGGGTGCAGGGATGGGTGACTGTCCCGTGTCCCCTTCCCCGGGCGGTGGGACCGGAGCTGCTGTGCCCGGCTGGGTGCTGCTGGCCGGTGATGCTGCCTGGTGGGTTTTCTGGTGGTCGTTTCTAGGCGAGGTTTGCAAAAGGTCGCAAAAATTAATCTTCTAACTGGGGACCTTGGCGCTGCGCGGAGTGAATGTTTTGCATTAACAACCTAACTCATTAATTCACTGAAACATTTAAAACCAAACCAGTTACATCCAGCCAAGCTGGAAAAAGCTGAAAGTTCAGACTCAGCAGTGCAGATTTCGAAACCTCCCTTTGTTAATCTCTGCAGAAGTAAATTTTCTGAAATTGCTAAGCTCACTTTGACCGGTCTCGGCATTGTTTTCCTCAGCAGAGGCAAAGCCGTTCTGCAGAGGGTTGGTGACGTCTACCTGGACCTGCAGATGGGGACGGGAGGGGGACGCTCAAAGCACCGTTGGAGCTTTTTGGCTGTCTCTAGCAGAAATGCTGTGTTGTTTTCTTAGATTGGGACCCCCAGATTTCACAGTTTCCATCTTCCTCTGCTATTATTCTTTTCTGAATCACTGGGGGTAGTTTAAATCGCAGCTCTGCTGTCATGTCACTAAACACACATCATCCACAAGGTCGATTCCTGATGCTTTAGATATGAGACAAATGTACTCCCAGCCGTGTGCTGGGCTGGGATCCCACCTGCCCGAAGGAGCCTCTGTGCTGCTTGTCCTTCCCGCATTGATTTCTTCTGAGACTGAATTGGTTAGACTCTGCTTTAGGTCAGTTTTTCCTCCCATTTCCAACAGCAGTGGCAGGTTTAGGTGCACGGGTCACTTGACCTGCCTGCTCTGGTACCTCACGGTTAAATTAGCAAGTAGAACTTAAATAGGAACAAGGAATTTAAGTGCAATCCCTTCGTCTTCCTGGCTGCCAAGTAGCTATTCCGTTCAGCTAATGTCTCTTTGCTCCAGTTCATCATAAAATAATACATAGGAAACAAAGTTATGGCTGTATAAATTGATCTGAGACATTTGCAGTGGTGTTACACTGAGCTCTGTTGTAAGGGTGATTTTTAATGGATTAATTTTTCTGCCATTAATTTACCCTATCCATTAAAACAGCCTCGCTTACTTCAATGACAGAGAAATCGGTGAATTATCCATTCTATTATATATTAGTGCTGTATTAAAGTATTAGTGCATTCCAGAAGGTGAACAGTGAATAAAACATGCTCTGAACATGTGGTTATGCAACTGTTCCATGGAAATGAAATGGACAAACAATACACTTGATTAATTTTTTTTCTTCCCAGTAAATTTGCACTGTGATTCACTTCCAGTTAAATTTGCAATCTGTGTTCTCAGGTGGCATTAATATCAGAGCCTCGGCAGGAGAGCTGCGGCGGCTGGAGCTGCTTTGATTGCATTTTTAACGAAAGTTGTTGGAGGGAGCGTGGAGCTTGATGCAAATGTGCTGGTAAATGAAATGCAGAGCTTTTAGGTTCTCTGTAGGTGGGTCAGGCCACTCACATTTACCCAAAATAACAGTGACAGCGTGCTCGGGAGAGGCACTCTGTTAATGTGGCACAATGGGGGTCTTTGTGTATCTCTGTTGCTCAGTATCAAATGTACTCTGTTGACAGATAAAAATCATCCTTTTGATATCTGGCGACTCCATAAACCCTAGGTAAGATCGTCTGGGACTCGAGCTGTCCCCGTGGTGGAGACTCTGGAACTGGATCTCTACCAGGACTATGCTGGAAAGGAAAAAGCCTGCAGAGGGCCCAGCAATTTCTCCCTGGCCTGTGTTAGAGCTGCGGGATAAAATTAAATCAGAATTCACTTTTACTGTTGCTTGCCTGACATGAAACTCCTTTCAGCCTTTAAAGTTGTATTTTGTAGCCTTCAGGCTGGTCTTAGTGGTTTTTTTCCTAATTGACTCGGCTTGGAAAGGTCATCGTACCCTGCTAGATTGTGTAATATTTAACTTAGCGTCAAAAATGAGGATCTTGGAATTGGTGTCAAATGGATGCTGTTCCCCACTGAATAGCAGAGCCCATTCATAGTCATCCAAGTATTCGACTTGCTAATGCTAATGAATAACTTTCTGGCCCACTGCAGAGGAAAACCACGAAAAGGTGGGTTGAGAGCGGCACAAAGCAGGTATTGAGAGTGTGCAGTTCGCACCATCTGAATCCAGAGCACAGCTTTAATACCTTATTTATAGACTTTTTTTTTTTTAAGTTATAATTTCTAGCCTTTCACAAAGCTTTAGCATAGCAAACAGTCTTTTCTGATGCCAAGTTCGGTGATGACTAACGCTATTTACAGGACTGTTTTGTAATCTCCGATCAGCCCACATTAACGGGAAGTTACGTTTTCCCATCAGTCTCTTAGACAGTGCCTGAGAGCTGCTGAGGCCACAGTTGGCCATCCAGGCTCTCCTGTTTGGAAGCTGACATAATTTTTTCCAGAACAATTTCTTTTTTAAATTTTCAATGAAGTTAGAGAGGTCAAATTGTACTTCGATTTATTTTTTTGCATTAGGACCTTTCATTCCTCTGCTCTAAAAGCAAAAATAGGCAGAGGAGGTATTGCATAAGCACCACAAAGTCATTTACCCGATCTGCATTTCTCAGTGCATGATATCAGCTCAGAATATCTGATATGAGAAAGCTACTGGTGCACAACTGCTGTAACTGATAGGAGTTACCTCTCTGAGTCATCTGGTAGGATGGTGAGTTGGTCTTTTCTTTTAGTTCAAGTTTTTATGAGTGTTTTTTATAAATCTCCATTGCTGTTACTGTAAATCACAGGAAAACCTGGCACGCAGTCTTTGTAAGATGAATCAGTGTGTCCATATGCTTCCAAGTGACCTTGCAGTCTGGAAAAATACCATTTTATCCATGTGTTTAAAGGAAAAAAAGCAGAGTTGTTGCATGAAAGGTTGACAGGGGTTAAGGCAGAGATGTTGCTTCCACAGATGTGCTCCCTTCCCTGTCATCCGGACCCGTCACCAGGCGAGTGACTGCGGTGCCAGCTACAGGGACAGCGTTCCTGCCCCCGGGTCGTGATCTCGGGCACGGAGCATCCGCTGTGCAGATGGTGAAGCCACATCAGGCCAGGAATAAGGTTGTGGCCGATGCCCTGGCCTTGTGCTAGCAGGAACAGTTCAGGCACTGCTTCAGCTTCAGAGGAGAAAAAATAAGAGAGAGAAAAAAATGATTTCTTTACTTTTTTCTTTTTTTTTTTTTTCCTTTTATTTTTTTTTCAATGTGACAGATGTCTGACCACGCCAAGCCCAGCCAAATGGGCTTGTGTTGCAGAGAAATTACACTTTCTTAGTAAATAGCCCCAGCGCACTGAGTTGTGTGAATGCCAAAAGCTGCAAAGGTGGTGGGAGGGGAGGGCTGGGAGCCAGGAACATGTGTGTGATGCTGCCCTTGAGTTTGGGGGCCTTACCTTCTCTTGCAGCTCCAGCCGAAGACTCAACAGATGCTGTTAAAACAGTAATGAAGTGTGCACAGGGTGGGGAGGGGATCTCACAAATGCTTTGCAGGCTTGCTGAATGAGGGGGGCTAAAATACATGGAGCTGGCTGCAGACTTCTTGCTCCCTACGGCAGAGCTCCGGGCGTCTCTGCTTTGAGCTGCTGAGAAACTTCCCAACGGGGTGGTTAGAAAATGCTGATTTTGAAGAAATTGAAACGTTCTGTGGGGAGCGGGTTGATTTTTTATTGGGTATATCCTGCTTGGTATCACCTCCTGCGTGCGCTCCCTGCCGAAATACCGGTGATGGGTCCTGGGTAGGGCAGGGACAGGGGAAATTTCAGCATTTTACCTCCTCAAATGAGAGTTTGATGTGGGCTGTAAAAGAGGTATGTTTGTGTGTTTGCTTTTTTAAAACAGGTAATTCACAGATTGTATGTGTGAAAATGCGGTTAATCCAAGGTCAAGTTAAATTTTTCCAGTGAAAGAGGCTGAAAATGATTTATTGAGTGAAACAGTTAAATATCGGGACAGTTGTGCTTTGTCTAATGCCAGAGGAACTAACCTCGCCTCCCTCTCTTTGTCCTCAGGTTCAGTGGCAAATATAGGCGTTTGTCAACATTTGACAACAACTCGTTGGAACATCATGAATTTGCCGGAATCTAGACCACAGAGCACTTGCAATAGCGCTTTTTAAGTTTGAATTTCATTTAAATGAAAGAAAAATAATAATCTGGATCAACTGAAGTGATGGCTAGCAAAAGAAAATCCACGACTCCCTGCATGATACCAGTAAAAACACTGGTGCTTCAGGAGACTGAACTGGATGCTGGAGAAGGTGATCGTGAAGGAACACAACAAGATGCTCCTGTGGAAGGGCCAGCAGCTGGTGATGCTGGTGCCAGTAGCAGTAATAGCGGAGCTTTGTCTAACGGGCACCGTGGCATTGCCGATGGCGACACTTATATCTGCAAGTCTTGTGACTTTGGATCTCAAGACATTCATCACTTCTTTGGGCACCTGGACTCTGAGCACTTAGACTTTAGCAAAGACCCTGCGTTTGTGTGTGTTGCGTGCAACTTCCTGACAAAAAGCCACGAAGGGCTCTCGCACCACAATGCAGAGTCGCACGCTGGTGAAACGAGCTTCATCTGGAGGGTGGCTAAGCAGGACAATCATACAACTGTGGAGCAAAGTCTCTGTGAGGCCGCCAGCAGCCATGACCTGCCGGGAGAGGTCCCTGAGGAAGGGGTGGATGGCCAGTCTGAAATTATCATTACCAAAACCCCCATCATGAAGATAATGAAAGGTAAACCAGAGGCCAAAAAAATCCACACGCTGAAGGAGAATGTGTCAAGTCAGTTGGGTGGTGAACCAGAGGTGAAAGACGGAGAGCATCCGTTCCCAAATGGGTCTGTGCCGGTCAGCCAGCCCACTGCAAGTTCAGCAAAATCATCTCATATAGTGAATGGCTCCATCATAGGAAACGTGCCTGTTCTGCAGGCGGGGGTTGCACAACTTGTGTCACTGCAGCAACAGCCCCCGTTGCATCAGCAACTACCTACGTCCAAGTCCCTTCCCAAGGTGATGATTCCCCTGAGCAGCATTCCAACGTACAACGCCACCATGGACTCCAACAGCTTCCTCAAAAACTCTTTCCACAAGTTCCCTTACCCTACAAAAGCCGAGCTCTGCTACTTGACCGTGGTGACGAAGTACCCAGAGGAGCAGCTGAAGATCTGGTTCACTGCCCAGAGGTTGAAGCAGGGCATCAGCTGGTCACCAGAGGAGATCGAAGATGCCAGGAAGAAGATGTTCAACACTGTTATTCAGTCGGTGCCACAACCCACCATTACAGTTTTGAACACCCCCCTGGTTGCAAATCCCGGGACCGTCCCACATCTTATTCAGGCAACTTTACCGGGCCATGTGGTGGGGCAGCCGGAGGGGACAGGGGGGCTGCTGGTCACGCAGCCCATCATGGCCAACGGGTTGAAGGGCACCAACTCCTCCTTCACCTTGGCGGTGACTTCTGTCCCCAAGCCCCCGCCGGCACCGCAGCACGGCACGGTGAGCTCCAGCAACACCGCGGGGGTGAAGGTGGTCAACAGCGGCCAACCCCTACTCACCGCCTGCCCCGCCATCTCCTCGCAGACCTTCCTGGATCCCAACGTGTACAAAAACAAGAAGTCCCACGAGCAGCTCTCGGCTTTGAAAGGCAGCTTCTGCAGAAACCAGTTCCCTGGCCAGGCTGAAGTCGAGCGACTGACAAAAATCACCGGCCTTTCCACCAAGGAGATCCGGAAATGGTTCAGCGACAGGAGGTACCACTACAGGAACGTGAGAGGCGGCCGGGCCGTCTTCCCTGGAGACAGCGCTCTGGATTCTCTGCCCGAAATAACCTTCGACGTCTCGCCCCGAGGAGCTGAGCTGAGCCCGGCGGCGGCGGCGGCCGCACCAGCTCCTCACCCCCCGCCGCGGCGTCAATCCTGGCACCAGGCACCCGACTTCACACCCACCAAGTACAAAGAGCGGGCGCCAGAGCAGCTGAAGGCTCTGGAGAGCAGCTTTGCCCAAAATCCCCTTCCTGCAGAGGAAGAGGTGAACCGCCTGAGGGGGGAAACAAAGATGACGCGGAGAGAGATCGATAGCTGGTTCTCGGAGAGGAGGAAGAAGAAGGTGGCAGAGGAGAATAAGAAAGTGGAGGAGGTGGCTCGGCAGGAGGAGGAGGCGGAAAATGATGGCGGGGAAGGAGAGGACTCTTCTGATGAGCTGAGGGCTGCGAGTGAAAACGGCTCAGTTGACGCCTCCGGCAACAACCCGAACTCGGCGGAGCGGAAAGTGAGTCCCATCAAAATCAACCTGAAAAACTTGCGAGTGACTGAGTCCAATGGCAAAAATGAATTACCAGGTGCTGGCGGAAACGAGAAAGGGGACGGCAGCTCCAGCCAACCGCCCAGCCCTCCGAAAACCAAACTGAACTTCAAAAAGACGGCCCAGCAGCGGCATCTGCTGAAGCAAATGTTCGTGCAGACCCAGCGGCCCACGAACCAGGAGTACGACGCCATTGTTTCCCAGACGGGCCTGCCGCGGGCCGAGGTCATCCGCTGGTTTGGGGACAGCCGATACGGCTACAAGAACGGACAGCTGAAGTGGTATGAGAACTACAGGCGGGGGGTATTCCCCCCGGGGCTGGTGGAGGTCAGCCCGGCCAGCCGGGAGGTGCTGGAGGATTACTACGAGAAGCAGAAGGGGCTGCGGGAGGAGGACGTGCCCGATCTGTGTGAGCGCTCGCAGCTCAGCGCCCAGCAGCTCAAGGTGTGGTTTGCGGTGAAGGTGGAGGAGGAGAGCAGGGGCACCGGCCCCGAGGAGGGCTGCGCTGGACAGGCGGCGGGGACTCGGAAAGAGCCGTGCGAGGCCGGCTCGGAGGCGTTGGAGAGCAGCGAGCCGGGCGGCCAGGAAGGCAGCGCCGGGACCCCCGATACCCCTGGCCCACTGCCCGCCATGCGACTCGGTAAGGGCACCGCCTCGGGCAGGGCTGGCTCGGCAGGAGGGGTTTGGGGCACTGAGTGTTTCCCATTTGGGAAACTGAGGCTTTAGGTGTCTGGTCCTGCTGTTTTGATTTTAACTGAGGACACCCCTGGGAAAGAGAAGTGTCCCTTCCAACCCAAACTGCTCTGTGATTTGAGGATGAGGAGGGTCTGGTGGGATGCCATTAGTGCAGGTGCCTGCCTGCCCATGCCTGCTTTGGTCACTGGACACTGGCTCCATTCTGAAGCCAAATCCTGGCTTTATTTTAGACCTAAGAAAAACCAGTGGGAGTGTCTGGTCCCTTTACCTGCCCTGGGGTAAGGTCGCCCTTGGGTTTCATAGAATCATAGAATACCAGGTTGGGAGAGACCACAAGGGTCATCTGGTCCAACCTTTCTTGGCAAAAACACGGTCTAGACAACACAACCCAGCACCCTGTCCAACTGAATCTTAAAAGTGTTTATTCATGAAGGGGAAGGGTATTTGGGAAGGAAGGGGCCTGGCTGCTGCCCTTGTACCACTGGCTCCCTCCGTGCCTCCCCTTGGCCTTGGGCAGCAGCCGTAACCCCTGCCTGCACAGGCAAAAGCCTCCTCGCTTCCCTCCCCGACTGCCAGCTCTCCAGATGTGTGAGCATCCTTGTTTGGCACTGGGCAGGGTTTGGCTGTTGAAGATGGAGGCTGCGACGAGGGAAAGGACATGGAGGGCTGGTATTTACAGCGGCTGGCCCTGCCCCTCCTGCGGGACTCACTTTTGAAAGGCATGTATGTGTGCGGAGGAGAGGTGAGGTGGTTTCCAAGCCCTCCCTGGGCTCTTCCAAAGTGCAGCCGGGGGCTGTTCCCTCCCTGGCTGCGGTTCCCACCAAGTGGGGATGGCCAAGCCCCTTGCTGGGGTGCTGGGCAGCTGGGATCTTCTCCAGCCCCACTGCTCTGCTGCCAGGTGTCCCACACGCCTCTGCCACGGCTGCAGGCCTAGAAAAAAAATAAATCAACAAAAATTCATTGCTTCTCTCCCTTATCTAATTCAGCGTGGGTTTGAGTGGGGCCCTGCCCTTCTTGCAGCTGAGAACTCTGGATGTGTTCCTGCACCCTTTCTTCCCCCTGCCAGGTTTCAGGCCCCTGTGGTGAGCTGGAGCATCTCTGACACCTCTGTTCTTTTCCAGAAACGGACTGAACTCCAACCACCAGCCCTGGAGGATCCGCTCTTACCCTTGAGAAGAAATGTTTGGTCTTTAAGAAACCCATGGGCCAACCTGACGCAAACCTCAGGAGCAGGACATGGTGATAAAGCACTGCCGTAAATGAGACCTTTGAGCGCAGCCCACGAGGGAGCACGCGTGCAAAAACTGGGCACTTGGTGCAGAGTTCTCGGTGGCCCAGCCGAGGGGGTGGCTGAGAGCTGGCGGAGCCAGGGGCTCTGCTCCCACCCGCGAAGTAGGATGCTCTTGTTTGCCTTCCAGAGGACAGACTTTCAGATTTCATATTCATATACCGATGCCTACAGCTGCCTATACAAGCATAACAAATCTCAGACATTGTGTAAACAAGGTCATTGCTTAGATACGGACTATCATGGCACAGTACTATTTTATTTTTCTTCTGTCCGTTAAAGTGTTTGTTCTCTAAAGGCTGGCATGGCTGCATATATCCTCTCCGCCCTTTCTGGTCCTTAAGCCCTGGCAGTGAAGGGCTTTGCAGGCAAACAAATGTGTGTGTATCTGTTAGGAAAGGAGAGGTGTCTGAGAAGGAAACTGCAAGTCTTGCATTAAAGTCCAGTGGGAGCGAGTGAGATTTTTATCCCAATGGATGAGGTTAGATTTAGCATTGCATACTCTCCAATAAGTAGCTGGTCCAGAACCCAGGTAACCGAGGAGATGGAGTTTGGTGTCACCTGTCCCTTGTTGGCTGGAGTATTTTCCCCTGCGCTCCTGGAGACAGACTGTAGCAGGCTGTTAAATCTCCAAGTCTCCCTTTAATCGCTGAGAACTAGCACATCATAATTTTTCCATCCTGACCTGGAATCCTTTTTATTGTTCAGAGAGAACAAGCTGTTCTTCAGAGAACAAACGCAGAGAATACTCAGTGTTGCTGCGAGTGGTTCAAGTCATTGTTGTCTCCGCGGGATCTGCGAGGCAGCAGCTCTTCTGCAATCAGGAAGTTTCCCTCTTGCAGCCCTACATGGCAGATCCTCCTGCAGCATCGCTGCTGACTTCAAGTGTTTGTTCCAGGCTTTTTTTATTTTTGCCTTTATTTTTTTCCAGTTCATCTGCGATAGTTCTGATGAAATAGCAAAATAAATTTCCCAGTTAACCCGCCTGCTTCCCGGTACCTGTACATTTTTAACGTGCCCATGTTGTCTTGGGTGGTCGGTTGCTGTGTGATGCAACTACTTGCAGATATATTTGTTTTTAATATTCTTTTCTAATGGAAAACAAGGTCTAGAAGGGAAACTCTTGAGCTGAACAGTCCAGCCAAATGCTGTGTCAGACTGTTGTGTCACAAACTAATCAAATCCCGGCTCAAAATTGGTTCCATGTCTTGCCTTCACTTTTGCTCTTGGAAGGCTATTCCAGAATTTCACTGCCTTTGAATGGTTAGCAACTTTATTTAAATTACTAGTTTGAATTAATTCATGGCTGGTTCATTCCTGGTTTATTTTGCAGCCAACATTGTCCTTTAACTTAAATAGTTTTTGGTGTTTATCCGCTGATGTATTTATGGAGAGTAGTCATAGCTCCTTATTTTTGCCAAGCTAACTCAGCCAAGCTTTTTCAGTAGAAGGATTTTATTTAGTGAGAGCTTTTTAATGTGGGACAGTTTATTGTTGGTGGTAAGCGATATTTATTAGAAGGGTGGGTAGCAAGTCCCAAAGGATCGGATCCAGAGATTTACAAAAAAATCTGGTTGAAAACCAAAAAGGCTCTTTCAGAACCTCTTCCAAAGATGGTGTCTGATTTCTACCTTTAATTGCCCTTGCTTTTCCAATTATTTCTTCGTCCTTTCTTCAAGAGGCCACCTTGCTCACCTACGAGGAGGGAGTTTTATCCGCTCGGTGCTTTGCAAGAGAGGGTCTCCTCTCGCCCGGTACGTGCCTATGCGGTAGGTACCTGTGCCTGAGCTCGTGTAGCTCCCCCGGCACCCGGTGTCACCCCACGGCCAAGCGTGAGCATCTGCATCAGGAGGGGATGGAAAACTTGTACCCTGAAGGGATCCGGGGCAGACACCCACACTGCAACCATCCCTTAGCAGTCAGACAAACCCTCCCCAAAACGCTGCGAGCAGGGGAGCTGTCATCCCGGAGCACCCCCTGTGACAGCAGACTCCCTATTGCTGGTCACGCCGGGGTTGGAGATATAACCAGCAGCTGTCCCACCTCAGCCTCGTGTCTCCTTGGCTGGGCAGCATCCCTGCAAGGACAGCCAGAGCCCCAGGGGTTCACCCTCGTGGGTGCAATCCTGCGCACCCCGAAATCTCAGAGGTGATGGGGGAAGCTGGGTGGTCCTGGAGCTGGAGGCAGCAGATCTGGGAGCCTTGTGGCCCGCGAGCATGAGTGTGTGTACGGTGTCACCTTCAGAGAACAAATACAGGTAGGTCATTTACTCTCTAGTGTCTATGTACATGCAGGTTTATTTAAGTACACATATATACAGTTCAGATATGCCATTGATTCTTTATTGCATTAAGATGTACATTTAAAAATGTACACTTCTACTAACTACTTGCTATATAAATATGTTGGAAGTGTAGTTTGCCCGTTCAAGGTGATTTTCTGTGGGATTTTTGGTGTACACTTCAAGGCCTATGGCTAATTGGAAGAGTGATCCCCACTCCATCTACAGAAATGCTTAAGGACTTGGTATGAACTGGTCCCTTCGAACCGTTTTTCCATGCACTAGCTGAATTTTTTTGCGCTTGGATCATATTCAGCCAGTTTTCCAGCAAAATGAAAAGAGAGATCTTGTGAGCTGGAGGGAGAATTTCCCGGTGTACACAGAAAAACCAGGCTTGAGGGTTGGAAGCTGCTGAGGTTTTGAGCTTTGTCTCCATGCATTCATACAAGCACAGCAGGAGTTTTCTTTCTTCTGGTTTGGAGGAATTTTAAGAAGTGGTTCCATGCAGACTCCCCTTGGATGTGGCAGCCGGGCAACCAGGCTGGCAAAGCCCCATTGCAAGGGGAGGATGAGAGTTACAGACAAAAACAAGCAAAAAGTGATTGAGTTCCCTTTCTAACTCCCACATTCCTTGTTATCTGCATTTTTTTTTAGTTGACTTGAAATCTCCATGAAAGTATAAGCTAAAGATTTTTGAGAGTTTGGCTCTGTGGTCCTCTGTTTCCTTAGCACGTTGTTTCTGAAGCTGAGAAGCAGGTGTCATCTCCAAACAGACTCGGGTTTTGGTGCAGGACATTAGAAATGTGTTTGCGTCTGAAACTGGAAGGAGCAATTGAGAGGTGGCTTTGACATTCCCAGCAGCTCTTCTGGTGTTAAGAGGAAGCATCACCACAAGTCTATACAGTGTGTGAATATTTATCATCATCTAATCAAAGATTATTATCTTACTTGAAAGGAGGGGTGTAAGATAGAGGTTGCGTAGCCAGCATCAGTAAGGAATGGAAATCAAGTTCTTCACCTCCATCTGCTCTGTGTGAGTTTGGGCTTGACAGGCACAGTAATCACCATCGTTTTTAATCCGTGTGAATCTTGTTACTTATGTCTCTGAGGCTGCTTAGATTAAGGGCATAATCCAATTGCTTAATAACCCCAGACCCTGATTTGTGCTGTACCTGCTCACTGGCGTAAAGGGCTGCTGGTTCTCCTGATCCAAAGAACGCAGTTACTTCATTCATGTCAGCAGGCCCTGCCGTGACTCTGTGTTTCATTTGACTCTGTGCTTAATTTTCAGCTCCTTAATGGCGTCCTGGAAATCATTCTTTTGTATTTTTTTTTTAGCAGAACACTAAACAAACCATAATTTCCAGGCTCCCATTTCCACTCACCTGAGAGCTGAGCGCTGCTGTATCAGACCCGCAGCCATGGCGAGAGAATGGGCACAAGCGGTTGCCCCGATGCTCGGCACGCGGCCGGCACAGCCCGCAGGGCTCCAGCTGCAGGTATTGAGCGCAGCTCGTGTCCCCTCCCTGCCAGGGGCTTGTCTTGTCACCACGAGAAGCCACCAGCAAAAGCAGTAGCTGGTGGCAACCGTGGTGAGAAACGCCATAGTCAGCCCACAAGAGCACTTGGAACCTTCTCCTGCACGGGTGATGCTCCCTGCTCACACAGAAGCTGGAGGTGCAAGATAAGTGCTTGCTTCATTTTTTCTAAGTGTCCCTTGTCTGTTTAGAAGGGTGTAGAAGGCTGGTTTTACATTTACGCTTTTGGGTATATATTTTTTTTTTGAGAAGTGACAATTTTTGGTCACAGGTGGAAGTGTTGTGTTGTCTTCCCTGCAGCCCCTCTTTTAGAGACATTACAGAGACAAACTGATCAGAAGGTGATGCTTGGAATCTGGGAATCAGAAGAGAAAGATGATTTTCAGCACTTAGGCACAAATTAGAAAGTTAATATGATGCTGCACCTTCCTGTCAAGTTGGTTGTATTTAAAGCGCTTGTAAACTTCTCTCTCCTGTTGCCCAGATAATTTTGGCTTTGCTCTTTCCAAATCAAGCAGTGGCCTAATGTGATACAGCAGCTCGCTGCAGTAACCTCTGTTGTCTCAGTTCATCACAAAACCAGCAGGGTAAGACTAGGCAACACTACAAAAGGAGGGGGGATGAGACACTTGCAAACTGTACCTTTTTTTTAATTATTATTTTTTCTCCCCAAGTTTGGTTTCTGCTGTATGTTTTACTGGCCAGGAATTGTCCCTGCCAGAAATGCTGGATTTGCATTGAAAAACTTAAAAGCAGAGCAAGGGAGCTCTGTGGCCTAAGTAGTGATTTTTGTTCGGTTTTCTCATTATTTCCTGTTCCAGTAAAGAGTGCTCTGTTGGCTGGTGTTGGCCATATTTTGATGGCACAGTTAGAGCCACTTTTTCCCTGTACTGGTGGAGGCTGGTATTAGGAGGACTCTTGCTTACTGGTGCTAGCGAAGGGTGGGCTAGGAATCCATGGCATAGAAAACTTCTTGCTAAAATTGCACTTTCTCTCTGCCCCATCTGGCTCGTGGTGGTGTTATGGGTACGTGGCTGTGATTCCCCTTGCACATACTAACATTGCACTACAAGAGAGACTTTGGGAACAGCGTGTTGATCACTTTGTTTCTCAGCAGACCACAAAGTCAGCCTAATGGGGTCTTTTTTTTTTTTTTTAATTATTATTATTTAGAAATCATGCTGGTGCTGAATGACCTGGAATTTTTGCTTGGATTTATCCAAAGGAAAATGTAATTGTAGCTGCAACGGGACCTTTCATAAGGGTGGCCGTGCAGCTTGGGAGCGGAGCAAGGGCTCTGCTGTGTAAACCGTCTTTGTACCGGGGAGGTGTGGGGGGGTTCCAGTGGGGTTATTATTGTGGGTTTGTTCTTTTGGTTTTTTGAAGACCACGATTTTAGATGGTCACCTTGGCAATCGTGTGAGACAGGAAATAGTTTTTACTTTTGGTAAAGGTTTAAAGAGGGAAAAAAAAAGTGAAGCTGCCTGTGATTGTGGGCTGTGGCTATTACTAGGGCTAGGGTAGCCGGTACCTGCTATGGACTTTACCTGCTCTTATTCTGAGGGCAAGAACTCCCTGTAGCAACAATGCCACTTCTGAGAAGTGAACGGCAAGTTTCCCTTCCTTTTGTATATGTGGATGTGAGGGTGGGCGAGGGGAAGAGCTTGCTTGTACAGTTTGTTTGAAATGAAACCAGACGTTTTTTGGTTGTTCCTAAATAAAGAGTGGAAAAGACGAATGGGAGTCGACTGGTGATTGTACTTGGCTTTGAGGAAGCTCATGGGGTGAGTGGTGCTGAAATGTCCAGTGATGGTGGGAGCAGCCCTGCACAGGGGGATATTTGCTTGTCCAGGAGGTAGGAGTGCTCAGTCACCACTCTCACATGTGTTTTAAAAACATGACCTGCAGGGTAAGGCTACAAGTGTGAGAACCTGACAGCATGCTGGAGCCCAGGTACCTCCATCCTAGGAACCCTTCTGCACCTGGAGTGCCTGCCTGTCCCCACTCTGGTTCAGAAAAGCCTGGTCAGCCGTAGCACACACCCTTATTTTACCCTTATGAGTCAACAACATTAAACCTGAGGCTGCTCCTGGTTATTTCTGCCCCCAGTAGCTGCAAATTCCTTAAAGCCAGGAGGAAGGAGAGAGCAGCACAGCCTCCCCCAAGCAGGGCTGCACCCCAGCTCCTTGGTGCAATTTGGGGACAAACCACCAGACATCCAGCCACCACGTATGTAATACTGACACTTTTATTGTCGTTTAAAGCTAGAGCGGCCTTGTAAACGTCGAGTTTCACTACTGGACCCATCGGCAGTGGCTACACAGGTAGATGCGATGCCGCCAGGATAGAGATAGGTGCCACCTATCTCGAGTCCCCCCATGCCCGGTGTGCTGGGACCAGTCCAGCAAAGGATGGAAGGATGGCTGCACGGGATGTCCGGGAATACAGGCAGAGCAGCGGTGGCAGAGGGCTGGCTGGGTTTTCTTTCATTTTTTTGGGTCTCTTCCCTTGCCATTGTAGACAGTTTCGTCTCTCACCTCGGCGGCTGGCAGGCTGTACGCACGGATGCGCTTCATTAAGGGCTTGGTGGTGAAGGTTGGTGGGTGTTTGGGGTGGGTTGGGGGTCTTGTGTGTGTTTAGGTTTTTTTTTTTCCAATTTTTTTAGTTCTCCACTTGAACACCCTTCAGCGGAGAAACTGGAAAAGCTGCCTGAAAGTAGGCCATAGCAGTGCCGTTTCCATAGAAACCAGTTCACAGCGTGCCGTGAGATTCACAAGCACTTGCAGGTGCTTTCGCCCGCCGAGATGGGCTACAGCCGGTTGTCCCCGTTGATCCGGGTCCTCCGCAGTACCCTGGGCACAGAGAGAGGGGACACGGCTCAGGCTGACCAAGGGCAATGCTCCAGTGCCAAAAGCCACCCCACGGGAGGAAAGCGAGGACTCAGCGCATCCCCCACGCTGGGGGAAGGTGCCACCAGCTGCAGGGTGGCACTTTCTTGTCCCACCCTGTCCCCATGGACCCCAAAGCAGTGACTCCCCCAAAGCTTAGCACAACTTTTGTGCTGAAATTGAGTTTTTCAGGCAGCAAACAAGGCTGCAGCTCCACACTGGGATACGGGGAGGCTGCATTTATCAGCCTGCCAAAAGGAGGCTGAAATGCTGGGGGTCTCACGCTGGGAAGACCTCAATGAGCACTGGCATTACCTTCGCTCCCGGCTCTCGAAGTGGTCAGCAAGCTGCTCCTGTGACACACGGAACTCCTCAAAGGGCTGCTGGTACCGCAACTCGAAGGAGCCCTCTCTGCCTCTGCTCGCCAGCAGCTGACTGGAAGCATCCCCTGCTCGCTCCCGCAGGGCTGAAGCACTGAAGAGGTTTATTTCACCATTCTCCTGCTTAGATTAAAAAAAAAAACTAGAAAGGGCTTGGGATTTTGAATTGTATGTCTCGTAACAAAGGCAGTCCCAGTGCAGGGCCTCGGCTGTCCTGCGAGCTGCAATGCAGGGCGTGCAGGGCTCACAGGATCGCAGGGTTTGCAAGGTGCAGCTGCTCTGTCTTTAGCAACCATCGCTGTCTCCCTCCAATGTCATTTTAAATTAAGAAAGAGAAGAAACCTCTGTCTCTGACAGAGCTCTACCCTCAACTTGTAGCAATCCGGATGGTGCTGGGCCAGCTAGGCTCTGTGATACCAAGCTGTAACTTCCCCTGAGCGCAGATAGGGACTGGGATGGAGCAAATCTGCCTCCTTCAGCTTTTACTGAAGGCATCACCAGGCAAGTCAAATGCAGCCCAAGCAGGACACTGCCTGAAATGCCTCAGCTTGCTGCAGGAGGGGAGCCCAGAGCTTCCCATCCCACCAGCCCTCAATGCATCCCCACAGCCCAGCAAAGCTGAGCTTTGCTACACTGACCTGCCAGCGGTGCAGAGCCCTTACCTTGCAAGGGAAAATGTCTATCTTGACGAGCAGGGAAGCCAGCTCCAGGTTCTCACTGTAGTTGTTTTTCAGGGGTACAGATCGGAAACCTACAGAGACAGTTCTGGTGTCACCCGACGTGTCAGTCCCCTAGCACCCTCCTGTGGCTGTCAGCCCCACGGGATGGCAGCAAATGGATGTGACCTGGCACAGGATGGACTGAGCCAGCCCGGAGCCTGACAGCATCCTCCTATGAAACTCAGCATCTCCCCAGCTAACAATGCAATTACCAAAGCGGTGAGGACCACCCAGACACCCCTCGTTTCCCAGAGCGCTTTACCTGTCTTCAAGCCTTTCACCAGGAAGGTGGCCTGAGCCAAGAAGTTCTCGTCACTGAACATGTCCTCCTCATACACCACGAAGCGGAGGAAGGCAAAGTCAGGGTTGCTGACCTGAAAGTGGAACTGCTTCGGGGTCCAGAGAGGATTCAGGCCATTATCCGCTGGTCAGAAAACACCCTTGTCACTGGGCAGCCCCCACTGAGCCCCGTACATACCCCATGGGGCCATGTTTTGCTCATGCCACAGTCGGGGTGGTGGTGCCTCCCGCTCCCTTCCCTTCGTTAACTCACCCACAATCTCAGTTTTCTGCTTGGCGTTGTCATACTCAGCACCGGACACCTCTACCTCCACAAAAGGACAAACGATTCCCCTTCCGTTTTTGGGAAGGTGCCGAGCCCCCAGGACCTGGGCAGAGAGCAGGAGAGACTTGGTAAGAGACAGAAGCAAAGGAAAAACCCTTGTTTGCATACATGTTCTTTCCAAATAAATCACCCTGGCTCTGCTAATTGGAGAGAGAAGAGACACCAACAGCCAGCCCAGCACATCCTGCCTCTCCATGAAAAACAGCTCCCACCCCTGGAAGCTGCTATGGTGTTACCAACCACCAGTTTGACTTGTAAGCCGTAAAACAGGTTCCCGTCTGCTCCCTGCACAGCCTGGGACCACAGCATCCCTTCTACAGCCTGCCAAGCCTGGGGAGCTACGCCGAGCACCCCCTTCTTTGCCCAAACTTCTCAGCCTTCCTGCCTTGGCTTGATGATGAAAAGGAGCTGCCCTCTGCGCCTGCTCTGCCTCCAGTTCACAGCACAGCCTGTGCTCAACTCCAATGGCAACCTGCTGCCTTGCAGGAGAAAGAAATCCCGGCTCCCTCTTGCAAGTGGCCATATGTCGCTCCAGCGTGCTGTGGGCACACTGCTGTTGCAGGGGAAGGACGCGCTGCCAACACTGGATCATGTGCTTTGAGTCATGCTGGGCTCGAGATGGCTTCTCCATCCGTGAAAGCTGGCTTTGGTGGGGACATCGGGTGGTTTTGCCAGAGGACAAAAGGCTGAGCACATCTCTTAAAGGAGACAGTGAGAGGCTGCAGCACAGTGCCTCTTGATACCTGCTGGTGGCAGCTGCATCCTGAGATGCAGGAAAAGTTTGGAAAACAGACTGGGAGTTTTAGGGAGATGGTAGATACAGGGTTAATGGTGCAGATGAGACAGGATGGAGTGTCCTCTCTGAGCAAGGCTGTGCTGCTTTTCGGTGGGATCACTCTGAAACAGAGGTGGCTTCAGAGGAGCTGCAGTTTGGGCGTGTTGCCAGAAACCTGGGAGCACCTAAAGGCAGGATCTCTTCTGTCTGCTCGAGACGGAGGGACTCGCAGAGGACATTGCTGACCCACAGATGGTCAGCTCGGCTCCAAGGCCACCAGGGATGTCCAGGGGGACAGCCACTGGTCCAAACATCAGCCATCTGGTTTGCCAGAGCCATGGCCTTCCCTATCCCTCCAGGAGCTTTGTCTGGTGAGCTGTCCCATCTCCCTGCAGAGCTGCTGTCATGTGGCTCCATGAGCTGACACAGAAAGAAAAACATTCAAAGACACCCACAGACCATCCTCCGGTACCCCCCAACCAGCAGCACCCCCTCCTCTTATCATCAGCAGCAGTGCAACACAGAAATGGGCTGAGAAATCCTCTCCAAACACGAGCATCTTCCTGAGAGGGGCCATGAGCAAGGGGACATGGAAACATCAAGCCCAGAGCAACTGAGTGACAAAGAAGGGACAAGGCACAGCTCTTGTGCTTCCCCACTGGGAGCCACCCTGTGCTCTGACAGTCACAGCCGAGCTCCAGGGACAGGGATGTCACCTCTGTGGCTCGTGGATGCCACCTGCTGGCACTGGACCCCAGGCGAGAGGGGTCGTGGGGGGAGCACCCAGGGATGCTCCTGTTACTCCTCTCCAGGCACCTGGAGAGGTTGGTGACACTTCCCTCAGCAGCACCCATGGGTCTTCTCTCCAAGCCTGTGCTGTGGGACAGCTCTTAAGCAGGGGCTGAGGGGTTTGCTGAGGATCAGCAGAAAGAGGTCAGGAACCCAGAAAAATGTTACCACCCCCCTTGCCCCAAGCTCGGTATAACTGCCTGGATCCCACCCCGTTTTCCTCCCGCGCCAGGAGGAGGTACTGACCTCAATGGAGATGGAGAGCGGCTCAACTCCCCGCAGCGTGCTCTTGTCGAAGGGATCGAAGATGTCATCCCGCATGTTGGTCGGCTGCAAGACGTACCCACACTGGCCGCTGGACATGAACAAGGCCTGGTTCATCTGCATGGGCTTGTCTGGAGAGCACAGGCAGGAGATGGAGGGAGGAGGCCCCGTGTCCTTTCCACAAGCAAGATCACTGGGGTTATTGGTGCCTCACGGGAAGCGCTTTGCAAGGGAACCTGGCCTGTCCCTTGGCCATCCCTCATGTGCCATGGCCTCGCTGCAGCCTGTGCACATGCTGGGGCCATGGGGTGACTTTCTCACACCCAATCTGCCCAACTACCCTGTGCTCCACAGGTCACCCCCTTCTTTTCCTCGCCCTCCTTTCAGCTGTTCTTGTCCTGGCTCTAGCATTTGCCAAACCACCCTGTGAGATGCCTCGATTTGCAAAAGGAATGAAAAAGCCAGCAGGAAAAAGTGAGGCAGGTAGTTTTCTGGTGAGCTGGGCGGGCTCGCAGCAGGGTTTGGCCAGGGAGCGGGGAAGGCTGGAGCAGGATGGAAACAGGAGAAGGTGAGCGGAACAGTGAGCTGGGCCCAGACCCTGCAACCAGCCGGTGTCCCAGGGCTGGGGCTGCGCCGTCCCCTTTGGTACATCCCCTGCCTGTCACCAGGGACTTCGGGGGAACTCCCTTCTCTGTCTCCTTTTCAACTTGTCCTCCTGGCATCACAATCTCCTGGCTCAGCCCAGCTCCCCTCCCAGACCCCCTGTTTGCCGGGACCAGGTTAGCAGGGGTGCAGGACACCCAGGGTCCCCCAGGAACCTGCCCACCTTCCTGCTGCCCTCACCTGGGGTCTGGAAGTTGAGTGCCACCAGCTGGCTGCCGCAGATCCACATGGGCAGCGGGTCGTAGTTGGAGGAGTCGAGGCGCTGGCCCTTGGGGTAGATGCGGGAGAGCTGTAGGCGGTTGTACTGCAGGAACTTCTTGCCTTTGATCTTGTTGACATACTTTTCTGCCTTGGTCTCAGGGAAGGAGGACATATCTCGGTAACAGGCCCTCTCTGTGCCAATCTCTGGAGGAAGATAGCACAGCATAAGCCAGGAGAACATTCCCTTTCCAGACACTCCAACCACCCTGGAGCCCTTCCTAACATCGCACTCTCCTCCCCTGGCTCAGCAACCATCAGATCGTGCAGACCCTGCCCTGGCTTTGCTTTGCCAGGTGCCCAACACCAATGGTTCAAAGCATCGAAGCCACTCTCGGCGATGAGGCACAATGGTCTCCAGCCCCACTCCCTCAGCAGCTGCTCTGGATGCTGATAGATCCCAGCAACAGATGGATGGGGAAGAGAACTTCCACCCTCTGGAGAAGGAGATTTCCAGAGCTACAGTGTAACTGCTTCCAACTTGCTTTGGACAGCAGCACCTTTGGGTGCACCACGGGGCCTGTAATGCCACGGTGGCTGCCTGCAGTGGGTACCAGACCAGCAGATGCTCACTCTCTTCATCGAAGGGCACAGGTCGGCAATAGACCACCAGCTCTGAAAGTTCTAGGGCAATCTTCTTCCTCCTCTCCATCATCTTCCCTTCGGAGAGCTACCAAGAGGGAGAGAGAAAGGAGTCAGGTCCACCCAGGAGCAGTGGTGTTGGATAACACAGCTCACCAGCTGCAGTCAACAGCAGGGTGGGAACCACCAGCAGGTCTGCTGGGTCTGCATGGGGGTCACCACAGAAGCACCATGGAAAGGGCCTTTGGCAGGTCCTGCCTCCTGCTTGGAGCAGGAATGGCACTGGCACAGGGCATAGAATCATAGAATCACTTCTGTTGGAAGAGACCCTCAGGATCATCAGAGTCAAAGACGACTTTGGCTTTATAATCTCTTAACTTCTCTGCCAATCATTGCAGACTGCCATCTCACCACCCCCCCACCAGTCTCCAGCTCTCCTCAGCTCCTGGGAAATCCAGGACTTGGAGAGGAGATGTCTCTTGTGCCAAGGGCTCACCAGACTCACCCGTGCATCAGCCGTCTGGGCTGCCTCCCGGATCTTCTTCACCCAGTCCAGCAAGTCCTCGTGTGTATCGGCTGCCACATCGAGGGACAAGCGCGACACCGAGGCCATGCTAATGGAGAAGACGAAGAGGCGGTTGTTCTTTCCCTCGGGGCGGATGGCTGCGTGGGGACAAGGAGCACAGGGTAAGGTCACACCGGGATGCTGAGCCAAGCCCTTCACACCGCAAAGGGAGGAAGGGAGGGAAGAGACACTAAGGGAGCCTCATGGCTGCCCTGAGAAAAGCAGCTCCCATTTCTGGTCATTGGAGGCAACAGATGGAGCCCAGGAAGTGACAGGTGAGAACACTGAGTGTATCCTGAGGGAGCTAAGAAGACTTATGGGGCCTTTGTATGCCCTCTTCCTCCCATTCCTGCATCTTCCTCGCTGTGTACCCTGAAGTGCCCAGGTGGGAAGAGCCACCGGGAGCACAATGTCCTGTGGGGTCTGCAGAGCAGAGGGGCAGCAGAGAGCTGCAGACCAGACCCAGCTTGGCTAGTGCCCAGGAGCCCCAGAACCTGCAGCAGCCTGGAAGGGAGGCTGGACCACATGTATGCAAGGGAGGACAAATCCTTACAGAAAAGATATGCAAACATCATGCACCAGAGCTGTAACACCTCCCGCTCCTCCATCCCTCCCTGGCACTCACCAATCTGGCAGGAGGGCACATCCAGGACACCACCAAGAAGGTCTCCCAGGGGGCTGTTCTCATCCAGCTGCTGCTGGGGATGAAGCACAGGCAGGATGGCGCTGGGCGGTGAGCACGCAGGGCTGCACACACACTTTCCTCCCCACCAGCCCTCCTTGCCCTGCTCAGACACAAGCTCACCTCCTGCTCCGGCTCCAGGCTGCCGGGACTCGTAATCTCCTCTACATAGTTGGAAGGGAACCACAGCTGCTTCTTGCCACCGTAATCTCCTCTCCACCTGGAAGAGAGGGAAGGGGCAGCGTCAGCACCCACTGTGGCACCCCAGAGCATCCTGACTGGGGCCACGGGGGACAGGCAGCTCCCCCATCATCTGCTTTTAGGGTTCATGAGGCTCTGCAGCTTGTGTGCAATCTCCAAATGGACCCAAGCCTAGAGGGGACACACCACTGTATGGATGGTGACCCCAAGGTTTGACTGTGTCCCCAAAGGCAAAACGAGGTTCAGGACCAACTCACCAGCCGCCTTCCTGCTTCTCCACATTCTGGATGATGGCGTTTTTGGTGAAGGTGAGCTCGTCCTCCCGCTGTGCCTTGTAGTCAAACAAGGCTTTGACTGCGCACTGCAATGAGGAGGGGTCCCGTGAGGCTGGGCAGTGGATGGACACACAGACAACGAGCCATGGGATGAGACGTCACCTCCCGCTACACATGTGTTTGCTGGGAGCCTGGATGGCACATCACGTGCAGGCAGCATCCAACCTGCTGCCAGAGGCTGCCAGACACGAGTGACCTTTGCGGAACAAATCAAGATCCCTATTTATGCCAACCCAGAGGTCACAAGTTTGCCCCACACAGGCACTTTCCTTTGGGCCTGAGCTACTGACGGGTTTAGTTTGGAGAGTTCAGAACAACAGGCATCCCAGCCTGGGAACCTGCAGGCTCAGCCTAGAGCATGTCCCCCTTCCTGCATGGCCTAGAAATGAGTGTGGAAAATAATACAGTTCCTGGAAAATAAAGAGACACTCGCTAAACCCTCAGGCCCTGCAGGTCGTTTCATGCCAAGCAGTAAGAACGTACCTTGAAGGTAGGCATGGGGTTGGCTTCCACGTAGAACCCAGGATGACGTCCCTCGTAAAGGGCTCCGTAGTCCGGCTCCTGTGGAAGCAAAGGGCTTGAGGTGACAGCTGTGGCTCTGCAGGAGAACAGCTCCCCTGCCTTGGGGGAGGTAGGGAGAACACCCCAGGAAAAGCACAAGACCAAAGATGATGCTGCAAACAGCAAACAGATGCCCAAGCCCACGCTCCCTGCTGACCTGTGTCAGAGGGACAGCAATAAATCTCCCTCGAGCCAAAAAGTGTGTCAAACAGGACAGGAAGCCCCAAGAAATGTGGACTGTGAAGCACAGAGATGGGTCACACAACACCACTCCAAGGCACCAGCTCAAAATGGACCTGTCCATCACCCTTTGGCTTAGCTCTTCCAACAGCTGTCCACACTCACCGCTGTCCCGATCTTCTCCAGCGTCTCCTCGTTGATGGGGTACCTCAGCTTCATCTTGCGGTACAGTGGGTGCTTCTCATAGTAGCTGATCAAGTCCACCAGGCTCTCAAACTCAGAGTTGCCAAGCAGCACGGTCTGGCCCTCCTGCTGCACCCGGCAGTGTTTGATCTTCCCTTCCGCCCTGGCAGGTGGAAAGACAGAGAGAAGCCACTTGGCGCCTGGCAAGAGAAGGTCTTTGCCAAAACTAAGACACCCAAGCAAAAGGTGCCCCTGGGCTGGCTGCAGAGAACAGCCATCTCCCATCAGGAGATGTGAGATAGGATAACTTTACAAGTGTTAATTAATAATTATTATAAATTATTAAATGAGAAAATTGTTAAATTATAAAATATTAAATTTTATAAATGATTAAATCAAATCCTTAAATTATTACAAATTATTAAGATAATTTTTGAAGCAGGGTCCTACAGGCACTCAAGGGACTGTGAAGTTTATCCAGGGCCACCCAGGAGCAAGAAGAGCTCTGGGAGGGTTCACATCAAGCTCCCAGCCCCTCTCCTGAGCTCTCATGCACCACAGGATCCCATCCCATGCCATCCCATCCCATGCCATCCCATCCCATGCCATCCCATCCCCAGGAACACACCTGAAGGAGATGGCGTAGGAGCTGGGCTCGCTCCTCTTGCGCACCAGGAAGGCTCCGTCACGCGGCACCCGCATCAGCATGTGCTCGGCTTGGGCCCGGGTGAGGTTGGCGTGGTACCACCTTTCAGGAAAAACACGTCACTGTGCACAGGTCTCTGCACATCCAGCTCATCCCACATCTCTGCCGTGCCACACGGTTTCCCCTCGAGCCCACAAAAGGAGGGCAGGGAGCAGACAACATCACATATGTAATGCTACAACAGGGCTGTCTTCTCCTTTCTGCGTGACAGGCAAGAACAGAGCTGTTTGCTGATGTGCGGCATGGGCGAGGGCATCCCAACCAAAGCTCCTTGCTTTGCACTGAGCTTCCAACCAAACCTCTTTCCTTTGCACTGAGCTTCCAAGACAATCGGCTCCATCAACAACAACACTGAGTCCCACAGGGAGCAAGGGGGGACCAGAGAGGAGAAGCAAAGATTGTGGAGAGACCTGGGAGGGGTTCCCATGGGGTCCCAGCTGCCCAGCGGACATGACCCACCCTCCCCAAACATGCACTTACTCTTTGCTCTCATGGGCATTGGTTTGCGGCACCGGCTCTGTCAGCCTCATCTCAAACTCATTGCACCTCAGCGGTACCTCCTGGTAGTGGGTGATGAGGTCGTAGAGGCTGTCGAACACCAGGTTGTCCGTCAGGAAGAACTTGGGGCTGCCGGCATCCTGCCGCGAGTGGATCCGGCAGTGCTGCACCTTCCCGTTGCGCCTGCGGAAGAGGAACGAGGTAAAGCAAGGTCAGCCGCGGAGATCAGCAGTGTTAGGTTAACAGTTGGACTCAACAATCTTAAAGGTCTTTCCCAACCAAAATGATTCTATTCTGTGATTTTGCATCTGCCTCAGGCACAGCTCCAGCCTGGGCATGGTATTCCTGCCCCACAGGACACCCATCACACATGGGTCCCAAGGGACTTGACCCTTCTGCATCATGATAGTAAGTTGACAAGATGTTGGGGCATAGAAATGGGGAGAAACCTGCCCGCGGATCACCAGGTAATGGGACCCCACCACTGAAAATGGTGTCAAGATGAAGGCTACCCCAGGAGCACCAGCGAGCTGGTGCGTGTGGCCCTCACCAGAAGGAGAGGGTGTAGTCCCCAACAAAGGTCTCGCTCTCCCTGACGAGGAAGGAGCCGTCGGGGGCCCCCGTCTCGATGCAGTACTCTGTCAGCAGCCGCTCTGCAATGTGCCGCCCATCGCGTCCTGCTCCCAGCTTCCCGTGGAACCACTTCTCCGTGGAGTGAAGCTCCGTGCTGTTGCTCACCTGGCAGGGGGAAAACCCAACACCCTTGGGTTACTGAGAGCAGGCTCGTGGTGCTGGAGTCTGTTCTGCTCAGGGGTCTTCCAACCAGGACTAAAGAGTTTGTGAAGCAGCTCCCACCCTTCCCACCACAGGATCTTGCCCTGAAGGCAGCTGGCAGTGAAGATGCTCAGCCCCTTGGGCAGTCAAGGCTCCTCTCTAGGGGAACGACTCACACAAGGAAGCCCTCACCTCCTTTTGCTCTTCTTCATCCTCATTTCCTTGGTCACTGGTTGTCTCCCCAGAGTAATAGATCTTGCTGCTTGTCAGGACAAAGTAATGCGGGTTCCACTCCTGCAAGGAAACAAATTCTGGGCAAAGAGACCCCCTGGGGAAGAACCACACTCCCCACCACTCATCCATGGGTTCATCCCTTCCTGATCAGCACGAGCAGGGAGGGGTGATCAGGTTTGCAAAGGACAGTCACCGACAACACTGATTTCAGTGGAGTCAACGGAGCTTCCAAGACATCCTTCAGATCCGAAGTGTGGACTTATCAGTAGCAAAAAAACAGCATGTGGTAGGTCATACATACACAGTGACTGCAGATCACACTGCAAACAGCCCGGCACGTATTAAACAGAGACGACCACACGAAGAGCAAATCAATGCTTAAAGAAAACACTCTGCATGGATTCAACATGCCGGCTATCAGAGATGAGGATATCAGAGATGGTTATGCAGCTTTACCATTGCACTTCCTTATTTTCCAAAAACCTATTTCATTTGCATGTGACTTTGCCTGACAAACCCTTAGCGAAGCAAATCAGCTGAAGAAGTGGACTGTGTATATATAAACGCACACACTAGAATGAAAGCTTGGTGCTTTAAAAAGCAGAATGCTCATTTAGGTGTGTGAAGTGTGTAGGCACTTAGTAGGAGGCAGGCAGGTCTAGAAATGCAGGTCATCCCTGGAACTTACTGCAGCAACGGATAACAGGCTCTACGGATTACACAAGAGCTGCAGTGCCTCAGCCCAGAGCTCCCTCTCACTCAGCCTTTGCCTCTAGCAAGGGCCAAGAGGAGATGCCTAGGGAAAAGCACTGGAGAGAGCCAGCATAAAAACTCGCCCAGCCTTCAAAGACTCCTGAGAAACTGGATAGACCAACAGCCCCTTGGATCATTTGCACCACAGCCCTTCCTTCCTTCACCACCACACAGCGCCTTACGGAGTTACCACATCATTTATGGAGCCCACAGAGTGGGGACAGGGTGACAGCAGCAGAGAGAGACGTACGTGATTGATGGGGTCTTCCAGGTAGAGGATCCCGTTCTTGATGGAGTTGCTGATGTCATTCTCTGAATACATCACGGAGGTGGGTAACTCCTCATAAGCGCTGCCCTCGGCCAGCTTCTTGTGCTGTGGGATGAGAGAGCGGGTCAGGCACCTTGAGGGGAGCAGGCACCCAAAAAGCAGCATGGATTCCTTGGCAAACAACCCTCAAACTTCAGGTCTGCTGCAGTGGGTTCCTCCAGACTAAAAGAAGCAAGGTAAAAACCATGCCACAGAGGTCATCAAATGGCACTGAAGTTCCACCCTTTCTTCCTAGAGGTGATTCCTGCTGCAGAAATACCAGCATCCCCTAAGCTCTCAAGACAGGCAGCACTCAGCTGCTGAGCTTGTTTCCCAGCAGCTCCTTTGAAGCAAGAGAGTTCTTTGTCTCCAATTGATTTTAGCATCAAGTCTCCACTTCCAACCGTGCTCTGCCAACCATCCCCTTCCGGAAGTGAGCAGCTGCCCTTGGTCCCACACCCTCATCCCATCTGTCCCCATTCTCCCCAGTTAGGAGTCTTGCTGGGGAAGCAAGTTCACCTTGATGAGAATCTTCCTCCTGAGCTGGTTTGGAGAGGGAAGGCCATCAGCAGAAATATCTACTGGTTTGGTCAAGAGCATGTCCCCAAAGACCTTCTTGAAATTCTGCGCCATGTTCCTCTGCTGAGCAATGCTGCAGTGGTCCTCAATGGAGAGAATGACGGGGAAACTGGGAGGAGGAAAAGAGCCGTCAGAACCAGCAACTTGTCTGGATGGAACCAACGCCTTCTGAGCTCTGTTTCAAAACCTGCACCCTCAAAGAGCAGTTTGCATCAACAACATCTATGCTGTCTTGAGTATTCAGTGTGACCACCCTAGAACGAGGTGTCCTCATGGCTGCTGGCAGTGCACAGCGTGAAGGAGGACTGGCAAACTCCTGGGGTTTACTCAAAACCCTCCCTGCCACAACATTTTCTGGGAGAAACCCCTCTTTGGCTGAGAGACACAAGGACACGCTTTTTTCCCACCAAATCCCATGTGTGTGGTCTTGTGCTGGAGCTCTGGATAAAGGTGGGATTCACTTTGCTACAGCCTTGGCTCTACCCTCTCTTTGCCTTCCTGGCAGCTCTGCCAGCTGAGGTCCAGGTCCCCGCTGTACTCACTCGGAGGTGACAAAGGCATGCTCCTTGATGGTGACCAAGACATCAGAGAACTTGATCTTGGTGGTTAAGGTGTGCCCATGGTAGATGACCGGCATGCCATCGGGACCGTCCCAGCAATCCACTGAAAGAAACCCATGGGGGAAACTGAGCCCAAAGGCTGGAATATAGACAGGATGCGGCCATGAGATGGACAGAACTAAGTGCTGCTGGGAACTGTGTTGGATGGTAATAAAGGAGCGAGGTGGTAGTCCAGATCTCTCTGGGGGACCAAAAGCTCAGGCACGTACCACCCAGTCCCACAAAGCAAACAACCTCAGCCCTTTCAGCACATCACAGTGACGACGCTGCCACTGGCACGCTGACCTCCAGCCCTGCCTTCCATGCCAACCCTTCCCTCACCACCGCAAGCTACCACAACAGACACAGAAGCGCTGGCTCCGGGTACTCACGTTCGATGCAGCGGCATCCCATGCGCAAGCAGCGGGCGTACGCCTCCAGCGAGGACTCGCTTGAGAACTGATCCCCCGTCAGGTATCTGGCACAGGAGAGAAGACATCAGCAAAGCAACATGCTCATTGCAGGCAGGGACGTCTGCTGGGGCATCGCGGATCTGCCTCTGCGATGTAAGGAACAATGAGAATGACTTTCCTCCAGATGTGCCACCTCTCCCAGGGCAGGGGTTCCGCTCTGCCCCTGCTGCAAGGGGCTGCAAGCACCACTCTGAGGTCCAGCCGTGCTGGTGGCTCTTGAGATAAGCCTCAAAGAGCCATTTCGGAGTTGGTGTCCCCCCTGCACCCACCAGAAGTAGACCAAGAGCATGGGCAGACCAGCGCTCACAGGTAGACAAGAGCTCGCTGTCACCCTCCAGGCTCTAGGTCTTTTAAATTTGAGCTAATGTGATGCTACTGCCTCCCATGAACAGGGAGCACAGGGCCTGTCTGCAAAGAATGCAGGTCCTGCAATATTCTTCTAGCAGCAGAGAAGGCAAGCGGACAGTTTCAGCCTGCCAGGTTTTTATCACATCTGCCCTGCATGGAAGATGAGGTTACTAATGGTAAGAAATGGCAAGAGTGACAGTGCGAGACTCGAAAACAGTCTGTGCAGATCTGTCTGCTGGCAATGCCTGAGCAAAACCCCAATGGTTAAATGATGGAAGGAGGACTGGGGCATCAAGGAAATGGTCTCTGATGTGCTGACTTCATCACTGGGATCAGGCAAAATCAGGAGAGTCCCACCCTGGCACAGGGAAACAGGTCACTGGGCTGGGTGGAGAGAGGAGCCGCTCCCTCGCCCTTACGTGTTGTGTGAGGAGGAGATCCAGTAATGGGAGAGGGGGTTGTTCATGTTCTCCAGACACACTGTGTCCAGCTGCGAGTTCCAGATACTGTTCTCTTTGGAAAACAGGAAGGTGAGAAACTGTTCAGGAAGAAACAGAAGTGTGTTAATGTTGTGGAGGAGTCAGTTTAGCTTCATACACATCTCACCCTTCGTGCCAACAGCTACCAAGCAGGTTGTGATTTTCTAAGCTCAGCACAGGCTGACTGGAGACAATCAAGACAGCACACATGCTGCTGACCCAGAGTGCTCAAGTAACCATAGAATCAGTAAAGGGTGAGTGTCACAAGGATGGGGCAGGGCTCTTCTCAGTGACAACCAATGATAGGACAAGGGGCAATGGGTACAAACTGGAACACAGGAGGTGCCACTTAAATTGGAGATGAAATTTCTTCACGGTGAGCGTGGCAGAGCCTGGCCCAGGCTGCCCAGGGAGGTTGTGGAGTCTCCTTCTCTGCAGACATTCAAACCCGCCTGGACACCTTCCTGTGGAACCTCAGCTGGGTGTTCCTGCTCCATGGGGGGATTGCACTGGATGAGCTTTCCAGGTCCCTTCCAGTCCCTGACATTCTGTGATTCTGTGATCAGACATTGCCACCTATCCCCTGAGCTGTGCGAAATGTCTGTGTACAAACCTTTTGGCCCAGCTGGAGACAAATTAATTGCTCTGCATTTTATTTTGCAGTACACGCGGCCAGCAACAGCTCACTTAAGGCCATGTGGGTCAAGGGACCTTTGTGTTGGTCCAGAGTGCCAGTGACAGGGTCATCTCCAGCTGGTTTTATTCTTATGTTTTCAGCTCTTCTTGCTTTTCAAAGATCCCTACATGCCCCAAACGCAGCCCCTTTCCTCCTCCAATGACCTGCCTGATGAGCACTCCCAGCTGCACACATTGAGAGCAAGAAGAGGGCCCAGAAGTCACTCCCTTCGCCAACCAGCTCTTGTGCAACACAGTGACCCACCATGTCCATCTCACACAGCAATGCAGCTCACGGGATCTGTGATCCTTCAAAACCACCACCCCGCAGCGCAGACAGGGACAGCAGAGCTGCCACACACAGCACGTGTGACACCCCACTCCATACACTCCCTATATTCTAGCGTTCAAGGTGTCTTACTTCGTCCAAGGAGAAATAAGGCTCATCAATCTCCCTCAAAGGGTCCCTCAGAAAGTTGAACATGAATTCCTGGACCTGAAGGGTATCTGCAGCCCAGAGCTCCTGCAAACCACAAGAGAGACATAAAAAAGAAAGCATCTCAGAAAGCGTTATTCAAAACCACGTGCAGCTCATCCAAGCAGAAGCTTTAACTATTAAAGAGGCAGTTTTTAAATGCAAGACCATCTCTGCCAGGAATTCAGCTGTCAGCACAAATGCCGGATAGGATGCAACAGCAGAAATCTGCCCTGTTTCTAAGTGGTCTTCATTTTCTCAGTGCCTCGCATTTTTCTCTCCAATAGCTCCTTCGCACACATCTGCCATCCCTCCTCCTTTGGCACCAGAAGCCAACTCGGTTTCCTTTTGCTTCTGCTCTCCCTGGGTGTCTCACATTAGGCCATCAAACGGCTCCTCCATCTCTCCACTGGTTAACCCTCTGCTTGCTGCAGACCACGGGCAGGGAGGCAGCAGTGGGAGATGGAGGGACGGTGCAAAGCCAGAGGCCCCACGCTCTCATGGCCGTGTTTTCACCAGCCACCCCTGTCCTCCTGGAGAAGACCAGTACTGAGACAGGAGCCCAGCAGGAGTCAAAATAAAGGGTCTGTTCAGCCTGCAAATGCGCTGCTTGCGTCTGCGTGTGTGTCTGAGCATGCATGCTGTGCTTGTTGAACGACCTAAGATCACTTTTAAATGGAAAGGTCAGCAGTCGAATCAATCAGCTGCTCCTCAGGAGCTGAGACCTCCCAAGCAGATGGGATGGACCACGACTACCCAAAAGGAGGGTGTAGCGAGGGGCGATCAGTCTCTTCTCCCACATAACAAGTGATAGGACAAGAGGAAACAGCCTCAAGTTGCTCCAGGGGAGGTTTAGATTGGATATTAGGAAAAACTTCTCCCCAGAAAGGGTTGTCAGGCATTGGAACAGGCTGCCCAGGGAAGTTGTGGAGTCACCATCTCTGGAGGGGTTTAAAAGACAGGTAGATGAGGTTCTTAGGGACATGGTTTAGTAGTAGTGTTGGGTTAACAGTTGGAATCCATGATTTTAAAGGTCTTTTCCAACCAAAATAATGCTATGACTCTATGACACTTGGGCTGCTGCAAACGTCCAGAACCAGCCAAGGTCACAGGGAACTGAGCAGTTCCTGCCCCCTGGCACCTCCACTCCTCTCAGATCTTCTGCTCCTGGTCCCTTTTCTGACCAGGGTGGCCGGCCAAGGCCAGGTTAACCCTCACCAGCACTGCATCACCTCCTGCTCCAGGAAGAGGGAGCTCAGGCTGTGGCCATGCCAGGCAGAACACCACACCACCAAATCACCCCAGCTCCACGGCAAGGAGACACCTTGGAATACCAGATCCGTACCAATACCGCTGCCTACCCCTGGGCCAGTGTCGAGCTTACCCTCTGGTACTCCAGCAAGAACTTCTGCAACTCCAGCAGCGACACTCTGAAGTGCTCAGACCTTTCTCCACACCTGGAAAGCGAAGGGAGAGAGAGAAGCTTTGGTCACTCACGCAGCACATCATGACCAACTGTTACCGGCATCATGTGAGATGCCATCCGCAAGCACCACAGCACATGCAAGTGAGATGTACCCCGTGCAAGCAGAGAGAGCTGGGGAGAGCAGAACAGCAAACAGCAGCTGAGATTATACGTCCACATCTGAGAGCCAGGGGCTGCTCCAGGAGCAGTCCAGGATTCTCACATGGACACGACAATGTGAAACTCTGGTGAAGGGCAGCAAAAATCATCAGAGGGACTGATTCGTACAAAAAAATAAAATAAGAGAGGCTGGCTTGTACAAAAGTGAAAGGAGCTAAATAGGTACAGGGCAGTCAAGGGGTGACTGTAGACAGACAGAGCTACAGGTATCCAGAGGACATGGATTCCGGGAGGCAGGGCAGGGAATAAAGGAGGGATCCATTTGTAGCCTATTAACAGAAAAGACTTGTCCATGGATGCAACGGAGAACCAAGGGCTATGCTGGGGACTAACATTAACAAAAAAAAGGACTGGGTAGTGCTGGCTGCCCTGGGCTGAGGGATGAACCAGATGGTCAGCTGAGGTCCCTGCCAACACTCTTTTCTCCTGTCTGGGAGGACGAGAGCCCTTACTGACCCGAGCTGGAGTGTCTACAGCAGAGATGCTTATTTAGGGTGCAAAAATGCAAGCAGCGCAGTGGCAAGAGGTGCACAGCGTTCCTCCTCCCCAGCATACTGCTGCAGGCGCCAAAGCATGCTACAGAGCAAAAGAAAACAGCCCTTTCCCCAGAAAATACAGAGAATCATCCACCTTTCTAGGAACGGGACATCCATCTGCAAAAGAAGCACAAGCATTAGGTTTGCACTCAATCTCAACAATGAATGTGAAAGCACAAATTGATCGAGAATGTAACGGGGATGGCAAACCAGCGCCGTGCAGCTCGGCTTTCCTTACAGCCACGACTCACCCCCGCCTCCCCCATCCCCAGTAGCAGTAACTTCTTTACTCTCTGCCTTCCTTGGCCCCGAGGAAGGAGACAAGAGCTATTAGCTGAGGACAGCAGGGTTAAAAAGGCAATTAAGAGGGAATGCCCAGTAATAAATACAGTCTCTCCCCCTGCTTCCCGGCCCTGGAGAATTCAGCTCTTACCATTTTCTGGGCACTGAACATCAGGCTGCGGTAGAGCTGTGCAAACTGCCCGTACGTGATATCCCCATTCCTCTGCTCCACATCCTGTGACAAAAAAAAAACCCAGAGGTTTTATAGGGGCCACAGGGAACTCTGCATGGCCTGAGAAGTATCTGCTCCCACCAGGATTCCCAGGGGAAAAGGAGGAAGAGGCCAAAGCCTGGCCAGGCTTTGCCTCTCACCTCTGCACATCTGTGCTGGGACCAGCGGGACCCTGTGCTACCCAGGACACCAGCACATCCTAAACCGAGTTACACGATTCTCCAAGCTCACCTGCATAAAGGCATCACGTCACCTACTTGAATAGTTACAAAAGGATCATTTTAGTTTTTCATTTGCACAGAGTATATATCTGAAGTGTCTGGAAACTGCAAGACCCGAAGCCTGTGTTCTCCTTTGGATATGCCACTCTTTGGCCTCGGAGCTCAGTGCTGGTGGAAATGGCTGGTCATCACAAGATGACCCTCCTGACCAAGGCCACAATCACTGATTTTGCAGATCTGTATTCTCTGCTTGTCAGACATGCACAAAACTACTCATCTGCAAGTGGAGCATGAGCTGGATCCTTCAGAAGGCTGGTGGGACCAGCAGGACCTTTCTTAGGAAAAACTGAAGCTTTTGCGAAGCTTTAACAACCACACCAGCCAAACACTAAGATCCTTCAAAGCTGTAACCTTGCCATGCAACTCAGAGACCAGGTGGCCACAGAAGAGCTGTGGGTGACGCCTCAACCCCTTTGTTCCTGAGTCTGCAGGGATGCTGGCAGTGAGATGCAGGACCCAGGATGCAGAACTTGGGATGCAGGACCTGGCATGTGGCCTTGCTCCCTGTCCTCCTGCACTCTACCCCACCAGGGCAAAGCTCTCAATCAAAGCCAGGAGCCATGTGGGGAGCGGGGGAGGCAAGGTGGGGCGAAGAGAGGGCGCTGGCCACAAACGGGCCAGGGTGCGGCAGCCAGTGGGAGCTGGCAGCTCTTCAGTCGCCACCGTGGGTGGGGGCCCTCCCAGGAAAGGCTGGGAGCCTCTGCAATATGCAAACGCACCGTGGGAGTTCAACAGCACCATGTTTTGCTCAAAGACAGGTAACAGGGTCCCCAGCGCTAAAGAGGAAAGTGGACGGGTCACACACTCACCGTGAGTCTCTCCCGCAGGAACCTCATGTTGGGGACCCGGTAGTTGACCTGAGACAGCATGTTCTTCAGATCCTTGGTGGAGATCCTGGCTCAGAAAGAGAAGAAATATGTTCAGGAGCTCTGGGATGGAAGGGCATCCCCCTAGGACCAGGATGCCACATGCACTGAGTGGCCATGCCCAAAGGGACATCAGCTGTGACACACGAGGACAGATGCTCATCCCTGGAGGAACAACGGAGTTGGGACCAAAGGTGCAAGAGAAGAACGTTTTTTCCGCTCTGATGAACACTGTATATGCTGCACATGGGGAACAGAGAGAGGCACTTGCATCCCAGTGGGACCTGCACACACCATTCCTGCGAGCTCCAAATGCTGCAGGGCCAGTCCAGCACCCTCAGCCCACCTGAGCCGATGCTGCAACAGCCATACGCTGCTCCTGCTTTGTGGGAATGGTCAAAGAGAAGCATTTTGCAAGTATCTGTGCCCCAACATGGATGCTGGTTGACCAAAACCCTCCAAAGCCCACTCCCTGGCCTGCTGAGGGAGCTGCAGGATGGCAAGCTTTGCGAGTGGTTTGGACCCAGTTAATTTTATCCTAAAGAGAGGAAAAAAGCCATTTCCAGTGTCTAGCCACAGGCACAGCGCCGCCACGCCGAGCCCAGCTGTGCTCCCCAGCCATAGCCACACAAACCGCTGGCAATGGACAGCCAGCATGGCTGCCCCCCCAAGGCCCTTTGCACCAAACATGCTGGTTCTCAGACTGGGGAGGGCTCCAGTGCCCACCCCAAGTGGGATCCCGCACCTGGGCAGGCAGGGACAGGCAGTACAGAGTCCTGAGCCACCCGTGTCTGCTCCGGCACTGCTCCCCGTGGAGCAACAGCCCCGCAGCGAGGAAAAACGTGGATGTCCCCCATCTGCAGGATTTAAGAAGCCAGAGGTCTGCATGCAATCATTTTCTGGCAGCTCCTGCCTTAAAAGCAAGTCCTCTGAGCCCGCCTCAGCAATCACATGCTGCTTTTGCCCCCTGCCGAGCAAGTGGGAGCCCAGGACCCTCCAGAATGCTCCCCCATCCTGCAAAGCGTAGGATAGGTCTGACCCTGGGGATGCTCACAGCTTTGGGGTGCAGATATAAACATGCCGGGGAAGATGGTCTGTGCAGAGGTCACGCTGGCATCTGCAGCAACGTGTGATGAGTGAACCATGTCTCTTTTATGCTTTCCCCTGGAAACAGGGGGATCTCAAATGACACGGAAAGGAGGAGGGATGGAGGGAGTCCCAAGGAGAGAGAGAAAGAGGCTGGTGTCAGGCGCTGCGAGACAGGGGCTGCTGCGGCCGGCAGGACACAGAGAGCCCTTGTTTCTGGGCTCAGAGCCGCCGAGGGCCGGGATGCACCCACGGAAAGAGCAGGACCTGGCCTGGCTCCCGCTCCGTGCCCACGGACCATGCAGGCAGCGTCCAGCCTCTTGCTGGCAGGAAAAAATAGGAAAAAAAAAAGCTGGCAAATGACACCAGCCTCGCCTTCCGTCCCGGCATGAGCCACAGAGCCAGCAACCCACTCTCAGCATGAGCAGCAGCTCTGGGGGCTCCCCCCTGCACCTCCACCTCCCCCAGCAGAACTTACCCCTAGGGCTCAGGGTGAGTGTTTTGGGGAAGGGAACCTGCCCTTCCCCTCCTCAAACACAAACAGCACCCAGGGCAGGGGGGTCCCAGCTACAGAGTCGTGGGTGACAGAGAAACAGGGTGATGTGGTGGGGAACGAGCCAGAAACACAACAGTGGCTCACAAGAGTTGCTCTCATGTGTCGAGGACCACAGCATGCAGCAGCTCTTGTGGTACCCCCGATGGGATGCCCAGAGCCCCCAGGGCCACCCAGCAGCCATTCCCCCCTTGCCATGAGGCTGTGACCATGGGGGACCTCCCAGAGGAAGGGCTGGAGGGGCTGAGCAGCAGGACCAGGGATCGGGATGGGGCTGGGGCATCTGGTGATGCTGGGCTGGTCCACAGGGATGCGCTGGACCGTGGCACAGCTCGGCAATGTGACAGCACCAGGGGAGGCAAGAGCAAATGCTGTAAAAGCTGTGACCAACGTTTCCCTCTCTGCTTCTAGAGCAGGAATGGTTATGGAAGGATTTTATTTACTGTGTGTTATTAGTAACGTTAGAGTGTTGGAGACCTTGGATAAACAGCTTGGTACTTTTTGGAGACCAGAAAGTAAAACAAAAAACAAATAAACTAATTTCTTCTACGGAAGTTCTTTAAAGTCTTATGACAAACAGGCCAAAGGACAGATCCAGCCCTCTCCAACGGAATGAAAACATTTCCCCCCCCCCGGCCTCCAGTGCTGTAACTCTGCTCCCAGCCACAGGCAGCTCTCCCAGCCAGAGGTGAAACAGTCTCCTCCGCAGCAGTTAGGAAGAAAAAAACCCAAAAACACAGCATCCTGTTATCCTCCTCTTCCCACCTAACCTCCCTTGGAAAAACAAATACCCAAAGGCCCAGCAGCCAGTGAAAACAGCCCAACATCTGCCGGCATGCTGGACGCTTTGCACAGGCACCCAGGAGCAGGCAGAGAGGAAAGGGCTCCAGTGCAGGGGGCTGGGCTATGGGGCGATCACGGGGTACACGAATACCAGGATTGATTTCTTCACTTGCCAAAAAACTGCCCGTTCTGGAAAGGACCAAGGACGGTTTGCAAAAGAAGTGTGTTTTTAAAAAAAAAAACACGCAACTCCTTGTTCCCTTTTCAAACCCATTTCCAGGCTTGGAAGCAAAAGCAATGAGCCCAGCGACACCAAATTTAATGCTGAAACACCTCGTAAGGGCAAAGACTTAATCCAAGAGATGTACGTGTCTCATAACAGCTACCTCTACTCTGCAGAAAACACACAGATGCTTGTAAAATGGGGAGACCTAAAAATCTTTCTGCATTCGCTCTCCATTGGTGTTTTGCTCCTTTTGCTGCCCAGGCTGGAGCAGCAGCAGTTCCAACTAAGCTGTTTGCATTGAACTCGCTTCCCTTGACCGACAGGTAAGGAATTGACTGTATTTTGCTGGCTTAATTCTAAACTCCAACAGAAAGATGATATTAAGAAAAGCAACAGGAGAGATGTAAAAGGTTGGCTTTCAGCTCTGCTGAGCATGCCTCGGCCAGACGGATCTATATATTCAATCTCTTTTGTCTTGTCTGGATGCCATTTCATCAGTTTTACTGTATAATCAGATGAGAAAAAAGACCATTTTTTTCCATTTCCCCTGCATTCATGCTCCAAAACCCCCATGCAGCCACCCCCAGCACCTGCCTCAGTGCTCTCCACTGCTGAATTAGGAAATATTAAGCCTGGTCACCACTGAAAACCAGTACACCGTGTAGAAAACCCAAGCCTGGATTTGAAAGGTGTGTGGCAGACGCAGAGCAGCTGCAACAGATTAAAGCCGCCTCTCATTCCCTGCCTCTGTAAGGACTTATCCGTCCTCCGCAAAATCCCCATACACCCAATGGCGCTCTCGCCATGCCACTATATAAATCACTGCAAACGCAAAAATGTCCAACACGGCAGGATTTCCCCAAAGCAACACACTCCCGCACCGCTCCAAGATGCCGATAGGTTGAATTTAACGCCCGGCTGCCCAACAACAGGGCCGTCCGTCTGTCCTGGCTGTCACAGTGAAGGACACAGCAGCGGGGAGCGAAGTGGGATGAGAGGAGCTGCTCGCTTCTCCTGATGAGTACAGAACCGTGATTCCCACCTGCCAGTCCCCAGGACCAACCTGTTTGCCCATGGTCACCCAGCCGGGTTCGTGGGGCAAGATTGTTGGCAGGACGCTGCTCCAAAGGTGAGAAGGACCCCAGGGCTCAGCGTGAAATGTGGAAATCAGTAGCAGTGTGAGATCAATGGCATCAGCAAGGACCAAGCGGTGGATACTCTGGAGCCCAGAGATCTGCACAGTGCTCTATGGGCTCTCCAGGCGTTACTGGGTTTAAATAGCTGGGAAATAGCTCAGGGAAACAAGATAATTTTCTAATGCTTTTTTAATTCAGTGAAAATCAGCCAGGGCAGTATTGGGAGGTGAATTCAGGTTTCTTGGAAATGAAAATAAAAAACTTAAAGAACCCAACAAAAAAAGAAAAAAAAAAAAAGCAAGCTAGGGTTTCAAGTCAAAAGTAAATCTTCCCAGCTCAAACCCTTCTATGAATGTGCACCACTGTGCAAGTGAGGGTCTTCTCTCTTACCTGTCCTCCCGGTTGCGATCCAGCGAGTAGAACTGTTTCCGGAGCCACCTGCACGAAAAGGCAGAAACACGCACACGCTGAGCCCCAGCTCCTCGACAACAAGCCTGTCTGGTGTGCTCCCGTCTCTGGAAGATGCTCACTAACATACCATCCACTCCCACAGCCCTCCTTCCCCTGGCTCTGCTCCCCTTCCCGAGGCAGCCTGCCCTAGGCTCATGCAGGCAACTTACCCCCCTTTAAAACTCTCTCGGCCTGAAAATGAGCCCATAGATTAGACAAAACCCAAAACTATACTCTTTTACGTGCCTCTACACCAAACTGTTGCAGATGGGAGTTGGACTAGATGATTTTTAAGGCCCCTGCCAACCCAAACCATTCTATGATTCTATAACACAGGCTGCGCCCACATAAAAACATCTGTTTCATGGTAAAGCTCCTCTTCCCTGCACATGTGTGAGAGCAGACTCTGGCCATAGACGATGCAGTGCAGAGGGGTAACGGGATGGAACCTATTGAGTGCAGAGAAAGGAGCACCAGGTCAGAGCAGCTCAGAGGGAATGAGAGATGTTGGCACTGTGGTCACCTTTTTCTGTCAAAAAAGGACAGAAAAGGGGAAAAAAAAACAAAAAAGAAAACAAGAGCAGAACAAGGAGTAGTTCCTCACCTTTCAATCTGCAGGGGGGTGGCAGCCCTTAGAGTGTCTGCCACCAGCCAGTTCAGCCCCTTAATCCACATGTTGACCTCGTCCTCGGACGTGGCTGTGGAGAGTGCACAGGAGAAATGGGAGGAAGGGACACAGAAGATGGTCACCAACCCAAACCTCTCGAGGCTGCCCCCAGCATCTTAAATCTCCATTCCTTCCTTCATCTCTCTTCTGGTCTCCTGTCCCTGCTCACTCCCTCAGGATGTACATGGCTGGCTGGTCCCCTTGTCTCTGCCTGTCAATGCATGGGTGATATCATCCATCAGCTGAACCGCAGCAGGTGATCACAAGCCTGTTCTCCATCCAAACAGGAGACTCAATGGCATAAACCTCCCCTCTTTCACTATCAAAACATCAGATTGGGTGCTCCAAGTCCAGCTTAAGTCAAGAGACAAAGTGTTGAGGAAAGCTGAGACCAACACCTCAGAGGTACCATGGCTTCCTGAGTTACTGTTTGCCGTCAGCAGCATTTTCACAGTATCACAGTATGTTTGGGATTGGAAGGGACCTCAAAAGATCATCTAGTCCAATCCCCCTGCTGGAGCAGGAACGCCTAGGTGAGGTCGCACAGGAAGGTGTCCAGGCGGGCTTTGAATGTCTCCAGGGAAGGAGACTCCACAACCTCCCTGGGTAGCCTGTTCCAGTGCTCTGTTACCCTCACTGAGAAGAAGTTCTTTCTCAAATTTAAGTGGAACCTCTTGTGTTCCAGCTTGATCCCATTGCCCCTTGTCCTATCATTGTTTGTCACTGAGAAGAGCCTGACTCCATCCTCGTGGCACTCACCCTTTATATATTTATAAGCATTAATAAGGTCACCCCTCAGTCTCCTCTTCTCCAAACTAAAGAGCCCCAGCTCCCTCAGCCTTTCTTCATAAGGGAGATGCTCCACTCCCTTAATCATCTTTGTTGCCCTACGCTGGACCCTCTCCAGCAGTTCCCTGTCCTTCTTGAACTGAGGGGCCCAGAACTGGACACAATATTCCAGATGGGGTCTCACCAGGGCGGAGTAGAGGGGAAGGAGGACCTCTCTCGATCTACTGACCACCCCCCTTGTAATACACCCAAGGATGCCATTGGCCTTCCTGGCCACAAGGGCACAGTGCTGGCTCATGGTCATCCTGTTGTCCACCAGGACCCCCAGGTCCCTTTCCCCTACGCTGCTCTCTAATAGGTCATTCCCCAACCTATACTGGAAGTTGGGATTGTTCCTGCCCAGATGCAGGACTCAGATTTGCAAAGCAGAAGTGAGTGAGACTTTACCACTTCATGCATGTGGCTGGTTACCACAATGCAGCTGTTGAACACCAACACACCAAGCTGAGATAAAATAATTTCAAGCACACATTTGAACTAGGGGCTTCAGTTCACCCAACTTTTGGGTTTACCGGGTGAATTAAAGGACTTATCTAGGGGTTGAATGTGTACCCTTCAGGGAACCAGTGTCACCTTCTTCCAAAGACATCTCCTCAGAGGGGTGAAAAGAGCATCTGCCCAAGGGGACGTTCCAGTTCACTTGTGGAAGGACGCGACAGAAGTTTGGGTCCTGTGGTGATGAGGTGCCCACCCAACCCTGCCCTGGCACAGCACCGGTGCCACGAGTGCTTTACCTTGCAAGCTGAGGGTCTTGAGCCTGAATTCTGTGCCGTAGAGGACAACGAAGCAGTGAGACTGGTCCAGTCGGAAACATGGATCCTCCTGGTACCGGTCAAAGTCACGTGAATTCTTTCCTGGACGAATCTCTTTGATTTCACGAATATCCACTACGAGAGAAAGGGAAAAGGAAAGGGGAATTCAGTGAATAGCTTGAATTTCCCATGGAGATAGACAAGAAGGAAGAGCATGGAAAAAGCAATTTTAGCCACCTGAAGAGTTGGATTACCACCCATCACACAACGGCAGACCCAGACGTGCCTATAACATCACGGAGCTGGGCTCTGAAAAGCTCAGCCCCAGGGACTATGTTTCCCTGGCTGGGCTGGAAATCAAGAGTGGGATGCTTGCCTCAGCCCTGGCAGAGCTGCCGGAGCTCTGAGGACAGTGGGCAGGTGCTGAGGATGGTGACTTGTGAAGGACTTGCTGCATGTGGGCAATATCGGAGCCGTCACAGCAGCCTCCTGCTCCAGCCATGCCACCGCTCACGGCACGGGCCAAAGAGGCGAGCTGCACCCAGAGCTCTGGCACAGCAGCTCCCATCCGGTCCTCAGCACGGCCGCAGGTGCCCAAGTCCTCCCAGAGATGCTGCCCACACCGCTCACCTCAGACAAGCCCTTCGAAAGCCCCAGCTGGCTCCTCAACCTTCCAGAGCAGCACAGATCTCACCACTTATCTTGCACATCTCTCTCTCACCATGCACATGTGGTTGTGTTTGCACACAAGCCTGCAAGCACAACCCCTTCCTGCCAGGTCCCTAGGAGGCCTCCACAGCCACCACCCCCTATTGACCTCGGTGTCCCCCAAGACTGGTCGGATGTCTCACCCACAGTGATCCTCGGGCATGACGAGCAGAGGGCAGCACTACTGCTGCTAGAAGCTCCTTCCCCCTTCAGCTTCACACCTCACGCTTTCCTCTTCCTCCATCCAACACACATCTGCAAACTGTACTGTTTTGTTTTTTTCTTTTCAAGAGAGCAACACTTTTTGCTTTTTTGAAGAAAATGCTTCTATAGAGATGAACCCTCTGAGGGCGCAGCCTCCTGCCCAGCTGGATGAAACCCTGTGTCTTGCCAACACCAGGGATTTAAGATTCACTCACCTCCAAATTACAGTTAAATACTGACACTTGAGTTGCATAAACCAGAAATCCACTCAATAGGGAGGCCCCTCCTTATTTTCACCCCAAATTATGTCTGTAGTTTCTGGCATCTCCCCCTTGCCCCCTTGGCATCCTCCCAGCTCCTCCACGCACCACCAGGATGCCCAGGGCAGTCCCTGCCTTCACACTTGCACTGTCTTCACCAAGAAAACTCTGTCCTTCCCTAGCCAAAGAGGGACAAAGCGTTTGTCACCTCTGGGTGGTGTTCAGAAGGCCACAGAAGAAAGCACAGCGCAAGGGCAGCTGTGGGCACACAGTGCTTAGAGCTGGCAGGAGCATTAAACACCGAGCGAGGAGAGGGGGCTGAGAGACCCTGGTAAGGGAGCCCCTCACAGCCTCCCTCCCCGGAGGGAATTCTGGGAAAGGACTCTCATTGTCACAAAACAAAGAGGAAACAACAAGGAAAAAAAAACCCAAAAAGCAACAGCAAACCCAAGAAATCTTTGCTTCCTGGAAAAATAGTTTCTTCAATGCTCGTGGGAATCAAATAACAACATTTCTGAGTCACGTTTCCAAAGCAGATGATGCTTCTAAGCAATGTGGGATGGAGATTACTGAAAACCTGGCATGTAATTCATCCCAATTAAACTCCACTTACTGCACTCATGGTGGATCGACTCGTCATTCATTTCAATTTACTGCAGTTTAAAACCAGACAGAAATGCGACCTGCTCATCACCCACAGCAGTGCTGACACCACTGAACCGCATCACGAGAGATGTTCACTCCAAACAAGCACCATGGCAAGCCAGACACAAGGCTTGACTTTGGGGAGACTCATAAACCCCACACAAGGAATGTGGGACCCTCTTTGAGCAGGCACACCGTGCAGCACCGCGGCTGCGCATCTGGAGATGACGGCAGCCTGATCCGGGATGTATCCAGACCGATCACTGCAATAACCCTGCAAACTTCAGCAACTCGGGACGAGTGCACAGACAGACTCAGCTCCTTGGGGCTGCAAAGGGTGGACGGACAAGCTCCTTAAAATAAGCAAGAGTGTGTACCCTTTCGAAATGAGCTGGCTGGAAGTTCAAATATCTCCATGCCCTACTATAACCTGCCCATGTGCTCACATCCTTAGCGACACAGCATGTTATTTTAGCCCTTAAAAAACCATATCACGGTTAAGGTCTTTGCATCCAGGACATGCACAGCAGGGCTGAAGATTATTCCTGTCTTTGAAAGATGTAGGGTTTGACCAACGCAGTGGGAGAGAACTGGCAACTGAGGGTTCATGGTAGTTCACTAGGCAATAACTACTGAAGGAAGGTGCCAAAATATTAATGGCCTTCCTTTGCACCACGCTGCAAGCATCTCGTCTCTGCTTCAGGATGCTGCAGTGTGCTAACTAAGCCCTGCACTCAGCTCTCGCTGCACGGAGCACCGGCAGGTTAGTAAGTAAGTAGTAAGAGCTATAGTTACAAACTGCATACCTAAAATCCAGGCAACGGTGAGAGCCCTGGAGCCAGTGAGGCGTTTAAAGACAGAAGCACGCAGGGAATTCCTAGGGCAAAGGGCAGCCTCTGTGAGCACCATGCACCCAGAGGGAGCGGGGCAAAAACCTCCAGCCCACGCATGCTTGCAGCTGCTTGCTCATCGCTCTCATCCTCCCAAACATGCCTGCGTGTGCTGGGGAGAAGGCAGTTTAGGGTTTGGTTTGTGCAGCCCTCCTCTTGCCGCAGAGCAGCAGATCAGCCTCGCAAACCCTGCTGTCTCTACTGATTCAAACACCTTCCCGGCCCCCTCGCAGCATGGAAGGAAATGACTCTGAGCAGGAAGCACAGCGAGCACAAATGCCACCATCCCAAACAAGCAAGCACCAAAACGCTGCTTCCCTGCACCAGCTTCTGCCTCCATCCCACCGCAGGTCCTCCCTCCAGCACCCATGGAGCTGCTGTGCATGAGAGAAAGAGAGATTAAGACACCTTGCTGTGGCCTGTATTTGCTCATGCCAGCTCGGTGATTTGCTGCAGGTCCTGGGATAAGCCCAGCTTTGCCCAGCACCAGCCATGGCTGCTGCCGCAGGACCGCGCAGCCAAGCGGTGCAAAACCTGCTCCGGCCGCATTGTGCAGCCTGGGCTGAGCGTTGCTCAACCTCAGCTCTGCTCCTGGCAGAAAGGCTGCAGGAAAGCTTGTGACTAGCAGGCAACGGAGGCAGAGCCTACAGCCCCATCCCCCTTGCCCTCCCCTGGTTCCCAACTCCCCTCTCCCACACCCAGGTACCACTCTCCCCATCCTCTTGCCCGTCCCCACCACCGCCACAGCCAAGCACATTATTCCAGACAATAAACCAAACTCCAACCTGTAACTATTTCCACCACAGCATGCAAGAGTGCCAAGGCACACAGAGCCACCTGCACACACCCTGGCCACCCTCCAGCCAGTAAACAGGAACCCGTGGCAGCCTCCTGTCCTCTCAGGCTTGAGCCATTTTTGTCTCTTAACCCCCCCTGCCTGGTCCCATCGTGGCTGCTGCAGCAAGAGCCATTGGCTGCTGATCCACACACTTGGATCTGCTTGCCAGCGGCTGTGTTTACTCAGGCAGAGCCCTGTGGCTTTGCAAACGTGTGGGGAGGGTTGTGGGGGGAGCCTGGACCCCCCAGGGCAGAGAGGGAACCTGGCAGCCAGGCTTGGGCAGGGAGTGGAAATTCAAAAGGAGAGGGCAGGAGTTGGAGACGAGCTGGAAGCACAGCAGACGTTCTCCATGAGTGCAATGAGGTAGAAATGGCATCTGACCACCACTCCATCACCCTCAGCACCAGCAGCTCCCCGGGTGAGCGGTGGCATGACAGCGGCCCCCGTGCCCCAACACAGGGCTGCGCCTTGGGTCCTTGCTGGGAAAGACCTACCAGGGATGTGGCCAAAGGCCAGGGGATGAGCATCTGGTGGGGCCCCAGCAGCGTGGGTCAATACACGTGCCTGGGCAGAAGAACAAGCAGCAGCTCATCCAGGATGAAACTGTCACAGAGAAGCACCAGTCGCCACCGTGAGCCACATCTCCTCCTCCACAAGCCGCCCTCTCCCACGCTGTGGAAGGCAGCAGGAGGCCAAAACTGGTCTGAATGCCATGTGGGCAGTGGCAAGAGGAGGAAGAACTCAGTGCCACGGCAATGGCCGGGGCGAAGGGAAGCTCTCTGCTGGAATATAAATCCCGCTGCAGTCTGGCAGGGCTGAGATGTCTCAGAGCAGAGACAAAGCCCATCCAGCCCAGAGATGCTTGAAGTTCCCCACACGGTCCCACATTTCACGCGGAGCCACGCCACGTGCAAACAGGTTGGGCCCTTCACAGCCCCCACAAAGTTCTCCCCAGCCTACTACCAGCAGAAAGGGCTGACCCTCCACTTGCATCCAGCACTGAAAAAAAGAAGGACATGGTCACATCGGTCACATTTCTGGGCAAAGAGCCTTCCCATCAGCAGGAGTGGGTTGCATCAGAAAGAAAAAGCTGATCCCAGGTCCAACCACCACACCATTTAAGAAAAACAAAAAGACCAAATCACCCTCTGGTTACATGAAAACCAGATCCGCCCTTAAAATCATTTAAAACTGAAACTTCGTCCAAGCCTCATTCAACTGCCGATGGACAGGGTGTTACGACATGTAAGGATAAGGACACCCTGGAATGGGCTCTGAGGGTTGCAAAATCTCCACGTCCAGAGGATTCCTGGGAAGATGTAAAACAGATCTAATAATAGTAATAGCTGATAAAAAGATGGGTTACGCCAGATTACCTTCCAGGTTGAATTTATCAGGGACAGCCTCCAAGAAAACACTCACCCCCTCAACAGGCACTGCTGGGTGCCGTGTGTGTCTCTGGGGGACACGGTGCAGTGACAGCCACACGGTCACTCCCAGCCCAGCCTGACCTCAGCTGGCTGACATGGACTGATCCTGCCACAGGGCAGCAGCAAAGCCTTCAGGCCACCCATTCTGGTAAAGAAAAAGAGGTTAAAATAAAAGTCTTTCTGCTATTTAAGGTTGCGGATGCCACTGAACACAACCCTGTAGTCGTTCCTAGGATTCCCATCACTGGAAGGGGCACTGGGCAGTCAGGTCCCCAGGGAAAGGCTGCCAAGGGAAAAGGAGGAAAAGAAGACACAGGTCATATGTGCATATGGGTAAAAATAAGATAAATCTGTTATGCAACAGCATGGAGAATAAAGTAGTGCTATCTCCCTCTTAATATTTCAGTGGAAGGCCCCTGAAATGGATATTCAGGTCAGCACTAGATGCCAGGAGCTGCAGGAGGTTGCAGCCACCTTCTCGTTTTGGGGTTCACCAGCTGGTTTATCAACTCATGAACAACCCTGCCCGGCTTGGGGCTGCTCCGCACCCGCTCAACGCTTCAGATTTGCTGACTGCAACCCAACACCACCCAGCAAAATAAGGAAAAGAAAAAAAATAACCCAACCAGAAGTCCCCCATGATTTCAGGGGAACGGTCGAGTGTGCGCTAAGTGCTTTGCTGGATGGGGGCCAGAGCCTCCAGCACCTCGCAGTCTGGAGCCCCGTCGCCTGCCCTTTGCTATTTATCGAGTCCCTTCTGCTGGCAAAGCTCTGGGTGAGCCCGGCTTTTGACCCCACACAGACCCAGCTCCACGTCCACCGGGGATGCCGGAGGAATCAGACAGACAGTAACTACCTGAGCTTGAATTTGGCTGGACTGCAAAAAATTAAGGCGGCTCTTACAAAATGCACATTGCACCTATAATGAAGGCAAAAATTGGGGTCCTGCCCTTTACATACCCTCTGCAAGAAGCAAGGCAGTAGCCTCAGCCTATTAGATACACATTTCAGAAGGAAGAGCCATGCGTCTCTCATTAGTATAGGTTTTCAGAGGGATGATAACTCAACTTCTCAACCCCACAAGCTTCCCTTAATAGAGGAGACTAAGGCAGACAGTGTAATGGTGAATTAAATGTCTCTGCACAGAGACGCAGCGATGGGGTTACTGCATCCCCCTCACTGCCGCGCCTGCCATCAGCATCGCTGTGCATCAGCTATCAGGTTTCCCAAGGACGATCCCGTGCCATTAACAGATGGCTTATCCAGACAGGACAAGATGAAACCAGCTGAGGCCTCTAATTTGACCTTACTCATTTTTTGGAGGGCAGGAGGCATGGCTGAGGCATCCATGGAGGCCAACATAAACACAGAACCAGCAGTGCCCTGTACCCCAGCGAATCCCTCACCCTCTAGGAACTAAAAATGGATGCCCTGCCCTTTTAGTGAGGCATCAAACCCCCTGTGAAAAGCCCTCTCGCCCCCATAGTACCGTCACAGGGAGGGACACAGCCCAAATGGCTCAGGGGCCATTTGGTCCCACATGCAGGTACCTTTCCTGCCTCAGGAGAAGATGCAGCAGGTAAAGCTATTTTCCCCTCCAGACTCGGCTCAGTCGTGTCTCAGGATGCTCCAGCAAGTTGCTTCATCTCACCTGCTACCTGCATCAGCAAACAGCAGTTTTTGCTCCAAGACACTGCATTTTGCTATGAAGCAACTGTCACATTATCTCTGCCCCAGAGATAATGCAACACCCATGCGGAGATCAGCTGGGGAGGGAAGGCGCTGGAAAAAACAAAACAGCTGAATGGGCTGGATAGGCGACAACAAGGAGCTCCCAGTTAGCCAAAATGACTGGGAGTAGCCTGGATCCCCACTCAGATCCTCGCTCACCTCTCAACGATCTCCATCCATCAGCAAGGAGGAGGATTTGGCAGAGGGTTTAAATGCCGCCCTGGGAGCTGGCGGCTCTGCCCAGACGTGGGCAGCCCACGCGGGGCACGCAGGGACCTGCCGGCTGCTCTGCGGGCACCGGGGCTTCCTGCCCGCACCTCCGGCTGCCGCTGCCTCCGCTGCGCCCCTGGGCCACGTGTCCTGCAGCTTCGGAGCTCTGGTTCCTCCCCTGTACCCCCTAAAAAAATCCTTATCAGCTACAGAGGAAACTAGAGGAGGGAGATTAGGAGATGTGCAGGGAGATTAGGAGATGCTACGCAACTGCATCGCTCTGTGGGTCAGAGGAGAGGCTGCGAGGAAACGCCCTTCTCTCCTCCATCCCACACACCCGCGTTACAGGCTGGAGCAGGGAGGTGAAGATCTTGCCCAGATGTCCCCCTGCTCCTGCAGGACACCGTGGACATCTCCCCAGGCTGACGCTGATCTTGCTGCTCCACCAGCTTTAGCTCACACAGGTGGCCCCTTCAAGAGCTCACAAACATCCTTCCGATGCTAGAACCAGAGGTAGTTGTGGGCTGGCAGCTGCCTATGCTGTATCGTCAGCATATCTCTCCCACTTACTCTCAGCTGCAAGAAAATATGAGTTAAAAAAAACCCAAAGCTGATCCCGTGAGTGAGCGAAGCAGGATGCTGCTATCTCACAGCCTCTGCCCGCAGCCCCACACAGACCAGGGACGTGAAGGCTGGCAGCTCCCACATCTCTGCCTCTGGTGGGCTGCATGGCCTGAGAATCATAGAATCATTTTGGTTGGAAGAAGCCCTGAAGGTCATCGAGTCCAACCATTAACATAACTCTGTCACTAAACCATGTCCCTAAGAACCTCATCTATGTGTCTTTTAAACTCCTCCAGCGATGGTGACTCCAGCACTGCCCTGGGCAGCCGGTTCCAATGCCCCACAGCCCTTTGGGGAAGAAATGTTTCCTAATATCCAACCTAAAACTCCCCTGGTGCAACTTGAGGCCTTGGGCAAAGCACTCCAGCTCCTTCCCAGACCCCTCAGGTGTACCCCTGGAGCTGTGGGGACAAGGAGAGTGTGTCACCAAGGGAGCACACAGCCCAGAGCATCTGTGACAAACATCACACCGGCACCTCCCTCCCAAAGCCAGACAGCAAACCACAACAGCAAATAAAGTGAAGCAGCAGAGGTGGGACACTGGGCCCAAGACACAGTCACTTCTGCAGTAACAGCTCAAGCCCCTGAGGAAGCACCAGGTCCCAAAATCCTTCCACATCCCAGAAGCAGCCCTGCCAAGGAGACGCTTGGGAGAAATGGGGGCTGGAGACATCCCCCAATGCATCCTGCTCTAGTGCTGGCTAATGGCCAGCAGTTAATTAGCAGGCTCATTCCCAGGAACACCTTGACACCCCCGAAAAGGGACTGCAGAGGGACAGTCTCTCTGCTCTCCCCTTGCGCTGTTTTGCTGCCAGCAGCACCTTGAGCAGGGCTGTTTGCTGAGCACATGGCAGGGCTTGCTGGATGCAAAAAGCAAGCGTTGCCCCAGGTCCACAGCCAGGCTCTCTGAGCTGAGCCGATGAACTCCTCATATGGGACGCTACAGTCCCACTGGCTCTCCCCGTCTCCCCCAGGCTTTCTCCCATATCACTGGAAACAACATTGCATGTGAGCTGGTCACTGGGGCTCCCCCTCCGCAGTCCAAGGAGGGATGGATGCTTCAGTCCAACCCTACACAAGCGTACAAGGCAGGTGGGAAGAAACTTCTTAGGAGACACATCTCTTCCACAGCTATTGGAGAGAGAACATCTGGCCCATACCTCATGTCTGGGTGGCCAGCAGGGAACACTGTGGAAAGAACAAAGAACAGGGTGACCCCATTTGATATTTCCCTCCAGATACCATCCAACACTTCACAGTTTGGGGTCTCTCGTACAGGTTACCTTACCTGTCTGCAGCAGGGTGCAGGCACGCAATTTTAGGACAGCCACTATGAGGAGGGGTGAACCCCAAGCAACACAAATAGTCTTGCAAAGTATGAAAGCAGAGTCACAGTTCTGGGTGCAGAATTCACCCAGCTCAGTGCTGCGTCTGGGAAGCACAAACTTGCTGGACACCAGCAGCCCTGTCCCAGCAGCACAGCCCCGCGAGGGCAGCGCCGGGGAGCTCACAGGGACAGGCAGCTAGACGGCAACCATGGGTGAGAACACCAGCAATCCCGCTCCTGGGATGATGCAGGGCTCCCTCTTGTCCTCCATGGAAGTTTTGTCTGTGTGAAGTTATGGGGTTTTGCACCAGGATTGTGCTGGGCATCCAGGGCTGAACCCACTCCCACACACAAGGCTGGGACTCATGAGAGGACCGGACTTGTTGCACCTTCACCATGCAGGACACGAGAGCAAATTTCCACCGCAAATACAAGCAGAGCTACTCCAGGGAGAGCAAGCCCCAGTTTCTGTTTGCACGGACGCTTCTCTGAAGAAGTCTGTGTCCCTTCCCTAGATGAAATGAGGCTGGTGGCAGCCTGCAGAGCCTTCCCCCAGTCATGAGCCTGCTCTGCTGGAGAAGCACAAGCTTCCACTGACTCAAACGGAAAGGGGAAGCTCAGCACCGGTGCTTCTGGACAGACGGTCTGTCTAGGGACGGCTCTGCAAGCCACCCCCAAGGTGACCTTTTTCCTGCATGGCATCAAGGGCTCCGTCCCCCTCGGGCCTGCCTGGGTGAGAAACGCAATGACCTTGCAGCAGCACGACAAAACGGTGGGAGTATGGGGGAAGCTGAAGATCTGCGAGCACAGCTCCTCCAGCCCATCTCTCCTGCTCACCCTCCCTCACGGGTGGATGTGCAGTGATACAGAGAACCGAGAGGTACCGCAGAGGGCAGGGATGGATGGATGGATGGATGGATGGATGGATGGATGGATGGAGCAGCCTGCCAAAAAACAAACAGAAAAAAGGCAGACATGGCAATCCAGCAGTTCCCAGGCAGTCAATGGCACAGCTCACAGCACGACAGCCAGGAGCTTGGCAGGGCTAGTGAGGAAGCCCTGGCGGAGGTGGATCTGGAGACCTGCATGTCCAACAACAGCACACTCTCCTTGGAGCTCTTTGGGGATTTCTGCACCCCACAGAGGTGCCTTCTTGACTCTTTCATGCCCCACCACAAAGCAAATGGGAGACAAAAGTGACCACACACTGTTCCCAGGAAAGGGCGCAAAGCTGAGGAGTGAAAACTGAAGGACAGAAAAGATTTGTCACGCCAGTAGTGAACACCAGTGATGTTCAGATGCCGTGACTCAGTTTTCATCCACCCCACCAGCCAATGCAAGATCTCCAGGCACTGAGCAGATAAGCCACACACCGCCCTAGCAGAAGATACCATCCTCAGTTTATGTGGGAGAAGCAGGAGCTCTTGGTGATGGTCTTCACACCAGACTCCTCTATCACTTGGGTTTGGTTCTTTTTCCTAATGACCTCATCTGGAATTTATTTGGTACCCAGAACTGGAGACCTCCTCCTGCTCCATGGTTCACAGCAAACCTGATGTGCCAACACCCCAAAATTTCATGCCCTTATCTCTAGGCCTTTTTATAATGTGTCCCAGAGTCTGAGCTGCTGGGGACCATGGGGACCATACTCCAACCATGAGCAAGACCTTGAGAACAGGCTGACACAAGGCATTAAATAACATACGAGACACCAAAGAGAGAAGTTGAGGAAGGCTGTGAGGTGGCAAGGATTAGTAGGACAAGGACTGCAGGGTCAAAGGAGAGGGGGGGTATCCAAAAGTACCCCAGGACCCTGGCCAGAGGAACCAGAGGTGTATAAGTGACACTTGTGTGACAGGTGCTGGCAGAGGTACCTGAACACGGTGGCTTGGAGGGACGAGGCAGCAGGCGCTCTGCTTCTGCCTCAAGGCAGCTCAGGAGCACCAGAGCCCGGCCCTTTGGTCACACCAAGAGGGACCATGCCAGGCAGCACCTGAATGCTCACCAAACAAACCCAGCCGGCCCCGCCGCACCGCCCCGCCAGCTGGAAAGCAGATTTATGGGGCGCAGATTTACAGGGCAGGGTGCCAAGGGGGTTAAAGTTCTCTTGGACATCCCGTGATCTGATCTGGCTTAGGAGCTGGGGACCACACGTGCAGAGACACCCCCTGGAGAGGGCGAGGAGGAGGAGGAGGAGGGATGAAGGACTCACCAGCACATGCGGGAGGGATGTCCTTTAATCACCACATCACTTCTGGGAGTGAGTAAACAGGAAAACGGCTCTCGAGCAGCTGCTCTACCCAGCGTCCCTGTGGGGCACAGCCTGCTGACAGCCTTCGTGACATCCCCTCTCTGGGACGATGATTTCCAACCCTGGCTGGTCTGGCCGTAGCACAGAGAGATGCTCAAATACATTTATAATGTGCTGGGAAGAAAAAACAACCCAGAAGACACGGTCTTGCCTCATCTGCCATGTCAACCTCAAGGCCTGTGGACAAAGTCAGCCCAGTAAAGCATCCTGTTCATGGATGCTCATGTGCTGGACCACAACCGTCGCCGGGACAATCTTCAAAACAACACCACAGGTTCGCCCACCTGCGGGTGGCCAGGTGTGCATCATCAGGGCATCATATTAACAGCACAAGAAGAGACAACTGACCAAAACCTCAGAACTGCAAGTGTTCACACACAGAAGGCAGAAGCTGCATAGGAAAGCAAGGGACAGGTTCGTTCCAGACTCAGGAAGGCTTTCCACAGCTCTCCAGCCAGCCCAGTTCAGGACCCCCAGCTCCAAATCAAGCTGAACTGCCACCAGACCACACAGGCAGCAGAGATGGAGCTGAAATGCAACCTGAAAATCACAGAGACTTTTGGAGTATGGGCTGTCAGCATCGCAAAACTCAGCTGACTTCTGCAGATTTAGAGCTTCCAGCTTCTGCTAGAGATGCCAGCCCTTGGCCTGTTGCTTTTTGGGTGCTCCACAATCATGTGTCCCCCCCACCATCTGATATATCATGGTGTTTGATGTCTGGCAGGGATATATCAAGAGGCAGCGAGGTGTCCAGAGATAAGGGAAGCTGGGACAGGAGGGATGAGCAGACACAGCCAGACCCGCCTGCAGCTCCACGTGCTGGGGGATCTTCAGAAAGGCAGAAAATCCTCAGAAATGGGGAAGTTTCTCACTCGAATCAATGTCCAAAAGCTCAAAAAAAAGAAAAGTAGCATTTTCCATGAAAAAACAGCTCTTCGTACAGCATAAAAATCCTCAAAACTTAAAGATTAAAACTGTTTTGAAGGAAAGCTTTCTCTGGCACTGTGGTCCCTTTGGGAGTGGCCCTGGTGACCGTGTCCCCCCCGCCAAGGGCTCTCCCCGGTCTGGAGACTCCGTCCCGCTGCTGCCTGATGTAACAGCTCTGGCAGAGAAACCCCGCTCGGCGGAACAGATGAGCAGGGACGTCGGAGCGGAGGAAAAGCCGTGAGATCATCCACCCACCCCCACGCACGGCAGGATACAGTCACTGCGCAGAGGATGTGCTCGATATTAAACCGATCTCATACGTGATACAGGCAGCAGAGAGCTAGCGGTAGCAAACACAACCAAGCGAGCTGACAAGACCCACGGGTGGGTGTTTGCTGGGATGGTCGCAGGTTTCTGTGAGCATCCCTGGCTGTCAGATGCCAAATCATTTTCTCCATACAGCTGCAGGTGTCTGTTGAACTCACAAACCTTGCTTTTTTCATCGTTCTCTAGATAGGTACCCTTCCAGTTGTTCTATTTCAGCATCATCTTGCACCACCTGCTCTCCAAACTTCGGCCACAGGGAAAAAGGGAGGATGTGGGGCGTAACTTTTCAAAAGCATTGTAAGGATTTCAAAATTTAAGCCTCGCTGTTTTCTGATTTCTACTGCCCTTAAGCCTCAGAGCACACTAGAAAAGAAAAAAGCCTTCTCACCTGACTTCAGACATTTCCTTTTATTGTATAACAAGGTTCAGCCGATGGTTCAAACTCTCAGCTGCACAGGGAGTTTGTGATGGAAGCCCCACACCTCCTCATCACATGCTACAAGCTCTTCCTGGACTCCCCGCACCCCTTCTTCACCACATGCCTTACACCAGGTCCTACCCAGCCTGACACAGTCCAGGAACAGGGACACAGCGCCAGGAACAGGGACACAGCCCCAGGAACAGGGACACAGCGCCAGGAACAGGGACACAGCGCCAGGAACAGGGACACAGCGCCAGGGGTTCATTCACTGCAGCCCCCACCAGGCCACTTGGCTCCGAGAAGCAATGTCACACACCTCCAAACCCAAACCACCAGCACAGCTTCTGGCTGAGCTGCCATTAAGCCAAGACTATCGCTGTTTGGCACCTTCATCTAATGAGCTATAGGCCAGCAACGATATGGTCCTGCTGTACTTCTACAGCCATGCAGGACTGGCCATCACCACGCTTGATGGTGGGCTGCTCTGGAAGAAATCTCACGGCTCCTGCTGGCCAGTTTCATGGTTGGGGTGAGATGCTCAGCACAATCTGTTTGCAATGCCGACACCAGCAGGATCCTCCTTGGGCAGAGACAGAGGAGATGGACACACAATCAGAGATGCTGCACTTCCAGCAGCTTCACAAGTCCCCATCCACACGCTGAGCTGCTGCAGCTGGGCAGGACACCAGCAGAAGCTCGTGTGGTGCAGCCAAAACTGTGTAGCAGCCTCAGCTGAGCGCCTGTACTCACAGAGCTCCTGCTCCATCCCCAGGGTTGGCAACTCTTACAGCCCGGTCAGACTGCCCACCACAGTGCAGCGGTGTCACCTGCGTCACTTCCCAAGGGACACAACAATCCCAGCACTCTCTGCAAGGGAAGTTCCCAACCAAAGAGCAGTGGATCCCAGGATCACAAAAATTAAACAAAGACAACCCTGGGGCAACTCAGTGGTCAAGGCTGTTCCACCACACACAATGCTTGGGGACAGGGACACTGACGCTGCTCAGGGACGGGGACTTTAGCATGGACCACCCCCCAGACTCCCGCTGAGCCTGCAGACAAGCCTCTTCTCCTCCATCTGCAATCTGCAAGATATGCAGAAGGTCACACGCCCGCTCGCAACGGGCATCGCTAACAGCCGGCTTGTCTTGGGGATGTTCACAGCACACACCGCTGTGATTAGATAACGGAGCTGAGCAAACGCTTCGCTGATAAGAACGACTGACCCCCGCTGTGCAGGCAAGGCAGCTGAAACAAAGAGCAATAAAAAGGTCACAGATTGCGTTGGGCAACTGCTGGCTCAACTCAGAGATGGGGCACAAAATCCTGCCACAAACCTGCCCCCAAGATGGGAGGCGGTGGCACCGAGCACACAAGGTTCTCCTCTGCAAAGCTCTCCCATCCAGCTCACTCAGATACTCCTCTCACCGCACGTGGTGTCCAGCCAGCACGCTGCTTGCCTCCCCAGCAGGCAGGGAGAAAGCCAAACTGCATCGCTTCTGCCCCAAAAAACCTGGAGCACTCGGCCCCTTGGCATAGCTGAGAAGTAATCAGTCTGACACGACGCAGAACGTCTCCAGCACGTTTTAATTAGTGAGCTTAAAACCCATAAGCCAATATCTTCCACGTGGCTGACTGGCAAATGAAGGAACCAGATGGATGGACAATCCGGGTGCTACAGCGGAGCACAGGTCTCCCAGCCCGGTGACCTCCAGACGCTCTCTAGGTTGCGGAGAAGCTTTTGAGATGCCAACGGAGGAGGTTTAATTTGTGGCATGTTTCACTACCGCATAAACAGGGGTCTTCTAACCTGTTCTTCCTGGAAGATGCTACTGAGAAGAGAAAGCAGATGACAAAGGGATGGAAAGTGATGGAAAAGGGCCGTTTCAGTTTGGAGGTGAAGGCAGAGCAGAGCTCGTTCTCCTTCCCCAGTTCAACACAAATATCCTCGTAAGCAGGAAGGGGGCTGGTAACAACACAAAAAAACCCTTTTGCTCTAGAAACTCCCCCAGCGGAGCTTGAGCAGGAGAAGCTTTAACCACCACGATGGTCGCAAGCCAAGCTCCCACCTGCCCACACCACAAATTCCTACAACCCCCTGCTCCAGGCACCCCGGGAGGAGTGAGCCCCGTCCTCCAGCCGTGTCCCACAGCCATGGGGTGGGGGACGAGGGGGACCGGCCGGTGCAGAGACCGTCCTGCACCCCACGAAGACCCAACTCTGAAGTCTGTTTATCCTTCAAAGCCGTTTCTGCCTTGCTCGCTGCTCAAAAGCTCCAAGTCCCTCCGCTTATCCAGATGGCCTCGAAAAAATAAAATAAATAAAACAAACAAACAAAAACCCCAAACAAACAAACCGAAAGCTGTGCCTCCGTGGACTAACAGAAGAGACAGGTATTGGAAAGGATGAGGTATGAGCCACCCTTTGCAGTCACTTCGTATTAATATTTGACAGTTCCTGCCCTTTCTTTGACACAGGCGACGTCTTTTCTCCACCTCCACAGGACTGAGCTCATTTCACTGAAAGCAGGAATGCAACCAGGGTTTTTTCGAGGTGGTGGTTTTTTTATCCCCCTTCTCTCTCTCTCCTATAAAACAAACATCTGCTCCAAATTTTCAGCTCGCTCTCTGAATTTTACGACATGTTTCAAGGCAAACAGATCAATTAGAAGCTGGCTTATAACCCCCCAGCATGCGAAGTTATGAATGCAAGACCCTTTTATATTAGAAAAAGAATTACGTAACACAGGAAGTTTAAAAAAAAAATGCACAAAAGACAACTGACTCGAGGGATTAGCTCTGCTTTGCTTTGGGTGATTAACAAAGAGAGTAGAAAATTATTAGAGCTCTTCCCATCGTAACAGCCAGGCCCTCTGCAGAGCTGATTAGCAAGAAAGCAATGCATTGGTAATTAGAGCTGGTTGAAACCCTTTTGGATAAAAACAAATATTAATTAAAAAAATATAGAGTTTTTTTTGCACAAACCGGGATTGATCTTTGCAGTTTCAGTTTTGACAAAGTACAGGAGAAGGAGGCAACTGCTTTTCACAGCAAAAGGCTCCCTGCACAGACGACTTTGCCCCCTCCTCCCCGTTCCTCAGCTGATTCTGCTCATCGAGAGCCACCACGCTCTAGAACGAGCTGAAGAGCTCAAGCAAGAGCAGAACACGGGTCCTGTCCACCAGAAGAGCTTCTTCATCTGGGAGCCCAGCTGGCCATAGCCCCTGCTCTGTGCTGCTGAGTCAGCGCCGCTCATGAAGGGAACACACACGCTGACAATTAACACACAAGGTCCCTCTTTATGTGATGCTCACAAAGCCCTACACAAGGGTCACAAAGCAAGGGGACCCAGAAGAGGGCTGTCACACCAGCCAGGGCTCCTCTTGCCACCAACACACCGCGACCCAAACGTCTCCCAGCAAGACTGGGCAGTTTGATGGTGGCCAACAAGGCTGGTGGGTGTCCCGGACATGGACAGCAGGTGTGGTGATGCCAGCCAACCCATCAGACACCAGCTACTGCCTGGTCAGCATCCCCCCGCTCCAATCTCACCGCTGTTAAGAGATGCTGTTCAACACTAAGGGTTTGTCGGTACGTGCCAAAAGCTCCTTCCAGAGGCCAGCTCAGATCCCACTCACTTCAGTAATTTGAAATAAAAGATGTCCCATCACCTCTGAGCACAAGCAGCGCGGCAGCCACACAGCCGTCTGGCCAGGGAGAAGCTGCTGCAGCACTAATGAGGCATCACCAGCAGGAAGATGGGGGTTTCCCTGGGCCTCCCACCAGCCACGCTCCTCTCCAGTGGGGGGTGACCCCAAACCTGCTCAGGCTCTGCTCCCCTGCAAGCTCCAGGTCAGCACGCACCAGAAAGCCGAGCACCACCAAAACGTAGCTTTTCATGACGGTGAAGGCAACAACTGGTTGACTATTGCAGCCACCCAGAGTCCAGAAGAGACCAGAAGCACTGACAAGCGCCCATAGATTCCGGGGAGGCAGCAGCTCCACGACACCACCCACAGTGATGTCAAAGCTCTGCCATGCAGCACCACACCAAAGAACGGTGACTGTGAGTGTGCTCAGAATCCCCCTCCTCCAGGCACAACACAGTTTTAGCCCACATGCCTCAGGCTACCTGGAGATGAGCCAACTGACCCCCTGTTCCCTACCAGCCAGCAGGAGGCTTCCCAAAGAGCAGCCATGGGGGCTGTGCTCTGCGCAGCAGGGTCAGGAACCGAGCCAGGTGTCCCAGCATAGCCCACCCTCCCTGGGACAGATACACACCTCGTTTCTGCAAAACCCACCAAGGGCAGAGAAAGAAGCACAGATCCTCCGTGCTGGGGTGATCATGGAGACAGATACCTCTCCAAGACGTGGCCACCTACAGGGATGTGCCCTGACTTCAAGACCTCCATGTGTGACACACTCTGGATACTCACCTGTTGTGAAACAGATCAAAACATCAGGATTCCTACTTAGACAACTAACTTGTGTCCAGGGGGTTCTGAAGCTCCTTGCTGGTCTCCATCTCTCAAGAAATGCAAGAACATTCATTACTGACCCATGAACACATCGGTCTTTGACCTGTAGACCCCCAGGCATTGTCTGGTGGAGACGCTGTTCCATGTGAAGGAACATCTCACCTCCTGATAGCTCACCTCTGTCCATGGCCTCGCTCATATTGCAAGTCAGGGCCAAACCAGCACTGCCACGAAAAGCAAACCCCAATCTTCCTGCCAGCCCCAGCCTCCTGCTCCCCACGCCAGCACCGCTTGTCTTCATGGGAAGAACTGTGTCAGCCATTGCTCAGGGCCAGTAAAGGCTCATCTTCAAGGGGAATATGAGCCAGGAGGGGAATACATCACTGTATTTGCCACGTGAAATGGAGCTGTCACACACCTGGGTTTTCCCAGGCATCCTTTTTCCACCCAGAAAGCACATCCAGATTAAAAAAAGGGAAGCTGGCCAACAACCTGGCATAGCTGGCCATTGATCGCGTGGCTTTGCCTCACCTGCCTAGATACACAGTCACTATTTGTGTACACAAGCCGACATTTCCACCTGGAGCTCCCACGCTCCTGTCCAGGAAGCGTTAAAGCAAAGCTCTGGTTCTCAGCCCTGCAAAGGGGCGAGGGGACAGGTGCTGCTCAGGGTGCTGGGTGACAGCAGGGGAGGGGACTGAAGACAGGGTGAGACGCTCAGGTGCAGAGAGGAGGCCATGGGGAAAGCATCCAGTGTCAGAGAGATGGGGCTGAAGATAGGGCAGCTCTTCAGGCTGATGTCCCCTCACTCTCCAACATCTCAGCTCTCGGGAGGGTTGCATGTACTGCGGGAACATCACGCGTGTCAGGAGACATGACGGGCCACAGCCCACGGCCACCCGCTAGCCAACTCGCCTGCAGCACAGCAGAGGAACCCCAAGTAATTTTCCACTGTGACGTTTAAACGAACACGAGGGAACTGGCGGTCGCATGCTCCCCAACTCTTGCTTTTCTTTTGCTAGAAACCTGTGGATATTTTTTTTAATTGGATCATCTCAGTCCCTGGGACACGGTCTCTGCTTTTACTGATCACAGCACAAGAAGCCCACACAGCCACGGCATTATCATCATTGTTATCACCATCATTTTGATATAGAAATTAGTGTCCCTTAAGTTAAGGTCCCAGCCTTACAAGAACTGCAGCACATGCTTAGATCTGTCCACAAGAACAACCACCCATGTAGACATCAGTAGGGACCTCCGCGGTCTGTAGACTCTGCCAGAAACCAGCGCCCTGCCAGCAAAATGAACGGGTGCTTTGCCTTCATTTATGAACAACCCAAACCCAACGGAGCACCTCTCCTCCCTCTCCTGCTGCCTCAAAGCTCCTAGAGGCCACTCTGGGAAAGCTACAGGGGAGCTTCAGGCCCTGGTGATGCTCATGGAGCACACGGCTCCTTCCAGATCTGCCTGGAGATGCCACTGGTCAGAAGCTTGAGGACTCCAAGGGTCTTAAGGTAAACCAAAGCCCTAAATGGGAATCACCAGCACTTTGGGTCCTGCCACAGGTGCGTGACCGTCATCCTCCACCTCCTTTCTTCACCTGAGCCCCCTGGCAATACTAACAGCATCCAGCCTTTCCAGCAGCTCTTGCCAGGAGACATGACAACCCCTTTAAGGCCTCGCTGCATCCTGGTCACATCCCTCAGCACAGGGACGGCCAGCACCGGGACTTAGATCACATCGCCTTGATGAGCGTCCCCTCATCCTCGCCTCCAGCACTGAACAGAGACACTGGTGTGCGTGGGGGCAAGAAAGGTAATTTAAGAGAAATAACAATAAACTGGGAAACCAACATTGAAGTTAAAAGTTTCCTGTTGCTGGGCCTCCCTACTCTCTCCCCTTCCCGCCCATTCAGCGTGGCTTTACACCCACATTTCTTACAAATGTTTTCCCCTGCCCTCCTCGGGCGGGAGGTCCCGCAGGCGGCTCAGTCCATCCCCAGGCTGCACGGAGCGTTGGCAGGACCAGCCCTGCGCTGCCCCTGCTCCACCTGACCCTGGGCCACCATCCTGGGGCAGAAATGCAAACGGGAGAAGGCAAAGGAGAGGATTTCATTACAATATTTTAGGTTGGGTTTTTTTTCTGCTTTTTGCCCTGTCTATTTCATCTTGTCTGTTTCTCCGAGATGCAACCCCAAAGGGGCTCAAACTAATCCTGTCTCCTTTTGAGGCTCCTTATAGCTTTTTAGGTGCTGTTGGCAGAGGTGGCACTCAGGAAAAAAGGCATTTATTTAATCCCAGGGGAAGTCTGATGCCGAAGAGGGATGCAGAAAGTTGGGAGGCGGCGCTGGGGGCGGCCATGGTGGTACCGGCCGCGCATCCCCCGCGGCTGCCGGAGCCCGGGCAGGGACAGCAGGCACCGGACACCTTCTCCGCCATCCCGAGCTGCTGCGCAGGGAGATGCCGGGCACAGAGAGGTTGAGGTTTGGGTTTTTTCCCCCTTTCCTCCTCCTCACCGAGCCTCACAACGCCTTCCAAGCCGGCGAACGGCGGCTCCCCGGGACGGCTCCGGCCGCCCCGCACCCATCGCCCCGGGGGATCCGGAGCACTTTTCCGGCCGTTCCCCCCCCTCCCCGGCACTCACCGGCTCCCTCGATCTTCTCGGACCCGCGGCTCCAGGTGACCTGCCGCGTTTCCAGCTTCACCTGGAAAGTTTTCCGTTCGGGTCGCTGCGACTTTTTAGAATAGAAGAGGGTCATGACGGTGCCCACCTCCAAGCTGCGGCAGAGGTGAGCCGCCTCCGCCTCGCTGGGCGCCCCGGGGCCGCTGCCCGGCCCGGCCGCCATCAGCGCCGCGAACAAAGGGGAGCGGGAGCGCCCGGAGCGCTCAGCGCCGCCCGCCGCGCCCCATGCCCGCCCGCCGGCTGCGGGAGGAGGAGGAGGAGCGAGGAAGGAGGAGGAGAGGAAGGGAAAGGGGCGGAGCGCGGCCCTTCGCCTTGGGGCGGGTACGGGACGTGCTGCCGCTGCGCGACTGGGGCCCGCCGGGGGTAGCGGGGTACCCCGCACCCCTAAGCACGCTCGAGGTACCGGGGGCACCCTGCACCCCAAAGCACACCTCGGGTACCAGGGGTTCCCTGCATCCCAAAGCACACCCGGGGTAACCTGCACCACGAAGCACAACCGGAGTACCAGGGGTACTCTGCACCCCCCAGCACACCCGGGGTACCCTGCACCCCAACGCATACCTGGGGTACTGGGGGTACCCTGCACCCCCCAGCACGCCTGAGGCACTGCAGGTACCCCGCACCCCAAAGCACACCTCGGGTACCGGGGATACCCTGCACCCCGAAGCACAGGATACAATAGGGCCATGGCACCCCACTGCGCAGCTTGCAAGGGGTCCAGGGTGTGCAACGCACCCCCCTCCTGTCTGGGAGCCACTGGCACACGGCTCCTCACTCTGGCAACCATGGCTTCCTCTCCGTAAATCGTAAATCACGGTTGGAGCTGCACTGAACAGGAAAGCGGGACAGGGTTTGCAGGGCGGCCGCAGATGTGTTGGGAGCCAGGGCTCACAGGAGGCTCCCCCGCTCTGCTCTGGCCCCAGCAGGGATTTCCTACAGGGAGAGATTGGAGGGGATGTACCCCTATATATAAATGCATAGATAAAGGTATACATGCATATGTACACAATATATACAGATACATACATACACATGGGTGTTTGCAGGCCCATGGCAAGGCAGCATGCGGCCCAGCAGCCCTTATCGCACCCTCCAGCTCATGGGTGGGTCTGGAAGGAGCGTCATTTGCTACGTGAGGCCCCCATCACCGAGCGCACCCCAAATGTGAGCAGTTCCCTCTGTCCCACTGCTTCCCGAGCCTTCAAAGGGACGCACGTGAACACACACGTGCACAAGTGCACACACACAACCAGCCCTACAAGGTTCATGGTTGTTCAGGGTCCTACTCAATGCTCAGGTATTAAAAAGTCAGGTAAGGACAAACTCACTGGGATAAGAACCTAAACCTGCCCTTATAAGTGCCCAGTGTACATGAGCTCTGTAAAGGGTGTCAGGATGCTGGGGACGTGCTGGGTCAAGGCAGAGCTGCTGGCAGGAGCCCCGAGGCAGCAGCACAGGACCCTCTATCCCTCTACCCCCAGGAAAGTCGCTCCTTGCTTGTGTAAGGGCCTCAGGACCGGCAGGAAGCAGCCGGCTCCCAGTGGTCTTAAAATAGCTGAGCATTATGGGCACACCCTTGTTTCTGAGGGCAAAACCTGCGAAGGGAGTGTGGCCATCAAAGAAGCAAAAAAGGTAACTCACTCTCTACTGTCCTTCTGTGCTGATGTCACTGGTGTCCCCAGCCCTGGAGCCCTGGGTGGCTGGCACATGGAGGTGGTGGTTTGTGACGGATATTTTTTCTTCTCTGAGTTTGATTAATCACTTTTTAGCTTTGCATTAACTTCGTGTCCGTGATGCTGCACGCCGAGGGATTTCACAGTTTAATTTGACAGCACGAGAAGCCGCTTTAGTCTGTCTGCTGCCCCGTTTCGTGATCAGCCAGTCTGCGGGCAATCATCCTCAGGGCAGCAGAAACTTCCGTCATACTCCTGTCATCCTGCTATCCTGCCCCACTCCAGCTTCCCTGCCCAGGCTTTGGTCCACAGTGGGTCAGACTTTTACTTCTGAAGAAATTCCGCAGATTGAGCTCATCGCACGGCTGCAGAGGGGATGGGCTCTGCAAGTCCCCCCTTGCAAACACCTCTGGGAAAAGGGTCTTTTCCCCCTCTGAGTGGCCCCAGCACTTTCCCCTTCACAGCCCTGAAACATGGGGCACCGACCTCCTGTATCCTGCGGGATTCACGGAGCAGCTGCATCCTCTGCCCAGGAACAGGCAGCAGGATAACAACCAGGTGACCTCCAGCTTAAGGACAAGCCCTGGCCTTGCTCAAGGGCTGGGGAGCAAAACCCAGGGAAACAAAACCCCAAGACCACCCCAAGGGTGAGTCTGGGGGGGTCCCCACAACCCAGCATCCCTCTGACACCAGCATCTGGGGCGGATGCGTCCCTCTGCCATCCCAGGGACTGTGTGCTGAGAGGAGGTGCCTGATCCTCATTCGAGCGAGCAGTGCTCGGCATCTTGCAATCCCCAGGAGAGATGCACCACTCCGGGTTATTTATTCATTCCCATCTGTTCTGCACTGCCTGGGGTGAGTAAATGAGAACCCAGCCCATGGGCTGAGAAAAATCACCATCGGGGAAGCGCTTTCCTCATCCCTGCAGAGAGCAGGATCTGCAAAACCCGCAGGGAACGCGGTGCTGAGCTGCCTCCCGCCCCGGGGTGGTGTTAGCAGACACAGAGCAGGGCAAGGCGGTTTTTCGCCGGGGATGGAAAGCAGACCTGCGTGGGGCCGCAGAGCGGCTGCGGGGCTGGCACGGTGCCTGCTGCGGGCTGGGGAGCAGGGGAGAAGCCGCGCACATAGGCAGGGCTGCCAACCCCCATGCATCCTGCTGCCCCTTCCAAGCGCTGCAAGATCCCTCTGGATTACAAACGGCCACCTGATGGGAAACCCGCTGCAGCTCCAGGTTCCCTGTCCCCGCTTCCCGATGTTCCCAGGGGAGCACATGCTTTTTTAACATTCCAAATTCACCTGGTTTCAATTTCCAGCCCTGAAGCCTGGAAGACTTCAAGGGGGATGGGGCTGCGTCCAGCAGGGTTTGCAACCTCCCCTTGGCTGTTGGGCCCTCGCTATGATGCACAAGGTCCAGTTTAAACCTAATTTTGCCCCCTCTGCTGGTCATGTCACTGCTGCCTCAGTTTCCCTCGCTGCTGAACACAAGCCCTGTTGTGGGCAGGAAGGCCGTACCAGGGCAGTGGCACAGGGGAGACGCACATTTCCCCGCTAAGCAGCGAAGAGTACGGGGATGTAATTCGGCCAGGTCTGACTGTGGGGAGGGAAGGCTGTATAAATAGAAAGGATATTTTTACAGGTTGCATTGTTCCAGGCACAGGCAGGTCGGGAGCAAAATGAGCCCCTTTCCCTCTCCGCTGGCATTTTTTCTGCTGCACCTTGGAAAGGCCCCAGAGAGTAAACGGTAACTCCTGCCAAACTGCAAGTTTTTGCAGCCACAACAAAGCGCCTGGAAATATCTGAGCGGGCGGTGGGGAGCAGGGAGCCTGGCTGTGCCCCTCGCTCCCTCAGCTCACCTCACATTTCGCCAAAGCAACGGCCTCCGCTTTCAAGGGACCCCACATACGGATGCAGAGCCACCTCCCTGACGTCTCCACTAACTCACAATCCAGGGAATCTTGCCCCGGCATCCCCAGCCACCCCTCAGGCGCCCGGGCTTGCTGTGTGAGCTGCACATGGACAGGGCTCCAGCTGGGAACAAGCAGTTTCTTGGGAAAAGGGAACAAAATACCTTCACGCTGGGGTTGGGAACAGGAAGCCGGCAACTGTGCAGCCAAATGGCTTGGAGGGTCGGGCTGCTGATCCTTAAACACATTTTATTCCAGGCAGTTTCCCCTGGGGGTGCACAAACCAGCCTGCAGAAGCACAGTGCCACGCGGGGAGCACAGATGGGGGATCCGGGAACCAGGCGAGCGGACGGGCCACCCCGAGCCCAGCATCAATGTGAGCGCACGAGCACGCAGCAGCACGGCAGGGCAGCCCGGCCAGCTCTCCGTGCACCTACCAGGGCTCCAGAACACCCCACACCGCGATGCTGCAGGACCAGCTGCTTCACCAGAGGTCTGGCTGCGTGACCATACGGACCTACCACAGACCACAGAGCCACCACAACTCACCACAGACAAGCAGCGGTGACAGTCACCCAAAACATTAAGGCAACACAAGCAGCTGTGGAAAGAGTTATCCCTTCCAAGAGCCAGCCAAGGCCACGCGCTTCCTTTCAGATCCCCGGCATTGTATTGAACCCACCTGCTCTCAACTCACCCCTGATGAAGACACAACTTCTGGGTCAATCCCAACCCACCTGGTCCTCGCCACGGCCTCAATGTCCTCTGTGCAGCTCCGTTCCCACCAGAAAAGCTGGAACATCTCCCAATGGAGGCTGCAGAAACACCAGGTCCACCAGCTCCCCAGCCCCGCGGGGCCTGAGGTGACAGAACACACCGAACACCAGCACTCCGTTAAGTTGTAGGAATTTATTTTAAATAACCTACAGTTGATTAAAAGGGAATTCATGATAAAAATAGAAGATACTTGTTGAGGAAAGGCTGCAGGAAATGGTCTTCGCACACACACTACGCTAACAATGCCTCTAAAACTAATGATTATAGCAAAAAAAGGTTTCACATTAAAATTCTGCTTTTTAATTTTTTAAAATTTTTTTACACAATTACAAAAGAAAAAAATAAAAGCCCTAAAATCTTGATTATTTTCCTTTTTGGACCGATGCTCATTTCCCTCGAAATTTATTGACCTGTGAAACTTCTTTTTACACAATAAAATCTTTCAAGTAAAAGAGGGGAGTGGGGCTTAGAAAAAAAGGTGGGTGGGGAAGGTCAAACAGTCTGACAAACCTAAAAAGTGGGTATTTTTGAAGTGTACAGAACGTGTTCAGAACAAAGGGCGACGGGAATGTCATTGGTTGCCAATTTCACTTGTCCTCAAACCCCACACACGTCTCCCCATCACACGGCCTCCTCGCCCCAAATCTACGCGATCTTTAAGATCAAGAAGGAAAACAAAAAGCCTGTTTAAATATTTTAAAATAATTAAAAGAAAGAAAAATTCACATTTAAAAAAGGAACACTCAAGTCAGGAGGCCGATTTCCCATCGCGCTTTGCTCTGAACAAACGCGGTGGACGTTTGTAATTCATGTTCCAATGCCACGACTGTTCCAAGTGACAAATTAAAAAATACCTGGGTATTTCCATGACTATAGTGACAGCTGTAACAGGTGCGTTGGGCTTCTTACATTTTGTTTATTTGTTAAATTCTGAAATGGGGCGGGAGGGGGAGGGGAAGGGCAGGGGTTAAGGAGTCCATTTTCTATTAAAATATAGAAGTTATTGCAAAACCCTAACTGTAAAAACGCACCAATATAATTGGATTTTGTATACAGTAGCTAAAGATTCCCACGCTCTCAGTGTGATGGTGAATTTGCCTGGCGGAAGGTTGACAAATCCCCCATCCACTTGCCCTGCCTCAAGAGAAAAAACACACAAACCAGACAGCTAGAATTTGGATCTCTGAAACATTTTTAAATAAGTTGTCCATAGGACAACTGGCTCAGCTCCTTTAGGATATTTCCAGGTTATGCTTTCTGCAAGATGTTGGCTGTTTTATCTGATGCTCACTTGCCCCTTTCCTCCCCCTTCCCCAGCATCCAAGGACAAGTAAGGCTCACAGTTTATCAATCTCCCTAAAAACCAGGCTACTCCCCCTTTTTTTTCTTATGTTTTTCCCATAAAATTCAGCTCATTAAAAACAGGTTAAAACTCATAGTCTTCCTCTGCCATGTCGATAGCCCAGGCAAACTTCTCTCGTTGGGTTTTGTTATAAATCTTCTCTATAGGAATTCCCCACTTCTTGCACCTGCAGGAGAGGAGACGCTGTTAGAATCACGCACAGGCACTCGGCCCCTCGCTGCACAGAATCACTCTGCTCCGCGACACAACACGTCACCCAGCCCACAACAACCGGCCTCCCGGTGCCAGACCTGCAGGTTCTCCCACCCGTCACCTCCCAGCACTGTGCTGGCTTGCGCTGATGTCACACTTGCCCCAAAAGCCTCCTTTTATAAACCATTTAAGATATAAGGGAAGGCCACAGAGACCCTGGCAGCACAGGGGCACTTGCTCTCAGCCACAGCCTTTGGTTGCTAATTGGGGGGACAAGACAGAAGGGATGTGGTGGTTCCTTCCAGCACCCCCCAGGCAGACGCTTACCAAGCAACAGAGATCCTGGGATCCAGATAGTTGAGTTTGGAGGTGCCCAAAGCGATCTGCTTGTTCTCCTCCCTGTCTGTAGCCTGAACCTCCAGCTTCATCAGTTGCTCCTCAATCCTTTGCACTGCTTTCTTCTTGCTCTCCACTGTCCTGGGGTGGGGAAAAATAAAATTAAAAAAAAAAAAAAAAACAACAAAGTGTTTCATTCCTAATGCCCTGCGAGGCTTGAGATGGCAGCACTGTGGGAACCCAAAGGGACAGCCCAAGGTAAGCAACGCCACCAGCCACAAAGGGCAGCTGTGTCAGCACAGATGGTGACACAAACCACCCAGCACATGCAATTACAAACCGACATTTTCAAAGAGGCAGAGCAAAAATCTTCAGCAGCAGTTTTGTTTTAAAGGGTTGGAAGTAACAGCCTGAACTCTACTGATGCTACAGCCACTTTCAAAGCAGCCCATTTATGCCCCTGCAACAGTCGCGCTGTGACTCTGCTGTCAGCGCACCCCTGCGGCTGCTCTGCAGAGCCCACACAGAGTCCGGGTACATCGGCTGCAACGGAGCACAACTTAGAAACGTGCATGTACACTTGTGTAACTCCTGGTTCCCCATTCACGGACAGGCTGGATCCACTGTTCTGCCTGGTCCTGGGCAGCTGGGTGGTTGAGCACTGGCTGGGGCTCAGCTCAGAGGGCTGAGGGACACAGTGGGGACAAATGCTAGTGACCACATCAGGAACTGCAGTGTCAGACCACCCTCTGGGCCTCAACTTGAAGGCCGTTTCTTCATGCACAGAATAACGAGAGGAGAAGAAAGCCTGAGGAAGTCTTCCCAGATCACAGGCTGGGGAACAGAATACAGGGTGAAGGACCCATTTGGAGAATGGCACAGCCCAGTAACACCAGCCTTACTTTTTAGACTTCTCATCCCTCCGGACCTTGGCATCAGCTTTGGCGCTTTTCAGTTCTCTCCTGGCATCAGCTAACTGCTCCTTCTTGGCATCGATCTAGGAGAGGCAAAACCAGACAGCAGCACTGTGAACAAGCTGCTGACAAGTGGCAGTCACCCCTGGGCAGCACGACCCAGGGTGGGAGTTTGTGACCATGTTCAGAATCTACCAGTGGTCAGACCCACTTCTGCAGAACAATTAGGCCACTGGCCTCTCAGTTTGCTGCAAAGCCTCGTGTGGTGAAATATCCCCCTCAGGAAACAGGACCCCACTCATTTCCAAAGTCAAGGTGGTGCTGGGAGCTTTCTCACACAGCTACAACCAAGCAGGTGAAGGAACTGGCTTGGTCTGAGAGTGGCTGACAGCCCCTCCAGGCAGCTTGTCTGCCTCCACTCTATCAGTTCTCCCTTCAAATCCTACAGATTGAAAGCTGTTAAGGCTTCAGGCAGTTCTTCTCCAGTAAGTTTAGGATTCAGGGAGATTTAGTGTTTTGCAGGGCCTGTTCAACCAACATCCCGCAGGCTCTCAGGTCTTGGGTGAAGCCAGCCATGTTAGGTGTTACAGAAGCAGGGGACACTGCAGTGCCAAACCAGAAGTCTTTATTGTGAAGGTTATTCTAAAGCCAGACCAGGAACAGACCTAACCCCTTTGGACCTCATGGCCTTCACCAGAAACAATCTGCAAAGGAAGAGGTCAAGTCAGAGGGGCGTAATGTACCATGTACACAGCCTGCACTGACAGCGGCCTGGGATTCACCCAACAAAAGGGGATGTCCACTCTGGAATCTTTAGGGGACTCAAATCAAAGCTTAACTGCTGCTCTAAAGCTGTAGTGGCAGCAGAACACATAGCTATGGGATGAAGCCAGATAAAAAGGGTCTGGTCTTGGTCATTACAAATAAAAGATGACTCAGACTGAAAGGTGGCCCTTTCAGCTCACTACTCCTCTCCAAGCAGGCCCATCCCCGAGGGAGCACTAACTCACTCCTGATAGGGAAAAGCAGGTTCTGCTTCCATTTTACCCCAAGTGAAAGGAAACATGATTCCTGAGATGCAGCGCGTAGAGCCCTGCCCCAACCCAAGAGCTGGGCAGGAGTGGGGGTACCTTGGTCTGCAAGTTCATCATGGACTTCTCAAAGGTCTTCGGTGGAGCCCTCTGGTGGTTACACAAAATGGCAACCGCTCTGTTGGCACGGTTATAGGAAAGGATCTTCGCTGGGATGTTGTCATCCGCTGCAAAGCGCAAGACACTGGTGAACAAGAGGGTTCTCCAGGGCTGTGCAGCCCCAGCCACTGTCCCACCGACTCTGCAAGCTGAGTCACTGCAGAGCTGACCTTCCCCTCTGACAGGCCAGTCCCAGCACTTCACCTAAATTACAGTTAAACAACCTGACCACTTCCACCCTGGGCCCTAACTCTTTCCAGGACAGTTTCTTCGACAGCAACAAAGACACCATCTGACACTGAAGGGAGATGAAGCAGGACCATACCATTCCACAATTAACAGAAAGCAAGTAAGATAGTTGGTGAAGGACAGGCATAAACTAGCAGACACACCTTGGTGTGCTCACCAGTCAGTGCTGGGCTGCTCAACTACCCCAAAACACTGCCTGACAGCAAATTTTTGGTGAGACCTCAGCTGTCTGGCATTTGCACTGGGAAAACTACAATGAGGAAGTTGTGTGCAGATCTAAGACTTGTGGCTAAGCCAAGAAAGCCAGGTCTGTATTGGAGGATATGATCTGTTCCCCTCAGAGTTTCAAGGACAAGACTTACGATTAGTGAGCTCCTTGAGCTGCTGCTGTAGCGTGATGGAGGCATTGTAAGTACGGAATACCTTGGCTGTCAGTCCCTCCATAAGGTCTTGAAGATGTTTATTTAAGATACTGGTCTAAGGAATCAGAAAGGAGACAGCAGTTAGCACTGGAATTGACCACAGCATTTGTGAAATCTTTGGACACGCTGCTGTTGAAGTCACGCAGTTCACAGCTGAACATCAGTGTACTCAGACCAGACCACAACAGAAGGGCCACAACATTACTGTAACCACAGGAAAAGTGAACAAAGAACCAACACGTATTAGATTGGTATCAAGTACCACAAGTGGCCAAAAAAAAGTTGTCTTCAATGTGGAGGTTTTGGTTCCCACCAGGTAGAAATATAGCCGTCCCGTCCCAGGGAAGGTGCCCAAACCACCACAGTGCTCCCATAGAGCCAAATATGCAGGTGCGGATGGCAACTGAAAAATCTGTCACCTCACACAATCATCTTCCCTGAACTCTGACAAAACCTCCCAAGTCAGAGCCAGCCAGGCTCACCAGGACCAAATCCCATCACTTCAGGAACCTGCAGGTACAGTGGACAATACCAGATTGAGACAGACTCTTCCTGCTTTTAGGCTGCTCAGGAATAAAGTTGCCACTGAAACCATCTCTGGAACAGAGCAACTGTTATTGCCCGGTGCAGAGTGAGCCTGTTAGTGGTCCTCTACCACCATCCCTCACCATTGACTACGTGCTTACATTGAGGCGGTCAAAGAGGTCATCCTCAGGCTGCTTGTTCTCCATGAACAGCTGAAGATTCTTGAACACCTGCAGGAAAAGAAAACTGGTAACTCTGAGTACGCAGACCAGATAGCAGTAATACATAAGAAAGCAATGATGCCAGGAAGCCACTACAACTGTTTTCAGGCAACGGTGACCATGCTGGATGCTACTTCCCAGCAGGCAAAGACCCATCTCTCAATACAACACTTGTGGTGAAGGTTCCTCCCAGCAACAGGGGTCCTGAGCATTCAATGCCCTTTATCCTCATCCTTTAGATCAAGCTTGCAGAAGAGCCAATTCTGCTCTGGCTTAGCTGAGAATGAGACTCCAAAGTTACCACCTTGACCTTACTCTCCATCACTACTCCAGCCAAAGAGACCCCTGAGCCCCCCTACTGAAAACCAGCCCTTCTCATTGCCGCACTGGATGCTTCTTACAGTTCCATCCCCAACAAGTCTCACTGGGGTAGGGAGAATAATGAAAGCATCTTTGATTATTTACAGAGACCACAAATCCCAGCTCTGTGTGCTCCAAATCCCCAGTTACCACCTTCTCAACAACACACATTTTTCTTCTACAGACACCTAATATACAAAGATTTCTAGTTTTACGATAATCAGTTCCCTATTGCAAGCACTGGAGACATCAAGAAATACCAACACCAACACATTTAAACAGGAAAAATGTTTTCTTCAAACAAGGGAATAAGAATTCCAGCACACGCTTGTTTCTATAGCAGTTGTATTTTTTTTGGTTGGTTGGTTGGCTTTCTTTGGTTATTTTGTTCCTCAAGAGGCCAACATTTACTGCTGGTTGCTGTTGCCATCACCACAGTACTTCACATACAGTGTGTGCACTACCAAGAAAAGGGAAGAATATCAACTGACTTATTTTCTGTCTAGGCATCTGACCAGTGACAAAGCACCCTGTTATTGCCACCAAAACTGTGCTGACCACATTTTTGTGCAGTTCGGTCTGTGTATGTGTTTGTGGAGCTGCCTCACCCTCTTCTCAACAGGGACTTTGTTGTAGTATCGGATGGAATCTTTTCCGAGGAAGTCGAACTCAACCACGTATTCCTGGCCGTCCAGTTCAGGATGCAGCTTGATATGTTCTACTCTCAGGGAGCAGCAGCCCACGGTGTCAGCTGTCTCTCCTTCTTCTTTTTCATTACCAGCTCTCAGGGCTAGCTACATTTATATCAAGACAAGAGAGGTAAACATTTCAAATCATTCCAGTAATGTACAGATGGTGGAAACTTTGAGACAGTGGCCTAGAAGCAACAGCATCCATAGGAGAAGAGAAAGGGAGAAAATGAACTTGAGTGGCTAAAATTGACACTTCAAAGTTCTAATAAAAACAGCCTTAAGTTCTCTTTAAATCTGTTTTACATAATCTTAAACTAATGTCACAAATCTATCCATCTTTTTTAAAGCAAGATGCTTTACCAGCTTTCATGAGTAATAGAAATCCATTTCAAAACATCTGATTTTTGTTTAAGTCAGACTTCCATGTGAATTCAACCTGATATAAAATCATAAAGTTTAGTTGTTCATCTTCTATGATCCTACCTCTTCACTGCATGCTAAAGAAATACACTTTAAATCATGTAGGACACTTGGAGTTATATAAATAATCAAAAGGCTACATACATATGGTTGAATAAAAAGTGGGTTTTAACCGTACTGACTAAACCAATTTCTTATTTTTGAAGAAAACCCTTCGGGGTTCATATGAAACCACAATTATTCAAAGCAAACTTCCTTGGTTTACATCAAAGCATTCTGAACATAAACTGTTAATTCAGTTGGTCAAGACACCGTACACTAGCAGGATAACAGCTTTGAGTGTTGGTTTTAAGTAGCTTTAAAGGCATCAATACTACTGCAGTTTCCTTCACGCCGTAGTAAAAAAAATAAATTAGCATAATTATGAAACCTCATGACTGTGACCTCAAACTAAAGAGGTGACAAACCAGCAGAAACTCCCAGCAGGAAAACTGAAACAGCTGGAGACAAAAGGCTCACACAAACTTCCCAGCAATCTAACCGGGCGATTCCGCAACCAGGCTGTGAATTCTGCCCCAACTCAAACAATGCTGCCTGAAATAGCCATGCTCTGTACAATAGTTTATTGCTCTAGATTCCAGGTAATGGGAAGGAAAAGGAGACCAGGAAGTCTCAGGGTACCTTAGTAACTGGGCTCAATTCTGCTTTAGGAACAGAAATACAGCTTATTGCTGAGAATTCGCAGCAGGACAAGAGAAGTGAGAGGAAGTGTGCTGGGGAACGAGCCTTACTTTATCAATGAAGTACAGCGCCACAGCCCTCTGCCGTACTTTCATCTCTTTGGATTTCCAGTCTTCTCGATACTGATTTCGGATTTTATCTACGCACTTCTTCAACCTCCGAGCGGTCTCGTACTTCTGCCAGTCCTTCTCACCCTGCAGAGGAAGTTGGGATGGAGTCAGCATCGGAACACCGAAAAAGGACCGGTTCCAATCTGCATCTCAAGGCTTTGCAAGTCTGTGTGTGGCAAATGCTCTCGCTGTACAAAAGCACTGAGATTTTGCTGCTGAACAGCTCAGTTTCAAACTATGCTGCCACGCAGCTGTAGGTAATTCAGATTTCCATGATATTAAACGCTTCCACGGAAGCGACTCTAAAGACACAAAAGACATTATGTCTTCTGTGCTTCTCAACATATAAATGGTTTCCTCTGCTTTATTCAGACGACACTTATGTTCTTTCAGCTGTGTAATTAAACACCCATAAAACGTAAAAGCAACATCAACAGTTCATCATCATTATTATATATTCAAGCCATGGCAAAGAGAGAGCACAAATAGACAAGGAACAGAGATTTTTTCCCTATACTTGTAAGACAAAGCCCTTGTTTACAATCCAGGAAAACATCTCTTTAAAAAGGAGACTTCATGAGAAGAACTTAAATCCTACCCTGAAAACGAAGGCTACTTATTTTTCAACAGGTTTGTTATTGCTTTCACGGAATTGATCTGTGATTTGCTCCCACAGCAGGGTTTGTTTTCCTTCAGTCATGAGCTCCTTACCAGCCTTCTCAGCCAGGAGCCTGCCCATGATTTTAATTTTACAATTGACTAAGCAATCCAGGGTTAGAACTTCATCACACCATCAGGCAGGGGATGTTAGGGCAAAAGCAGGTAAAATATCCACCAGAGCAAGCCTGTTCTTAAATAAATTGCTTCCTTTTAGGTTTACACAGAGTAAAGGATTCTTATTAGGAATGATACAATGATGCTCTTCAACAGACATTTTCCAGATTTCATAGCTCTCCTGTGCAGCAATTGTATTCTTTCATTTCAAGGGGAACAGAAGCACAGAAACCTTCCTATGTTTTTCAATCAGTGTAGCATGAAATAGAAAGACAGCTTTACTTCCCATCTCTCTCCCAGCCAACAGCTACATTTGCTTCTTAGAGACATGACCTGTAAGATTTTTTTTTGCTTTTAAACTAGATCTTTACCTTGATTCTTGAGCTGGGGTTCAACATGATGTATTTGATAGAACCCTGGATGTTCTCAGTCCACGACACCAGCCAGGTAACCTTGTTATCATGCCTGACCTCCTTCCATTTGTGTCCTGGCGGAGGGGAAGGGATCTTGGAATCCCTGCAGAGAATCAGAAAACAGCAAATAAAAACTATTCAAAGAGACTTCCACAGCATCAAACTAGAGAAAGCAATTAATACTTCACACAAAAAAAGCACAGGGAAAGAAACTGAGGGAACTTAACTACCTATTTCCATAACACAGGAAATCTAGTGAATCAAAGTGAGCAGTCAAAGATCAAACTGCTATCAATACACATCTGCGGAAGAATTATACTATAAGAGGGAACCCACATTGCTGGGATCAGCTTTGATTTGCAGACACTGCAATCGTGTGGACACTTATCAGAATATGGCTGAAGAGAAGCCCACCAAAGCTTAGCCCTCAACATCAAGGAAGACAGAGGAAAATCAATTTCTACCAATACTAAAGGCTGTTTAAGCAGGTGTAGGCCATGGGCATAAAGGAAGAAAATATGATTACAAGGTTCTGCATGAAACACATAATAGCCTTGTTTGGTCTTTGCTTGTATGACTCTGTTTTTTATCTATACAAAAAATAAGATAAGCAGCATGCGTATTTCTGCATGCTTGAATATGAACCTATACAGGGATCTTTAAAAAGCAGCTATGCGATCTAGAAAGCAAAGTGTGAAGCATCTAGCGCTCACTTGCTGCAGTTAATGATGATGTCTTCTGGCATGATGCGTCTCTTCAACATGCCCATTTTGGGGTGGTTTCCACGTCCTCGGAAGAGACCTGGAGGTTCAATCTTGAAGTTGGCAATCCTCTCCTTGTGGTTGTCCATCACGCAGTAACCATATTCCTTCAATAGCCGCTCATTCTCCTCTTTGATTTTCTGGAAAAAGACAAAACCAAAGATGATATGGTGCACCCAGCAATCCACACGTCTCTACATGCCGAGACTTAGAGAATTTTTGTATTTGCACCAGACTAATACTGCAGACCCAACTCAAAACCAGTCCCCCGTCATGCTAGGTGCTGTATCAACACACAGAACAGCAGACTATCCAGAAAAGCAGTCATAAAACACAAGCAGCACAAACTAGAAAAAGGGAAAGAATGCGTGAAAACTCTCTTAAAACTCGTATTTGAGAGAAACAGATTAAAGCTGGTGAAGACAGCTACAATTTTGCCATAGTAGAGGCATTTACCTCTATCCACACATCACAGCTGCAAGGGCAGCCCCAGCACAGTACCACTGCTTTATAGCCTATATTCAGTATTCGACACCCACTGGACTTTATGTCTTATGACTTTGGCTGTTTATGTATCAAAACCCATGCTTCTGTGTTTGAACTCGGCATCAGAAAGAGGCAGAGGAATGTCTCCAGTCTGCCGCATGTCAAGCCTGTGTCGGCAAATGGTCTCGTAACTGGAACAGTCTCCTAAGTAAAAATGTGCTGAGATTTCACTGCATACTTCTGTGCTTGAACTCTAATTACATGGAAGGAAAAATAAAAACATCGCAGCTCAAAGTAAAACATCTGACCCACAGACAGCACTGGTGCGCCAGCTAAGAAACGAACAGAAAAAGCCACTTCTGCTCCATTTTAACAGCTGCCAGGGAAGAAGCTGAGAAGGGCTCACCCACATGTTCATCAAATGGAAACAGCACTAAGACACGAGTGTCTCTCTTTCGGTGGGACCCCTCTGACCCCAAAGGCCACACTTCCAGTCTACCAGGGCCCTCACTCAAAGGGCTACTCACTGTAGCGTTGCAAAAGACCAACCAAGAGCTTAGGGCAAGCTTCCAGCTGCCACTGCAGTAAGTCTCAGTCATCTAAAAACTATTTAATTCTCTCCCCACAAGCCACTGTAGCCATGTTACTGGAAAATAAAGTTCATTTTTTATTCAGAAAACGGCATTACCAGGTATCTGAGATTTGTTCTCTCATTTTATTGACTAGTGTCATTGCTGCATCCCTTCCACCATTCCCAATTTTGCCCTCCAAACCCAAGTAGCTTCTAAAATGAGAAGCTATCCTTAACTGAGTATCCACTACTTATTAACGGTCAGGGAACAAGGCTCCCAGGGAGGCAGCACCTCTGATTCTCTTTATTACTTAAGCAGGTCAGGAGCCTTAGCCCTATCGATATCACCTCAAGTCAGGATGGAGATTCAGCTGTAAACAAAGTGCTCTGTCCTACTTGAGCTGCATAGTGAAGCCTCCTATAGTTAACAACAAAATAATTATTTGAAAACTAGTAAACCCCAATTTAGAAATGACAAGGTAGGCAGACGAATTATTACACCAAGATATTTACAAGCCAACTAAGAATCAAGACTTCTCCCAGAATTCCCTCTGGTACCTGTTTTTCCTCCTTGGACATCTGTTTTCTAGCTTCTGTCTGAGCTTTGAAATACTGGCTCATGTGGGTAAAGTCACACTTGCTGAGGCTGGTGATAGTGCTCTTCTCTTCAGAGGTCATTTCCTTGCAGAAAGAAAGTAGCACTTTCAGTTTTCATACATAGTAAGTTTTCATGCGCAGCAGAGCTTACCCTAGCCCAAGCAGTTTCAAAAGGAATAACAGAACAGCCCTTTCACTAAACCCCAAGAATCCCCAAATTCTTGCACATGTTCACTCCAGATAAGCTCAAAGCATAAAGGACAAGCAGCAGAGTGTACGGAGGGCTGGCCCTCCAGCGCTCTGTGGCATCTCCCACATCTCTCCCACTGAACAGTGGCTGGAATGGTTGAGAGACAGGGAGTAAAACCCAGTAACCTAGTTAGGAAAACCGCACCAACTCATCTGAACTTTTGATCTTATGGCTGATAAGTTGGTTGAGGTAAAGTCCTGAGTTTTAGGTCTTTGGAAGAGGTTTCCTTCTAATATAAAGCTGGATCTTCAACAGGGCATGTCACAGTCAGATCAGCTACACCCTGTCATGCCGTAACAGACAAATTTGGTTGGGGGAAATCTGACTTTGTTGGTTTAGAAGGGTATTTATGTCACAGTCCTTGCTGATGGATGAACTGAGAACTTCACAGCTACAATCTGAGACAGCTTTTCATTGCCTCAAGCTAACCTTCCTGTGCATGGGACAGCAGCCTCTTCCCACTGCCCAGTGCTGGGGGGACACCAGCCGTGCAGGCAGCGCAGCCCAGGACTATGTGCCTACCTTCCTCCAGTCTTTGAAGAAGTTTTTCCTGAAGATCTCCTTTGTAGTGTACTCATGGTCAAGCATTTTTGCAAAGAATGTGGCAACTTCTTCTGCTTTGGTGCTCAGCTTCATGACTTTACCTACAAAGAAAGGTTTTCTTTTTAAACAAAATGGTCAACAGGAACTGAAGCCAGAAAGAGGCCACAGTAGCTACCTTAAAGGACACTATATTTATCACAGAGAAGTTTTTCTTAAAGATTTTACATAGTACAGCAAATTGGATGGGCAAAGGAAACAGAGCAGCACAGTTGCTTGACCTTCATCATAAACATTTTGAAAAAATGTTTCCTCCGAAATCCAAACATTAAAAAAAGCAACAGCAATCTGATGAGACGGGTCCGAGAGACGCAGGGCAGGAAGGGGAAAAGGCCTCCTGCAGGAAACCCTACGCAGAGACATCCCTGTGCTGTGGACGCTCCTGGGGAGACGCTGCTGTTTGAAGTGGAAAAGGCAAGGGATTTTGTTAAATTTGATATTCCAGCACTCAGACATATGGGATATACAGTCTCTATTCCTCTTCTACCTACAGAGGGACTTTGGAACACCCCTTCTAGCCTTCAGCTATTTCCAGCCAGGAAGAGCCCTTCCTATGTACACACCACAAATAGGCTGGAAGCGACACCAAATATTTACCTCCCCTTCATTGCAGGGAAACGTGTCAGGATTGCGCTGATCATTCCCTTTGCTGTGGGAACGCACTCCTGTGTCTCCAAATCAGGCTCAAAAGCTACTCATTTTTAAGAAAGATTGAGCTTTCGGTGAACGGAGAGGTCACATTTCAGCTTGTCTGCACAACTGCGGTACAAAGAGACACTGCTGCAAGGGAAGACTTTAAAACACACGGGAAAAAAGCGGCTGCTGCAACATCAAAGCTGTGGATTCAACATCTAACATTCCTATCGAGCGTCTTTTTGGTCCAGGCTGCATTCTTGATGACACGTGAGGTGTCAGTGATCCCCGTGAAGGGTTCTGCATGCAGCTCACATCTCCAGCCAGTTGCAAGAAATATTTCAAGTCCCAATGGGGTGGCAGACAGTCAACACCTGTGGATTTTTAAACGACCATTTCATCGCACAAAAGTCAATACAAGAAACACTGCTGGGTTTTCTATGCTCTTGGAAAAAAAATACCACACTTTTGATTTACTACATGTTTTAAAAAGTTGCATCATCTCCAAAATTAAACCATGGGAGCCATTTTAAAAGCCTTAGGATCTATAAACCCTCGTAAAACAGGGCTTAGCAAAAGTTCCTCCCAACGATCTGAGAATATTCCACAATTAAATTAAACCAACAGTAACTCTGCCAATTTTTAAGCTGCAACCTAAAATACAGCATTTGTTTGCTTATAACAGGAAATGGGGGAAGGGAGAGACAGCGAGGGAAACGGTTTTTCCAGGCTGCAAGTCTCCCTTGCAAGAGCCTATCAAGTTAGTAACACCTTAGGGGGGCTAAAATGACTGATATTTTTCCCAAATTGCTGAAGGCTCAGTCACTTTTATCTAATCACTTTAGAATATGTTTCATAGGACTCAATTTCCTCTTTTTTACAAGGGTTTGAAAAGGCTCTCAGTGACAGGGCTGAAAAAGAAAAGCACATATTTATTCCAGAGCTGTGAACAGTATTTACCTGACTTAAAAACTGAAAACCAGAGAGCAACCAGGGGACAAAATGAGGGTGAGAGACTGAAACACAATTGCCACCATCTACACTACCATCTACTACCTGTTCTGCCCTGGTGAGACTGCATCTGGAATATTGTGTCCAGTTCTGGGTCGCTCGGTCCCAGAAGGACAGGGAGCTGCTGGAGAGAGTCCAGCGCAGCCACCAAGATGCTGAAGGGAGTGGAGCATCTCCCGTGTGAGGAAAGGCTGAGGGAGCTGGGGTTCTGGAGCTGGAGAAGAGGAGACTGAGGGGTGACCTCATTCATGTTTACAGATATAGAAAGGGTGAGTGTCAGGAGGATGGAGCCAGGCTCTTTTCGGGGACAACCAATGAAAGGACAAGGGGCAATAGATGCGAACTGGAACACAGGAGGTGCCACTTAAATTTGAGAAGAAACTTGTTCCCAGTGAGGGTGGCAGAGCCTGGCCCAGGCTGCCCAGGGAGGTTGTGGAGTCTCCTTCTCTGCAGACATTCAAACCCGCCTGGACACCGTCCTGTGGAACCTCAGCTGGGTGTTCCTGCTCCATGGGGGGATTGCACTGGATGAGCTTTCCAGGTCCCTTCCGATCCCTGACAGTCTGGGATTCTACCTTGCCCTATCTACAGAAAAACACCCCAAGTTCAAGCCACCTCTAGGGTACGAGCAGCAGCTTGTTAACCCACAGTCACCACATTTGTGGTCACGCTCTAAAAGATGGTTTTGGCATTTCAACGCCCTTTGCCAAGTCTGGTATTGTAAGCACTAACAACAGGCCCAGCAGTCACTGTGCTGGATGAAAACATCACAACGCGATCGTTCGGGTTTCTCCAGCGAGCGCCGGCAGCTGTCCAGCCATCGCATGCTTACCGGAGTCTACCAATCATCCCAGGATCATCTTGAAGTGAGACAGCGCCTTGTGAGCACGGACAGTGGCTCTCAGCAGCTGCTGAGTACATCAGACAACTGATATTTTGCCTAGTTTCTCAAGGAAGACTTACGTGATTGCTTTATTTGCCAGAATCCCTGACCACCCCATTAACTGTTGGGTCTATTGATGAATTTGTGCTGTGACACAGACAGAGGTTGCAAAAATCCCTGCACTTCCTAGAAGTTTCATGAAATAGGTGGCGAGCCAGAAGAGGAGATTATTGCTGCCTGCACCGAAGGGACAGCTACAGTGTAATTCACCCCTCCCCTTCTCCAGACAGCAGGAGAGATACTGTAAACTCTTCAACAGAGGAAAAAGAAATCCAAATTTGTATCTTCTTGAACCCTAAGAAGGAAGTTGTGGACATCCCTGATCGCTGTGGTACTCGCTTGGAGAAAGCCTTTAATAGAATGCAGTATGTTTATTTCACTACACTGCTGCTGAAAACGAATGCCATCTCTTTTCCAGTATTTAAAAACATTGTGTCATGTCACATGAAAACTGCACGTTGCTCCTGGAAGAGTTCCATGCACAGATGTCCCCTTCACCAAAAATTACATTTTCATCCATTCAAATGCCTCTCACTTAATTCAATCCTGGGTTAATTTGATCCTTCATTTAACAAGATCACAGAGCTAAACGGAAACACACGGATCATCAAGCCCCATCTCCAGCAGGCATCACATCATATAATCCCTTCCACATGAGCCTCTAACAACCAGTCAGCTCAGTACATTAGAATCTCACATCAATTAGTTCTACCACACACACTGGTTAGTGAGTGGGACCACAACATTATACCAGAGGGCTGTGTCCTGGAGGCCAGGGTCATCCCATGCATTCCTACAAGATCCTCACCATCTGTACCAGAATTCGGTCCTCTTTTACTCTGCTCATGCCACCAAATGATCATGAATTTCATCAAAGATGATGGAAGTTGCAGTTCATACGGTTAAAGAGAACAGAGTAAGCCTCATGAGTGATGAAGTAGCTACAATTATGTATTCTACTGGTTACATACTGCTGCTCTCAGACCTAAGACACTCTCATACTGTTAAGTAACCTGAGAAATTTACCACCATAACAGAGGAAGAACAAGTTCATCTCCGTGTCAACTCAGTGAGCAGAATTCAGCAGGCTGTTCTTGTACAGATCCTTTCTTCACTTAACCACCCAGGACAACTACAGCCACCCTTCTTTCAAGCTAATCACTAAAACAAAATCACCTCCTTATCTCTTCAGTCCCCGGAAAAACATCACAATCCCCTGATAATGTTTAATTCTCTTCCCAGCAAGTGGAAACACGGATTGACTCACCATCATAAAAAAACTTGACATTTTCAGGCAGAGGTTCATATGGTGGAGCAAATACAGGACCTTTGTGCTCTAGGAACTTCCATTTAATGCCTTCAGGGTAGCGCTCTTCTTCCCACCTTCAAGAGAGAAATATGAACCAATACAATTTTAAGCTGCTAATCTTCGTTTTATTACTACGTGGGTATAAGAGTATGCTAAAGAAAAATCAGCAAGCAACGATTGCTTTGCCAGGCACAGACCAAGTACAAATATTCAACGCACTGTCACCATTTATATTATTTTTTCCCTTTTTTTTTTTTTAAAAAAAGCAGAGCTATGTTCATGAACAGAACACCTTGGGTCGTGGGTTATCTGATGACAGAATAGTCCTCACCTCCCACTTGCTGCTCTTTTCACAAAATCACACAGCTGAAAAAGCTTAGAACTTAAGAAAATGAAGAATTCAGTCTTGTAAAGCAGCTAGGCTCCTGCCAAATTAGAGTCAGCTGGGATCTACAATAACACCAGGTCCAGCACGCCTGCTCAGCAAAGCCAAACAATTGTAGTATATTATGCAGCTGCTTTCAGATGTGGACAAGTATGCCATTAAGGGCAGAGATAAAGAAACAGATGTTCATTTACGACCTAAATGAGAACAAACCTGCTTGGATGAGAAAGACTGAAACCTGCTCTGTCGTTTTAAATCCATTCCAATTCTTTGGGTACGAAAAGCATACTTGAAGAAAGAGTAGCACAGGAAAATTGCAAACTCGCCTTAAAGTGCCTCTATAAAAACGTTTCGCAAATGATGCATTAGGTGTCACAACGCAGCAAGGCAGGCGCCACCAAGGCCACATTCCAACCGAACAAACTCACAGGGTCAGCAATTCATCTACAGGGAAAAGGGTCCCGCCAAGTGTCCCCACCCCCCATTTCCAATACCCTTTGCCCAAACCCTAATTCCACGCTCCTCCCCTCTACACTTCTTCCATGACCACTGGAACATCACTGCTACACGCTGCTGGCACAGCGATCCCTGCTGAGAGAGGCTATTTGACCTTAGAGATTAATCAACTGCGAGACCATTAACTTGTCTCAGCGCTCAGCCTTTGAATTGCCCAGACAACTTTGCTGAGCAGCCGTGACAATTAAAAACCAAAAGTTTAAGCTTCCCTCTGGTGTCAGCCCCCTGGAGTCGTCCCATTCCGGGTGCAACAGCAGCTAAGAAAAGACATCTATGTACTGCGTGGATCTCAGGAATTGTGATGCACAACACAGATAATTTCACCCCTAATAACAGGGTCACTGTACAGAAGATAAGTACTGTATAGAGACAAAAAGGCCTTCTGCTTGAAGGCACTCAAAATGCATCACTGGTGCCTGTACATCAGTCATTTAGGAACAGCAACTGTATGGGACACGGGGCTTTGCACCATCTTTGGCCGCAGCACCAGACCTAACGTTTCCTCATGAGCAGCACAGCGACATCTTTTACCAGCAACGCGCACAATCCCAGCTACCCGTACAAACCCTACACGTCTGACTTCAGTCCCTGGCTGGGAAGAAGCTTGAGTAAACTATGTCGATATAAGAAACTAATGTTGACATTTGAAGTCTAGATCCCAAATATTTACATTCCTAATGATTGTCTTTTAAATTAATCAGAAGCTAGAAATCTAAATGTTTTGCTCCTTCCAGCAAAATAAATTCAAATAATTCACTTCTCCTCCTAGCCAGCAAAACATCATCCTCTCTGACAATGAGTATTTTTATCCTGTTAAGAAAAAATCAGGGGCTCATTCACAGTAGCTACTACTTACAGGACAGGCTTGTCATTCTTGTTTCTCATCTGTGGGTTTTTAAGATTTATCACTCTGGTATTTACTTGATGATAAATTCTGGTTTCCTACCCATTCCTGTTCTTTTACAACAGAAGCATGGAGAAAAGTAGCAGTTTAAATAGCTAGCTGAAGCACGTTGTGCCTTTGGGGAGGGCTACCCATCCATGGGATGGTTTCTAAGCCCAAAGCCACCAGAAAGTTTGCCACAAAAAGATCACAAACCACTGCCAATCCCATCTCCACCTTTCTAAACCTCGTATATAAGCATTAAGACAAAAGGTGAAAGCGAGCCTCCTGAGGTTGGCTGGTTTTTCATCCTCCTTTGGTTTTAAACAAAAAAAGCTCTACAGCAACGCTGCCCAAGGTACCTCCTGGCCATAAAGCAACGTGTTACAAATGTTTTTGTGGGAGCAAGGAGAACGTTGTCTATTAGGAAAGCTGCCTTACTGATTTCAGCAGAAATTGTGCTAATCAGTTATACAGGTTCCTCGACTAAATCTCATATTAAACCTGCCTAAGAACACCAGGGTGGCTCATGAAGGAGATGTGGTGGTTGGTTCTTTTTTCAAGTGCAATGAAAGTAGAAAGGAGCCTTAGGAAAGAATGAGAATATACCTCAGGGATATGATATTTTCAAGAAATGAACTTGTTATAACACCAGGTGGGAGAAGCGCTCACAAGGTACAACTCTGGATCACATATTCCTCAGCCCCTGACAGGGTGTGAAAATGACCTCTAAAAGAGCTCCACAGGGTGATGAATGAGGGCAATGCCTTGGGAAAGCCTAACATCAAGTATTCACATAAGTGAGGATGAAAATGCTCAAGGCAGCAAGCACTCGAGGAAGCAGCCAAAAAAAGACATCAGACGCTCAGAAAATTGACTCAGATGGAACATAAAATGCCCTTAAGAGACACAAGCGAAGTGCAGCTGAAACCCTGTCCAGCACAGGCTACACAAAGCTGCAGATGGACGGCAGGAACAGCAGCAGGAGGATGCAGATACCTACTGCCAAATCCTGCAAAACACGCTTTCCAAGGCAGTTTTCTGCTGCAGTGAGCACAAACTACAGAGGTTAACGCAGCTACCTGGGACTGAGCTGCCAAGGTAGGTGAGGGAGGAACAGAACGGCTTTCCAGTGAATGTTGGCTGGTGAAGGGTACGGACTACGAGAAAAGGGAGCTGTGATAACGGAATATTAAGTTGGGCAGAACCAGCAAGGGCAGCTGAGACAAAGCCAAAATGACAACAGTTAAGACTTCAAGAGACCTTCTGTAGCTTCCTATTGCTTCATGTCCCTCTAGTCTGTTAATGTCAAAGCACATGAAAAACGTGTTGTCAAAGGGATCGAGGAAGAAGTGGATTGCTTGGAGAGAAGAAAAAAACCAACACAACATATAACACAACAGTGATGTTCTGAGGAGGCTGTGACAATCAAAGAGAAATACGCAAAGACTATAAATATTACAGAAGAATTTTTCTTTTTAAAGGTGAATCAATAAGAGTGACAATAAAGGGGTAAAAGACTGAGCCTGAAAGGACTGAAGAAGATCGCAAAGCTATTCCCCAGTGCTACAGATCCATTACAAACAGCCAAATGGTCTCAGAGAAGAAAAGGCTCATAGAAACATCACCCCCAAAAGGCCATAAAAATACATGATAGCAGATTACAGGAGTGTAGAAAACACATCCTTTTGAAAACCACATATGCAATAAACTGAGGGAAGTACTAAAGCTCAAACTTTAAAACACACAAGGAACAGCTCCTCAAATCCAGCAATAACATCAGCTTAAATTACTGTGGCTAGTTAAAACAAAATCCAGTAGATTTCTCACACAGAGCAGTGCTGCCACAGCTCAGGTCTGTCTTCCAAACGAACCACAAAGCTCAGATTTATTCAAAAACGGTTCTAAAGAAAATTTAAGAATGAGTGAAAGCACAACATCAGCTGCTCAGTGATGTTACTTCAGGATCCTGAGCAAGACAGAAAGTGCTTTCCATTCAAAAGTTCTTTTCAAAATTCATTTTCCAAACAGCCCAAGCTTAACTGGTCCCTTGACCAACTTTCATTTTTGTGCCAGAGGCAGGAGCAGTTCTGAGAGGCTCAGAGTTGACACCCAGACAGAATAAAAAGGTGGAGACCCACTCATGTTATACTGTGTATATAATACACATACGGTCTTCTAGAACACCAGTTAATACATCTGCACATATTTATATATTCCTGACAATAACTCCAAGCCTACAAGTTTTCATACGGCTCTGAAGAGTGTTAGCAAGAAGCAAGTGCCGGGCGTAAGAATATTTGTATCTACTCATTATAGGTAGGTTCTGCATTCTACAGATAGGAAAAAAAACTCTAAAAACACCACCACAAAAATCTTATTTCTTGTTTTAGGTATACCGAAAGAGGTATTTCTATTCTACTTCAGAGGATGAACACAGTGAGCGAGATATTTATTTAGAGCTTAGCAGAACATAAGCCAATTATTCAGAACAAATCCTCATGAATCAACAAAACAGAAAGGCAGATGTGCTCACTCAGCATGGGAGGTAACAGGGAAATTCCAGGTGCAGAGCAGCCTGCACCATTGCCAGATAGTTACCATTTCCATTTTTGCTCCTCTTCTTTTTTCGGCTTCTTTCTCTTGTCCGCTTCAGGGATTTTCTTGTCTTTGCTCTTAGCTTTCTTTGCTTTGCTGTCCTGTCAAATGAATAAGAACCTGCTAGAACAAGCTACTGTATTTCCCTCCTCCCTGACAAGATGGTTTAAAACTGGGGTATGTAAGTTTGACCACAAACAACTGAATTCTTGTGGCCTCATTACATAAATGTACTTTTACCACAGCGAGGTGGCTTCTGAGAACATACTGGTTAATTCTCACTACAGAGACACTAATTCAAGGGAAGAAATAATCATGTTGTCAGGAGGTGCTTGCAACACATTCCTCACAAGGGTATCCTTGCTAGATGTGTAGTTCATTAGTCTCAAATTATGGCTAAACTCTCTTTGCCAAGTCCCTCTCCAAAGAAATTTCCACCCTGGGCTCCATCTAAAAGCTTTAAGTGTATTTCTCGCAGCTAATCTTGGTTTCATCTTCTCTGCTTCTGAACATCATCTGTGCAATTACCAGTTGTATTAGTTATTAAGTTATTAAGGCTCCTCTACAAACTACATGCAGCTTTGCCCCAGACTGGCCCCTGTCTCCTTCCCCTTGAATCAGATTCCTCTTGCTCTACATAATTCAACACCAAGGGGTCAGTCTTGCTTTTCTTCATCATAGAAATAAACTCCTCTTTCACATTACCTCCTCTTCCTCTTGTTTCCTTTTCTTTGCTTTCTTGATGTCTTCTGTTTTGATTTTCTTGGGTTTGTAATCAGCACTGTAAGAACAAAAAGCCCAGTTGATGAAAAGTCAGTTGCCCAGTACAAAAAATAAAGAAGTCATACTTGTACAAAGTTTGTGTGCGCAAATTCACAATATTTCTGGCATGCTTGATTTCTAAAGAATATCATTTTATGTCCTGCTCTCTCAGAAGACTGAATAATCCCCATTCAGCAAAACATCCTACAAAACCCCAAACTCCATCAGCTGTTACTGTGAACACCTCTCCATGAGTTTCACACTGCTGAAGCAAAAATCTTCCTTGATTAAGAACTGATTCAAAAACATTAGTAGCCACCCAGTGACTACACGGGATTGGATAAAAGCAAAAGCTTAGTGGCACGTTCTACCCCCAACTCCTTTTCCAGCCATCACTTTGGGATCTGCCCACAAGGCTGACTTCTTGTACCCCCCACTGCTTCAAACAATAGCAACATTGACTTCTGGCAAATTCTTAATCTTTCCATTGCAGACATGAGAGGGGAGGTCACAAAAACTTAACAGAAGGCAGCAAATGATTACACAAAAATGTCACACCCATCACACTTGGAAACAGTGAAATACCACAGAGGGACAGAATGGCACGATGGTTAAACCCTTCCAACCCTTTAAGTCCAGGCTGCTGAAGGGCCACACTATCTAATGAGATGGATGCACAGGGATGGTGACAGATCAAAGTGTGATCTAACTGGGCTTTTATTTTACTGGGTATATATCAGGCAAACATCATGTGTATTTTTCTTATGATTTAGAGACAAAAATCCTCAGCACAAGCCAGGACATATTTAGACTGTAGGCGAATCACGGCAAACAGTGCAGGCAAACCTCCCCCCACCCCAAACAGGCTGACGATGCATTTTCTTCCTCCTGTGCAGTCATTTCCTCACTCCACAGAAACCGCTGCAGCCACCTCGCTAGCATTCATTTGCCCAGATTTATGTTTTACAGTTTTCATCGGTGTCTTTTCTCTACCTACCTTCCCTTTTTTTTTTCTATTTTCTTTAAAAAAAAAAAAATTACTAGCACTGCAACATTGCACAGCACCATAATGATATTATAAATAATGGTATTTTGCCTTTGCTCGGCTCAGAGAACTGGAAACAGCATAAGGGGCCTGGTCGCGGACCCTGGTCACCCATCTGGACAAGGATGTGCTGACAACCTCAAATCGCACCTGCTCTCTCAATGTTACCTTCCTAAAACTAAAGCCAAACAGCCACGTCACTTACTCATCATCTTCTCGAGGTCTCTTCAGGGGCTTGGAGTCCTCTTTAGGAGACACATAAAACCCATCATCATCTGGTTCATCTTTAATACGGGGTGGACTACAAAAAGAAGCAAAGGAAGGTGGTTCTAAATTCAAAGAAGTTTATTGGAAACAAGCAATAATTCAGTTTTAAGAAATAATCGTCTGAAAAATGGGCATGTCTTCCAGTCCTGGAATGTGTTGTCACCTTAAGACCCCAAAGACCTGAGGTGTGTCATTCTGAGTATCCACAAGGCAGCATAAGGAGAGAGTCTTTCAGCATCTATGTATTTGCCATTTCTCAACTCAAACAACATCAATTGCTCAGATTTCACTGTGTTTCTTTGAGGTTTTGAGTAAAAACAACTGTATCTTCCAGTACTTTCAAATATACTTGAAACAGAAATGCACGTGTGCAGTCAAATAAAGGATATCGTTTAGTTTCAACTCCATATCCTTGAGAAAGAAATGGATTCTCAATTAAAAGATTTGAAAGCTGTTCCCCTGAATTCTTTGCCAAGTGAATATTGAGGCATGTAAAACCAGAAAAGGAAACACAGATTTGGCAAAGTTAAACTGATCAGTCTCTCTTCACTACCCAAACTGCAAGAAGCAAATAATCCTGTCTCTTTCAATTGACCACAAATACTAAATTAGGCTCAATCTTTTCAGCCATAATGTCCCAAGACACCAGTAATAAGAGAAAAAATTGGAGTATGAGTGCAAGAGAGACTATTCCTCTAAACAAACTCATCATTTCTGGATTTCACTTCTCTTAATAAAGAAAAAGACGTCGCAAAGAGTCCAAAATTACATTTTGAAGCACTAAACGCTGCTCCGTTCAGGTAGAAAAAGTAACAGTGTCATCTTGGGCTTTCCTATTCATATTCAATCAGCAGTTTTTATATCGAATTGACTCCGTTTCCAAGTCAACACGTGGATTTTGCAATTGGCTGGAGCGGGAGGAAAAAAAGCAGCATTCTGCTTTGTAGATCACAGTCAGCAAGAGACATCCTGGAGTCTTATTTTAGCTGGTGATGTGTCTATGAAGCAGAAGGAGGCAGTTTGCTCTCTCACAGCTGTAAAGCCACTGCAGCATTGGCAGACGCAACCGGGGAGAAACAGAAACGCGCTGCTGCAAGAGGCCATTCCTGTGCCATCGCCTGAGATTAACTGAGACACGAGTCTGAAGCATGTAGACAGTTGCAAAACATCTATGGAAAAAGAGGTACTTGTCCCGTTTAATTTATTCTCCCTTCCAGGCAGAAATGTAGACCTACTGCTTATTAAGCTGCTAGGAATTTTATCTAGTCTGTTTTAACACTGAAATATTTTGCAACATTTCGTAATCATGGGAAATGAAGTGTGATTATATGAAAAGAAAGGAGCTGTATAACCAAGCTGAGCCTTGACTTGTATTGTTCCCAAGACTGTAACACTGCTCATCCTACCAAGTCTTAAGGAAGAAAATCAAAACCATCTGAGTGAGGACATTTTTCTCTGGTGAATTTGTAAAAGAACATTTCAGCAGGAAATAAAAGAAATATTATTTCACTCTTAGCCAGCTTTTGGCCCTGAAGAAAGCACAATTGTGGTGGTTCCTCCAGGCTTTCCTCAAACACACACATAAAAATGCTCTTGGACCAGGCACCTAGAGAGGACCCAGTTACCTGGAGATGAGAACACTCAATGTCCCTGGCGAGATGAACACATGCATGTGATTCTGCTGAATAGTACTGGCTAGAAAGTGTTATAATACATTAACTGCCACCTACACCATGAAACACCTGAACCTCATGGCTTTCTATTTCCAGAGCATCCCCAGAAGGGCCTGGAGAGGGCGCCTCTCCCCTGTGCCAAGCACAACTACTTCGTTTGCATTTTTAAATAGGAGCAAAGAACAACTAACAGGCATGGATTAGACAGGTGTCTTCTTCCAGTCTCTCTGCATGCACAGAACATGGTGAGACCCAAAGGATTTTTAGAGTGTGTGGTGGGTTTTTTTGTGTTGTTTGTTTTTTAGTTCCCCCCAAAGTGGATTCAAACTGGACACAACTGAAAGCTTTTCTTGACTAACAGATCTGAACAGAACACAGAACTTCAGTAAGTCAGTTGGCCAGACTGACCACCTTAGAAATAACCAACGTCTGGATTTAAACAGGTGACAAGAGATCTTAGTCAACTATTAAGAAAAATACTCTTCTATCAATTGCTCACTTCAGGGTTTTAATAAAACCACTTAGTGATGACTGATACAACACTTAAGTCCAGAAGGCTCTATTATTGGCAGGAATTTAGTAGAGTAGGACATCTAGGCATTTTCTGAAGGCACTTCTGATTTTATACAAGCACCCTCTCCTCACTCATCGCTCCTCTGCAAAGCTTTAGGCTGCATCACCCACAGAAGAGACACTCGGAGTTAATCTGGACTCTCTTTACAAGGCTGTGTCGGCGGCGTCCAGGTACCCATTTTACAACAGAGGTTCTTCCAGTTTCAGCTACCACTGTTTCCACAGTTCCATCTGTCCTCAGCACAATCCAACTATTTAACACTCGGACAAACCCAGCATTTGCAGGCAGATACCAGGTACTCAACAGCTCCCATCTCCAATTACTAGGTAAGTAGATCAATTACCAATAACCGTAATTGAGAAGAATATATTGTCTGAAGGGGTCAAAAGCGTTGCAATTTTTTCCCCAAGACCAAGTGAGAGGAGTCAAACACCAAGCACCTAAGAAAAGTCAAATTGCTGCTTCTTTCAGATCATTGACCTGACTGCTTACCTGGAGAAACCATTTTCCTTTTCTTTCTTTATTTTCATATCACCAGAAGATGCTTTCATCTGAAAAATAGAAAAAAAAGTAGGAGCTGATTAGCAGTGCCCAGAACACCTTTTATTTGTCCAACATGCAACACAGGTGGGATATTTAACTTGCGGAAGGAACCAAAGGGCACTGTGACTATACTGTCCCCTGTAGTCCTTCATGACCTATATGGCATACCAAAAAGGCAACATTTTCTGTAGGTCTTAGTCAATTCAGTATTTTCTGACCCTCCAATTTCATCAGTAGATTGGAGTTAAGTGCATAGTTTGTCCTTGTATGGAACAAACATGATCGAACGGATTTTTCTCCCTTGTCTCCGAATCTAAGCTTGGCAAAGTGAAAAGGAACGGTGGGAAAAACGTGGAGTCTGTGGACACAGCTCCACTGTGGAATTGTTTCCATTCACAACACCTGCACATAAAGACCTTACAAGTCTATATCTAGTGCTCCACAAACCAAGTCTCTGGGTCAGCCTTGGGATAATTCTCTCCAGGTTGATTAAAAACTTGGAAGCATAAGGCACATCTAACCCACCGGGTTTGTACCATTCAGTACAGTATAAACCAGAACCATCCTCTTGTCTCTCCCAGATAATACACCTACCTTCTCTTCCTTTCTCTTCTCCTTGTCTTTATCTTTGTGTTTGTCTTTGTGTTTCTCTGAGCTGCCATCTTTGTGTTTGGTTTTCTCCTTGTCTTTGTGTTTCTTTTCCGAGGAATCTTTGTGCTCACTGCAAGATAAAAAAGTATGTTGGCAAAGGGGAACACCGAGAGATTTGACTGATACAGGCAACTTCCAGCAGTAAAGAGTAACAGGCTTTGATGATTACAAACCCTACAAAATAAGGAATCACCTTAATGGGAAGATCCAGCACAGTCTTCTGTCACATCACCCATTCTCCTCGGGAGGAAGAGGAACAGGAGGGGAACGCACCACAAAACCACAGCCGCCAAGCGCTCCACTTCAGGAAAACCCCCATTAGCCTGGATTGCTGAGAAAATCCACAGCTGCTACACTTAAAGCTCAACATGTTAGGCTGAGCTCCCACTGTCTCTGCTTTTTTTCTTTTTCCTAGTCTATGGAGTGGAGCTGCCAGTCCCATCGATGCCCATGTCACCTTTTGCTCAGACAACACTTCACCTCTGGAACTTCAAGAGGAAACCGCTGATCGCTGTTATTCCCAAACAGATGAGAAAACCAGAGCAAACAGGATATGCGATGTCCTCGTGTTTATGCAAAGTCAAAGAGAAGAGGCAGGAATAAGGCGGCAGTCGGAGCTGCGCCACGGGCCGTGCTTCACTGCCAGCCAGCCTGGCTCTGCCCGGCTCAGCCGACCCTGAGAGTTTAGTACCCAAAATTCTTCAGTCAGAACAGAGGAAAAGATGTCCGCAAGGAGAAGAAAATCAACCTGCTTCTATTCTCTTCTGATTTCTGACATATTGGCTTAAATTGGGATTACATCTTCAAGCTTTCCTTATCAACCAGAGAAACACACATGGCTGTTTTCAAATGAAAATGAGTTTTCTCTTGGAATGACTTGACCCTTCCAGCCAGAGAGTGAGAAAACACTCTCAGGATACTCACGACAGAAACCGCAAGAACTGGCTACAGGAACTAGCAGTGCTCTTGTGGAAAGCCAAGGAGCAAACCTGTCAATTCGATAGGCCTTCAGTGCACGTTTGTATGTTGTACAGGCTCCCAGAAGTCACCCCTGGGCTTAAGGAAGCCAAAGGCACGGTGGGAATGGGGCTTTTTTCTGCCTTCTCACGTTGGCAGTTACGCTCCTCCTTCCTCCGCACTCGATTCCCACCACACTGCTCTCCAGGACACACTCTGTTTCTCCTTAGGACTACACAATAAAATGCAAAGCTTTATTAGAAATAAGTAGCTTCCTTATTTCAGTTATTTCAACACTCAAGTGCAAGACCAAACTCATCTGGGGGAATACAGCCCTGAAGCACAGCAAGCCTGGAACGCCAGGTAAGAGCGTGATCTTCGAAAATGATACATGCTTTGAATAATCTTTCTATCATAAAAAAGAGACTGCAAAAGGGCTGGACCAGAGTCACAAGTATGCTAACCCACACCCAGCTGTAGAGCTGCGGAGTAAAGTCCAAAGCAGAGAGTTTCAGAGCCTCATGTAACACTAGTACGAGTGGACCTGAACCTGCAAAAGGTCTGAATTATTTAAGCTCGGAGTAGCACGCACTCCGATAAATACACACCGGTTTCACAAGGCCAAGCAGCTGAAGCATGAAAATCTCTGAAGGAAATCAGTATATTCACATACTGTGCTGCATTATAGGACATCAGTAGGAAGATAAATCAGTTTCATTTTCACTCTCTACCAACCTCTTTATACCACCTATAAAACTCTAAGGGAGTATCTAAATATTAAAGGGCAACTGGCACTCTAGAAATTCTTGTAGATAAGACACACAGCACCACGTGTTGCCTGTGAGTGAGGATTCAACAACTGCAGACTATTCTTACCCAGCAGACTGTGTTATGGACGCTGTGTGATCAGGACGCACAAGAACATACAGAACATCCTGACACTGGATCTTGGGAATCCACCACGCGCCTGCCGCTCTTGCTCGGATCTGACAGGTCCGCTTCCATTCCCTGTCTATTCATCAGTACCGCAGGCTCAAGACACCTATTTCATTTGCCTTTAGGCAAACCCCACATGTTATTAGTAATTTTTAGACTCGAGAAGGTCTGGAAATTCTGACTTGATATCTTGTACTGTTATCTGTACCTCATGTACCTCCCTCACCAAAGATATATCACCCTACAGGAAAAACCATAACAAACAAACATGCAAGGCTTAGGCTCATTTTGCTCTCTGCAAGCCTGCTTTTGTCTGTTTTCTGACTTCTTCTTGTTCTTATTTGGTATTTAAATCCTACCTGAAATACCTCAGATAACAACTGGTGTCTTCAAAGCATGGTACACACTGCAAACGATGGAGTTAGCTCAATAAGGTAAAGTTCAAATCACCGTCTGTTCCTTGGGAGTTTGGATTAGCAAAAATAAAACCGGTTTAAGTTTTCAAAAGCACCGTACTTATTCTTGCTAGCAGACGAAACCTATAGCTTTCAATACGTGACTGGTAGAGCTGGAATGTACAAAAACCATGATTAAAAACAAATTAATGGATGACAATCAACATCTGCAAAGCTAATACTGGAAAAGTAAGAAAATCCCACTGGCCTAGAGAAGCAGTGACAGTTTTTGTGTGTGCTGAATGCTTACAGACTATGCCTGGAAGAAAAAAGTGCTAAAAACTTAGGCTTGCTGCAGTAGAAGTTTAAATGACATTCTCTCTAAAGAAAATAAGTGGCCACCATTGAAAAGCTGTTATGCAATCTAAGCTAAAGCTGAGATTTTTCAGCACCAGAGTTAGACTCAAGAAATCTGGATTCCTGACTCAGTTTTGTTTTTTAGATCACACGACTATCCTTCCCCTTTGCTCTGCAGCGAGCAGTAAGATTTCTCACCAGAGCAACGTGGGCTCAGATAACCCAAGGAAACTGTCTCCGGTTTCACTCTGCAGCTTCATTTTCAAAGCAGCACTACTGGCGGCTCGGCCCTGAGGTCTGGCTTGCTGCTGCTCCTGCTACGTGACTGGGAAAAACTCCCCAGATAAAAATCTGTTTTCATGTGCTACTTGCTCCAGTGTCAAAAAGAGCATCCATTTCTTTCCCTCATTTGTAAGCAGACTGCTTGTCAGCCCTGTGTGTTTCTAGACATTGTGTCACAGCTCTGACTACGACTCCGTCCACAATTTTCTGCCACGTGCGATGATGAACGCGTGTCCCTTTTCCCCAGGAGGGTCCGAAATCTGCATCTCTCAGAACAGCTCATTTGGAAACATGCTGATAACAAGGCCTCAAGCAACAATCCTGAGAATGGTAACTTTTTTTTTCTCCAAAAGCAAAGCAAGTGGCACAGATATTAACTGCAGTCAGCAAGCTGAGCAGCTTTGGGCTTTCATTTGGCTCCAGGGGAACACAATTTAACCACAATTTAATCTCAAAAGAAAAGAGAAGGCAACACGATGCCCTCCTTACCCTGAAGAAGACGTTTCAGCCTTCTATCAGAAAGCTACTTCCAGACACCCCCAAAGGTATTATTAGGAGGAACCGTGAACAATGTAAAGATCAGACGATTGTCTTCCTGCTGAAACCAAAAGTGAAAAAAATCCCTTTTCTTTAAAGAAACCAAACACAACCAAAGAAAAAGGTCTCAAGACCACATGCACCCAGATAACTTTATCCCGAATTAATTTCTTGGAGCACTACGGATCCTTTGTTACCAGTGCTGCACGTGCCCTTTGCCAACAAGCCAGCCTGAAGTCACTGGAGCAGGCCAGTAAAACCCCGTAAGACAGAAGGCAGCCTCAGTACAAGTCAGTCTGAAAAGAGAACAACTGGATCATGAAGCAGCTGCTCATAATGTTTTTTAGAAATACTCTTCCTTTTCGCCCAGTGTTACAGGTGAACCACTGCAATGGCACGCAGAGTTTTACACCTCTGCAGTGCTTAATGCTGACAGCCTCCACCAGCTTGTTTTTCAAGATAAAGTACAGCAAGAGACCACACGAATACAGGCAGAACCAGCAATTACATCATCTAGAGACATATCATGGTACTGGCTTAATTCAGATAAAGGCCAGATAAGTAGAAACACATCTCCTGAAGCACTACAGCCCTTTTGCTGGCTTGCTTACTGTCTTCCATTTAGAGTTTTAGTATCAACAAGGCAATCTGGAGGCCTTGGAAGGCTCAGGAAGCAGTAAATGCAACAGAAGCAGCTCTTTCCCCCAAAAGCGTGGCTGTGTTTCCCGGTGAAGATGCTGCTGGAGGACAGGAGGAAGGAGAGGACAAGAACAGGCACCTGGCAGCAGCTGCTCAGGTTCCCATCACATGGGAAAGTCACAAGTGGAAAGTGTTTCCAAAGCACGGCAGATGTGCAGATCACAGCTTCCTTCTTCCAACTGCAACAGCTTTGCAGTCATTTAACACCGCATTCCTCAGGTGCCAGTCACGGACGTTAATAATCCCTTCCCAGGCCCTTTCCATTCCAGTTTCAGAAATCACAAGCTGGGAAGGATGCTTTATCTGAAGTGCCTCATTTTCTCTCTCTCATTTTCTCAGCTGTAATTAGCTTGTGACTGGGAATGTGCCACTAGTGAGCAGCAGAGCCGGCTGCAAGCAGAGCTTCGCTTGCCTACTCCAGACCTGCGACGACGCAACTGAAGCGTAAAATAACAGGGAGCTGTGATTTTAGGGAAATCGAAAAACACAATAGGGACAGAGCACAGGTTACGCAGCCCATGTCTCGTTTGACGTAATACAACATTAATGGAAAACTGCGATCGTATTCAGACTAACACCTACTAAGGAAGGGCTGGCAGTGCGTTTCAGAAACAGAAGGCGCAGCAGCCAAGGATGGGTTTTAAGCTGGCTTGCAGGATTTTCTGCTGTTGGAAGGTTATCATATGGTATTCCAGGGAATGGACGTGAGAGCCCCAATGGTTCTGCTGGGATTTCAGCAGCACAGTTAAAAACCCCCTGAAATCACTTTTCCCAGAGTTGAAAGGAGTCTTTTCACAGATAACAGATCAAGCCTGCAGCAAGAGGAACGAGATAAACAGCTGGACTAATCAAGGGTTGATAAAAATCACAGAATCACAGAATCACAGAATTGGCTAGGTTGGAAAAGACCTCAGAGATCATCAAGTCCAACCCTTGGTCCAACTTCAGCCCATTTACTAGATCATGGCACTAAGAGCCATGTCCAATCTCAGTTTGAAAACCTCCAGGGACGGTGAGTCCACCACCTCCCTAGGCAGGCCATTCCAATGCCTGATCACTCTTTCCGTAAAGAACTTCTTCCTAATATCCAGCCTAAACTTCCCCTGGCAGAGTTTAAGCCCATGTCCCCTTGTCCTATTGCTAACTGCCTGGGAGAAGAGACCAGTTCCCACCTGACTATAACTTCCCTTCAGGTAGTTATAGAGAGCAATGAGGTCACCTCTAAGCCTCCTCCTCTCCAGGCTGAACAACCCCAGCTCCCTCAGCCTCTCACCATAGGTCATGTGCTCAAGTCCCTTCACCAGTCTTGTTGCTCTTCTCTGGACCCGCTCCAGCACCTCAATATCCCTCCTGAACTGAGGGGCCCAGAACTGAACACAATACTCCAGGTGTGGCCTCACCAATGCAGAGTACAGGGGAAGGATCACTTCCCTTGTCCTGCTGACCACACTATTTTTGATACAGGCCAGGATACCATTGGCCTTCTTGGCCACCTGGGCACACTGTTGGCTCATGTTGAGCTTGCTGTCAATCAGTACCCCCAGGTCCCTTTCTGTCTGGCTGCTCTCCAGCCACTCTGTGCCCAGCCTGTAGTGCTGAAGGGGGTTGTTGTGGCCAAAGTGCAGGACCCGGCACTTGGCCTTGTTGAACTTCATCCCATTGGAATCAGCCCATTTTTCCAGTCTATCCAGATCTCTTTGCAGAGCCCTCCTGCCTTCCAGCAGGTCAACACTGCCCCCCAACTTGGTGTCATCAGCAAATTTGCTGATGGTGGTCTCAATCCCCTCATCTAAATCATCAATAAAGATGTTAAACAGGACTGGACCCAACACTGACCCCTGGGGGAAAATACTACAAAGTCGAACAATATTTGCAAACTGAGATGAGGAGCAGGCTTAGCATGGACTTACTATAGATGTGTGAGAATACTGCTAAATGAAATGCAAACATTTCTACTACAGGAAGGTAGTGTCACATTAGAAAGCTGATCAAGGTGAACTGTGAACTCAAATGGGGAATAAAAAGAAAACCACCCACACCAGGGAACAGGAGGTGCCAAAATATTGGGTTTTAAATGGCTTTTTTCCCCCTACATCTGATATCCCTGCTTCTTCCTGCCCCCACTGCACACAATTCTCAGCACTTTGGGATCCCATAATAAAGCAGAGAAGTGCAGGAAGCCTGAACTGATATTTATCTTCATTCACGACTAGCTGCTAAATGTGTGGAATCTGTGTTTCTCCTGGCAAAACCATAAAACTTAGAAGATGCCAGTGAAGATCAGGTCTATAAATCCCTTCTGTGCTCCACGCTTCTGTTCATCTCAAGCTGTGATCACAAGAGGTTTAGTAAACGGAGGCAATATGCAATCTGACACGAGATTTTTTCCTCCCGCAGCTCAGACGCTGTCACATTGACAGCAGGATCAGCCTCTTTGTCCCTTCCCCGTCACAGCCGCTCCTGCACAAAGCCCAGGACACCGGGCAGAATGACACTTGTTACTGAAAACGCTTCTACCCCAACCTCTAACACATCTTGGCTTCAAAGGCCCCATTATTTCACTATTTTACATGGTCTACTTGTTTGAAATGCTCATCTCCCACAGTTCAGAAACATCTTGCCACATCGGATTTGTTCCATTTTATTTTTTTAACCACTAATGTTTATATTTAATGGGCATCTATTAGATTTTCTTTTGGGGATTGGGAAGTGCAGGGCTGAGAAAGTGAGCGAAAAAACCTGCTTTGCTTGATAGAGATTGCTTGATAGTGACATGGATTTATCCTTTGATACAGATTTTTCTTAAGCGGGCTTTGCATTTTCTGTCCTTGAGGGGTGATGGAGATGATGCAGAGCAATGTTCTCTCCCCGTTTACTACAGCTGTAAATGAGTGGTTAAGATACCAAAGTGTCATCTTGTGAGTGGGAGAGGAGGAAAGCAAGAAGCAAAATTAAGAAGTTTTACATACCACTCCACACACTTCTGCCACATGAAACCAAAATTATCTATTTTAGGTATTTCTGAGACTTCTCTTGGCAGTTTAGATCCTTCAGAGTCTGGATACAGGAAACATTTATTCTCCTGCACTGGTGTTCTTCTGCCTTCTTGATGCGGGTTTTATTTTAAAGGTCTTTTTTAAGTAAAAGGCAGGAAATGAAGTTGTCAAACTATTACAGACAGACATGGAAATGATCTGCTTCAACACAACCAGACAACGCTCTTAACAGCGCACACCGTCCCATGTCTCACTGCCCTTCTCAGACTGCAATCAGGGGACTCGCCACAGAGGTACAAACCAGGGTCCGCTGACAACAACGGCTTGGATTTCTGCTCAAGCACCATTCAACCTCTTTTGAGAATTATCCAAGATACAGCACATCTTTCACAACAACACAGCAGCTTTTCTGAAATACCGAATGGATTTTCTGAAGATTTACACGCGATTCTATTTATCTAAGGTAAGCTTTTCTAAAGGATGCATTTTCAATGTCAGCAACAGGTGGCAGGCTTTTATCAAGTGCTTTAAAAATTCCCCATTGGAAAATCCCAAACTCTTATTACTTTGGAAATTTTTCAGTTTAATTTCTAGCAGAGTAATGGCCGTTTTTCATTAGTTTTTCATCGTCAAAGAAGAAACTTCAGTACAAACAAGTGGGTTTTCTTCAACCCCCTATCGAACCACCTGTCACCGAGCTCAGCAGGGCAGGGCTCAGGGCTCTGCTGTGGTCCCAGCAGTTGGGTTCAGCTCAGGCTCTGGCTGCAGACGGGAGGTGCTGGATGGTCATAGTGCAGGGACAGCAACACGATGGTGCTGCTGTGGAGCTGGGTTTTGGAAGGGACATTTCATCACTTTTTGAATAAAAACAAGACATTTGACCCAGTAGGGTCTTTAAAGCAAGTTATAATGAGACAGCGAGTGACCGTGAAAATCCCTTGTACCACATAGAGGTTCAGTGTCTATCTCGCTGCGAAGGGCTTAGCAGAGCTGTCAAACTTAATGAGGAGTTTGCTTTTACAAAAAGAAAAGAGTTGCAAACTTGCTGATGACCAGTTGCTGTCAGTAATATGCCACCCAGCAGATACCTGCCAAAAAATAAACACACCTAAGGTGCCCCTTCAAGGTGAAGGTGTCATCTGAGCAACAGGTGAGAAAGTAACTGTTTTTTGGAAGAAGCTCATGCTATGGAGAGAGAATCCGCGTTGTGAGCTGCTGGGCCACCTCCTTCACAAGACAACAGTTACCTGAGCCCAACCCTCACAGACACAACTTAGACTTATGGAATTACGTGAGTGACAGCTGAATCAAAAGATTTAGGAAACAACTGTTTAAATTCCAATTATGAGGTCAGTTATTCGTAAAAAGTTTGTCTTACAAGTCAGCCGGTGTTACACAGCCAGCACCACGTACCCTGCGCACGACTGAATTTAGAGTGATCCCAAAGGAGCGATCCAACCAGAGCGCCGCACACGTCTCATCATCTTCCCCAAACCCCACCTTCAAGACCAATCTCACGATTCTGCACTCTACTACGTTCCTTTTTAAGGTGGCAGTTTTGCAAGGCAGAAAACACAGTACAGAAAACTTGGGCAAGCTGTGCACTCAGCCTGGAGAAGTCAGGTCCCAATTTGTGCAGGGGTCCAAGGGGCAAAGTAATTTTGTGTAATCTCCCCGCAAAACATGCCCTGAACAAACCCCCCTGCACATGCACCCACTCACGCCATCCACATAGGTGTAATTATTATGGGACTCAAAGATGCTGTATATTGTATTCACAGGACAAATGAACACTTAATAGATAAATGAAAGTGACTGAAAGCTTTAGGCACAGTGTCTAGAAAACACGATGCCTTTTTCACAGGATTTCAAGGCAACACTGTAGGGAGGAAGGAATTGCTTCAAGACAAAGCCTGATTACATATCATCTCATGAGCTGCACCTCACAAAACACATTAGCTCTTCTTATCGCCTTCCCACTGTTTTGGTATTTATTGTTTATACAATCTGTAGCATGTGGCTTCAAGTTAGAAGCAATAATTAGTTCTTCTAATTACAAATACACTGACCGCTTCCAACACCTACACAAAGAAGGTGAAATCATTAAACAAATTCTGGAAATTTAAAGATAGTGCTTACTTTACTCCTTACAAAAGGATGTACTTTGTTAAGGTTGCCCATGAACGGTTTTTCAAGGGCAGCAATGAACATCTGGAAATGAGAGAGACACAGTTTTGGGTGCATGCTTGAAGATCAGAAAAATAAAAATCAGAAATCAAGGGAATATAGATATCTGAGCAGAATGCAAGCAATGGGTCCAAAGCATTTCATCTTTGCTGTGGAAGTCAGTACATGCTGCAAGGTATTTGGCTTAGATATTGTTCCCTCTGTCAATAACTTTATTGCAAAAAAAAAAAAAAAAAAAAAAAGAAACATATTATGGAACAGTAAGGTTGTGTAAGTTCTCAAAAGGTCACAGAAAGCTCAAAGTGCGACCCCAATAAAACACACCCACTGCTCAGTACAGACTCTCTCCTCCTTTTTTGCAGGTCGTTCTAATAGAAATCATTAACACAAGCTTTCTTATTCATTTTTAGATTGTGTTACAACAGTTGCCCAGCGATTTGTTAATAACACTTGCTTGGCCACAGCATAAACACTATCTGCCATTCACCAAGTGTCACAACAGAAACCCTCCAGCGACTGCTTTTTGCAAGTTCCATTGTCCACATAGGCTCTGTGGCATTTGCAAGTCGGGAGTTACAACTGGGAAAGCTTTTCTGAGTAATATCCTATGCGAGGTACTTGCCCTGTGCCCCCATCACACCAAATCACCGCACACAGACCTGCACAGCCTGGTTCCTGCACTTCACCGCCTACGCGAGGGCACCAACTGGACCGTGGAATTCACCACTACCTCAATAGCCACAGCTGGTCGCTTCTGTTCAGTGTGGATGATACGAGCAGGTGACTGGCACGAAACACCTTCCCCAGGTAGTGTATCAACCACATAGGAGCAAAGAACATGCAATCCTTTCAAATCCATCATCGAACCCAGCAGAAGTTCCTAACGCTGCCTCAGAGTGTGGTGATATTCAGCCATTGTGGTAGCAGGTCGAGGACATCACCGTCTTTCCAGACACTGCTGATTATTAGGAGGCTTAATAGTTACATCAGGATCACCTACGCTAAAACAGTGGGATTTACACCAACCCTCAAGAAAGCTCCACCTTTCTGACAAACAACTGGAACCACACACACAAAAAGATTATAAACAAAACTGATCAATTTTCATGAAGTTGAGGTTAAACTAGTTTTCAACGCCTTTAACAACTCTAAGCCACGATAAATCTTTTTGTATATTAGTACTAATGGCTCACATTTGCAAGATACACCACTTCAGCTTCCCCCCCAGAAATGCATGCAATGACAGAAGCCAGGCTTAAAGCACCTGCACTCATATATATCACACTCAAAATGTAGCGATTTTGTCCTCATATACAGTCAGTGTAATTCCTGTAAGACTGCATGTGCAAGAGTGTTTTAGCCAATGAGGATTTCATCGACTTTTTCCTCACCTATTACTGTGCTTGGACTTTTCTCGGTCTTTTTCCTTGTCCTTCTTGTGCTCTTTGTGCCGGTGTTCTCGGTCTTTGTGTTTGTCTTTGTGTTTGTGAGAATCTGCAAGCAGAGAGGCAAAAAAATAAAATAAAATTAAGAAATGAAGTTGGGAGAAAAGTCCACGTCTCCCTCATGAACCTCTGCATTTTCCCCACCCCGTACCAGTATTTTCTGTGATTCAAAATTTCAACAAAAATCTTAAGTTTCAGAGGTCCTAAATGGATTCATTGTTCCTGCAGCACAAGTTAATTCATCTTGGCAACAGCTGCATTTATATGGTCTTTAGTTCAATGACCTTAAAATGTTTTACAGACCCTGAAGAAACGCAAGCCTTCTCATTAAATAGGTAAGTATGGCTATAGCAAGTTCAATCTTACTTGGCAGATGAGAAACCCAGCTTCCTATGCCTGTGAGTGTTTCACGTCAAATAGATTATAAAGGACACAGGAACAGAGCATAAAGCTGAAATGTTAGGTCTGCTGATTCCTAGAATTCAGACTGCTACTTCCACAAGTATCCAGTCCAGACAAAGCAAATTAAAATAACCTTATTCTTATCCCCAACAGGGCATGACAGGCACGCAGCAAGGGGAAGGGGGAGCGATGGGAAAAGACGAAAAGAAAGGGGGGAAAAAAGAGGACTAGGGATTCTCTTCTCATGCTTCTCTCCTGCAGGAGCCACTTACCTCCCTCAGGTAACAGCCTCGCCAAGAAAATCCAGTGTGACAGCTCTAATGAGGATGTGCTGGTGGAAACCCACCCACACAGGTTAGGGCTGGTCCAAATTAAGTGACAGGTCAGAAATGGGAGATGGCACTCAAGCCTACATGAACACGGTAATTTTACTGGTATCAATTTCTACTCTGACATTTCCCATCCTCAGTGACAATTGTACTGTAAAATAGAGTCCTTTTAAGCACCAAGGAAATATATCCAGCACAGCAAAAGAGCAACATTGTTGAATTGTAAATGAACTCATTCACGAGCATCTTTAGGTCCTTAAATGTTCTTTAAGCAGATCAAAAAGGAGCTGAGGCTGAACTAGTATCTCAAACCCACCTCAAAAGGCACTGTCACCTACAGTCCAGGTCACTGTCATGCTGGGAAGGATGTGCGCACACCCAGAGACCTCCCCCTTCCCCCAGTTGTTTTTATTTAACATGCTTCTCGAACCAACTAAAATTAAGTAAGCTCCTCAGGACACCTAAAAGGCTGCGCCGACTTTGGCAACTGCTTTCAGATCATCGTGCCAGAATCTCCACCAGAGATCTCGCATGCAATGTATTAATGCTTAATTAGTTGTAAGGATTTTACTGTGCCTCTAAAAAGGCTACTACCATCCCCACGCTAAGAATAGGAAACTGCAACACAAGGATTTCGTGGCTTTTACAGTCACATGAGAAACGCATTGCAGAGCCAGGAACAAGCCTCATCCTCCTGACTCCAAGTCTTTCCACCGCAATTCCATTCTTCCCCTTAACTGACACCAGCTCTTACAACCTCTAAACATCCCACTGGTTTTAGTGGAAACATACCCACAGTCACGCTCCCACAGAATCTGATTTTAATCTATTGCTTTCCATAACTTCAGGTATTGTTTTCAAACACCTACAGCAAGACAACATAAACCAACATATGAACACTGGTATTCAAGCTTCCAAACTTGCTTTCTGCATCTTCCCTCCATCCTCCTGAACCTGGAGACACCTCCTAGTGCTTTGGTGTATGCAGCATATACATTTAAAGCACAAGATTTCATTTTCTGCATTTTGATATACAGGCACATGGCAGGTTATGTGGAACATTTGGTGTTACAGCATAAAAAACGTAAGTACATAAACAGCAAAATCTATTTCACAGCAGGCAGAGCTCTGCAGCATCTCTGGCAAACTGTGTGGGGACCGGACACCTACACTCTCTGAACTGCCAAGAAGCAATTTCTCAGTACCCTTCTTCCCACCAGGACAACACATTTCACTGGCAAAAATGTTTTCACAGTGCATTTCACACTTTGGATTCTTCAGTTCAGCCAGTAGCTGGAAGCTCAGGCTGTTTGCAAACTGCCCTGGGTTTTATTCCACAGAGTTTACTCATCGATTCCTAAAGCACCGGCTGAAGTGAACAGCCATCTAGTTACACTTGATGAATAGGTAAATTGCTAGAAAAACCATCATGATGCTATACATAGAACTATGAACACTCATTTTGTAACACGCTCACTTTTTAAGGAGGCACACAGAGTCCATTTTTTTCTACCAACCAACTCATGGAAAACGTGTGCAACTAAGCTCGGTGTTATTCTCTTCAGAGCTTAGAACCACACACACTCTCAAAAAAAGCAGAAAACAGCACAGTCTTTTACCTTCATCACCAGATTCCCTTCCAGCTGACTCGTGCTTTCCAGCTGAAATTAATATTTGCTCTTGAAAATCAGTTCCAGGGCTATACATCTATTTCCTCAATCCCCTGCACCGCTTACAATGATCCGGTATTTTTAGAAAATTAAAGCCTGGTACAGTAGCAAAAAAAAAGCGCCTGACCAGTTAAACTAGCTCTGCTTGCTCGTTTTTGTGACTGCTCAGCCTTCCTTTGCTGACTAGCACAGGATTTCCAGCCTTTCACAGAGGTTTTCTGGCTACAAGGCAGGGCAAAGCGGCCGGGGAACAGCAGCTTGTGTGCACGGTCCTGAAAGGAGAAGGGAATAAAACTGGCAGGAGAGATTCCACAGTCAAGCCTGGGCAGGTACCTGGCCTCTCACACCGGGCAACACTTTATATGCAGTACTTCCACAGAGTGTCTTCCCAGACACGGCTGCTCAGAATTAAACTATTCCTGAATATTGCCTGGTATTCAGACTCAATGGTGTTGCCTTCTGACACAATGTCATGAGGTGGGTTAAAAATGAAAACTTCAAAAGAGTTTATTAAATAGTCTCGAGCTGACCTATGTGCATCTTCAGAAGGCATTGAAGCTTTTGGTCTTTTTTCGTTTTTACTTTTGAGGGTGGAGCTGGATGAAGTTCAGGACACTGGGTCATTAAAAAGGACAGAATACTTTTTTTGGCATACCACACAAAAATGCTTTGTTCCAGGCTGGCTTTATCTCGGAGTCCAAGTTGATGGTTATTTGGTGGCTGACATGAAACACGGTTTGTGTACCCACTTCACAGAAACCAATGCAGCATCATCGCCAACTGAATTACACAGGCAACAGATGACCGAGCTGGGAACAAAACCTGAAGATGCAGCGGGGCACCTTGCAGCAAACCTCATCAACACAGAAGCTATCAAGGAAGCGATCCTGTCTGTAATATCACATCTTCGCTATATTTAGCATATTGATTCCTGAAAGAATCTTCCAGCCTCCAGTGACTCCCCCAGCTTGCAGCTGATGAGCAGTTGACTATGTCCAGCCTCACATGAGCTACAGAACGAGGTCAGACATTATCACACATTGTTTCCTGCCTTTTATGTCTTCCATTAAGTACAGCTGCTCCCTCTAACACTAAACAGGGTGATAAATATTATTCCCTCTTCAAGAGCATTAGCAAAATCCACTGTCTACTATGAGCAAAGTTCAAAGCCCTGAAAGCTCATGTGATATTTAAAGACTTCAGAAACTGAAGTCTCTCTCCAACATCGAGGTTCCAGTGGGGACAGGGGTTGCGCTCACTGGGCAAGGATCCATTACCCCTGAGGCTCTCCCTCCAGCATCCTCTAACCCAAACAGAGCTTTTGGCATCTCTTCTGTTCTAGAAAGCTTGATGTCTCTGGCACTGGATCTCTGTCTGTTAACGCTGAGCCTGGTATGTCTCCAAAAGATTACTGCAGTCCCTGTACTATTCCTGCCATTCCCCCTGTACCTCCAACAATCACAAGCAGCTCTGCATTTTTGTACGTTGATTCATCTTTCAACTCTGTTTAATTACAAGGACGCCTGATTTAAGGATGGGAAATTCGAAGCACTTTTGGTCTGTGGTTCAGTTTTGTTCCACCCGTCCCTCGGCCTTCACTTCACCGCTAAGTTGCTGGGGAAAGGCTGAGTCATAACCCTGTTTGCAATACTTGTATATACATATTACTGGAACAGTGCAGTTTTCCTCTTTATCCAGGAACAGAGCTGTAAAAGGTCAGGCATCTCTAACCACAGCATGATGAGAACAGAGATGCAGAAAACCCTCCTCAAGCAGGCAGGTCCCACCTGGATGGATCTGTTTTCATAACGACAACGACCCCTGGATTAATAATTAGTCTGCTGACAAAACAATTATGTTGTACTCCACTGTTTTACTGCATGAGACAAATTCATTTGCTTTAAAAACACTGAATACCCTTCTCCACACACCCCCTCCCAAAAGATTCCTTACATACCACAATCACAGGAAGCAGCCCTACTTCCTATATTAATATTTCCGTTTTGACAGCAACTTTTCTAATAAAATACTTAAATCCCATAGAGGGGCATAAGTTCTTGTATGCCCAATCAGTACAGCTATCAATATTATTTGGGAAACTATTGCTGGCACATGATACAGGATGCTATAGATGCCATTTTATCCCCACCACCCGCTTTTATCCCATTTCCATTTTGTCCCATTTTGATCATTTGGCATTAGAATCTATTAGAACTGAGAAAAAGACGTGAGCAACTATCTGTCCCTTCTCATCTCTTCTAAATTAAGTGAGAAAGCTGGCAAATTAACACCTGGTAACCCCAATTTCTGGTCAACAGTAGCTTTTCCAGATAAATCTATTAGCCTTCCATATTTGCTGTCTTTCAGCTCACCTTCTTGGAAGTTTTTGTGGGCACAATTTGAATAGCTCATTAACCCGCTTACAGAAAGGTTTCTGCCAGCAGCCTTTGTTCTTTTGAAATGTTTTACTAGGTTCTGGGGATAAGGACTTTTTGTATTTTCCTTCTGGTTCCAGCAACACCCCAATTGCTTTTCCCCTCCTTAGCCTATAAATACCTCCACTGGTATGTGAGCTGGTATTTTATCCATTCGAAGCCTCATCTCAATGCTTCTCTACACTGATCTCCAGAAAGGCAGTTTAAGTTTACTTGATTCCTGGGGCTGCAATCTGTGCCCAAGTCTGAAGACATAGCATAAAAAATTCATCACATTACTAAGAAAAACCTTTTTAACCTCTTGCTACTCCCGTAACACTTTTGCTTCAGATGGTGGCTGAAACTTCTGCCCCAGCTTAAGTCAAATGCCTCAATATTAATTATTTGTTACAAGAGACACATTCCAGGCTCTCAAGATTTTTCCAGGACCATTGGTCTGTATGAGTTCAGGGCTCTATTAGTGGTCCATTCAGAAGCTCTTTCTTATCAGCACAGAGGACACGTATGACAGAACTCACTCTTTTCAAACTGTAAAGGAGAAGAAAGTCTTAAAAAAGACTTCTCCAGTTCCACAGGTAATTTCTGCATCTGAAATGGAGGTAATTCAGTGACACTGGATTAAGTCCATGAACTGGTCAAGCTCAAAAACTTCTCATGAGCGTTCCAGTCACTTGAGGAATGGTCCCTTCTCAGTTGAAACACCTCTGTGTTAGACCATTTAATCCACAACTGCAGCCTTTTTACTATTTAGGCTGATTTCCTTCTCTGCAGTCATGATGCAGAAATAAGCACAGCAAAGAAAACGACTCTGTATGACCTGAAGGAAACAATTTTACTGATTTTCCTTCTCCCTCACACGCTCTTCTCAAAATCTGCCAATTACAGATCATCAGAAAAAGGCCCATTACTTCCAAGTTACTCACATTTGTCATTTATTTTGTCAAATCATATTACTTTTACAGTTTCAATTTCTTATATGTTGGGTATTAAAAGTCTACCACTAAAATTATCAAGGTTCAGTTGCTGAAGTGACACCAAGGACTATGAATGTCCAAACATGTTAATGTAGGTAGTTCAAGGTGTCTAAAATACTCTTCATAATTCTGGCAAAGAACACGAACTTTTGCCTCAGGCATTTGACCAAAAATGGTTTAGTGTTGCACTAACTTTTACAATATATAGATTATACCAGCAAGTAGAAAGTGTGCAACATTTAGACATTATGCAAGATCTTTAAGGTCAATAGTGAATGGTGTTAGCAGATTACCTAAACAGGCAACAGCAATCCCACATGTAAAGTTTGCTCTGTGAGGTTCTGCTCAATTTATAAACTGTTCACCTAAGAAAACAACGACTGTGTGGATTTGCCCATTTGCAGACCCCATATGGCTTAGAAGAACAACCGTATGGAGACCGCAGCATGGTCTGAGGCACTGGGGATCAGGATCCTCACTGGTAGATATAGGTACGACTTTAGAGTACCCATTTGACTCTCACATGTCTTGATTTAGTGATTTTGAAAACATGTACAATAATCCCACTTAACCAGTCAGGAAGAAGACTGAATTTTTCTAAAATATTTGCATTCCTGTTGGAGGAAGTCACAATACGATCATGGTGTTCGTAATTGATTACACAGTGTTTCTAGAGTTTGTTTAAATAGATCGTCATTGCTGTAGCCCAAAATAAAGGAGGAAGAAAATGTACTGGACAGAAAACAGAACTGCATCCAGGTATTAGAGACAACACCTTTCCCAATAAAGCCGGCCAGACTGAAACAGAACTGTAAGCATGAAAGGCACAGAAACTGGAAAACATCTATATGCAGCTAGAAGTGTTAAAAGCAGAAAAACGTCCCCAGAAAGCATTGTTCAGAGAGAGATGATGGTATTGTGGATGACACACTGGAGCAGAAAACCATAATTTAAAATAAACTTCCCACGTGAAACTAGATATGTCACTTACTGGCCTAATGGCCCTATTTACACAACTTCCAAATACACATAAAACATTTACCCTGGAAAGGTATTGCAGCTCTGTTTGCTGCGTTGTTTTATTTCTCCAATAGCTGACTTCAGAACATTTGGAATCCTGAAATGAGAGTGACTGAAACACCAAGGCCACAATTTGAGTCCCCAGGACCATTACCAGGATCAGAGTAACTCACCGGACTGGAAGTGAGAATCAGCGTCACCATCTGCTCTAACAGAAACACTGTTTGGGGAAGCGATGTTTCCTAAGTGTGAAATTCAATAAAAGAATTGGGTTTTCAGTAGGTGTCAAGAAAGGAAAGAAACTACAAATGATACTGAAACAAGACTGCTGGGCTTTTCTGCTTCCCCATTCAGAGCGCCACACTGAATGGCACAGATACACCTGTCAAACGCAACTCGACATGCAAACCTTTACCGCTCTTGAAAGACATCTCCATAATCAATATCACTACAGAAAGCTATTTCTAAATTCTTAAAATCCTCCTTGAATTCAAATTCAAATGAAATACAATTACTGTGCTATCACAAAATTCTTTTGCTTCAGAGACACCACTGGGTCAGGTGCAGCAGCTCAGGGAGGTTGACACCTCAACTCCATAAACCAGAGTAAAATCTGAGTGTTATAGTTCAGTGCAAAACTACTGAATTAATCTGGCTAAGTACAAGGAAAACATACAAAGCAGCTCTTGGTTGTGAAGCTTAGATCCTCAGTCGTCCATTTCCTAATCATACAGAGAAGAAGCAGTAAAACCAAAAAGTAAGAAAGCTTCATGAAAAGGGAGCCTGGAAGGTACAGCAGAATAACCAAACAGTTCATCGTTTCTAAGGCAGAACTTTCTACTAAGGCTCCACCAGAGTGCATTCTGCTTTTTCTAAGGGTTCAAATGAAGAAATAGATCAGCACTGAATAGTTTGGAGTCAACCTGTTTTCCAGACAAAACTCCTGGACTGAGCCAGAACTGAACACACCACCAAAGCTTGAAAACTCAGTTCTTTTGATAGAAACAGAGTAAAAACCATGACCTTACAAACCCTCTCCACACTTCAGCAGTTACTTGAGGCAAAAGATACTGCAGGGACAGATGGACATTGTGTCTTTTTCCTTAAAAGGACTGCACTGGGAAACTTGGCTGCAGAACAAGACAGACCCCTTAGTTACTGCATTCTTCATTAATCTTGTTATTTGAAGGCCCAGATTCCTTGCTGTTAAATAGAGGGAAAGGAAGAAACCTGTGGAATAACTTGATGATGAATCTTGACACGGGAATAGCAATAGGTAGACGGATAGGTAGACGGAATTGTCTCCAGCCATTCTCTGTCCCTTAGAATAACTCCTACCAAATTCTGGAGAAGTGCCTCTTACTCTCTCTCAAAGTTTTGTTATGCGAGCAAGGATCTTGCACAGCTTTTTAAAAACAAAATTTGCAAAACAAGATCAACGCACCTTCTGCTCCACTGACACCCCAGGGCAACTCCGATCCGAGAGAGGTAAACAACGTGACAACCAGCAGTGAGAGAGCACGGCGGGCACAGGACCAAGTGTGCGAGCTAAGCTGTCCTCTCATTTATCCGTCCCAAACTTTAAAAGCTTATCATGCATAGGTTAAGGAGGTCAGAAAAAAAAAGACAGACTGATCAGTCCTATCTTGTGTGACTGAAGCCTCTGGGACATGAAGTTAAGCTGAAACAAATGTCACCGCTGGCATTTCATCGATCTAAACCAACCTGCAGAGGTGAGCAAGACGTGCTGCAAAAGCTTATTTGGGAGAAGGACAGATACTCTTAGTGCATGTGTTTTGAGCCCTTCTTAATTTTTTTTTTCAGCCACACTGGATTAATTGCTTATTTTCCGGGCACCTCATTTTTTCACCTGCTGGGTAAGTAACTAATACTCTGTGGGTAATTAATGCATAAGTAATTGAGATAGCTATGCGGTATAAGGGATACTGACCTTAGGAAATTGCTACACTGCAAGCATTTTGCAGCAAAACAACTAACAGTGTAGGCAGCAGCAAGTTTAATGACCTGCTGGCATCTTTTACGCGGTCTCCATGGTAAGAGGTGGCACATTGACATGTGACTGTGTAACAAATGTGAAAATTCACGGCAAGTAGAATTGCAGTAGACAATGTTACAGAAAGGACAAGACTGAGGAAGCCTTATAAAGCATGAAAATACATGTTTGATCAATACAGAAAGGCTAAATTAATAGCTGCTTCTTCCACATGCCAAAAGAGCTCCCAACTGAGAGGCAACAATGAAGTTTCAATCCATTATTCGCATTCAAAAACAAAAAAAAAAGTTCCATGTGAACAGAAACATGTGTTTCCAGGGATTCCCAAGATGTAAAACATTCTCCTGTAATTGTATAAGTAAGAGTCGGAGACTGAAATTCATTAGTATGTTTCCACAAACAAAGCACAATAAAACAGAACATCAAGTTAAAACTTGAGGGAAATGACCAGCATCAGGGTACAGCTTAAAATGGTGCTGTGCTGGCATGGGAGAGGAGAGTCCAGAGCAGTTCCTTAGGGACAAGATAAGAACAACCTCCTTCTTGTCCCCAGCGGTATTTATTCTCACAAGGCTCCGCTCTGCTATGAGTACAAGCACTTTCCACAGCCTCCTGCCTTCTGAATTTGAGAACCTTGCAAACTAACACTCTTCTCTTATTGGGCTGGAAATAGTTTCAGCAATTTTTTCCTGTTGCTTTATGAGTCTGCACCCAAATGAATAAACAAAGTTATGAACTGCACATATATCTTTAAAGAAGCAGCAAAACTCAAGATACACTTTTGCCTCAAGTTTCAAAAGCCACGGCCTGTCACATCACTGCACATCGGGGGGCAGGATGAGGCCAAGGGCAGGATCTGGGGAAAAATGCAGGCAGTGAGCACTGTGGGACTCAGGAAAGCTCCAGGACTCTCTAGAAATAAAGCTGAGTTGGAAGCATGTGCAAGTTTATATGGTGTATGCCCACTCCTTGATGCTGTCATGTGCAACAACTGCCTTGCTTTCAAGAAGCATCTATTCCTCCTTCACCCACCTCAAACTAGCCCAGAATTACTTCCCACAGGCAGTGAAAGGGACTGAACCGAGAGAAAAGTGGAAAGTTCGGTGACTGTAGCAGCCAATGACCCTTTCCAGAGCCAACTGTGCCTGTATCTGAATATCACAACCAGATGCAAAATGCAGAGGTAAGAGCAAACAAAGGACAGCCACAACGAGCTTGAGCTTCGGTGCCTCTCAGGTTTCAAAAGCCTTACAACTCATTGCAACTAAGCCTGTATTCCAATTTGCTAATACATACATACATAGAGAGAGGACTGAGACTCTGGAGAAATTCTGGGTATATAAAGCGAATGTTGCTGAGAGGAAACAGCTATTACCAGTCGGCTCGGGGAAATTGTTTTGCATAAAGAAGCAGTTACAGGTAGGTTCCCTGTGGATTTCTTTTAGGTCCACTACTACAGAACAATTTTTACTAGTGCATCTAATCTCAGGCTTTTCCAAATTCGCACCCGTTTCCTCCCCATTGTGTGAAACGCAGTTAACACAACTGGCACAGCACGCCGGACAGACCCATTGAGAAAGCCTGGACAATTGCTCACAAAGCAGTCCAGGAGTATAAAACTAGTTTAAAATTACAAAAGAAGGTAAAATTTAAGGGCATTCAAATAATGCAAGGGGGACTAATCCCATTTTCAGACTTAGAAAGCAACCAACCTTTAGCACAGATCCAGGGCTCAGCACAGATCCCGTTCCGCAGCACCGTCACAGTCTCCTCTTGGGAGGGGACAAGGGGAGGGACGTACACACAGCACTGGACACACGGACAAAAACAACTGTCCAGGGTCACTCCTGAGTCGGTGGGAAACCAGAATCAGAGGCCTCTGCTGGCCTTCTGCCCTGGTTCTCTAAAGTGTTTGCTCCAGCGGGGTAGTTGCAACATTTAGAATCAGGTTTAGACTTCAGAGCTATCAGGGACCTCAGAAGATAACCTATCCCTTACTTCAACACAATCTAAAGCAAATGCTTCACTTAACCCTTATTTTCCTGGCATGCAGGAATCCTTTTCGTTCAGGAGTTCTTGGCTAGAAATATCAGCTGCAGAGTTTTTGGGACAACACACTGCTCTTCAGCAATCCTTTCTCCTGAAGGATGCGCACACCACGGTGGATTGAAACACTTCTGCTCAGCCACTGATTGCAGTTACGCCAGAGATACTTTAGCTCTTCGGTTCTTTCATAGCCCGGAGAACCCCAGTTTATGCTCAACTGTAGCACTAGAACCAAGCCTAGAACTTAAGAAGGAATGCAGTGACTCTGCTCCCTCCTGCATCACCACCACAGGTAGGTGGTCTGAACCACCTTCTGGAAATTTTTAACAAATTGTTTGGGGAACAGCTTTGAGAGTTACTGCAGCAGCCTGGGGCAAGAGCAAAGAAAATCTTTTGGTACAATCTGTGACAAATTCAGACTGCAGACTGAGAACTTCATGTACTGTACTCCATCCACAGACTGAGTCAGTGCCCCAGCAGAAGGTTTTTCTGCCTCCAGCTGCTCTTTAAACCATCATTAGAATGGTGCAAACAAAACAGTTTGTGATGCAAAGTCAACAGCTGCTTACTGCATGCAAACTTTCAAGACAGGTGAATCAGGAGAAAATAGGGGCAAACAGTTATAATTCCTAGTCCTTAAAGAGGATAATGGAAACTTCAGCTATGTTAAAAAGATAGATTGATATTATTTTGGGGCATAAGAAAAATTTCAGCTCTAAAAACTGTACTAGCCAACAGGAAAACTGCTGTGCTGTCAGGAATAATTACACTGCAATGATGTCAAGTAGAACAATATTTTCCCCTACTGACTGTGTAAATCACTAGCATTTTTGGATTCACTAAAAAGAAGCGGTTTGTAAAGACTCCCTGAAATCCTCACACCTTCTTAGCACAAAAGTGATGTCTCAACACTCGCTTGCACAGAGCCCATATTCGCACCAACGACACACAAGGCGTGTTCGACTGTCCTGGGTTTGACCCAGAACAAGGAGCTCCCCCCAAGCAGAAATTTTACAGAAGATCAAAAAAAAAAAACCAAGAAAAAAGAAAGAAGGCAGTTGCATTGCATGCTTCTGTTCCAGCAGTCGATGCCCAGGCTCCCGTCCGCAGGCAGGATCACACACAGTTTGTACGCAGGGACAGGCTGTGCTCAGCGTCCTCCAGAGAGCCTCTCGTGGCATTTGTTCAAAGCCTTTTATTAGCCAGCCCTGGACAAGATGATGTGGCTCTGGCCAGTGCTGGTCTCCTGCTTGCCGCAGGGAAGAAAGACTGGAAGAGGCAGCACCCTTGGGAATAACCTGAGGATTAGACTATAAATTGAGTCTGCATGACAGACAAGTGGTTGGTACAAGCTTTAAATCAGCTCTGCCAAGCAGTACCACTGTTTTACATGCTGGAGTCAGATGATTCTCCTACTACTTAATATCCTGCCTACTAAGCTGAACTGATGGGGAAAGCATGGCCAAAGACTTATAAAAAGTTTGTTTTAGAAGACCAGGCACTTGTGTTATTTTTATCACACTGAAATTGGTTCCTCACGGCAGGAGTAACTCCCACATTGATTCCAGCTGGAGTAATTTTTTTTTTTTCCCCTATTTACAATAATTTCTTCCAAGTATAGGGCTGCACTGGGTGGATACAGCCCAATTTCACCTCTGCTCCCATTGTGGGTGAGTTAAGTGACCACTCACCCAGGCCAGGCTAATTCCCAGGGTTGTCCACAAGCAACTCATCAGTCTGCTTTGTCACAAGTCCCACTCCCGGACAAGGGAGGGAATGCAATTCTCCTGCCTTAAGGGACACTGATGCAGTTAGCACAGGAGAAGAAACCTGATTCCAGCTAAAACACACAAGTAAACAAAAGGTAAATGTTTAATGACAGTTGAGATTTCTGCACTTCCAACTGTACTCCTTAGTCTTCTGAAAGGGATAGAGGCCGTAGAAAAGCATCACCCGAGTGGCTAGACCACAGTACCTTTAAAAGTGAGTTTTAAAATAAGGCTATAATTGCAGTACTGAAATGACTAGTAAGCACAGCTCCTAGACATGATGCACCAAATTCCACTGGAAGTCTTAAATTTACATCAGAAGACGGGAAACGTTACCTTAAGTCACTGATTCTAATCTCGTTATGCACCTGTAACCTGTTTATTTTGTTAAATCCAGGTCAAGTCTCACAGGTTGGCAACTCTTAAATCACACTGATACGGATACCTGAATACAAAATGTAACCTCTTAATGCACGATAACATGCTGTGGTTACTTTGTTATGCATAATAAAGTCCTAACTTCTGCAATTAAAAAAGCTCTGTGGAATATATTATCAGTTTGGCGAGGTGGTTTTCCTTTTTCACTAAAGGCTCGCATCTTTGGACAGAAACCAGAACTTTATTAAATGCACAGTCAACATTTTCAGATTCCACCTTACGCAAAACTACTATCTGTTTGCATGAGACTTACGAGGGGAGAAAAACATTTACTTAATGTTTTGCATATAAAGAAAGCGAGCATAACCCTTGAAAATTCAACAGAACCAACTGCTTCTGGTTACTTTATTCCTCAATTTTAAGAGTACTCCTTTACCTATGCCAAAATAACTAGGTGTGACAAGTTAGTTTTCCTTTCTTCAGCTTTCAAATGGCTTCCACTATCCCAGTCACTAAGTGAGCTGTTTAAACTGAGGGAAATAAGCTGCAGGTGCAGAGTCATCAATAGTTCGTTTATCGCTGCACTTTAAACTCCAAGTGCTCAACTAATGACTTCCATCTATCAGAGGTTCTGCTTTACAACTACTGCAAGATGATCACACTCTACTTTTCACATTTTCTGAACGTGAAACCTTACAGCACTTAAATATTTTAAGAGGTTGGTTGGTGGGAGGGTTAGAAATGTGCTTGAAAAACTCTAAGTGCTACAAAAGCAACCAGAGGTGTTCGAGACTTTAGTTACTCCTCTTTAATACAACTCAAAATGACAAAAACAAGTTATATGGCTTTTTTCCCCAGCAGTATTCAAAAGGAAAAATTAAAAAATGTTTCTTTCCACTTGATTATTTAACAGCAGAAACAGGCAAAGGAAACATGAGGAACATCTAAGACTATTTAAAATTGAATAATGTATTCCTGAATGATTCAACTGTAAGGCTAAAAACCCCCTATTTTTGAAAGTTTCTCGTCTGCCAGTCTTATATATATGTTGAGACACATTCTTAAAAAGTTACTATGACTCTTACTAGAGTCAAAATTAAATCAATACATCTGTTCAAATTTATTATGAATTTTACATGAAGGACTAATACGCCGCACTGAAAGCTGTGCCCGCTCCAGCTGATTTAGCGGTTCGCTCCTACGCAAACAGCCCAGAGCAGCAGCTGTGCTGTTCCCTCCTCTTCCACGTATTTCAAGCCCATGTGAGACAAAACCGCTTTGGGAGTGGAAGCTCCGTCCAGGTGCCCAGCAGCACAAAGCGCCGCTCACACTCTTCAGAGATTTAATAGGTTCTGCTGTACCCAAAGAGCACAGCGGCCCCAGCGGTTCGTGAAACTGCAGTCCCTGAACACAATTAACCTGTTTGAGTTTGCACGCACTTCAGCGACATCATTTTGCAAGTTTTAAAGTGTACCAATTTATTTTTAAACTTGGATCTGTTTTACAGCTTAGCAATTACTCTCTCCTTTTCCTGGGATCATGATTGCCACCTGTGATCACCTTTTACTTGATACTATCAGGAGTAAAGAGGCACAGATACTGAAACACCAGAGCCTTAAGCTGTATTAATAATCATGGTAATACTAAATAAAGCCTGTAAGCAGGAAAACTGCATGATGAGTAGTGCTAATACCATAAGAAAGAATTAATAGGTCCTATTCTGAAAATCAGCAAATGACACAAGACATTTAACTTCACATGCCATTCCAAAAAGTAAGCAGCTGCACAGACAGATCAAGATACTTCACCAGAAAGAGGCATAGTAAAATTGAAAGTTAAATAACAGTTTGTACCATTTATCTTCTACTGATGGTATCCTAAACACCTCAAATTTCTTGGAGACAGTGTAACCTGATTTCCTAAGGACATTTGCTTGCATCTCTTAAGAGGTGAAATGGTTCAGTAGACTCTACTCAAGAAAGGATCTACAACCAGAAAAACAGTTCAACATAGGTTTACACAACAAGAGACTAAAGTACCAGTTACCTTGGGATTAAAATACAAAACGAGATACTTTCTGCCACTACAATCAGTGGCAAGTACCGGAGTCTTGTCTGCTAGTGCTTTACACTAACACAGCTACCCTGATACAGAAACTGCATTTTTTAGTGAAAGCAATAACCACAGACAAGCAAAACAAGGAACAATTTCCTAATGCCAAGCATCATGTTTTCAGTCTAACTTTGCTACAGTGTAAGGTGTGCAGTGAACGCCAAGTCCAGTACTTGTTCCATCAAGGAACACATGAGAAGTTGCTTTATGAACTACATGCACATGTGACAAACAAGAGTAATTCTGGTTTGATGAAGTGCAAGGCAAAACTGTAGTGACCGACAGGGAGGAAACATTGTCTGACTCTTGGTATACAAAGGCACTTGACAGCTTATTTCTGTACTGGTGCCTTTTAGGAGTTACCCATCTCCTCAAGTCATCTGATCCAAATTTAGTTCTGTATGTAAATAAACCCATTCAAAATCTCAGGATTTGGGAAATCATGTACCAGTAATTAGCATAGCGCTAACCACACTGCCTAATAATATACTATGGGGATACCTGGCAGTGAGGGGGAGGAGACAGTTAAGATTTATGAAACAGCTTATGAGAAGAACTGAGGAAGTGTCAATGACACCAACTTTAGAATATGGAAATAAGAGACCTATGAGAAACCTAAAAATGACACAAATTCACATTCATTTTAAAGCCACCTAACACTTCGATAATACTTAGAAGAAAGCCCTTCTGAATACCAGATCCTGTCTGAGCTGAAAACTAGTGGAGAATTTACCTTTCCAGTCTCTGAAGCAACTATGATAAAAATCACCATTATACTTGTTTGTAGTCCGTGTGCTACAATTTTTTTAAATACTTTTTTTAAAGTATTGAGAAAAAACAACTGAATTGAGTTTGACTCTGTTCTCCTTATAGAGCTAATTGGCAAAGACTAATTCCAGAGCTCCGCTGAGATTAAACTGTTAATACACACAAAAAGACACTATAAAAACTCAGCTTAGAAAAAAAAAAATCAGATAGGGTATTTATTTCAGTTCCATTTAAAAAGTAAATATTTGCCTTGTGCAAGTCAGTAGATTTCTTCCCTAGGACTTCTCTATGAAAATGAAACTGAGAAGTGTTCCTTTGCCCAGCTCAATGGTCCTCCCGAAACACAAACACCCCGATGTTATGCAAAGGGGACTCCTTGGACTACACACTAAGGAGCTCCCTTTGGGACCGAAGGTTCCTCAGTGTGGATTAGAGTCTGAGCACGAGGCTCCCGTGCCTGGGTGGACGGGTGGGGTATTTACAAAAAGGGAGGAAAACCAAAACTAGTTAACTTCAGAATTAGTTTGGTTTTAATTTAATAAACCAGGCTCACATCTTGTTTTGTTTGAACACTGTTTCATGTTCTTGTGAAATACAGCTACAGGGGACTCATTTCACAAAACACTCTGCAGCTTCATTTTCTATAAAGGAATCCATTTAAAAATACACACTTTAGCCTCCTTCAGTACACCAACACCTTGTAAATGTCCCAGTCCTTCAAAACGTGGCCAGGGCATCAGTACTGTTTCTCATTCTAATCAAGCACACCGATGAGCAGGAAAGCCCAAGCACAGATTCGTTCCTCAGAAATCCAACCCACCCTCCGAACTACCTGGCCCTGCTGCCGACACCAAGTGCAACCTGTCTGCTGAACCGCACACAGAACAGATTCACTCGGCGTGCAGAGAACACCAGCAGCTGTCAAGAAAAACACATCGGATTCCTGAAAACTGGATGAGTGGTGGAAAAGAGGCTTCCTCATGAACACAGAGAAAGACAGACTATTTTAACTCAGGCTGTGGTTCAAACACAAATTCACTTTTTCCTCTACACAGCCAAGCTCACACTTTAATAGTGATAGATTGCAAAACCATAAAGATTAAGCAACACTGGACAAGAGTCTCAACAACAGGGCTGGGCAGGAGGGAAGGGGCAAACATGTTACACGTGGAAGGCAACGCTTGAAGAATGATAGCTTCATTCATGAAACAAGAAACTGACAGACTCATCAATCCGACTAAAGGAGCCAAGCGTAGAATATCAGGTGCCAAGCTGTTCTTTCCTCTTTATATCTAGATGATTAGAATAGCCTAAAACCCAGAGAGATGCTTTCCTTAAGATACAAGTGATGCTGAATAAGCCTGCTTGATGATAACAGCAAAGCGTTGTTTATGACAGCTACCAAACTCCAGAGAGAGACATGTTTTAAATGAGAAGACTGTATCTAGTCATAAAAACAGGTATTTCAAGGACAGCTCACTTATGCTTCCCTAATGAAGTACAGGTGACATACACAGTAATGATATTAGAACTCAGACAAGATGCCAGCTCCTCTGAGAGGCTTCCTACTTTTGGAGCAGGAAGAACACAGGAGGATATAAGAGAGTGAAAAAGGCTCTTGAAAAATGCACGTTATCCACATTCACGTCTAAAGGTATCCTGGACAGAGGGATGTTTCAACTTGCTGGAGCAAGACAAAGTAACCCAAATATCCACACAGCTCCAGTGTGACAACTTGCAAATATCAGAGTTAACAGCACTGATATCCTGACTTCAATTTGTGCCAGTGTTTGTTGGCTAAAAAACAGGGATAAAGATGGCACCTACAACAGGACCAGGCAACGCTGCAGAAGTCAATCAAGGGCACTGTTGTTAAGAGCTCACCTCTTGCACTGGGTTTGTAGTCACACGAACTTACTGCCTCTGGACCTGGCAATTCACACTTGTGTACTGGAACACAACTTGCATCTTATTTTTTCTACCCAGAAAGCACTCAAGACTTTTTGCACTTTACCCCCGACGTGCACTGTTACCAAACCAAAGGAACCTAATTTTCAGGCAAAACCAGTGCTGAAAACTAAGTGTCGAGGAGAAACCCCAGCAAGGAAAGCTTACTCTGATCCAAATGTAAAGGGGTTTCCTGTGCACAAGAAGCATTACAACAGATACCACCACACATTTTAACAGCCTCAAAGACATTCTCAGTGCTCAAAGCAGGCAGCTTTTTATTCCCCATCTGGTGGTCATTAACGCTAGAATACAAACCTCAGAGCACACGTCACTAGTACTACGCCATCCCTCCATTTTGTACACGCTGCTTGTGTTGCAATGAATCATTCCCTCACATGGATCTCCAAAGAGCTCCTGCTCCCAGTTTCCCAAAAGGCTGGATTAAAATGGGGAGTGCTGGTCTAACTTGTAAGTGTACCTTCTTAGGCAAGTTCAAACTGGTACCTGCCCATCCCAGCTGTTTCATCTCTCCAGTAATTGAACTTACTCACACACTTGCATTGGCAAACTGGCAGAAGACACAGTATGCTCTTCCTATTGCTCAAGGCACAGTTCGGAGACATTCACACCAAGGTGGCATGGATGGTGCAAGAGCCTTACCTGAAAAGTACTTGATACTGGAACCCCATCCACAGACCAGGAAACCACATCTCCCTACTGTAAATCCAGTGATTTCACTAATTGCAAAACTCAACATGCAACATTTTAGTATTTGTGAAATAATTTAGCACTACAGAAAAAAACCTGCAGGCTATATCTCCTGAGATGGGTTCTCTATTTAAGAAAAAATTACAACATATGCTAAAACTGCAGAAGTGGCTTTTTTTTTATCCTGTTCTTTGCTAACCACCTCAGTCCTCAGCTGGAGAGAGAATTAAAAATTGAAAATGCAAGTCCAAGTAGGAATTGAATCTTAGTCCTAGTCTGACAGCTTTACATCTATTTCTGTGCTGGAAGAAATCACTCCCACTCTGTTCTTGTTTCTCCACCTCCAAAAGAGTACAGTACTCCCCCTTGTCCTGCTGAGTTGCGCATTTAAACTGTATGGCCTTAGGATAGGATAACAATGTATAGCACAAAGGACCTTAAATCCCAGGCATAACATCCCCATGTAACAGAATGTCCTGCCTTCAGCTTCAAAAGTGTCTCTCTTCATATTCAAACCTTCATCTTCACATCGCCTGACTAGAGCACAAAGCAAAAGAGACTATGCAGAGAGCTGGCAAGACAGCATCGCACCAAACCAGATGCTGGAATAAGAACTGTCAGCTTAGCTCCTGATTTCCCCAAGGACGGAAAGAACTCACCTCTGACTTGCATCCACCGCAGAGCAGACCAGGGAAGACAGTCCTCCTACCTGGTTACCAGGTGTCCAAGCCATCTCATATCACATGCCATGTAACAGGGTGTCCCCTGCCACCACCTGTACTTTCCTCCTCCTAAAACTCCGCTTGCAGACCACAAGAACAGAAGCCTCTTAGTTGTGCTACCCTCACTCCACGAGTCTCTGCATTTCAGTTCGAACACCACTACATGTTTCTCAACTCTTTCTCCAGATACTTAAAAATCTGCAACAGATACTTACCATATTTCAAAGGGAAAAAACCAAAAAACCCACAGATGGTGAGAGCCCACTCCTCTAAAAGGTCTTTTTAGGCACCCTCTCCACAACAAGAAACTGCAGCCTTAGAGGAAGATGAGCAGCTGCTATGACAAGTCTGGCCCTTGTTCAAATACTGGAATATAAACCTTAAGCAGTAATACATCGCCATCAATTAAAAGTTCAACTAAACTACATTGCCCTGGTCCTAAAACACAGGTCATCTATTCCAACAACAACGTGATGGTTTTTCCTTTGTTCAAATCGAAAAGGTGTACAGAAGAAAAACGGCAAGTAAAGGAAGAAAAAAGGTCCTGGATAACACGTTCTAAGTTCATATTCTCATGCGTCAGAAGAAGTGCCAAGCAATAGATCAGAGTGACAAATGTCAGGAAAAATTTAAAAACTTCTCTGTATTTGGGTATTGCTCTATTTCTATTAACTAATTTCTTGGTGTTTTACCTTGAAGCCACGTCTCTGGTCAATGTCTAAAGAAATATTTTTAAAAAATTCTTAAAATTACCCCATTTAGACACTGCCCCTCATCTTCTAGATGCACCAAACTGATAGACATTTGGATGGAAACAAGACAACTTCCAATCCCATGCAGTATACACTGACCAGCGGAATGAGCCCAACACTTCAGAAATTCCAAGCATTTGGTAAAACTCATTCCAGAGCAGCCAAGCAGTGCTCATACATTAGCCAAGTGGGTTTCAGATAGGACAAGCTGTATGGAGTCTTATCCACAAGGAATACGAGACCTAGTATTTAATTTGTTCCTATAGTTCATTCCCTAACACAGCAAAATGCTCTACTACTGAGGTCCCAGATGCTTACTGCAAAAATTAGTAAGACTGTGCAAATCAGTGATTGGGATTTCAAAAGGAGCAATAAGTAGTAAAAGTCACCAGGGTGTTATTTCCAGAAAATCACTGAAAAAATGGCATTATGGCAGAAAAGGGGACATGTTGAAGAAACAGAACTATGCCTTCACTGAGAATGTGAGAGTCTTGCTCCCCCAAATAAAGTTGTACTATCTGCTAAATACTGCGTGTCTGTAAGACTATGTCAGCTGTGTACCCCAGCTGATGAGACATAAGAGGCACTTAGCTAGTACATCCTCACCACGGAGCACATCTTTAATGGACACAGATATGACCTCGTCAAAGATGAGTTACACAGACTGATAAAAATATTTTAGTGAAGCTACAAGTACACTCCAAGCCTTCCTGAGGCAGAAATCAATCTCTCCTCAGTCATGGAAAGATCCAGGCAACTGCAGAATCACTCTGCTGCTGCACTGAATGCCGTGAATGTCCATCTGTTTTTAACAGGCAATCATCTATACTGGGCAGAATTATCTAGGGGCAAATCTTCCTCTTTAGGTGGGCACCACGAAGCTCAGCACTCTGCAATACTGCTAGTGAAGGAAGCCATTGCTTTTATACCACTTCCTACAAAACCCCTTCTCTGACAAAGGTGTAAGATAAAAATACATCCAGGCACACCCACACAGCTCACAACTGCACAAAGCATATGGTGAGATTGTAAGCATGAACAAATACATTCATGTCAAAAATATTGATAAGGAATCCACAAAGAACTACTGACCAGAAGCTTTGTGAGTAGACAGCTTTGGCTTTAAGACTGACAGAAGTCTTCTAATAAAACAATTTCCCAATGGCCTGATGCTTTACCTCTTTACCCTGCAATCATCCCAATTTCGTAAGTTACCCTCTTCATACTTAAAAAGGGATTTAAGTACTTTAGGTGGAGACACAGGTTGTTTTTCATGATGAGGTACTGTCTGCTGTAGCTAAATAACAGGCACCTATGCTGACTTTCCTGATCTGCGGCCCATATTTGAGCCTGCACTGCCCCCATCCCATCAAGATCTGCATTTCAGACATCTGCCAGCCCCCATCCCCAAAGTTTTCCAAGTCGGGAGTAAAGCACGATCCATGCCGTTCCTCCTCCTTGGGAATGGGCAGTTTTGAAACACACAGCAGCTGTCAGTGCACGTTAATTGTCTGAGCTGACTGCTACTGCCATCATCTTCAAGTGAAGCTACTGAGGTTTAACAACTACGAACAAACGCAACTTCTCCAGACTGAAGCAACAATATCAAACGTAGTATTCACTATCACTGGCTGCTCATTTCTTCTTTTTGTGCACGGTATGTTACTCTAGCAGACCAACAGGCTTTGAGATGATGGAAAACATCACTAGAACTTTGTGATAATAGTCCAGCAAATTTGTGAGGTAACTCTTATTTGAACCGCTGTCCCTCTTCTGCTCATCTTTCCTCATTGCACAACTCCACCTCTATCATTAGGGAACTAATTGCCAAGGTCTCCCATTTCTCCAAAAGCATCACGTCTGATCTCCACAAGTTGGGCTGGAGGATCTCCCAGAATATAGTTTATTGCAAGGACTGGCACAAAACTGTATTTCATATCACCGCTCCGGCTGACACCACAACACAGACTGAGGTTTAACAAAATACTACTTTTATCTCAAAGTAGTCCAAGAATCATTGATGTTAAGTAGGTGTTACAAAAGAAAAGGTTTCAGGAAGGCTGACGGCAGCTCCGTACTCTCCACTTCCATTCTTAGGCCTGGAGCTCTCACTTGTTCACCAGCTGAGTAACTACAGAAGCCCAATCTAGAAATCACAAATTTCAACCTGAAAATATACATGTATTCTCATGTTTCTAAAGCCAACGGTAACTTTCAAGTGCTCTTCATACCTTGCAGGTCGCAAAAATACAAGATTAACTTTCACCTTTTCTTTTCACATCACCTTCCAAATGTCCAAACTCTCACTGTGACACCAGAAGGTATCACTGCACTTCTCTCCTTATGACCATTAGTTTAAAAAGCCAGCATTCAGGATGAAAATATTTCTAACTATAAATGTGATTAAACCCACTGGAACTATTTAGTATTTATGTCAGCCAGGACATTTTGAACGAATGCTGTGCTAAAAATACTGCAGTCTCAGACACCGGGAAACTGCTACTACAACTTGTTCAGCTGAACTACCAAATATCAGGAGCTTGCAGTAGCAAAGACCCTGCCCAGAGCAGCTTTCAACACTGTCTTAACTCCAGTGTTCAACCAGCAACAGACAGTAGAACCACCAGAGGCACATTGCGGTGGGAACTCCCTGGAGAAGAGTCAATGGCAGAGCAAGGACAGCGTAACTGGGAATATGGTTTAAAAGGAATAATCCTCCTTGTAGCTCAGAACTGGGTTTTTAACTGATTTTCTAGCTGTTCTTACAGGAGAGCAGGTAAGCAGCAAACTGGCTGCTGAACCAACAAGACCATCCCCTTCTCCTGTTCTCTTAGCAGGGGGAAGCACTTTGAAATCTAATGATGATACATATTGAAATGCTGACAGTGCTGAACAGCTCAGAATGCTGGGAGTGTAGGGAGAAGGTATGGCTGGGCATATTTGTAATAGGCTGCTGTCTCAGTCAAATGCAACAGCGCAGAAAAGCAATGTGAGAAACACTGATTTCTACAACGAAAATCCTCTCTCGGATGTGAAAACCTAAGACACCATCCTTGGATACCGCAGGCAGGAGCAGAATACATAAACAGTATTTTGCTGCCATGTTTCAGAGTGTGAGGTTTTCCATAAAACTTGGGGCAGTTTCCATAAAACTAGCAGCTGCAAAGGCAGTTCAATTTAATAAGCCAATAAATATCTCTGAATGACTGCATGTCTTACAAGGATATGAGAAATTATGTAAGCACAACCAGCTCAAGCAGACTTGAAAGAGAAACTATCCCATCATGAAAAGCCACAGAAGAAAATCTGCACTGATTTTTTTTTAATGTTGAATTGTACTTTTTAAAATAGTCACTGTATCATTAAAGCCCATCCCTGTAGACCAATAACAAAGCAGCAGATACACTGTCAGAGCTCCACTGATTTTAGCAGAACTCCAATAATTTACGACACCGGTACGAATCTGACCTGGAACCTCTCTCTAATAGCACAGTCACTTGTGCTATTTCAGCAGGTATTACTTTAACAGGAATCCAGCAAAATCATTAACAGAGGAATCTGAGTAAATGAGATGTTAAGTACTTGCTATAATTACATATTATTGCAGTTTCTGCTGACAGCACAGCTCGGGAGGTTGGAATTCAATGAACTACCAAACAAATATCTGAAATCACAGTTGTAAATGAAATTAAATCTGAATTTGTGTTTGATCAAGTTTATGAGCTGTGTGCCCAATTTAGGTGAAACCATATAAAAAACCCCACACTTTTACACTGGTTTCGCGTTTCACAAATTAAACAGAGCCCTGATAACATGTTAACAACAGATATCGCTTAACACCGCACTAAAAGGAAAAACATCTTAAGAAAACCTGCTAGATGTAGGGAGCACACAGGTCATTAACCGCCAAAACACATCTTCCAGCACATTTAGGTAATTCTGCTGAGTTTTAACAAAAACAAAAATTGGCCGCAGCTAACAGAAATGCATTCAACTCCCCACTCCCACAAGACACCCATTAAGTTTTAACCTGAAAACTGAATGTGTCAGAACAATTAACACAACAGACCTCAAGGTCTTTAGTAAAGCCCTTCTGAGGCTACTGCTGGGAAAACAGATGCAGACAACTTATGTGGCACATGATATTTAAGAGCAGCTTATCAACAATACATTTATTTACGTTTCGGAGAGGTGTCAGAAATTATCAATTCACTTCAGAGCACCCTCACTTGTAACAATTTGCAGGTTCCGATAGTAAAGCTCCACTGCTACCTTCTACAAGCTTTGCGATAGATTGTTGTGAACATGTTGAAAGTAGCTGCAAGAAACAAAATTAAGAAATTTTGCAGAGATTGGGGTCTGACGTTAAATACTTCTAAAATAAAAGAAGCTAAGTGGTTTCAGACTTAGAACTACCACAAGTATTGTTGGGAGGCTGTGGGCAGCACTGCTCACAATGCGGGCTCATCACCCAGCGCCAGGCTGGAAGCAAAGGCAGGGAGTGACTCAAGGCTTGTGTTGGAAGGAACAAAGTACATTCTTCAGGATTCCCGTCTCCATGTATCACAAAAAAGGGAAAGGAAATTTTCAGTGGAGATATCAATCTGCATCTAAATACCATTAACTACCTTTTGTATTTTGGATCCCTTTGCCAAACATTTGACATTTAAGCACGCTGGTGACATCACGCTTCCACGGAACTCAAAAGACAGCGTTGCCCTGATGTGCACTACAGTTTACCTTCAATCCTCTAACTTCACCAAGTTTGTTTAGCACAGCAGCTCTAACAGCAGCAGCACACAGAGCTCTATGTCAGAAGCGGCCCTGCTCTCCTTCACAAAACTCTCACCCCTCCAGAAGGCACCAACCAAGCGGCAGCAAGGACGAACAAATCTCCAACAGACTGTTTCACAAGCACTGAAAAATCTGAAGGATCTCCCTTCTGTTGCTTTTCAGCCGGTTAGCATTCAAATCACCCCACCTTTCACGTGCACAGCGTTGCCACACATGAAATGTGAATTTAATGCAAAACGTGCTGAAATTCTGTAAGGTGTAAGGCATTTGTTGAGCACTCTCGCTATCTAATTTAAATTTCCCTGTTGTTCACTCCCCTTCAAATCTCCACCCTGATATATACAGAGGGCCCAAGCACTCACGCCAACATAAAAAACCTGCCAGTTTCTGATAAGATGCTCCAGCAGCAAAGCCGCCCTTTTTCCCCTCCCAAGAAAGTTCACTGTTAAAACAAACCCCTCCTTCAAGCGTGTTTGACTTCCAGAGGCCATCTCTATGACACTGGACAATCAAATTCATGCTTGAATCCTGTTAATACACTGTAATGATTGCTACAGTGATACTGGCTTCGAACTTCATCGTAACATTATTGGTCTACTCAATCAAAGGAAAAAAACACTGCTTAGAGTAATGCTTTCACTTTCTACACGGAACAGTCCTGATTTTACATAATTTCTGATCGCAGGCTGATGAATAGCAAAGACACTCGTAGCAGTTAGTAGGTCTGGAACACAATTTGATTATTTTGCAAACAAAAGGAATTTTTATCTATTGCCCTCTGTAAATACAAAGGGAGAACTGAAAGTTAAGATAAATTGCTTCTAGTCTCAACATTTTCCTCAGTAGTAAGAGGCTGTTACATTCAACCTTAATAATAAAGCTCTTAAAGGCAAAACTCAATAGAATTCAAATAGATTTTGCATCTGAAGCAATCTGCAATTTTTCTATGTGAGAAAAAAGAAATTTGAATAATTCCCTCCCTGACTACATAGTTGTGACTCAACATTCACATCGGTGAAAACGGGGTCATTTTCAATGACCAAGCTGTACTTGGAAATTACAGTTTTAAACTACCAGTTCTCTTCTACAACGCTGAGGACTGTGGTGACATTACTTGCAAAAAAAGCTCGCTGTTTCAGCACAGTATTGTCCTCAGTGTAGTTTGCAAATAGGCACTGCTAGGACTGAACATGGAAAATTCTTTGCAGTGCGTACTGATACTAAAAATACAGTTAAGGTGAAAAAAATACCCAACGTAGCCAAACTAAACAGGAGGGAGAATCTGGATATTGAGACAAACGCAATTACCCAAGTTGGAATTTGCCCAGGACACTCTTGCTTAGAGTGATCTGGCTACTTAATGACAAGAAATAGCCAGGAACTCATATTCGCTGCTGGCATCCTCTCTCGTAGCCAAGACTGCCTTGCTATCAATGAAACGGGTGTGTAATCAGATCCAACTGCTCAGCTACAACCAGGGTGCTCCTTGGTGACCTGCGATGGGCCAGTAGATCCACCTCCACCCACCTCACTTCATCGGCAGCAACTCCTGTGATCGCCACCCAAGGTAGGATGTCCACTGACCTAGATATGAACGTGAGCAACAACACGAAACTTCAAAGTGCTTAAGCTGCTCTATCACTGATACACTATCCAGAAGTCACGCAAAACATTCTTTATTAACAAAAATGTTTACTGCTGGTACATTCAACATTCAGAATGAGTCAGTACCAGCCCCCAGAAAAACTTGCCTTCTCCCAAATGTGAAGAGGAAAGGCGGCCTAAAAGGAGACTTTCACCACACAATAATCAAAGTACAAACCGATTCTAGACATCTGGACCAAAAAAAAAAAGGTACTTGAGATTCCTACACCCACTCTTAATCTTTGCCACTGAATAGGATCAAAACAAGAGTATAAGAGCTACAGCCTCACTGCGATGGCTAAATGAGAATTGCTGTTCTCAGAGCCGCGTGTGACAATTCCCGACCCAGAAGTGCAAAGAGCTCCTGTGCAGAAGGAATGAGGCTCAGAGCAAGCAGAGGGGACAGGTTTTCAGGTATATCAGTCCTGGTCACAAGGTCAGAAAGGACGGTGTCTATTCAGCACTATTCCTTTAACAAGACTAACAGGGTTGCATGCACCTTTCAGTGCTGAAAAGGATTTTAGAGGCCTCTGATCAGTCACAATGATGTTACACGACTGCCATAAAATAACTCCAGTAAGAGGAAAAGGGTGCCAATACCTACACTGGGATGAATTTGCTGGGTTTGCTTGATCTAGCAGGAATTCAGTTTTTCCATCAAGGTGTGCTGCTTTGAATTTCTGCATTGAATTCCTCCAACACGTGGTAGAAATAAAAACTGGAGGGGTTTTAAGTGTTGTATGCCTAAAACTCTTAAAAGAATAAAATAGCACATGGTCACAATAGAGGAGAAAAATCCCTCTAAGAAGTTCACTGGAAGCTGGAATGGAAAGGTCAAATATGTATCATTTCCCCTATGTAAATCGGTACGTAACTAAAGCTTACCAGGGAATACTTTTCCCTAAATAAAGATGATCCTTAAGCACTTATTTTCCAGCATAAAAGGGCTACAAAAATTCAAATACATGCCCATATATAAGTTGCTTCAAGAATCACTCCTGCACTGCTTAGGAAATCCACTGCACCCTTTTTTCTGTTAAGAATTATTCACAGAGCCCTACCATAGATTTATAATGGAAATAAAAATTCAAAAACTGCATATTCACTACTGCCTGCTCCTATTGCACACACACAATCACATTCCAATGAACTGACGGAAAGAAAGGTGCACACAAACGTACATGTGTAAATATTTACACGCAGTAGCCTACAAAGCAACCAGGCACATGGACATCATCCAGAAAAGCATGCTAAAAATCAGTATAAGCCAAGCAGATATCTTCAACCTTTTTCTGTTTTTGTCCTCTATCACTTCACCAGCCAGAGGACAGCTCAGATCTCCTTACGCATCCTGAACAGTGACAATAACACAGACACACAAAGGTTGGACGTCCTCAACTCCCCTCCACCCTGCTCAAGCCCTTCAGTTTGACACCTATCAACGTGGGGGGGATTGCAATTAGTTTGCTTCCTAGAAAAACGAATAAACAATCAGAAAAAGTTAGCAGCCACCAGGCTGATTAAAAAATATATTATGTGTGCATATACACGAATATAAATACATACACACATATAAGTGTATATCTATATACATATGTATATATAATTACAGGCCTACTATTACGTTTCTGAAGAAAATTAGCAGTTACCTTGCAAACTTTCTGAAGTGATGCTGTCTACCTTTCTGGAATTGTCTGCACTGTTGTGTCTTTTTTTTTTTTTTTAATGTGGGCTTTTATTTTAATTAAAAAAGCCCCACCCAACAAGGTAAAGTTACATCAATTACACAGGGAGGAAAGAAATCAGACTGATCTTAAAATGGATGCAGCAGATTCTTTTAAAGAGCAACATGTTGCAATCACCTTTCATTTTAGGGGAAAGGAGGGATTCCCTGAAAGGAACAGAAACGAGGAGCAGTGGGGGAAGGGAGGCTGCAATTAAAAAAAAAATAAAAGAAAAAAGCCTCGGGGATTTATTTTAGTTAAAACTTTGCTTTCCCCTGCGTTAAGAAGGGGTTGGGGGCCGGGGATCGCCGCTCGGTGCCTCTGTAAAGGCTCCTCGCTGGCAGCTCGGGGAGGAGGAGAAGCAGAGAAAGCCACACAGAAGAGAAGAGAAAAAGAAAATGGCGCAGAGACTAAGTCCCGACCGTCGACAAGGCGACTTTCCAGGGAGGAATCGGGGCCCAAAGGGGACCCCGGCAGAGCCGATGGGCTCGGATCGGGGGCCTCCGGTGCCCCCACTAGGGGAAGTGGGGGTCGTGGCGGGGCGAGGCCGCCGGGAAAGGGGCGCTTTTGGCAGCTCGATGGGAACAATGGGGCCGGTGAGCGAGGAGCCGGGACTTAGTCTCTGGGACGCCATGTCTGTGCGCGGCGAGGCGAGGGGCGCGCCGGGGCCACACTCACCGTTCGCTCGGAAATCCGCCTCGATCTGCGGGGAGAGGAGACAGGGACACACCGTGAAAAACGCCGTCCCGACGGAGGAATTTTTTTTTTTTTTTTTTTTGAAGGGGGGCGCAGGATTTTTCTCCCCTTCCTTCATTCTCATTTTTTTTTTAGGGAAATTAAAGATCAAATGAGAAAGGATCACCGCGATGCGGAAGGTGCCCCCCGTGGCGTGGGGGAGGGAGAACAGGGTGAACCGTCCCCCGGCACCCGGGGGTGACCCCCACCCCCAGAAGGGAGCGAGCCGGGGGAAGGCGGCAGCCACCCCCCTCCCCTTTTCCCAGGCAGGGGGTGACACACGCGTCCCCTCTCCCCCACCGCCCCCCAACTAGGCAGACATAGGGCCCGGGGCGGGGAGGGCTCGGTGGATGGGGGCGCCCCAGCACGACGTGGGGGATCAGGCCGGGTTGACAGGGCTCTCTCCAGACGCGTGGGCTACCCCGAGCGGGGCAAGGCAGGGGGGCAGCAGCCGGACACGTCCCTCCCGCACTAAGGTTAAAGACGGGGGATGTCAGCCAGGCCCCCAGGGCCGGCCCTGAGGGTATGTAAGGACCCCGCGGCCTCGGTGGCGAGAGGCCGGGGTCCCCCGGGAGTGGGCCCCCGCGGGCGGTGAACGGGCGCTCACCTGGGAATCGTTGTGTAGCTGGTCCCCGCTCATGCCGGAGGGCGCGGGAGGCCTAGCGGAGCAGGAGGAGAGGAGCGCTGAGGAGAGCCGAGCCGCGCCGCCGGGAACGCGCGGAGCCTGAACGCGACGGAGAGCGCAGCCCCTGGCTCCACAGCGGTTGTGTAACAGACTAAGTCCTTATTTCGGCGCACTGCGCAGGCGCGACACCTTTTACTCAAGGGGCGGGGCCAAGGCGGTGTCAGGCAGAACGTAGGGCGGGAGCTGGGAAACGGCAGTTGGTTTGTCTGCGTCCGAGCCACGCCCCCGCCGCGCGCGAGACGGCGCGATTTGCATACGGACCACGCCCCGAACGCAACCGCCCCCTGCGCCGGCTGGTTTTTACATATCCGGTCCCCCCTCTTCCTCCCTTTTATCCAATCGCGCAGCAAAGCCGGCCCTCATTTACATGTTCGGCCCCGCCCCATCAGTCCCCTCCCCGCCGCTGGGGGAGCCCGGTTCATTGTGTAAGAACCCGTGTTCCGCTGCTCGCGTAGTGCGCATGCGTGCCATCCCACCCTGCAGTCCTCCTGCTGTATTTGCATATCAAGCCCCGCCCCTCGGCCCGCAGGCCCCGCCCTGGCAGGGAAGCATGGCGCTCCTGCCGGGCGGGAGGGGAGGCGGGGCGGGCTGGGCTGTGGGGACGGGTTCCCTCGGATGCCCGTGGTGACCGGCACAGTTACATCGTGAGCACCTTGCGAGGCCCCACTCGGGGGCCAGGACGTGTCCTCCTGCAGCTGCTCTGCTCGGGCACCTTGGAACCGGTCACGTCCATGCATATGGCATCCACATGGTCAATGCCAGGCAGGGAGGTAGCACATGGCAACGAGTGAGGGTGTCCAGGCTGGGCCGCTCCACCTGGGTTGTGTGTTCCCTGCAGTGGTGCTGCTGGTGAGCTCGGGGCCTGACGGGCTTTCCTGTTCTGCCAGCTCTCTGCGAGCTCCACTGAGTCACACTCCTACAGAACCTGTGTAAGCACAAAGGGCCTGATGGGCAGTGTGATTTAAAGCATTTCAAAATGATGCAGCTGTCAGTCCCCTCTGCCAGGAAAGGAGCCGCTCTTGGTGTGCACGTCTGTCCTGCGGAGAGCCCAAGCGGGTGGCTGACCTCTTGTCATTAGTCTGTCTACGTGACTGTGTCGGGCTGAAATGCAGAGGCTGCAGGAACCACGCAGAGGTTACGTTGTGCTGAGTGCTGTACAACTGCCCTTCATCCAGATAACAGTGATGCTAAGGAGAGATGCAGATTGCAGATTATAGAATCATAGAATCGTTTCACTTGGAGGAGACCCCCAGAATCATCGAGTCCAACCATAACAGGTTTGGGCTGATGTTGAAGTCAAGGACAGCAATGGTGCATTGCAAATGGGAGCTTTCTGCTTTATAAAGGGCTCAGCCAGCAGGATTTTTCTTCCAGTGTAAACAGACCCTTTAATTTTATTCTGTGAGAAAACTGAGGGTAAAAAGAAAACAAAAGCTTTATTTTCTCTTAACTAATGTGAGAATGAATCACATACCTCCCTAGAAAAACACTCCCCTGCCCCAAAACAAACCTGAAGACATTTGTTTCTGTTCTACAGCAGCTCTGCTATAGGGGTTTTCTTTTCGGTGTACTAAATGACAGGTTTAGTATGCATGGCTGGTACATGTCTCACAGGACTGCCTCCAGTCGTCTTCTTGGAGCTTCCATCCTGTGCTGCAACACAGACTGTACCTTTCCTCAGCTTCTTTACACAACCAGCGCTTTGATTTGACACTAAAATAATCCGGCGCTGCCAGGCTATCTGAAGAGATAAATCAAAATGTAAGCAGCGACAGCAGCCACCTATTTGCACTGCATATTTATATCCTGTAAAGGGAAAACTCTGTCACTTTCTTACAGTCTTCAGAAGACGATCTGAGGACTTCTCTTTTTTTACCCAGAGCAGGCAAATATTTCTGGCTCTGGAGCTGCTTATTATGCAAACTGCTTTAGTCACTGTTAGATTTTTAAATATAAACATAATGAAAAGGCTGTTTCAGACACCTCTCCTGTCAGAAGAGGTGTTTGCCCCTAGCTCACAAGAATGATAGGAAAGGGGGCTTTGCTCTGGGTTCGAGCCCCTCCTGGCTGCCATCCGGGGTGCAGAGGTTGCGTCGCCGATGCAGGACAGCCTGTGAGCGGGCCGGCACTTCCATCTTTCCGCATTAGAAATTCCTAAAAGCCCTCTCTTTTGAAGCAGCAATTTCATTCTAATTCTGACATATACCTCTCTCTCCCCCAGCAGCCTCGCTCAGGTGGCTGCGCTGCCGCAAGAGAGGGACCGGCTGCAGCCCCCGCCACGCTGCAGCTGCAGCCAGCCCTGCTCGGAGGGAAGGATCGCTGCCTCTTCTAGCAGCTGCCATCTTCACAGGCGCCTGCAAGCACACATTTGCAAAAAGGAGACTCCAAACTGGTACATGAGAGGCTTCAGTGCCACGCTGCCCGCAGGAGGCTGCTGCCAGCCAGCCAGGAGACCTCTGAATGTCAAGGGGGCTGCCCGGTTTGTTAGCTCAGGGCCTAATAAAAACCGCTCTCGTAGCAGCAGTGCCAGTTCCATGAGTGATGAGCAAAACCTTGTGCCACTGCTGTGAAATACCACTCATATGATGCAGGAAACCTCTTGCTGAGACATCCGTACGCAAACCAGGCAGAAGTGTTTCCCAGTGATCAGTTCCCATCTGCTGAATTTTGTCTCTGCTCTCCCATGGGGTTAATTGGGGTCTGAGTGGAGCCTGCAAGGAGGCTCTGCTCATGTTAGAGCCCAAGAGGCAGGGAGATACATAACTTGTTCAAAAGCATATTAAACTATAACACCTGTGTGGCCACATCCTTTGCAACAAGCTGTATGCTAAAAAACCCACCTGATCTCACAGGGCCCCCTCCAAACCTGCACAATCACACCTCTCTCATAGAATCATAGAATAGTTTGGGTTGGAAGGACCTTCCCAGCTCCCCCAGTGCCACGCCTGCCATGGGCAGGGACATCTTCACCAGCTCAGGTTGCTCAGAGCCCCATCCAGCCTGGCCTGGGATGTCTCCAGGGACGGGGACACCTCTCTGGGCAACCTGGGCCAGGCTCTCACCACCCTCATTGTAAACAGTTTCTTTCCTCATGTCCAGCCTAAATCTCCCTCCTTTAGTTTAAAACCATCGCCCCTTGTCCTATCACAACAGCCCCTCCTAAAAAGTCCATCCCTGTTACTCTTATTGGCTGCTTTTAAATACAGAAAGACCACAATAAGGTCTCCTCAGAGCCTCAGCCCCTGCCAAACTTGTGTCTTTTGTTGCTGGGGAGGCTCTGCCAAAGGAGAGGAAAGGCCCATCCAGGACATGCTGCTCTTTCAGGTGCAGAGCCTGGCAGTGAAGTGGTTAACACGCTTGGACCTGCTTCCCTGGCAAGGCTGTGCACACCCCATCAAGATAAATGGGGGATGTTCACACCTCTGAGTGCTGTTGTCTCTCCAGGGCTCCCTGGGATTGCAGTACATCACCACCAGGTTAATGTAGCCTAGGTGATTGCTTGCAAAAAGAAACGGCTGGAAACTACGTGCTTAAATTAAATCATAAATCGTCCTGGATATAAAACCTGTAGGAAACTCTCCAATTCTTGATCCTGGTGAATTGTGAGATTTTATTTATTTGGTGTACTCAGGGCTCCTTGCTGTGCTCAGGGTGCCTGTTTTGGGAGAGGGAAGTGGGTCCTTTTCTCCTGACAAGCTTTACCATCCCTTTCCATGTCATTGCCTTTTAGCCTCGTGAAGCCATCTACACTGCATTCCTTCAAATAATTCTCTTTTGTATTCAACTGTATTATATGATGCATTTTAAGTTTGAAGGTGAAACAGATTTGATAATTAAATACATCTACATCTTCATATTTTTTTTACAATATCAAAAGTTCAGGTGTCTGACCCCCTTTCAGAGTGCAGGGGGAGGAATGCAACATTGCCAACTCATCCAATTTTATTAGCAATCCCAAGTATCCAAGTTCACTTGTTTTCCTTTATTTTCTTTTGTAAGAATGTCTAATTTTGTTAGAGACAACTGAAAAAGGCTACTGAACATGAATCAACTGCATTCTGCTAATGAAGAGGTAGCAAAATACCAGTCACAAAACAAGATTTAAACCTGAAAAATCTCATTTTTCAAAGCCTGTTATGATTTTTGAGTCTCAGTTTATTTGGAAAAGCTGTGGTTTGAGAACTTCTATTGTTAGTCTATGATTTTTCGCAGCCAGAGAGACCTGCCTGATGTGCAGGATTGCAGATCAGCATAATCCTGTAAACTCGCTGTCACTAGAACAAGGTAACACTTGTACAAAATAGGAACAGTCAGATACATGACTCCCCTCTCATTTTTCATTAAGATAACCTGCTCAAAACACTCATACCTGTTACATACTGTTGAATGTTCTGAAACTAAACGATCTCAGTACTTTGAAAGCTCTTTATTTTCCGCTTTAATAAACCACAGCAATTATTCAGTTTTATATGTCAGGTAAGGGAGCAATTTAAGCAGAACCAGCAGATACTGCTGTAAATGGGAACTTTCAAAGGTCAGTCCTAATTATCAAGTTCCACCTGGGATGGGAGGGGCTTGCAGAAGTCCTGGGAAATTGTTTGTTAGAAAATAATAGTTGATATTAATTGAACTTTATTATGCCCTCATTTGCCACAGTTAAGGGAGCCAGAAGCAGGAGAAAGGTTCGTATAATGGAAGGAACATTTGGATTATAATGTAAAGAGTATGTAGCTACACTTTCTCATGGAACCAGCTTTGTGGTTGCTATATGACTATCGCCCAGCACCAAATGCAGTCAGTTATATATATTCTGCTATGCCACATTGCCTCCCTGCTCCTAGCTAATAAAAAGTGACTCTTGCTTGAGAAAGCAACAGGACCTTGCTTCAGCCTGTCCTCCTAGTTTTACCAAGCAGAGCAGTGATTCATATTTGGAGGCTGCCCCATTGCCTGAACTCCCAGCAGCAGAGCAAAGCCGCCCTTGGATAATGTGGCAAGTGCAGGAGGCAACAGGATGGCTCTTCTTGAGCGTTAATGTGTTGCAAATATAACTGAGATAAGGAGCAATTTGATATGATCTGTGCCCCTGGAATGAATTTTTCATGAACTTAGGCTAGCTGGTTTTACTTCATTTTTCCCCCATAGCTGATTTGAGTTGCTATTTCTCACATAGTACCATGATTCTGTGATGCAGATTCCTGACATCGCAAGGAAAGGATCCAAACCCTTCCGTCCATATCAGAACTACTATTAAAAAAATACCCAGAGTTAAATTTGGTACCCGCAGTTAATAAATGGTTCCCCTTCACAGTACAATGAGATACTATTTCCCCCGTCTGCAGTGTTTTCCATCCAAATGAAAGAAGAATCCCCATTTTGGGAAAGAAACCGCTCACTTGGAGAGCTTCCATTTCTGGAGTTGCGCCATGTGAAGAATGCTGGGCCCAACTCCAGGAGATCTGAGCAGCCAGCCTAAACCCATCCAAAATCCATGGGAGCTCTGATACTCATCACTCCGAGCGCCAGGCCAGACGTATCCCAGGGCCCGCCCCTGCTAAACCCAAGAATGCTTTTGAAACGGAGCCTTTAAAATATTTGCTCAAGTTGGCGGCAAGAGGTCAAAATTCAGGAGAAGCTCTTGGTACAGCTCCACACCTACCAACACGCTGGAGTGCCACCGCCCTCCCACCCCAAGACTCACACTAAAGACCCGCTTTATCCTGAGAGGTTTGAGCTAACCTAAGTTCAGCTTGGGGTGGAAAACTCAGCGGAAGAGAGCCCCAAAACTGCTCTTCTGCTAGCTTGCCTTGCAGGCTGGAGGGGAGTCTGACCAAATGTGGGTGCATTAAGAGTTTAAAGCCTGAATGAGGTGTGAATAGCTCCTGCCTTAGTCAGGAGGTGACATGAGGCTCTATTAATGACTTTATTAGCTACAGTGACCCCATGCAGCCAGCTGCTTCTCAGGGAGGAAAGTCCTCAGTGTGCCCACAGGGCTTCGGGGCTGCACGGTTCCTGCTCTGGTACAGACTGATTCTGGGGTGATGCTCACAGCCATGGCTACGCTGGCCAAACTGCTCCTTTCACGTGCCAGCGGTGGATGGGCCAGCAGGGACTGCCATGAACACGCTGCACCTTCCGCGGTGCACCGGGCTGTTTGGAGGTCCCATCCTGCACCCCGTTCAACACAGGCTGCTCTCTTTGGATAACCGTGCCAGCACCAGCGGCTCTTGCCGGGTGCCTTGGTGCTTAGCAGTGGCTCCGAGGCTTTCTGCCACGTGGGATCATCATCTGTCATCTTCTGTGGCTCTTTCCAGGCTCTGGGTGGGCACAAAATGAAAATAAGCCAAGGATGTCTTTTGCAAGTTGACACTTTAATGTAAAGTTGAGATGGAGACAGGCCATGCTTTTGGGATGACAAACCCTCGCTAGCAGCCCTGCACTGGGGACAGTCTCTGGTAGGTTGTCAGGCTTTATCCTCTCTGTGCCTCAGCTCTTTATCTGGCAGATAAAGCTCCTGGTTCCTTCCTGGGGTGATGGGGTGGGAAATGCAGGTGTGGGATCCTCTGCTAACCAGGTGAGAATGATTCAAAGGAGTCATCAGCTCGATTAACAGGGTCATTACTAAGCAGCTCAAGACTGGGGCTGCCTTGGGCCACCCTGTCCCTGGAGGGGGTTTACACCTGACACCCCTCACAGCCCATCAGCCCATGCCGCCTGGGGGCAAATCTTTGGCTTAATGCCAAGATGCAACAAACAGAGGCGAGGGCAGAGTGTGCCGGGGTTGTTCATTTAGGACAAGACTGCCATGGTTCACCTCATGGAGCAAACCAAGAGCCGGCAGCACTTGTACCCATGGGTGTTGTTTGCGAATGTGATGTAGCAGAGGGAAGTGATGTCCCCAGGCAGTGTCACATCAGGCTGTAGACGTTTTTAGGAGACACATATGTCTAAGCCTGGTACTGTCTTGTTATTGGGCTAAGGCTGTGATCTCTAAAAATTCACTAAGCTGCTATTTCAGTTTTATAATCAACTCTGTAAATCATACTTTAAAGGCCCACTGTTGGAGTGAATCCGACCAAATTTGTACATCTTATCAAATTAGATAGCTCTGTATAAAAATGTCTGTATCAGTGGTTTTAAAGTTATTTATCATGGTTTTAGCTGGAACATAAATCTTTCCTAAAATAACTTGCAATGTTAGTATTGTAACAGAGCTACAAAAGCCTAAGTGAGAACCCCTAATCAGGAAATCCACCAAAACCTCAAGTGGAAATAACTACTTTAAATTAATTTTGTCAGGGAGGAAGTAATGAAGATACTTTATAAGGAAACAAGAGTCAATCTCAAATTATGAATAAAAATAATTATGAAAATGATTTTTAAAATATGGGGAACTTTTAAACAATATTGTTTGCCTTTTTTTAATTTTTAAAACAGAGTTATCACCTTCAATAAGTTTTAGATCTGTAAACTCCTTAGACCATTCCAGAACATTAATAAATATTAGCATGTTATGTAAAGGTCTTAATAAAACAGAAGCATGAGGTGGATATTGCCAGTTTTAAGGATTTTGTAGCCCTTTTCAAAAATCTACATCCCAGAAATAATGAAACTGGATTGAAAATAATAAATGTATCTTTTTGTCTGGATTCTTGGCACTGATGTCTTGAAGGTGTTTTTATTATCATTTTTTATGATGAAGTGGAATAGAAACTTAGACCTGATCTGCTCAATATAGCTGCACTGATTTAACACAGCAGCAAACCAGTTTAATTAGATCAGTGATTAGACCTTATGTGAGCACATCTCCATGCTACGGGAGGCTTAAACTACTGAGGAATCACATCTTGGGGTCAGGGGAACGAACTGCTGACTTGAAAATATTAATAACAAAGGTTTTTACTTTAACATGCTCTTTTTTTCTGGACCAAACTAGAGAATGAGGTGGGGAAGCTGTGAGGAGTCAAAGAGGCCAAGAAAAGGGAGAAACTTCTTATGATGGTAACTTTGGGCCCTAATCACTGACAGTGTCTGTGTCTGGTTGTGCAAGATGGAGCAAGGCAGAACAGCACAGAACATAACTAGCAAAGCAATTATCCAACAGATCTTGAGACATAAACAGGCAAAAATCATCATGGCTTTAGAGAGCTCACATGCTATGGACATAGCTCAAAACCATGGGTTACCGCACCTAAATTGATGGCAGCAGGCGGTGACACCGAGATCAGACAACTTCCTAAGGCTTTCGTTAGGATTGCGTACCTCTGTTTTCGTCATGGAGATGTTAATGTTAACTCTAAGTAATAAAGCAAGGCTGTGTGGGTGCAGTTGTGAAGAGAGTCTTAACCAACGCTCAGTAGAAGGAATGGGATCCACATTTAAACATTTTCATGCAGCTAGCGTAGCTGGTGTGGTTATATGATAGCAGACTGGTAGCAAAGCATGGCCCATTTCACAGCCCAACCACCTGGATGTGAAGCAGTCTTAAAAAACAAAAATAACAAGGAGCCCATGCGAATGTCTCTCTCTGGAGGCTGGAGCTGGTATGGGAAGACAGCAATATTATTTTTATCCCTGGGTACCCCTGGGAGCAGCACCTGGCCCAGACGTCTCAGCATCAACCCCTTCCTCACTGAGCTGGGCCAGGTAACCATCAAACTGCACTGATGGACTCCAGGACCCTTCCCAAACCCCACCGCATCGCCTGGACTCATTGCACTCCACTGCTCTGCTCAGCCTGCACCAGCAGCTCTGGAGTTACTCCTGATCTACACCTTATCTGGCCTCGTTTTTTTTACTCCTTTGTGTCAAATTGCAGGCACATATCTGAGATCCAATTATTTTCATGACCATTATCAGAGCTAATAAAGTTTAGTAAAGCCACATCCACTCTGTGTGTCTGTACAGTCACCAAGGCAAAAAGCATTTGTACAATCAGCACATACAGACTGATACAGGCATCCCTGGGGCAGCCAGATGCAGTTGTATCACTGAAGGCCATGCACTGCAACTGTTTGACAGGTAATATAAATATAATGCAACTGAATAGCACCAGGAGCAAGAGACAAGAGGGGCAGGGCTCTGGGAAGTGTTTTCTGCTTCAGTCAGAAAAGGGTCTCTGCTGGCTCCTGAGCACAAACCCAAATCTGTGGGCAAAAAGGTGCTTTTTGCCTTTTTTTCTTCTGTCTGCTTCTGTTTCAGCTAGGATAGCTCCACTGGAATGAATCACACATGTCCCAGCCGGTGAGCATTGACTAGAGTGGATGGGTGCTGCATTTTTCCGTACCAGTGTCCCATCACACCCCTATCCCTTCGGCAGGGACAGGGGATGTCCATGGCCAGGCACTGGGCTGGGACCTGGCCCTGGGAGGAACTGAGGGTCACAGTCACCAACAAAGCCAGGAGATGCCCCAAATACAAGTGCAGCCAGCTGGAAACCTCTGCATCTCTCTGTGCTGCGACCTTCGAGGCCTCTGGTCTCCTGTTAGCCTGGGCTTTGTGCTGGAAGGGGCTTTTCTGGGTCCTAGTGCTGTGGCAATGGAGGGATCCGGCTGCAGTCGGATTTTGGGTGTGAAGAGTTTTATATATAGGAACAGCTGCATGCAAACATCTGGATTCCATAAGTCCCAGCAGATGTGCTGAGGACCACAGTATGGAGACAGGTTCTGCAGCCAGAGGCTGCTGCCTGGACACACAGCACTGAACAGCAGGAGCTCAGCACTGAGTCTTTGGGACCTGACTTGCCACCACCCATCTGCTCAGGTCCAGGCAGGTGATTCAGGGACCTCAGTGCAAAACCAGTTCAGCTCCCACCAGCTCCATCTTTACGGAAGTTTTCCTGTCCTCTCTCTGAAGCTGAGCTGGTCATCACTGCAGCAGAGCTGTCTTCACTTCCCCTTCGATGCCCAGCAGATGGTTAACCTCCTGGTGCATGAACCACCTGGGGAAAGGCAAGCAGCACCATGGGTTTGCTCATGGTCAGGTGTTGCAGCATGGGTAAAACAGCGGGTCCACTGCCAGGCTGCAGCCTTGTGTCTTCCAGCAAAGGACACAACCCATCCTTGGCTTCCTGGGACCAGCTCCTCACTTGTTGAAGGGCATGTGAAGTGGAAACAAAGGCTCCTGAGCCCAGCTCTGCTCAGCTTCCATCCAGTAAGTGCTGCCCTTCCATTGCCAGTGCTGGAGCAGCTCCTTCTTGCCACGGATGCCAGCAGAAGCCAGGTCAGCCACAAGCGATGTGCCCCGAGATCAGATCATTCAGCACCCTGCAGATCCTGCCTTCCCAGTCCTCCAGTCACCCCTGTACACCCCAATTCTGCGGTCACAGTTCACAGTGGAAAATTAATTTCCAGGGGAACACCTTGAAATGGGCAGCTCATAGTTGTTTCGAAATTGCTGTGCGTGGCTTCCTGTCTTGCACTGGTGTAGGGGGCTATGGGAGAGGGCAGCAGTCCTGGAGAATGGAAGTGTTGAGGTTTTACTTTGCTGATGAGACTGTCTGTCCTCATAGCCCCGACTGCTCCTGGCTCTGATCATCTCGCTTCACTTCACACAGAAATAAACTATAGCAAAAGTCACAAGGGCTAACAAGAAGCTAGAAGACTGTGGTGAGGATGGGGATGTGCACGGGGACACAGGGCTGAGCTGCAGATCGCCTTCTCCCACTTGACGCATTAACTCTGTTTCTGCTGGTCTCTGCTGCAGCCGTTGGCAGCGGGGTTGCAGGTCTGCTCTGCCCTCATAGCAGCCTCACTGGCAGCTTCCAGGAGTCAGGAACAAGCAGCAACAGCAAAGCACTTAATGTGTACATGTCACAGGTTTCCTCCAATGAATAAAGAGCCTTGTGGTGGAACAAATTTTGTGTTGTCCCATGTCTGACTGCTAAAATAGTCCACTGTTTGCTGGCAGAAAAGCCTGCCTTGTCAGTGCTTGGAGCTGACAACACCTGCTTGGATTTTCATGCTGGTTTAGAATTCAGAACTTGCAACCTGTTTTATTTTTTTTTGTACGTTTCATTCATCTTGGTGGCTGAAAATAGCCTATGCAGTTTCAATTCCTTTTTTTTCTCTCTTTGTTTTTTAAATAATCAGTTTCATTCTCAGAGAATCTCTCTGCTGTAAAAAATAAATGTGTCTTCAGATTAAGTGCTCTGTCTTGGTTTAAAAGCTATGGGGAACATGGACCAAGTAATTGCTACTTCCACATGCCCTGTGACCATAAATCCTGCCTTCGCTCCCTGGATTCCAGTTTCTCCCACAGCAAGCCAGACTCCGAACCTGAGTGTTAGATATCAAAGGGCTTATTTTTGAAATTAACAAGTGATTAAAATAAGTGCTTCTGCTTTTACAGAAAACTCCCTGTGTGACCAGGGAGTGGGGCTGTGCATGAGGGGATGTTGCCTTGTGTACGGGATGAAGGCAGCCCCAGGGCTCTGGGCTCAAACCGGCCCAAATCACTGCACCCAAGTCCCTCTCTCTTCCAAGGACACAAACCGTGCACAAAGTTTATAACTAAAACATTAATACTAAATGATAGTGTAATTTCAGGTGAGAAGATGCCTCCAGTAGTTATATATATGCAAAGGAAACAAAATACACCAGCAAACATCCAACACCATCACATCTTTGAAGGGAAGGTGAGGCAGCTGTGCCTGTTATTGCAGGGGGAGAGAAGGTATGAAATTGGGTCTTTCAGACAAACAACTACAGCTATTGAAACTGACTGAAATCAAAACTGCAAGACATCTTTCCCACTGGATCTATGCCATGAGTGTTTCCCAGCCCAGCAGTGGTGGCAGGAGGGGAGGCAGCACATCATGTCCAGCAGAGCCCTGAGGGCTGAAACCCTGGGACTGGAGCTGGTCCCTGGCCAGGGTGGGTTGGTGGGATCACCCCAGAGCTCACCTGAGCTCCCAGGGTGGTGGGTTAATTGTTAGTCACACCACACATAGTTGCTGTCACCCTTCTCTTTACGTACCAGATGTTAATCTAGTATCAGGCAAGTGCCACCATGAGACCATCTCTTCAACCTTCAGCTCCTTGCCTTGTTTCTCAGGTCGTGGTCGAGTTCTAATCCACTCGGGCTGGGAAAGAAAATAAACAGAATCACAGCTCTGCTGCCAGGCAGGCAGAGGGGACAGCTTCAGGTCTTGGATTCAGTTACAGCAGCAGCAAAGTTATAACAGGAACTGATATTTTTATTCTTTTAATTTGCATTTGAAATGTCACTCTGGGGACATTATTATTATTGTTATTATTGCAAATGCGTGCCTTGATCTTTTCTAATTGTGACCATGCTGTGCACACAGATACTGAGACTGATCTCCTGCCCTGCAGAGACTGACCATCCAAATTTCTCTGCCCAACACAAATTAATTGTGGTGGGAGGGAAGCAGACACCTTCCACCTAAAGAGCATGTTACAGATCCACTGCTGTGCTCACGTTCACTTAGAGAAGCTCTTAAAATCAGATTTGCAACATGGAAGTTCCTCCTGAGTGTTATGATTTATTATTAATTACTATACAGCCCAGAGCAGAGGTTTCTATTTTAAAAATATTCTTATTGCTAGTAATTTTGGAGTAATGCCTGTGGGAGGGCTGTCACAGCTGGGAGTCTTTCCTGCTAAGTGCTCTACAAACATGGGACAGGAGGGTAATTGCAGATGTGCCCTGGAGGAGCTGAACACTGAGCTAAAACCTGGTTTTCTAGGAGACCTCACTGGCCCCTCTGCACCCAAAAACCTTATTGCAGCAGCAAGAGGGCCTCACATGAGCAATGCGTGTGGCCGGGGTGGGTGCAGTTGTTATTACATATGAAAAGAGTCTGGGTCCTGGAAATGAACCCTTGGATTTCTCCCAGGGCAACGTGCTTTTAGGAGAATAACAAACAGAAGATCACAGGGGGCTTTGTCAGGTCATGCACCATCTGGTCTCTCATTCTTGGCTCCAAAAAGACTGAAGGGTTTGTCTTCAGCCCACCATGGCTCTTGAAAATGGTTAGCATATGTGAGGGCTCTTGGCAGTCCCTAGTGCTGGCCAAGGAGAGCAGGGCTTTAGGAGGAAACTGGGGCATACACAGATGAGCTGGTCTCCTCTGACCCTCTGGGTTAGTGCTGAACCAGAAAGACTCAAGTACTCAGATCTGCGCTCTGCTCGCCAGACTAAACCGGAGTCCACCTCGCTGTCTTGGATGATGCTGCGATGTGGTAAGAGCTGGGCTGGTGGGGCAGCAAGCAAACGAGAAGACGCTCATTGCACCAAGTGGTTGTGACCATCAGACAAAGAGCTGCTCCAGCTGCTCTCCTTGCCAAGCACCATAACTCTGCATCCAGCTGGCAGCGGCTGGTACAGTCTCACCACATCAGCAGGACTGTCCTCTCCCAGGCAAAGCCACCTGGCTCCCTCTGGCTTTGACAGCTGTCAGAGCTCTTACAGCTCTGCCATGACAAACTCTTGCTCTTGGCAGGTAACAGAGACCCACTGCTGGAAAGATCTGTGGGGGTACTTTTATTTCAGACATTCACTTTCTTTCCTCCTTGCGAACACTGTTCCTTCCTCCTCAGCAGAGAGTGGAGGGAAAAAAAAAGGCTGCAGGAGAGGATCTGGAACATGCTAATAACTGAACCTGCCTCTTGGGGCATGTATCTGTCTTCCCATGACATTCCCATGGAGATGACCCAACACACTGCCCTCCCGTCTGCAAATCCACCTTGCAAAAGCTCTTTTGTGAAGGGAGATGTAGAGCTGTTGGGACTCCAGCTGCAGTGGGACTGCCCTGTTCTCCGCTGTAGAGATGCAAAGCAGCACTCAGGAGGGATGTTCAGCCTCTGGGAGGAAGGAAAAGGCCAAAGGAGAGAGGGGGACACCCACCTGCTGCCTGGGGTGTCCCAGGGAAGCTGTGGGGTGACCCAGCACTGTGTCCCTGCCAACTCTGGAGCGACAGGCAATTACTGTGGGGAGCTAGTTATCCCGGCCTCGGGAGTTAATGTCATGCAAAAGTCATGGCTCTGTCTGCTGAGGGACGGGAAACCAGCAGTCACCTCCCTCCACAGCTAGAATAAGCCACATGCTAGCTCATAAGAACAAAATCTGAGAGAACAGGAGGAAAATATAGCTATTGAAAGAATACATCTTAATGAGTTCCTCGCTTTTTCAAGTTATCTTGTAAACTTTGTGGAAGAAAGAGGCTTGGGCTACAATTGGTACAGATTCCCAGTGATTGCACCGTGAGCCTGGCTTTGCAGTGTAAGAAAGCACTCTCACTTTGAAACACGCCTGGCCTATTGATTCCCACTTTCTGAGCCACCAGTACGTGCCTTGTCACTGATAAAAGATTAAAGAACAACTGCTAAACCCACAGAAGGTGCAGTTCTTACACAAGCCAGTGACCCAAGACGCAGAGAGCTCAAGGAGCCACCACCAAGATGGACCAAAACCTTGGATGCACAAAAGTCAGATTTGAGCACTTAACAGCAGCAGATTTAACGACCATTTCCCAAACTGAGGCAGAACCTGTCAGTGCAGCGTGACAGTCCCATGGAGACACAGCCACAGGTACCCAAACACGGTTTGAACCCTGGAGCTCTTTCCAGCTATAGCTGGGTGAGGGGCTGGGCCAGGAGCAGAGGAAAGTGTAGACACCATGGAAGGGCTCTTCTGATCTACATGTGGGACCTGACGTCTCCAGGGGACAGATCTGTGATGGCTTTCCCGTGGGAGCCTCTTCCACACATGCATGATCTCTGTGCCCCTCACTTTGATCTCTGCCTCCTCCCCTAAATCTGTCAGCTGGTGACTCTGCCGTAACTCCCCTCTCCCAGCTTCACGGGCTGGAATCCTTTTGGGTTAAAAAAAAATCCTACTTATCACCCCAGGCCCCTGACAACACCATCATTCTCCTTAAGTGTGTGTTAAAGATGCTATATAAAAATAAAATGTATCTTTTCTGATGACACAGAATCCTAGCCTTAAAATGTAATTTATGAGGGAGACATAAATCGCAAATAGCTAGCATTGCTTTTGCTAACTCATGAGAAAAACCCTTTGTTCTGAAACCTTGCCTATGGTGTTATTGGTGGCAATCATCCCTCTGAAAACCTCACCAAGTCTTATCTGAATTCCCTTGCAGACATCACTCGGCTCATCATTTTGCAGCAGGCACTGCCTGCTTCCAGCTAGCATCTGGTTAATCTAAGCTTTGGCTACAAGCAGACTGAAGTTGGGAGATGCTGTTTCCCCTTTTCTCCAGCACAGATTGGATGGGGACACCTGAAGTTCAGCTGTTTGGATTCAAAGTCAGCAGGAACACAGGCACACTTAGCAGGACTCTTCTTTTACACTTTTCCACCTGCCCTAGCAAAAGAGGTAAGCACTGATGTTAAGTGTTGGGGGGGTGAGATTTAGCTTTAAAAATCAGGAATTTTTGTCACATAAGATGATATTTGCAGAGTTTAATGAAAGCAGACATTGAAATCTGCCATGAGGGGCTTGGTACTCCTAACACTTGCTATTCCCTTTGAAAATTGGTGCCCTCTCAAGCCATCCCTGCTCTGGTCCAGCATTAATTGAATCCCCCAGCCCCTGTAGCCATGACCATCACCATGTGTATATCTGCCAAAACCACCCTACAGTTCGGTCTGGAATGCCCTGTTTGCAGAGCAGAGCTGCTCAGCATTGACTACACACACCGGCTTTTTCAAACGCAGCTTAAATCAGCTGCTCAGGATACCAGCAAGATGAGACGAGCTCTAGTTTTCTAGCTCCAGTCCCTTTCAGCATCAGAGCCCAACACTGACCAACTATTTGTCAAGAGACACTAACTTTCTACTTGAGAACAAAACAAAACAAACAAACAGCAAGCAAGCAAGCTGGGCTACAACTTCCCATGTTTTCTTTTACACCATGGTGGTGGGTGGCTGCTCCTGGACAAGTTTAATATGGGGCTCCACCACTCCCCATCTCCACCTTTCATTATTCAGCTGCCCGCTCCCTTACTCCAACAGTGAGACCTAATAGATCCATGTCATCCAAAGATTCATCCTGCTGATAAATTGAGGGAAGTGGCAGATCTGATGCTGACGAAGGATGGGGAATGGCACTGCTGGGGAGAGCTTTGCCATCAGATTGGCTACCGAGTTGTCAGGATTACAGCCCAGAGAGCTGATCCTGCTGCAGGGGAGGATGAGTGATGCAACCTTCAGAGAACTTCTCTAGGCTTGTTTTCACTCTGATTCCTTCAGAGCCACTGGGTTCATGCTTGTAGCAAGGTGGTGACTAGATTTCTGACCCTGTTACTCTCCCAGAATGAATTCAGCTGCTGCATGATGGTGCAGAGATACTCCCACGCTTGTAGCAAAGCAGCTGGCAATAGGAGAGCCCCAACCTAGACATATCAGTGGTGTGACTGTTCAAGTCTGTGCTGGACAGCAGAGACACAGGAGACATCGCTGAGCAGGCACAGAAAGCCCCAGCAGCATTGACCTGCAGGGAAAGCAGAAACGAGAGCTCTGAGCACCATCTTGTGGCACTGACCGTGCGGGTGGGCGCTCTGTACATACCAGATACTGCCGTACATACTGCACCGTGCACTGCTGGACAAACCAGACTGCACATACATACTGCCTCCTGCCCTAAGGACTGCACGGCTCCGCACAAACTGCACTTCGCTGTACCTCCTGCACCCTGCTGTGCACACTGCGCAGTGCTGTATGCACTGCACGCTGCCACAGAGGCCGCGTGGTGCTGGATGGTCCGCATGCTGCTCTGCAGACAGAACTGTGCATTGCTATAGGCGCTGCAATGCTGACGGACAGTATGTTTTGGCATCTCGTCACCCGCACGCATCCACTCTTCACACAAAGGCTTAGTAGCACCAGGGACTAAGGAAGTGTTTGCCACACTTCAACCATGGAAATCATTGTACAATATTCAAACAAATCTACATTCACCAAAAAGGCCAGTTCCTCGGCTTCTCACAAGCATGGTTGCTCCGGGCCAGCCTGGCAGCACCCTCTGTGCCACCACAAACTGTGGCAGGACAGAAACAGACAGACCTTCTGTTACCATAAGTCAAACTTCAGCAAAAAGCCCTTGAGTTTTATACAAAAAAAACCCCTAAAGCCTTTGTAAACCTCTCCAAGAAGAGCACTGTCCCCATGTTATTGCCTCTGTCTCCTTTCCTGGTGGCCTTTGACGACCTGCAGCCCCACAGCTCCTTGCTCCGGCTCAGGCAATTCCTTTGTTTTAAGCTAAGAGTTTGACTTCAGTGCTGCCCTCCAGTGGGATCTGGCTACGAGTTTGTGATGCTCCAGGGGTGTCTTAATATGCAAAATTCAGGACTTAAATTGTTGTACAAAAAGATAGTCATCTTTCCTTAATAAATATTATAACAGAGAAAAAAAAAAAGGAAGGTTCCTGTTGATTTCTCCATGCTAGAAAAGAACTTCAAATTGAGAACAAGCCTAGGGCACAACTGTACCTCCTGATCCTGAGCTTCTTGGGTATTTTAGCTGCATGGGAAGGTCTCGATGTATGTGGCTTCTGAGGGGAGCAGAGAGGCTGTGTTATTTGATGGTTCTGCCTCAGTTTCCCCACAGGAAGGCAAGGAGCATCATGCTGCCCCAACTGCTGGCGATACTTTGGTACACAGTGCTGGGAAACCCAAGAGTGAGGCTTATTGTAGTGATACTTTTTCCTCTGGAATCGAGATTTATGGCATAACCACGGGATGCTGCAGGGGAGGGGAGGGAAGCACGGCTACAGGCTCCCAGAAGATGGCACTCGTGGTCTTCAGATCAAGCCCCAGCTCTCTGAAGATGGTTCCCTGCGAGGGCGCCAATAAATAGCCCTGGGCAGGCTGTCAGGCTGCGTGATTTAAGGACCAGAAAGAGTGAAACTGTGGAGGTTTCTCAAAAATTAATTTTTCTAAAATGGGAGAAAGATGAAGCTAAGTCATAATTTTTTTTTTTTCCCCTGCCTCCCTTGCAAGCCTCTTCCCCATGAGGAAATCAAATTTAACTCCACTGTTGCAGCCCCAGTGGGGTCAAGGTGGCCTTCGGTGGGGAGCAATCCTGCCCATGGTGGCTGTCACACGGCTGTGCAGTGCTGGCCAGACCAACACAGCGTGCTCAGCCTGGGGCAGCTCACACCCCACCGTCCATGGGGCAGAGCTGGTGACACATTACAGCACCATTATACCTCAGAATGGGGCAGGCAGCAAAGCTTTCATCCAGTGGCATCAGGACAGGGCTAATTTAGGAGGGAAGAGGTAATTACCAGAGCTATATTTTGGCTAAGGTGCTAAAGATCCTCCTCCCTCAATTTTAGATCTGCCAGCCCCATTAGTTTATACATCAGCTCTAAAGACACAGTTTAGCTTAAAGTTTAGGCATAAGGTGTTGCAAATGAGGTGCTGCACAAATACTGGCCTCCTGTTCTTCCTCACTGTGACAGCATGGGCACAGATATGCTGAGAAGTCTACAGGGTGATCCCCCTCCTCATAAACATCAGGGAGGCACCTGCCCTCGGGATTTCTTTAGCTCCTCTTGTATTATGTTAAGACTCTCTCTCTCTCCTTGGATCTCCCTTGTGTCCTACAGAGCCTGGCAAGCTTGGCAGGGGGCGAGGACTGGAGAGCTGCAGCCTGGTTGTAAGGCAGCCCCATTGCTAAAAGGCAGAACAAGGTTCGCGTTGTTTTTACCATTACCCCAGACCTTGAAGATTGTTATGGGTACGAGGCACCAAGGCCCTTGCAGGGCACAGATGTGCTCCAGCCACCAAGACAGGCTGTTACAATGCACAAGATGAGTTGCAGTGCGGGCTTGTGGGGATGCTCGGAGCCTCTGGCATATGAGAGATGATGTGGATTAATCATCAAAAGGGGAAGAGCTGTGCCAGTGATCGGAGCAGAAAAATCTGACCTCTCCATCTGAAAAACCTGCAAAATAGTCATTATGGGCTCAGGCTCTTGAGGAAGGGATGGGAGGGGATGTACCAAACCCTGCCAGGCTGGGTCAGGCCAGGGCTGCCTGCAGGAGCATCCTCTCCCCCCCCAGCTCTGGGACAGATGCCTGGGGAAGGAACAGGAGAACAAACAAAACTGCCTCTCTCCTCCCACCAACAAAACTCACTCCATGTAAATTATGCCCTAATTATTGAGTGCCGACTGCCCCCTATAAATTATGGATCTGTCACTGTTTGTTCCCTCAGGAGGTGCTGGGTAATTTTTGTGGTGTCTCTGCAGCTGCACTCCTACTCACACAGCTCTGCCTGTGCTGATCAGCCATGCAAAAGCAGTCTCAAACAGTCATTTTTTTTTAATAATTCCTTTTTGCTTTTAAACAGCTATTAGTTGTATAATAATTTAACAATTATATGCTGCTGGTTCGAGTGTTCCCTCTTGGTTATGGATCCTGTTGCTAATGTGCTAATCACACCTACATCCCCCTGCTCTTGTAATCCAGGATGGTGTTATTGTGTTATTGTTTGGTCTCCCGTGATACAGTGTGGGGCTGCTGTGTGTTGCTCAACAGCGGCCGCTGTTCTATGCCAGAATGGGCTGCATTTCACCGGGCAAGCAAGCTGCAGTCACAAAGCAGATAGATATAATTGGGGTGGAAAAAGAGAGTTTGAGATCTCACAGACGTTGTCCAAACATAGCAGAAATGTTCTTTGTGGCAGTCTCTTGTCCTATACCTAATATTTTGAGAGTAGAAGAAAAAGAGAGACTTGGACAGGCCCATAAAGTTGATGGCAGGGCTGGGAGCAGGGTACCATGATGATGGGAAAATAGCTATTTTATGCTGCATTTACATGAGGGTCTTAATTGTAGAGATTAAACAATATCAAAAATAATCATATATGACCTATGCCTATGTAAAACCGAAATACAAGTGTGTCCAGACCCAGAGTATTTCCCATGGACCTAGTCCAGTGATGGATGAAGAAAAAACCAAAAACATCTTTGAGGTGATGGAATATTGTTCTTACTAAGAGAGACCCGGAGAAAGAACGGACTCTATCAATGCACGTTGTGGGCAGCCATCTAGGTAAAAAAGTTGAGAGGATGGTTCTGGTCTAAGCTCAAGAGGCTGGAAACTGGATTATGAGTAGACTTGGTCTACTGCATGGTGAGGGACTCCCCTGCACCAAAAGCCACCCCCAGCTTTGCCCAGGTTGTCTTCTCTGGTGCCCTCAGGCACTCCATCCAATGCTTACAGGTACTAAAAGGAAAAGGCTTGGACTGCCTGTCCCTCAGCAGACAGGATGATTTGAGGCTGGGGAGAGCTGCAGTCCTTCGGATCGCATTTGATGCCCCAGCACCTGCACCCCAGTGGGAGAATAACCATGTGCAAGAGAATAAGGAGAAACCACAAAATCCTGCTGCAACACTAGCAGTGAGCACAGGGAGCACCAGGCTCAGCCACGGTGCTTTGGAAAGTGTTGGAGCCACAAAACTGTCCTTTTTATAGTTACTTTCCAAGCAGGACTACAATGAGTTTAAGGCTGGGATTTGTGAAGAGTGCTTCCAAGATGATTTTAGGAAGAGAAAAATGACATTAAAGCCAAACAGTCCATGGCACTCGGTGTCTTGTGGTGCTCTGCAACGTAAATGTGAAAACGCAAGTGGGCTCTGCAGGATTTCTTGTGAAAAAAATCCCAAAATACACAGCCAGTCCAGTCACTGCACAGCTGCTCTGGCAATGCCACCACCTCAGGGATACACTTCATAGCATCTTTTGTCTGCAGGGAGACAGCACAGAGCTGTCCCATGTGTCATTTGAGAAGCTGCTTTCTCCTTGAGATTACATGATTACCAGATATAATTGGTTAATAGAGTCACATCATCCTCTTGCGTGAGGCAAGGGAAATGACCACATCTCTTTGTCAAGACAGAAGTCCTAGGAGTCTGTAGTAGCCAATTACTGTAACCTACAAGTGTTGTAAAAGGTATTTTTGATGGATGAAACTGATTATAAGGGATCAATAACTTGTCACTCAAAACCACAACCACCAAAAAAGTATTTTTCCTTTGATGGCTGGAGAAGTTCTGATCTTTGTCAGCTCCTCATGTTTTAAAATCCACAGTGAATCCCCTTTTTCTTGCCTTTGGGGCTTCTTGCTCTGTAGCCCTTGATTCTGAAACACAATGCTGCTATTCAGTCTCAGGGTGCAATGGGGTCTGGCGAGGGTTTGCGAATGTCTGTGAAAATAGCCAAGCTGGGAGCATTTCACCTGATCTGAATTAGATGGTCGAGACATTTGTGCAGTGTCCAGTGCTGGAAACATGAGAAATGGACTCAGGTCCTCAATGTGCAGTTTCAGTACCATTCCTGACAAACGAACACATCTGCTTACCTTAATCAAGGCATCTTGTTATGGGCTGATCCTAGGAGTAAGTATTAAGCATACTGTACTGTGCCATTATTTATGGCTTGCACTGACACTGCATCACTCTGTTATCCATACTTATAGAAAAAGACCCACTGTAAGTATAATTAGTTAATAAATCACCATGAGTGATAAACAGAATGATGGATGCAGGTTTCAGTTGATCACTTTTTTATTAAGGAGAGATAAATCAGCATCACATTGTTGCTGTAAACCTTTCAAATTGGTCAAAAATCTCACCATGCTGAAATGCAGCAGGGAGGTGATTAACGTGTCAATTGCGAGGCAACAAATTGTACCTGATAATTGATATCAATCAATCCTTTTAATTTCTCTCCCATGTAATGGTGTTATACGTCATCCTGCCCTCCTGCCTCCTCAGCATGGCTTCTGTAGGTTTTCCTCCACACCCAGACCTCTCTGGGCATCTCCTTGTGTCTGGCTGCTGCAGCTCCTGCAAACCTTTCAGCCTTCTCCAACTAACTTCGCATTACTCTTGCTTATTGATGCCCTGGTCCCACCTGATACCAAGAAAGGACAATGCAGCAGCCACAAAACCTTTTCAGTTTATTTTTTCTGATGACATCACTCTCAGAGCTACAAGTCTTACTGAAAGTTGGTTAGAGCCTTCAAAAAGGCAAAAGCTGAGGAGCAGTGATCTTCGCAGATTAAGGCGAGTCCTGCCATCCACCCAGGTATTCACCCCAGGTTGACTCACAAAGTCCAGAAGTTTTGAGCTGTTTCATCTGATAAGGTGAGAAAATGGCCATAAGGGAGCAACATCCCTTCTTCCCAAGGAAGAGACGGGCCAGACACTGGAGGGAAAGCACTGCAGTACTCTTAGAAGAAGATGAATCAGAGATGCAGAGGCACCCTTGGCTTTGCACAGCAAACTCTTTGGTCTCTTTGTGAGTAGCTGCTACCCCAAAGTCAATCATATTTCCTTAAGGCAAGGCTCAGAGCTCTGCTTGGTGTTCTCATAATACCAAAGGAAAAAGAAACAGCACATCATTCCCAAGGAGGAATTTCTACAGAGATGAAGACCCCATTGCAATTGTGATTTATACAACAGGTGAGTCCACTAGATGGGTGTCCTGCTCTGCAAGGGACCCTGAGCCCAGCTCTGACCCAAGCACTCCTGGGTGGGCCGGAGCAGGCACACACAGCCTTGCAGCCCTGGTCTCAGGGAAAAGCACCTTTTCCTGCATCACTTAGTGTAGTATTTGCACATAACAGTGACCTCAAGCCTTGCAGCCACCTGTGCTTCTGTGCAGAAAGTGGGGACCAGGAGGCAGCCCAAAGGACACCCTGGGTGCCTGGCATAGGACACCCCAGGATCAGGTGCCAAGGGCACTGCTTTAATTCACAGCTCAAATCAGCTGGCTGTTTGATCTCTTACCGAGTCAAGCAGTTTCTAGTGCAAAATTTTGCCTGCAGCTAAATGCAGGGGAAAAAAAATGCTTAGGAATTACTTTCAGCCACAGTTTTGCCAGGCTAAAACAGGGGGACTTACTCCAGAGCAGCCCAAGAGCTTGGCCTGTGCTGCACACTCAGAGGAGTCAGATGTGTGACAGACAGGGGAGAAAAGAAGCTGCTCAGTTTGCCAGCTGGAGTGAGCTCTGCGAGTACACAGCTATATTTAGTTCACAGTGATATATGCGTTTTTCTGCCATGTTCCCAAGGGAGTCCATTCCTTCCTCTGTAAGACCATGCAACCTTTTTCAGCCTGTACTCGCAAGGCAAAGTCCAACCATTAAGTCAAACATTATCAGAAGTAGTCGCATGCCCATACATTCACAGCTCATTTGCAGTGGTCCAAGGCCTTTTTGCCCCCTGTACAATGATCTACTAGAATTAGCAGGTGTATTACATGCCCTGGATCACTTGTCCGCTGAAGCACACAAAACAAAGCTGAGCAGTTCTTACAAAAGCCATGAGGACATCTGCAGCGCTGTAATCACTGGATCATGTCCTCAGCTGGTGGGTATCCATGTGGCTCCATGGAAGCAATGCAGCACCATCAGCTTCCACAGGTGGAGGACATGGGTGGCATCTCCCGTTCTCACAGTAGCCTGTTCTCCTGCCCCGTTCCCATTCAGCTTATGGCTCTGACTCTTCCTGTCTTTTTCTGTTTCATCATGGTCTCCCTATTGTGCACATCGTATCTGTCAGGTCTCATATCCCCATGACATAGCATCCTCTCATATTATGCTTGCCATAATACAGAGAAGATGAATATTGCCCCATAAATGCCTCTTAAGTTAATGTAAAACTACATCTCGCTACATCATGTATTCAACAAGCCGTCATTTTCCTCATAAATTTTGAAGAGCGTTTTAGCTTCTTGAAACGATTGGCTTGTGCGTCCGGCTGAGAAATAATCACAGCCCGTGGCCTAGGCTGGATGCAAGGGCTGTAAATCATCCCAGGGCTGAGCAGCCATCCTGCCCTCCCATCCCCAGCACCCGCATTTGCTGCTGACTGGCTTTATGGCATCAGCTCAGCATGAATGACCCTCTTCAGCAGCCAGCCCTTTAAATCAGCACCAGACAGGTGTCACTCTGCAAGGAAAATAGCCTCACTTTATTCTCAGGGTGGGAAAAAAAAGAGGATTTCTGGTGCTGTAGCATTGGTCTGCTATGACAATAATCACTCAGACATTAAACACTACAGGGCTGTTACCTTGTATTTTGCTGGGATGTTTCTGACATTTCTACTCCTGCTATAGCAAGTGCACAGCACTGACACCATTCAGCTTCTGAATATTCCCCAGGTTTTCCATTTTGGCACAGGGCCACTGAGCCCAGAAACCTTCCTACAGCCAAGAGACACGCTCCAAGCTGCAAATGGTGCTTATAGTTTTCAGTGGGCATGGACCAAAAGGGAGGCCCTGTCTCTGGGGATATTCAGCTTGAAGGAGGCTTTCAAATTTTACTTAAAGAACTGGAACCACTGATCACTTTTGACTGCACTTGTTCCAAATTGCTCTGCTTAAAAAGACCGACGAGCTATAAAGATGTGTAGTCACAGGGATGGACACATCTTACTAGAAATAAGACTAAGCTGCTCATTCCTGTGTTCTTCAGGGGTTAGCAGAGATCTGGGAAGCAAAAAAAAAAGCCAAATCCTCCTCCCAGCACACATCAGACCCTTTTTCTGGTAACCACCATGACCTTTAAACCACAATAGGAGGCTGAGCTCTGCAGCAAATGAGTTTCCAGACCTCCCTTGGCAGTCATTCCTCTTGACAAAATTCATCATGCACTCTGGCATGCATACCTAGCTTCAGCATCTGTTTTGGGGTGGTTTGTCAGGAATGACACAGGAAAACATACACTGTATATGCCTGAAGTGCACTTACATACATCTCGGGATTAGTCCCTTATTTTTCCATATGCAGCTCTTGCTGTCAGAGGAAGCCCAGCTAAAGCCAAGTGATAGCAGACTAAATGCACTTTTCATCACGTTTTTCCTACCTGACAAAAAAATCCCCCTCTCCCCAAGCAGGGTCAGATTTGCCGCAGAGGTGGACGTGCCCGTGGTCTGCAGGCAGCATCTCCCAGCAAAGCCCACCCAGCCCTGGTCACCGCGTTCACACCACATTTTCCCCCAGACGGCTGAACTGCCTTGAGCCTCCGTTGGAAAAGGAAATGAATTTCCTCCCATCCACCACTTCTCTGCAGAATTGCCTTTTGGGAAGCTTCAATAACACCAATTCCCTCCTGCATTCAAGTACCCCTGAACGAATGACCCTGCTAGTGGTGCAGTTTTTCCCTTCGCCCGCCTCCCCCCTTCTCTCTCTCTCTCCCCCAACTTTGATTTGATCAGGCCAAATCTGAAATGATGTGTGAAAGTAATGATATTTTGTAATTAAATCTCTGGTGATGGCACCTCTAATTTGTGGTACATGCATTGTTCATAAGGAAAAAGGCATCAATTCATTTTCTGACTGGCTACTCCAGGGACTCGTAATTAGACCCAGTTCATCTCTTGCTGCCTTGCATATTAAAGAGCTACTGAAACGCAAAGGGAATTTGGGAAAGGGTTTTTTTTAAGCCTTCTAATAATGTTAGCTCAATTAGAAACACTCAGGAATTAAAAAAAAAAGAAAGAAAGAAAGTTCTGGATCATCCAGAAAACAGAGGCAGAATTTTGAGCAAGCTGTCCAGGGCAGGGTATCCACTGACCTGCTGCCAAGACCAGGAACCAGCTTCACCTCTTCCTTTAGACCTTGTGATGTTTTCAGCATTCTTTGTAAAAGAAAAACATGCTACAATATAAAAGACAGATCCTGTCTTAAGATGCTGCCCTCCTGATCTGCCTCCAAAATGAAGGGAACAAAACTTTGATTTATTGCGATTTGAAGAAAAGCATAAAGGAAATACAGGAAACATCACAATGCTGTGGAAAGGGAAATGAGCCAGCAGACACATAGCTTATTTGGTAGGGTCAATGCTATAAATGTATATTTGCATACCGCACTACAGTACGTTCACAGAATTTGCTGGAACATTTTACAGAAATTCTTAGATGGAATACGCTCAGTTCTGTTGTATTTACCAAATAACATAATAGAAGCAAACTCAGTAGACACTGGCAATAATAAGCAACAGCCCCCAAAGATTCCCTGAGCTTCCCACTTGCAGCAGCATGAGAAACTACATTCCCATCCCACAAGGATTTTACAAGAACAAATTCTCTCCCCTCAACTGGTATAAAGTTGAATTCTCAAAAGCACTTGTGTCCTGGTCATCCAGCAAAAGTCACTTGGGTCAGAAGTGTTTGGGTTCAGTCTTTTTAACACTTAAAAGGAATCAACTTCATCAGTGTTTGCTTATCAGTGGGAAGTTGCTTCAATATGAGAATCAAAGAAAGATGCTGAAAACAAACGCTGACATTTTCAAAACCTTTTTCTGCCTTCACAGTCACTTTTCAAGGAAAAGATCCTGGAAAAGATGCAAATCCAAGCAATCTGCATTTCCTAACAAAACCAGCAGCAGCTTTGGAGCACCCGGCCAGATCCCTGTGCCCTATAGCTCTGCTGGCAATTCCTCACCCACCGGGTACGACCTCTATTTTGGCAGTGCCAGCTATAGCAGGTCCCTTATGCTGGTGGCACCCAGCCACTCGATTCATGCAAATGAAGCGCTATAACAGCTATTTTAGGCACCAGACATCCCAGCCACCCCAACAGCCACCCCTTCGGCTCTCCCGATGCAGCCAGATACAGACTATTAATCAGAGAAGCACTCCTAGCTCAGCACAGGGAATTAAAACCAGAGCTCCTGCTCGATGTGTGGGATTTGTGCTCATCCTCCCCATGTCACAGGATGCATTTAATTTGCTCCAACACCTGCAAGCAAATCCTTGGGTGGAGGGAGGGAAAGAGGCACCTGCAGGCACCCTTGCTTTGAGGGAAGCAGGGCAATATATAAGTGTTGTGTTTTGTTTTACTATGCACCCACATTTGAGATGCTCCCTGCCAAAGCAAGTGTGAGTAAAGGGAGAGGAGCAAGTGATGGAGAAGCAGATGAGAAAGCTGAACGAATTAGAATCCACACCCACAGCACAAACACCAGCCAGGAACTCTGTAGAAGTGGATATTTGCTGTGGGACCTTTTTGGGGTGCAGATTAAAGTGCTGCACTTTTTGCTTATGAAAAGAAACCAAAATAAAACACAAAACCAAACTACAAAAAAACCAGCAAACAGGCTTTAGCTGCGAATGCAGCCTGACACTTCAGCTGACTGAGGTGCTGCAGAGATGAGCAAATATAACAAAGTCCATACACTTTTAAACAGAGTTTTCAGTTAATTCCTCTGCTTTTATGGGGAGAGTTCCAGCATCTGGCAGGGCCTCCCAAACCCCTGCCATGCCCAGTTCAGCTCCTCTGGCTGGGCAGTCCTGCTTTTTCAAAACAAGTTGCAAAGACCCTGCTCCATGGCAGGGTGAACCGGCACCGGGGTGGGACCCTCCAGCTGCCCCTTATCTCCCCTGCCCACCCAGAGCCCCCACACCCATCACCAACCAGGGCCAGACTGAGGATTTGCTAATGTGTTGGGCCATGGCTATCATTTATAACAGGGGAAGGTATCAACATTTCAAAACAGTTTAATTATTCTGAGAATGCTTAGCTATTAGCAAAGACAAGAGAGCTCAGGGCTATTTTTCAGCATTAATTTTCCATTTGAAATGAATTCCTTTTGGTTACACTTTTTAAATGTTTCTTTTAATTAGACGCAATTACTTCAGAAGAATTGCTTTTATTTCTAAGCCTGAGATCTCAATGATAAAGCTGTTAACTGGCCGAGCTGAATGCTGTGTATGGCTCATTTAGCTGGTACACTAAAGTATATTGAACTAGGAAATTATACAGTGAATCAGCTATTAATTCATTTTATGATCCTTTCACTCTAACATCGTGAATGAGATCTTCAGGGGGAAATTTAGTCACAATACATATAATTGTTCAACTATATGTATGCCACTGGTTTACTACTCTAAGGTTACAGGCATTGCAGAGCTAATCGGAGTGCAACTGTGCAAACAGCATTGACTCCTGACTCCCGGTGCTGCAGGGAGCATCACTGCAGCCGGCAAGGCAGGAGAAACAGGGATAAGAAGACAAACTGTGGACACATCCTGCGTCCTGACCTGGGAAAAATGAAACTGCAGCTTTTCTGTTCGACAGTGCTGGGAATGAACTTCCAGGGATATGTTGACACACCAGTGCTGTGGTAGGAAAGACTGCGCTTTCCTTTTGGGCCCAATTGGGATTGGACTAAATGATCTTTCAAGGTCCCTTCCAATCCTTACCATTCTGTGATACCACAAAGCTTGGGTCAGGCAGGAGCTGGTGGGGAGAACCAAAGATGGTTCATACAGTGCTAATTGAGCACCAAACTGCTTCAAACCACCCTAGAACTACAAATGACCTCCGAAGGGCTTGTCCAAATCAATACATTTCCTCAGACCAAGCAGTACTTGAATCACGACTTGTACCCTTCATACTAGTGGTTAATTAAGCAGCTTCTACAGCAGCAATTGATCCTGTGTGGGTAGGACCAGCCCTGATGTGAAGAAACACCAACACTGCACTGTGCAACACAGGATCCTCCTCTTCTGTCCAGCAATGTGTCCACTGCAGCAGCTCATCCTTCAGCTTTGCCCCTCATTTGGGTGCCTGCAAGGCTGATCCTGCTACAGGGGCATTGGGACAAAAGATATCACAAGGGAAACGTGTGTGTCCCAGCAGGGAGCAGGAAGCTCTGACCCTTGATCAGCTCTGTGGAGCCTGCCTGGGAAATCCATGCCTGGGCTGAGCTTTTTGTCTTAGTCTAAACTCCTACTCATACTACTGATTTCTCAGACAAGTGATGGGCTGCGATGCTGATTTAAACACATCCTCACAGATCAAGAGGCTACTGAGAGAGTCTGATGGCCCAAAAGGACACAAGGGTTTGTGCTTCAACTCCCAACACCCAATTGCCATCCCCAGCACACAAGCAGTGTGGGAACCCAGTGAGAACTCCATATCCAGAAAGAGCTTTGCCAGCACCTCTCAGACTCTGCTAGCATTGCAGTAGGGCTTGGATGCATGTTAAGCAGTTGTGCATACTGCAGAGTCACCATATGGATAACTCTGTAATTGAAAATGTAATGTAAACCTTGGCATTCAGGACCTTCTTCTGGAGAAATCACTGTGGAAATGTCAAATAATTAATGAATTGCATCAGCTAGCAGGGAAAAAGACATTTTAACCATGGGATCATGGGACTTTATTACTGTAGATGGACTAAATCTATATCTTCCAGCATAGATCAGTCCTGACAAAAGTCTGAGGTTGCCAACTGGCCAGGTTTGTTTTTACGAACTTAGCTCTCTTATTATTTTAATGAAGTCCAACTGATGCTGCATAGAAGCCAATTTTTCTAAATGCTGCCAATAAATTAAAATAAAGACATTGTGTATGAAGATTGGCAGGTGTCTCCCTGCAGAGTTTATCAAGCTTCCAAGAAGAGTCCCCCACTTCAGCAAAAGCCACAGCCAAACATTGCCTATGGAAAGCAGCAAGGCAGTGGAGCTTCAAGCAATTAGCAAAATTGTAATTAGTGCCAGCTCAGCACCTAGCAGTGCGGGTGTGCGCAGAGAATCCCTTTGGACCATTGAGTTAAGCCTGAGGCTTGCAGCAAGGGCTTTGGGCTGGTGTCACAGCTTCCACGTGAATGTGGGACCAGTCTTCCTGCCCTGGGACTTCAGTCACATGAGTCTGAATTTGACCATATTCAAACTCACAGTGTGACTGTGGCCAGATTTTGTGTAAAAGGCAGAATCCAGCAAAATCCCACTCCCTGTGGGACTGATCCTGTTCTGAGTACATGCACCCTGTGAGCCAGGGGAGAGGGCAGCAGCTGGAACCGATGCAGCTTCAGTTTCCTCAGGCAGGAGGGAAATCAGCTGAGATTTTCTTGGTCTGGGAATTTCATGGCAAACTGCCACAGACTTCGTGGGAGGAACTTGTTAGGCGAGCACATGGTCCTTGCTGCAATCTGGGCTTTCCCAAGCACAAAGCCCTTGTTCTCCAGAGCATCTACAAGAGGCAGGAGCACTCATGCACCCTCTGTTGGAGCAGGTTGCTCTACCCAGAGTGGACATCCATCCTCCCCTCAGCTCTCAGCGTGGGACAGCCCAGATCCTCAGGGTGTGAGCCACGTGTTCAGCTGTCCTCCCCACACAGCTATGACAACCAAACATCCCCAAATCATCTTTGCTGTTATCTCTTAGGAAATCTACCTGGGTCAGCCCATCACCTCTCTCCTTTGCTGTCCATAGCGAGGGAGAAGGAAGCATTGCACAATGCACATCATCTTTACACTGAGTGACACTTGGGACGCTTGAAACAGTCTTCTTAGCACAGGGCAGAGGTACTTGCACACTCAGGCAAGTGATGGGCTACAGGATGAAAACTGCTTTGTGGGCAGGGTGAGGATCCTGAATCTGAACACTCACACATACTCAAATTCAATATCTTACCTAGGTGGTTAATCTAGATCTACTTTATCTCAACCTCACCTTGAGGTATTTCAAACGTAACAGAGGTGTTAAACCCCTGCGTCACAGAGGCTGTTTAGTGAAAATGAGAAGGAAATACAGTTAAAGCATCAAAGCCCTGTCCATCATCAAATCTGGCTTACACCTAATCAGTTCCAAGAGACTTGGTACTTTGTTGTTCAAAAGTGTTTGTTTAATCCACAAAGGGACAGCATACAAAAATGTACTGTTCAGGAAGCAGAACTACTGGGGGTTATAGCAAGACTATGCATTAGTATAAATTAATGACTTCAGTTAATTAGCCATATACATTATTACTAATGTGGTATCTTAATTATATTTATCAATTAATGAAACAGCTTTTTAGCGTTGCCATTTCAGATGTTTTCATACATTTATCTAGTGACAAGTTTCAGTAAAACTCTTTGCAGATTCAGAAAGGCAGCTGTGCTCAAGCAGCCCTGCCCCCTCCAGAAACCCATCCCGGACTGGTCAGCTGTCCCTGAGCTTTTTGTTTTGCACTTTCCTTTCACTTGCTCTTATTATTCAAGCTTATTCTGGCAACTGAAGCCACCGGAAAAGTATTTTCCTATCAAAAAAATGAAGCTACCCAAACATTGCACGGCTTTGCAGCTGACTGAACAGGTCCTGTCCATCTTCAATGCGACTAAGTCTTAACCTACTGAAGTCAATACCTGTTACCACAGGCAGCTCCATCTTATCACCCCTTTTATAAGACAGGATAAATGGGGCAATTCCACAGATTCTGTTTGAAGCTCAGCCTGCAGTGGTACCTCCCTGCAGATTCTGCCCAGTCTGTGCCTGATCTATACGTGCTCATGGGCATGCTCAAGCCATTTGAACAGAATAACTTTGCTCCATGGGCTACAGCTGCAAGTTGAGCCAGCCTGAACCAACTCTTTAAACACTGCAACTGCATCCCAGCTGGAGGTGCGCACACACACACCCCTGAGGTCTCCACAGCTCACACGATTTATTTGTGGTGTCCCACTTTCCCTCCACACCTTCAGCAGTCCAGTCTTCATCTCCATTGACACCTTCCTCCTGATTCATGGTGCTGCTTGACTTCATATCAAGCAGAGGATGGATGCCTTTTTATTAAGAGAAATAAAACATCCCCCCTCTCTGAAGGGGAAGGTGAACAGCCTATTGAAACATAGAGGCATGTTCTCCTTTCTTGTATTCCTGCTACCTAGAAACATACAGCAACAAAAATATGATTCAGTAAAGTTATTGAGTGCCAGGCCTTCACATTTGTCTTCCAGTGACTCTTAAGTCTTCCTTTTCTCTATTGAGTTCCATCTCATTGACTTCCTATAAACACTAATACAGAGCCACAGACCTGCAGACATGCCTGGAATACAACACACACACCTCACAGCCACTGCCAGGGGCTGGGCTCAGAAACCCCAGACACCAAACTGCTGTGCTGCAATTGAGTATTCAACACCATGAGTCTCCTCCGCACCCCTCAAACAAACTGCTCCAAGCTTATTGTCTATTTCTCTTCTGTTCATGAGTTCCACAGGTGAACCTTTTCCACGCTTTGGGGATTTTTCCTTTCCTTATTTTTTCTGAGATTCAGCTGAGATTTACACATGTTCACTCATTTCCAGAAGTTTTGTGAGAAAACCCCTCCCTTCTCCACAGAAGCCCAGACAATGAAACCACCAAGCAAGACAACTCACCACGTGACACGGAAATGCTGTTAATGCTAAACTAGACGTGGAATTCAAAGCGTGCCTCTAATTAATCACCGGTTAGCCAGCTTCATCAGGTGGCATCTTCCATCTTGTTTCAGACACAAAGGACTTCCTCCCCTTTTGTAGTCACACACGTTCCTCTTCCTTGTGGGCTTAGTGCTTGACAACTGCCAACCTCCTCACCCACTCTCCTGCCATCCGACCCTCCCGTCCATCCGTCCTGTTGAAATATTAACCTGGAGTGGTGAATGGCTTTGCTGACTGCTACATAAACAACTGCCATGTAGCTACCGGTCTGCCACAGCGTCCGCTCCGTTAACATCTGAATGTTATCACTGCTGAGCGATTGCCAGGACAACAGGAGAACGGATGGACAGAGCTGCCAAGGAAGATGAGCAAAATTAAGAGTAGGAGCCGAAGTAAAGCTGAGGAACGGAAATTGCCACGGGGAGCCTGTCTCCAGCAGCACACCCTGTTATGGTGCTCACTGCTTCATAATTTTTGCTGTATGAAATATCACTTTTGGCTCATCTTCCTGCATGCATCCTGCAAATCACTGCCCCCCTGCCAGCTGTGCTCCTTGAGCACATCAGTTAGGGGTTATTATGTTTTAATGTTCACTCAAATCTGTATTGCTGCTGACAGACTTTGGTACAGGTCCTTTATAGGAAGGGCATAAAAAACCCAGCCTGTTTGGACTAGACAGTTTTTTGGGATAATGTAATACACATGCTGAGAGAATAAAGCCCCTTCCTGCTTTGGACCCAAGACCTGCCACTTGTGTAACTCACAAGTTTTCAAAAACCTCAAATACTGCCCCAGAAAAGTCAGAAACCACTCAATGGGTTCAGAACTCCCACACAATCAAATTTGACCCTTCAGCAAATTTAATTACAGGTCTCTAAGCTTTCTTCGGGATATGACTAGGAAGTGGCATCTAGGCTGGTCATCTAAGGGTTTGCTTGTGATCCAGACAGCCCAGTTTAACCTGCCTGGAGGGTTACTGGGAATCTTCTGATCCCCAGCAGGAACAGCCAGGTTGCTCTAGAGCCTGATGATTCCCAAACACCACCACGGTTTCAATCACAGGTGAGCACAGACCTTATAAGCACAAGTACTTACTTAACCTACTGCTGAGCAAAACAGCAGCCTGGCAGGGAAGCAAAGATTCTACCTGTGATTTTTCACACCTTCACAACCTACACCAGCTCCCACGCTCTCCTTTACTTTCCAGCCGCTCTTTGTGGGATAAAACAGAACGTGATAAAACATTCAATGATGAAGGTGGCACCATCTGCTCCCTCACAAGCTGCTGCTGCCACTTAACCATCTTTTTTTCTATGAAGTATTAGAGAACTAAACTGACCACAGATGAAGCAGCTTTCAGGATGGTCCCAGCAGAGAGCAGTTCTCTTGTTAATAAGTCCTGAAAATACAGTGACCAATTGCTATTCCTTTTCTGTAAGTGAAATTCTGGGCATGATATAAAACCAGACACCAACAAAATTTATCCATGTACCAGAGTCTCCAATGTGTCTCTACCCACAGATTTATTTGAGAGCTGAGCACCATGCCCCCAGTGCAACATATGGGACTGTGCGATTGAGGGGCTGGAGTTACCAGACTGAGGGACACTCCAGTTCTGAGGGACAGACTGAGGGACACCCCTGTTCCATGAGTACCTCAAGGAGAGATAATTAAGTCTATTCTACATGCAAGACCTGTCAGATTGGTGCACGGTCTCTGGGCACACAGCCTGCTCAGTCTGCCATGTGTGCAGCAGCCAGTTTGGCTCCTTCTGCAGCCACCAGCCAACCTCTGCTCCGAGTCTGCACACAGAAGAAGTGCCTGCAGTGTTTTGGTTTAGCAGAATACAGCTGTGACTATGTTGCTGGTTAATAAGGACCCAAGTCCATTCTCTTAAACTGTGCTCCCTCCCATCCTTGCTGTGTGCATATAAGGAAGAGCTGAGACTAAATCCTGTAGCACCCATGGGGAAACGCAAGTACTCTTAGCATACAGACTCCTTTAGGAGTGTTAAGACTCTATCTTACTAAAGGTCACAACCAGCTAAACTATATCCTTTACTCTTGCATGAGAAATAGTTCCAGCAAAACCCACTCCAAAAAGCATCCTTAGCTGTTTCAATTACAGTTTTTTCATGTGAAGCTCTTGGTGACATTGTCCTTCTGCAGAAGCATGAAGTTTGAAATACTTTACTCCTCACTTGAATTTGTCATTACAACGGAGTTTAGTTTTGGTGTCAAATTCTACTGACCAAGAAATTGAAAACTGAAAGGAAGTAGCAAAAAGCTGCTAAAATGAACAGTAAAACAGTTTTAAGATTTGGTGGTCTGGTGACATCACAGTTTTTAAACATAAATAAAGAAGATGGTACTGTGGTACCCTCAAGTGCAGAAACTGAAATGGGTCTTGGGCTTTTTCTACTGCCTGTATATCCAGGGTATTTTACATCAGCTATCAGATCACAACAGGAATGGGTGGGCTAGTGGTCAATCATTATTCAGATAAGATACTGATGATATCATGCATCATTCAGTGGTTATTTCAAATAAATCTGGTCTTAAGGGCAGATACGCTAATTTCTCAAAAGAACATCAGTGGCTGGACCTTGGCAGCCCATCAGGACACAGTAGTAGGATGGAGTCATATACTTCCCTCTGTTAAGCAAAGGGAAGAAGGGTGGTGTGTAGCTTCCCCTCCTTATTTACATTTTTACTTTCCTGTCAAGCAGCATGGCTTTCATTTCACCTCTGCCAGCATCTGTTTTGCTGACTCCTCTCCAGGTGTGCTGGAAAGGGAGGCTGAACTGCAGACCACCCTTGCAATTAAGGCTGAGCAAGCTTGACAGCCAGATTGAAACCACACAAGCACCCATCAAGCCTAAGCTAAGCTCTGTTAACACAGCTCACTGAAAAATGGGATGCAAATATTTGAGTATCATAATAAGGCTGGTTGCCATTTATGATCATTTCCAGAGCCTTTCACCTTATGGTTGTTGGTTCCAAACACCAATGCTTTGAAGTCTGCTGTAAGAGGACACAAACAATTTAAACCAATTACCATTTCATCAGTACCCTCTTTCCAATAGGGGCAAACAGAAGTTGCTTAGAGAAGAGCGACAAGTTAGCAATCCTTCCAGACTCCAGCTCTGCAGCTCAGGGTCTCCTCCCTGAGCCAGAAAGGATCATTTTGTCTAATGGACATGGCTGGACTTTTCTCCCATGCATTTCTTTAATTGCATTTGGAACCCTCTTAACTTGCCACTGTGGTTAAGGAGCTGAGACAAGCTCAACCAGCCTCAGCTTGGTCCTTGTAGGAAGGCAGCATCCCACATGCCACCCCACAATATGCAGTGTCTGGGGACACAACTGGCACTTTCTATTTAGTTACTGGAAGTGAAAGGGATGCCAGAAATGCCAAGTCTAGCTGAAATCCCACATAAATTGCTTTGCAAAAGCCTGGAGAAAAACATAACACTTGTGGGGATAGGAAGCATTGCTCTCCAACAGTTAATCCTGCCCTCCTCACCAGCAGTGAAATTCAGGGTGAAGACAGATCAATGGACAGCATATTTTATCTTTCTTTTAACAAACAAGCCACCCAAAGGTAAAAGATCAGTTACATCTCTAGGCTAGAAAAAATTGCCTTCATTTTAAAACAAAGCCAGAAAATTGTAAGTCACTGCTGAATTTTATGTTCAAAGGGTGTAACTAGATAAAAGTGCATAACTAAACAAATGCTGTTCCCTCTCCTCCACTGCCAGGCTGGCCCCTGCAGACTGATTTACTGCAGCTCTGCCTGCCCGGGTACCACTAGCCCAGCTTTTAGGGAGACAACTAAGAGTGATCACTTTCAAAAACTCCTATTCCCCTGCTCAGACAGGGGGCAGAGGGTATCAGCTGAGCCTGCGAGCTCAGAGAGACAAAGGTCTCAATCCACCCGTTGTCACCGTAGTGCCAAAAGCCCAAGCTCTGAGCCAGTAGGTGCAGAGCACTGGGACAAGCTGAGCATCCTGCAGCCTGCCAGCAAACACCCCGTCCTGCTCCCCCAGCATCATCACATGCCCAGGACCACTGCTCCAGCCTCCTCTTCCTCAGACAGCCTTATTGCCCGCCCCCCGTAGCCAGCTGAGCCCTCCAGAGCTGGGCTGATGAGGACACCAAGCTAGATCAAACCTTTGTCTCCCTGATTCAAGACTAAATTGTCTACCTGCAGATCAGCATCCCCCCAAAGCTCTGCACCTCTGAAAGATATGCCTTTGGCATCAAAACACCTTTAGGGTCTTCCCAATAACCATTTTCCAAAAGCAGGGAGCTTATTCCGTAGGTGTGCTAATTACCTCTGCAGGAGGAGAACAGAGAAAGGATAGTACCTGGCTTTACCACCTTTTGCAAACAGCCACCAAACTCATCATTCAAGAGTTTGCTTGTGATGTATTATTTAATAATATCTAGAATATACATTATAGATGCAGGGTCTTTTCTTTGCCAGTTGATTTTAATGCTATTGATTATTCTCTAAATCACTTATTGTGATTTCACTCTGAAGCATTTAGTCTCTGGGCAAAGGTACCAAAAGCAGCTTCTCAATTTATACCCACAATTTTTGCTTCAGTTGTCCACAGCCTGAACAAACCCTGCCTTTTGTCTACACTAGCAAAAGCAATTTCTACATGCAAAAAAAAGCTCCAATAAATTTAAAATGCTTTTAGAAATTGACCTTTATGTCCATGTGGGTATGTACATAGATATTTGATTAACCCATCCCCTTTGTGGACTAGAACTTTATTGTAAATTCGCCTTATCTACATGGCAAGATGGAAGAACTTTGTCAACACTGAGCTATCCTTCTCTTTTGAGACATTAGCAAGTTATTTAATAGTTTATTGTATTTTGCCTTTTATTCACTAAAACATAACTGAATTTTCTAATGCTAGTACCCAATATTTAATGAGTTGCACACAGAAAGAGGCCATATCCTAACCACAACTCACTTCTTCTCCTGGAAGATGGCTTTAGCAGGTTACCTTAAGGTATCAAGCTGCTTTCATCAAATGTGACAAAGCAAATTCGTACCTCTGAAGGGCTAGGCCCAAATAGATACCTATTCAAACCAACATAACTTGATATACAATGCAACCAGGCTGTGGAGTTGCCCATTACAAGACTGCAGAAGTGACCAGCTTTGAAAAAGCAATTCTCTTCACATCTTCCTAGTTTTCTCAGTCTTGATGGTATTTGCAGTCTTTTTCTGTGGCTGTTCTAAAGAGCTTTAGCTTCACGAGGGCTGAAGACAAAGGAGCTTAAAAGCACTTCTAGATTTTATTCCAAGTACAAGATCTGCATTCCAAGTGCCTCTGCATTTGCTTTCCATGCTGGAGAAGGCAGATATCATCACGCTGTGAAATCACAAGGGTAGCCCAGGGTGTCTCTGTACTGAAGTCTCTCAAACTATTTGGCCATCTGCACCCCAAAACCTAGCAGAGAAAACACACCAACCAAACCTCCAGCTTTGTTGTGCCCAAGTCACACCAACAGCTCAGGCAGCTCTGGCACTGGTAGCAGCCTCTCTCAGCTGCTTTGCTTTGTCTGAAGCTCCTTCCCTTCTCAGCAGGGTGTCCAGGATCAGCCTGTGCAAAAGCTGTGGTTTGCTGATGGCTGCACTGGGAAGTCCCTCGGGTGCTTCTTTGGGCAACTCTTGGCAGAAGTTAACAACGCATGGCTGCTCCGCCAGCCAGCAGACACCCACAGCACGGCTGCTGCACCAGCCAGCAGACACCCACAGCACAGAGCAGCCTGCTCGAACGTCTTCCTCAGAGCCTTCCTCCCCCATGCCAGGGCTGGAAAGTCTCAGGGTGAGCTGCCTGAGCAGACAGCTGTAGGAACTCCTTACTCCTGCTTGTCATGGTCACACCAGGGTGGTTTGCACATCCCTCTTGCACAGAGATGCCCAGAGGGAGCTGGCACCAATGCAGATGGTTTTGCAGCCTTGGCAAGGGAAGGAAAGAGGCTGCAGCAGTCTGAGATAGGGAGGTAGATCTTAAGTACCAGGCTCATGGGCATTTCCAGAAATTCTCCCTTCATGCAATGCCCACCATCCTTGTTCTCTGCATCAAGAAGTGATTATATCAGGGGTGAGTTTCATTTGTGACCCATGGGTAGGAGTGCCTTTCTCCTACGGTTTTTGCCCTGTCAAGCTGAGCTGGCATAACCAAACCTGAAGGACATAACATCTCGGCACACCATGTACCATGAGACACATCTCAGGATGGTCTTTGCTAGACTGAGCCTTGATGATCTCAGCTGCGATGGGCCCTCCTAGCATCCTCTCCTGACTGAGCATAAAGCTTTGTGGCTCATCTGTTTTGACTGAGGAGTCAAACTGCAAGGCCAGCACTGATGCAACAGTCCCACTGTTGTCCAGACACCCTTGCTTTCTCTTCCTCCTCTCCCCAAATAGCACATCCTTCCCAGTTCCCTGCTCATGCAGGGCCCTGGCCCTGTTGTTCTTTACACATGCACCCTAAGCATCTCTATCCTGTGTATTCAATGATTAACTCCCGAAGCTGCAGTTGTTAAAGCTGGGAGCAAATAACCAGGAGGCAAGGAAAAGGCTTTTACCCATCAGCTTGATAAGATAAATGCTCATATATCAAGATTGGACAAAACGTTGTGGATTTAAAAACAGAAGACCCAGGGACACTTCTAAGATTAAGAAGGTCTAAAACTCATCTGGAAAAAAACCCAAAAGCCTGTGTCATGGTCAGCCATTTAAAACTCCAGTTCCTCAGGGGCTAACATCACCTGCAATGGGCATCAGACCTTTGCTGTGTGCTCTCATGGCATGAAAGTCCCATGAAAACCAGTTCCCAGCACAAAGAAACCAAGTGACACTTTCTACTGGTGCAGCTTAGCCAAATTGCTGGCAAGGAGAGGCTCTTGCCAGTGCCAAGCGTATTGCACTGCAAGCACAATTGATTCGTGGTGGTGGGGCTGAACCAGGGCTTGAGAACATCATCACCCCTCTGCCAGGGGGTCTGCTGCAGGGAACCCCCTGTTCCCCCCATAGCAGTAACCTCAGCCTCCTGTTCAGAGGACTCTGCTGGCTTCTTCCAGGTACAAACTGTCCTCTGGCATTTCATGCCCTCTCCCCAACCCCAGGGATTTTGTTTCAGGCCTGGGAAACAGTGAAAAAGCAACTCAACTCCAACATTTCAGAGTCCTAAAGGCTGTCTGATGTGAATCCACAGAGTTCCTGGAGCTGGAGCTCTTTGCTTCATAAGAACCAGCTGACCCATCTAGAGCTGAATCACTTTCCCACTCTTATACATCTCCTATCTCTGCTAATCCATCAGCTATTGCCTCTCCTAAGCCTCCAGAGAAGAGAATTAGACAAGACTTTAGATTTATCCTGAGAGATAACCCACAGGGATGTTTTTTAATCCCTAGAGCACTTTGCAAAACAGCCTGAGCATCCTACTGCTATTACATTCGGAGGCAAAGGAACAAAAGGGTAAGGAGGTTTGGGCATTTGGGAAGGTCTAAACATTATTTCAGTCTCATGCATGGGGTCATAAACCAGCCATGGTGGAGCTGGCACACTCACAGGGCACAGAGCAGTGCCACAACATGGCAACGCTTTCAGTCCTGGGGCAATGAGACTTCTTCAGCAGGGCACTCTGCCCTGGGAAGCTCAGCATCTCTTCTCTCAGAGGTAAGTGGGCCTGTTGCATACTACAGGTTGTTACTGGAGATACCACCGATCCCTTTACACAGCACAGCACGGCAGGGTCGCACTCCTCATAAGAGCCCAGGGATGGAGTGTCCCTGGCTCCTGTGCAAAACCAGAGACCTGAGTGATGGGAAACAGCCACCCCTCACCCCCAACATAAAAATCTTTGCCAGCTAAACTGTGATGTGCTCATCTCCTCTGTATTGTGGTGCCTGCACCCGCCTCTGTAAACAGCAGCTGCCCTGGGAAGCCACCCAGCAATCAGGGCAGTGCAGCCAGTTTATTACATTTGCATGGCTGTGTACAGTCCAGGGCACTGCTCGAATCACAGGTCAATGGGAGCTGCAGGGTTTCTCTGCTTCTGGGGAAAATATATTCAGCCTAAAAGCAACTTCAAAAACACATGTTTAACCTGAACTCTTATCTTTTATCCCTTTAAATATCCAAGCGGCCACTTTTGCAAGCCTGAAGCCTGGACTCCAGCTACATTTATTTCCCTCTTTCATCCCAGCTGCAGCTCCTCAGAATTTATCTCTATGGTTAACTTCCCCTTTCATAATATTAGCACAGTTGAAGCACTTGCTTTCCTGTAGCAGGCAGTGATTATATAGCAAATTAACCACAAGCTGTTCAGTCCAAGTCCAGCAGTTGGAAAGATGCTCCTCTGAGTAATGGTTTGTGTAGTTGATGCTTTCATCTGTAATTTGCATTTGTAATAAATGCAGAAATAAAAAATGGGGTCTATATTTAAAAAAAATAGCTTGGTATGGCAGGGGCAGGCAGGCAAGCTAATGGGGAGGGAGAAACCTGAAAGGTTGAGGGCTGCATCCCAGAGCACCACACAACCTCCTGCACAGGGAGGGGAAGCCCATACAGATGCCTCTCCCACACAAACCATGGGCTTCCTGCCCAGCCTGATTTTACACAAGGAGAAGGGGCACAAAAACTTAAAGCAGAAATCCTTGCATGGCTTGTACTAACAATGACATACCAGCAGTTTCCACCATCAGGAAGATGGGCTGTATGCACACCCCCAGTGACACAGGGACACTCAGCAGGTAGCCTAACTCAAGTTTTGCATGCCCTATGGCCTCCTGCTAGCAATGGGGGCACCACATCTCCCCAGCAATACCCATGCAGGCTGTGACAATGCTGAGCAGCAGCGGAACACCTGAGCCAGCTTTGCCAAGCTCTGATCTCTGGTAAGTGGGTTATCTCAGGGGCATGAAGCTCAGCTGGGGCAAGCTGACCCCATTGAGGAGAGAAATACCCAAGCTGCAAGTCAAGCACTGCATTACTTTGGCCAGACTGCCACCAGCATTGCTGGTACCTCACCATACACCCAGGGATGCAGAAGCACGGTGACATTAAACTGGAGTCTGAGAAGTTGAGCATACAGCTAAAACACTGTGGACAATGGTGGTGCCTGGAAACAGGAGTGCTGCACCTGAGTCCTGGCAAAGGGACAGTACTGGAACAAGGAGGGACAACCTGCAGAGTGTCTTGCTGACCCATAGCTTGTGGGGCCCTGGAAAGGCTCTTGGAGTAGGAAGGCTCTTCTGTGACAGCATCAGTCCTGCCTCTCACCTGCCTCCTCAGTAACTATGTCCATCCTTCTCTGATCTCAGCATCCTCAAGCGTAAAACAGTTCATGGTTCTCAGCCAGCACCGAGAAGCACACAGAGACATGAATAAATACCTGTGCTAGCAATTACTGCCATCACAGCAGCCACACAGGTTGGCAAAGCCTTAAGCACCACCAGCTCCCCACTCCCCGCACCCCTCCCTCCTCTGCAGGTCTTTAGCGAGCAACTGCCATCTCCCAGGTCACACCACACAGCCCCAGCTTCATGTCTCCACCTCCATTGCCCAGTTAACACAGGGCACAGCCATTCCCTTGACTGCCAAGGGCACTGGGCTCTGTCAGCTGGGGAAGGCAGTCTCTGGTCAGCCAAGATGCTACAGCATCACATGGAGGCTTCTTGGTAGATGCTCCCCCTTTACACTACCCCTAAAAATCTGTTTTTGAGACACAGACCCACAGTCTCTCAGCTAAGGGAGAAAAGCAGACATCAGATTAAATCCTCCTCGCCACGGACAGCAGCAGACAGGCAGTCACAAGCAGTTTCCCATTCCCACACCGCAGGCGCTGTGCTCAGCCCACGCAGGCGTACACAACCCCAGGGCCATTCCGTGGAACAGTTCCCACCATTCGGGGCAGATGTGGACAGGCAACTCCTGCTCATTTGCTGAGGTGGCACAAGGGAAGCAGCTCCCCTTCCTAGAGAGGACACCACAGGGAAAGCAAGGTGCCTGCCTGTGACTTTTTTCTCAACAAAAGAGCCAGCTATCTGTTTAATTAAATAAGAAGAAAAGACCTGGAGAGCCAGTTTCTTAATGAGATTTGGTAACAAAATTATTTGCTACAATTAGGAGCTAACTGAAGAGGTTCCTTTGGAGGAAACCGGCATTTTAAAGTTGATTTATCTGGTGTCAGGGACCAACTTTATCTTTGCTTCTGTGCAGCAGTGAGCACATTTTTAAGCACTATACCAAAATTATTACTTATGAATCATCACATATCTACACATTTTATGGAGCTACTGAAAAATATATTAGCCTTCCTAAATGGGCAACCCTAGATCAGACTGCATGGGACTTGAGCCTCCCTTGTAAAACAAAATAGTATTCCTACAGCGATGCTGAAATACAGCCAACACTGGGACATGCCTTGCTGTCCCCTTCACCCAGCTACAACAGGGTAGCTTGCACTTCTGAAATAGCTCAGCTTTCTGGTCCTCTGGCCAAGCACACAAACCCTGAAGCTCCAAAGGTCCTGCAGCCTTTAAGGACTTGCATCTGAGCTGATGAAAGCCAAATTGGGACAGGCAAGCAGCTGAACAGAGCCCTCCAACTGCAGGGATTACATGGAGGGCAAAGCAGATGTTTCTGCTTTTTTCATTTAGGTACCACCCTTGGTGGTCCTGTGTTTCAGTTCTCCATCAAGCTATCACAGATAATACTCCATCCTCCCACTCTGTAGCTTTTAGAGGCCACACTTGGGCAGGCAGCAGCTACCACTGGGGATTTCCTGCTTTGCCTATGGTCTCTACAAGCCAGAGGGCAACAACTAGCAAGGAGGTACATTCCTGGGGGAACAGAAGGGACACAGGCAGGGAACTGTCCTAAGAGACCTTTGGAGGCACCCCTGAAAGAATAAAGGTAAGAGATGGATGAACAGCATATGCATAAGAGGGAAGTTCCACACATTGCACAGAGGGGAGAGGGAGAAAAAGAAGATTGAATCTTCCTGGAGACCAGTGAGATTCTATAAACATAATCAAAATGTAATAGAAACTTTTTGGAAATGCTGTTAGAAGGAGAAAACATCAATCTTCATGGAACTCCACTCAACAGGCTTTCTCCAGCTAATCAATCACGGTCAGGACATGGGCCGTCCCATCTGTCTGTGCAAGGGACCAGGAGGAGATTGCTGAGTGCCTGGGCTGGAGCTACCATCTCAGTCCCCGGCAATTCATCACGCAGGAAGAGCAGGAGGGAGACGGGAGAGAAGGAAAATAATGTATAACACTAATAAAGTTTCTCTCTCTCCCCCCCACCCCTTCATTCCCAACCAATTTTTTAGTAAAGGAGCCCAGTCCAGAGGGGTTGTCAGCAAGAGGGAGATGCACTGGGGAGAAAGCTGGTTACAAGATGCACTCCAGTAAACAGAGACAAAAGCCATCATCTGCATACCAGTCCCTCAGCAAAGCCCACGCTCAACACCTCTGCTGTTGGCAGCTGCACAGGAGCCAGTCCACACCCAGCAGGGCTGGTGTCCCACTGCTCTGGAGCTGGGGGGGACCCTGGCAGTGACAGCATTGCTGGGGACACCAGAGGAGAGCACAAGGGAGCTCCAGCAGCCAGCACTGAGTGGAGATGCCAAGCCTCTACATGCAAACAGCATTAGTTTGGGGGGTTTTTTTTTTTTTTACTTTTTTCTTTTTTTTCTTCTTCCCCTAAATGCTGCCATAACCATTTAGGGGAGCCCTGAAAGTGGAATGAAGTAGAGCTTAGAGACTCACAGCATACAACCTATTTCATCTGCCAACAGGTACACACAAAGGGTGGAGACTCTCATTGCAAAGAGGTGGTTTTGTGGTTCACTCAAATCCCCGCTGTCTCTGTCTTCGCTGTGCAGATGTCCCTTCCCAAGTCACTCATCCATCAGAGCCCCAACATCCCTTGTGCTCAGTCACCAGCAGCCCCAGCACATGTCTTTCAGCCAAAGGCTCAAATCCACACTTGCATGAAAAGGTACCATTTCCCCTGCTAAATACATGCAGAAATGATGCAATGCAGCATGACTCCCTTTCTATCCACTTCGTGTCTTTTAAACCTTGAGAATTTCTCTCTTCTGCTGAATTTTTGAAGTGGAAGACAAAAAGCATCCAACAGCATCCTTTGCCAGAGCAAATGCTGATGATTTTAGGTACCACTCATCCAAGTACAATCCAGATTTGACATGGTCTGTACCAGACCTCAGGGACATGACAAATCTCCCCTCACGTTTACAAACACATAATAAAATATCACAGGCTTTCTTCAAGGGCTCCTTTGGCCTCAGGAAGGGTTCAGTCCAAACTCAAGCCCAGCTCTCTGCCATTTCCAGCGCTGCCCATGATACTTAGAAGAGCCCCAGCACATATCTGAAGACAGTACCAAGTTCTGCATAAAGGATTTTTTTTTCTGTCTCATTTTAATTACGTGTCTACCCTTCCTACTGGCATCTTGGCCAACTTTTGTAGAGATTCTTGTGTGCTTAGCACCAGATGTATTGGAAACCAGCAAAAAATACATTCACATCATCTGCTTAAATTAAAGGGCTATTTGAAGTAGGAAAAAAATAGTAATTTATGCCCTAAACGTTTGTTTTGTTGCCCTAAATTTAATCTAGTGGACTGACAGGGCTCTACAGGTAAAGTTCAAGAAGTGAAATTAAGTAGGTGAGAGATTTATTCTTCCAGAATATTTATTCTTCCACAGCTATGACAAACCCATACCTTCCAGTAAATGTCAAAATTGTTCCCTTCCTCCACAGATAAAAATAGACGCCACTTAAAAATGTAGTGGCACAGGATTTTAGCCTCTACTGTAAGAGTAAATATAGCAACAAATTAAGTAGAAATGTCTAGTAAATAACGCTGACATTCCTGAAGGTGAAGGTGCTGAAGTTGCTTCAAGTTTAACTCTTACAGGCTGGTCTGTGACCAAACAGTAAGACTCAGTTTAACCATTATGACAGACTTCCTTCAGGGTGTTGATCCCATCTTGTGACACTGTTTGTCCTCTTCAGTCAAATGTACCTTCTCCTTTCCCTCAGTGAAAATATCACACCAAAGTTTTTCTGGGGATCATTACTATGAGAAGCCATCAAGAACTCTGGTCAGGCTACAGATACATCAACAGTTTGTGAACAGCTCAAAAGCATAAAGTTACCTAAAACTTCTCAATCCATCAATTGTCAGGAACTTAAAGCATTAACACATGGCTCATAGCCAGCTCATGTACTCTTGGATGTGCTTTCAAACACATGTAACCACCTGCCTCTTATGTCCTAACATGCTTGTAACCATAGTTAGTAACTTATTAACCCTTTACTGCCAGAGTTTAAATATAAAACACAACTCAGCAAAAATCAAGTAGAAAGGTCACCAGTCTACACAAAAGCTCCACTATTCATCACTGAATTCAGTTGTAGCTCCCAGATTTTATTCCCCCCCAACTCTAACAATTCAATTTTAGAAAAGCCACCACTATCAGGTACTACATGAAGACAAGGCAGGGGTCATTGCTTGAGCCAGAACCCCAGTCCAGGGGGCACACAAGCCTCGTGATGTACTTTATGACTCCCAAAACCTAGACAAGTTTCTGGGAAAGAAGGTAGCTAACGTGACCATAGCTCTTACTGAAATGCCCTCACCTTTTTCACCTTCCAGACAACAAGTAGAGCCCGGCTCATCATAGAGAGAAACCAGATGGGACACCACAGCTCTTGCATAAGCTCAGGCTCTCAGAGTGCAGCAGACCCCAAACACAGTACCTCTCCTGAAGATCCATTTCTTCTCCAGCTCCTCTCCAAAGCAAACCAGCCTCCCACCCTCCATTAACTCCATTTATAGTCATCCCGCTCTTTCCTCCACCTATAAGGGACAGGGACTGGCCCAGGTGACCCCACACCTGCTGCCATTCTGGGACAATTGGAAGCAGAGGGGCGGTGTCTGCAGGAGCCTTCTGCATCCCAGGTGAGCACAATTCCAGTTTGATTGCCAGGCTGGCATGACCTATTTACATTGCAGTGTTAGGGACAAGTTTCCTGCAACAAAAGTATTTTTTACTTCATATACAGTTATCCTCAAACCATAACCTTCCTCCCTAATTACCACAAATATAAATGATCTTTGGTGTAAGGTTTATTATAACAATAGTTGAGCTGTGGATTTTTAATAATAACTTCCTGGATTTTCTGCTTGATTTCCTGATTTACTTTATGTTTCCGGGAACATATATATGAGTCTAAGATTTGATCAGGCTGTTTATATAGTCTGACCTTCAGTGGTTCTCCAGACCATAGTCTCTAAAATTGTTAGATGCATCCAAGCTTTGAGGTTTTCAAAGGGTCTCAGGGATTTAGACTGTGATATGGCTCCCACTGACTTGCTGCGGGACAGGGATTGCTGAATCTCATTGGTAAACTCAGGCATTTTGCTTTTCACCTCAACATGGGCAGACAAGGCACAGACCCCATCCTGGTGGAAGGGGGAACACATCCCAGTGGTGACATGGCTTAAGAGGGAAGGAGCACAGTACAGAAAGTCAGGTAACGTATCTCCTTGCAGAAAGTTGGGAGCAGAATATATGCTGTGTAAACTGCTGGAAGTATTTAAATACTCAAAATGTGCTCCCTGGAGCTGGAGTTTGCTCAAAGCATTGGATAAGGGATCTCCAGGTAGTGTTGGATGTAGGTTCAGGAGGACGCTTCCAAGGCGAGTGAGGGGCATCCATTTTCCAGCCCGGTCCAAGCCATCCCCGTGCACAGAGATGTTGCAGGTGAAGACTTGTCATGGTTTTTCAGGAAGCTAAACAGCCAACAAAATCCCATCTTGTTTGAAGATTATTCTGTTAAAATGGAACACTCTGTTTTTACATCATTGCTAATAGAGAAAAGTACACAAATAATTAATAAATGTTAACTTGTCTCTGGGGCTTTCCCTTTTTTGCATGTTTATTTTTGTGTTATAAATGACATTCATTTTCCACAACTCAGTAAATTGGCAGATGAGGAAAAGAGCCCAAAAGAAGCGCCATAATCCTCAAGGGGAAGAGCAAGCTGTTGTTCCAATCTAGATGTATCCTGACAAGTCAAGTTGGTGAAACCCATTAATTAGCACTTTTGGAAACAGTTGCAAAGTTAATTATTCTTCTTTCAGATGAAAGAAAGCTAATTTCTGGCATTTGCTTTGACAGTGACACGCGCTAACATTTTTAGAGTTGACATCCCTCAAGATAAATGATACTCTGAAGTGTGCGTGCAAACATTTTGACTGGGAGCTACTGTGGTGATTTGATGGCACTGGCACCTCTTACTGCAAATATTTTGCATCTGCTGGGATTGTGATCAAAGTTTGGAGGGTGGGGAATCTTCATTTTCAGCTTCAGGGAGGGTGTGGGTGACTCTGGCTTCGGACAGGAGGCAATAACATTGCGCAGGCAGTGCAATCTGATTTATCTAGGTAACGTCAATAGGGAATGTAAAGCTTTCTAGCTAATCGTGTAGGCAAAATAAACCCATTTTTATACTGTCTGAATTGGTCTCTGCAAGAATCGTCTTTTGTTCATGGGTTAGTAACAGCAGATGAAACGAATCTCCAAAAGGAAGTTCTCTCTTGGTATGATCAGGTGCCAGTTGGTATAAACTCGTGTATTCGAAAAGGTGAGCTCTGGGATGTGGAAACTCAACAAAACTCTTCTTCCAAATCCCAGTGTCCTCACTGGGATGAACATCAGTGTGATTTGGGATTTTGTTCCAAAAGCCCTTTTGCAATTTTGGAAGCTGCCTTTATCACATCTTGCATGTAAAAGAGCAGTGAGGGGAAAAGTTTATCTGTTTATCTTGTTCCAGGTTTGCACCAGAACACACACTTCAAATCCAACTCCAAAACATTTCTAGTATATGCCTAAAACCTGGGCCTCCCCTTGCAATTTTTAGGGAGCTACAGATCTTCCTTTTCTTACTCCAGCTCTTTATGCCACAGGCGTGACTCCATGACTGATCCAGGTTTAATTCTAGGACCATGTTTTTTCCATCTTAGTCCTCATCTCTCAAAGTGTAAAGAGTTGGTGAGAGGTTGGTGAGGAAAGCATACTTAAAATGCAGAAACCACTTTATACAGGAGCTGTATTACCAGAAGAACACACAGAACGAGGGTTGCTCTTTGGGTGACAAACAAGAGACCTAAATAACTAATTTGAGAAGGACAAAATCTTTCTGGTAGCTTAAAGAAGACCCTGTGCTTTGAGTTGTCTTTTCTAAGCCAGGCCTGGTGTGCGTGCAGGGTGGCCTGGCCAGGGACAATGCTCTCTGCTGCATCCCCCCCAAGTATGCCCAGCTTAAAGCACTTCAGATCAGACTTTAATGAATTATCAGCCCAGTGCATCACCCAGGGGCTAAACTGCCCCTCTAGAAACCTCTTGCTTGTTTGATAAGATTCTTCAGAAATAATAAGTGCAGGCAGGACATGAAGAAAGGAAATTGGTGGTAGAAAAAGTATTTCATTTGCTTTTCAATCAGCATGGGGGTGGGGGGTGGAAAAATGGAACTAGGAAGGTGATCTAAAGGACTACTTAGTTGGTATGCGATTCACACATGGCAGGGCAATCAAGAATGTGGAAACACCGGGTTCGGAGGGCTCGATCCAACGTGGGAGGCAAACACCAACTTTTCCTTCAGGGGAGCCAAGAAAAATGACGAGTGCTAGCATGCAAGTCCTTGCAGACGGGCTTGCTAAGCTGAGACGGTTTAGTAAGCACAAGATGCAAGAAAACAGGAAAGAAAAAATAATTTTAACAAATGCTTCAAGCATTTCTCCGCTTTGCGAGGAGCAGGGAGGTGGCAGTCCTGAGCCGAGAGACTCGTCCTCCCGGCAGATCTGCCACGCTCCTCCTTGCATATTCCTCCTTCGTACATAATACTTATTGCTGCACAAATTGCAGGGATTATTTTCTCTTAACTGCTAATGGTTTTAGAGACTGTAATTGGGGATAGCGCTTTGTAATTTAGTGCCAGAGGGGAAGGTACCTGTGCAGGAGACTTTTTTCTGTGGGCACGCACAGTTACAGCGGGAATATTGGCAAAGAGGGAGATCATTTACCAGTTCCCCACTTTTCTGAACTGTACTGGAAGGTTTTAGAGCTTTGAAGCATTTTTCAGTCAATGCAATCAAGAAAATATTTAAAAATTTCTCAATAAATCCACCACATTTCCTCTCCTTTTGCAGCATTTGGGATAATACTAGGGTTCACTTAACGACTGAAGTAGAAAACATTTCACCCTGTATAGTAAAGAAAAATCAAAGACTAAAACAATTTACTTATTATGACATGTGCTGTGTTGATTTATGCGCTGAAATTATTACTTCTAAACCCACTGCCTGATAATTTGCCCCATTTATTTAAGTATGATTTTAATCAAAATATTTATCAGCCTTGGTTTAGTGTATTAGTGTTTGATTTATTTAGCAATGCATATATTTATTTACATTTTAGCTTCCAAGTGAGTCATTCTTCTGACTTTGCAGTCAAAGGTTAAACAGTTTGATCCATCCTGGGGCAGACACAAAATGTGGAATAAACAAGTACAGAGAAAGTGCACACTGTGAAAAGCAGGATTAACTCTACATTTACCCCCCTAACAGGCAACACTCACTCAGTGTTGCAAAACCAGTCTGTACAGTAGCAGAATTTTTGTACCCCCAGATAAGCAAATTACTTATTGTACTACCTGTGGTGTGGTGAGAAAAGAAAATACGTATGAAATTCCAGGGGAAAACCGAAGAAGGAGAAGGAAAGAGATGCTTCTGTGGTTGGAAACCCTTGAAAATGTAAAGCTGGGTCCAGAATCTGAAAAGAAAATAAAAGCAGCTTCAGATATATTGTGATTATTTATTTACTCAGGCCTCTTAAGTCCATGCTCTGGTGTGTGGAGAGCATTCTTGGGATTTCTTCACACGTGTTGGGGTGCAAGGATGCATGTGTGAGCTGTGCAGGTAATCCAAGGACCACGTTCCCATCATTTTCTCCTCCATTTGGTGCCCTCTTTGCCATGCCTGGCACCGGGGGACATCGGCAGGACAAAGGTACCGATCAAGGTGCTGAGGGTCAACTCTGCTGAACAGCTTGAAGCCAGCCCAAATGACGGCCCTGGTGTCCCCAAATCTCAACTTGGTGACAACCTGGCTCTTACAGCTTTTGGCTGCAAACTAGAAGTTTGGAAAGGTGGATGGGCACTCTCCAGGAGAGGAGAGGGGATCAAAGTGGAGCTGTGTAGGCAGGAATGGAGATCTGGACTCCTGGGCTATTGCCTGGCACTGCTAGATGATGATGATAATGGTTCCCTTTGGGAATGTATCGAGGTCTATTTATCAATGTTTGCTGAGTGCTTTGGGATCCTTGAACAAGGTGCTGTGGAGCTTATGATAAATGACCTTTTTCACACTTGGCTGTGGTGGCAAACAAATTCCTGTTCTGCAGTTCTAGAAATGAACTATAGTATTTTGTTAATCTGAAGCAGATTTTATACTTTAGACATACAGATATTTCTCAATATAGCTCCAGTAATTAACTATTAACTAATTTATAGGACATATATCTTTTTCTCTAGAATTTATTTTCTTCTTAATTAACACAGATAAAGGATTGTATTCTCTATTAATGCAGACGGTTACTTATTTCTGCTTGTATAATTAGAGTCACGTCCTGGTCCTGATCAGGATCCTGCTCTGCTAGATAAAATATTAAGCACAGAGACACAGAAGTCCATCCCACTGATCTCCTGTGTACAGAAGTCAATGCTATGCAGGGTTAGGGTTTTCTTTATAAATCACCTTATTGCAGTGTATCTGACTGTCACTGAGCAGAACCTGCCTGCGTTGCATGTGTGGTAACTGCAGACTGTTCTCTCTGCCCCTCTTTTTTGGGGATGTTGAAACCAGCCTGTATTTTCCAGAAAAAATTAGATATATTTACCTGCTTATGGGGATGAGCACCAGATACCAATGAGTGGCAGCCAGACAGCTCCGTGTCCTGCTCTGCCTGCAGCCCCATGGCCAGGCCAGCCGTGTGCAGGGGACCAAATGTCATCTGCAGCGGGTGAAAAAGTCCTGAATGGGCAAAATTATCCCAAAGAATATGGAGGGGAAGAGGTGGGCACACGCAGGGTGCTGGGGTAGGCACCCGATAACGGTGTCAACTGGGACTGATTCATTAAACACAATGGATGCACCGAGGTGTAAATGAGGAAGAATCTCTCCAGTATGAAAGGGAAATTGGTATTGGGCAACATCAGAACTGGCTTGCTGAGTGACAACCTCCCTCTCCTTCAGTCCTCTGGTAAAGGATCCCTTTGCATTATATTGCAACTCCCTTCACAAGGGAAAAAAGAAAAGGCCTCCCTGATTTTTTTGAAGGGACTCAGAGATAAAGACTGATCACATTTCGCAGTAATTGGACCTTCATATCTATAATTGCATTGATTTCTCCTAAGTTTCAGGCATCGACTCTAGTGAGCGAGAGAGCATTGCAGCAGGATACGGCTGCCAAGAATCCTGCTGCATTTGGGAGGTGTCAGGCTGGGAGCCTCACTGTATTTTGGTAACTGGCATTGCAAATTGCTTTATGAACAGTTTAATGCATTTAAGAGGGTAATAATTTCAGATCCTACCATGCAATTCGTTGCAGTGGTGCAGAAGCGTATCTAAAAACTTCCAGGGTGAAGGGAGGCAGGGGAAGAAGGGAGGAGAAGAAGGGAAAGCGAAGGGATGGGGGCATTGCAAGGGAGTGGAAAACCTAATTGTTTTAATCATGCTTGATATTACACTGTGAAATTATAATTAACTTAAGAAGTCAGTCAAAACCAGTTAATAACTGTGGTGCAACTTGGTTGATTTGAAGTGGTACGTGGAGGGGGGAGGAATCCATGGCAGCAAAGCTGCTGGGTTTGAACCTTGCAAGCTGAAGCAGTGCAAAGTCCCTCCAGGTGGTTTTGAGGCAAAAGTCGGCACCAACACACACATCAGCAGCGAAGCCAGTATCACGAGTACTTAGTCTCTATGACACTCTTGATGGTGGATTAGGAAGCACTTTCCAAAGGAGGATCATCAGCAATCTTCTCAGTAGATGGATAGGGGAAACTGAGGCACAGAGAGAGAAAATGAGTCATGAAATGTCAGCAGGCCACTGCCGAAGCTGTGAAAAGCAATGGCAGCTGACTGAAGAAAGGATCAGGCCTGACTTTCAGCCTGTGCTTGTATGGTTCTTGAATGGAAGCCTCTGGAGATTACTCAGTTTGTTCTTTAAACACCCCTTTTCTTTTGTGCGTTGGAGGGCAAATCCTTTATAGTGACTCTGTTGCAGTCAGAAGAAATGCAGCCCTTAAAATGAGAGTAGTGCACATATGGGCAAATCTTGATCTTCTTCACTCATGTAGCTTTATTAATATGTCTAGGATTACATAGGTAAGTGGGAACAGAGTTAGAGCTTCTTCAGAACAGTCTTCATTGCATGTATACTGTGTATATATGGGTATTATAAGGTTTTCTGAGCAAGCAAGATGGGATAACAAGAGTGTCTTGGTGGTATTAGTATCTCAAAATACATATATAGATGTGGGTAGCGCTGAACCCTACGGGAGGCTGACAGTGATAAGGGTAGTGACACTGTAACCAGCTACAAGGATCGTAGCAGAAATATTTGTCACAGAAAAGATTCACCTAGGAGAGCTCTGTGTGTGTGTGCCAGATCTTGCTGTCACTGATTGCTGTAGCAGAGCAGCAGCATATATATTTACAGTCTGGAGGATATATTAGGAGTGCTGGGCGATGGCTGGATATCAGCATGGACAGAAAAACGTGAGAGGAAGGAATTAGAGCAGAGTGTGGGAATAGGCCTGAAATCTCTTCTCAGGAGATGTGTGTTGAACGTCTGGCGCTGAATTTGTGGGTAGTTTTTACCACTTCTGTGCTGTGGAGGAGGGAGAGAGGTCCTGAAATGGGAGCTGCAGCACTCCAGGATCTGGGTATTTCCCGCAGCCACACCGGGTGAAACTCAGCACCCGGGGAGCTGGGTGCGCTGGGTGTCACGGTCCCATTGGACCGTGGGCTTGGACCGGGGACGGGCATCAGAGCAGCACAGCTGGGGACAGCTGTACCATGTCCTGTCATCCCCATTCCTTACAGCAAGCTTATTGGGAGCAGAAAAGAAACTTGTGGCTATAACATGTGCAAATATGGCACCACCACAAATGTATGGCGCTCTGGGTGGTGGATGTTCAGGTCAACTTTCCTTATATTGGACTTCAATGCCTCTCCTGGAGGTGCGACCCTGAGGTAGCTGAGTGACTGGCCAGAATGGGCTGAGCTGGGTTACTGCTTTCCCAGCACCCTAAACCCATCCTTCCCTCTGGTCTCAAACACAAGAATTGGTTCACAGGATCTTCATGGTGCCAACCAGACCATCCTCCTGTCCATTCTTCCGTGGCTGTTGTAGGGGCTCCATGACTATCGCTATCATGGTACCAGACCCAGCAGAGCAGTGCTGCAGCCAGGGTCAGGAGGCTGGCAAAAACAGGCGATTTTGGATGAAGAGGGGGAAATTCTATGACCAAGGCCCCTGCCTGAGGTAACACCAGCTGTAGCTCCTGCCCTGCAGTGCCCATGGGGGGAAGGCACCTCCTGCCATGTGGGGAAAGTTCCAGGATGGTGTTAAGATCTGGGCAGGCTCTGCTTCCCTGGGACACCCCCTGCATGCTGTGGCCTTACTGCTCAACTGCTGGAGAGGATGTGGATTGGATTGTTTTGTGTTACACATTCATTATCACCTTTAGAAATTGTTACAAAATATAACTGGTCTATTTGCTTGCAACATAGCGACAATTGGAAACTTCCTTGGAAGGTATGTCTGTCCACCTCTCCATCCTATGATACTTTTGGCTAGGGACTCCTGGTAGAAGGATCCAAATGAAATCAAAAGCCCTAAAAACATTAAAGGGTTTCTTCCTCACCCCATCTTTTTTGATTTTATTCTCCATCAGTATTTCTGTGACAACTCAGCCCCAGCAGCCCCAGGGGACAGGACAGAGAAACGAGAAGGAGTGGAAGTGCCCTTTGACTAAGTGGGCATTAAATGTTGGCTAACAACCGAGAGATGCCGCGTGACTGGAGAGAGGGGGAAAGTTAAAAAGAAAGAAAGAAGAGCTTTTCAATATGAGCATTCATGTAGTTTTGACAGGAGCAATTTATCATGGCTATGAAAGGCGGCTCTGCTTCCACCGCTGAAAGACAGCCTGGTTAAACTTTTACCTGCCCCTCTGAAAGGGCGCTGTGCCGCGGCCGGGAGGGGATCGCTCCCTGCTCCGGTGATGCATCTTTCCGTGGGGTCTGGGGGAGGGAAGGGTGGTGGCTCCCAAACAGCTTGTGCCCATCTGTTCTGCACAGAAAGAAACCTTGACAAGGCAGGGGGAGGGAGCGTGTGAGCCGGTGAGCCGGGGGGTTCCGGATACCCGCGGGGATGTGCCGGGAGCAAGGCTGGGAGCTGCACCCCCCGGGAGATGCTGTGAGTTCGCGCTGAGGATGTCACCACCCTGCTTCACTGCCCTAGAAGTGTGAAAGATTGTGGAGCAGTGCTCCTAAGCTGAACAGGGAGGTGATCCGATGTTTTGGGGTGTGCGTCATGGGTGGGCAGCACTGGGGTGGGGGAAGCAGTGAGCACAACGGCGGGTGCAGGAGGCAGCAAGCCCTGATGTGCAATTTGTCCTGATGGCATCCCTAGAAATTATTTGGAAGGAACAAGAGAGATTTTGCTGAGGAAAAAACCCATAAAAACGTACCCCAAAGTCTTTCAGCTGAGATATTCTTTAGTCCCAGGGTTTGTCATGGGGAAAAGTGTTGGTTCTGCACCAGGAGGTAGAAGCCCAGGCCAGAATCCTGTGCATGGGCTGCTTTTTGCTCTACTCTTGAATGGATTGAAAATTTCCTAAAAAAATAATTTTCCACTGAGGGTAAGAATCCCTCTAAATTAAAACGTTCCACTGCAAAGAGTGGATTTCATTAGAATTTTCCATGGAATGGTTAACAACTTCCATAGCCACTGTTTTTCCAACAACCAACTGGTATTAGGCTGCATTGTACTGTATTTTCAATATTTTACATGCTAAAATTACACTATTGAAATTCCTATAATTTACACTGTGTGAAAGGTGTCAACCAAAACCATAATAAAATTTTCATCCCTATCAAAATTTTTACCCTTCAAAAACTTCAGCATCTTCCTCTTTACCCCCTTCTACCCCCCCAAAGAAGATAGAATGACATTTTGAAACCTCAGATGCGTAGCCACATCTGACTTCTTGCCTGCCTGTGCATCCGTCAGCGCCTGCCCCTGTTTAGGCATGAGCTTGACAATTTATATTGTTAAAGAGAGGAATGTGCTAAAGTATTTCCCACGTTGCAGGATGAAATCCAGCAGTGCTGTTTCACCAGAATAAAACCCAGCCAACTCCCGTTCGACAGCTAAACGATTCCCTGGCTGTGACATGGTGCACTGAGACGTCAGGGATGTGTGCTCACACACCAAAGAGCTGAACTCACCTAAATTTAACCATCTCAAATTTAGGTTATTTTTTAAACCAGTAATCTGCTTCTCTTTAGAGAGACAGACAGAAAGAGGTACAACTGCAAAGGACAATTTGTTTGCCTCTTAAATGCAATGTCTAAGACATTGCTGAAGCTAGCTGAGGGTGAAATTCATCTTATTTCTTACCCTCTGTATGTTTAAGTCCTGTTGAAAAGCTGTGGGACATTTGTTCATGTTGAGACAGCTTCACAGAAACACGAGTTGTTCTAAAGATGATTCCGAGAGCCCTCGTGCCAGAGACTATGACCGCATTATATTTGAAGCAGAAGGGGCATTAAGTGTACAGATAGGCTTTTCATGTCATTAATTGGTGATCTTCCGACTCTGAAATAACATTTTTCCCCCTCACATTTCTTATGTCATTATCCCCAGTCCAATACACATCAATGCAGTAGGAGGCAAACTAGTTAGATATATTAGGAATTATTTAAATTGTAGAGAGATGTATGGGTAGTTAAATAGTCTTCTATTCTGCCCTAATTACTTATCAAATTACACTCAAATTATACCCAAATATAGATGTAGGGAGGTAGTCCTGAGATCTTCAGGAGGTATCAATGGGAGAAAGGTGAAATTTAGCAGGTGGTGCCACTAGATCTGGACTAATACAATATGAAAACTGTACAGGACTATCATTTTCCATTGTGTCTTGTTATTACCAACAAATTTGCTTAAAATTTCTTTGCAAACAAGTCTCGGTAATGAATGAGTGTTCTCCGAGCCTGGAGGAAGCAATTTATTTATCTAAAGCAAGAGAATTTTGCTCTTGATTTTAACGTTGTTCTGGTTCTCATTCCTGTCTGTGAAAACAAGAGTGTTCCAGCCAGAAAGCAGGTTTGTCACCCTGTCCTGCAGTCAGATGCCAGGACAGACTGATGCCTCCTGAACTGGAAAGCGTGTCTCTCAGACTGCTTCCCACGCAGCAGATTTCAATTCCCTGTCATCCTGGCTGCCAGGGGATGGTGCTTTCAAGGCGATGTTGTAAGCCTGCATTGTCCCTGGCACATTATATAGGTTAAGCTAAGCTTTTGCTATACCCATGCCCTGATTTACTTGGTAAAACAGGTTTCATATTCCTAAAGTGCTTTCTAGGAGATTACAAGACTAACTCAGCTGTGGAAAGTGTTGCACTGCCTGGAATTTCTTCTTTGAAATCCTTCTTTCCCAGTGGACAAAAGCAAGAGATCTACACTGCACCAAGGTCCATCCTGGTCTGGAGAGTGCTCTGGAGGCCATGGCCATGTCCCCATCCCCCAGAATGGTTGACTGTCCCCAGTTCCACGGAAAGGACACAACAGTCTTGTTGTGCAGCAGCCAAACATGCCACAGCAGGTAACGGCTGCATTTCTGCCATGTCCTGGCTCTTCACCACTGCAGGCTGTGTTGAGACGCCCACCTGCTTCTCAGCTGGAGAGATGTTTTCTGGTGCCAGCTTTGGAAAAAAACAGCAGATGGTCCCTGAAACCAGGTGTCCGTCCAGGAGAAACGAGCAGCAAACTCTACAGCTGTGGGAAACACCATCATTCTCTTCCTTCTCTAGGAGGAAAAACCTCCCTCACTCTGGAATAAAAACCCAAACAAACTCCCAAACCCAGCAGCATGATATTCATGGTCTTTGATGACCTCAGGATCCATCATCCACACTGTTGCAATATTAAGAATATTACTGTGGCAGAATGCGATAATGACAGAGTCTCTGAGTGAGATAAGCAGGTTGATATTTCACATCAAGAGGTGGCCCAGCCCCACCATCAGCTACTGCTGGCAAGAAGTAACAAAAATACGTTGTAAGTGGTGGACTGGCCTCTACCTCTTCATTACTTCTCTATCCAGCCTCAGGAGGAAGTGGACGGTGCTTTTCACAGGCAGAGATGGAGACCTTGGTTAAGGCTATAGTGAGACAGACCTCAGCAAACAGTGGAGCATGTCTCAGACAGTTGTTTCCCACCCTGACACCAGCAGAGACTGTCTTCTGGGTGTTGATAGAGCCCATGGTATTAGCAAAACTGAAGCCCAGGCTGTGGGCTGCAGTGCATTCCTGTTGAGCATTAATAAATGCAGCATCAGTGTTAGACTAGACAAATGTCTGCTTAGAATAACATAGGCTGAACTGATGGTGCAGAGGAAAGGACTGCAGGGCCTCTGGTGAGCTCTTCCAGATTATTTTCTGTGATTCTGTGAACCTATTCAGCACGCACCTATTAATTAGTTTCAGTGGCACACTCTGAGAAAGAAACAGTGAGGGACAAACCTAGAACCTGAGATGCAAAGCGGCACATTGGAGGGGGGACACAGAGCAGGGGGGCTGGCTGGGGAGTGTCTCCAACATGCCACTTATTAGTACAGATATTTTTTTAAAAAAGAAAAAATGAAAAGAATATTTGTCATGAAGAAGCCAAATTCCCATTTATGAAGCTATGTAGGTGGCAAGGCTCAAGTCCTCCAGGGCATCAGACCACCAGTGAGAATGATATACCAAAATAAAGGGAGGTGGTTACTTTGGACTCGGAAGCAAAGCTGGTGTTACTTTTGCTGAGGCTGATTTAAAGGAGGAAGCTCATCTGGGCACTCTGGATCACCCTGTATCTGTTTTTCCTTTGACTGTGTAAGGATACAGAGATCAGTCCCTTGGGGATGGATCCTGACCTCGCCATGAGTTCTATGGTGAAGTCAGAGAGCAGGATACAGTGGGCTGGAGAAGTCTTCCACTCCATGTTTCCTCTGAAAAGAGAGAAGCAGAGAAAATACTGAGAAGTAAGGCAATCTAGAAAACCCTCACTTTATTTCCAGCATCTCTTTCATAGGATAATTGCCACTAATCAGAAGTAAATACACATACATATATTTATATATGCCTGTGCAAATTATATATTTACATGGAACTGACAGCCTTGGACTTCACTGTTTTTCACATTGCTATGAAGCAACTTGATTAGCAAATAGTAATAAATATTTGGCTTTTGCGAATGAAACATTTTTGATGTGCTGCACCAACAGGCAGAGCAGCAAACACTACTGCCAATTAACGTCCCTTGCCTTGGGTGTCCAATCCAGCTCTCGCGGGGCTGTGCTGCCAGTGGGTGTCGGGCAAGCAGTGGTGATGCCGTGTTGATATTCTGATCAAAGCCGGATTTATTGGCGGTTCTACTTTGCACCAATATGAAAAAGATCACAGTTGTGTGAGCTTATTGATGGGCAAAGCAGTAGCCTTGAACACTCTGAAGTCTCTTCTTTGTCAACAGAATTGAGTATATAGAACACAGCAAGTGCATTGGAGGGATCAGCCAGCATCCCTCTTCTCTGGATGGGAAGGTCCATCCTCTGAAATGAGCAGCGCGGGGTCATGTTTCAGTCTGTGTTTTATAGCCTTTTTGTTTGTTTATTTTGCGCATGGTTCCTGGTCAGTCTTACAGCAGCTTGTGGCTTGACATTTGAAATTCAACCTCTAAGTGGCAATGGCTACATCGATTTGACATTTAGGTCACATATTACAGCCTTATTTTCTCATTGAACAAGCTTGGCTTCCAGAATTAGAGGCTTGCTTGGTCCACACAGATCTGTTTCTATTTTTAGCATTAGTCACTAACATTTTAGGACAGGAATTCTAGCTTTCTTTGTAATCATACAGCATCTAGCAAAGAGTCCTAAAGGCTGGGACTGATGTCTTGTGCTGTAATACTACAAGGAAACAGCTACTGTATTGGTTCCTTGTATATTATTTTATATACCTGATTGAGGAGAAAAGGCATCTGAATTCAAGCCAAAGCAAATTTGTTTAAAATATGATTTTTTAACAAATCCCTGTTTTCTTTCCTAATGGAGTATTTTTCTAGCTCTTTGTGCTGTGCCTGTCTCCCTCACACAAAGCGGTAGCAGGACCTGAACATGTTCACATAACCTGACCTGCCAGGCCTGGCTTTCACACCGATGTCCCTTTGCACGGCAGGGGCACCGTTCCAGAGGGGAAGAAAAAATCTATTTGCATCCAATTGACTGAGCGCTTTAAGTGCTGAAACTAGTAGACCAAATGAGTTTATTAGATTATCATTGCGGAAGTTAATAAAGAATTAATTTCTCTTCATGTGACATCCAAAGCAGTTATTTCAGTGGCCTGTCCATTTACACAAAGCCAAGTATTTGTCAAGCGTCAAACTCAATTCCCATGACCCAGGCCTCCTCAATAATTCTGGATTAGGAATACCCTTAAATGACATTACAAAAATTTTATTCTGACATGCATTGAGCTCCTGGGACTACTCAGGAATCTCAGGTTAGTGAAGGTTATGTAGTCAGCAAAAGCTTGTTGGATATAAGATCTGGAATGGAAGGATATGGTGTGTAATGTTTTTGTGACAGTGGAAGGCAGCATGTAAGAAAGAAGCAGCTGATTTCCAAAAAGGGTCCTACTGTTTTGCTTCTCTCCTCTGGAAATGATGCAAAGAGGGTTTAACTGCATTGCAAAATAACCAGCCAGTGTGATCTTCAGCAAAGGAAATGCTGTGGCACCGCTGTAGGAAGAACGGAATGGGTGCTGTGAGGAGGAGGAGGAGGAGGAAGCAGAATAAAGCCATCAATTGCTGCCGTGGGAATTAAGAGCCATAAAACGTCTTCATTCAGTGAAGGAGTTGAGAGTTTTGCACGTTCTCAGCTACCAAGTCAGGTATAAAACGAAACAAAGAGGAATCTCTTTTTTGTTTTCCTGTACTCAATGCCTACCTCTGACCACTAGAAACACGAAGCGTACTGGGTGGGCATAGAGCCTCCTCTCATTCCTCTACAAGAGGAATGGTGTAGGAACTTAGACATAGATTTTAGGTAAAGGATGATCTCTACTAGACAAAAAGACAAAAGAGATCAATTTACATCACTCAACCCATCAGAAAAAAAAGAATCCTTGTGCATACATTGACATTATTGTATTTCAAGGTTATATGAAAATTGAAAGCTAGATGGTAACCGGTAGGAAGAGGTGCTGAGCACTGGACCCCTTTTGCTGGGAAAATACACCTTTAAAATTTAAACAGACAGTCTCAAGAATTGTTTTAATCATTACTAATTTTTCATTTGAAGGTGTCACTCCATCATCTCAACAACTGAATTTCCCTGCCTTCCATGTCCTCCACATCTTGCCTTCCTCCTTATTACCAGGACATTACAAATGCTTCCGCCCCACCTTCTGATTAATGCTGAGAGTTGGGGGGCAGGATCTTCAGCGGGGAATCTGGCGCTGCAAGTTTCTGCATGTGGGGAAAACAAGGACCTGACTCTATACTTCTCTTTTAACTCCTTACCTGTGTAGTCTTTAATGATATGGGAGATGGCTGTGAGCAGAGCTTGGGAACAAGAGTGGGCATTTCTCACCCTTGCTCTCAGGAAATAACTCACTAATAACTCACTGCCCAGCAAGGGTTGTGTGGCTCTGAGAGTGAGAACTGGTTTCATCTCACCTAATCTTATGGCCTGAAAACTGTCTAGGGTGCAATGTTTTTTGCTGCCAAGAAGTTAAGTGACTAATCCAAACTTACAGTCTAGACTTCCTCACCTGTCTTGGGAAAAAGGCAGAGATGTCCACAAACTGATTCATCTGCCCCAAGATGCTTGCCCCAGACAGAAAGGATGAATCCTCCTTTGGAGGTGCCCATCTCCTCTCCTGATTACAGAATAAACTGAAGCTACCAACTTAGACAAGGTGTCCAGCCTGGACAAGCTGTGCTAGGTGAGCTGTATCCTTCCCAGAGGAGCCTGTCCGCATGCGTAAGACTGAACTACATCTTTCTTGTCGAAAACATTTGGGTAGTGTCCTACAACAGTCTTAAGTAAAAGAAGAAAGGAAAGGAAAGGAAAGGAAAGGAAAGGAAAGGAAAGGAAAGGAAAGGAAAGGAAAGGAAAGGAAAGGAAAGGAAAGGAAAGGAAAGGAAAGGAAAGGAAAGGAAAGGAAAGGAAAGGAAAGGAAAGGAAAGGAAAGGAAAGGAAAGGAAGGAAAAAGTAGACGTGATGTCCATAACACATTTGAAACCTAAATTTAAGCAGCCACTCAAATCTCACTACTAATGCTTAGCTGTAACGAGATGTAAGTTTGTAATTAAGCTAAACATGTGCTTGATTACTTTGATGAACTGGGATGGACAAGAATGTTTCTTCCCACCTTCAAAGCTGCACGTAGCCACATGAGTACCTGAGATCAGGGAGCTGGCTTTCCCCCAGTGAAAAGGACAAGCACCAAATGCTATGGTTTGTTTACGCCTGCTTGAAAAAGTCAATGTTAGGAGCTTTAATGCAACCACGATTTAAAACATTTCAAAATCTGGACAGACTGGCATTCTCAAGATTTCCTGTATAAAAAGTAACTACTTAATTTCTGTGCACAGGTATTATGATAGCCACAGTTTCTCTGAAAATAAATCTGGAAAAGGTTGTTCAGCTGGTTATGTGAATGAGGACCTCTTCTACCTGCATTGCAGTGGGGTGGTTACCCACGGAGGCTGAGGCACGTGGTCCTGCCTGCAGTTTTGTCCTACCTGTGAACAATTCACCAACAGGACTAAAGAAATAACAAGCTAGAGAACTGCTCCAACATTTGAGCTGTACTGAGGATCTCCACCACCTGTCCCATCTCTTTAGGCAGTGAAAGGCACAGCAAAGCTCATTTCCCCCTAAATATTTTCCATTCAAGTATCCTGGAAGTGAGAAAGTGGATGACAAAAAAGGACAGGGGGACACAAACTGTTGTGACACTTTATAGATTCTGTTGTCAGAGTCATTACACCTTTGAAGTTTAACCTGTTTGTATGATGTTATCCACCTTGAACTTCCCTCCTCCATGTGAAATCCCAGGCCAGGAGTCCTTTGGCAGCCTCCTGAACTCCACCGCTTCAGTCCTGGTGCTTCTGACCTATACACGGCAGTCAATCAAGGGAGAGGGAGGAAGATGAATGCCCAAAGAGCATTTCTGCCGTGCCCGTTGTCCCTGGCAGCACCCCTTGGCTGGGTGGCGAAAGGTTTGCATGGCAACTGGACTTCGGTCGAGTTTAAACAGCCCAGGTCTCTTTGCATGGCTGCATCCCAATGCACTCTGACATTGCAGTGTCTTGGAGGGGAGGGTTGAGGACACGTGTGATGCAGAAACAAGGGTTCTGCATGAGGAAAAGGGGCTGTAATAGCAATATTTTCCTTTCTATGGCTGATTGTCACTGGAAATACAACTATTCCAAAGCCACATATTTCTAAGACAAATAGAGATCTGAGGGATAACCTTTTCCTTTCTCCCAGGACAGACTCAAGAGGTGACTTTGATTTAGAGCCTGGCCAGCCTCCTCCTATCGAAACTCCCAAAATCTACATTTCCTTCTTTACCTAGCAGAAAACCTCCTCATCTTTTAATATCCGACAAAGATACGCTGCTGGCACAAATTCTGAAATTCCTCCCAGCCAGGAGCATTCCTGATGAAAATGTGGGTTGAAGCCTCAGGGTTTGCTTTGTTGCCTTGGGATACTGCAATACCTCTAGGCAATGTTTGAGAGGGAATTTGTATTGTCTGCTAATGGTGAGTAGTGATCAGAGCAGGGCTCTGTTGTTGGGCTAGCAGCACCTAAAACACCTTCTCCACCCTCCTGCCAGGGGAGCAGGAAGGGGGTCGGTGGTCCCCTAACAAGCAGGGATGCAGCTGGGAAGGTGCTGAGTGCTGGGAGCCAACAGGAGAGTGATGCTTGTGGGAGAAGGAGGGGCAGCTTATGTCCCCAAGTCACTATGGTGGCTGACAGGGCCCTCACAGCAGGGGAAGGGTTAAACTTTAACCAGCCAGACCCAAACCCTTCCCTGGAGCAGTGAGCGCCTGCAGCACTGAAGCGGAGCCTGAGCAAGGAAGACGAAGAACTGCTGGGCGGCATGTGGGTGAGAACAAGGAGGAGATGCTTTTCCATATTTCTCTCCCAGCCTGCTGGGATGCTGCCCAGTAGGACAGCAGGAGCCTCCGGGAGGATTTCTACCCCATTCTGTCTTCGTGGATGCATCTTGGTGCAGAGCATCCTTGGAGAATGGCTTTGTTCCTGGGTCCTTTCCTTCCTGTCTCTGGAAGCTGCAGGACCCTGATGAATGACTCCCATATCCTGATCAAAAAGTCTCCCTAACAGTTTTAGTGTGTTTGTGTCCCACTAGTTAAGATAAATTAGACAGGCTAATGAGACTGATTAGTCTTTAGCTGTGACCCTTGGCCTTTGAGATGTACTTTGAGCTAATAGAGAGAATGAGGATTATAGGCTGTGATAATGTGCTTGTGTTGGCCTTTTAAAGGAAAACACATTTATTGCTACTTAGAGGAAATTGATCTAATTGTGCTGGAAGCATTTCTACGGACTGAACATGGAATTTTTGTTAAGTAGGTGACTCAGGTCCAGCCAAGATTGCCAGATCTGAAATGGGTAGGAGATATTTTAAAAAGATTTCACCTGGAAACCCCTGTGCTCACCTCTCCAACTGATAACGAGCTTCACTCATCCTGACTTTGATCTGCTGCTCTGCGTGCCAGGCGTCGGAGCTCTAGGAACTTGGACTGTAATCCCCAGGTCTCATGGCTCAGGTCCAAACAAACAAATCATCAAAGAAAACCAGTTGTGTTTGCACATTTACTAAGGGTTCAACTATTTGATTCCCTTCTCAGTCTGCAAAACAAATTGGTTCCCTTAGTTACAGGGATCCCCGGAGGTAAATGAGGAAACAACATCATGCAGCCAGTTTTGAGAACAGCAGGGTGCTCAGGGGCCCAATCCCACCCTAAGGTTAAAGTTTGATTTCACAGCTCAAAGCCTCACATTTTCTGCTCTGTGCACAGAAGCAGCACCTGTGCTCCTTAAAATTTTCTCCAGTAATATCAGTTTAACTTTTAAAAGATGATGCTTCTTCCTATATGCCTTACCCTTATGGGCTTATGCTCTGGATGGATCTGTTCCTTCCTTCCTTCCTTCCAACATATTTGGAGGGTTTAGCTGGTTTCCAGCAAGCTTTGACGAAGTGCTGCTCTCACATCTCCTCTATCAGGTTTTGTAAAGACAAGCAGTTCTGCTGGGGGAGAGAGAAATACTGCAGTGGGGGAAATCTCTACTCACATGAACTCTTACATTTGAGACATTTATAAGAGCTCTAAGAAATGCTTCAGACTTGAGGAAAGCCTTTGCTAGAGACCCCAGTCAGCAAAATCCAGAGGAAACAAGTCTTTCAAGGGCAAAACTTCTATCAGAGCTTCTCCTGCCTGCTGGCACATTGGGATGAAGATGCACAACTGTCATAGAATCATAGAATAGTTTGGGTGGGAAGGGACCTTCAAAGCTCCCCCAGTGCCACCCCTGCCATGAGCAGGGACATCTTCACCAGCTCAGGTTGCTTAGAGCCCTGTCCAGCCTGGCCTGGGATGTCTCCAGGAATTGGGCAACCCGGGCTAGTGGTTCACCACCCTCAGCATCAACAACTTCTTCTTTATATCTAATCTAGTTGCCCACATGGACATTGGCTGGCGAAAATCACAAGAGCTTTACTGGTCTTTGCGACAATTCTACAGGTACCAAACACCATGGTTTATGCACATGGGAATGCACACAACTGTTGAAGGTACGATACAAAGAGGACTCCAAGTCTGCTTTCAGAGGCCTCTCTATTAGCAGAATATAATTACAATTGGCCAGTGTAATAGCACTGATGCAATTAATCTACCGTGAAAACTGGCACCACTACTGTGTATTACTGGAAGGATCAAGAGCCCAGTCCCGGATAAAGGCTGCATGTTAGGTGCTGTATCAGCACAGAGGAGAAGCGAGGCCCTTATCATCATCATCATCACATGAGAAGACTTCTTCAGGGAAGATTGGCTTATGGCCTCTCCAGCAGTTAGATGGCCACCAGGTCCTTTTCCACTCTGTAACACCTTTTGGGGCAGATCCTTCAGGAGGTTGATCCCTTTGGATCTGCTTCCTGGACAGAAGCTGATCCTGGTCTTTTCTGAAAACTGGTTTCCACAGACTCCCTGAGATCTGTGGTTGTAGAAATGGCAGCTAAAACTATGGTTAAAGAAGAAAAATGTCCCCATCTCAAAACTGAAACCCAAACCCCGAAAGCCATACACCACAATTAGAAACAAAAGCAAATAAAAATGAACTGTAAAATACATGGATTGGAGAACATTAGGACAAAATAATGAACTACATTAATAAATAAACCAAGGATGATTTGCCTGCCCAGAACAAAGCACCAGGACCCTGCCAGCCCATTATGCTTCCCTCTGTTTTTTCTGCCAAGAGCAACAATGTCTGTGCTGTTACTACTGAGCTTTGGACAGGATATTTTCAACTTGAAAAAGCCCTTGATCCAGGTCCCCAATACAGACAACACTGCTCTCCACCTGGCTGCTGCCTGTCGCTTCACGGAGGATTGCAGGTCAGCAGGATGCCCTGAGAGGATGGTAGAAAACGGGACAGCTGGACCCCACTCTGCCTGTTAGTGTTGTGAATGCACTGAAATCAATGATGCATTGTTGACATTACACCAGGAAAATCAAGACCAGAAAGCAGCACTTTTTCTTCTTCTGTGAATTAGATATTACAATTCTCTGTAAAGACTAGGGTTTTATCTTCTGATGCTGTTACACTCAATTTTATATGCCAAAGCAAATAACAGGAGCCCTGCTTCTCCCTAATCTTCAGTTGTACTTTGAGTTTTGGGTGAGTGAAACTGTAAAACACTGTGCATCCTCACTGGAGAAGATGCAAAATGCTGCTGCATCACAACAATGGTGTTCTCCCTCCACTTGGCGCGGGTGCAAATGACAGCACGAGCAGCAGGGAAACCAAGCCAAGATCAACACAAACATCACATCTCGCCAAGGCTGGAGAGAACGAGTCTGCAAATCTTCTTACATCGGAAACGCCCAACTGAGCTGCATTGTAGCGGGTGCCAGGCTGGGCTCCCAGCAGTAATGACCCAATTCCTTTGCATCTGGGCCACAATGGGTTTTTGTAAATGCTGTTTGACCCTACTCACATCTCATACCCACCCTCCATTTGCTGAGCCAGGCTGATGTGGTTGCCTGGTTTCCCAAAGCTTAACCTCTGGGTCACTGGAAGATGCTCTCTTTCTGTCTGGCTCTAGAGGGAACAAAGCGACCTAGGTGTGCAAATACCCCGTGGGCAGCCTCCTAATGTCCTAAACTTTTTTTTCCATTTCACCAAATCAATGGCCGAGCACCTGCTCTGTAACCCACAGCAGTTCAGCATGTTCTTTTGTTCATATAAAATCACAAAAAGGCTCTGGGTAAGGTTTCAGCTTTTAAGCTCAAGTGAACCTACAAGAAAAAAATCAGCTTTATTATATGCAACTCCTTCCCCTCTGACATCACCTACTCGTTAATCAGGATGATCCTTGACACTTTCCATATTCAAGCACCTTGCAGTAAATACCCTTATCACTCTTTTACAGCCATGGCAACTGAGGCCTGACTCAGGCAAGGTTTCAGTGGACCCGTGGGGGCTGAGAACACTGGACCTGTCACCGTCCCCACCTGTGCACCTTGCTGAGAGGTGATACAGCTGATCAAAGGTTTGAGCCACAACCATGAAGTCAATGGAAAGACTCATCAGCAGCTACAAATCACTTTATAATGTTCTATCACATGTGATAAGTCCTGTACTTTGCCACCTTTCTGTGGAAGGCTTTAAGATACCAAGAGACCAGGAAACAGATGTAGGAACAGATCCTCAGCTAGCATAGCACCAGCTGATGTTTGGAGTGGGGCTATGACCGTTTACACCAGCTGTTCTGCTGTTGTCCAAATTAAATAGAAAGTGCAGCCAACTTCCAACCGCAGCTGCTTCATTGGAGATAATACTGAGATTTCTCAAAGAGGGCTGAAAATTGCAGCATCACAGTCCCTGTTTGTTAAATCTCTCTGTTGCAAACACCCAAGAGAATGAAAGTCCTGCACAGTGTCTTGGAGGTTTACATAGAAAAAAGTAGGAACAACACTTAGTAACAAATTCGTATTAGTTCAGCACTGATCTTGTGAAAACACACTGGAATATGGCTATATGAGTACTGAACTGAGAAGGACTGATGAGAAATAGGGTTACCTGTAAGTTTCAAGGAGCAGACCTGTTAGCAGGTAAGCCAGAGCATTTTAAGTGGGAACATTCCTGTCTTTACTTAAAGATGTTCCTTTTCGCCTTTAAGTGCAAACTTTTGTATTTGGGTCAAAGTTTATGCCGAGTTTCAGGAACTTTTGATGAACTTCCATTTTGGGTAAACTGGATAAAAAAAAAAATCATGTTAAACATTCGGTGTTTCTTTTCAGTCTTTGCAAAATGAACATTTAGTCTTTTCAGCTCGAATTATTTCCGCATTTCAAAACATCCTTTCACTTTAATTAAAACACTCCAAACTGAACTGGAATACTTTGCCTGGCCCGGAACAGACTGATGTTGGCTTTTCAGAATTTAGAAATAAAAATTTGAGGTGACCAAGCAAGACAGCGACATTTTGGTCTCTAGACTATTCCTTCACCCTCACTTTGAGGGAATTGCTGGTGAACGGAGAGCCCATGCTTTGGCATAGTTCTGCTACTGTGGCTCTTTCAGCAGCCCCTGCATCTTGGGCAGATCTACCTACTTATATTCAAGGGGAGCTTTCCAAATTCTTCTTCCCTTGTGTCTTGCCCTTGTGTCTAAAGATCTCTAGTACCTTTATTTTAATCCGAGATTTGTCGGGGCAAGAACAGGACCTTCATAACATCTGCCATTCAGCATGACAACAGGCAAAGTATGGCCTCCAGCTGCCAGTAAATCAAATGAAGTTACATCGGGGTTGATGTTGCTTGAAATTCTTGCATCAGTGCTCAAGAGACAGAGAGGAAAGAAAAGGCAAAAAAGGAGAATGGGGAAAGAGAGGAGAAAAGATGTTCTGCTGATCTGAATGAGAATGTGTGGCTTCTTCAGACATTAGTCCTTCCATGCCAGTCCCTGAGCACTCTGTCATAGAAAGAGCAATATCACTATAATGACACACTCAGTGAATATTCCCTAACCGTTTATCTGTCCTGGGAAATGTGCTTTATTTAAAGCCCAAATGTCACTCTGATCTTGGTATGAGTTGACTGTTACTACGACGAGGTCTTTAATCCTTCTCCTGGCTTATCTGCCCTGTTAAATATCCCCTGAATTTTAAACTATTTCAGATCAGGACTTTAACACAAAATGTTGACAGAAACAACAGTGATGTGGTTTTGTGTTTGTTGGTGGTTTTTGTTGTTGTTTTTGGTTTCTTTAAGTATGGTTGTACAATGAAATAATGAGCATCACCTTGAACTTCAGGAAAACAAAATACCATCATGGAGACACTGCAAGCATGTAAAGTTTTGGGGCCAAATTCAACATATTTCCTACTGTTTCCAATAATCCTTTAAGCTGGAATTCCTTGGGATACAAGAAATGCTTCCAGAGAGAGCTTCAAAATGGATTGTGAATTTCTGTCCCTTAAATAGCTAATTATTGGCAGAGAACAGAGGAAGGATCTGATGTTGCAAAATGCAGGGTATCTGTAACCCCTGGAAAGGTCATTTGGATGTTGGGAACCCAAAATGGGATTGAAGAGTGATCAAGGAATGTGAGGGTTACAAGAGAGGGTTCAGCTGAAATGTTTGTGTGCAGTGCTCTGTGCTGGGCAGGAGTGTCTCTGGACATGTGCATTATGGAATCCTAACTCAATTATACAGCATTTATTAAAATCATGTGTTTCAGGATCATCAAGTCTGTGGTTGGAGACCCTGTTTTGCCAGGTGCTTTATAAAAAGAGAGCTAAACACTTACAGACTAAGCCATTTGGTGTACTCATCTTGCTGAATGATCTAGGATGATCCTGTGTCCCAAACAATTCGAGTTTTCTTCCACTGTAAGGGTCAAATCTGCTCCTCATAAGTTTGCTGCCTGTGTTTGATCTCTTATCAATAGGATATTTGGGGGTAAAAAGAAGAGAAGAAGAATAGTTCTTTTCACTCCAAGCAGTGAGTGAAAGCCACTGGAAGCCAAACAGCCGCTCCACGAGCAGAAAGTTCCCTTTAGGAGCCATTTTCAGTCGTACATATTCAAATCCACTGCACTTTATTAGTGTCCAGAGAAAGAAAAGGCCAATCCACAGAAATAAATGAACAGAACGGTTGGCATAATGTACACTAATTTGGGTGGGTTCTGTGTTATTGTCTCTCTGCATACAGTCACTGGCGTGAAAGGAGATATTTTAAGTCAAAAACTGAATTATCTGTGGCAGGCAATTTGAGCAGAGGAAAGAGCAAAGCTCTCCGTTAAGGGTCTGGGGCAGAAAAAGCCATCCTCTGAAAAGATGAATATTTGAAAACGCCAACTGCTGCAGGTGCTGTGGGCACATTCACCAACACCCTGCGCCAGGCTGGAATCGATCTGTAGGGGTAGGTTTTTTGAAAGGAAGCAAAACCAAATGGGGCTTCTGATTTTTGGGGTCACCCTGCACAGATGGAACAACTGGTTGTGTCCCGTCCTTGGCGAGGGGCAGCGGGAAATGCTGTTGGACTCAGAGATCTGTGTTTGTAAAAGAAATGCCCGTGTGCCACAAGGGCTTATGAGAAAATATGTGGTGCTTCATTGGGATTCCTCATGCAGGAATTGAAAGAATTTTAATTGTGGAGAACTGTGATTTATTCAGCATAAAGCCACACAGGGGATTGGAGTTTTGGGGGGCTGACATTAGAGAGCATGTTGAAGAAAGCTTAGAAATAAACTTTCTAAGTTTGTTTGCTCTCCTAGGAACCTGTAATTTGTGACTTCAAGTTACACTTTCCCCTCATCACTCTTCCCATCCAATAGACAATGAAACTACATGGAGAACTGCGATGTCTCTGTGGGAGGACTTTGCACTCTTAGAAGCTTTAATTTGTGCAGCTACCCTCGCGGATGCAGAACAGAACAGCCTAGAAGTGGTTTTACTGACATACTTGTTCCTGTCCGGGTTTGTTTTACTCCTTTAAGCAGCTCCAGTTTTGAGGCAGGATGGTCAGAAAACAGACCTAAAAGTCTGTAATTTGCAGTTTGCTGTATTAACATTCTGGTACCAATATGCAATATAACCTTGTCTATGAGATTAATCCCTAGTGTAAGAGAAATACAGGGTTATAGTGATATAACTGTGTTCATACTCTGGCTTCCTGGGCAGAGCAACAGGGAAAAAAATTAAAAATCACACTCGTAAAAACTCATCAGCAAAGAGCTTCAACCTGAACCCAGGATTTGAGCCTTGAATTAAGCGTGTGGGTGACACTGTGAGGTTACTGCAGCAAGCCCCGGCCATAGGATTGAGCTGAGCTCTGCCTTGGCTGCAATCTCAATGAGGATACAGCTTTGAGTAATTTTGGCATCCCAAGGCCTCGTCTAATTCCCACTTGTGTTTGCTTGTATTTTTACTGGCTGTCTTTTCCACTTCTGCCTCTCAGATTACTAGGGCTGGTGACAAGGAAATATGGGAATAGCCACCCAATCAAATTACAAAACACTAAAAAGGTCAAGCACATACAGGTTGCTTTTGCACCATGAGTGGGAATCAGATTTCCTGATATCTCAGTAAAAGTGACAGATAGTGTTAACCAGATAAGCAAATGGGAGCTTAAAAGCAGGAGTAATTTGCGAGTGGATTTTTTTTTGCCAGTAAACGTGTATGATGGCTAGATTTCCTTGAAATATCTGCTTTGTGGGTGAAAACAGCCTGACTGTATTTTTGTGCCTTTCTCTGACCAGTGTGGTCCTGGGATCTGCTGATGCTGTAGGAAGATGGAAAAGGAGCAGTAAATAAAGGGAGTAATTGCCCTGGGAAAATATTGCTTGCTAATGCCTTCTGCTGGTAGGGAATGGAGATGGGACAGCTGAAGAAATGACAGATGCCACCTTGATGGTCCCTTCCACACAACAAACATATCTCCAGCAGCCTGTAGACATCAGATCATGTCGTTTTGTACATCAGTTCTCCCTTTTTGGGCAAAAGGATGGTGAAAAGGAGTTCTAGGTATTGTAACCACCAGAAATATCTAGTGAAAGCCACACAGAGGAACATGTCCTAGGAAGATATGTGTTCTCCTCTTGAAGCACTATCTAACCAAAGATTTTGACAGGGATTTTCAAATACACAGTTGGAAGTTTAGACATTCAGGTTGGCTTTTAAGCTGTGTACACATCCTGGGAAAGCTCAGCTACCAAGCAGGACCAACTTTGTCTCTGCTTGACCAGATGGGCAGCAAGTACAGACCATGGAAACATCCTGCTCTGCTTTGCTTGATGGTCTGTTTTAGATTTGTAACGACCAGGTCTTGCTTCCACTTTACCCCAGGATGAGTGGTTCATTCTGGATGTGACGCTCAGCATTTTGAAGACTTGTTATGTTGCACAGGAGCCACCTTCATTTTGGAAATAACAGGTCTAGAAATAATGAGTAAATAAAGCCCTGTCACCTTGACAGGCTAACATTTCCAACTCCCCCTTTGTTATTTATTTATTTATGGTTCCTGAAACCCATTTCCCAAATTCTCCACCCTCGCCTTCCTCCCCCTACTTTGTTTTAATGAATTGAGGATTGAATTCCAGAGCACATGCTTGAGTCAGAGATGATAAAGCACCCGGTCTTTTGGCAGTCCTGTAAATGCTACTGTGGCTTTCGAAGAGTTAATTCATTATGGTCCATTGTCCAGTCGACTTTGTAGCTAGCAGCAGATTGGAGCTGACTTGAAATGCTGAAGTGGGAATGAAAAATGAGCAGGGCCTTGGTGTGCATTAAATATTTAATATTCTCTCAGTGGGAGGTGTCAGGAAAAGGACCATATAATAAATACTACGAGAGACAATTCCATCACTGAACTCGTCTGTTAATGACCTCATTTGCTTTGACAGAAACATTACAGATGCAGCCTCTTCGCTTCTGTGGCCCTATTAAGCAGCCACATTCCAGTTGGAGAGCAAATTCCTGCTTCTGCAACGCGGAGGAGTGGGTCGGAGCAATGATTGTCTCCTTCTCCCTCTCTGTCTCCCCCCACTCTCCAGATCTGGGGCATTTAGAAAGAATTCTCTGTACCATGAAAGGTATTTGTGGTAGCTGTGTGATTCTGGCAGGGAAAATGACAATTCTATCAAACTACCTGGAATACATGAACTCAAGGAAATGGAGGAAATGTTCCCTTCCTTCAGAGGAGATGAATGCCTCCTGCCTTAGTGTCACCAGCTTGTAAATTATGGGAGCTTGGAAAACATTTGCACAGATATGGTGAAGATCACCCCTAGTTTATTTCCATTAAGACTTCTTGTGACAGGGAGTCCTCAGAAATATTCCTGCTCTGATGGCTACAAGCCAACTCTACATTTCATAGAACCTTAGAATAGTTTGGGTTGGAAGGACCTTCTAAGCTCATGCAGTCCAACTCCTGCCATGAGCAGGGACATCTTCACCAGCTCAGGTTGCTCAGAGCCCCGTCCAGCCTGGCCTGGGATGTCTCCAGGGATGGTTCATCCACCACCTCTCTGGCCAACCTGGGCCAGGCTCTCACCACCCTCAGTGGAAAAAATGTCTTGCTCACATCTAGCATTCATCTCTTCTCTTTTAGTTTAAAACCATCACCCCTTGTTCTATCATAACATGCCCTTCTAAAAAGTCTGTCCGCATCCTTATAGGCTCCTTTTAAGAACTGAAAGGCTGCAATAAGGTATTTCACACCTAAATGTATTAATGTCCAGTTTCTATGCAGCTGATCTTTGCCAGCTTTACCCTTCAATTTCACTAATTCTTTTCCTGCCTGGGCAGATAGACCCTGGGATGATCGTATCACCTCTCAGCCTGGTTAAACAAACCAGCATCTTCATGTTTGACTAGAAAAGTTCTAGATGACCCTCAGCATGCCAGTAAACTTCTCGTGTCCCAGTTTCAGTTGCTTTTCTTGAATAGCAATCATTGATGAAGTTTGAAATGCTGAGTAAATTGGCATTTGTTCTTGCTTATCGTTAATGGCAATTCCTCTCAGTCAATCTGCGGGTTACACTGTATGGCCAACTTCCCCCATGGACAACTGCTGGTTTAAATATGTAACTCTCACTATTAGTAGTCCTGGAATCCATGACCTTAATTTTTCACATTTGAACCCATTTCTTCTATTTCTTATTGCTTCATAGAATCACGTCGAGTTTCACTGAACTTCTCATTTGCCTCTGGTATTGACTTGTTTTTCCCTCCAAACATGACCACAAGGCTTTGGTAATATTCCTGTATCTGTCTAGTCTCTTTTGTCCTCTTCTTTTACTAGCAAGTGCTACATTTGCTCAGAGAACTACAGTCCTCCGTAGTTTTTGGAGTATGTTACAGGTAGTAGTTGAAAATACAGATTGAAAAATCTAAAAGAAAAAATAGCTGTCTATATTTTCATAAGGTGAAGTGCGTATTCTCTGCTTTGAACATCTGGGGTGGCAAAACACTGTTCCACTCTGTTTTAAGCTAGTGGTTTCCTACCTCAAAGTAAAACTTGAATATAGACATATTAAAAATTGTAAAGATCATGCTATTATGACAGGGGCCTTAGAGACACCTTAGAGTACTAGAAGAGCGGACAACTGAGCTGCTACCATAGGATGGCTTCTTCCACTGGTGCTGCACACACAGACTGTGGGGATGCGGTTCAGCAGGGTGCAGGGAGAGGATGCCGAAAGCAAACCCGCTGGCTGTGGGCTCGAGGAGGAAGAGAGGGAGGAGGAATCAGAAAAAAAAAAGCTGGTCAGAAGCTGGAAGGGAATGTGACTCCCGCTCACATCCCAGCCCTGTGTAGGCTGCTGTCAGATGCCACGCATTCTGTGCATTACAACAAGGCAGTTGTTTGTAGAGCGGGATCCGTGCAACAGGGAGATAAGGTTCTGCCTTTGTATCAGAAGCAGCTGCAAAGGGGCAAAAAGGTCTCAGAACAAGAAATTAGTTCATTTGAATTCTCTGTCTCTTTTCCTTCTTCAAGCCAGACAGGAACAGCAAACTCCCTCCTCTCGGCATTTTTTCACCAGCTTGTGGTACCAGCAGGAATTTGCATTGCTGTCTCCGGAGAGCATGCAGGGTGTGTGAGTGGTGGGTCCTCTCCGAGGGGACCGTGGCCCCAGGCCTTTGCTCACAGGGCGGTCGGCGGTGTTTGCCCAGCAACCACTTGCTCCACAGTGGAGAGCTGCTGGCTGGGAAGGTGTGGGGTGAGCACAGACCTGCCACGCATGCCAGTCAGGGTTGGAGATGTAGTTGCCAGGTTGGGGTTGAACAAGCCCATGGCTACAACAATAAGACCATAAGATGCAAGAAAACACGCTGTAAGATGGCACAAGCCATCCATCCTCTGTCCAGCACAGGGAAAGGGAGAAAATACTCCAAGACATACTGTTAGAGTGTGTTGTGATTTATAGGCAGCAGGGATTCAAATGAGCCTGGGCAGGCAGCCTTGGGCATGACTTAGCCACTGTCTGAGTGCTTGGCTCTACAACCTTCATGATGTTCTTTTAATGTCGCTTTTAAAAATGCATAATATAATATACATTGTCTGTCCTGTCTGCCTTTTATAGCTTTAAAAAATGAATCAAGTATATACCCTGACATATGGAACCATTTCACCCCGATGCACAGACATACACTCTGCCACCTTCAAGCACTTGCCAAAACATGCTTTAAGGTTTAGGTTTGCTCTTAAATAATTATCACCTTTCCATCCTTCAAAACTCGGCGCTGATATTTTTTAAGTCTTTGTTCATCAGGGGTTTGGCAGCTCCCTCGCAGTCAGCTCACAGCAGGCTCTCTGGTGCTCATTGCTGGCCATGGATGCTGGAAACCAGTGTGTAAATCTGGACAGAGCTGCAGAAAATGCTCGATGCTGTTCCTGTCTGAGTGTGAGGGGGGTGGAAGGATGAAACTCTCAGTTCAGATGGAAGGCGAAGGTGGATATGTGGTGGAGAAGGAGATGAAATAGCCCTCAGAGCCCAGACTGGAACTCCAGAGCTGTCTTCTGCTCCCCAGTCTCATCTGCCCATAAGTTACAATCCTCGAGCTGGCGATGCTGATGCCGCAGAGCCCGTGGAGGCTCCAGCCCTCCTGGCAATCTCAAGTCTCCCCAGGGCTGATTTAGAGAGGTCACCTGTCACTTGTGTAAAGGTCGCCAGAGGTCTGTGCTGTGGACAGTCCCCACGTTCCCGGGATGTCACATAATCATTTTATTTTACATCGCCTGGGTCCTGCCAGGGGAGGGGAGGAGGAGAGATAAGACTGCGAGGTCAGCAGCATCTTTATGGATGGCGGAGTGAATGTGAGGTGAAAGGGATCGTTGCTTTTGCCTCCCCAATAAACCCCTTTTCTCTGCCTGAACGGAAGCGGCGAGGAGCTGTTCGGTTAATTTATATTAATTCAACTCCATTAATGATGAGATATCATCTCTTCTCTCAGCAGGAGAACCATCAAAAGGATTTAATACTGAGCTGCTCTTTTGACAACCCCACGTTGCAACCTGCAGCCACTCCATGGCCCTACTGAACCTTTCCTCAGCCACCAGCTTTTCCCGGGGCCTCATTACAAAGGGCAATCTCATGCTATTATGATTATTTTTGTGTGATTCCTCACACATGCCTCAGCTTTGCTCAGGCATGGAGGAGCAGGAAAGCTCTTGTCAGGGCTGAGGTGACATGGCACAGGTGCCACACATTTCCCAGGCTGGTGATGAACAACCAGTGAATGCTACCCTGCTCTCCCAGGCAGCTGCAGGATGGGAAAATACCTCTTTTTTGGAGCCAGGAGAGGCTGGTGGCCCTGGGGGTCTCCTGCCTGCTGTGTGGGCAGCACTGGCAGCAGCACCCTGTGATGCAGAGCAGTCCTGCCAGCTCCCCATGGACTTTAGCAGGGCATTGTCCTCACCAGGGACATGCCAGAGGGACAAGTGTCTGGACCACCAGTGAATTTTCCTTCATGAAGCACCACGTCAATGCAGCTTGGGTTTCTTGCTTGACCGCTGTGGCGATCCTGAAGGATGGGCAGTCTGGAGTCAGCCTGGTGTCAATCAGATTGATGTGTTAGGAGGGACTAAACTTCCCACTGGGATTAGGGGGTCTCTGCGAACACCTGGTGGAGAACAGCTCTTTGGATTCACTGCAGGGATGGGGAGTCTGAGGCAGTGGGGGGAAGCTCGTGACCCCTTGGTGTGGGGCTGATGTGGAGCAGGACTCAGGCACCAGCCCAGGGGCTGCTCAGGAGCAGATGCTGAGCCAAAGCAAGGATGAGCTGGCAGTTTTACCCCATGGAGGGGCCAAGCAGTGTCCTAGGGGGGACCACAGCAGGTTGCAGTGGCCAGGGTGGTTTTCTGATGGCCAGAGGTTCCTGAATCCAGCAGAGCTGCTAGAGGGCTCTTGTTTCTCCATCCATGTCATGGCAGTAGGAGACAAGACTTTGTGTTAGTCATGTAATTTAATTTCTCTCTTTGCTTCTGGCTGATAGTATTAAACTTCTGGCCTCTGAAACACACACACAAATCTTTTTTTTCCCCCTTTAAAAAAAAAAATTATATTAACATATTTCCTTTTGAAACCGTGTGAGGCTTTTCTCAAAACTAATGGATTTTTTTTCTCCCCTTGTCTGGGCCAAATGTATTCAAATCTTAACTCAGTTAAGTCAGAAGATTCCTATCGTCTCAGCAGGGAATCCCACCCTTTATTCCACAAATCAGCATCCTTTTTATTTGACTTTCTGATCTCCAAAGGAAAAGGGATGCTTTTTCTTTTTTTTTTTTATAGTTTAACTCTGACGTTGATGTTGCAATTGCTCTTTGATAGCCAAGAACACAAGCACTGACTTCAGGAGCAGCTGAAACTTCATCAGGAACCAAAATATAAAATGAAGGGATGCGGAGTGGGGAATGGTAGAAAGTGATACTGTTGAAACAGCCCTTTGAAATTTCCCAAATGATGTTTGATCTGTGAGTCCCTTAAAGCTGCTGCAATACCTTTAGTATCAAAATGATCTCTTTTTTTTGACATGGGGGCAGGGAGCGGAGATATTTAAATGGTTTTTTTGGTGACACTCAGAAGAAATAAGTTTAATTTTAACCTATAATGATTCCACCTGTATTTTTTTTTTTTAACATAGGTTTATCTGGGATTTAGTAGGATTTTTAATCACCCGTTTTTCCGCCTTCTCATTTGCTTGAATATTCCTTTAGTTCAAAGGAACAGCAAAAGAGACACAAGGGACTGAATGCTGAGGAATAGATTACTCCTGAAACATGCTTTAGTCCTCCCTTATCCACCCCCAAAACACCAAGGCACCAGAAATGAAAACATGAAGTAGAAACTCTAAGAAGGAAGGGCTCAGTCTTTCCCTGGGGAGAAGTCAGTGCCTGTGGGATGCTGGATCCTTCAGTGGTGACCACGTGGAAATGGAAGGTGAACTGTTGAAAAACCCTATGGAGAAATAGGTCTTGAGGGAATGACACGAGGCACGTCCAGGCTGCAGACAAAACAAGCCCAGGGGGCAAAGTGCCTGCCTTAGTAGATGGGATAAACTTGGGAGATGATTATCTTGTATTTTTTTCTCTGTGAAGAGCTTAGCAATAGGTTTGAGTGATCAGAAATTATACGAAATAAGCCATTAATATCACCCTGTACATAGCAAGGGCATAGAAGGAACTTATTTTTCAGATCCATCCAAGTCAACTGTCCATTTATCTGCCCCATGGTCTTGCCTGGTTTCATAATTTCCCCACATTCATTTTGGACATGTACTTGGGAGCTGCTCTGAAAAGTGTCTATGTGACTCTATGTGTCACATAGATATGTGACTCTAAGTCATGCTGAGGAAAAGGCACACGTTTTTCTGATGCCATAGAAAAAGCTGCTGTCTAAAGTGAGTCAAAAAGCAGGGCACTGCATGCAATTAGCTTCATATCATTTCAGAAAGCAACAATTTGAACCGGTCACCACCTCCTTTGCAGATTGCTGAGGGAGAGGAACACTCTGCATTTACACTGCTCATCCCGGCTCCTTTACCCTCCTAGGAAAACATCGCATAAAAGACTGATCGGATTAGATGGCGAGCAGCGTGCCTGTTTCTTCTGCAATTAATATCATATGCAAATGAAATGTTTCTACTGAAAGTTTGCAAAAAGGAATGCTGCCACTTACTACCGTCTCTGCTGAGCTAAAAGGTTTTTCGCAGATAACATTTTTCATGCAGTGCTGGTATGCTTTACATTTATTGAGCCCTGGCAAAACGTCTGTAAATCAGCACTGTACAGATTCAGCTTACATCCAGTTTGCAGGAACTAGCAAGTCATAAGGATTAAGATAATAGTACGAAACCTCTTTGACTGACAACATCAGAGAGATGGATGCGGGCTCCGCTCTCCCTGCAGCTTCCACCCAGTGCAATGGTTTTTCTTCCTCCGTTTGGTTTCCTCAAAAATATCGGGCTGCTGCTCAGAGCTATTTAGGGGACTTCACTGCAGACATGGGTGCCTTTTTGAGGGAAATGATGGAAAATTCCCTTTGCACAGCAAGTGCAAAGTCCCCCACACAGAACAGAGATGAGAATGGCCACAGCATCCCCGAGACAAAATCGAGCCCAAGGAGCAAAGCTGCTCTCTGCCTGTGTCCTGCGAGCTGTCACGCTCCACTGTCACACACACACACACTGCAAGCAGCTCTTCGTGCCACTTGAAAAGAATTAAAAAAGTATCTGAAACCACCTGCCTATCTCCAGCAGTGTGGATTTTGCACACAGGTTGCTCTACCTGACTTTACCAGGATGGAGCTTTAGCCAGAGCACTTACAATTAAAATGGAAATCTGCATTTCTGATCATGACCTTTGGAGCCAAAGTATTTTTCTTGCTCCTGTCTTGGGCACTAATGTACCCTCTCAGGTTCCTATTTTTAAGCTGAGTCTCTGATAATTTTTGGCTCTTTGAGTGAGTATCAGACATTTTAGAAAATTTCTTTGTTGTGAAAAGTGCACTGAGAGTGTGTTAAGGGAGATGGGTGACTTTTCTAAGCACATTTACACTCAAGAATCAGAAAAATACTCAAGAACCAGTTCTATCTGCAAACAGAAGTGCACGGTATCCACAGATGTTATAAAGTAGGATGGGAGTTGCTGGGGTCAGCCTGAAGCCATGGTGATATTAAGAAGATTCAGTATCTGAACTCAGTAAGAGGGAAGGCAAACTTTTAAACTGTGCATTTCCTAAAGAAGTGTCACAACTAAAAGCTGTTGTATAACCCCCTTGCAGTGTCAAAATGGGGCATGTTTCTCAACCCACAGCAGCTGTGTAAGGACTTCCATACATTGATAGTAGTCCTAAGGTGGTCTAATGGGGCCAGTTCGATGGATGGGAGTGGGTGGCCTTAATGGAGATTTGAACCTTTGGTCAGGATCTGAAACTCAGTGCCATGAGAACAAGTTCAGTTACAGATACTTTGGTTTTCCCATGGTGACCATGGCAATTGTCTGAAATGTCAACAAAATGGTCCAGGATGTTATACTCTTCAACTCATATCCATCCATTTCCCCCCTAACAAGGAACTCACTCCAGAAGCCCAGGTTCTTCTTGCCTACCAAAGCCTTGGGCAATAGTATCACAGAGAGAGATTATGATAAAGAAATAAATAAAGAAGTCTAATTTATGAAGCAACCCTTTCAAAGCGTTAAACCATTCATAGCTTTATGACTACATATTAATCTGCTCTCATTTATTGCTTTGTAAGGCTATTTTGACAAAAGTTCATTATCAAGACTGCTAAATGCTTTTAAAGCATTGATTGGGGGAATTATTACATCATGGTGATAGACACAGTGTGTTAAGATGGATCATAAGGCTCAGACCATCTGAAATTTCCCCCTTTTTAATTGGATCGATCCCCAGAATAAACGAAGTTTAATTGAATTTCGAGGAAAATTGAGCAGTTGTTTTCAAGTCTCTGTCAATACACATTATTTCAATTACATGATGATAAGCACAGAGAGAGTTTGCAAACAGCCGGAACGCAGGCAGAGGCTGCACACCGGAGAGGTTCTCTGCACAGGCCTGCCCTTTGCTTTCTTTTTCCAGAATGAGCTTCATTTCCCAAATGCACATCAGCAAGGGCAGGGGCCTTGCTCCTGCAGTCCGGATTTCGGAGAAAATTACCCCTTGTCACTCCATTTTCCCAGCTGTCCTCATCTCCTGCCTGGCATTCCTTCATCAGGGTTCCTATATCCTCGTCCTTACAAAGCCGGGCAATTTTTCATACTAAACCCAGGCTTTTCATTCCGAGACCTCAAAATGTCTTGGAAGCATTGCCCAAGATGTGCTGGCCCAGAAAGCTTTGTTGCAGTGAAATTAAGGAGCGATCGCCCCTTGGTGTCTATCCTGCTCCATTCCAAAGCAGAGTCTTTTCTTCCAGTGTCTGAAGCTTCAGTCCAAATTCTGTCATCTCCATGGAAAGTACTGGTGAAGACATGTTGAAGTTAGCATCAGAAACGTGCTTCCTTTTGAGGACAGTAACCATTATTTAGGGAGCGGGGCAGAAAGCTGGAGGTAAAAAGTTGTGGTTTCCTGGACAAGAGCTCACTTACCAGGCTTCATTACTTGCATCCCTAAGGCTGCACCAAGCACAGAGGGACAGTGAAGCTGAGGCGACCTTCTGCCATGTGTTGGGACAGAATCCCCATGCAGTAGGGCATCACTGTTACAAGATACAAATGCTGTTGGCTTGAGACCTTATGTAAATTTTTTGCCTCCTTGGAAATATTTCCTCAATTCAGAAACATTCCCTCCTCCTTCACAAGTACTGGATCTGGGCAAAAAAACACAGGAACCTTGACCAGAGAAAGAAGAATTTGGCATCGCTTGGGAGTGAACAGCATTGATGCCAAATGAAGCCTTCTCCTGGTTCTCCAAGTGTTTCCTTGCATATACAATTAGCAGAAATTCTTTGCTACAGTTTTCCTCCTCCCTGTTGGTAGAAACCTGGTCATGGTTTGGTATCAGCCACAGCGTCCTGAGATGCTCTCTGACAGGGTGGTCTTCATGCCTTGCTGCTCTGAGGTTCCCTTTGCCAACACATCTGCAGTAGTTTGAGAGGCAACTTAGCTGAGTCATTGTCTTCTGTGTTTTCTTTCGTTGAATATCCACCCCCAAAATTTAAGATCTTCTGCTAAGGAAGACAATACCATATAAAACCTCTCCATAGTCATAAAAGCCCCTTTCCTCCCCTTCTCTTGTAGTCTCAACTCATTGAAGCTTGTATGAGTTATGATGCCTCCCACCAGAGGAACACAAGGTGCAAATGAAGCTGCTTCTCTTCTTTTTTCTTCCTTTAACATCTCTCTGTGTTTACCAGGGAGCCCTTGCACAGAGCACAGACAGAAGACCTTGGCAATCCAAAATATTACGGGACTCTCACAGCCTCTGAGGTGGCTCAGAGTGCCGGTGCTGAGCTGGATGCACCAATTATGGGTGCTATTGGGTGCTTTTCAGCCCGTTTCAGGCCTGACGATGCCAAGGCAGGACTTGATAACAGCAATGCTGGGATGGGCCCACACCTCCGGATATGGGAACAAATGGCAGGAGGCGGCTCAAGCTGCATCTCTGGTCCTGTTGCATCCAGGCAGCATCTTGCAAAGCTCAGTGGTTCGTGGCTGTGTCCTTCTTCTGCGATTCACCTGCAGTGCCCCCTGTGATCCTCTTTTCCTTCTACCTGCACCCTTCCCCTAACCCTGAGCAAGGCAGCTGACACCCAGCTTGGCGGGGAGCCGCAATCAGAGGTGGGCACGGGGCAAAGCGTGCTGCCCTTCGCCTGCCTGGGTCAGGATAGTTCCCTCCAGGGTTCCCGGCTGCAGCCAACAGCCCAGGCATAAAGGATATAGATGTTGTTATAGATTCGTTAGTTAGTCATTGTAACGGCGTTGATCCTAATGAATTCATTTGGTATTCATTGGCTGTCACGCACAGTTCTGTAAGTCTTCAGCTCTAATTTAGGACAATTAAAATGAAGTGTTAGCAAGCAATGTTTCCCCTGCATTGCACAATCTATAATATTTTCTTTTCAGTGGAGGGATGCAGACTAACCCGGCTCACTCTGCTGGTGTTATCAGGGAGTGAGATCTTACAGCTTGATCCTGCAATGCTTAATGAATTAATACAGCAGATATAATTTTCATGGGTCAGTGTGTTGTGCTGGCCTGCAGATCTGTCTAGATTAGGCCTAGGGAAAGACTAATTGAAAAATACATGTCTTGGTTTGCTTAAAAACAATAAGCAGATATCTACCAGGGAGAAACGTACAAACAAGATGCAAAAAAGCAAGCCAGCGATTTGTCATATGCTTCATAGTTCATGTTGTAAATTAGACAATCTTTCATAATCACAGGGCTGGGGGAGGGGGAGAACCCAATCAATTTGTCTGTAAAATTCTAAGTCCTTTTGAAAACACAATTGAAATATAATTCCTCTGTGTTTCCCAGTTAATTATCATTTACAATATTTCTGGCATCAAAGCTTTACTAGCATGGAGGGATCATTTCTTCATCACAATACCACTTTCAGGATTCATTTATCTTGTCTTTTAGACTAATTATCCCCAAATTCACCAATAGGCTGTCACACTTACATGCTCCAATAAATGTAGTTTTAAATCAGCAGCTTACTTTGCTGCAGTGGTACAAGCTTTCCTGAATTGTGTCTAACTAGAGTCATTCATCTGTGATCACAACACCAAAGGGAGAACAACAACATTAAGGTTTGTATGAATGATCATGCTTATTTATATGCAAATACATCTGACAAATCAATAATATATGATTTAGCTGCTTGCTGTGCATTAGTAGAAGTGCTGCCAGTCCCAGGTGGCGGACTCAAAAGGATCCCCAGCTCTTTCCCCTCCCCACCGGCATCTCTGGTCAAGTGGCTGTGAAATGAGCTGCTGCCTCATCCCTGTGCACTGGTGGGACCAGCAGCCACCCCGGCCACTGTGGGGGGGAGGAAGTTGGGAGAGGTTCATACTGCCCGGGTGGGAAGGGGGAGGGTCACCGTGGGAAGGGCTGTGGGGGTCCTGGAGCATCCCAGGATGTGATAGAGCCTGGAGTGGAGGGGTTAGACAAGGACATGTGTTTGGATGGCAGCATCTGAGTTTCCACAGGCTGAGGCCATCACAGCCTTGTTCCTCCTGATATCAAACAGATGTGAAGCATAATAACATCCCGAGTGGAGTTAGTCCTGTCCATCAGCCTCACAGCAACCCTCCATCCTACTCCCCTTTCCTGTCCTGAAAGCAGCTGCCCGTATGATCTGTCCCCGTTCACCACAGAGGGCCTCTCTCCCCACTCCAGCTGCACTGTCTGTATGGCCCAGCCTCTTCTGCACAGCCCTGCGAGGATCTGTCCTGCAGTGAGGGCTCGTTTCTCATCCCAGCCTCCCGCATCTCCTCTGCTGTCCGTGTCTTTTCCTTTCTGCCCTGCCACCCCCCCGGGGGTGTTCTCTCAGCCATGTAGCACCAAGCTCTGGGGTTTTCTACACCATTATTCTTCCCAGAGAGATGGTTCCAACCATCAAGTCAGGACAGGAACATCAGTGGGTGTGTGGTACCATGTTGTCCATGTCCTACACTGCTCATGCATATGTCTGAGCACACCACGGTGTATCTGCACCTGCCTTGGGGATCAGCACTTCCCAATGCTCCTTTAGGAGCCACTTGTCAGGGTATAAGAGATAACTGGAACAAGCAAATATTAGATACCTGTGTCTTGTACTTCAGTAAACATGGACGCTGGGCTAGACATTAATGTGGTGTAAATGCCCACATTTCTTTTGAGATGTGCTTGTGGCAGTGGTGAACTGGGCTTTTAGCTGAGGCCAGAAGCAGTTCTGAGCCAAGATAAAAACCCTGCTCTCAGTTATTTTTGTTCTTCTTGCTGTACCCTTCAGGCTGAGAAGTAATCGTGTCCTCCTGACCAAGGCAGACTGAAATGCCTCCAACGTGGTTATTCAGTTGACCAGAAACATCTGGGTGCTGTGATGCAATGTATAATAAGTAGTTCTCTTTCTCCATTCGCACCCAACCATCCACCTCCAGTGAAGCACAAGTGTGGATGGAGAGGGCTGTGCAGGTTCCTTTGCAAAGGGGATGAGCTGTACACCGTGTGTCTGGCAATCAGCCGGGATGGGGGGCTGACATATGCACCTTACAGGACTCTTTGTTACATCCTGGCATCACCTGATGTCCGTCTCCATTTCCCCTGTGCTCTGGATAAAGTTACCCGCACCTGGTGCAGGAAAGTACAGGCAGTCTGTCCTGGAGCTCTGATTTGCCATGACAGGTGAAAAGAAGAGCAACTTGAACAAATGCTGTGCCATACACTCTGTCCCAGGGATAAATTGCTCCGTTATTGCCAGCTTTGGAAGAATTACTCAGAAAGCTGTGAAAGCAAGCAAGAAATCCCAGCGTACACAATGCTGGGGGGACGAGGGGAGGAGTAAGTTTAATGGCCTGCATGAATTGTCAAGCAAACCCTCTGCAGACTTCAGCATCTTCAGTGGCACATTCTCATTCTGACATAGAAGCGACATTTATAGGTCGTAACTCTGAGGAGCAGTTGGTCTCTCTGGCGCTATTACACTTAAATGTGAAGGGCTTCATCTGCTGACTATCACAGTGGAAAAGGCAAGTTGAGCAGTTAAAGTAACAGTTCAGGAAGATCCCCCAGGGATGGAGTGAGCAAAAGAGAATAATCAGGCATTTCCACAACTTGCCCCTGTGGTGTATTAGTTTCTGGCGACTAAGCTGCTTTTAGCTTTCCCAGTTTATTTTTAATCGTGTCTGTAGAACACACTGCTCCTATTCCCATTGCATTTATAATTATAATTGGCTATCTAACTAAATAGCCTATGGATCTGTGTGCTGGGAAACATGCTGTGCAGATGTGTTTGTCTGTGTGCACGCACACACAAACCTGCACATCCGCACACCCCTGCCCTCACACATACACTCCTAAAATAACTAGTCGGAGATTGAATTAGCTTAGAAATGGAGCATCTGCACAACCAATAATTTCATTACTTGGGAAAGCAGGAAACTGTGTTTCTCAATGAAGCTCAGATTATGAATCCGGTCATTTGCATTGGAATTTTAATAGGTTTGTACAAAAAAGAACTGGCACACATCAGTTCTTCTTTGAATGAGGCATAATGGGAGGGCGATGCTGCACGCTCTCCCACAGACGCTGGACGGGGCAGGAGGTTGTTCTGTGCTGCTGGCAGGCACATCCCCACCAGTCCTGCAAAACAGCAGGTGAAAAATTGATGCCTTTGGTCTGCTGGGCCATTCTCTCTGTGTAGCGAGAAAATTGTTGCTTTAAACAATTTAATATCTGTGCCTTGTCTGGTGGCTGGAAACCTTTGCTACGGGGGGACAATAATGACAGCCAGCTCTCCTGGGCTTGGACCAGTCCCCTGTGCATGGTTGTGCTGGGCTGACATCTCAGGGCCTTTCATGAATGAGGAAGGAGGATTTTATGAGTGGGTCAAGTCCCAATACTTGGATAACCTGCTCCAGAAAGAGAATCCAAGCCTGAGATCCAGTCCCACATGGATGTCGATGTCCAGGCTCCGTTTTTCACAGGGAAGAACTAGCTATTGCTTTTCTACCCTGTTTTCCCGACAATAAGAGAGGGTCTTATATTAATTTTTGCTCCAAAATGTATTACTTTTTACATGTATAGCCACCTGGACACTGCTTAAATTGACTTTTCTGATGAACTGTAACTAGGGTTTATTTTTGGAGTAGGGCTTAGATTTAGAGCATCATCAAAAGTCCTGAAAAATCATGCTAGGGCTTATTTTTTGGGTAGGGCTTATTTTGGGGTAGGTCTTACTTTTGGGGAAACAGGGTAGGTTGTTTTCTTCTTCCATCAGCCCAGACTGATTCACATAGGAGGAATCATCAGCTGTTGCAATAGTTCTGCATTTAGGATGGTGCATTTTCTGTGGGGTATGGGCCTCCTTGCAGTCTGAGCAGGCTGATGAGGCTTTGCAGGTGCCCCCATACCATCATAAATCCTCTGTGGCTCCCTTCAGAGTGATGGAGAGCAAGACTACATCTCCCAGCAGCCCCAGGAAGGAACAGGATGAGATTTTATGAGTGGGCTTGATTCTCTTCCCAAACAAATAGCATTTGGAAAGTCGATCTCTGATCGGCAGATTATGCCTTTTGTTTTCAATAGTGCTGAGGAAGTCCGCAAGAATGAGGAAAAGCTGATGTTTCATGAGTTTTGCAGGAGATTTTGTCAGACAGGCACATGCACACACAGAATTCGGGCAGTTTAGCTCACATCTCAGTCTGCCTGGGCTTTTCCTGCAGGGTGCTTGCTAATATGAAATATTAAATGTGCCATATCCTTTCCTTCACATATTTCTTCATATTCAGTTTGGCCACTCACTTGATATGTAAATAAAGTGTACCACCACTCTATAAAATGCAGATACCCTGCATTATTTAAGCTGCAAAGACGATGCATCATCCGTTATGTGGCTCATTGGGGGAGCCCTGCTGTGTATTTGGCAATAAAGCCTCAGAGCGCCTCATCAGAAACAGCAGTTGGTCCAGGGGAAGTTCATTTATGCATGAAATATTCACAGAGCAACAATGCAAACCTTAAACATCAGTAATTGTTAGATTTCTATTGCCTCTAACTAGTGTCTCTAAATTATTGCAAAAGACCAGCCAATTTGCAAATTACATATATTTGTCATGCTCTTGTACCTTTAGTGAACAGACCATAATGGTGATAGCATTTTTAATGTACACAGTCACTGAGCCTCCTTTGGAGAGCTAGCCAAGGACTGGCTCTTTAATGGAAAGAGTTGGCCAGGTTTCTGGAGAAAGTCCCTGCTTTATTAACAGAATCATTGCCTGCAGTTTTTTTCCAAATGTTTATCTCCAGCTTTTAGTTGAAGAAACTTCATCCAAGGTGGTCCACTCACTCTGCATGCCTGGAGGAATTCTGTCCGATCAGGATGCTGGTAACGCGTAAGGCCATGACATGAACAAGCCTGGCTCAGACTTTTGCATGAGTTCTGCAATTCCGTCCTTGCCGCTAGGCAATGACCTTGCCCATGGCCCTGTGATTTTGCAATTTTGGAGAAAGACCTCTGGAAAAAACACCCTGAGGTTCTATGTTGAAAACAAGGCAAGTGAATGCCTGGTGTAACCCCTGTGAAGGCTGCAGAGTTGCACCAGGGATGACTGATACCTGGGGAGACATCATAATGCCGGGAAGACATCATGATATGTGGGGAGACATCCCTGGATCTGTTTGTACCACCCTCCTGGTGGGCTCTGAAAGGAGAAAGGCAATAAACAGATCTACTTGCTTTGAGCTGAGCTGGGATTAGCAGTGACATTGATCCAAGAGTTTGGGAAATGCTCTCTATTTCAAGCCGGGGATTTTTCATTTCCCGTTAGCCATGCAGACTATGAAGACTGCCTGGTAACTACTGCCTGTCATGTGTGTGCTGTACCGCCTGTCTCCATGCCTTTACCCCTACAGCCCAAAGGGATGCTCTCTGTTGGGAGCCAAATGCTGCCACAGCAAGTGAGGAATTCATTTAATACCTTCAGATTCATTAATATATCTCCCTACAAGACCCAAACTAACAACTGGGAGATCAAAGGGTCGATTAACACTCACAGTCTCTAATCTATCAGCAGATTAATTTCTGAGTTGCTTTATGACTGAGTATTCCCTACAAAAGGTGTAGAAGGAAAGTGCTCTGTCCCTGTCTTTCCTCTTCCTGGTTCATATTTAACAGAAGTCTCTTAATGTGCTCTTCCATTTAATACAGTAATAAAATATACCATTGCCTTTGACAAATCTCTTCCTTTTCACATAGGAAAAGGTGTATTTCCTCAGTTGGCATCGAGCTACTTTATCTTTTACACCGTGTGTCCCTTTGGGAACGGAGGCTCCTCAGCCAGGCTGATAAAACACAACCTCCCCTCCCCAGGCATGTTGGTCCCTCAGGAGGAGTCATTAGCTTTGCAGAGGATGGGGGCCAGTAGCATGAATTCTGGCTGCGAGATGGGGGCAGCGCTGACTTTCTGTGCGTCTCCTCGTCCCAGAAGGTGTTAATGATTGTGGTGGCATCTCCTCCTCCCCCATGGATCTCAGAGTAATCTTTGTGCGGGGTTTGACCCCTTCTCCATACAAGATTTTGCTTGCTGACAACCATTGCAGGTGGTCAGGAGAGCTCTTTGGACCTTTAAATAACCTAGAGTCATCCCAGACATATGAAAGGCAGTGGGAGGATGAATCTCCCATGATTTGCTTTCAGAGGGAGGGCAGGTTCCCTGCTGTGAAGTTCACTTGGGCTTCAGAGACATCATCTCTGTGCCAATCTTGCAAGTGACTATTTTAATTTGACCTTGTCCCTATGGCCTTGGCTATGAGAGGGGACAAAGAGGAGCATTGCAAGTGTATGTGAACTCGGAGACCAGCACTTTCTCCATCGCCAGCCTAACAGTAAGCTTGGCTGCAGCTCAGGCTCGAGCTCTCAATGCTGAACTTAGAAGAGCAGAGCTTGGGATATCAGCCATGTGCCAGGCTGGAGTCTCCTGTCTTCATCTACTCCAGGTTACAAGGTTGAGACCTTCACTTTTCATCAAGATCCTCAGCATCCTCATTTCTCCCCCTCCAGAACTTGGGCTGAGGGACACATGGACAACTGGATTTTGAAAATGGGGTTAGTTAAAATGCATATGGTGAACATGCAATTTAAAGTCTCTCCCTGTCTCTCAGTCCCCCACCTGTAAGTTGGGATAACGGCATGTTGCATGTCTCTGCCTCCTGGGAGTAAAGACAGATATTCCAGAGATTTTACAGTGCACAGATATTCCAGGGAAAGGGGCCAGGAGTGTGTGAGATGACTGGCTTCATCTTGGCTCTCTTCGTAGGAAGGAATTACATCCTCATCAATCTGCGCAAGGAGGCAGCTCAGGATGGGAACCTGCAAAATGGCACCTTTTGGCCACCCAGCAGGAGATGACAATAAAAGCTAATTTAAAAAAAAAAAAGTGCTAGAGTTTTTAGTCACTTAACGAAATGAATTTCTGGACAAGTTCTGAAGCTGAACTCTTTCAAAGGTGATCACTCACTACTCCAGGTTTCTCTTTGACTTGTTTTATGATGTTTGCGGAAAGTTCAGAAAATTAAATCTTTTGCAGTTTCAGAAATGCACATGATGGATGTGTTTTGGGATTCAAATCAAGGGAGGGAGAATGCTTCTTTAAATTATTAGTTTGGCTTCTCTCCACCATGCTGCCGCTCTGTTAATTAAACAGCGGACATATGTTAAGGCTGTTTTACAAGCATCTGGAAAGAAAAATTAACATTTTTTATCACTGTCACTAATTTCTTAACTGTATGTATATATGGACAATATGAAAATTAGTTTCATATGAAAGTTAGAGTGGTTTGCTTTGATTAGAAGACGGGCAGGATGATGAAAGGGAAGTCTGATGACCGAAGAAGAATCTGTCCTGGAGAACTGGAGGAAAATGTGATGCTCAATGAGGCTGGTCAATCAGGGTGGAAATCTAATAGTGTGTATTTGTGTTAAAACAACCATGCTGTGCATTTCTGTTAGCCTTTTCATGGCTCTGGAAGCAATCTGCAAACAAAACCAACAGTATGCTGTGGAACAGATTTTGGATGGTCATTGTGGACTCCATGGTTGATCAGCTTCTGTCATCCTGCAGGTCAGGACCCTCAGGGCATGGGAACACCAGCATGGGTCTTGAGGTTTGAATTTGGTACTGAAGTACAATCATTTGGACTCTACTGTTCCTCCTTGCAATGCTTCTTGCACAAAGTCTCCCCTTCTGGAAGGCTTTCCTGCTGGAAAATGGGGAATCTCAGGGCTTAGCTGTGAAAAATGACTTGGCCGTGGTTGCATGGGAACTGTTCATGGCCTCTTTCGACCATGCACATTCGCTTTCAACCTGGAACGTGGAGGCCAAGAGGAAAAAGGAGAGTGTCAAAATTATTGCCCGAATCTGATAGCTGTTTCCATAAATTGGACGCAGCAGAAAGCGCAGCTCCGGGCCGGGGTGAGGAGCCTTCTCAGGTTGCACAATGAGCTGCACTGTGTAAATTAAACAATATGTTCCTCAACTGACAGATTGGACAGACTCCATTTCCAGGATTCCCAGTCCACACTCGCTAATTATGGCAATGTTGTTTATCAGTGAAGGGTTGTCCAAATCCAAATTTCCCTGAGTAATGAGGTACACTTAGCTCCAGCTGGACGGCATAGACCGTACAGCAGAAAATGACAGGGATTTCTGCCTTTTCCCAGGGCTGGGAGAGTCACAGACTTGGGGCCAAATTGGGGCAAATTTACTCACATAAACATGCTGTGTGAAATTAATGGGGCTATACCTAAGAATGAGGATCTGATCCAATAGCCATTAAAATCAATGGCCCTTTCACAGGTTTCAGATGCCCTTAGATGGAGCACGAGGTGAGCAGGATTTGGCCATGAACTGACAAGAAAAATGAGCAGTCAGATACCTGCACAGAAAGTGGAGAGCACACAAGATTATTTGGAGCTTTCAGCACCTGCTTGACTTAGATTAATCCCTTTTTCCTTTTCTGACAAACTAAAAAGTTTCTCTTCTAGAAACTTCTATTTCCAGCCAGTGAAAATTCAAAGGCAGAAAACATCAAAAAACCAGGCTGGGAGCAGAGCATTGTCCACTTATCCATGTTGCCATGATCACATTAGTCTTGAAATCCTAATGAAATCATTAACACACCTTCAGGGAAGGTGGCACTGAGCCCTGTAGGAGTGGCAGAACCAGGTCGTTGACTGGGATGTCACCAGCCCGTGTGACCAGTGGTGTGACTCATCCAAAACTACCAATTACGTTTCCATCTCTCCGTAACACCCACTTTCTCTTTCAGTTTTCTTACAACAATAAAAAGGATAATCCATTCATGTATCCTACCAACAAGTCAGCTGGGATTTTTACTTTGAAGCGAGTGCTTGTAGGGGCTCTCAGTGAATATACGTTAGCTGACTGGTTAACATGTGTATCTCGGTCCTGTGTGCATGTTGTTAAAATAATGAATGCAGGAGACTGGACTGTCAAACGAATTAATCTTGGGCTCCTGATGATATCACAAACCACTAGGGCTTCACTCTCACAGGTTGCAGTTTCATCAACCCCCCTCGCCTATTGATTTATACCTACAGAATCCATCCTTCTCCCTATCCATTATCCTAAATGCAACGCTAACGTACCAGAGAAAATCTATTTGAGTTCATTTGAATTTTTTTTAGCTCCTGAATTAATGTTTTCTAAAAGGATATTTTAATCAGGCACTTTTTTTTTTTAATTAAAAGAAATATTACAAGAATAAAACCAGCCCCCAAGGTTCAGTCAGTTATGGCAAAATAGAGTATTTGGCTCCTGCTATCCCAGTGTGCTTTTTTTCCCCTTTGCGAAATTAGCAATGTGAATTAGATCCAAGAATGTTAACCCTATTTGACCAGTGAGAGTTAACTGATGAACAAAGTTAATTTATTTGATGAATCAGTGTCAGGGGAATTGGTGAGGGTTTTTTTTCATTCCTTCTAATACTATAAAGCCACAAAACTGCAGGTCATGTTATTAGTTTGAATTATCCTGTTACAGTGATTAGGGAGATTTGCCTTTTTCTGCTTTTATTGACAGTGTGTTTCCGAAAATAAGCTTTTGTATTTCTGCATGAGATAAAACATGTTATTGTTAGCAGGTTGTGTATGGCATCATTGTCAAACCAAGTGAACAAAAAGACTCACGATTTTGTTATCAGTTTGCTTGTTTGTTGCTCCATTTAAATTTTTTAGTCCTGTCTGGTATGCAAGACTGCTGCTTCCATTTAAATCACGTATTCAAATTTCCAAAACACAGAAATTTTACCGACCCCTTTTTCTCCCTTTTCATATTGAAATCTGAGATTTCTAGACAGTCATTTGTTTCCAGAAATTAGGGCTCAAAGGAAATCACTAGATATCCATCTCTCCCAGTCTGCAGTAGTGTCATGGGACTTAACAACACGGATTCCCCTGAAATGTTTGCAAAAGCTGCAACCAAGTCACCAAGGTTAACTGAGCACTCAGACCCTTCCCAGGACTCAGGTCAGAAAGACTTCATCTGGATCACAAAGGAAATCTAGTGGAAAAGGTACAACTTAAACTATGTTTGTCCAAATTCTGTGCTAATCATGCCAACACCACCTCCTCATCTGTATAAGAGATAATACAAGCATAGCGCAGGGGTTTTCCGGACAGGTTGCTCAGGTCCCTCTCCCTGGCTTTGTACAGGATCTCATCCCAGGATCTGTGTTCTCCTGATTTTTCTATTTGTGACTAAAGAAGCCACATCCCTTCACAGCTGTGAGCCACAGGCTGTTATAGTAACAACCTCTTTGGAAAAGGAGCAGTAGGGATGTGTTCCTCTATCCGTATCTGGTCTTAGTTCTCTGGGAGCCTCAGCACAGGAATCCTAGAATCATGGGAAATGGAAAACCAGCATGGATTAATTGCACTTGACTGGTTTTTGGAAGGGGATGTGACAGAAAGGATTGTCCCTACTCAGATTAAAACTACATATGGATGCAAAGCAAATGCCAAAGCGAAGCATCCTAAAATTCCAGTTTGGCTCTAGATTTTGCCTTAAGCATTTGTTGGTACAAAGCCCTGCCTGCAGGTGACTGTGAAATGGGAGACTGGAAGGAGAAAGAATTTGAACAGGATGAAAACAAAGCAGCTGTGGGGACTAGTTGGTGAATTTAAACAATTTACATGAACAAATTTTCACTTCTCTCAAACTTCGTTGCAAAGCAGAGTCTTCATTCCTAGCTACAGTTTGCTACAAAAACTCCTGTTTGCAGGAATTTGTGTTAGTGGAGATCAGTTCATAATGAAATGTCTCTTCTGCTGCTGGGGATAACGTATCACCTATATTACTTGTTTCACTTGTTTTGGTCAAAGCTAGTGGGGGGGACACGTCCGGCCTGAGCTAACATGGAACACATCTTTCACTTCCAAGCATTTGGTCCCTGCTGCAACTGTAAGATGGGAAAAGTATGGAGCATAGTTGTAAGGTTTGCAGAATAGTTTCTCCCTGCATATGAGTCCTTCATTGTCACAATCTTTGCCTTTGCGGGTTAATAAAACCATCTATCACACTTCCTGATGACAGATGTCTAAATGTCCGAATAATACCCAGCATAGAGAGCTATGCGTTTTGACAGCCAGAATCAGGTTTCAGAAGAGATTGAGACGACTCCAGAAGTGAATGGAATGCACAGATGTTAGCAAGCCTGTCCTTCTGATTAAGTTTGCTGCAATGCAGAAGGTATAAATATGTTCAAATGCTCAGAAGACCATGGGAAATGAGAGGCTGCATTTTAGCACCCAGCACTTTTGAATCCCAGGGTAATCCTGATTTTAAGTACACCTTTTATAGACCAATCTGGCTGAATTGTTCTACAAGTTAAATGAAGCAAAGACTTTGTAGAAGTATTCTGGCAAACAATATAATGTATCACTTAAAGAGCCATAATCAAGCAAGTGGAAAATGCCGGTCTTGTTGCAATTTAAAGCAAAGTAACTGTAGTTCATATTTAGCACTTTATTGTAGAAAATGAAAATAAATATGAGTAAGTAAATAGGCATTGTACCCAAGTGTGCTCTGCTACCCAGAGATCAACAGATAGTGTTGTGTGACTGTCCTGGTTTCAGCTGGGATAGAGTTAATTTTCCTAGTAGCTAGTATAGGGCTGTATTTTGGATTTAGGAGGAGAAGAATGTCAATAAAACACTGCTGTTTTGATTGTTGCCAAGCCATGTTTACACCAAGTCAAGGGCTTTTCAGCCATACAGCTGGAGATGCACAAGAAGCCGGGAGGAGACACGGCCAGGACAGCTGACCCAAACCGGCCAAAGGGATATTTCACACCATATGACGTCATGCTCAGTATATGTTTTGGGGAAAGAAGGAAAGAGGGGATGTCTGAAGTTATGGCGTTTGTCTTCCCAAGTCACCGTTATGCATGATGGAGCCCAGCTTTCAGGAGATGGCTGAACACCTTGTTTTGAACTTCCTTGTTTTGCTTTGCTTTGCTTGCGTGGCTTCTGCTTTACGTATTAGATTGTCTTTATCTCAACCCAGGAGTTTTCTCACTTTTACTCTTCCCAGACACCCTCCCATCCCACGACGGGGAATGAGTGAGTGTCTGCGTGGTGCTTAATTGCCAGCCAGGGTTAAACCATGACAAAGACCATCATCCAGGCAGATTGTAACTCTAAGAAGAGTGTCTGTGAATGTTTTCTGTGTAGCAGCAAGTTGATATTGTTCAGTCCCAGTGCTTTCTTCCATGGGCAAAGAGGCTCTTATTCCTGCACTCTTGTACTTCAGTATTTGGGACAAAGCTATCACACTGCTGTGGCATCTCCTCCAGCCTGGCAGTAATGCTGAGGCTTAGGAACAGCTTGATCTGACAAGAACAGGGATATGTTTCAGACTCACAACCTGCCACAAAGCCCTGGCTGTGAGAATCCTCAGGTCTTGCCTGAAAGTTATAGACCTATGGATTTCCCACCTTCCACATCCCAGTGACTTCACCCAGCACCGCTTTCCACTGGACTTTCTGCAAGGAGAAGTGAACTGGGAGAAGTTTGTCATGATGAACTTTGATGAACTATGGTACAATTTGTGCTTGATTGAACTGTCAGTCTCTTGGAGCAAATGCCCATGGAACACAAGGAGGTTGTGGTCCTACACTGCTTTAATCCCACTAGGGAATAAAATCACTCCTGAGAAAGCTTTTCCCTAGCAAAGAAATCCCAGCAGAGGAGGAGCAGATGATAAATCAGAGATAAGGGATCTTCTCTTCAACATTTACGATTTCTTCCTCTGTTCCAGGGCTGCACTAGTACATCCTAATCAGTCATTTCCTGGAGTCTCAAGAAACTCCCAGGGGTTTGGTTCCAGCTGCTGGGTGTCTCTCAACGGCCGGCTCTTGGGCAGGGAAAGCTGACACTCGAAATACATAACGTACTGAACACCACAGTGTCCCTGCACGGTGCGGTGATACCGCACGGCTTGACCCAACGCTGCAGAAAGTGCTGCTGCTGAATGACTTTTAGTAGGGGAAGTATCACATTGATTATTCGTGGATCTATAGCATATTACATTTTTTTTTTTAAATTCAAAATTATACCAGTAAGGCATAACGTTTATGGGACTGGAAATGTCTTCTGAGTGACGGTTCCGGATGTTGGAAGCACTCACTGCCCTGGGTGTCTCAGGGGTCTCTGCCAGGCTGGTAAATCTGAAATCCCTAAGTCATTCAGAGCTGGAAAATGCTTTAGTCTTGAATGGAGTGTCGGAGGAGATTTTTACACCTGGGTTTCTATAGCCTGATCTCAGCAGAAAAAAAGGAATAACTCAGGATTTTCATATGAAATGAGCTCAGGAATAGCTCCTCACAACTAAGCTATTTGGTTTAGAGTTAATCTGTTGAACACTCCCTTTGGCTTCATTTGCTTTGAAAATCTCAACTGGCAATAGCCACCATGTCTTCTTCCTCTGAAACCATTGAGAGATGTTACCCTGATCTCTGCTTTCCTCTTATTTCTTTCTTTCCTCTCTCTTGTGAGCGCTCTACTGCTTCTCTGCTTTTCCTCCAGAACTGCCTGACAGTGTCAGCAGGCTTTGGGCAGAGACCCGTGTTGCATTGCACTTAAATCCTGTGCAGAGCATGGGGCAAGTGAACACACACACACGTGTGTGTGTGTGTGTGTGTGTGCATAGGCAGGGAGCTGCTGCACAGCTGTGTCCTGTAGATCTCCGCACAGGGCAAAGAGCATCCTTCGCACCGAGTGAACACAAACGGTCTCCAGCACACAGAGGGTTAATAGCTCTAAATCTAAAGTACTCATCTGCAATCTCAATTTGCTCAGAGTCCAGCAGCTGCATTAGTTGAGATAATTCTGTCAGTGAGTGCTGTTTGTACCCAGAACATGCCTGCTAAATTTGTTAAAGAATACCCCAGACTAACGCATCATTACACTCACAAAGTCATCTATCTTTTACTTCAGATTAATTCTTTTTTTTCCCTCTCTCTTCACCTCCTCCATAAATCCTGGTGCACTTAATTAATTTCAGTTCCAGTGTAAGGTCCATAATACAGAATTGTTCAAGCAAACACAAAATTAATTATTCTATTTACGGCCTTCTCATTGAAAGGAGCATTTCATCTTTCATAATTACATTTTGGAATGTCCAATTATGAATTCAGACTTCTGCTGCTTTGCATACCATGATTGTACGCAAGTGTCTCCATGCCAATGTGAACCAAGATTTGGGTCTTACATTTCTTTCCAATTAGACTAAACTCAAGCGCAGTTCCAGCCTGAAAAACCTTTTCAAGATGTGACAGAGGGAGAGGGTGGGAGATGGGGGGGTGCCTAAAGAATCAGGTTTAAAAAAAAAAGCCTATGTGAATGCACGTTAACATTTCTTCTCCAGCAAGAGAGTTGTCTTTGTAACACAGAACAAGGCTTGCTGTAGCTGGTTCAGTAACCCTACCAGCTGCTACAAGCTTAATTCTACAAGCAAAAGACTTTATCTAGCTCTTTTTGAGATAATGGGAAAATTCCTTGGCTCTTATGCCTTTTAAAAGAGCTTTTGAACTCATGCACAAGTTGATATATATTATACTCTTGATTTGTGTTAATTATATCCATTTTTAATGCTCTCGATCACACTAGCTGTTTTCCTCAGAGCTGATTTGTGAGTGAAATCTGAACTGCAAAGGTTTTCTGCTTGCTGCAAACCTGGGGCAGATTCAAGGTTTCATGTGTTTTTTGAGAAGTTTGGCCCCTGCCCGTGAAGCTGGGATGGAAAACCCAGGGCTCAGCAACTCAAGGTTCTGCCTGAGAGCCCAATTCCTCGTGTCACTGGGGTCTGTGCTGGGTGTTTGGTTCCCCTCGAAGCTGCGATGTCATGGGAAGCAGGAGAGACAGAGCGTGAATTGATGCTTCTCCAGGGAGACGGCTTTCCATCTGCAGGTGCAGCAGGATTTGGCTCAGATTTGGAGACTGGGCGAGCTGTGTCATGCTCAAAATGTTTTTAAGGAAATGTGTAACTCTGCTGAAGCATCTTGGATGGGGAGATAGCCACGAGGTAGGTTGTGTGTGTGTGTTGTGGGGTTGCAGGACAGTCTCTGACCTGAGCCCTTGTCCTTCAATAGGAGGCAGCTAGGAAGAGCGAGCACAGGGATGGGACCCAGGAGACTTGGGCTCAAGTCCCAGCTTTGTCACGGGTGCTTGTGGGTGACCCTGAGCAGGTAATTTCAGGCCTGACCCGTAGGAGCTGTGAGCTGGGTGAGGCTGTTGGAGGCCACTGGATGAGCAAAGGGAGCACAGCTGCCTCTTTGCATCCTGGTGCCAAATCTGCCCCATGACAGCCAGCTCAGCTGCCTGGGGATGAGGGGACAGCCCTTCCTTCACTAACGCCTTCTCCAAGAGCACCCAGAGCTGCCTTTTGCATTCAGGAGAGAGCACAAGCTGAAACTACATCTAGCTAAAGAGGTCACCAGGCAATCCAATGCTTTTTATGCTATCCCTCTTTGCATACTTGAGCAAAGGCCATGGGCAATCTGACCTTTCAAGATATCTGTTTTAAAAATTCCCAGTCAGTACAGGTCGAAATGAGCTGTTATAAAAGCTACAAAGTAGCTTTAGAGTCTGCCTGTCAAGTTTGATCATACTCTGAAAAGCCAAAATGTGCCCATCTCTTTTAGAAACATAAATAAATTGCTTTAGCCTTATCTATAGTTTTACAGTGACTGCTATTCTAATAGGATGAAGCGTGGTAATCAACTTTATAGAGCATATTTCCATGGCACACCCGTTATGTCATGCCTTGTTTACACAATTGGAATTAGGGATTAAGAGGTACACATACTGGGCAGGGGGCCAAAAATACTTTTACAGGCCTGATTTACTGGCCAGCCTGTGCAGGACTTGGGAACCCTGCGTGCACCGGCTGCGATGGGATCGCGACTGGCTTCGGCATGTAGGGTTTAGCAAACTGCAGCATTGCAACACCGTGTCCAAAAAAAACCCCTGGGTGCCTGGCAGGTGGGTGCTGCGTGTCACCACACGAGCTCCGGCGGGGCGGGATGGATGGGACAGGTGTTGCTGTTCCACTGACGTCTGTTCCTCTCCCAACACATCTTCAGTTGCTGATCTGATACCTGGGAGATAAAATCTCAGGCACAGAGCCTGGATACTCAGTGAGAAACACGTTAATGGGAATAACAGAGTTTAATCTGCCGTGGTGTGCAGGGAAAGGTGGTTGACAGCAGGGCTGGGGGGCACACATCCATGGGGAGCTGCCGAGTCCTGCTTTGGTACCGGCACCAACAGAAACACAACACCTACGAAGAGGAATCAGACTTGAGAGAGGAGTAGATTTTTCACAAAATTATCCTTTTTATTAGTGAGAACAATATGCCTTGCCTATGAATTTAAAATTTTGCATCTAGACACAGAAAGAGTTGTTAACCTTAAATCTAATTAACGTGTCATGTATGGCCAAAGAGCTGGAGGGGTTGACCATGCTCTTTGCCCACTTGCAGCACGTCGATGGGAGAGGATCCGCCCCTGTCTTGCTGGGTCTGAAACAGGACTGATGCTCTCTCACCCTCACATGTGCAAACCCAGAGTTTTACTGGGATGGAATGAGAGGAGAAAGAGAGTGAAGGCTCTGTGGCCAGGTGTATCAGCTAGGAAAACTGTTTCAGATTCAGAGAAAACGGGATGAGAAGAGGTAGGGAGATGGATGTGGATGTTTCCCCACTGCTGGCCCTGCAGGAGGATGCAGAGGGGCAGGAAGGCACAGGCAGCTCTGCTGCAGCTGCCTCCTCTGTCACCAGTGTGGGGACAGGGGCTGATTTACCCTGTGGGGACACACACGGTGGGGACTGGGGCTGATTTACCGTGCGGTGACACACGCAGTGGGGACTGGGGCTGATTTACCCTGCGGTGACACACACAGGCATGTGCACAGGGCTCACAGCTCCAGTGGCCAAAACCTGCTTGCTAACCTCAGCCTGAACTCCAGCATGTTTTCACTCAAGCTGGGAACAGTAAATACATTTTTTCCCCTCCACAGATGCTGTTGCTAATTTGTTAGCTGTGTACAAGTGCTAAGTTTGCTGGGGGAAGCCAGTTTGTGCAGTTTTTAGCTCATTCAGTGGTGAAGTCTGCCTTATCTCTTGTGGGAGTGACTTCATGGCTTACATGAAAAGACATAGATAATCTGTTTTAAAAGCTCTTAGAAGAACAGTGGATTTATAGGTCTTACTGCCAGAAGGGGATTATAATGACCCTCTGGCCCAGCCTCTGGCCTACCATAAGCAATTCCTGAATCAAAGCCCACATCTTGCAGTTGAGCTGGAGTGTTGTTTATTCTATTTTGTTATACACATCCAATCTTGGCAACACTGTTTCATTCAATACCAAAATATTTTTCTTCCTGTCCTTAGCTAGCAGGAGTTAATTGCTCCCTGTTGTGAGCTCTGAATGGTTTTGTACTGTTCCACCTGGCATCTCTGCTTTTGTTTGTTAATTAGGTATTAATTGCAGGGGCTGGTGGGGATCTGTAGGTGAAGAGAGCGTGTGTATTGGTCCTGTGCAAAGGGGCTGGAATGAATTGAGTTTGGTAACAACAGACCTCGCAACATGACTAATAGGTATTTTCCGAGTGGTGTTATGAGCTGATGTTCAGTGAGCCACCCAGAGAGGTGAGGAAAAGTTGTTTTGTTATTCATTCCCTGAATGTTGCGGCTCAGATTATTCACTGCTGGTTAATAAAATGTAATATTAAGGAGGACTGTTTTTTGAAATATCGAAGGCGTTATAAAATATAAGGGGAAATAGTGCAAAATGAGTTAATGATGAACCAGCTTCTCATTTTGCCGGTTTAACTACAAAGCTAGGAAAAAACATGCAAAAATGACCCTTGGAGAAGCTGGCGTTGTTATAGACTGCTAAGAACTGTAGGAAAGCTGAGCTGGATAACCAGAGATTTTACACTTTTTGAAATAAAAATTACAGAATTAAGTTATTTATGGGTAGAAGCGAAAAAGATGACAGAAACTCTGAGGAAAGAATACTGAGAAGGACAAGACGCCTTAAGGGATCTAAAGGATTCTTTTCAGGTGCTTTCCCAAAAACTTCTACGAAATCAAAACATTGAGGTATAATTTTTTCAATAGTTTCTGATTGAAGAATATATTAAAAGATAAAAAGAGAAAGCTACATATTTGGTAAACGGATATGATTGAGCTAATTGCTTGACCTACAGTCTGTTATTTAGAAACTCCTTGGGGAAAATAGAAAAGTAAAAATACCCACTTCACAGCAGCAAAGCTTCTCACAAGCCACAGGGTGTCAGCTACGGCAGGAGGGGGTGGTCTGGGGTACAGACCCTTCGTCTGCCTTTCCCATCAACAGCTGGGTTTGCCAAGACTATCTGCTCTGACCATTTTGAGAAAGCCTAAAAATTCAATTTCCTCAATGACAAAGAGGGCAAGAGAATGTGGAAAATAAGGTGGGGAAGAGATTTTCAGTAGAAAGCTGAAGGATTTCCTGTTTAATAGAGGATTTTAATGCCTCTGTGTTGTGCTGCCAATGCATCCAAAAACGTTGCCTGGATTTTTAAAATGGTTTTAAGTCAACTAAATAAATACATAACTATCACTCCTGATAAGCCACCTCATATGCCTTATTTCTCCAGCAATCTCGTTGAACCACTGTTTTATCTCTGCAAAATTCAGGCTCTTTCTACCTCCTTCTCTTACCCTGCTCTAAATGCTCTCTCTTGTGCTGACTTGTGCTCTCATATCAACCTCCTGTACTGGGACAATGTGCTTGTCCTGTCCTCAGTGCCCTTATTTACTCGGCTCTCCAAGGTTATCAGGGAAATATGCAGTACCCATGATCCATACAAATATCACAAAGTCATCAGGGCGAACTAAAGAGGTGAATTATCTGTAAAAGGAGAAGTATCCTGTAACTTGTACAAGAGTTGGGGATTTTTCACCCTTTGCCAAGTACCCTGAAGTGTAAATCCTGGGTAATAGGCACGTGAGCCTGTGTTGTGGAAAACAAAATCAGGGATTGCAGACCACCAGTTATTCACTACCTTAATTTAATCCCATATGATAATTTTTGTGGTCCTTCAATCTGCATCACGTGGGCCAGGGAGAATATGCCAGCTCTGCTCATCAGCAACAGCGGTAAAATGCCTGGACAAATAATGCATCCGTGTGCTTTCCCTAGTCTATTGTCTTCCATCCTTTTCTCTGTCTTTCATCTATGTCTTCAATGGAAGGTTTTACTGTCTTAGTGAGCTGGCTACAGCTACATTTCTCTGATTATGTGCATGAAAAGGGGACTTTCCAATGTTTGTGTGAGCAATGGCACGATCCTGGAATGTGTCAGTGGATCAGAGACAGTCACAGTTTTAGAAACATAGATTTTTTTAAACAAAAACCCGTTTATCCTTCTAGAGCAGTACATTCAAATTGATGGTGTTGCAATGTCAATAGTGAGTCTAGGAGACTCTCCTCCATTACCACATGTAAGCACATCTGAGATGGCACCAAGGAGTGGTTTAACCACCATCTGAGGATGTACAGAGTGCCCAGAGAGGTGTATTTGCCAAGGTGATGGTAGTGAGGGCTTCCAGATGAGGCTGGATCCCAGCAAGCAAATATTCACAGGGCTGTTTCCAAAGTCACTCACAGTGCCAATTTGCTAAGATATTTTTCTAACTCCTAACAGAGGGTTATGGCACTGCCCAATGGGTTCTCATTTGTGCACTCCTATCCATGGAAAGTTTAATTGTCTGTGGATGACTGTTGTATCTTGGCTGGGAAGAGTGCTGAACTGGACTGTGACATTTCTGTTGGACTAGATCCACAGGTTATGATTATGATTTTCAGCGGTTTTATTGCATTGCTGATAAACCACAGACATTCTCCTTATAAACAACAAGAAACTTTGAACCTTTTAAGCACTTACTGAGCTGTGGAAAACTTGTTAAGCTGTATAAAACTCCTTGAGAAAGCAAAGTGCAAAGTTCTGTCTGCCTTGTGTTACTCGCAGGTCTATACAAGTGGCCTCAGAGCAATGTCCCTGGTTTAGCAGAGAGTAATGTGGGATGCTGAGTAGGAACAGGCACCTTCTTCTTTGGTCATGGCGGGAATCAGTTCCTGTTAACCCCAAGAGAAGAGATTCCTCTGGGTCTTTGCCAAATGTTTCTTGCTGATTGTATGTGACACTGCTGTGCTTCTTCACCCACCCCTCCTTCCCTCTCCTTTCCTCCAAGGCTCTCTTTTCCTGCACTATGCCCATCCAATCCTCAGTCTTCTGGACAGAGGTTTTAGGGTCTGTAAGAGCTCTGAGAACATTTCCCCACCTTGTCTCTTCTTTCCTGTGGTGATCCCAATTAGTGTTTTGGTGGGGATGGGGTGACAGGGCATTTCTCAAGAAGAAGGTAAAGAAGAAAGCTGTGGTTAGATTTATAGCGCTGACAAGAAGCAGACACTTGCTCACTGCTCTCCCTTAATCTTCCTTCTCTCAAGATGTTTTTAAAAATAGGAGGGATCTCAAGCTGGCTTCAAGCCAGCTCATTTCTGAACTGTTCTGTAACTCACAGTGTCCAAGTGTCGTATTCAACACCCAAAAAGGGAGAAGACACACGGAGGCCTCACATGAACACATTTTGTTTGTGTGACTTGTGTAGCATCACTGTGTGTAACTCGGGATGCTGTTGGAGGACTGTAACTGTGAGACAGCTACTGAATGTGCTGGGCTGTGGATGTGGGAATGGTGCAGGAGGAAATGCTAAAATTACCAGGGATAGTAGCACACGTGGTAGCTGTGTAGTGTCTGCCTGCCACAAACACCCCAGAGTTAAGTCAGAATGACTCTGTGTCACAGGAGAATGTAAATGGGAATGGCAGTGGCCAAAGGAACTTCTTGCAGAAATATGAGGAGGTCTCAAATTCCTAAAAACATAAGCAAGGCTGTTTTCCTGAGGAAAATAATAATGAGAAATAATTAAGGGACATTTCATAGAAAATGTAAATGATGTTTTTATTCCAGAAGATGTTTTGCTCAGGAGAACAGAAAGGACACTTATCTGCACATCAACAAGAATGTCCTTGGGAGAAGAAAGTGTTTCACCACCACCAAAAACCAAAGAAAAAATCTCCACAACACTGTTTTTCCCACCTCTTCCTGCCAGTCCCATCCAAGTAGAGTGTGAAAGTAATTTGTTTTGGACTTGGGAGGCTTGCTTGAAAACCAATGCACTCCTTTTGGTGCAGAGTTTACCTACAAGTTTGCTCCTTAAAACCAGACGACTTCAGTGGTTAATCAATGCCTTGCTTGAAAAGACTCCTTTAAATTCCTGTGTACACAGTATTTTATGCTCAGGTATTGGTTTCAGTATATTTCTGTTTATGTTAGCAATGAATTGATTTTTTTACTATGCTAGCATTTTAAGAGACCCAAAGCTCACCCTTGCTGCCAAAACATGATGGTTACTAAATGATTTTAATATTCTTTCTTTTTACTGGCAGGCACGCCTTTAGAATAAACTGGCTATGTGAAAAGTAATTCCTCTGTGCTCTTACTCCACACTAGTGCTTCAAGAAGTGGGAGGAGGAGGAGATGGTAAGGCTTTAGTCTCCCTAATACAAGAAAAAATAGTTCATTAACACACTCCTGTTCTGAAGGAAAACTCTCCTGTCTTATCCAAGTGTAGGTTCAGGTTTTTGGGATGTCAGAGAGCACCTGGTTCCTTGCAGGTCTGTGTCCACTCTTAGGTTTCTTTTTCTGATTCTTGAAAGATACTCTCTGTTGCAACCAAGTTGGTGGAGGACACCCTGCCAACAGTAGCAAGGAGCTTGTCATCTGAGGCAAGTCTGATCTGTAAGAGTTGCATGGGAAGGGAGGACACACTCCTTGGTCTCATCTTCAGGACCCAGGGATGGGCTTCTTCTGACCAGCTGTTGGTGGCACAGCTTCCTGGAGGACAGCCAGAGGGTCCATTTATAATCAACGAAGGTCTTGGCAATACAGGCAGGGAAAACTTGACTCAAAGTAATATTGTCTTAAAACATATCAAAATCACAGCGGTTAGATGCTTTCAGGGCACAGTTTATTTCCCTCCCCAGGTATGTGTCTGCAATCTGGGCTTCTGGTGTGAATTTCACCCCCTAGGAACAATGATAGTCTGCGTTTGAATTTGGAAGAGCCTTGCTGAAATGCTGAACAGAGATGGTCGATTTGAGCATGTGGCTTCAGCAGGTTGGTTGCTGCTACTCTCTTCTGCACGAGATTTTAATTATAAACTGGGCTTTTCTTTCAACAACAAAGCCAGAGCCACCTTACTCAGGAAGTCATAGTGAGTCAGTCTCTTCACATATGGAGATTTTTATCCATAAAAGCAAACTCATAAAATTGTGTGTGTGAGACAGAGCAAAACAATGTCACTCTTGGGTTCTGGAGCTTGGTTTTCAAAAGACAGCAGGCCAGCATTTTGTCATCTCTGAATTCTTCCCACTTAGATACTAGGCAAAAAAATGTCAAAAGCAAAGATAAGTGTTCATAATTCATATGCTTCTCCTATTGTGCATTTTTGTCCCATCTTTCCCAGAAGGCTTGAGTGTTCTTAGCTTTGCAACAGCCAGAGCAAGAAGTGCTAAGGAGATTTAACGGAACCAGGAATGCACCAAGGTATATTCATAACTCCTGAGGTCAGATGCGTTTCAGGGAGCAGGCTAAGAAAGTTTGCCCTGATTCAGATGGTCAGGAATGATCTGGCTTAGCTTTGCAAGGACACATTTCCCAGCATCACGTTATGCAAGCTACTGAGATGGGGGTGGGAGGGGGCAGGCTGATTTCAAGTCATTTTGTATCTGCATGAAAATGGAGTTCAAAACATTCCCTCTAGAGTGGTATCCAATACCAAAATTGGATTTGGGAACTCAGAGTACATGAATATTTGTGCTGTCAATAAGAGTTATCTGTATACAGAAGCCTTTCCTTGTCTGCTTTCTCTACCATGCTTCCTTCTTAATTCATTTTCAGTCTTTAATGTACTGTTGTGTAGCATCCTCTCCCATTAGGCCCTGTAATGTGCTCCGATTGCCTTCAGCTTGACTGCACTTAATAGCCAGCGTAAATAGAACTTAGTGTAGCATGCACTAACATCTCTATCCATTGTCCGGAGATTAAATACATGCCACAAATGGTTTACGCATCATCAGCCTCGAGCCCTCGTTTCATAGCTCCCAACCAAAAGAGGATATTAAATTAATTTGCAGGTTGCTTTAGCAAAGCCTAACAAAAAGAGAGGAAAAAAGTCCTGAGGGTCATTATGCATATAATATCCATCAATCAAAAAAGAGGGGTGGAAAATGATAATAGCAGGTCATTATAAGAGGACAGGTGCACACATATTTAGCTCTGTCTCTAGTTCAGGTCAAAGCTTAATGGTGTTAACTGGAGAGGAATGCAGGCTATGCGAACAGTCTGTGTATGTGAGGAAGAGGCAAAAGGGCAGCACTGTGTCAGGACAGCACAGCCTCTTCCAGATCTTCATGCTTAACCCTTTACTTTGCCTGGGCATGAGCTGCTGAGTAACAACACTGAGCTTGCAAGAAAGGAAGAAAAGTAGCGAAACAGAGATCTCCATCTCTCATTCTGCAGCAGCTTGTGCCATTCGAAGTCTGCAGGGAGACAGGGCTGGTCTAGGGCAGTGCAAATTGAAATTGCACAGTGCCAGGGTTCAGATTAGCAGCACCTGGGTATTGTAGTTATCAATGGCACGGGTTTTGTTAAGCAGAAGGCAAAGCAAATGAAAGGGAGAAAACAGACCTAGGTTCAGCAGAGGACATTTGCTGACACAGAGATGAACAATGATCTTCGTGAGTGCCAGGACTGAGATAACTGGAAAAACAATGGCAAGGCCACATCTCATCTACTAAAACAAGAACTGTGAATAGAGAAGTGAGACATATATTTAAAGTGAATTGATGCTGCCTAGGTTGAGAGTGTAGGACTGCATTCTTGATTTATTTCTATGAAAGCAAGGTTCTATGTGAATGTGGGCTGTGTGTTCAGACACATGGGTACCAGTTTATCCTTCAAGCTTGATGGGTGGGACAGATCCTGACGGTGAGACTGCTGCAGCCATACTTAGGAGTTCCACACAACAACTGGAAAGACATCCTCTGTGTTAAAGAACCAGGCTGAAATGTAGGCCACCTTGGGTTGGTTTGTGGCTGTGGCATGAAACGCCACCCAGGTGTGCAAATTATTTCTCTTTGTTTCAAGTTTGATTGCAATCCACAGAGGTGAAGCAAAACATCAGTGCCATATGCTCTTGCTTTCTGATGAACAATGTTTTCAGGTGCTGCATTCTGTTGTCTTCATGAGGAAATGACCTAAATCCTTCCCCAAGCCAAGAGTTACACACTTTGATTGACATGTATTATCTTTCTGAGGCTCACAGTAAATATCATCAATACACTGAGAAATGATACACTGGGAACTAGAATAATTAAGCAAGGAATTATCCTTTACCACAGTGTTTAAATGCCCAAGGACTGCTGCCATAGAAATCATGAGCATATAGTCTGTCAGCTGAAATTTTAAATGCTGTAACTCAACGCCAGTTTTCACAGGCTGGAGCCACGCACCATGAAGTGGAGAAAGGCAAAGCAACAGTTTTGTTGCACTGCTGCTTAGCAAGGGTTCAGCCGAAGTTGTAAGAAACAAATGCACTAGGTAAGACATAGATAAGGAGCCAAATTCAAGCTGTGTCTAAGGGCAGTAGTTTGGTTTGAGTACTCTTTTATTTTCTTTTGGGGAGGGGAGGCAGGAAGGAATAAAGCTAAACAAAAAAAAAGCCAAAGATTCATTTTGAGACCAGGATCTTTTCTGGGAGGTGTTTGTTCTTGCTGGAATGAGCCACGCCGATGCAGAGATGCCATTTCTCCTGTGTCTTGGTGAAGTCTGGTTGCTCCATGGACTGGCCTGACAGTGGTGGGCTCCCGTGCTCTTTTTCCCATTTTTTTCCTTTCATAAATAGCAGAATCTGCTTGTCTTGAGACTGAGTGGCTGGAGAAAGAGATGGATTTCATGCTGACGTGCTACAGAGAGGCTTCAGCCAGCTCCTGCTCTGGTTTTCACTCCAAGCAGATGCTCAATCCACTTGTTCTTTGGCTGCCAGGGGGGAGTGAGGGCCAGCAATGGGAGATGGAGGCAGAGGAAGGAGCCTGATGGGGCTGGGCTATGTCGTGTGCTCCAGAACAATAGATGATCACTCTTAATTATGGCAGCCTGAATGAGCATTACTCTGTCAGTCCCTTTCCTCACCGTATCTGATCAATACAGCCTTAATTGCTGAAGAAAGGGAGTATCCTACACAATCACAGCACAATGGTTTAATCACTTGGATGCTTAAAGTTAATTTCAGGCAGTTCGTTTCTCATTGGCGCTCTCACTCCACCAGGGATGGCTTGTCTTCGTGCACACACAGGTGCACATGTGCTCACAGCTAAAGGTGGGTTATTAATAGCTTTTAGCAAGATTATTTGAGCTAATTGAAAATGTGGGAAATGTTATTATCATGCATAAGCTTAAAAGGGCTTTTTTTGGGGGGGCGGTATGCTGAAAGCATCACTGAGTCACTTCTTGAGGGAAGAAATAGAAAGGTCTTCTCTTCCGGGCCATCTTCTCTACTGCCTTTGTGCTGATCTTTAGTGAGCAGGTGGTGGAGCAGGACTGGAAACCTCATGAACAGCTGAAGTGCAAATCACCCACACTTTCAGTAGCATGGAATCTTCTCCAGCCTTTGGGCATCTCCAGGCTTGTGGGCCATAGCTCTGTAGGATCCTTTTTGTGACTGACAGAGCGTGTCCACTTGAGAAGATGGTGTCAGGATCCAACGTGATCCTGAGCTAAAAATAAGGGGACATCTGGCCCACCATTTGCAATATTTCTGCTGTCTCAGATGTGTGGATTCAGCTTGGATCACATTTTACAAATGAGGGTCTACTGCAACACTTCAGCCCAGTTTTGAATATTGTCCAATAGCTCAAGCTGGAAACCTCAAGGCTGGGAGCTGGGAAGTGGTGTCCATGGGAAGGAAACCTGGGTGTCCCTTCCTCCTGCAGAAAGCTGAGCATCACCACAGAAAAAGCACAGGCTTTTCAAAAACGACTTAGGATGTTGAGTGGAGTTTCTGAGCATCACACTGAGACCCCTAGACAAGTCCTTCTCTTTGTCTTCTCTCCCACTTCTTAGACAGAAATTGAGGCATCAAAATTGGCTGCTGTTTTCATTAAACCTTTCAATGCTGCTGACTTGTAGCTGCCTGAGAAAACCTATATGGAGAAAACTGTCGACAGAAATGATCCCTGACACAGAGATACCCAGTCTAGAGGAGAACTCAGCCACCACTTTGGCTCTTGAGTGAGTGTAGCCATCTCCTATCTTGTTTTATGATGTGTCTCTCACAGTGAGGTGTTGCCACGTGCTCAGTGCCAATATTGCATTAAGGGGAACTCAGAGGTTCTCACCCCTGCCTGGGTACTGAGCACTGGGAAATCTCATCTCCCAGGATCCAGGACACCAGGGAACACCTGAGCCAACGTGGTTGCTTGGCTTGGAGCATATGGCAGCACGGGAGCAAATGCTGATGAAAGATGAACAGACCTTTTCAAAGCGCAAGAAAGTAAACCACAGGGCAACAAAAATGTTCTATGAAGCATATCCCTGATGATGGGGTGGGATTGGAAGTTGCTTGAAAATTTATCTCACAGCCATTTTAGCCACCTCCAATTTTTTTCCATATTGGACCATTGACCACAAGGACAAAGCCTGGAGGCAGGCAGAATTTCTGCTGAATGTTAGATGGTCAGATAAGGATCAGGTTCACAGGGTACAGTGACATTTCTTTTCTTCCAGGGTAAAAATGGTGTCTTGTGTTTTTGTTATTATTTTCTGGCTATTGCATATCTGAAATGCCATACTCTGTTGCAGCTCTCCCTACGTCCTGGAGATTATTTTCCATGAAGAATAGCAGGCAATGTTAGAAATTTGATAGGAATGTCTTTTTCCTTTGATGAGTTCCTGCCCAAAATCTGAGGCACAAGGTGAAGAATTCAGCATGAAGTGTACGGACCAAGAGAAAGGACCTGACAGAAGCACAGTCACTCCCTTTGTTGCAATGCTTTAGGCTAACCATTATTCACAGCCCTTTCCTCATATTGCATCTTTCATGATTTGCTTAAGCGATTTTAAATTGCTTTTGTGATTTCATTTAGCAGAGACCACAATAAAAGTGACCCTTGAGTCTATGAAATGAAACAGCCTGCACAAAGGGATTGAAGGCCTCAGCAGCCTGTGTGGGGTGACGGTTTGTGTGCTGCACGCAGCATGTTTGCATGGGACAAAGGAAGGATAAAGGGCTCTTGATAAAATGGTGCGAGCGAGGAACATTGCTACCAGTGGCTGCTCAGAACAGCTAGTGTAAAGTCCATTTTAGCCTACTCTTTGCCTTCACAAATGAAGGGAAGAGCTTTTCCAGACAGCCCAAAGCATACTCATCCATGAAATTTTTTGTTAAAAATAAGGGTTTGGTTTTTTTTCAATGCTTTTCTTGGTGAGGGAGGAAGCAGCAAAATTGCAGTGGAGCACCAAGCACATTTAGTGAAGGTTTGTTTCAGCAAAGTTCTTAAATGAAAGACTTATTTTAGGGAAATACTCACAGCAGTGTGCTCATGATTAAGAGAAAAGCTGGATCTCACTTTCCAGATGCTGCCCAAAGCGTAGCTCTTGTACCGCATCCCGCTCCAAGACGACTTGCAGAGGCAGAGTTCTGGGGTCAGACAGGCTTTTGATGGGATATTTCAACTCAGTAGAGATCTCTGGGAATGAGATGGGGGAGAAAGGGGCTGTATTGCTGCAACAAAACTTTCACTTCTCAGAGGAAAACAGAAGCAGACTTTGGGGCTCATTTTCCAGGTTATGTCTTATTCGTACGTGATGCCTTGCTCCTTGGCAGAGGATTACAGCCCCCTCACCCTGAAGGCTCCCCAAACCTGGAAACCTGCTACCGTGATGACTCTTGATAACACTGTGGTTTTTGTGACTGCACAGAAATACAGCTGAGCTGATTAAGGCACAAATGAAACAAGGTTCGGAAAAGCTGGTATATTTTAATGCAACTGCATTGCTGGGCTGCTTTCAACTGTGCCAGAGATCAAATCAACTCTTGGCAACTCTGTAGTGGAAGGATCCCAGCTCTGACCTCTGATTTCTTCTCAGAGGCTCCAAACCAGCCCCTGGGGACTGGCTTCGACTATCTGAGACAGAAAAGTTAAGCAGAACATGCAGAGGAAATGATAAAAAAGCAACCGATTTTCATGCTATTTGTCTGCTCTTTACTGCTGATGACAAGCGGTCTGGTGATGCTAGAGAGCACCCAGGGGATGAAGGGCAGGATTTGAAGGACTTTATCGGTGACACCTCATTTAAGGTATTACTCCCACTTCACTTTGCAGAGAAGCCATGTCTGGAAAGTGCTGGGGAAGAGGCTACTTGCAACCCTCCCTCCTTGGCCCCCTGCAGAAAACTCTATAGCCAGGGACTGGCAGGATAAATTTTGTTCCAGCTCTGTAGCACCTTTGGCTGTGTTTTAGCAGGAGCCGGTGGTCGTGCTGTCACACTGCAGTCCGGTGGTTTCTGCTCCGAGCTCTCCAGGGGGGTTCAGCGTATCTTTATAAAAAGAAAAGCTCCCCTTCCTCTCTGCTGCCTGACATAAAACGGTAAAAAAACCCCAACAGCTCCAGAACAAACTTTTCTAGAGGGAGAAAAGAGAAGGCAATGGGAAGCTGAGGCACTGGGAGAAATTTGATTTTGAGATTTTTGTCGCTGTGGTGGCAGAATTTCCTACGATGCAGCTGTATAATGAGTTCACATCTGTTAATGCCACATGTTGCTCTGCCTTGCACAGATGCAAAGTCTCAATTTTTCTAATTAGCAACAACATGAAGTATATCTTAATTTTCTGTCCCCCTTCCCTCTAATAAACGTGATATTAACAAGGTTACATGCCTGCTTTCACGGGCTTTAATTGAATGAGAAGCAAGATTGGGTTAGATCACACCGTTCTTTTTAGGTGGGGTTTGCCCGGATGCAGAGACATCGATTCATTACAATAAGCAGAAAACACAGGCCTGGAGGTGGGGGCACGCACCCCCCTTTCGCAGCAGTTGTATCAATCATAACCACTGTTATTTGTGTACGTGATTCTTCAAGCCTCTCTGGACCAGGCTGCATGTATATGTGCGTTGTATGTATATATGTTTTACAACGTATGCGTGCAGGGAGGCCTATAACGCCAGCTCTGAGCAGAGATTCAGCTGCGTTTCTGGTATGAGGGGATGGGGAACACAACCCAGGTCCAAGCAAGCCAGGAGGAATCGTTGTTAGAGGCTACCAAAGCCACGGGAAGAAAATGGGCTGAATCTGGAGAGAATAAAAAGGGACAGCCCCATATCTCTTCATGTCATGCATCCTCAGTGGCATCCCTATCCGAGACTGAGCAACCTGACCAACTTTTGGCTGTAAAAATGTGGGTTTTGGGCTACGGGGGAGCCTGTGAGCACAAGCTGGGGAGCTTTGCCCTGGGTTCCCCACCGTCGTGATCAAGAGGGGACAGGGACTAGCGTGGGTGGAGGGTGACACGCTGCTCCCTGCCGCAGGATCCGGCCCTCCCCAGCCAGCCTGCATTCGTATTCCACCTGACGCTGCTGGGAGAAATCCACGGGGACCCCAACAGCAATTACTTGTGTGATTTAATTGGCATTATCATTTTACTGGCTTGACAGAGATAAATCGCCCTATTGGGTAAGGCTGCTACTGTGACAGGAAAAGCAGAAGGAAAAACTTTCTCCTTCTCTCTGAAATAGGAGATGACTACCAGTGTATCTTAATAATTAGTGCTGTTATAATTAATTGGACTATTTGAGAGCCAATCTAACAAACAAATGGAGGGCTTGATTGTTCGGTAATTGACAATTTGTTTTCAGCATGGTATCACTTGCTTCTGCTTGTGCAAAAAAAATTAAAAAATAAAATTGAAATTTCCAGAGGGTTGGACCTTGGCCACAGCGGGGACAGGTGACAGTGTGAGGGAGCAAAGAGGGAAGGAGCATTCCCAGCCACTGAATGTCCCAGGGACCCATTTGTCTTGAACACACACACACACACACACACACACACACACACACACACACACACACACACACACATACACACACACACAGAGGTTGTGATTCCTTCTGTTTCCTGGTTTTTCGAACAGTTGCAGCCAGCTGTCACCGCCTGTGTGGATATTTTTATGGAAAAGCAGAGTTTTCAGACCTTGGCCTTTCCGTATCGTTTGCACCCTGGTTATACTCCTGGATCTGCTCTCTCGGTGGCTCTATCATCTCTCCTGGCCTTGTCTCTCTCTCCCCTTTTTGTTTTCATTTCCCCTCTGCTCTACAGTGCAGCCATCGGGTGCTTTGAACCCAGTGATCTGTTGATCTTGTAGATGCTTCAGATGGGAGCACAATGTGTGGCCGTGGCACAGGGTATATGGTTGTACTGGCACCGCAGCACTGGGGTGACGTTATCTGGGTGCAGACTGGACTGTGTGTGATGCTGTGCACAGGTGTCACACATCCATTCCTGCCTCCAAAGACAGCACAGCAAAACCTGGTGGTTTGATTTTATTTATTTGTTTGCTTTGTTTCGTTTTAATGTCCATTTTTTAAATTAGGGAAGCAAGGCACAGATATTTTGCTGGTAAAATCTATGTATGATGCTATCAGGCTTTGAAAAACAGTTAAGAGTCTGCTCTTCTCCAGGGGATTCCCTCTTTCTATCACCATGACAGCTTTTTTCTTTCTTTCACATGAAAACAAATACCTCCAAGTCCTCAGTGCCTCAGTCTTCCCATGGCACGTGCTTAACTCCCCCAGGCTTCTAAACTCCTCTTGGTGCTGATGTGAGGGGGCTTTGTATGACACTAAAAAGGTAGGAATAATCACGGCTGAGGTGACCCTGCAGGGAACCCCAAACCATCTCAGTTCTCTAAAATTGGCCTTGGACATCGAATGTGCACAGATGGATATCCATACCTGCTGGGGGAAATAATTTTCGGGCTGGGTTTTGCTCCCCACACAATTCCTCCCTGTTGCAGCAGAATTGTTGCTGTATTTGGAGAGGCTGTGAACAGCTCTGCCAAGTGGCAACGCTTTCCCCCCCACCCAGTTTAAATGAGATATGAATAATTGATTAGCCTCCTGAATAATTAATTGGATATTCAATAATGAAAGTAATTGTTTGTCTCATTCCCCCATTGATAATCAAGCTAATCTTCTCCTCCAATATGTGGGCCATATGGATATGTAAAGCAGCGAGATGGTTTATAGGCCAATAATACAGCTAATGTGCTTGGTGCGAGGTCACCTTGTCCAAATATCTCAGCAGCTCCCAGGGCCGCTCTCTGCTGGGTTATCTACTGCACAACCAAGCTGTGTACAGCAAGGCTTGGGTTTGTTTCGGTTTGTTTTTCCTCTTTTTTTTCCTCCTCATTTTCACTGCTGAACATCTCCCACTAGGGAGGAGTCTTCTACAGTTTAAACAAAAATCGTCAGATGCCACTTGCTCCAATTAAGGCTTGAAAGGGAGGTTTGTTCTTCCCCTAGTCAGTAGCATGCAGATTAAAGAAGGCAAGCAGCTCTCTGAAATCATGGAGCTGCTTTCTTCTAGAGGCACTGGAGCTCAACTCCACAGAGAGGCTCCAGAGCTAGAGCTTTCCTTTGCCACTAGCCCTTTAGAAATCAAAATCAACCATAATAAACATGTTAACACTGGTTTTGCAGCTGCTGCTTTGTTTTTGTTTTTGTGGTTTTGCTGTTTGTTTGCTTGGGGTTTTTGTGTGTGTGTGTATGGTGGTGTGGGGCGAGGGCTGGGCTTGGTTTGGTTTGTTGGTTTGTTTGTTTGTCTTTTGAACTTCTAATATTGCAAGTCTCCTGAAGCCTGGGAAGCTGAGCTGACATCTTTGTGACAGAAAGTAGACTTTCTCTCTGGAGACGAGCTCAGCTTTGGCAGTGGAGTTTGAGTGGATGACGCAGCAGTGGGTTATCTCAGATACACTTTTGGAATGTTCATTTGAGGGCCTCCCATATGGTGAGTTTGGCAGCACTGGCAGAGATACAGTACCAGATCTGGTAAGGATATCTGGGGTTAAAGCATAATGTAACACCACAAACTCAAGCCATGTGAATGGAGATTCATGTTGGTGGAGCTGGAGCCAGATGTTGGAGGGATTTAATACTTGCGCTTACAAACTGTAACACCAGAAAACCTTGCCTGCATTCCCCACATCCCACCAAGCCTGTAATTCCTGCCCATTCCTACTGGGTCTGGGCACGGCTTAGGGTCCTGCAAATAGCGCAAGCCACAAAATGTGGAGAACACTTGCAGGTGGTGCATGGCCTGTCCCAGAGCCTGGAGATGCTGGTGCTGAAGGGTTAATCCTCTGCCCCTGTCGCAGGATGTTGCCTGGCAGAAAAGACATTTAGGAAGCTTTGCTGTGAGCTGCATGGGTTTCGTCTTGGGCTTGTTCGTAATGAAATTAAGGGCTGAGAGAAGCCTGTCCCCACTGTGTTGTGTGTTTAAAGAATGATCATGCTAGTGACAGAGCTTATCAACATTGCTGCGGGCAGATAAGCAGAAAAAGCATCTTAAGATGCCACATGTAGCCTGGTGAAGGCTGGGACAGTCCAGGGGTGAGGAAGGGGCACTTGTGTGGCTTTCACCCCCTGAGTGACCAACCTCACACCTTCCTTGGGCTCTGCTGTCTGGTCCGTGCCCTGCAGAAACACAGCTCTCAAATGGTCTCAAACTCCACCCCGAGTTTCTGCTGCGTCTTTCTATAACTGCTCTGAATGGAAGTTCCCTGAGAGGTGTTTGAAATAGCTTTACTGGGTTATTTTTAGGACATCATTAGGAGCTTTCCGGTGTCTTTGATTCCACCCTGAGCCCATGCTCCAAAGGCAGAGTTCAGCTGGGGTGGGCACTCCCAGCAAGGACTCTTTCATCCTCAAGCGCAGGAGGTTTAATCTGTTGTACAAAAACACACTTTCTGAGGTTGCATTGAGGAAGGCAGCTCCTGAGGTGTCTGCCTGGAGGACAGAAGGTGAAGATGCAGTTTGGGAAGATCAAAGCATTTTATAGTTTACCATTAGCCTCAAACCTCCAAGGTGGTGAGTGGTGCTTGAGTCAGAGCTACACATACATGGCTGGTACATCCCAACACTTTGAGGCTTCAGCCTCTGTCTCCCTTCTTCTCCCAGTAGCAGCAGTGAGTGAAAACAGTTACCTGGAGATTGATGCACTCCTATAAATGTGTATGCGGGAACCATTTAAAACAAAAAAATAAGCAGCATGGTGTTCGCGAAGAAGGATCTGCTTGACATGACAGCACAATCCTGGAAACCCTGTATCGCAAAAGCTACTTGAATTTAGGTGCCTTTCATCTTAACCAGTTTAATTTCTTTATGAGGGTTTTCATTTGAAAAAGTGGCAGCACCGGCAGGGCTCGGAAAGATTCGTGTTCAGCCAATTTACTCTGCAACAAATTTATCATTTCATCAGTAATTTAAGCAGAGACACTTGGTCGCGCATTCATTTATATTGCTCAGAGCTGCTCAGCTGTGTGTTGCTTGTGGAAAGCGTGAGGACAGATCACTGGGGATGGGGCAATGCCAGGAGTTTTCCTAAGAAACCTCTGCAAAGATGACTTTGTCCATAGGGAAGGGAAAATGCCAGGAGCCCATCAGCTGGTTAAAGGCAATAAAATGCTTCACTTAAAGCTTTTTCCCCTCATGGGCTGATTCAGTGTGAAGACGACAATGTCGCCCTTCCCTCCCTTCTCCAGGCTATTAAGGGGTTTGTGCCGTGTTCCCAAGATCAAAGCTCCCTTGGTGATTCGACTGCTGTGTGGCTGCTGCCTGAGAGAGGAGGGAGGTTGGGGCTGCTCTGGGGAGGGAAAGACAGCAAAAACCCACCCGCCTCCTCCTGGCGATCACACCGTTATTTATGCACACACATAAACGGTTTCATGAATCCCATGGAAATCTCTGTTATTTGTCAACGAGATCCCCCCTCCCGCTCTGCCTTAGCTAACATTTACAGTAAATCTGTTACACTGACCATTAAATCCGAAGCTGCCCTGAGCGATAGTTTCAATGGGTGTGTTGACAGCCCGAGTGTTAATAATGATGCAAACGCTAACCTGTTTATTGATTTGCTTTTTGTACCCTTCATCCTAGCTCTCTCCTTCTCACTCTCGGAGGAGAAATCCTAGAATTAGTAATCAGGTGACAGCTCAGAGCCCCCGTCTGTTCCCAGCAGTGTCATCCAACCCAAACTCCTGGAGATAAATTACAGGTGCTGTATTCTGCCTCTGCCAGCCATTCAATATACTGTTACTCAATGCAAGATGTAGTATTTGTCATGGGTGCCAGCAGACAGGAGTTAAAAAAAAAGAAGAAACATTAACACAGACATGAAAAGCTTTTAACTTTGACAAGAGAAGCACAGGAAAGTTTTAAATTTAGCCCCTCCACTGAAGGCCACAGCCTATCCATTAAAGCAGCTTGTCAGACGGTGGGTGGGGTGGAACGGAGCTGGGATCAGGATGCTCAGAAGAAAACTAATGTGATCACAGTGCTTCCTCCTCTCTCTGCCAGGTGGATCCTTGCCTATAACAATGCTCAGGACCACCAAATTGGCGAAGGGCTTGTTGGGTTCCTCCAAATAAATCAGTCTATTAATGAGCCCAAATTCCTCGAGGGTAAGATGGAAATCCATGGAGGGGATGCAAACCAGCAGTTTCAATTAGCACCCCAGGGGGCTGGAAGCCAGCCCAGGCAGTGGGGAACACCAGGTGAGCAGGGACACGGCCCCAAGTGCTGGTCCTGCTTGTCCCCGGCTGAGGTGCAGCTCAACTGACTTACGTGCTTCCAAAATATTGACCCCAAAGCAGTCCCATCTGAGCTAACTGACAGGGTTCCTTTGAGTGTAAAGTGCAGGGAGAGATGTAAATAGAGCCTGAACAGCAGCCAACAGCCAACTTCCCCAGGGGATCAGTCCTATGTCACGTCAGGAGCTGCAGATACTGTTCCCCTGGTGACTTCATGTGACATTCAGCTTTTTGGTGTAAGAAGTTGTTAAATGAAAGCTGGGCTTCGTGTTCCCCATCCAGCAACACTTTTTTGACCTGTGTTTTTTATGGTCAGGAGAGAAACCTGCCAGTAAATAAGCAGAATTTATAAAGCCGGCGAGGCCTCTGATACACTCCCCAGGAGCCGTGGCCCCAAAGGCTTTCAGGGGCATTTATAAGCTTCACTCAGTTGTCAGACTCCTCAGTTCCTTTTATTTCTGTGAAGTTTATAAGCTCCGAAAAAGCAGTCTGCAGCGTTTATTAACTGCACCGCAAAGCCGAAGCAAAGCAGCTGGTCCAAAAGAAACACAGTTCTACCTGTACTGCTTAAACACGGTTCACATCAAAGCCCCACATTCTGTTTATTTTATCCTGTCTTCTAACATGCACATATCACCAGAAAGATAGACATGTGTTATTTCAGAAAATAAAATCACACCCGTGTTAGAAAACCCTGTAGATGCCTTAGTTCATTAAGAGGAAACCGAACTAAACATTCAACAAACCCCTAAAAGTGAGAGTTTGTCAAGTTCTAAATATTGTATCTAGGTGATAATAATGTAATAATAAATAAGTATCTATGTGAATATGTAATTTTGTCCACAAGGAGAAAATAAAATCCAATAATGTCAGTGAAAATAAGATATGCTTTTAGAAATTATATTATGCATGTTTCTATAAGACTAATATTTTAAAAACAGAATAAAATAGAATCCTTCAGCTCTGTGAAACACAAAGTGTTGGATCCCAGGGGCTATGGAATTAACTGTAGCAGCCAGTATTTTGGTGCAGAAGTGTTCAGTAGTTCAGCTGTCACATGGAAGTCGCCTCAGGACAGCAAGATCAGCCACTGGTTTCGACATCTATAAAATAACTGTGCTCAAGTTATAAATCCCAGTGTGTTTTAGGCTACCTGGTATGTCTGCAATGATACTGAGGAAAACAGAACTGTTTCCACAACAGAATGGACATATAGATTTGCTCCAGTTATTGGTTTAAACAAAGCAGTGACAGATTCCTCCCCCTTGCCCCTGCTTCAAGAAACATAGAAGTTGAAATTCTGCCTACAAAATTAAGTTTTAGCATTAAGGATTCCCTACACCATCCAAGATTTCAGGACTACTTATTTATTTAAAAAAATTCAACATCTTTTTCTTTCTTTCTTTCTTTCTTTCTTTCTTTCTTTCTTTCTTTCTTTCTTTCTTTCTTTCTTTCTTTCTTTCTGTCTTTCTGTCTGTCTTTCTGTCTGTCTTTCTGTCTGTCTTTCTGTCTTTCCTTTTTCTAATAGCACTGTCTTCCGTCATTCATCACACATCTCCAAACCTGTAGATTTGATCATATTGGTGAGGGCTGGGCAGTTGTGAACAGTGATTTTACATTTCAAATTTAATTAAACATGAAGACGTGTTTGGACCCCAATTTTCAAACGTGGGTGAGAGTTAAAGCCCATGACTTGACCGACTTGCGTTTTTCACTGTAGGAGCTGTTTGGAGTTCTCAGATCGGTACCAAGAAGTACGTGAATTTAGCAGAAGAGAGGCGAAGGAAGAAGAGCCCATCCAAGGCCTGAGGATTGTGTGTGCTGGGAGGGATGATGAAATAACAAGGGTATTTGTAGACAGAATTACTAGAAGTGGGAAAAGCACAGAAATAAAAGCAAAGCCCGAGAGGAACCGAAAGCACATGAAATGAGTGGAAAGGAGAACAAAGCCTCATCCTGTGAGGCACAGGAGAAGGCAAATCTTAAATAATTATAGTAACAGTTTAACTTTAAAATCAGGATGTATATTTGTTGTGGTTCCTCCCACAATGCACGTCTCTCCTCCTCCATTTCTTTGCACGAATTTCCCCAGACGATTTACAGTCCTTCCCTTCCTTCATTTGTGGGGATTCATATTTCACGTCTTTCGTTTACAGTATCCCATCGTGATTTATGACCAAAGAGAAACATTGCATCCAGGTGATGATCCAGTCCATTATCTCCACAGAGATACTGACCATCATAGGGGAGCACAGAGACCCATTGTACCACATGATGGAGAACAAACAGAAAAAGGGGCTTCCAGGTTAGGAGGGAAAAGAACAATTTTTCTAATTTGAGAAGTTGGATGGAAAGGAAAAAAAAAAATGAAAATATCCTTTCTCTTATTATTCCTCTCCCTGCATGGGCTTTGATATTAAAAAAAAAAGTCTCAGGAGGACAAATATATTCAGTCTGCTAACACAGCTAAAATTACCCATTTTAAATACATGCTACAACAGGGTAAATCTCCCTGTCTCGATACCACCCTTGGCTGGTCTGGAATACTCCACATTTTCCTCCTGGTTTTCTGCTGTGCCTTTAATAAATCAAGATTTCTTTGCCCTGCTCTGCACCTTGGCAGCTTCTGCAGGTCATTAATACCAAGACAGGGTTGTTAATCTCTTGGTCCCACTTGTAGATGGAGAGGCTGAGACAGAGATGGGACCATGCCCGTGATCACAGAGCAGGGGGATGCACCCCAGGGCCACATTAGGTCGTAGAAATGTCCCCAGGGAGCCTGGCCTGGCCATTCTGTACCGGTCGCAGTTGTCGTGTTTGGGGATGGACCTTGGGATAAATCTCAAGATGGGGTTTCTTTCTGCTGTGAGCCCTGTGCTGAGCTCCGTAGCACTTTTTCCTCCTGTGCCCTACTTTTGCAATGGCTTTGCAAAGGAGTATGTCCCTCTCTGATTTGATTGAGGTCTTCTTCCCTTTACTTGGATTTCTGATCCAATTCAGCCCTTCCATCCCTTACAGTATGTAGAAGAGGCTAATGCCATTGCTTTATTTTTTCAGGTCTGCTCCCATCAGAGAAGGGCAGGAACAAAGCTTAGCAATGAAAGGCAATTTCTCCTAACCTGGTGGGCGAGCGCAGCGTGGTAACAGTGCTTTTAAACAACAACAAAAAAATCCAATAACTTCCATATAAATTGTCCAAGAGAGAAAACTTTGTGTTTTTGACATTTGTAGCTGTTTCAGCATTTTTCCTTGGAAGATGAAAAACTTTTGCATTGAGCAAAACACAGATTTATGATCAATAAAGTGAAGTTTAACAGTTTATAGGGGCCGTATATTCTCTTTTTTTAAAAAACCCTGATATTAAAAACTGTTTTTCCTTCCCAATCATGTGAGGGTTCCTCTCCATTGTCACTTGGAGTTTCAGCATAGGAAAGCAGTGAGCAGAGCATTGCAAATAATCACTGGCCGGGGTTTCCTGCAGGACGAGTTGCCACACAAGCCATCCCTCTCTTATCTTCACAGAATCCTGGGCAATAAAACTCCCTGAGGTCCATTAAGACCTGGTTATAGACCTCAAGGTCTGAGCCTGGGCTTGCCCAGGGCTTCAGAGAGTTTGAGAGCAGAAGGCTGTTGCACATCCCTGTCTGAACCACTAAATAAAGCCATTCCTAACAGCAAGGCCCTGCAAGTCTTACTGTAGCACAAGATACAAGGCAGAGAGCAAGTAAATAACTGATTTGCGCAACTGGTTTGGGAATTGCCGGTGAGTTTTAGGTACGTGAGAAATTTTATTGGCACCAACCTGTGTCAGGGAGCGCTGGGGATGAGTTCTGCTCATCTCAGCTCTGATCCTCAGGAGCATCGAGCAGCCCAATCCTGTACCTCTGGTGTTTCACCCTCTATGTCCCACCAGAGGATGCTCACCTCCAAAAACATTGTGCTTTCCACAATGACAAATGTGCCAGGAGCTGTTGCAGGGATGCTTAACACACTAGAAACAGAAAAGACTCCTATTCTCCAAAGAACAGACCACTGCAACTGATTGTTTTGTGTCTCCTATCAGAAAATCACATCCACGGACTGTCTGATAAAAGGTTTTTGAACTTATTTTTTACATTAGACCTAAGATGTAATTCTGAGGATGAAATTATTAAGTATAGGGCAAGTTTTGCTGCCATTAAAACCAATAAGAAATCTCCCTTGATTAGATTCATTACAGAGCCAGAGACGTGAGCCAGCTCTTGTTTTATGCTCCCGATTCCCCGATTATGCAGCTTCTGGGCTTCCTACACATGATGGCACGGGGAAGGGCTAGAATTGCCCTTATCTCTTCAACGTGTTCCTCTTTGTTCACGACTATCTCAACACAAGATCTGCAGCAAAAAATAGGAAAGTGTCTGTTACTTGAACAAGGCATTTTTTTCTACAGAGCATCTGACGAAGCCAATAAATTTGTCAAGGAGATAAGTTGGACTAAATAATCCCCGAGGTCTGCACAAAGGACAGTGTCGCAGCGTATTAGCACCAGTCGGGGCCCCTTCTTCCCATGATGTGCCTTGAAATTTATCACCTGGTTGTGAGCTTTAACTGCATAAATCCCCAGTGAATTGATGGGAGAAGAGAACCTTGCCGAGGTTTATATGGTGGGTCTTAAACCCTTAAACGCCGGTAAAACTGTGCCTTTGGTAATTTATACACGAGGAGCTTGGCCACGTTTTCTCTGTGGAAAATTGGGTTGAAATAAGCAGGAGCTTACAGCTGAGCAGTGGCACTTGAGAAGGCCCCCGGTGTGCCGCAATTTCTGTGGAGTATACGGCCGTTTTCACTTGATTAAATAAACTTGGTTCTTGGGAGATCTGAAAAGTGGCTTTTAGAGAGTCCTGTCTAAAAGCTTGCAAGTTTTCCATTTCTTCTGAGGAGAAATTTACACTCAGAAAATTAAAGGATCTACAAAGCGATATTTTCTGAAGCAAATACTGACATTATGAGCATCTTAAGCACTCACACTGTGTATCTGTGCTAAACTGCATCTCCTGACTGACAAAGCCGTCTCCAGCTAAAAGCAACTGTTATAAAATTATGAATAGCGCATATATAATGTTTGTGTTTAACAAGACGACAGAAATGCCACCTTAGTAAAAACTGATTATGGTTACAGCTGAACAATTCACATCATGCAAGATTTATAATATTAAGGTTATGCAATCATCTAATCGGAGAGACAAGCCTTGAGTAATAATATGAAATGCATGTACTTCAATCTGCAACTGTAGATTCATTGCTGTTTTCTTATTAGCTCATGCTAGCATTAGGGCTGCATTATCCATTTTGCCATAGTCTAATTCAGCATTTCCATCTGAAAACATATGCACAATAAGTGATCTATGCCAAACAACGAAATGGAGACAAAGCCATTTGAGTGACTTCACGGCTATAAAAATATACATAATCTGTATGTCTTTCAGCAATTCTCAATACTTTATACTTCATTTCTTTGCATGAAAAGTTTGCCCAAAATAAAGAAAAAGATAGAAATTGCCCCTTTTATTCCCTGGAGAACAATATTTTGGGGGCTGAATCAGAGCAAGAATCCAGCTTGTGAATTTCTCATCCCGCAAGTGATTCATCAAATCACCTTATTAGTGCTATACCGACTATCTGGGTAGTGAAAGGTGTAACTTTGGGTAGTAGAGAACGACTTGAAACTTGCATTTTCCAACCCAGATAAAACTGCTGATATTTAAACTGAAAGGGAATTTCTGTTGTTTCTGAAAAGGAAAAAAATCAGATATTTTATAAACGTCAGATATTATCATCCAACCAAAAATAGTAGTATATATATGTGTATAGCAATACATAAATAGAAACTCTAACTGGTTAATTATTGTACAGAAAAGCCATAGTGTACTTCAGGTTAAAAATACGGTATTTCAGGGGCTGAAGAGTTCAGACACTGTATTTCAAAAGCACATATTATAAAAGCTGACAAGTGTTTATAATGCAATAATCAAACTAATTGACTGAGATCTCTGATTAAAATGAGGCTTTTCATGCAAAGCTCAGGCTGAACATCGCTCTGAGCTGCTTGCAGTGGGCTGAGTTCGTTTTCTCTGTCCCATTCTGGCTTTGATCCTCTGAGACACTGAGGTCTTGAGGCAGTTCTGGGAGGATTGGGGACCTTCCTGAACCAAAACCTTCAGATAAGTAGTTGTTTGGATCCATGTACATGTAGATGGATACATCAGACTTTTGCAACAATAACAGTTCTCGGGGGGAAAACAATATATATATATATATATTTTTCAAAGGTAAACAGAAGGCATTTGTGTCCTGGTGTCTGATTTATTATACACGGTATATATAGCTGTCATTAAATGAACAGGCTAACATGCAACTATTCATCACAGGCTGTTCTCTGCTTGCCTGGAATTGTTCATATTTCTGAAAACTAAAAGCAGTGTCTAGGAAAGGAAAGAATGCATAAAATGCCACAAGATATTTGATATATTCTTTTCAGGCATTACCTCTCTATGTTCGCTGTGCCCGAGAGTATTATTCAAGCCAATCGATCTTAGAAACTGTTTCTAGCAATCCCCATTTTTCCCAAAACTGCCCGCTAAAGACCTGAATCTGCCTCCTTTTGTTGTTCCTGTCATTAAAATAGACTCAAATCGGTCGGTAATTTTTGTTCTATTTTGAAGGCACATTTTGATTCGAAGATAGTTATTCGTCTTATCATTTGTATTACCAGCATTTCAGTTATGAGTCTGCATACGGTAACCTGCAATATCCTTCTGAATTCCAGCTAAAGCGATTCTTAGCTTGCTGTTTAGTTACATGGGAAACAGAACATAACTGATGCTGTCTGACCGAAACAGCTGTTAGATAACAGAATGCTGATTCAGGGAGATAACTAGAAATATTCAGATTTTTCTTAACAACAATTAATTGCCAAAGAAAACCAGGGATAATTTTAATTAATGAATAAATAGAATTCTAAACTATTTGTGGATACAAAGAGACATGTGATCTAATCAACTAGAAGAAATGACTAGTACAACCTAAAGATTGCAATCAAAATGTTTTCAGCAGAAAACTGGATTTTAGTTAAACTGTACCTTTCATGACAACACTCCCTTGCCACAGGGTGGTTTTCCTCACCCAAATATGGAATGTTTTTTGCTGAAATGGAACAAAATCTTGTGATTTTCAGGAGGAAAAGTGTTCACTACTTCAGGCTGTAAATTTTGTTGTGAAAACTCAACATTTTCCCAGCCTTTTCCTACATCCTAATTCCCAGCCCCAGATGTCAGCTCACTTATCATTCAGCAATCGAAAAATTCTCTCTGTGATGAGACTGGTACCCATGTAATCACTGCCAGCAACTTTCTACCTGCATCATTTTTGCAGGTAAAAATTTACTATGGGTGTTTGCACACTTGGGGGGAAAAGTTTTTGGTGCCACCAGCCAAGGAGGGGCTGGAGTGCATTTGGCTCCCAGCACTGGTCAACCCCACTAATGATTAACTCAAATTTTTTCCTGCCAGCTCTTTCCTACACCCACTCTCAGCTGTTAAGGCTTTGTTTTCTTTTTGTGGGTTTTTTTTAGGGGTTTTTATTTTGTCTTGTCCATCTTGGGGAAGCCGAGGGGGAGGGAAGAGGGATAAGGAAACCTTCTGCCGAACGCCAGAACGGACACAGGGAGCACCATCCCCGGGCAGAGGAGATGAAAGGATGCTGGTATTTGACAATGAGGGTGCGTGGGTGTCTCTCATCAAACCCGCTGACACCAGTGCTGAGCCGCACAAAATCCCAGGGAGGGGGTCGGCAAAGATAAAAGCAGCTGTGGCCCTGAGGGCCCCGCTTTCTGCTCTACTGCCGTGTCCGATGAATTAAAGGCAGGTGAGGCACAGGCAGAAATACCTTCCTGTGCTGCTGCGCCAGGTCTTTCCTCCTCTTTTCTCCTTCCCTCTGTGGTCGCTGGGAGAGGAAAGATGGGTCTCAGGCACCCACTTGGCATCGGCTCTGCCTGCTTCACCCAAACCTTTCCAACCTCCCCAGATGTGCCCTTCAAAGAGAAATCTCTGCTGTGCTTTCTTCAGAATAGAGAAAATTTTAAATTGCTGGTCTTTTCAGTGTGGCTCCTTCATTTCATTATGGTTTCATTCAATGATTTCAAACACAGACCTGAACACCTTAGCCTATGTATGCCAGAATACATGTATTCGGAGGAAGGTGAGGCACTGACATTTAATTGCAATTAGGGCTTTTCCTGCAGCTTCACAGACTGTACATGCACACACATACACATACATCCAGAAACAGCACCAATGGATGAGACCACACTGGAACTGCTTAAGTGCAACAAAAATTCAAACAAAAAATCAAGGTGTTTTGTGTAGGGAAGGAAAGGTTGGGTTGCTGACTGACAGACTGGTTTAGGACAAAACTGATGCCATTATGAATGTGTTTCACCCTCCCCTATTCTATTCCTTTCTTTCACCCACCACCACCTAAATACAAAATAGCCTGCAATCCAATTAGTGCTGAGCATGTAAGAAGCAATCACATTTAATAAACAGAGCTGGTAGGTTTTTAAAAATACAGCCTTTTCCGTGACTTTTTCTTAATTTTTTGTTGGATGTAATCTGAAGTTCTGGTCTTTTTATTTACTCTTAGAGTTTAATTAGAATCAGTTGTTTTACCGTACCTGCTTGTAGGTATGTGGGGGAATGCCCACAGGCACGGTGCTTTTGCGTGGTTTCTCTTCCATCCCCAGGAGCTGCTGTACGGAACTTCCTTCACACACGCCCTCAGCAGATTAACGATGACAGAGTCGGTGTGTGCACGTGTGAATAACATGACCTGGGAACAAATCAGGAACACAGAGGGGGATTTGTGTCTTTTAAATGGGCTTGGGAGAGTAGCATGTAGCTTTTTTTTTTTCCAGTTTAAGTTCTGGTTTGCTCTTATTCCGCAGCCATCACTTCATGTCATTGGAGGAGGTGCCATAGAAGGCTCTCGACTCACTGTACAAAGAGGAGTGATCCCCTCTGAGCCCTCTTTTTAATTCTTTGAGAGTAGACAAAGCAGAAAAGCCCCGACAGAAGCAGCATGAACAATAAGCTGCGTTTTCCAGAATCGATGGTGAAATCCAGGAAGTTTTTGGCGGGGGTGAGGGGCAGGGGAAGAGGGAAGGGCATTTTGGAAAGGGGCCAGAGAAAGGATTTTGTCTGGAGTCTTTAAGAGATGCAAAACAAATATCAGCTCCTGATGCACTGGGTCCAGTGGTTCAATCCATCTTGTCTGGGGAATCTTTGATTCTGCTGTTCCTAGGAGGCACAAACATGTACCAAGGCAGGTCATGAAGAGCCCCAGTGAGCACCCAAGTGCTCTGCTTGCTCCACACCCCCATCACACCAGTACATCCCATGGCTGGGACACATGGCCCTTACAGTAACTGTATGAGACTCATTATGTCCCCTGAGCATGTCTTACAGATCAGGAAAGGAGGGCAGAGGGAGAAAGGTCAGTGACAGCAAGGAACTGAGTGGCAGGCTGCTAGACTGGCATATCTGTTTTCCACATTTGGGGAAAGCACTTGTCATTCAGCTGAAAATTTAGGATACCCCTGAGTGAATGGTTCAATGAATTCTTTGTGAAGCACCAAACAAGACTGATGCCCTAAATGTCCTGCTTCCTTCCCCACTTTCTTGAATAACAGTGTAGTTTCAGGTTATGCTACTTCTAGTGTCAAAAGTAGCATAAGAATTCATCACCTTCTGCTCATTTCACCCAATCTCTCAGACTGCCACTTCTTTCACCTGCTCAGGTTAAAAATAACCCTCTCCTACCCACAAAGTAAACCAAAACCAAACCAAAATAAAACAAAACAAGCAAACAGAAAACAACAAAAAACACCGGACAGAGCTTGGCAAGACGTTCTGAAAGTGGTTCCTCTACCAGAGGCAGCATGGCACAGACCTGTGGTCTCCTCGCCACCCATCACCCTGGCACCAAACTTCCCATATCACCCAAAATGCACCCAGGGTGGCTTTGAGGTTTGCCCGCTGCTGCCTGCCCGCAGCCCCGGGTTTCGGAGTGAGGGGAGCACGTGGAACCAAGTTCAAGAGTTGGCGGATTCATTTGCATTTCAGAGGCCAAAATAAGCAAATAAAAGCTGCCACACAAAACGAACCAGAATTGGAATTGGCTAAACACTTTCCCGTGAAATGGATTTTAGAAGTGACTCTTGAACTCTTCAGTGGAAAGACAGATTCATTTTCAATGGAGTTTGATCTTGCTCTTCAGCTTCATTTGTAAGACCAATTACAGAGCATTTTGTACAACAATTACGAGCATTAAAACCGCTCTGTTCCATTTGATGAATTTTAATAGTAATTGAACAGAAGAACCCATCAACTGAAAGATTGTCCAATCAAGTATGCCCACACACTGAACTGTAATTTCCACTCCACAAATGTGTAATACCATTTGAAACTACCAAAATGTCCTCTCCCCACCAACATCTGAGCAGATTCTTCAGGATTTGTTCCAAAACAACTTTATTCCTGGAGGGTTTAAGCACACAGAAAACACATTGACCATGATTCTGTGTATGGCTTTGCCCTGCAAAGCTCCCTGGAGCTCATTCATGGATGGGGCATTTGTAGAGTCCTGGTAACAATAAGTTTTTGCCAGGAAGCACCTTACAAATCACCCTGCACTCTTTGTGAAGGAAGGCATTTTTCGAGGGTTCCCTTGAAGAGACTTTATAAGAGCTTTGTGTCTTGTAGGAAATGTAGCCCATCACCTGGACTCCGGATCTGGTATTTACATTTGGGTTTGGTTCAACTTCTTCCCTTGCAGAGAAAGAACATGCAGAATAGTAGGCTGAAGAAATATAGGCCTGAAACGGATCATTTGGTTATGAAGAGAGACCCCTTGTAGCCATCGAAGAATAAGACATTTGGGCTAGAATAGTTCAGATATATCCCTTTGACACGGTCCCCACAGATCACAAGCCCTAGAGAGCCTATAATTTAGGTTATGAGTGCAAAAGCCACAAAAGCAATGCAGTATGACAGAGCAAAGAAGAGATCAAAGGCATCACCAGTGTCCTGGGTCTCTGAAGAATGCTAATGCATTTCTTAATTTCTGTTGTGCATGCTTTGTTATTATTTTATTCCTACTAAACTTGCTCTTTCTGTTTGGGGTTGGCCTGTGCCACACTGAAAATTTCTCAAGGGAAGTTGTGTTCTTCATTGGATTTGCTGGAAATTAGAAGAACAAAAGAACTATTTTGATGAACTTGCTCTCAATGGGATTTCCAAGTCAGTTTGGGAAACAAAAAGAGATTGCTAGAGTTTACATCAGTGGGAGTTAAGTGTCCAACTGTCAGAGGTTTGCTTTGAAGTGGGTTTCCCCTTGCCAGTGGTTGCTACAACTTAAAGTTCAATTTAAAGACAAAAGATGAAGTCTTGGCCTTACTGAAGTCAACAAGAGTTTTATCACTGACCACGCAGAGGCCAGGATTTCACCCAAGATGTTTATAGAGGCACTAACTTTAGCATCTGTTGAGAGCCACATGAGATATTTATGTTGAAGAGTGAAACTGTAGTGTTTTCTTGCATCTCATTGTGAATACAAAAATGACCCTGTCTCACTGGAAAATCACCACTCTTCTCTGAAGAGAGTACAGTTTCAGCCGAGAGATACCTCATGCCAGTGTGATGAAATTAAGAGCTACAACATGTGATACTCACTACAAATTTTCTTCGTAAGATATATCTCATTTTTTCCTGGTAGCTTTCTTTTTTTTTTTGTTTGTTTAAAACAGGGAAAAAATGAGCAGTGGGGGTTTTTCCTATTTCCTCTCCAACTAAAATTTCAGTCTGTGATTCCTGATATTTAAAAACATTTGAAAAATCCTGCCTTTGAAAGCCCAGGACAGCAGCTACTACTGGAGACACTGAAGGTTACATATTTCTATACTTTGTGCAAGTCAATTAGTTAATGGGTGCAAAGTTCTACATGAAAAGCAAAGCATTTTGAAAAGATCTGCAGAGTACCTTAGCCTAGTAACACATCTATCTAAGCTTCGGAAATGTGGGCAAACACAAATCTGGCATAAATAGTTTTTATTTTCATAGCTTCTACACCTCCTTCCTCTCAGATGGAGACAAGATCCAAACAAGGGGGATCTGGGGAAAGGAGAAAGGTGGCAGGGACTGGGGGCAGATAAGTGGGGAGATGTTCACCAGGATTCATTTTGGAATAAAACAATCAAATAAAAGGCCAGGAATTTTTCCTCTCTCCTCTCTTGGTTCCCTCCCCCTTTCGAGTATCATCTCTTAATTTGTTTCATTTTATGCATTTTAGCTTTCCAGTCACCGGCTGATAGGTTGTGCTTTTTCACCCTTCACACACCACCTCATACAGCCTGCCTTTTTCTGACCACACTCTTCATTGTAATAATAATAATAATAATAATAATAATAATGAAAATAAAAATAATAAAAAACCCTGGGCCTGATTTTAATTTGTGTAATGTTTTTGTTAAAAAAAAAAAAAAAATCAACAGCCTAATTAGGAAACCCGTTAAATGGCTGCAATTCAAATATAATTCTATTAAATTCTCCCTGTAAAGTTAATGTTACAGACTTTTTAACAGATGTTTTAATTAGACATTGTTATTAAAGGGAATACTGTAGAAATTAAAAGCGGGCCCTAAATGTGTTAACAAAGACGCTTTTCTTGCATGGCATTGATGGTGGCAGAAACATTAGCAAAGAGATTTTGGCAGCAGGTCATGAAAAAAATAAAAAGAAGAAGAAATGTGTGAAAGGAAACAAAATGCAGCAAGAGATATGCATTGCTCAGCGACTCTGCAATAAGGGTTCATTTCACATCCAGCACCACCTCCGGCCATTGCCTGAGCTGGAAAGAAGGTGGGGAAGATGCTTCAGTGCGGTGTTAATGGCACCATGTGAGGAGCAGCCTCACCAGCACAAGCACTGGCCGGGAACAGGGGTTTGGTTGTGAGACACTTGCAACTTCAAGGATTTCTAAGGAAGCATCAGCGTTGCCAGTTTTTGAGGTCTTGTCTGCTGCCTCCATGTTTTGGGTTGTTTTCTAACTATGACTCTTGGAATCAAGCAACAGCGCAGGGATCATATTTTTTCTCTATCCCTTCTGACTGCAGAGGCCATCTGGGAAATGCACGCGCTGCAAGCTTGGAAATGAGAGAATAAAAAACCGAAACAAAACCAAAACACCCCTCCCCAGCCCTGCAGAGACATTTTCTGAGATTTAAAATTCTAGGACCAAATTGCAGGTGAAAAATATGACAAAGTGGTCAGGCTTCACAACAAGTCCTTTTCTGTTGGGGATCTGAGGTGTGCAACCCTGACAGGTCTCCACTTTTGCTGTGCCAGGCCACCAAGAAGTCTGCCCAAGGCTAACAAGAGCAGTCTGTTTCTTCACCTAATAGTCATGGCTGCTGCAAGGCAATGTCATTTTGTGGGGCTGCTGCCCTAATCTGGCCACCCATTCTCCCTGGGTGCCATCATCTGATGGGAGTCCTTTCAGAGGGTGGTTCAAAGCAGAAATCAGGAGACCTGATATCAACAAGGGACCATAGATGGAATGTAGACAGTTGCTTTGCCTTGTGTTGGATGCTCTGAATAATTACTTTAGTCTAGAGATAATCAGTTGGACCACAGGGAAAAGAGAGGGCATCTGGTCTTCAGAAGGCTCCAAAGCAGGATCAGCTCTACCTAAAACATCCTAATAAACATGCACCAAACCACCTCTGTTCTACCACTCCACCTACAGACTAGTTCTGATGTATTTAGCTAGTTACTACTAGACCTTAGCCGCTTCTCCTGTAGTCACCTCCCACTCTTCATCTTCACAGCTCTTGAAGGAGTCTGGGAGAGCAGTTGTCGCTGGAGGAGTTACAATTTTTGCAAAGATTTTCACAGGGATTTTGCTTTTGGTCTTTCTTGTTTATTTACATAGGAATACAAACTGCATTTCTCTTTAGGAACCCATTTTATCTCAGTGCAGTGGATAATTATACAGTCCAGGGTTTGGTTTCTTGCAGAAGGTCAGCTTGGTGCTGCCCAGCACCTATGAAATGGTAAGAAAGTTAAACGTGGGATCTCCTGAGCAGTTTGATCAATATGCAAGGAGCAAATGTTGGGCAATACTGACACACAAGTTTATGATGCCATGAAGAGCCTTAAGACATCATAACCCTGAAGACAGAGCTTGTCTATGATGCCATCACCAGCCCAAGGTGGCTCTTTAGGGTTTTTAGAAGAAGAAACTCCTTACTAGCTGAATAGATGTATGTGACAGCCCAGCCCCTTCCCCTTGTTTCTAATAGGTGATGTTGGCATTGCACCTCTGAGTTAGAAAATGACAGCTGTTCCTATCAGCAATATGTGTGCTCTTTGGAGCACATGGTAGATGAGAAGGAAAACCTGCTGAAGTATTGTGAGATTAACCAAAAAGAGAGAAAACAACCAGAGCAGAAATCTCTGAGAACCGTGGAACAGGTTCATGCTGGTCTGGTAATTAGCGTTAGACAGCGGGACTGGGATGCAGACAGGTAGATGAGCTGGCAAAGCTTCAGGAGATAGGATAAACAATTTAAAGCAATCTAAACCCTCTGATTTCTTCTCTCAATGAGAGGAACAACTTCCTCCTAAAACACTGGGAGAAAATCTGATAACCACAGCTCTGAACGTTTTATCCCTGTCATCAAAACCTCTGTTATTGCCCACTCTGGGAAGAAGAATGTGAGCCTAGAGAGAAAAGACGCCTGGAAAATCACGTTAAAGTGATGTTATCATTGATATTAGCAAAAAGTGTCAACTCTTGTTCCTTCTTCTATCCATAGATTTCGCTCTTTCAGCCACATCTACCGATTTACAAACTGGAGACAAGCCAAACCTAGAGCAGGACTCAGAGCTCAGAGGTGATACCTGTCAGTAACTCCTGTGAGCGTATCTGTCACCATCTGCAAAACTGCGGGTTTGCACACTCTCAGATGTTTTCAAGCTTTGTTTCCAATTTATTCTTCTTTGTTACCCCTTCTCTTTAGAGGACTTTAGAGTAAGAGCGGTGTGGTAACCAAATTAATGCAGGTATTTGAATTGTGATGGCCACCTGAGCCAAGCTAACTGGAAAATCATTCCCGTGTAGCCAGAAGGGTGAAAGAGAGAGGGGCAAAACCCCACCAACAGAGACAACCGGCTAATTAATTGATGTGAAACCGGTATAAAAAAAATAAAACCTAGAAAACAAACAAAAACCTGTACCGCAATTACTTCTAAAAAGGTAACATTTTCCCAATTAAAGCCATTCTAAGAACTTTAGTTAATTATGTAGGTTTTCTTCCCTCTCTCTCCAGCCCTCTCCCTTCTCTCTCTCTCTTTTATTAAAGTCCATCAGGGCTCGTGATGTGTGGGAAAAGTGCTAACATTTGCAAATTGCTGGTTTATGATAAATGAATTGTGGAAACTCAGCCCCTTGGTTGGGGCCCGGCTAGATTGCAAAGCACCAGCATCTCCGGCTGCTGCAGCCCTGACCCCGACTTTACACCCATTGATCACAACTGGTGCATAGCCATGACCACCAAATGCATACGTTGTAGCTGGGGGACTTGCTTTTCCCATAGTATTTCATCATCGTTCCACATCGCGAGCGCCACAGTAACCTTTGGCATGCCGTCCTGTAAGACTAATACCTGCAGGAGATTTCCTCTTGCCCCAGTAATCACTGCTTCAACTGCTCCATCTTTAAAAAACCCTTAGTCATTAACCCAGCTTTGATTTTCAAGAAAAACCCATTGATTTCAATAGTGCTGGGAATGGACGAAAGGGCTGACCATGTTGAAAAATCAAGCCCTAAATAATTCTAACATCTTTCCAGCTATAACTTTCTATGGCTTCTTCTAAAAAATTCATTTTAGACAGAAATTTACAGCATCTTTGCTGGATGTTAATACCAGTAGTCCGCAAGGATGTAGCAGGGAAGAGAGAAAAGTACATTTAAGGATATTATGGGAGTGACGCGTGCGCTCACACAATTGCTCTTCTGTTATCACTGCATGCTTGGAGTGCAGGAGCGCTCCAGCAGCTCGAAGTGTATTCATGCTTGGGATTGCACAAATATATAAGGGAAACCCTCTGCCCCATGCAAGGGAGATGTGCAAAGTCAGCCAGGGATGTGGAGACACTTTGCAGCCCCATGCTGAACAAGGCTGGTAAAGGGCAGGAGGAGCTCGTGGCTGCCTTGGCTGGTGCTGGCAAATGGAACATTATCTCCATGCGGTGTCACAAAGTGAGTTTTGTGTTGGTTTTAGGGACTATTTATGGTTTCAGGGAAAATATATCCGACAGGAACGCAGAGCTCGGCAGCTGCACGTCAGCTGAGATTCCTGCACTGGGAAATTGTTTCCATTCACACTTCTGAGACTGCAGGCAGGTCCTGATCCTACTTTAATAAAAACAATTCCTCGAAAGTCAAGTGCGTTTTTCTGACTGGCACACGGATGTGCTATTTTCTCTGCATAGTTTAACAGATAATGCTGAGCATATGTAAGAAAGTGCACACACGTGTGTGTCAGCTCATACACAGGCAGAGAGAAAAGGGGAAGAGTCCCTCAGACTTAGAATTGGATGTGAAACCAACCATCCATGAACAATTCTACCTAAGAGATGATAGTGTCCCAATGAGACACAGAGTAATAAAGTTATGAAGAGCTGGGAAATGTTGGTATTACTTTATTATAGTGTATTGAAGAGAGCTTGTGAGCTGGTGCTCTAAGGGTTGTATTCAATAAAAAAATAATACCTCTGGTTCCCACACATGGCCACTGAAGTACCAAAAAATCAATTTTAGTCATTGAATTGGGCCCTAAGGTGCAGCAAAACGGGTAGGACTCACAATAGCGCAGTAAGGGAAGATGTACAGTCTCTGGCCGAGGAACATTTCCCCACTTCACTTCTAGTTTGGATCCACACGGCAGCAGGACTGATGGAGCAACCCTCATCTGCCCCAGAGCTCGCCCATGGACCCTGCTGACCCCCAGCAACCTGGGGAAAGCCTTTTGCCTTCTCCCCGTGATAAAAATCACTCAGAACTGATGAATCTGGTGAAAAACATCAGCATTCACGCAAGGGGCAAGCTGTGAAGCTGCAGCTGTACTTTGTGAGGCTGCAAAGGCAGACGGGCACACACACCAGTGGTAGCACGAATAGTTTTAGCTCAGATTGGGGAGGTAACACCTGAAACACATTTTTAACCAACCTGGAAACCGAGGTGTGGGGTCAGACACGTTCAAAGAGAGACCATCTTTGTATGTTTCAGATGTGAATAACGTGAGGGAGGCGGGAAATTGGTTTCAAAATTGAATTTGAACAGAAAGGTGCAAAGTGTCTGAAGAGAGAAAGGTTGGGAAATGCAGAACTGGCATTTTCCAGGCAGCTTGGTCGTGACTTTGGTGTCTGTGTCCGTTCTCTCTTGTCTTACTTGTGCTCTGAAACAGTGTCTGAAGCAGAAGTTACTGAATTTTCACTAAACCCTTCCTACATGCAAAGGCTTTTTCTACTTTAATGTTCAAAAAAAGTCCGTGTTGCAGCCACCATCTCTAGCATGTGCCCATATCTTTTCTCATTATAGGCTGAAGTCCAAAACCAATATGAATTAAATAAATATCCCACTGAGAGCTGTACTTTTGAAAATGGCCTTATTGCAGTACAGATGTGTGCTATCTAAAAGCAGCTTAAACGTTTTATTTTTTATATATATACATTTAAATTAAGAAAATAAAATAAAATCTAAATATTATCCTGGAAGGAAGTGTATGCACTGGTGGATGTTTGATTTTCATTTTTCTCCCAGCATGCTCTGTCCTTTCATCCTATAATGGTTCTTCTCTATTAATCCTTCTCAAAACCCACAGGTAGAGATGCTTATTGATAGAAGGCCAACGTGTATCTCAGTTTACAAAGGCATATTAAAGGATACAAGCAACATATTTCTCTTGATGTCTTCTTATAAATGCAATTCCACTCAGAACATTTTGGCATAAGAGACATTGCCAGATGGAAGATAAAACTTCACTTTTATGGGTATTTTAAGGAAGAAAACATTTGGTTTGCATGAGTTCTAAAGGAATAAAATTTATTGCCCTAATGATTTGTATTTTATAAGCAGGATAACAAAAAGCACTGTCAATTACTTAGTATTTTAACAAGAGGGTTTTTTTTTAAAAAAAGATCTGATAGCATCAAGTCATTTTAAATGATCAAGTGCTTTTAAAGTTAAACTGTAATAACCCAAAGCCATGGGCTGTTTACATAATAAAAATAAATAAACACTGGCCACAGCTTGGCTGTATTTAAAGATTCTGTCATTTGTTGCCACAAATCGCAGCTCACAGCATGCTTTAGGGAACCCAGTGTGTTACAATTCCATACACATCGCCCAGCCAGTTTGGGGCCCAGCACACACGATGCTGGAGGGGCAGGGAGGTTCGGGGCTGCTCCTGGGTGGGTTTGGGGAGCAGTGCAGTAAATTCTGCATGTCTCATTTTCCCAGGACATCAGCAGGTCTCTTGAGGTTGATAAGGCTGATTCTGTGCTTATAAAGGATGATTTCCTCTGATCTTTACCCATTGATAATTTGATTATGATATTCATCTCTCTCCTTTATTGAAGACAGTAGAACTCCATATTTTTTCTTGTTTTGCTGGTTGGTCTTATGCTGCTGCTTATTTTTCTATTTAGTACCTTTGCAGGCATTAGGTCTGCAAAAAAAACGTTAAATGGACCCAAATACATGGCCTGTCTAGTGCAGCAGAGCCACCTTCAGCACCTTGGGGCTGCCAGAGGCACGACCTCCCCTGCTCAATGTCAGCCTCATCTCACTTCGATTTGGTCAAAATGTTGCGTGCTTTTCAGTGCCAGAAACAACACACAGCAGAAATATTCTAAAATTAAGATCAAGGCAATAAAAATGTTATTAACCTTTCAAAGGAAGGGGAAGGAAAAATAAATGAAGTTCATTTCAGATTAACTCCTCCTTTAGCACCTGAGCGTGTCAGTTTTTGGCTGATGCTCGGAAGGATTTGAAGTCAAGCTCTTCAGAGAAGATGCTCAGACTGACCATGACCTGCCCGTTGTCACACCAGACCTGCTGAAGGGTTTGCGGTGACACCAGTGACAGCAGCACTGGGCAGGATCTCATTCCTGAGACTGGTCCTGCACTGCAAAGATTGGGTCCAGACTGCCGAGAGATTTTAAAAGAAGTGGCAGCATTATTTTTCTTTCTCCTCTTTTCTCATACAACTCAAGCCCCCTTTAGCCCTTTGCAATCACACCCCTCACCAGTAATAACCAGATTTACACATTTTCAGTACTTGAGACACTGCTGAGGATGGTGCAAACTCCATCCCTGTAAGGAACTCGCACGCTTTGAAACATCTTGAGACAACTGCTCTGATTCGCAGCTAGAGCATCATTGAGATGACCGCTTTTTCCCATTCCCTTCTGATCAAACATCAAGGGCTAGATGATGTTTCCCATTCTGGAGACTGGAGGGAAAGCAGAAGGAGACCTTCGACACCGGCTATGTTAAGGTTCTGTTGAAATAACATCAGATTTACTCTGGCATATTCCATGGGACTTAATATTGGTTTTCAAATAATCTGGAATGCTGTTTTTATAAACAATTATTGGCAAGGGGAGACGTTGTTTTTGGAAGCTCTTGTATGTACAGTAAGGCTTTATTTCTTCTTGTTTTGAAGTGCGGCATGTCTTCTAAAAAATGCTGTTCAGGAAACATCTGCTGTCAATTAAGGAGTAACACATTAAGGCATATTAAAGTGCACTCTTATTAGTGTTTCAGCAATAAAAAGAAAGGTTTTCTATTTGAATCATATGTTCCTTAACACATCTGCCAGCCATCTGAAACTTGCAAGTGTTCCTCAGTAAAAACATCTTCATAACCTTGTAAAAACTTAGTGATACATAGCACTCTGTTTAAAAAAAAGAAATCCTGTTATGCACTGAGCTCAGGTAACTCTCAAACAGGTGATTGGGCTGACGCTGGTAGTTTTAGGTAAGTGACTGCAGATGCTCTGTCTGCTCAGTCCCATTGAATCTTCTAAGGAGAGCTGACTGGAAAAGCAAAATTTCATTTCTATGAAAACAGAAAAGCAGAAAACTCTTCCACCAACAAAGAATATAATAAATCGTTTGGGTTGGAAAAAAGTATTTTATTTGGAAAGTGGTGGTTGCGTATTAGGCAAACAGTACTTTCTATGCACTAAACTTCCCTACTCTGTCCAGACTACATTTCCCACAACACACTGTGGCTTCATGTTGTTCAGCAAAGTTGTTGCCTCTAGTGAGACCTTGGTCAGATGCATAACAGATATATGGGCCATAAGGGATCATCCCTACTTAAACTGCTGTGATTTCTGAGTGTAAAGTCTCCCAAGCTCCAGAACGATGCATAAGACTTGAAAGCTGAAGCCACTTAGTAGAGATGTTTGGAAGTAAAAAGACATCAACACAGAAACTATTTTTTACCAAGAGGATCATGCAGATGACTCAGTTACCTGTGAGTGCAGGTGAACATGGTACTAGGTTCTGGTGTTTAGATACTGAACTCTTTCTGAATCAATATACTCTGAAATGAGAATGATAGGGTAGACCATCTTCACCAGTCCTGCTGGATAAAAATGTAGGCCACCTCTGGGAAGTTCTAAGTAGCGTTCTTGGCATCGAGACATGGTGTGAGCAGTGTGATGTGGGATCCTGACACAAGGACATGATGGAAGCAGTGCAACATGGGGTATGCTACTCCCTTGGCCATTTCCCAGTGAAAGGAGGCACTGGCAAGGTCTGGCTGCAGCGTGGACTGAGCAAAAGCCTGGGCTTGGTACTTGCAGGCAGAAAATTGTCTCATTTTTCTACTGAAGTTACTGCTGTTGGCACCTCCAACCATGACTGTGTACGGGGCCTGATGAACTGAACAACTGAATAATATGTTTTGAAGAGACCACTTGTTCCATCAAATACCATTTATGTCTGATCATATTTAAAAATCCTTGAGAAAAAGTTAATCTGACCTTAAAGAGGGTGGGAAAGAATGAAAACATGCCTGGGGAAAGAATCAAGTGTTTTTATTACTTTCCTTCTCTTAGGAAATGCTTTAAGCACAGATCCCAAAGCTGGGGAACCACTTGCAGTGGCTCATACACAGCTACTTGATGAATTTTCTTACTGATACCACAAAGTGATCATTACTGCATGGTTCAAAACACCAACCGGTAAGCAAAGGAGATTTCCTATTTTTGCATTTCTAAGGACGTAGAAGCTGTTGTGACCGGATGATGCAGCACCTAATGTTCAGTGATGGATACATCTGCTTGGCTAAACAATAGAAATCTGCCTAATTAGATGCAGTTTGAGACTGACCTGCTTCTGCGACTCCAACATGCGGATCTTCTCACTGAAGGATGATACGGTTCTTCCCTCGAAAATCACAAATCAAAGCTTGATCATGCTGGTTTCTAACAGCAAAGGGATTGTTTATGTTTTCCAGAGCTGCAGGGGGAAGTTTGCTGGAGGTTCAAGCTACAGAGGGGAAAAAAGGAAATATAACTTTCATTCAGAGCTCACACGCTAAATGCCATTTGCCCACTGGGCTTGCTCTTCATGGGGAGCTGCAAATTGCCCGTTCAGCTGCCAAGCAGAAAACAAACCTAAAGACAAATGTAAAAAAACTACTGTGCTTCTGAGCGGCTGGGAACTACACGCTTACTCAAGCACGGAAAGAGAGTGTGTGGCTAAGGGACTTGCAGGTGGACCAGCTTCAAAGCCTTCTGATCTTTCCACTGGTCCCTGTGGGATTTGGACTCCTGAGTCCTCTCCCTGGCTGCATTTCTTTCAGAAGTAGTGGGGAAGAGCAGTCAGACCTGAAACCAGAGGCGATGGCTTCAGAGGAATTGGCTAGGGATCAAACTCAGGCTTGGTATTGCTGTTCTGATGCAATTACTACCAGTGTGATTCTGAAAGGATTTCCTCACCCAAAAGCAAATTAACTTTTTTTCCAATAACCATTCCCCTCCAGCTAATCTAGACTCCCCCAGGTGGGTCTGTGACAGTGTTTGAAAACTATTTTTCATAAAAGTCACTTTATTTTTGCTTATGCTATAACAGCACTAATTACGCATTTTACCAAGCGGGCATGCAAGATCAGAACACATGATATCCAAACCAGTATGGTAAAAACCTAGCATGAATAAATGTAGCATGCTTGTCCCCTTGGGACAGCAGGGCCAAACTCAGACACACTTCCAGTAAGGGAGATATAGGATATGACCCCACTTTGAAAAACATAGTTTGCGATAATAAACAACCTGGCAAGTGTAGAACTCCAGAAGATGTGCTTAAAATGGTCTTGTAATATAACTGCCACTGCATGTCAGTAGGTTGCCTAGGGATGTGTTGAAGCTTGTGGTACCGAAAGCTGGTGAGAACAGGCTGGACTCTGCAAGGACTTTAGGCAAAGCTATGACACTGATTCCAGGTTTGGAAACGGATTTTGCATGAAAGAAGAGAAACTGTTGTCTACAGGGAAGGCAGATGAGCCATTTCAGGTAGCTCTTTAAGGAACTGAATGCTTTCTGCTTTCTCTTCTCCCTCATGGGCATGAATTTTAACTTGGTTGCAAAAGATGTAAAGGATGGATTCAGGTTTTTGGAAGTTGCCATGAAATCTCAGTGTTGTCCTCAAAACTGGTTGGTGAGATATCAGTTGCAGGCTCTTTACAAAAGTTCAAAGCGAATTTGAAAGGGGTCTCTGCATGACAAATAACCTAAAAGTGAAATAACTCTTTTCTGGCTGTAGCGCCAAAATCCATAGCACTACACTGCTCTGCAGCACACTGGTCAGCAGAGCTTGAGAATCTGATACAACCTGACATACTCGGCTTCGTAAGTTCTCAGAAACCAAACAGACCAAGAGGCAGAAGCTTCTTCTCTGAATCTTTTCCTCCTGTAACACAGTGCTTGGGACAAAACACATCGTGACTGGAGGAAAGCAGAGTCATGTTCACACGGAAGCCAACAAGACATAGCTCCAGGAGTCCAGGATGGATGCTAGCAGGTATAGCTGTGTGAAAAGAAGGTTCTTCTGTGGAGATGACATTGTGAAAAAGCCACATATTTCTTCCATTATCTTGAACAACTCATGAGACCCAGACCCTCAGTATTTAACTAATTTTTGATCCTCAAGGACGGAGGGGCTGGACTGCGCACTATCAGCAAGTCTCAGTTCTCCATCTCGAAAACAAGGAAGATAAAACTTACAGAGTGTGGTCAGGCATTGGAATGGCTGCCCAGGGAGGTGCTGGACTCACCGACCCTCGAGGTTTTTAAACTGAGATTGGACATGGCACTTAGTGCCATGATCTGGTCAATGGACTGGAGTTGGACCAAGGGTTGGACTTGATGATCTCTGAGGTCTTTTCCAACCCAGTCGATTCTGTGAATCCTTTGGGGATAGAAAACACGTTACAGTGAGACACATTGAGATTTCATGGGAAAAAGGCTTGTATAAATATCTTGGGTGATTGTACTGTTCTGCTGGAAGATGGAGCCTGTTTTCAGGCATATCTGATGGTGAGCATCTTTTTTAATGGTCTAGAAAAAACTTCACTTCCTCCTGGAAACAGTGAAGCGACCCATAACATTCAGTTCTTACACTGAAAGCTGTGATGATGCTTTTCCTTTTCAAGGTTTGCAGCCACCACTGTCACTTAAACCTTGAAGTCCCTCCTGGAAGGCTTTGCCAGGAGTATCACAGTATCACACAGTATCACAGTATGTTTGGGATTGGAAGGGACCTCAAAAGATCATCTAGTCCAATCCCCCTGCTGGAGCAGGAACGCCTAGGTGAGGTCGCACAGGAATGTGTCCAGGCGGGCTTTGAATGTCTCCAGGGAAGGAGACTCCACAACCTCCCTGGGTAGCCTGTTCCAGTGTCTGTCACCCTCACTGAGAAGAAGTTCTTTCTCAAATTTAAGTGGAACCTCTTGTGTTCCAGCTTGATCCCATTGCCCCTTGTCCTATCATTGTTTGCCACTGAGAAGAGCCTGACTCCATCCTCGTGTAGACAGTCCCTGCAATATTTCAGCTCTCCTTCAGCTGCCCTGCCAGTGATGGATACTGTTTAATTACAAAAACAGAATTTCTGTCATTTCTCTCGGCATGGGTTCTATTGGGGAAGATTAAACATCAGCCAAACATTACTGAATTACCTTTTTAAACCTATTATTTCAACGTGATTAACTTCTCTTCTTTTCATTTAGCTGTAAGCAAAATCTTGTTTACAAGGCAAAAAAAATGCATTTGCTATAATATCGGCAATAATAATAAAAATGAACATCACAGGGAAATAATTTATGTGTAAACCAGCATAAAAATGTCATTGATACATGAGTTTCCTCTTCAATTAATAAAAAGGAGGAAATATTTAAAAACAATTTATCAAGGAAATACATACAGTTCATATATCATGCACTCACAAAGACTGTACTAGTATCCATTCCATAAATAGCGATGTGACCTGGGCTATTGCACAGATGCTGGATTCCTTTGTGTGACCTAATTTGGAGCAATAGTCTAAGATAAGACTTTGACTTTGTATCAAATGAAGATCCTGAGTCAAAATACTGATAAAAGTATATTTTGTTAAAACAGGTAACAATTAGTGCTGATTGGATAACCCGAAACAAATAAAACACAACTGCCAATGACTCTGGCTTCATTATCTACATTTCTTCGAGGCTGTTTTCATCACCCACGAACCCAGGCGATCTATTAATAAAGAATAAAACATTATCTATTCTGCGTATGACGGGGCTAAATTTCAAAGTAGTCACAAGTGTAATGTAAATAGGACATGAGGGTCTTGCAATTATCACTTCAAAATGGTGCTACCTGGAAAATTAAGAGTTAAAATAAATCCAAAGGGGTAAGGTAGGGTGCGGCTCCCCTGCTAATCTTAGCTCTGCACAGTAGATCAAGATTAAGGAGGTGTCTGAAGGCACATTCACTGTCATCTCCTAATGGTGTCAGAACATGGCTTTGGCTATTCCTGCAGTATAAATATTAGATAACAAAAGTGCATTTACTGAACCAAAATCTATGGAAACACTTACGAACCAGCAAAGATATTTGGCAAGGTATTTAAGATGCAAGTTTTTCCAAGTATTTCCATGAGTTTTAGTGTAGGTACTAAACCCAATGAATGCAAACGGAGAAATATAAAACTGCTAAAAAGCAATGTCCCTGTTTCATCTGTCTTGAACTCTTGTCTATTTTCTACTCAAATTTAATGGCTGTATTTAAGGACTATGCTAATCCACAGATTTTCTCTCAAGGACTCAGGGAACTGGGGAGGAAAGAAGCAGCACATCCTTACAAAATCTCCATATATCTAACAGCAACACACTTCAATATTTCCATTTCTCATAGGATATTTGAACGAGATGTTTCACCTCAACACCAGCTATTCCTAGAACACACACACAAGTGTTGTCTCCTCTGCTTGCAGCTCCTAATCAGCAATTAATAAAGAAATGGGCCAGGCTGCAAATAGAAATCATATCCATTTTTTCTACCAGAAAGCATTATGCTTCCCAAACTTCATCTTTGTGAAAATGTATCTCAATCACACACCACATAGACCAAAAAGATACTTGGGGCAGATCACCTAGTTTAAAGTTGATGCAACTTTACTGATGTCAGTGGAATTACACAGATTTACACAGTGGGAAATCTGGCCTTTTGTGCAGAGCTGGCACTGGAAAACCAGATGTCTTTGGAGTCACATATGGAATCGAACTCATGCGTAGAAGTTGCAATCTTGAAAAAAAAATGATAGAATACCTGTGCTGAACAGAAATATTGGCATTGCCAATTATATATTGAACCCTGTCCATTGGCTCATGGCAATCTGAGTAAACCTTTTCCTTTAATTACATCCCTATGAAGAAACTGGTGCCCTTCCTGCACTTTGCAGTCTATAATTTACCTCTTACATCAGTCTCCTAAATGGTCTCTTTTTCAAGAGATCCATTCTGATTATAGAGGTGGGTTTTGGTTGTTGGTTTGTTTTGTTGTTTTTGGGGTGGGTTTTTTTGGTTTTTTAAAATCGCATTTGCTATCTGAAAAGCATCTACAACGCTTTTCAAGAGAAGATAAATAAAAACCTAAAGCCGGTCTTAATCTTATTCTGTGCAGGAAGCTGGTTCTAACGAAAGGTATCATTGTCAGCAAGCTTGACTTTTAATGGATTAACAGTTAATTTTTTTCTTCTGTTTTGTCTAACAGATATTTAACTTCAGGAGGTGGGGAGGAATGAGAGAAAAATAAAACTAACCAGGTAAGATTAAGTGCACCAGTTAAAGCTGCCCTGCCAGCATGTTTCTGTAGAAACTCAGTTGCAAAGCCAAATTCCAAATGGAAAGCCTGGAAAGGGAATAAATTCAGATGTCAGGGTTTGCAGAACACATGCTGCTACTTCAAAACCAAAGGTTGCACAGCTCTGTAGGCATTTGTCACTCAAAATAAATAATCAGCAACACTACGGTCCTTCTGGCAACCAGTTGTGATGTGACTCCAGATCTGAGTGTGCTGGTTAAAGGCAGAAAAATTTGTTTCATTGACATTTTTCTTGTTTTTCAGAGTTGTACCTAGGTAAATGTGTGTGAAATCATATTTGCTCAAAAACACAGTCTGTAAAAGCTTTCGTGTCCTTCCAGATGATGTGTTTGGCCCTAGGACTCAACCACAGAAAAAAATTCTCCTCTGTATGTTGTCAGGTGTTGTACAGAGGCATTTCCCCCTCTTTCCTGCCCTGGAGGAAAAGGAGGACTTAGAGCTACATGTCAGCTGTTTTTCCCTTGTGCTGTAACAAGGAGGAACAAGGTCTGAATAATTTGGCACAAAGCATAGGAAAGTCCTGCAAGATGCAAAAGGAGGTACGTACATTAATCCTGCTTGCTCCCCCAGACCCACGACCCAGCTTTCCCTACACTGTGAACAGCAGGTGTGGGGCTTGGGAACAGTTGTTGTCAAGTCCCTGAAAATCCAGTTGGATTTGGTTTTGTACCCGAAAGGAGCAAAGGACACTTCTGACAAGAACGGTGAGCAAAAGGGTCATTGGAAACAAGGCTGCTCTCCTGGAGCTGGGTTGTTTCTTGGCTTTCTCCCCCAGCCTGTGCAGCACCGGCTCCTGGAAGCTACAGTTGGAGGGAAGAGCTGCTGCGCATCACTGGGGAGGTGTGAGAAACCTGATAGCTTCTGTTTGCTGAAGCTACTTGTTCGCTCCCTCGTGGCTGACAAGTTTCAGGGGATACTTGTATTTCACCACCTGGGAAGGCTTCTCATCCCACTGGGGAAACAAACAAACAAAAAACCCACCACCACAATAAAAACACCCAAACCAACCCAACCAACCAAGCAACCAAAAATCATGCAGAAAACCAATGCGATACTAAGCAGGACTTTGCACCTAGAGAGGACGGGCAGAAATCATGTCTGTAATTCCCCTACGTGTCTGCAGCAGCTGTTGGTTCAGACAGGCTCGCTCGCAGCCCGAGAGCAACACTGCAACAGCGGCCACGGTGCTCGGCAGGGCTGACCACGGCTCTGCAGCCTGCGCAGGGCTCTGCCAGCCGCAGCTGAGCTCGCTGGGTTAAATCTCCCAGGAAAGAGAAACCCTCAGCCAGCCATGGCTAACCCTCAGTTCCCCTCTCCTCCCCGGCTCATTGGGACTAGCCAATGCAGCCAAACACCCTTTTTTTAAAAACATGTTTCCATCTATATTACTAAAACATCGAGTGCGTTTAACTGTGCATCCCTATTGCAGGCAGATCGCTCAGGCAGTGCCACGTCCATCTGCCAAACTGCCAGAGAAAAAGCACTTGCAGGTATTTTCTCAATTGCAAGCAGACCCCTTGACCTTCTTCTCTCACATTCCTCTATTCATTTATTCCTTGCTCCAGTCTTCAAAAAAATGAAGATACAGCTCTCACCCTGGTGTCAGGGCTGCTGCTGGGGAGTGGTTTTCCCTGGTGCCTTTGGATGCTGCTGAGCTGGTACCTGGTTCGAGGAACACCAAGGAGCACAGCTAGGGCAGGGGAGGGGGTTTCCCATCCAGAGCAGGAGGATGTTGAAAGATTTTTTGTGCAGAGAAGGGGACACAGCACAAAGCATTTGTACTGGTCCTTCCTTAATTCTTGGTCCCACGTGACTGTCACCGAACTGTTTTCTGGAGCTGCAAATGGACCAAAGTGCTCAGAATCACTGCTGTTTGCTTTGTGTCCAGCCAGTTTGTTCATCAATACTTCAAACAAGCAACTTGCCATTCTTGAACTGGGAATACCAATCCTTCCCCCTGCAAATGCTAAAGGATTTCTTCCCTTCCCCTCCAAGACTGCTTTTGGCCAGCATTTTAAAAAGTGGCATTAAATTTTGCTGTTCAGGGAAGGCACCTGTCCCAGGGTAGTTATTTTTAGCAGCAGAGCTGACATCCAATACGGTAGCCTAAGTTATAAAAGTTGGCCAGCATCATCTCACTGTGAGTTATGTTTTGCTTCAGCATGATTAACTGTAGTTAAAAAATGAGCTTTGAGGGCACATAAACAGTATAGCAGAAGGGTTGCTTAGAAGCATAAATCACAGAAATATTAAATGGGGAAGTACATCCAAATTGGTACTTATTTGCTCAAAGCCATTTAAATTAAGGGAAATACCATCCCTTCTCTAGAAAGATGGTTCATAATTTCCTCAAATGAAGCCTAAACCAGCAAAGACCTAAAGTAACACTCTGTAGCCCAAAGCACTCCCACCACAGGGAAAGGACAGCAGAATACTTTCTGGCTCCCTCTTTGGCTTCTCCGTGGAAATAGTGACATGAGGAAGGATCCCGGCCATGAGACAAGTGAATTTAGGAGGCCACCTCAGCAGAGAGGTCACAGCTGGACATCTCTGTCCCTCCAGCTTCTCCATCTCAGCCTCATGGCAGCAACAGAAAGGAGAATTTGCTTTCTTATTTTGAACACAAATTGGTCTTTTAAGGCCCTTGCTGATGCTGACAACTAGCTGGAGGGTAAGAAACCCATCCCTAAATTGAAATTTTTGAAATTTGCAATATCCTGCTGAGTTGATGGGGAAAGGGAGCTGCATTTTTCTTTCCTCAACTTTCAGTGCAAATACAGAGGAAAATTCAATAGAAATAAAAACTTTTAAAAGCTGTTTTTCCTACAGTCCAAGTCCCTTAGAAACACATGTAATGTTTCCATCTCCCTCCGTCTATGAGAAAACTGCATCTGGGGTATTCAAGACCATATGCATATTTTTCTGTGGGAACACATGGAGGCTTCCATCCCAAAACAAGCTCCCACTGGGTAGGTGCTGCACAAAGAGTGCCTGTGCAGTAAACCATGATAATCCAAGCGTCTGGGAGCAACAAGAGGTTGTCTTACTTATGTCTAGCCCTAAGATTTTCCCATTAGTGGTAACACGCACAATTTTTTTGTTTGTGATGAAACCTTAAGCAATAGCACTGCATGCTACTAGATGACTGAGTTTGCTCGAAGGAATGGTTATTTATTCACCTGTAAAACAAATGAGTATTTTCTCTTGAAGTGTATGCTAGGAACATGCCTCTCTCCTCCCTAAAACTATATCTCATCTTCCAGCTGTGATTCAACATTTCCCTAAGCGTGTTGGCAGCACTCAGTTTGAAAGGTGATACCGTACCAGGCTTTCCAGTTCTTCACCTGACCAGCATCATTCACCTCCCTCCACCACCATCAGGGCTCTGAATAATGTTCACAGCTGAATGCTCACATAATTTTTCATTAGCCACTTCTGTTGGCTTCGTGTCCTTTTTGTACACATAACCAATATGCATGAACAGTTTCCAGTAGGTCCATTAGGATTTTCTCCCCAGTCTCCCTGGCAAAAACAACAGCAGTATCACAAGCTCAGATTTAGTTAACCCCTCCATATGCTGAGCACCTCTCCTCCTCCACTGCCATCCCTGTCTCCTTTTGCTCACTATGCTGAGTTTCATTTTCAGTAATTATTAGTAGGGGTGTTTTTTTTTTCCTTCTTGAACACTGCAAAATGAAAATGCAGTTTGGGCACTTGCTTTAACTAAGCACTTTTATATAAAACCTGCTATTGCATCTTTGTATAGCACATGCTTCAAAGAAAACAAGAAAGAATACTGGTTTGGTCTGGTTTAGTTCTGAGTTTTTCACTGCCTTTACCCATTGGTAGATTAATTGAAGGGATGCTAAACCAGGCATGAACTTGGCCTGTAATATTTTACAATATTAAAAATGAATCAAATTATTCCAAGAAAGCAACTCATCAAAAACTGCTCAGAAAAACAGAGTTATATTATCAGGCAGGGGTAGGCAGGGTTTGTTTTTCTGATACTTCGGTCCAGTCAGGGTTTAACACTGATTCAGGCAGGGACTCAAATATCCAATGCGTCTGATAAAACCAGACCAAACTCCTGCAGCAGCTGGTGGTTAAATATGCTTAAAAAACTCGTAGTTTGGATCAGTTTGCACAGTGCTGTTTCAGGCATAGGGATGTCACAGCACACAGCACCCTCGCCACAGTGACAGCCACACCAAAGCCTGCATCAATAAAATCTTTTGGTGTTTACCTTGAAAACGCTCCAACACGTCGATTCGTGTTGCCTCTTATTTCAAGGCTGGGGGGAGATGCGTTCCAACTGCTGTGCCTCAGGCTAGTGAAATATTATATGGTGAAGCTAAATGCATGTTTATTTTAACAATAATAGCTTTACATGAGGGGAACCCCTGATGGACGTGTTCAGCAAGGCTGTTAGCGGCTGTAGGAGCAAGGGAAGAGCAGAGCAGGCTCAGCTACGCTTATGGGTGAGGGACTGGATCTGCACCAGTCAGTACCAGCAAGACCATGTTCTGTTTTCCACTCCCAGCCATGTCCTCTCCAGCACCTCATCTGTGATGCCAGCGTTTTCCGTTCAGTTTGCTCAACTTACAAATCACAATCTCAGTCCTGGGTTCTTTGCTGTCATCAGTATGGCTCAGCCCAAGCATATGCCGAGATGCTCATTCAGCTCCACATCTCAGCCTGGGATTTCAAACTCACAGTTCATGGTTTTCCAACACTTTGGTTGAGTTTGGACTCCTCTCTTATTTTCATTACTTAACTCAAAGCACTTACCATCTTACAGTCAAAACTCAGAGCCAGCCTCACAAGCCACCCCGCATTATTTTTGACTCAACCAACCTATGAGAGGAGTTTTTAAATCCTATCTGGAGACAGGCAAACTTCCAAAAGAAGTGGAGGTCAAATTTGCTGTGGGGCAACATCCAAAAAACTTGGGCATCTCTCCAGAGTTTATCTAGCCCAAACAAAACTGGCCTCTAACCTGGAAAATGAACAAGTGATTCCAAGATGTCAGCTGGATTAGGAGCAAGAATACTCTCTTGGGTGGTAGTCTCAGATTTGCAATTTTAGTCTAAGTCAGCAGCTACGAGCCCGAAGGTGATCATTTTATCACCTCATAAAAATTTTGGTGTGAGCCAAGGTTCTAAACACAGGTGAGATTTCATCATTTCCTCAGATGGAAAAAACAAGAGGGATACACTTGTTCCCCTGAGCCAACCTCCTGAGGGCCAGGGGAGAATGGAGCCAGCTCTGGGCACCGTGTGCCACCAGTGATGTTGGACACAGTGGTGACTGTGAAGGCGAATGGCTGCAAGGATGCAAAACAGCTGCTGAAAAAAGGGCAAAGACTTGGATTTGTGCAAGGTGGGAAGAGGAAAGGCAAGGTGCAGGGGAGCAGCTCGGGGTGTGTGGTGACATCCCTGCTAATTGTCCTCTATTCTATTAGAGGGGGCCAGAAAGAGGGAGATGATTGTTTCTTTTATTTGTCCCTGGAGGAAAAAGTAAAGAAGTCATTTACCTAAAGTGTGATAGACAGGTATTGGGGCAATTACACAAGTTAAAGATTTGGAATAATCTGCCTGGCGAAACTGTGGGTTCTTTTTCAATGACTATTTAAAGAAAGCCCTCCCAGCAAGGACACAACTTAGTCCTGCAGCCAGGGCAATGCTGAGCTTTGTGCTCTCCAGCCCAGATCAGAAAAGAAAGAAATGCGGAGATTTTCTTCCTTCAAAGGCCAAGATGTAGACACACCACCATGACAATCTGAGTGAGACCAAGCCTTTTTTCCCACTACATTTCATTCAGTTTGTTTGTCTTTATTGCTTAACATACAGGCAAGGGGCTTTGACCTTTGTTCTACCAGGAGACAAAAAGGGAAGATCTTTTTTCTGAACTGAATTTGCATCTTTTATCCCTTCTATTTGCATCCTTCAGTTCTTGGAGAGACTGAAGTTGGTGAGAGGGACCATATGCATCTGCAAATTATTTGTTTATAAACTGGGCTGTAGATATTTTTGTTGCTAGAAACCTGCAGTTTGTTGCTTTAGGCTCACCTTGCCCCCAACCAAGGACTGAGTGTTACATGGATAATACAACCAGCCTGTAGCAGCACTACAAACGGGACAGAATCAGAAGCTGCAATAAGAGTGTAATCTAAGTAAAAACACCGGATCTGTCTGTTTATGGATCTAATAAATTATGTTGGAATTGTGTGGTTATAAATCCAGGCTGTCCAGTAAACCCAACAACTAATTTGTCAGTCGCTCGTCTAGCAATCTGACTCTCTGTTGCAATTGCTCACCATGCAGATAACAAGGTGCCTTACAAATCTCTTGGTTAAATGTCATTTGTTTCAGTGCCATAACATGCTATGGATCATTGCTCACACACAGTAACCCAATTATATTAACCTGTACAGCAATACGGTGTAATGACATGACATTAATGCGAACACTTCAGAGGTTTCCAGCGATTTGGTCTTTCCTCCAAAGGGGTTTTTCTCCTTGAGCATCTTTCTCCTGCTTTTCTCCCTCCCCCAATGCTCAGAGGCAAAGCAACATATCTACCCAAACACATCTAAAATGATCATAATTTCCCAAATAACTGAAGCTTGTTCACAGCTTGGAAAGCACGCTTGAGCTGTATTACTTGTTGGAATCTCTCCAAATCATAAGTGTTGCTGTTCCTCAGGCTCCGACTTCTCTTTGGCATTTTTATAAGATACCTTTTAAATACAACCCCTTACATTTTGTCAGTATTGATCATGTGACTCCACCGTAGCAGGAGAAAATAGCACTTTTAAAACACACACAGGGGAAAAAAACCAAGTCTACTGAAAAATTAAGCTGTTATTATTTTCCAGCAGCAGAAAGAAAGCTGGATACACATCCTAGCAAGTAACTTGGCTGATTTGCCTTCCGTTTGCCTTCCTGCAATAGGCACTGAGTAACAAACCAGAGACAACAAGATAATTTTGGTAAAGTCATGTCATTCAGGCACCTAGGCATGAAAGTAGTGAAGGAGGTTATTTTACAATAACGAACAGAGTGGGGTTTTTTGTTGGTCAGGTGGGGCTGGTTCATTTGTTTGGGTTTTTGTTTATAAAAGGCAAATGAATTTTAAAGTATTGCTGAAGATTTTTTTCTTGTTTGTGAGAAAAAATAAGAGACTACTGCCTGTTTCCACTGCCTCTCACTGAAATCATCTCCAGGGTGATGTAAGGGGGTGCAAGGTGGTAACCATCCAGTTCAGAGGGATGCTGCTCGGATGGAAAGATGCGAGGGATTTATAGCTCTGTCTCATTGCAGAAGCTGTTTTCCATTGCTACTGTGTACAGGGGGGTATGGGACAGATTCTGATCCTTTGGTGATCCTTCACCCTCCAGCTGGTTTGCTGGTGAAGATGACACCACAAGTGGAGTAACGTGCCCACAGTCTGTGCTCAAAATACGCCCCTATATTTCTGTGTATTTACAGCTTTTTGGGGGTTTCTGCAGAGAAGACAAGTAACCCTATCATAAGCATCAGGCTAAACTCGCCGATATCAGCTAAACTGAGCTTCTTCCTCTAGGAAGAGTTTTAGTAAGTAAAGAAATAAAAAGGCTCATCTATGACAAATCCTACCTGACACAAACGTATTTTGATCAACCCGTCACAATCTGTAACAGGCGCATCTAAATATTGTGAAGAAATACGTGGTGATCAGCTCCAAATACATGGCCTGTAATGTATACTTGCTAAATTCTTTCCATTGTGCTGTTAAATGCATCCAGCTGTCCATACGTTAAAGTTAAATATACTGTACTATAAAACTGAACTGAGAGTGGAAACTATTAAAATAAACCCAGCTATTTCCCCGTTCCCCCTCTCCCTCCCAATCAAGTATATTTTAGTTAGGGAAGGAGGAGAGTTATAACAACAATTCTTTGATGTGGTGCATGGCAATGTCAGGGGGAGAGGGCAGGGAATGGGAGCAGCCCCAGTGTGGGGAGCAAGGAGAAATGGGGGTGAGTATTCTGGGTGACCTCAGAGGGGCAAAGGATCCTTCTTGTGAGGAGCAAGAAAAACCCTGCCTGGCTGGGTTTGCTATAATAAAAAAGATGTATGGGAAAAGGCAGGGAGAAGGTGATATTGTCATGGATGAAGGGCAAGGTCTTGGAGAGCCACGATGATCTATCTCATCAAAGGAACAAAACATCTTTTTTCTTTTGAAAGGGCTTTGGGGTCCATGGGTTGCAAAACATGTCCCGACAAACTCATTTTGTTTGGCTTCTTATTTATCATTATTTTATCATTAACTGCCATGGAAAAAGCAGAGATAAAACAGCAAGAAGAATGTAAACAGGAACTATTTCTAAACAGCTCTTATGGGCAATGCAGGTTCATGTCTCATGTCCTAGAATTAGAATTTCAAACTGAAAACTCTTATCCATGGGCTGGAGCAAGAGCAACATGATAGAAAAGCAATAGCCTACGATAAAATAGCTTTTTTCTGACTAACTTTCATCACATTTTTCTAAGGAATTGAGGCTTGTATTATCTGTTTGACATGGAATTTCCGTTATGTATTTATTTATTTTGTGTTTTTAAATCAGTGAAAGGTAGATACCAAACACAGTGCGCCTGCTGAAGGAAAGGTAATAACAGCTCAGCCCTTATCCATTTCAGGAGACAGCAGCCAGGTGACCTGTTGGTCCACTTGCCCAGCCAAAGAGGCCAAATATGCAAGAGGGCTGGCTTCACTGTAGATCAAGCCGAAACCTAATATATCGCATCTTCTTTTGCGTCTGTTTTGCTTAAAGCAATGCCCTTATAGAGCAGAGAAATATCTACTGGTCAGTCTGTTACTGCAGAAGCACAGAGGTGCCTCAGCTTGTGGATGTCTCCAACAGTCAGAGGATGAGCCTTGTTCCCCAAACCAACCCCCTCCCATTCCCAGCACTCCACTGGACACTCCTTTGGACTTACTTTCATGGTAAATTTGCCAGATGTTTAACTATGTGTGACCATGTTGGCTGACATGCTAATTTAGAAATACACAAGACAACAAATCTGGACAGCAGAGAAGGGAAATGTGGTTGCGAGCAGCAACGGGAACTTGTGGCAAAACCCTTATAGAATTTTCCCCTTGCTGTATGTGAGCCTGTGTTTAGCCAAAATTATTGCCCAGATCAGCTGAAGGTTCATATTTCAACACCCTGGCCGAACAAATGCAAATCAGTGTTTTCTTCTAGTACCACTCTAGTGAGTAACAAATGCTAAATAAACAAATACTAGAAGCTGTTTCAACATCACTTTTACAACACATCAGATGCTGCTCTGTGATGTGTTTGAGATTTATGCCACTGTAGTGTGATGCGAACACTGCCTGTGTCGTACCTGTACAATGTGTTGGATGCAGGGAGAGTATCAGTAAACTATCAGCCAGAGAATTTACTCCTTGTTAGGGCTGGAAGCCAAGCTTCATATGTCCCATTTTATCGAACTTTGTAGATTAAAAAAACCCATAAAAATAAGAGAGAGCGTGGTTTTCCTCTGTTCTCATGAAATCACATGGAAACCTTTTCGTTGTTGTTTTGGTCACAAAGTTCCAGAGCTGTTTTTCTAAATGTGACCTTTTGCCAAAAAAATCCTATCTATAAACGAGATTATTCATCATGAGAACATCCATTTCAACACCTATTTTCATGTTACAAACAGACCGTGGTTGAAGGCAACAGTCTTCACTTTGAAGGACGATGAAAACAGTGTCTGAGTTTGCTGTCAGTAGAACAAGAAGGTTTAAAATGCAGAAGGCAAAATTCAAATGAAGCAGTAAAAGCAAGAACTGGGTTCATACAGTACATCTGGGTTCAAATCTTTGCTGGTTATTTGTGCACAACGTGCATGTGATCCTGTTTCCTCCTCTGTTGAGGTCATCAACAGTGAGGTGTTTTTGCAGTACCAGGAAGCAATCCACTTAGTTCCCAATTACTTAATGCTGTGCAACTATCTCGTTGCTCTTTGTCCTCTTGACAGCTTGGGCAGAAACGAAACAACATATCTGAACCCTTGAGTATGTCTGCATGGAGGCTCCTTATCGAACACTGCAAAGCTCAGGGCCCCTCAGGGTGTCAGTGACAAAGAGAAGACCCTGGAGAATCTTTCTGGGGTGAGGAGAGCGATGGATAAATCAGCTGCCTGCATGGATGAACGTATGGGCACAGGCTCCAGCTCGGCTGTTGAAATTTTGCCGAAAAGGAAGGGAAGTGGAGGGAGATGTTTCTGATGTGAGATGTCCAGCATATATCGTTGTCACTTTGCTTTGGTATTTTTTAAAATAGATGTCCCTCTGTCACACTTAAACGCATAGGATGCACGGGAATAGCAAAATCAAGTCATGTTAAAATGTCGTAGGTTCACATCAGCAATAGATTTCACAGCTCTGATGGCTTCAAATCCTTCTCTCATGTCAGGCACTTGAGATGGGAGTGCAATGTGCTATTTGCCAAGTGTCAGCTTTCAGGAGTATTTGGTATCGGTCTATAACTATCAAAAGGCAGATTAAAGGTGAACTAGAGTAATCTGTGCAGTGGAGAGTGTAAATGTGTGAGATATGAGGATTTTGATGCCAATCCAAGTTACTTCCTCTCTTTCCTTCCTCCCTGGTTTGGGCAAGAAAATAAAAAAAGCTTTCTAAAAGTCCTATCTGTTGCTGCCTTGTGATCAGCTCTGTCTTTTCCTCCTCTTATCCACTGATTCCCCTGCACACTTTATTTGATTTTTTCAATAAGAGTCAGCTTTTTTCAAAATAAACAAATGCACTTTACACTTCCACAGCTCGTTTTGATCCACTGATTTCCAACAGCTCAATGGATGGGCTTTCAGCATCTTAGAGGGATAAGAAATGCACTTTTATAGCCCCAAACCTTTATGTCTTAGGAGAACTGTCACAACCTTCCACCCTAGGTGGCCACTTAAACCTGTGAACAGGGAATTTGAATTCCTGTTCTTGGCTTCCACAGTGGGGCTGAGGAGTGGGGAACCAGGTCTTTTGCAGTTCAGAGACATGAAACGATGAGCAGCAGCTTGGTGGCAGCCTGGGGGAGTCCCCAGCCCCTGCTGCCCCTGCCAAGAACATCCCCTTTTCATTTCCCACCCATCCCTGTTAGATGTAGCAAGAACACAACAGTGCCCATCCCGTCCGTGTTAGGCTGGGGTTTTCAAAGGTATGTAAAGAAGTTTGGTGACTGATTCCCACTGAAAATACCTTGCAAATGGACATTTAATGCTCTCCGGCTCTGCTGACAGCCTTTTCTCTTGCTGGGTTAATGGCCTTAGATTCTTTCTCTTCCCAAGCTTGATGCAATTGTTTTATAAAAGCTGCATAGCCCACCCCATGACAATCTTTCATCAGCTTTAAAATCCTTTTTGGTTCAGGTCTTACAGCATTCGCTAGACTTAAGTAATTTGACAGAGTGAGGATTGTTGGCCTTTGCTCAGCCAGTAGGTAAATAAAAGCCTGGCTCCCTTTTCTTCCGCTAGGAGTAAAATGATGTATTGACAAAGGGCACGATGCATATTCACCTCCATTCATCCCTCCTGTTACTCATTTCCGTCGAAACGTGAGGATGCCCCCATTCAATCACCTCTGCTGAGGACGCGACCTGTTGAGAGGTGTGCGGTTAAACGGCGGAGCAGAGCACAGCGTGGGAAGTGGCGGGCAGACCATGTGCCATTTACATCAAACTCACGAGTCTTTTAGAAAGGCACGTAATGGATAAAGCACTGGCTTTTCCCAGGCCAGTCACTGCCCTTCAGATAACCTTGGAACAAATACATAACTATTCCTGTTCCTATTCCTATTTTCCTGTTCCTTCTCCTATACCAACACAGATCTCTCCACACCTTATTTCTCTTCCCATTCTCTCCATTGCATAATGAGTAATTTACAGGACGAATTTCTGCAATTTAAAAAACAATGTGAGGACAGAGGCAAAGCTGCAGGGTGATATTTGCAGGTGGTTGTGGTAAAGCGCTGTATACTTTGTGCCCATCTGTAATCGAAGACTTTCAGACTAGATTTCAGGGGAGCCCATGTGGTGGCTGTAAGCAGGCTGAGACACCCCACATCCACCCCACTGAACTCCTTGGCTCACAGAGACAGGTTACTTGCAAAATGTCTTTGTCTATTTTTTTTTCCCTGCCAATGTACTTACGATGCCTTGCTGGAGGTCAACATTTGTAAGGAGATGAAATCTCTGATGTACTTAACTCTGCAGGCAGACCGCCACTGCCTACTGACAAAGCATTTCTAGAGAAGATTAAGGTTTTGCTACTCTTTAATTAGAGAACCAGGGAGAATTAGAGGTCTATGTGACTGCCTCCAGGAGCTTTGTAAGGGAGCCCGCGCTTGTCTCTAATGCAGGAACCATTAATAGCTATTTCACAGGATTTTGTCCTGAATGTAAATTCAGAAGTTAGTCCCAAAATGTCAATTAAAGATCTCTTAATGACAACAGATAAACTGAGACTTAAAGAGATTCGGACCGGCTTTTTTTTTTCCCTGCAATGGTACTATCTAGAGAGGACTTTCTCCCTTCATAAACATTTATCTTCAACTCCAGGTCCAGTGGTTCACTCTCCAGCTGGTATCTGGCCGATTTGCTGCCCTGACTTCAGCAAAGTTATGCTGACAGGCACGAGCACAAGACCAGGCTGTTAGCAGACATGGTCAGCAAGCACTGTAAGCAACTAGCAAAGCCACCGGTTTATAGCTGTCTTGTAATTTAATTTCAAACCCATTTTTATCCTGCATCAAGTCACACTTCTGTCTTTTGAACAGTAAGTCACCTCTGCAAAGCCCCATTCTTGCTCAAGGTGAAAGGATCAAGAGGGAAGGGAGGAAGGGAGGAAGGGAGGGAGGAAGGGAAGGAGGGAGGGAGGGAGAGAGGGAGGGAGGGAGGGAGGGAGGAAGGAGGGAAGGAAGGAGGGAGGGAAGGAGGGAGGGAAGGAAGGAGGGAAGGAAGGAGGGAAGTAAGGAGGGAAGGAAGGAAGGAGGGAAGGAAGGAAGGAGGGAAGGAAGGAAGGAGGGAAGGAAGGAGGGAAGGAAGGAGGGAAGGAAGGAGGGAAGGAAGGAAGGAAGGAAGGAAGGAAGGAAGGAAGGAAGGAAGGAAGGAGGGAAGGAAGGAGGGAAGGAAGGAGGGAAGGAAGGAAGGAGGGAAGGAAGGAAGGAGGGAAGGAAGGAGGGAAGGAGGGAAGGAAGGAGGGAAGGAAGGAGGGAAGGAGGGAAGGAGGGAAGGAGGGAAGGAGGGAAGGAGGGAAGGAGGGAAGGAGGGAGGGAAGGAGGGAGGGAAGGAGGGAAGGAAGGAAGGAGGGAAGGAAGGAGGGAAGGAAGGAGGGAAGGAAGGAAGGAAGGAAGGAAGGAAGGAAGGAAGGAAGGAAGGAAGGAAGGAAGGAAGGAAGGTGCTGCCACGTTTGAAAAAAAAAAATTCCCAAATTGGTCCGATGGATTTGGGTGCAGATTCCTGCTCTCCACCTGCACAAGTCGCCTACCCTTGATGGATTGCTTTTATTTTCTATTTATTTTGCAGACGCCTTGGAAAAAATCCAAGGGGAAGCAAGCTACAAAAAGAAATGCTGTCGCTGGGAAGTCAGTCATTAACAGCCAAGTGTCTCCCTGGCAAGACAGAGGTGCTGCAGCCTCTCTGAAGTTTGCATGCCATTACAGAAAGATTTTGTGATGTGACAGACACGGAGATTTAAGACAGATCTTTTCCTCTCACAGGGTCCCCTCTGCTTCTGCAGTGTTTATATGGGATCACTGAGCTATAGCAAGCATTCAGTATCAAATACATGAAGTACTATCCACATGCATCACCTGTCAAGAAAGATTAACTTTTCTCTGCACAGCAGCACAGAAATACTCCCAGGGTAAAGAAGGACTACCCAGACAGAAATCTTTCTTTTTCTTCCCTTCATTCCTCTCATCAAAACTGTAGGTGGCTGATGGAAATGGCTTACCTAGCACAGAGATGAATGGCCAAGAGCTAATTTGCTGCAGGAATTGACTCTGTTGCAGTTCTAGATAGAGCAGTGATTTGACGGCGCCTTAGAAGTGCTTAAACCTCTTTGCTGAATCAAGTCTGAGTCCAGAATTAGATTAGAAACATAACTGATCCGGAATTCAGTGCCAATTAGTTTGTACTGTAGCTGCTCCTGAAGGGATAAGCAAAATATCCTATCTCCTTTCCTCCTAAACACTTGTCAGGCCAGTCAGAACCTCACAATCCCATTTAACCATCAGGGAGGTCAGAATTTCCCCTGGACTTTGGATTACAGCTATAACCAGGTTTGCCACTGTTGTCCTTCAGAATACAAGCCTCAGGTCCTCAGCAGGGTCTGATGCCCATCGCTGTGTCACCTGGGGGAGAACTGGACTTCCCAGTCTCACTGTGGATCTGTCCCACAATGTCCCTGCTGTCTTCCACTGGCTGCACCAGGCATGTTTAATGTGGCAGCTCTGGCAGGGCTGGTGTGAAGAGTTCCCATGTTTCTTCTCATGGGTCATCACCCCTGAGCAGAGCACAGTCCTCACTCAAAAGCTTTCTTTTTTCCTTTCTGAGTTTTAACAGCGGTGGGTGCAGAGGAAGGTGTTCTGGTGAGCATCACTGCTCTGCTCACCAGGCACAGCTGAGTTATACCACGCAGCACGCTGCCTTCTTGTTTTAAATGAGTCAGCCAGTACCCATGAAACGAGAGCACCTAAAACAGTCTGGAAAGGACAGATTGGCATGGCTGACTGTTGCGAGTGCTCCAGGATAAAACAGCAGCATCCTCGTTAGAAACACAAGCCAGATTTGCAGCAGTGTCAAAACCAGGAGAGTCAGCGCTGGCTCCAGTCCTGGCTGAGAAGTGATCTGGTTTTAGTGATTCTGGTGTGCAAAGAAATGGTTACTGAGGTCTACACGGCTTCAGTGGACTCAAGCGAGGAGAAGCCATCCACAACACGAAGCTGTTCTGCTGTCTCAGGGCCCACATTGCTCAGGGGAGCTGAGTAGCAGGCTTGGGGATATCTTTCTCAGCATGAGATCTATGTTAACACCTCATAGGTATCTTAACTAGTCTGATCACAACATGTTGATGAAACTAGACCTAAAAGAGTAACCAATAATCAATATCAGAATGCACTAATATTACGTACCATGGACCTAACACCCCTATTTTACATGCTTGTTTTCATTTTTTCGGTACCATTTTCTTTTCTTGTACAGAACATCCAAGTGAAATGACTAACCTCACTTTAAAACTCTAGCAACATTTAAAAAATCCCCTGTTGGTGATATTTTAGAGATGATTCATTGCAAGTAGCCATTAAAACAATTTAGCATGCGGCATTTCAGAGCAGAGCTAAAAGACAAGAGACCTGAGTTCAAAGACTGAGCGGTTGCTGAACTGCTGCTTCCACAGTTAGTGTGTTTCTTTCCGCAAGCAATGCATGATGGAAGCAATTTTCCAAAGAGAAGGAAAAGCACTTTACACCAACAGGAGGTGCAGAGGGAGGGGAGGAGGCAGGGAAGGTTCACTGTTTGATGCCCTTAATCCTATTATCTGTAGAAGCATCACAAAGCGGGAGTGCAAGAGCTCCTGAAACGGGAACAGAAGAAAAGAATATATTTTCTTCATGCCCTTCCTCAAAAGTTAAACTAATCTTTTCCCTGTGTTATTGTGGTGAGACCTGCTTACACGGAGAACACGAATTGCCTGACAGTGATGACAAGCTTAGATACATCACTCGTGTGCAATAGAGATGGACACACAAAACCTTGCTCCTGGTCTCAGAAGAGGTTGATGATCCTCAGATACCAAGACCGCTATACAACAAAGGGATCTGGGTCATGGTTTTTCTGTAGTTTGCATCTGAAATTTATTTTTTTTCAGAATAATTTCACACTTAACACAAGGTCCTGTGTTCAACCTGGGAAATATGGATCTTCTTGGACCCAAATACAGCTTTTGTACTTTATCTTCTTTTATTGACCCTTTTGTACTTCGCCTCAAGCGAAGTTCCTCAAGCATGAATGCAATCTGTTGGTACATATATAATGCTAAAAATTAAAATCTGCTTGAAAATGCAATAAGAGCCTATTTTACTACATTTATCATTTTAGCCCAACACTTCTGGTATGCCAGGTCCTCCAACCTGCAATACAAAGGCTCACTGTAAGATACTAACAACTAATATCAATGGACTTAGTTTGATGTGACTGGTTCTGGATGCAAACACAGAAATCATGTAAAAAGCTTCTTTGCTTCAGCCACATAGAAACATCCCCCACCAAAAAAAAAGCTACCACCAAATTTGACTCATTTTTTTTAAAGGAAAAGGCAATTTTTCACATTTTAATAGCTTTCATTCCATGTCTTAATAAATGCATGTTTGTTGATTTGTGTAAGCATGATGTAGGATTCTGCAAATGAATGTAATCTGCAACAAGGGGATAGCTAACCACTAGCTAACACTTTTGAATAATGAATCCCTACTGTATCAGATGGACGCTATTCATAATAATTCCTTGCTTTTCTCATTTTGTCGTGTACAGTAGCGATTAATCAATTTGCGGTGTTATGTCACCCGCAACAAATTGCTAGCACCAAGACAAATTTATTGCTTTATGATAAAAGAACTTGTTTAGGTAGAAAGAAATTAAATTTGGGGGTTGTTATTTGAGTTTGATGTTTACATATATGACCCATGCCGCACAGGCCAGCAGAGTAAGGGTATCCAATTATTATGCCGGTGTTTTGAGGATAGTTCAAAGAGATGCAAAAGCAAATGGTATGTTTGTACAGCTAACTAGTCCTTGAAGACAGCAAGTCCCCCTGAGAACTCTGTGCCATGAATGAGGCTCTTCCGAAGGGTTTGGATGGATTATCAGGGAGTAGAGATGTGCGTTCAGTTTTTCTTTTATTTTAAGAGCTTTGGTGCACTTTGGTCAGGGGGATCTAGAGGAGAAGCATCTCCCAGGACCCCAACAAGTCACGTTTTCACATCTTTTCTTCTGGAGATTGTGTTGCTTTGTGTAAAGGGACTGAGCAGAAATAGCTTTGCAGGAGAGAGAGGGGCAGATCTGTCTGCCAGGCTGTGTGCTGCCCTGCCATCACTCTCCACAGGTGATGCAAACATTTAATGAATGTGTTCACAGCAGCCGAAATTTGGTGCTGGAAACCAAGCACTGCTTGTCTGCTCTGGCTAATGCAGCTGGACACAGCCTTTGGGTTGCTTTCCCAAGGCGCTCAGTGGAGATGGCCAGCCTCCAGGGTTCAAAAGCTGGTTCACTGCTAGGAATAAGAATGCAAAATTGCTGCCTTTATTTCATTTTTTTTTTTCCTTTTTCTAACTCTCCTTCAACCTTTGACAGGCTCCAATCTCATGTTATCTGCTCCTCCGTAAATCTGACTTTTCCTCATACTTTCTCCTTCCCACTGCTGCAGAAATCACGTTGACAATTTCTCCCTGGGTTAAATGCTCTTCTTACTTCTCTTTCTTTCACTCTTCACTTTTTCTCATTTCTTGTATTCCTGACCAGGCATTTTCTGTAGCTCTGGATAATACCTCTCCCTTCCCTGCTACTCCCTGCTAATGTCCTTGTCAGCCTTCTCCTGAATCATTGCTGCACCATCCCAAAAGATGTTTAACTGAGATTACCCCTTGCTGGAACCACAAGACTGAGAAAACCCGATGTGTCAAACCATTTCTCCCCACACACACTCCAGTTTGTCAAGGTGACCCTGAGATCTTGAGAAAAGAAGGGAGGAGATATCCAGGTCAAAGAGTCTAATTAAATCCAAGTTTCACCAGATTCTGAGAGTTCCTCCAGATTTTTGCCAGCGTAACTAGTCTCAAAGGGTTCAAATGTTAGTCAATGACAGCACAGTAATGGTCTATTAATTAGCCAGTTTCTATCAACACCCACGGTACAATTTTATTACCCATGACGGCAGCCAGCCTTCGATAGCAATCTGCCCTCAGAATCAGGTGAGGGAGTTTTCATGCTTGCTGAATATCTCTCGTCTCTGACAGTATCTGATGAAATCAAAGCTATTTCATAAAGCTTTCTCACCATCAAATATTCCTGAATCAGAGATGGAGGGGAAAAAACCTCAAACCAATCAACCAACCAAAAAAAACAAGAAAAAATCCCCAAAACACACACAAACAAAACCCCCACCACATCCCAAATATTGTCTTTTTGGTGTCTTCTTCCTGAATTTGTTTAATACATCATCTCCTACTACATTAAAACCAGGTGGTTTGGAATCTACCATAGCCATATAAGAAAGCATACATCGAAAGAGAGCTGGAGGGATTGTCTAGATTGATCTTTATTTTGTTGTTAAAAAGAAGCATAAGCATTGTTATTGGGTTTTTATTTGCATTATAGCAGTTTTGCTGTCACAACCAAATATTACCACACAGTATATGTGGTGCACTCCTATCTACATTCCAGCAAGAGGTATAATTGGGACGCGTGGGTAAGCATACCCAAGTTAACATTAAGTAACTGCTAATTTAGCTTAGTGCTATCAACAATTAATTTCTCCTCTCCTGTTCCCCCACCTCAGAGCTGCCCCAGCTGCAAGGGATGAGCTGGATCTGCTGTGCTCCACGCATCTCTTTCCAACTTCAAACCCTCTTCACACTGTGTAACATTCCCTGTACCAATATGAAGAGAAACACATGAGGTTCTGGATCTCCCTTTCAATTTAAAAAGTTACATAATGCAAGTGTTGAAGCCTCCATTTATAATGAACTATTTTTTTTTTTTTGAAAAGGAGGGTGATGACCATTTTTAGATTGAAAAAGCTGGGAAAGAGCACTGAAGTATAGAGTTAGAAAATCTCAGCTGCTTCAGTCAATTAATTGGCAATATTAAGTCCTATAAAATAAGTAAAAAAAAAACGTAAAGCAGTTTTATCATTGTGCATGTTAGTGCAAGGGGAGAGGGCTCTGTGTTGTTCTTAAAGTTAATCAATATTTTGACAAAGCTGATATTTACGCTCAGGCATTTCGAACCCTTTGATGCCCACGTGGGACTTGGCCTCACAAACATGGGTTGCCAAATGCATATTCATTAACCTCACAATTGGCTAATCCAATAAAAGAAAGCAAGAAAGCAAAAGAAAGCAAGAAAGCAAACAAGAAAGAAATCAATGCCCTGGTAGCACTCTTACGGAGTCATTTATTGTAAACATGATCCAAGCAGCTCATTCCAGATGTACTACTAAAAGCTTAAAAAACACTGGCATTGCTTACCCCCAAGTCAAAACCTGCACAAAGAAAGGGCCTTCAGTCCAAGCCAAATGGAAAAAGGGAATTAGAAGGATGTTACTCATTCATTACTGCCACTTTAATCACTTAGAGGCCCAATTAAGTATAAATCATTAGTATAAGTTACTTTATCCAAGACTCTTTATAACACACATGACTGGATTTGGAGGGCTCTCGGCGGCTTGATGTAGCGTGAGCTGCAAAAGGCAGTCAGATGTTGGGTTTCCCCCCTCCCTTTCCCTTTTCCCCTTGCTATGAAATTGATAAATGAAGGCTGCATTCTAGGTGCAGCAGTAATTTCTGTAGTGCAGTCAAGTGCTAGGTCCCTTGTCTCCTCCGAGCAATGAGGCCACCGTCCCCTTTAATGCCTCAGCCTTCCCCTGGGCAGCTGAAAGGCCGGACCAGAACCAGGCGCAGTTTCATTTCCATGCACAAATCCCCAGTGCAGGAGCCCGTTATTCATTAACAGATCTGTCCTTTTCCGAGGAAGGAGGTGGAGGGAATAGGAAAGCCAGGAGAGACAGTGACTTTCATCCTTTTCCTGGTCTCTGACTGTTGTTACTGCCGGAATCTCTCCCAAGGAGCAAAATGGCTTGGGGCCACATCAAAGACACGATGCAATAGCATCCCCTAAGATACCTTCCTCTTCCCTTCCTTTTTCCCCACTTCTTCCCAGTGATAAAATTTCCCCAGTGGCCCAGATCACTGTCTGGGAAGCATATTTCCTTCTAATCGGTTTTACAGCTCTTTTAAAGTAATATGTCAGATCATTTTCTCCATATACATAGTTAATGAAAGTAACCCTACAAATTCATTTTAAATAGATGGAAGTTGTTATAACCCTGATCTGGAATTTATTACATTCATTACAATCTTGCTGAAGTAGGTAATGTAATGGACTATTACTTTTATTATCTTTTTAATCCCTCAAAATTATTAGGAACTGACTAATATTTGGCATCACCCTGTTAATGTTTAAACAGAAATTGATATCTTCATTCATCTAATAAATGATGGAGTCTTTTTTTTGCATAAGAACTAAAGCTGGTGATTTTTTTTTAACCTGAACTAGGCCAAAAGATTTCTAAGTAAAATCATAAACTGACAATGTAATAATTCTATTAAATCAGCTCTTTTATCAGGTTATGAGAACATTTTCCAGAATTATTGTCATGGCTCCTGACTACTCGAGAGCACTCTGGGCCCCACCGGTTTCTCCAAGAGGTGGATTAAGATTTTATTTCAGCCCTTTAATCCAGCTCTTTGCCTCCTGACCAACACAAGCAAAGTATTTCACAAAACTCTCTCCAGTTAAGACAAACTTTCTTACGACTCAAGAGCAGTATTTTTCAAAGTTATCCTCAGATGTTGTAAATTGACCTCCCAAAACCATCACTCTCTTGTACAGGTTCTTTAACACGATGGTCAGTCACACCTCTCTGATATCGATGGGATGTAATTAGTCCCACCTGAATTTACAACACACGCTGCCAAAAATACCAGCACTTCCTTCTCAACCCCCTTGCCCGTCGGTAGTAACGCCTGCACGTTCACTGAGCAAATTTGGGGTTGGGCTGCAGAAGCCATGCAATGCATCACCAGTTTCATGGGTTAAGAATCTTCTGGGAGATGTTTCAGGGCAGCAGTTGTGAGTACAAACACCTGGTAGAAACCACACAAGGTCCATGTGTCCTCACAGGCCCACGTGTGCAATGACACATCTGGGCCCAGCAGCCTGCACAAGCTGAAAAACCCTGTCCAGAAAGGCTGGGGTGCAGCCCAGTGTTACGTATGAGGTTCCATCAGGCCCTGAACTTTCCACCAGTAGCAATAAAGCCCTCATCTGCCAAATCAGTTGACATTTTGCCAGATTTGTGCATACAGTGGTGTCCGTGGGAGAAAGCTTCCTGCTATTGACGCAGTTATTAGCGTTCAGCTGCAGATGCAAAGCTGAAAGTCCCAGTAGACCTGGACCAAAGTCACTGATCATCAGTGGCACTTGTGCCACTGACTGTGGCAGGAACAGAGTTCAACCCTGTTTGAATGGCTATCCCCATGGGCATGTTGGACACACTTCCCAAAGACATAAAAAGGATGAAGTCCCATTTTTGGAAGCTATTTAGATAGAGACCCTAACAATGCAAACAAGTTTCTGAAGGGATTTCTAAAAGCACCTCAGTTTTATTTTATATTGGTGATGATGAAGGTGCTTTTGAACTTTACATGAAATACCTATTTGTACTTTTGCCCAGCTTTAGACATCTTTAAAAAGAGGAACTGAAGTCACTTCTAAAACTGCACTAACAAATCTGGCCCTTTGGCACCTTCAGAAATGTTACCCAGCATGCAACCTTTGAAAACATCCAAGCTATGTTTTAATGCTTTTAATCTATACCTCACCTTACAAGGGCTATTAATATTCATTATAGATTAAGGCCAAAATGAAGATAACAAAGAGTTCTTTACAGTTTCTTTTGACTTAAAACTGGATTTTGCAGCACAGTGCAAGTGAAAGACAAGAAAAGTTCCTTTGGACAGTAGCCCTAAAAAAAAGCACTGAGGTGTGTATATTATATTTATATATATTAAAAAGACATTTTTATTGTATATAGGTGAAAAAATACACGGAGTTAGTAGTATGATAAAAGAACTACAAAGAAGACTCACAGCCTGGTTTGTTTTCAATTGAGATGAAAAATCAAAAATATGAAAATTCAGAAGCAACCTTGAAAGCGAAACATTTTCTGCAAACTGACCCAAGTGAATGAATATTAGATAATGCATATTCACAGAAGTAAAGATCCCTGAGACAAAATGTGAACGATAAGCGCCAGATTTCAGTGAAATAATGACAATGTTCGTAGGAAGAACCTGCTTGGGCTGTGTTTACAGAAGCTTCAGAAATCCTGCAGAAATAACCAACCTGCAAATTTTTACCTATAACATTCACACCTTTGAATATCACTGTGTGCCCAGTATGTTGAGAGCAGACAGGGGCAGAGATGCAGCTGGGCTCTCTCTACCGGTTATGTCTTATGTCAATTTACACCAGCTAAGGATCTGTTATGAACATAATCATGTTTTGTCCTCCAATGTTCTCTCAAAGATCAATTACCATTTTAATCTTGTAAAACTGAACCTGCTGCAAGTACCTGACCAGAATAATCCCCGAACCATACTGGGGCTGTTAGCCAGAACCTGCTTTTACTTCATGGACCAGACATCCACAAAACTATGTAGCAGAAAGATGCTATTTACTTGGACTTCTGTACTCTTAACTACATTTTAAAAACACATTCCCTTTTAGTAGCTAATTTGCAGAAAATCAAGTCGTTCAGCTGCGCATTAGAACCAATACTTTCTTGTCTTGCATTAATGCTGTCCATGCTTGATGATCTGCCGCTGAGACAGAGTAAAGGGAGCAGAGGAAAAGAATCCCTTTTTTTGTATTCCAAATACTGCTTTAATAAGACTGAAAGTCTCTCTCTTTCTCTCCTTATAGCCCTACAGCAAATAAATGGAGGTGTCAGCCCAACACCCTTGTAGGTTTAAACTGAATGGAAGTGTCCTTTTGAAAAGCTTGTTCTGTCTGACAGTCCTGAATGTGCTCCTATTGCAGTTCCTTTGAACACCCATCTTTTCTGTGTTGGTGCTTTGCTGACATGGCTTTTTGTTGAGTTAAAGATTAACAGAATGCTACAGAATGACAGGACTTTGTGATAACTTAATTGCACGAAACATAGTTGTTCCTATGCAAATCAGGGTATAATTGGACACTAAGAAATTACTCTCCCTGTTTAAAGATGGCAAAGTGGATTTTGGACACACACGGGGAATAACAATCTATTACCTTTTATTATACTTGAAAAACATAGTTCATAGTTCCTGTGATGAGCATTAGACATGCATTGAATGCCATGAAAGTATTTGATTATGTACATAAAATATAAAGTCTGAAAGCTCTAAAGCCTCCTTCATTTTAAGTGTATTTTAACTGCTGACATTGGAATTATCATAACAATGTGGGAGCTCTGCAATACATTCATAAATTGTGAATTGTAATGGACATACCTTTCAAAGGTCTCAGGGTATTTACCAGCCAGAGAGAACACGGCAGAAACTCTTGTAAATGAGAAAGCACTGAAGAAGCTCCCTGAAACTGTTTCTTTGTTACAGTTAGGTTTCGGTAAGGATAAGTAAAGGCTTACAGTATCATCTGAACAAATATCATAAAACCGATAGAAAAAATGAAATTATAATCACAAAATGGGATCATTCTAGGGCAATTGTTCCAACTCAGACTAAAGGTTTCTGCTAAAGAGCCAAAGAAAAAGCAAAGTTAAAAACGAAAGTGATGTGTGACGACCTCAGAGTAGGTGATGTTATCTACTGAACTATTTAAGACTTCACCTTTAACAATAGCAAGGGATTGTAAACCAAAGTATATGAGCTAAGCCCTGGCTCCTCTCGAAAGAGCACAATTACAGTGCATCCCATCCTTCTCCCCCAGTGCTTCACTGCGGAGGCTCAGCACTTTAGGAATGCTAAAGCACAACAGAATGGAAATGGTATTGGAACAGAAAGAGTCCCCCGAAATGAACTGTACACAGCCCGTTGTGTTGGCATGATTGATACTGGAGCATGTAGGTGTAATGAAACTGATGCTGTCTCTTCTGCACCTGTGATTTATTGAGTACAAATTTAAGATGAGAAAAGGCCCCATACGAGGAGCTGCATCTTCCCCCTCAAAGAGGGTATGGTCATCCATCACCAGCCATTGCAAAAGGCCCAATAGTGAGCGGCTCATCAGATGAGCCAATAGTCTCTTTGTTGGGATTCCTAACAAGTGTTGGATCAGCAAAAGTCTATTTAGGCTGGTGGACCTTTCAGGACCAATTTGTAGTGGGTCACTGATTCTGCTAGTGTATTATCTTCTTTACTACTAGTACCAGTTGGGCAAGCAGCAAAGATTAATGATTTTTGCTGCTGACTGTTTGTGGCAATCTACTGCTTCTGGACCAAAGATTGAGATTTTTTTGTGCTTTACTAGAAAGGACACACCTTTTATCTGAGGCCCATTTTTATCTGCTGGGTTCTGTGCAGATAATAATAATAATAAAGGGCATCTCAGCTGCCTTTTTAGTGGCAATAAAAGGGATTTTTGCTGGTGCAGAGCATAACAGAAGAGGGTTTTGCAAGAGAATAATAAAACTCAAAGCTGAGAGTAAGTTTGATTCTCATTGTGCTAGAGAATATGGCACAGCACAGGTCTTTTCCTCATTCCTCAAACACAGTGCTGTGGAAATGCAGAGATCTCCCTCCTCCTCTGTAAAGGAAAATGAAGGAAAGAAACGGGGATTTCTGCAGCAAGAGCTCATTTCCCAGGTTGATCTTTCATTATTTTTCATAGCAGAAATCCCCATTATAATGGACTTAGCGATGGTGCAAAATAAGTCAAGACCCATCCCAGGAGCTTGAATCTGTGCTGGGACCTCTGGGGAACTCCCAGGATGCCAAATGGCTTCAGTCCCTTTTTGAGCCAGTGTCTCAGTAAGATAATTCAGAAATGACAATGTTGTGACTGTATCACTGGGACAGAACAATATGGGAACACTGACTGGCAACTTCCAAGAAAGCAAACAAGGGAAGGGAAAGATTTTGGTTAAATGTGTGTTTTTAGAGATATTAGCTGTCTCTCATTAGCCCGCTAGCAAACTCTGAGATCTGTTCCCAAGCTCAGGAGGGTGGTAGAGCAGGACACTGGGCACTTCTAGAGAAACTCAACTAACTCTTTATAAAAACTATACTGCTCAGCTCCTTGGGCCAACAAGGGAGAAACCGCTGCTGAAGAAAGTGAAAATATGACAACTACATAATTCTACTGTTAGAAAGAAGGGCCAAAACCAGGATAAGAGAGCCCCAAACTGCAGCACTCTGAAAACTCTGTTCCAAGTTTTCATCATCAGTATTATTTGCCTGTACCAGTGCCATATGCTAGAAAGTTCTCAGCAGCCGAGAAGGAGCCTGCAGCTGTGTCACAGACAAAGGTCAGGCCAGCAGAAAGATATGAGTGACCAGTGAGAAAATGGTTCAGAAACCAGCACAATTCCTGCACAGGGCTTGGCAGGAATTAATCTTTGCAAAGGGCTTCAACTGCAGATGGGTCAGAGCTGGTGGGTGAGCTCAGGGAAGTCCTTTGTGCTCCTGCAGCTTCCTCAGCCTGTGTGAAGTTGATGTTGCACAGCAGCGTTTCCAAAAGAAAGCCCAGGATTTTCCCTCAGCTGAAAAACAGGACAAAGCATTTTTCACGCACTCATCAAGGATCTAATTTTTAAAGGGAAGAATTCTATAAATGACGTAATAAAAAGAAAGTGATCTAATTGTTTCCACAACTGCTTCTGAAATTACCAGGGCCGTTTTTCCCTACTTGTCATTGTTCTTGGAGTCATAAATCACAACCCAAGAGATCACTCAGCTCTTGACAATTTGCAACCATACTACTAGATCTCATATTCAGCCGGGCTGCAATCACTGACAAGCTGTTACTTAAGCAGTTGACAGGTTCAAAATAGCACAAACTACAAGGATACCATCTAGTAAAGGGTTTCTAATTTTTTTTAATATGCTTGTATGCTACTGTTGTTGCGAGCACTGTCAGAAAACATGGGTACTGCGCTGTAGGTGTTGCAAAATCACTTTGTGAAATCTAACACGAATGTGAATTTTTCATTTCTCTTTCATTTTGAAAGACATTTGCTCAAAAAAGTCTTCCACGTATTACATGGAGGATGTTTTCTTAGTTCAACTGCTGAAACAGGCTTCCACCAAAAATTAAAAGAACGGGAAGCAGAAGTTTTAGCAAAACTATTGACCTTCCAGAAAAACAAACAGCACTGTATTACATCTCACACCTGCTTATTTTTTGGTGGCCTGGATGTGTCCTTGGTGGCAGCTGGATGCTGGCAGCCTGCTGGGTTCCCTGGACCAAGGTGCTGGAGCTGAAGCTCCTCGGGTTGGAAACAGAGGGAAGAGCCATGGGGCACGTTTGGCTGCCTGAGCAGCGCGGTGGCAGAGCAAAGCAAACAGCGTTACTGGCAACAAGAACAGGGTGATGACGTACAGGTTTTAAATCCCAGCTAGGGAAACAACAGTAGGTGTTTCTCCAATTTGATCCTCTGGATGACAAATGCCTTTCTCCCTTTTGTTCCCCCAACAAAACTGAGCTTGCTCATTTTGCAGCTGTATTTCGTTCCCTGGGCAGCCTTGCAGACGTGTTTTGACATTGCTCAGTGAACCCTGGCCATATTTTAAACACACAGCTATGGAAAATGGGGTGCATCTGGTATTGTGGAATGCCACACTGGGATCTCCTCTTCTCTCAAGCAAACAGCAGAAAATGTCCTTCCTAAACCTCTTCACAGATAATCCCACAGTTTATAAAGCTCCAACTCGTTCTTCTAGGCACTTTCTTGGACTTCGTGCCATTAAATGAAAAAAAATTATACTGGTAATCAAGATGAACCCATAATTTATGGCAAACCCCCTTGGCAGTTGTTCTTTTTGGGATGGTCATCCCATGTGCTGTAGCTTCTTTTTTAAGGAAATTCTCCCATACCCAAGGAAAGCAATAAAACCAGTTTTTCCAATGAATCATCAGAAGATGATTTAACCTTTGCTCAGAAGGAACAAGCACCTGACAGAAAGTTGGGGCCAGGAAATAAACTTTTCTGACCCATTCAAGAGCACGGGCAAGGAGGGAGCCAGTGCCATGATGAACTGTCAAAGCAGCTGTATTGGAAACAAAATGAGGAATAACCTGTGGCAGGAGTAAAAGTTGTATAAATCACTTCATAGTGGGCCAAGTGATGAAAAATTAAAAAAAAACAAAACAAAAAAGAGCTCTTAATGATCTTATAATGCAATATTTGGGGGTTCATTTGGGGTTTTTTATCCTTCAAATACTGACACCCTGGGAGAACACAGCCTTTTACTTGATTTTGGCCCAGTTTCATGGAGCCTTGGAGCATGAGCCAAGGACACCCATGGGCAGTGTGTTAGGAAGGGGTCAGGCACTGAGCTTGATATTTTCCTGAATGTTGGCTGGAGAGCAAAGCCAAGGCAACTTCTCATGGCCAGGAACGGGGAGGACATGCTGATGGGAGAGCTACGTGCTGCAGGACACTTTCCTGTGCCTTCCCAGCTAAGGTACAGGAGATGAAAATGCTACTTCCACTTGCAGAGAAACCTGTTCAAAGTCAAGTCCTCCTGCTTAGTGCAGAACAAAAAAACACCAAAAAAACCCCCACCAAAAACAAAAAACCACCAAACCGAAATGCAGAATTCCTTTGCAGACAAGGCAGAACAGTAAAAACTGGAGACTTAGTTTGCTTTTCACTCTGAGTGTTATTGGATCCAAGTTCACACTTGGACACAGTTTTTTCCCTACTGAATTCCAAGGCAAAGTGCACAGCTGGCCTTGGCTCCAGTCTTCTGTATATAAAATCGATGTGCCTTAAAGGAAGAGCAGATCTCCCCTGATGACACTCAATAGCCAGAGCACAACAAAAGGGCATCACATGTGGTGCAGCTGATCAGAAATCGCTCAGTGAGACACCGCTGGACACCCAGCAAAGCCAAGAGATGGAGAGCTCTGGTGACTTTGCATGGAGATTTGGTAGAGCACTTACGGCAACATGGCACCAAGCAATGTGTCATTGTTACATCTAAATAATTACAGAATGAACCCCTGTGTGAGGGGAGTCCAGGACAAAGACTGAATGTATACTCCAAAGAGCTGCCTTCAGAATTGCTTTCCTGCAAAGGAGCAAGATACTGGAAGACATCTCAGCCACGCATTTTCACCTTCATATAGATATTTATGTGATTGTATAGTAATGTGCAAGCCCTTCCATAGGATATTTTTTTTAGCCAGTTAAGGAGGAACAAAAAGGACAAGTGACATGACCAAGGCCACAGAGATAATCGGTGTCAGAGGGAAAAAAAACCACAGCACACACAAAAACAACCAACAAACAAACAAAAACCAAAGCAAACCACAACAGAAAACACCAAACAGAACAAAACCACCACCACCACACACACAAAAAACCCACACAAGTCATTCTTCTTCCATCCCCCCAATTTCATTAGTTGCTCAGACTTCTAGAGGATGGTGCTTACAGAAACCAACAGGAGTTTCAGTGGTTTAAAGGTCAGGCCCAAGTACAGCAAAGCCCTGGGGCGAAAATGTGTTTCTCTTCCTCGCCCTTCCCTGCAGCAAATGTATATTCCAACACATTCAGTAGGGGAGGTTAGTCCTTCACTGGAGTCTCTTGAATAAATAGAAGCTTCTGGGAGCACACTAAACAAATGGGTTATTTTGAAAGGACAAGTTAGCTCTATAATTTGCCTTCACAATGTGTTCTGCACTCTAATTACAAATGCAAACACAGTAATTGAGAACAGCATCATAAAACTCTAAAGGAAGCCATAAGTGATATAATACATGGACATGTTTACCATTTGGTACAGCAGGATGCCTCTGTGATGTTTTCCCCATGTTTAAACAGGGTGGAGATTTGCTTTTCTTTCACAAAGTTAATTCCATGACAGCAATTCTTCCCTCAGCATCCCTGCTCTCAAGCCTGGATCAATTAAAATACAGCTTTCAGAAAACATTTCCTCTCTTTTCTCAAGTGAAAAAAAATCTCTTTTTCTTTAGAAAGATTACAAGAATGATTTAATGAAGGTATTCCAAAGGGAAGAAAAAAAAGGGAAGATCCTAGTGTGTTCTTCACCTGTGATGTCCCACTCCTGCCTGCAACAGCACAGAACTCGGTAGGGCGAAATGCAGAAGGGATCGGGGGGCTGCACTGCTGCACCCCACCTAAACTCTCCCTGGGGGACTCCAGCCCTTCCAGAGGTTGGCAGGAGAGGGGCTCCCCACGCAGCTTTCTGCTAGGAACCCACTGCTTGGACAGTGCAGGCAAGCGCTGGCTCTTGATGCTTCCCACCCATTTAATGAACTCTGCCATGTGCTGGGGTGTGGAGAAGTGTTCAAAGCTCCTGTTTTTCCTGTAGAAGAGTGAGTAGTTTAGGCTGATGAATGGCAAATGAAGTCAGGGAAGCGGTTTGCAGACTGCCTGGGAGTTTTCTGCATAGACGGATAGCGGGAGGGTCTACAGCATCTTGGTGCAGCCCCACATTCCTGTCTTCATCCGCTTTGTCCTTTTTTGCCCTTCTACTCTTCCTCCTCTGACATCTCTCAGGTCACCCTCCCCATGTCGAACTGAGGTCCTGCTCCAGCAAAGAATTCAAACCAAGGCAATGTGTGCGGTCCTCAAGTGTCTTCCCAGTCACAACACAGAGAACAGAAGTGGAAAAATGAATGCAACATCAGCCCTGTCCTCTAGAAAGAGCCTTTGGCATGCTGGGTGGTAGGGAGGAGCAGACAGGAGAGGTGCTCAGCACCTCAGGGGGTACCACAGGAGTAATGCTGGGACTGGCCTATTTGTAAAAGAGCCAGGTATTGGCACAGACAAATAAACCGAGAGAGGAACAGGACTGAGTGTGCACCGACAGGGTCCTACAAGCTCACATAAGCTTAACAGCTGCTAAATAACGTGACAGCTCATGTGATTCAAGCCAGAACAGTTCAACCTCCCTTTCGAGATCAATGAAGACGTGTGTCCTATCTGCGGCTCGCACGTGCGCACACCCCGTCTCTTCACATTTGCTGAAAGCTGCTATGGCCTGATTTTCAGAGGTGCTGAGTGCCTGCAACTCATCATGACAGGCTATACATCAAATCCATCACCTCTTGGGAAACTTGATTACCCTAGTGGAAACCCTCATTTCAAGCATTTAACTGGTTCCTACTGGTTTCAGCCAGCCAGCTAGGTTTTGGAATGGATCACTTGGTTTGGGCTGTACTAATCCCTCAGGAGAAATAAATCCATGTCCATGAAGATCAGTGTAGGAATCTACTGAAATATCTAGAAAGGTATCAATTAAAGGGGGAAAAAAAATCTATTTTTAAAACATTGAACCAATAAAAATAACTCACACTTGGCTGGTTAGAGCTGTTCATCAGGTGACTTGCTGCTGAACAGATGTCTCCAGCTGGGAATTCTTGGATGAAATACTCTATCTTCTCCTTTTTTTATAAAACAGTTATTAAAGAAGTACGTTAGAGGTTTGAAACGTGCTAATTCAAGCCAGAAAACCAAAACAAAACAGAAACCACACATAGATTGCCAAAAGAGAGGGTGCTGAGGTGTAATCACAGCTTTAAGGGGTGAAGCTGTTTATCTGGATGTCTGAAGGATGAAAACACAGTTATTGAAAAACCTGCAAATACAGAGTTAAGGCTGAATGAAAACAGGGCACTCACACTGAAGGCGTGGAGACTCTTCGAGAAGGCTGCCCAGGAGACTCTCATCGGTTTTGTAATAATGCTCAGAAAATGTACAGACTGGTACTTAACTGTGTATACGGAGATTAGCTCACAGTAATTAGAGAATTTTTTTCCTAAATTTTCAGCCACAGTAGATATTTATATATATATGTGTATAACCTAATTAATATCTATATTACTGTTTAGCCAAAGACTGGCTAGAAGAGGGATAACTGAATCTGATGTAGCATGGGTATGTACTGACTGCTTCATATGATGTTTCTTTTCTACCTTACCACATATTTTCTACCTTACCACATATACACAGGAAATTTTGGTGTGCACTTTGTCTCCACTAACACATGAGGAATTGATTCCACCAGAGGAAAACAAGCAGAAATGATCTCCTTTGGTATAGCCCAAGTGTCCCATAGGATTGCCACTAAAACAGACACAGAAATGAAGCAGCCTTCCCTGACCACCTTCCATTCTCGCAGCAGCCTGTGCTCACCTTGCACTGCCTCTCTCCTTGCTGCGTTTTTCTACAAGCCCTCTTTCCAGCCAAGGAGATGTGGTCACTATTCCTAGGATTTCAGAATGACCCATCCAGCAAACTGCCAATTTGGCTGGAGAACATTCCGTTTAGGAACACACAGGGTGAGAATTTGTAGCACCGCTGTGCTGCCGGCTCTCCTGCACAAATTAATTTAACCATTGTGCAGAGAAGCTCTGGAAGCAAAGAAATTGTTACAGAGAAACAGCAGCTTTCCTCAGGGACAGCAATGAGCTTTGTGAACCCTGCTGGCCACGTCACCTTAGATCTGCTCCCCTTGGACTCTACATAGGATCCTTGTGGTGGGCAAGGATGGGAAACATACCCAGCTTTGCCACCGCCTGGAGGTGTAGTGAGATTCAGGCTGGAAGGTATTCACAACATACAGCAATACACACACACACACACATTCTAAATCACAGTTTTATTTCCCAAAGAGAAAATGGCAAGTCGCACTATGAGCCAATATTTTGTAATTTACACTCTGAGATGGATTTTAAAAGCATCTGATCTGGGGCTCTTAAAGGTTGTGGATCTGTTTACACATAAAAGGAATACAGATCAGGAATCTTTTTCTTTCCCTTGTCTGGATAACAGTTGAATAGAAGTTCCTCAGGCTAACAAGGAGAGCAAACAAAAGCATTTCCCCAGAATTATTCCCTTCCTTTGTCTCTCTTCTTTTCCCTTCTCATGTTTAGGACTGGAAAATGTTTGGCTGGGAAGGTGGAGGCTTGCAGAAGCCAGCTCGTTTCCAGTTCGGCTCATCCTTATCTCTCAGAAATGCACAAAAGGACTTTAATTTCACTGAATAACAGCTTTCTACTAAATACTTCCTCGCTTTTCTTCTGCACCTGGATCTCTACGGAGGGGCTAGCTAGCGCAGGAAGATAACTGCATTTCCTGAGGTGAATAGAGAGCTTCATTCCCAAAGGGCACAATAAACCTGATCCTTCCTCTTCTGATCAACAAGAGCATAGAAGCTGCAAACCTGACCAGTACATCAAAAAGGAGCTTGAAAAATATTTCAAGCAAAAAATGCTAACGGTGCATCCTTCTCCTGTAACTGCACTGATATTAAATCAGGAAACAGTACCAAACAACCACAAACACATATATACAGGGGTTGTCAAATCAGAAACAAAACAAAATCACTAATAGGGACTAAACGTACAAAGAGCAAGAAGAAGAATATACAGTATAGGGTTTATAATTATATTTAAATCCTTATGCAGCAAAAACTGGAAAGGGAACTCCAAAAATGTTCTGTATATAAGCAGGCTCTTTTGATCCAGGACTTTGTGCAATGAAAAGGAATTACAAAGCAGTCTGAATGAAAGGGTACAGGTCCCAGTGGGTGCTGGACTATGCCTGCGGACTCCTGGGTTGTAACGACCCCCTGATCCTGCAAGGGCCGAGGGACAAACTCAGCTCTGCTGGGACCTGCCTTGCTGCTGCTGCCATTGAACCTGCAGCAACATTCGCTTCTGAAAAACTGCTTGCATGGTCCTGGGTCTCCTCAAGGACAACTGAGGCCAGATATTCCTTGTCTCCTTCTTGGTCATCTGAAGATTTGATCATCAAGAAAGTCTCCTGCTGAGCCCCTTAGAAAAACAGGCAACAGGCTGTGGCCAGAATGGGATGCTAACCTTTTCTGGAAGATCTCCTGGCTGCTCATGACTTGGTGACATTGGGCATAGGTCCAGGACACTTCCGTGCCTCCCTGACATCTCCCTCCTCTATATCCCTTCCAAGAAAACTGAAAACCCTTGGGAAGATCACTTTTCCCACACAGACATCTGTGCAGTACCTCTGGATTCATAAGAGAAGCAGATAAGCAGGGGAGAAATTTTTTTCTAGTAGGATGCAATCCAAGTTCTGAAGTGTTTGAAAAACCTTTGAATGACATGAAATGCCATTGCAAGAGACGACTGCAGTAATTACAGCTCTTCAGCTTGTACTGGCTACTTCAGTCCCAAAAGGCAATTTCTGATCACTCGGAAAGACTTTGGTGCTGCTTATTAGCTAAATGCTCCTAAAGGGGCTCAGATAACGAACTCAGCATGCCAGGGTTCAAGTGGGAAACAGGACTCAGCCAAGCACTGGAGTAAAGCTGATCCTAGAAAGGTTCAAACTGGGGATTTTATGCTTCCAGATCAGGTGTTTCTGTTTGAAACAAGTTTTACCATAGTGGCAAGAGGAATGATAGCAAGAGCGTGTGTTAGAGAGGGAGCTATGATGAGACTGCAGAGTTTGGAAATGATGAGAAAGAGACAAATTCCTTTGAAAACAAGTTGGGATCGACTCATTCCTTTTACGATCGGGCTGAGGCTGAAAGAAATATCGAGAAGGAGAATGTTTCTGGTCTCTACTCACCTCCCTGCCAAAGACGCCCTCATAGGACGTTATAGAAGAGGGAGAAATGTTGCCATTTCGTCTCAAGATACCCCTTTTCCCTCTCCAGGGTGCAGCGAGACCCCGAGCAAACTGCCGAGGCTGCCACTGAAGACCTGCACTTCTTTCTCTGCAAGTGCACAAAAAGCAGGAGGAAACGCAGAGCAGCAACCCCCCCCTCCCCAACAGCCCCCCTCCCGGGCCGCGCATCCGAGCAGCCCAGCGCCCGACGCTGCCGGCCCGGGCTAACCCGAGCAGCGGGGGGCACTGGGGTGCCGTTACCCCCTCTAATAATCCCCGTTCCCCGGCTCCTGCATCCACTCAAACTCGCAGAGACTCGGAGCTTCGCCTGGGCATCCCCCCCAAGGTGCGCCGGCGCGGTGCCCCCCCGAGATTCCCAACCCCGTCCATGCCAGCACCCCCAAAGCCGCGCTGGGGGGAGAGGGGGGTCCCAGCCCCCAGTGGAGGGGCCGCGACCGGCAGGGAGCAGCTCCACACCCAGCCTGTCCGCTACCGGCACGGGCGAGCTCACTTATTTAATTAAACACGGTGCGCTCAAATCAACCACCTAAATTACGGCACCCTCCAGGTGCACTTATTCTGTAGGGTCGCCCCCCGCGACCGAGCAAACTCCAAACCCGCCGCCCGGACATACCGAATGCCCCCCCGCCCTCCAAGCGGGGATTTAATGCTGGGCGCTGCGAAGCCTCGGGGCAGAAAGCCCCACAAAAACCTACCCTTCTGAAGTGTTGCTCCACTCCCTTGTCACAGTTCCACCTGTGAAAACGTGTCTAAAGTTAGTACTGGGATTTGCCCCGCTCTTAACTGGTTCAGGCTAAAATCTGAAGAGATCCAAGTTAACCCAGGAGGATACAATAGCTCATTTTATACTGCAAAGCTGCTGTGCAGACTTTGTCCAAAGAATGCTGCACACTTTGACAATCCCCCCCGAAAAGGGAGAGAGGAAACAAAGACTTATGATTCCCATTAGTAATTTAATCCTAAATTCGTGGGCCATTCCCATCAGCCCGAACAAGCAAACATCAACACTTTTCTTTCTCATGCACATATATCTGCGATAGATGATTAACCAGGTCCGTCTCTGCTTACACAGGAGAGAAGAAAAAATCCTGACAAACAGCACGGTGTCTGCTTGCAGTTTGAGAAATTAAAAATCAAGCGAGAGGAGGTAAGAACTAGGAAAGTGATGCCCTTTTCCTCCATTAGTGCCGACTGCCAGCCATGGGTGACTTCGGTTTGGGTAGTTGTTTCTTAACAAAAATCCCATTTCAGACAACTTATCCCACTGATGTTATGGAGTGAAAAAGCTAATTTGGGGGGAAAAGTAGCAGTCAGCTACCAACAACGACGAGCGCTTCTCAGAGAACCGGTAGCGTGGAAAATACACGCATAATAGTAATCTTATTTTTTTATCAGCTACCTAGACCTGCTGTTTCTAAGAACTAGGGACTGGGATGCCACCGTAATACGGTTCGCTTCTAAATGTCACCCCTCCCCGATTCAGGCAGAGGAACTACCAAATCGAACACGTATAGATATCTATATGCTCCAGTTTTAGGGGCGAGCTTTCAAATTTCAGTGGCCCTAGGACCCCCACTACTCTACCCTAGGCGGACACGCCGGATGGAGCTGATCTGAAATGACACTGTAATTTTCTTTGAACTCTTCCCGATTTTGGCCAGGGGTTTGCGAGGGGAGTGGAGGGGGAGAGGGGGACGAGGGAGAGTCATTCTTTACGGGAAACTAACCTTCAAAAAACGGATCTTTAAAAATAGAAAGGAAAAAAGAAAAGTCGCTCGATTAGCAGCTTTCGGGTGTAGGGGAGAAGGTCGCAATTTAAAAAAAACATTGCTCGCAAGGCTTGGGGGGCAGGCGAGCTGTGCCCTGACGCTGCGATGGGTGAGTGCCCCTTCCCCACCCCAACAGCGGTACTTTTCTTCCGCGGGCGCGGAGGGGACGGGAAATCCTTTCCGCAGAAGCCGGCAGCGCCGGGGCCGCGGCTTTGCCCTGCGGAGGCTTTTCGGGTGCGGGCGGCCGCGTAGGGCCGGGGGATGCGGGGCTCCCCCTGCGCGCAGCACCGCGGCCGCTCGCAGATCGGCGGCTTGGCCCCGCGGAAGGGAAACTCCCCCTGAGCTGCCTCCCCGGGCTGCCCAGCCCAGGAACCCTCTTCTGCTCCAGCAACGTTATTTCTTCCCTAATACTTATAAATATATATATCGGACGGAGGAGCATCCCCCATAACATACAAATCCCAGCGACAATGACCTTTGGTGATTGAATTAAAAGACATACAATGAACAAAATTGGCCTTTAACTGGTGATTCGGGGCACAACGTGGTTCTTACTTTAGCCAGCCGCGTAACGCCGCAAGTTTTGTGGGATGTATTTTTTAAAAGGGAGCGAGGGATGGAAGAGCAAAGAAACTGACCCAGAAAGTGCCCCGAAATTTTACGACGATGAGAAGGACGCGCAAAACCGATCTGTAGTTCACAGTTTAAAAGATTAAGAAAAGCGACAGAGTGCGTATGGACAGGAAGATAATCAGATCAATGCTTCCTCCGCCTTTCAGTAGCTCCACCTTGTGAATATACCTCAGTAATTATGAGAGGAAAAAGTATTATCCATCTAATCGCACATTTTGCAGTGCTGCATCCGAGCTTCCCAAGCGCTCGCCAGAGTCCCCTTTCCCTCACGGGCAACGATAATCTTTAATGTGCAGGTAAAAATAAAGCTCTCCCCTAGCAGCTTCCAGGACCTCATAAATAATATCTAGAGCGGACCCGCATGGGGTGCTCTCGGCTCGCCCCAAGCCCCGGGTGGGGCGGCAGCTGCCGGACGGGCACCGCCGAGCTCCTGCCCCGATCTGCTCTGCCAGGGTGGCCGGGTCCCCCCGATCTCTCCGCGGAGTGGCACCGCTCACCGCGGACCTCTCCGCCTCTTCGTAGCCCGGGGTTGCTCGCTAACAGCAAAAAGACGGCGATTTCCCAAATCTGGCACTGACGGGAAATCAGCAGCGCGGTGCCCGTGCGGACCCCGTAGCCTCCAGCACCGCTGGGGCTGCGTTGCCTGCGAGGGACACAGGGAGCGCCCGGGAGGAGGGAGTTTCCACGCGTGTCCTCCCACACGCGTTTGGAGCACGACAACGTGCGGAGGGAGGTCTGCGCCCCTTGCTTCAGCCGGGACCTGGGTGCGGAGGGACCGGGACGACAACGCACAGGGAGCACCGGAGCCGAGCGATCGCGGGCGCTGCTGACGAGCAGTTATGTCCCCTGCGAATGTCGTGGAGGAAAACTCGAACGAGGCGGCCCGGCATGTCTTGAATTGCTACACAGAATTAAGCCCCGGAGCGCCTGTACTCCTAAGGGGGATTTCATCCAACTCCCACTCCCTGATTTCCACCTCCTCCCTCCAGCCCGCTGCCGGAGCAACCCCAGGGAATATATGTTTTTTTTGAAGGGGACTTTGTTCGACTTTTGTCTCCCAGGTTCCCTGCGCGGCTGTGGCTGGCTCCACAGAGATGGGGAGCATCGGGGCAAGCGGGGCCGGGCTGCGGGTATCGCCCCGAGTATCGCTGGGGTCTGGCGGGGAGGGATCGACGCCGAAGGGGTCTCCGCTTGAGCACTTTTGTAGTGTTGTCCCAGCTCCGGAAAGTCGTTTCCCTCCTAATTAATTTCTAAAAAGCAGACATATCCTGAACTTTTTTTGTTGTTGTTGTTCTTTTGGCTAAATAATATGAGGTGAGGAGGGGGATATGGTAGATGTTGAGGTGCAGGGAGCAGAGGCGCCGCTCCGGAGAGGCGCGGCCGAGCCGGGACCGCGGCAGCCCCGCAGCCGCTCCCGCTGTCGCTCCGCTGGGCTGCGCTCCCGTCCGCTCGTCCCCCTTTTTTTTTTCTCCCGTGTGTTTTTTTTTTTTTCACTCGTGAAAAGTAGCTGTTATTCTCCAAACGGACACTTGGGGTCGCACTTTCTGTCTGTTTGAGCGTAAAAACAGCGCAAAAAGCCCTAATCTCCCTTAATCGTTACAAAATGTTCAAGAAAAAAATTCCTGTTACCGGACCAAAAAAAAAAAAAAAAAAAAAAAAGACGAAACAACCAACCTAAAAAAGCTTACAAGCCGAGTACTCTTTTGCATGCAGTCACTCACTCAGGCAACAGCAGACGAAAGTAAACGCGGTCCCCTCAGAACAGAAATGTAATTATATTTTCTCCCTTCTCTCCCTAATATTTGCAATTGTCTATGTCAATGTCTTTGCTTTACTTTATGGAGAGATTTGCTTCCTATAACCGGGAGGATTTCCCCGATTGTATAAGGAGAGCTGACAGCCTCGCCGAGCCGGTGCTTCCCTCACTCTCGGGTCCAAGCGCATCGCCCTGCACCATCCCGCAGCCCCAGCGCTCGCTCCCCGGCCGGACCCAGTGCGCGTTCGTGGCCGCTTTTCCCGCGGTGCCTTCGCATCGGGACCGCTTACATAAGTTGGAAGGGGCGATGCGTGTGCGTGGGACGGGGGGAAGCTGACTGCCTTGAAATTTGCTACGGGACGGCAGCGGGCAAAAAGGGACTTTGTTATATTTAGAACAAAGGGACGGGCAGGATGTCCCCGAGCTCGCCTCCTTTGTGGATCGCAGGAGCCGAAAAGGGGGGATGTGGAGGAAATAAATAAAGAAATAAATAAATGAGGAGGCGATGGTGCGGGAGGGGGGAGCAAGCGGGGAGCGCCCCGGAGGAGCGGGGCTGGGAGCGGCGGCCGCTCAGCTGGCGCTGCGGAGCTGTCACGGCGCGGCCCGCCCCCGCCGCCGCCGCCCGGCCCCGCCGCCCGCCCGGCCCCGCCGCCCCCGCCGCCCGCCCGGCCCGGCCCCGCCGCCGCGCTGCCATTGGCGCGGCCGCCGCCGGCCCCGGCCCCCGCCGCGCTCTCGGCGGGCACGGCCGTATAAGAAGCCAAGGGGGGCTGCGCTGCGAATCACAGCTGCACAACGAGAGCTGGAGGCGGCAGCTGAAGCGGAGACCTGGGTTTTTCTCGTTCCCCCTCTCCTTTTTTTTTTTTTCCCTCCTCCTTCCCCTCCTTCCTCCCTATCTTCCCTCCCCTTCCCTGCCAGAGCCAGCGAAAACTCCCGTGCAAAGCCCAGGCACCGCCGCCAAATAGCCAGTGCGCTCCCCCGGCCGCCTCCTCGGACTGGAAAGTTGCGGTAGACTCCGGTGCTCTGCTACCGCGGGGAGAAGGCTCCGGACTTACAAAACCCAGACGGGGGAACGGGCTAGACGTTTTGCACCGTTCTTCTTCCTGCACAGACTCGAAGGCAGCATCTTTGTTTTGTTTTGCTTTTGCCCTTCCTGCTGCTGCTCTTTTCTCCTTGCAACCGGGTGTCTAAGTGCCAGGAGCTGTTGCAGCCTGCGGTGCGTTGCAAACGCTGATACAAAAAGACAGGAGACATCCAAGCGGCTCGTCCTTGGCTTTGTTGCTCCCAACTGAAGAAGCCCCAGAAGCCGGGAGAAGGAGGAGGCGGCGGTGGAGGGGGAGCAGAGGAAAGGAGGCGAGAAAGCAAAGCCAAAGTTGATTTGGAATACGGGAGCGCGGCCAGTCCTCTGCCAGGCTGCGCGCTGGAGTGAGGTCTCCAGCCCCCTCCGCCGGGAGAGGTGCCCGCAAGACAGCGATGGCCGGAGAGCTCAGCATCGGAACCGAGCTGCCCACTAGCCCCCTGGCCATGGAGTATGTCAACGACTTCGACCTGATGAAGTTCGACGTGAAGAAGGAGCCCCTGGGCAGGAACGACCGCTCGGGCAGGCACTGCACCCGCCTGCAGCCCGCCGGCTCCGTGTCCTCCACCCCCATCAGCACGCCCTGCAGCTCCGTGCCCTCCTCGCCCAGCTTCAGCCCCACCGAGCAGAAGACCCACTTGGAGGACCTGTACTGGATGGCCAACAGCTACCAGCAGATGAATCCCGAGGCGCTGAACCTCACCCCAGAGGATGCTGTCGAAGCCCTCATTGGGTCCCACCAGGTGTCCCAGCAGCTGCAAGGCTTTGAAGGCTTCCGGGCCCACCACCACCACCATCACCATCATCATCAACACCACCACCAGTACCCCGCGGTCACTCATGAAGACCTGGCCGGCAGCGGGCACCCTCACCACCATCACCATCATCACCACCAGGCCTCTCCCACTCCCTCCACCTCTTCCAGCTCCTCCCAGCAGCTCCAGAACTCGCACCAGCAGCATCCCCCCTCCAGCAGCGTGGAGGACCGGTTCTCAGATGACCAGCTGGTCTCCATGTCTGTGAGGGAGCTCAACAGGCACCTCCGAGGCTTCACCAAAGATGAGGTGATCCGCCTCAAGCAGAAGAGGAGGACCTTGAAGAACAGGGGCTATGCCCAGTCCTGCAGGTATAAACGTGTCCAGCAGAAACACCACCTGGAGAATGAAAAGACCCAGCTCATTCAGCAGGTGGAACAGCTCAAGCAAGAAGTGACCCGGCTGGCCAGAGAGAGAGACGCCTACAAGCTCAAGTGTGAGAAACTTGCCAGCAATGGCTTCAGAGAGGCTGGCTCCACCAGTGACAACCCATCTTCCCCTGAGTTCTTCATGTGAGTGCTTAACAAAAATAATTGAAAAACAAACAAAACCCCCCACCCCCAAAACCTGACCCCTGTCACCTTTCCTCCCCCCCCATCCTCCTCTGACATCTCCATCCATCTGTCTGCTTGACTAGAGAGAAAGGAGAGAAAAATAGAGACTTGATTTTTTTGCAGCATCCAGTCTTCTAGAGTAGCTGTGGGAAAAGTAGGCTGGGGGTGGGGATGGGAGAGGTAAAGTGCAACTTTTGGACTTTCGTTTGTGAGTTACAGAGAGGGACAGAGGCAGAGAAAAAGGAGAAAAGAACAAGTGAAGCGTTTTATAGATCGCTTGCTTGCAGAACGAGATGGACTTTGAGAATAATAATAAAAAAGGACAATGAACAAGCCATCTATAACATACTGCCTGCTTGGAAAGAGAGAGGATATATGCAACACCATCTCATGCACAATTTACCTGCTTGGAAAAAAGAGAATAAATAAAAAGGACAATATATGCAAACTCTTCATATATTGCCTGCTTTGAGAAATAAGTTACAGGACTCAGATGGGACATTCAATCTAAGAAAGGAAAGAAAGAATGAAAGGAAGAAAAAAACTCATCAGTTTTATTGCCTGCTTGATTATATAGAAAAATATGAAAATCTGCATTAAAAATATTAATCCTGCATGCTGGACATGTATGGTAATAATTTCTATTTTGTACCATTTTCTTGTTTAACTATAGCATGTTGATCATTGATCATAGATTTCTGTTGTTGTTTTGTTTCATCGATAAGAAAAGCATCACAAGTTACCAAACTTTTTACTGCTTGTGCAGTTTTGTTTGTTGGTTTTGCTCTCTTATTTTCTTTTATGGTTGCTAGCTTGTAAATATCTGCTACTTTAAACCGCACAGGAGAAAAAAAAAACCCACACACAAAAAGAAAATAACATTTCAGCAGGCTGGTTGTATGGTTTGTTTGGTATTAAAGAGATACTTAAGGAAAAAAGAGTTATGGGCATTTTGCATTAGGAAAAAAACAACTTTGTATATCTGGTGCACTTTTAAGTTGTATTTTTTTTTTTTTTTTGAATTTTTTTTAGTTTTCATTTTGGTTGTTGTTTGTTGGGGCAGAAGAGCAAAACCGCCTGAATGGCTTTGACAAACCTAAACTTAGCAGGGAAAAACCCTCATCGGTCACTAGAGCCTACTCCAGGCTTTAAAGTGGCAGTGAAGCCCTATGCTTCAGGACAATTCCCAGCCTGGAGTGCTTAGGCTTGGCCATATAGTTTCCCTTCTAATTGTACACTCAGGAAGCGAAGGACGGACGAGATACCAGTTCCTTTTAAGAAACAACTGCCCCTTGATTTTCGGTAAATAAAGGAAAGAAAAACCAATCTCCTCTTTACGAGTCAAGCTGCAACAGCAGCGAGGGCTCCGTGTCACCACTGGGGTTTCTCAGCGGTAGCAGCCGATGAGTAGGCTGGGAAAGCATATAAAACTAAAACTTATTTTAGCAAGACATACTGCAACTTTTAAGTGTATTCTTTTGCGATGATTTGTAATCTGCTTCTCTGCTTCCCTATGCAGCGAGTGAAAGTTTTAGCCAAAATTTCTTTGCAGTTGTATAGTAGTAGTAGTTTGGAGTCTTATGGGTGTTTTTATTACTTTTTTTTGGTTTGTTTTAATTTTTTCCTCCTGCAGGTCAGTAAAAGGATTTATGTTGCACTGACAAAAATACCAAAATGAAAACTTATTTTTTAGTTTCCTTTTAGGATAGCTGGCACTGCTGGCCGGATGCATTTTAAGTTTGTATTAGTTTATAAATTAACAGTAATAACAAGATTGTAATGAACAGCATGGTGCTTGCAGTTTTAAATATTGTGGATATTAGTCATGCATCAGAAAACGACCTTTGGTTTTTACTGATTCAACTGTGTTGAAATCAAAACATTACAGCAGCGGAAAAAAAAATTGTTTTTATTTCATGTAAAGTTCTGAAGGGATCAATTTCAAATCCTGCTTATGATATGAAAAAATATTAAAAAACCTGGTCTATTGTAGTTTTATTCAGACTGGTTTCTGTTTTTGGTTATTAAAATTGTTTCCTATTTTGCTTATTAAAATCATTGAAATGGCATTTCTTGGAGGGACCTGCTTCTCTGACCTCTCGTGTTCCGAAAGAAAAAAAAAGACAAAAGAAAACCAAAACTTTCGGACACTTCTCTACCCCCACCCCGCTGCGCGGCCCCGGCGGGTTGTGAAGCTGCTTGGCCCACTCGGGACCGCTGCTGCACGCAGGGCAGGACCGCTCAGCCTTGCACCCTCCTGCGCTTTGTCTAAATCTCGCCCGTGGCCGGGGTGAGACTGACCCGTGTCCCCCCGGCCGGGAGGAGCGGAGTAGAGCGGCGGGAGCTCCACGCCGGGCCCGGCTGCGGGGGGGCGGCCCGGCCGCTGCTGCTGCAGCCCGGCGGGGAGTGGGAGCGGCGAGGGACGGGAAACGCTAAGTGCGGGCTCTTTTTGTTTTTTTTTTTCATTAGAAAAGGAGAGGACTTGACCAAGTCTGTCCTTTCCCCCCTCTCCTTTGGGATCCGAGCTGGCCATTCACTTTCCTCCTTTCCATCTGCACTTTCTATTTATTATTTTATTATTATTATTATTTTTTTTTTTTTTTTTTTTTTTAAGCGTGAGCGACGGGCAGTTTAGAAGACTCCCTAGATGCGTGTGGAGAAGGGGACAGATCTCTCCCCCCCCCCCCCCCGCCCCCATCCCCCAGGGCTCAGTACCCCGCGTCTCCACCATCCATCAGCTGCTTTCAAGGCAGATAATCGCTCAACTCCCTAAATTGCAGGTTAGAAATCGCTCCCGCTCCTCGCCCGGGTGCAGGAAAGGGAGCCCCAGAGCCGGGTCGCAGCGCGTCTGCGAACTGCTGCTCTCAAAGTGTGAAAACCGTGTTGAACTTTAAATCCCAGGCACCACAGAACCAAAAAATGATAGCCTCTCTCCGCCCTGCTCCTCTTCCCAACAGCAGAAAGCTGTCTTCGCAAGGACGGCATAAGGCACGTTTGGAGAACAAACCGGTTAAGGACAGGGTGTGGGAAAAAAAAAATTAAGCAAATACAGTAACTTAAAAACAAAATCCCCTCTTAAATCCTAGACGCATCTCTGCCTTGTCAGAGCCAGCTGGGCTGGGGGATCTTGGAAGGGGCCGGGGTCCATCCCAGCCCCCCGGCTACATGAGTCAGGCCCGGAGAACAAGCTCGTACCCTGCTGCCCTAAGAAGGAGGGACAGGAGTTTGCAGAGGAAAAGGATGAGAGAGCCTGCCTTTCCCTGTATAGCCTCCCCCCTTGCCAGTAAATGCTATGGCTGCAGAAAGCCTGAGAGGAATATTGTTTGTGGGAACTGCCACTGCATATTAATGTCCCCTCATGCATGCATTGAATAAATCACTAGGGCTAATTGAACAACAACAACAAAAAAAATAGGAAAAACAGGCCTTAGAAAAGCCCTCCAGATTCCCACCGCAGAACTGTGTCAGCGGCGGGTCTGTCCCACCGCACGGCGCGGGCAGCCGCAGCCGCCGGTGCCTTTGCAGCACCCGGTCCCATTCCTGCGGTTTAATTTATCCCATTTAAAATAAAGGACAAATGTAAGTAAGCACCACCATAGGCACAGCGCGGGCTGGTGGGACCGGGAAGGACGAGTCCGGCTGAGCCCGGCCCAGCAGAACGCTGCGGAGCGGGGCCCCTGGGATGCGACTTGTCCTCCCGCCCGGGGGTCGGGCCGGCTTCCTCGGACCGCGCAGGTGGCTCCGAGGGGGGGCTCCGACATGCCGAGGGGGGCGATAAACCACCCGCACTTGTGTTCGGCCTGGCCTGCGGCTGAGAAGGTCTCTGCCCCGGCGGCCGCGGCCCCGGGGACGGGATCCCCGCAGATGTCGGGGCCGGCAGGGCTTTCCTGGCCCCCCTCGCTGCCCGCCCCTCCCCCGGGGAGCCCCATCAGCCAAAAGTGACCCCTCTCCCGGCTTCTCTTGCGCATTGCCATCCCTGCCTATCGACTTCGATCTCCAGCCGTTCATCATTGATTCGTAAAAGGGGTGTTGACACAGGACTCGGGGGCGCGATGGAGAGCAGTTTCTTGAAGCGAAAGATAAAACATGAACCCCCTCTTTTCCTCCCCTGGACGGGCCTTCCCGCTGGGTGCTCCCTTGGGAGCGGGTCGGGGCTGCCCTCCTGGGACTCGCTGGTTTCCACACGGAGAGTTGCGGAGAAGCTGCGTGTCAAGTGCAGGGGATAAAGCATCTTCCCTCCCCAAGCCCCTCTTCTTCCCCGTTTCTGGACGTGCTGCTTTGCGTGCGCGTCCTCTGCTCGTTCTTTGAGCCACTTCTCCCCACGCACATCACAGCTGGGGGCTGGGGCCCCACTCTGTGCCCCAGAGGTGCAGCAGCCCCCGGCAGCCCCTGCTCGCCCGGGGCTCGGAGGAGGCCGGCAGGCTGCAACTGCTGCACTGCTGCCGCGCACCGGGGCTCCGGCAGTGCCCACGAATTAAACGGTTCGGAGGGCCCAAGCACAGACGACTTCCCGCTCCAGAATCCTGCCAGGCGGTCCGTCAATCGCCCTTGAGGCTCTCCGGGACGAAGATGCTGCAAACTGCATCCAAAAAAAGCTCGGTGTAGCCAGGGAGCCGTCCTCACCTCCATCCGCTCCTTGCAGCCCCGGGAGGTCGGGATGTCAACGAGTCAGGACCGGACTCGGCAGGAGCAGGGGGTCAGGGGCTCTGGGGTGTACTGGGAGCAGCAGCATGGGTGCCTCTGTACCCAGAAATGCGCCGGTCGGAGCCCCCGATAGCAGCACGGCGGGGGCAGGCTGGCTGCCTTGCACATCCCGGAGATGGCGATGCGGCGCGAAGGAGCCCAAGGTTTGCACCGCTAAATTGGGCTGCCGGACAACGGTTCACTATGTGATCTCCTCTAGTGCAGGAGGACGATTCTCTTCAGTGACAATCATATTATTTTGTTTGATCTCGCAGTTTTGCAAAAACTATTGCTAACAGCCGGGGCGAGATCTGCACCCCCGCGCCGGGGCAGAGGTGACTACCGGCTGCGGCTGCTCCCAGAATTAAACGAGACACTCGCAGACAGTAAACAAAACACTCCCTCCCCCCCTCGATTTACTGACACAAAACTTACAGACTACCTTTGCCAGTCATTTAATACTCTTTTGAATATTCTCTTCTCTCCTTCCCTCCAGGAAAGTGTATAAAACTGATTGTCTTGAATTCCAAAACAGAGAAATCTCAGAGTGAAAAGACTTTTTGAATTAAAGATAGAAACATCGCTCTAAGACTTTCCAGAGATGCTGCGTGAAGTTGCTGGCCGGCAGATAAGTTGCTCCACATTGGGGCGGGCAGGCGAGATGTGCTACGAGGATGAGCCAGGGCTTGCGAGATAACTGTTCCCAGCTGGTTTAGGGTTTAATTTTTCATTCTTTTTTTTTTTTTTTCTTTTTCCATATATATTTTTTTCCTTTCGGGCTGGCGCCGTGCCCACCCGGCTCTAGCAGGCTGCTTGGTGTCGGTGATTGACACACCAAGGTCAGGGAAGCTCTTTGGTGCCGTGGGTGTCAGGTTTCGAGCAGGACAAACAGCGCACGGGAGAGCCCCTCCTGGCTCCGCGGCCGCGCAGCCCCGTGCGCAGGCTCCGCGGGCCGGGCTCGGGGAGCGCGTTGGGTTCCGCCGGCCGCGGAGCTGCAGGGCGGCCCTGCCGGGGGCCCGGGGCTGCTCCGGCCCCGCGACTCCCGCCTGCCCCGGTCCCTCCCCGCCGCTGCCTCGGCTCCCGGGGTGTCCCGCTTTGCTTTTTTCTCGTCTAAATTTGAAGTTTTGATCTCCTCCTTACAGGATTGAAAGAGTACTTCCCCATACTTCCCCACCATCGAGGAGGAAAAAGCTATTTTGCCTTTTATTTGGACAAGTTTCAGTTATTTATTTATTTATTTAATCATTATGTTTCACTCCATTAAGGTTACAGTAAATCTGAAGTTATGTATGCACACACATACACACACACACACACACACACTCTAAATAGCTTATTGCATAATCCTGCGGAGCGTGTTCAGTAATGTAGCATGCAGCAGTCAGCTAGGATCCCACACTGGACTTTTGTTTTATGCAAGAAGGAGAAGAAGGAGAACAAGAAGAAGGGGGGTGGAAAAAAGCTTTCAAGTGCTGCCTTGTCTTGATTTTTAAATGGTGACTTTAAGTAGTGAATTCTGAACACAGCATGAGGTGCTGCAAGACGGTTTCTTACTGTTGCATCCAGGACAGAGACAAGACAATTTATATTTGTGAGCTGGTTCTGTGCATCATGGTGTGTGGAAGTGTTAGAAATTGGACTGTGATGTACTTGAGACTTAAGGTACTGCAAATCCTTTGCCTTAAACAGAATTGCTCTAATGGGGGCTTGTAGTACTTACAGGCTTGTCACAATATGTTTAGAATAAGCAATGCAGTAAAGAGGGAAAAAACCCCATTCCACATAAAGAAAGGGACATGTTTTCCTGTCACACAGAGGCTGCTCTTAGGTTTTAGAGATAGTTTTCTTCTGCCATGTTTTATTTCCCCTTTTAGAGTTTCACTGTTTGTCTTAAGGCACAGATTCAAAACACTGAATTTCCACTTCATACATGTGTTCTCTTAAAAGATTTGTTTAGATAAGGAAACCAATGCTAAGTGTTCTCACTTGAAAGAAATTAAATACATAGAATGATAAGCTGCTGCTAAAATATATAAAAAACACTTAAATTAATAATAAGAACTTGTTCTGAGGCAAAATTCAATTTTACTTCCTATTATGCAATCTTTGCATGTAAAGTTGCTTTAATGCAAAATAGCAGCTCATCAAAAATTCTGTTTTATTGATATCAAAAATTTATGATATCCTGAGGCATGAGGGGCAGAGAGCAAGGTAGGAAAGCTATGTCCTTTTACCAAGTTTAGTGCTTTCTTTAAAGAAACATCTCAAACTTATTTCTCCTTTCTTCTTCGCTTTTTGGAGGCAGTGGGCGAAGGTTTATGCCGGAGAAAACTCCTCCACTGACAGTGTCACTGTGCAGCTCTAATACACCATTTTGTTGACTGTACCCTCTCTGCAGACTCTTGCTTTCTCTGCAGTACTAGGAGACACAAGGACGTCTTCACATAAATATAGAGGTGGGATTATTTCTAAACTCTGATGTTTACATTCGGTATTGCAATAATGCATATGTATTGCAAATATATGTGCATTGTTTGTGCCTGTATTTGCCTATCGAAGCCTGCAACCTCCCACTGATAAAACGTAGAGATCTGATTCTGCACTAGCCTGAAATTCCCAGTAATGAGGCTTCATTTCCTTCCAGAAAGGTCCTTCTGGCTCTGTAAAAAACATTAAGCACCCAGTGACCAGGCATTCTGTTCAGTATGATTTTTTGTGAAATAAGCATGGCAAGGAATCAGTGCCAAGCATTGGAAATCTGCATTCATAAAAATAGACAATACTTACTCCTTCAGGTAGTTTATTAAAGGAGGCCGGTGATGTTTTACAGCTGGCGAAACTGAGGCACTGAGTGATGGTGTGAGCCGGCCAAGGTGAGCTGCAGCCTGGTGCAGGGCTCCATCTGTCACATCCCCCTGGGCCTTGCTGCCTTCTCCTCCTGCCACCACAGCTGGAAACACAGGCTGAGATCACTGATAGCAAGGGGGTGGCGAGGGGGCAAGGCAGAACAAGCCCCTTTAATCCTGTGCTTTTATGGGTCCTACTTTATTTACTATTGAATGGAGCCGAAACTTTCCTGCTGGTTCAGGGGGCCCATCCAGAGAAGAAATTACAGAGGGCAATAAACCTGCACCTTGGACTTCTGCTAACTGCTTCTTTCTTGCTCCTGTGTTGTGGTGCAGTTATTACCTAAAGCCTTTACAAACATGAGAAAGGGAACATATAATTACAAAGAGGTCTCTGAGCTAGCACTGGCCCTTACAGCTCTCTGGCTCTACTTTTCCTCCCCCTTTAAGGTGGCCAACAATTACAGGCAAAAGGGTTTTGTGTCTGAAATCTCTGCTTATGTGATCCTGAAGGAAAGCTTTTACATTTATCCTCAGTCTGGCCCTCATTTCGCCTACTGTGCAACGACATCTAGCTCCACATATCACATTAGTGCTATTGCCATGCTACCATCAGCCATCCCATGCTGTTGCTGAGGCTGATAAACACTGAGTGTATTCAGGACACCAGAGGGAGAAGACTGCTAAACTCCTTTTGACACAGCCCATCCTTATTTTTATGTCAGCCTTGACCCGTGGATCAAGCATTTCGCTCTGGGTATTGCAGTGGCAACGCTACGCTGGTCTGTGACAGCACGTGCTGATCTCCAGGATTGGAAGAGCACAAATTCATTAGGTCCAGCATTGGTTTTGTAGAGTGACAGGTCAGCCCATAGATAAAAGGGATAGCAAGGATGTTAGGATAAGAGAAAATGGTTTTGAAAAGGTATTTCCAGCTCCTCATTTATCTCAGGTCAGGCACCCAAAGGAGCAGGGTATTAAGCAAATATGTGTGAGCATCTGGGACTATGTAACAAGTGACTTCTGTGTAAGTCAGACAGAGAGATGAGAATCATGATAATAAAAATAGTAATAAAAAAAAGTCTGTGTCTTTCTGATTTGCAGTATTGCCGAATCTCTCTCAGGTAGTGATTTCTATCCTAGTGCTTGCAGACTTAAACCATGAAGTGACACAAAATAAAAGGCGCTTTGCTGCTAACATTAATCAGCAGGTAAGTTTAAATTGGAAATAAACAGATTTTATAGTAATTTTATTGACCTCAATAATTAACAAAATATCTTGGATAAAATGTAAAACATAGCAGAAGTATCAGCTGGTCTCTGCTCCAGAATCTAAAACCAATGTTTGTATTAAATAAGGTTTTTATTTTTCAAAAAATCTATTCTCCATATCTGTTTTCAATTGAACACTAGAGTAAATATATCAAGATTACTGGATCACGCTGTTTACAGATGAAACAGTTTAAAGGTGAAATTATTTTTGGTTTAAATCTTCTGTTTTTAAAATGAAAGGCACTTCTGGAGCTGAAAAATAGAAATGCCAGTAAAAAAAAGAAAAAAGGAAGAAGATAAAATGTGGCACTGTGAGGGTTAAGCAAGGTCCTAGGATCCAAGTAAATATTTATATGAGTGCTCAAAGAGGGGGTAAAAATCTCAATATAACCAAAATATAAATCACAGTGCTTTATGTTAGCTGTCAAATTATTCTAGCCCCTGCATTCCAGTACTTGCTCTACTGGTAATGTCACATACGAGATGCAGGCTTATGCCTTGGTGCAGGTTTGGCAGGTAATTAAAGTCCACCGCATGGAGGTTTACACAGACTCCCTCCGATCCACTAAAAGACAAACAACCTGTTAATTGTGATAGCTGCAAGTGTGCAAAACTAGATGGGAACAGGGATTCTCACAGGCAGGGGAGAAAAGCCTGACTCTGGTGTGCTGCTCCCGCCTTGGCTCCAGCGCGGATTAACTCCTTGGTGTCTCTGTAACTCATTGCTCTTTGCAGAGCCCATGGAAACTGGGTAGTGGCAGAATCAGCTGACAGAGGGGAAAAAAAAGAGCAAGCCCTGAGGGCAAGTAGCTCTTAGGTTGGGTTTGCCTGCATTCTTGTCCTGGGGGGGGTCTATTCTTGCTAGAAGACACCTGGGTGATTTAGTCTTTCTGCTTAGTCCTGACTTTGTATATTGGAGACTCCAGTCGGAATGAATTATTCCCAACTGCTTCATGCTGCAGCCTGCTCTCCAACCTGAGGTGGTCCTGGAGATCCCCTGGGGGGGCAGCCTGCAAATGATGGCCAGAACTTGCATCTCATGGCCTTCAACGAAACTCTTTCATAAAAGAGAACCAGAATCAAACTCTGGGGATCAGCCCCCTGTCTGCTTTCATCTTCTCATTTGCCTTCCTTGTGTGAGTAGGTGGGAAGGGAGGTTTTCAGATACACCTCTTGTTTTGCTCTTCCTGTCATAGGTGTTCCCATCTCAGTGGGGAGGATCTTTGTACCGGGAGGCACCCGTGTGTCTCCTGCTCCCTGTAAATGGGCGCAGGGCTGCAGGTTCTGCTCTGGGAACCAGAGTGCCGTGAAGCCACACCTGCACGGATGCAACCGCGGTGTCAGGGAGCCGTGCCAGCACCGACACCACCGCCGTGCGACACCTTCTCATTTAACCACAGAATTAGCATGGCACCAACCTGACGGGTTATTGCCCTCCGGCTCTCTGCCCACATGGTGTGTCATCCCCACCTCCAGCCTGAAAAGGCAGAGGCTGGGGGCAAAGAGTAAATCCTTCCCCATATGTGTTGCATTTCATTGCCTGTCTATGGAGGCTTCCAGAAAGGAAGTCAAGCTGTAATGGAGACACCCATCTGCAAGGATAACCCCACCGCTAGCTTCATTTCACAGGGGCTAGTGAAAATCCACCATCTGTTTAGCTGCCATCCATTTGCCCAGACTTGAGAGGACCCATTCATATTCATTTAACCAGTCTCTTATGCTAATCTCTGTCTACCTCCTTTCTTATCTTCTACTCATATACAAAATCCGAGAGCAAGGGCCTTCCTGAGTTAGATCAGATTCCTGTTACTCATCTTGGGGAGTGTTGGGTTGAATCCCAACAGTAAGGGAAAAAACAGTCCAAAAACCCAAAGCAAGCAGAGATCAACTTTTGGAATCGCATAGGTCCATTTATCTGCCCTAATCAAACGGCGATTTGTCTGTCTGATAGGAGTTCAGATAAAGTTTTCAGCAATTTGCAGTAATTAAATGTGAAAGGGGAAGAAGCAGAGGGTTTCCAGGCAACATGCTGCAGAAGGGGAGTTTTGGAGGAAGGCAGAGAACCCCTGTTAAACATCTGCCAGCCGGCATGGAAGGCAGTGGTGATTTCCCTGCTCCTATGAAGTTCCCCCTTCCTCTTCACTCCCTGCAAAGATGTTCTCCTCCTGCTGCTGCTAAAATCATCCAGGGGAGAGAGAAAATCCCTGGAGAAGAGGAAAATATTTTCCCAAACTTGTTAGTGCCTCTGATTACAACGAGTGTCAGATATATAATAGAAAAAAATCCCAAGGAATGACATTATAACCTCCCCCATAAGGACTTTGCTCCCATGTCAGAATTATGCAAGCTAGAGCACAGTGCAATGCTCAGTATATTCAAGATAGTTGTCAAGAGCAAAGTATAAACATTTCCAGCAAATGCACTTAATAGAAGTTTGTTTGCCAAATGCTGCAGCCTTCTTTCTTGGTTACGCCAAGGAAAAGGTCTGTTTCATTAAAAGGGGGTGAAAAAACCCTCTCCCAGTTAAAAAAAAATCTTAAACCTTTTAATGTAAAACTTATTCTGGACTTTTGCTTTTCTATCCATCAGCTCTAGCAGCAACACATCCAAAGGCTGCTGGAGTCCCCCTGTCATGTACTCCTTTTCACAGACGTTAGCAGTGAGATCACAGGCCTGGTCACAGATGGGGCTGACCTGATCCAGCAAATGGATGTGGTGAGTGAACCCACAACTGTGATCCAAAGGGCATGCAGCAGAAATGGAGAGGAGTCCCTGTTGTGCATAAAGCATGGTCACATTCCTGGGAGAACAGAGTTGTGGGAATTTGGCCATTGGACTTTGCTGGGGCTGGAGGCTCATCCCAGCCTCCAAGGGGAGTGAGGTGCCTTCTGCCAGGAGATAGCTGAACACGGGAAAGAGAGACATGGCAGCAGTAATTAAGCTGTAATCAGTATCTGCCTTTGCTTGAATCACTTTGCTCCACCCTGAACATGCAGTACAGCAGGGCTGGAAGCTCCTCCAGCCAAGAACTTGGGACTCCAGGGAAGGGGTGTGTTTGTTCCTCTTCTGAACTAACAACTTCATTCCAAAAGCAACCACAGTCGTCTTGAGCTACTGTCACCAGTTCAGTATGCCTTTAGCAGAAAGCAGAAGCTTTCAGTGAATGAAAAAGGCCTGAAGATGATGCTTCTGTTTCAATTAACTTGTGTACCCTATAGATTCATGCTTTTTACTTGAAATCGCAGTTGGCTTCTTTAATTGCTGTTCTCAGTGACACAGTTTAATTCCCACTCCCTGGACTGCACTGGGCTATTCCCAGGGCATCCTCACTGAGAACGCCCACCAGAGCCTTCTCTTGTGGCTGGAGTGTGGGAGGAGCTGCTTTCCATTAGAGAACCTGCTGATGACTCCAAGATGACTACAGAAAAACCTCCCTGACTATGTCCCTCCATGCTCCCACATGATGGAAATATTGGCTGGAAAGGAGTTCTGGAGGTCTCTCATCCAGCCTCCCACTCAAAGCAGGATTGTTGCCAACACTAGATCAGGTCAGCCATGGCTTTGCCTCAAGAAATCTTGAAAACCTCCAGGGGTGGATATCCCACCACCTCTCTGGGTATCTGTTCCACCCACATTCTGCTAACTCTATTTTTAGGCACTTACCCATTTCCAAAGCAACACTGTTCTACCCACAGGACAATAACTTCAAGATGTTTTGCAATACACCCCACCCCCTGTCCTTCAAGGACCTGATGACCCAGAAACATGCAGGAAGTTGAACACCTATTATGGGAACTAGGATCATTGTCTTCTCTTTAGATCCTCAAAATACCCACCAAACTGTTCCTCCAGCTTACAGGCTGGAGGCACCTGCAATATTGTTAATAACAATAAAGTTGTCGAGGCCCCTGAAGTTCTGCTCCTGGGATGGCCAGAAGCAGCTTGCTGTCTATCTCAAGCTTAGGTTTCATTCACACACATGAAGATAAGATATTATTCTACCTCTCTCGGATTAAGACTCAATTTGCTAAGGTGTTGTCAGGACATTCCCATCAGATCTACCTGATGTTGCAGGAGGATTTATGTACTGAGTGCATGTGTAATGTCCTACCCATTTGCTTACACATGCACGTTTGCAATCTCTTCCCTCTGACCCATGTTATTCTGCACAGAGCAGAACAGCTTTGATAGAGCAGAGCAGGAAAGTAACGGTGCCAGGCACCTCTGGGAATGGGTGCTTGCACCTCTGGGTGCAATAGCAAACCCAACTCCTGTTTCTTGCTCACAGGCAGGTGGCCGGAGCTGTGGCCTCTGTTTGAAAGGAAAGCTTTGGATGCTCACTCTTGGGAAAAAATTCTGCATGAGACAGGGAGGCAAATGCCAGTACAGGACTGAATGGGATGGATAATCCCCAGGAGAGCATGATTTAAATAATTTGTTTTAATCCTTAGCAGCTAGCATGGTTGTTCAGCTGGTGATAGGGATCTTAGAAAAGTGATGAGGATTATAGTGGAAATGTCAGTGTTCTGGTATTTTCACCACCAGTTAGAAGTTTAGTTGGTGATTTGGTAGCCATCAAGTCCACACTAAGAAGAAAAAAAACACAGAGGAAGGATCCAATATCTACAACTCAGAAGAAGATGGAATTCCAGACTCAAAAAAGATGGCACTCTTCTGTAATGATACAGCTAAAATGATCAGGGACTGGAACAAGTCATGAGGAGTTGCAAAGGTATATTCCATTGCTTGGAAATTGTAGGGAAAAGATTGGATATTTTTCCAAGAATCTTTTTAATCAAATTAGGAATGAATCTAGACGTGTCCTATGGCCTCTTATACATGTGAAATCAGATTAGATGGTCACAGTGGTTTCTTCTGGTTTTACAATCAATGAAAAAAAATGTAATTGTGGTGACAGTGAAACAGTGAAGAAATAGACTGCTGAACTAGCAGGGAGGCTAACGGACATATGAAAATATTGTGAATTCTAGAACTTATATAATAGATTGCATTCACTTCAGCAAGAATTCTACCATTGTTATTTTTTTCCACATTTAATTTAAAGAGGCAATATCCTTTTAAGCTTTCATTCTGCAGCAGGGTAGATTAAATTTAAAATAGAAAAGTGCTGCAGAATAGATCTAGGGATGTTCAGGGCTGGAGGACAACTTAATGAAGCAGAAACTGAAATACCATACGTCTCCAATAGCTTTAATTTATACAAATATTATCTTTGTGTCTTTCATAACATGATGCAGAGGAGCTCAGAGTACAGTGTAATGCCTTTACTTTTCATGATAATTTTATCCATTTTAGTACCTAGGTTTGAAACCAGCCCAATTCAAACCAAAAGAGCTATAAAGACTTTTTTGCTCTAATTGCTGAAACAGGCTTGCACACATAAAATCAGTTTAATGGCTGGCAAAGGCTGCATGGTGTATAAATAGGGATAAGTACCAGACCACCTAGAGTCCAGCTCTGCCTCAGGGATTCAGCCTGGTCCGTGCTGTCAGACGCAGATGTCTCGGGGTTGATGGCAGAGCTGGCCTCCTGGGTCACACTGTGATGGAAGCTGGAAACCTCCTGACACAGGTATGCTCGCAGATCCGGCACATCGTGCTTTAAACCACTTGGTTTTCTGGGACTGTGCTGGGTGCACCTTTGCAATTTTTTTGCCTCTCTAATTCCGCCTCAAGTTCAGAATGCAGGTTAATGGGATAGTGGCCCCAAACCAGTTGATGCAATAAAGCCAAGAGGAGGAGCAGCAGCAGGAGGGAGCTGCAGTTGAGCGTGCACTTGAGACAGGAGGATCCCTGCTGATGGAGGATTACATGCTGGCATAGGCTCAGAGGAATATCAGGGTGAGTAAGGATGATATAACAACCCCAGCACTGGGGCAGTCCCAGCCTCTGGTGTGACTCTTCCTGCACAGGGACGAAGGAGCGGTGCCACCGAAGCAGGTCACTTGCTCTGTGCTGTGATCCTGGGAAGTCTTCCCTTCCTCCTCAGCTCTTCTGGCTGAATGACAAGGTGGTCAACACTTTCAGGTCAGAGGTAGTAACTTTTCATGTACTTGACCTCCCAGATGCTTCAGGATGTCAGTTCACGGCTTTGTATACTCCACAGGACACCAGACCCACCTCTGCTTCTAACTCATTGCATGATCTTGGTTAAAACAGCTGCCGTGTGAATTAATTTTCATTTCTGTGAGGTGAAGCAAGATCTCTTACTAATCTCTGAAAAGGAGTTTGAAACTTCAATAGTGGGTATCTGATGTCTAACACCTTATTTATTCACAGATGTTTGAATCTGCTCAAGACATGTAAAGCTGGGCTTTTTTCTTTTCACTTAGTGTGTTAGAAGTGGGGAGAAAGAGAGAAATTAAAAACATGTTGCTGGAAGACATCTTCATTTTGAATAAAAGTAGACTTCATTAGCTAAGAGGGTTCATCTTTTCTTTATTCTTAATAACATGCATTTTCATGATTGGTTACAAGTCTGGCATTGCTTTTTCCTTCATATGCTGCCAACAGTTTTCTATGATCTTAATTTCTCCCCCACTCTATGAAAACCTCAGGAAAAAAAAATCCATATATGAGCCTGGAAGTATTTGATTGACACACAGATTAATGTTACGCAATTAAGGAGTTTTATCAGGTGAGCGCTTCAAAAATCACAATATTTCACAGGCAGGCAGGCTTCCTGACACATGGTAAGTAGAAATATTTTATAAAAATTATTTAGAAACACTATCATCATGAGAAAACTTGTGCTGAAATAATTGACAGGTTGATAGCTGTGAAATGTCTCCAATCCAATAAAATACAACATAGTATTTCTAATAACAACACCGATATGCAAGGATTTACAATATTTACCCATTTATTACAAAAAGTGACGGAGTTCTAATTTGTGAGCAACTTGAGTGCATTTCAACTCCATGATCACTGTCCTTCAAACCATCACTAATCCAGTCATTTCTTTCATGAATAAATGAGCCATGAATATGCATATTAGATGTTGCACAGCATGGGCTGCTCTACCACCTTACATCCAGAAGGTCACGGACATAATTCTTTTCAGATGCTAAATATTCCCTCTACCTCAGTGTGGCATTGAGCAGCTCCCCATTTTCCTACACCATTAAAGAGAGGTGTACTTGGGTAGAAACCCTCATGTGTTCACTCCCCCGTGGTTCGCATGGACAAAAGAGAAGCTTGAATTAAAAGGATGGATCTTGAAATGAATCCGCCAGGCACTGGTGGACAGTTCATCAGTCACTTGATGTGAACCTGACGGCTCTGCCTCTTCCAGGAACCCTGCACGGTCCCGTGGCTGGCATGGGGAATTCGGCCGCACTTGCCTTGCTGAGCCGTTAAGGTATTTGGGCTGATCCTGATCTTGTTAAACAGGGGTTTAAGCCACAGAGAAACTCTGACATTGATGGGGAGTAAAGGAATAAAGCTGCTGCTTAACAACCAAACAAAAAGTAATAGATGTTCCTGATTCAGACCTGTTGTCTTGGCTACAGGAACACCAAAAGAAGCAGGTAAAATGTTTTGCTTTTTTATGCAAGTTTTGTTTAAAGCAGAAATACATCTCAACTTTCTTTTTTTTTTTTTTCCTTTTAAAACAAACATTTGTTTTAAGCGATCATTGAGACATTTCCAGCAAGGTTCAAGTATCAGGGATTTCCTTTCCCCACTCTGCCCCCCACGTTAACAAGAGAGAGAAGGAACATAATATCCTAGAGTAACAATTAACCTTCAGCACACTTGCTTGTCACATAGCATATGCAGATGCGGGAGGAAGAAAAGCTCAACTGAATGCACATTGAAGTACTGTCCTTTCAAATTCTTACTAGGAGACGTGGGTTTATAAATGAGTCCATTAAAAAACCGGTCCTAGTTCTGCAATAGGCTCTTGTGAAGCAGGGAGGTAAATGTGGTCGTCCTTCTCCAAGGTCTCACTGCAAGACGAGAACTTTCAACAGGAATTTTCCTAACTTCTGGGTTACTGAAAAAAAAAAAAAAAGTAGCTATATATAGAAATATATATATAAAACTCTCTATATAATTATATATTTAACCATTTATGTATATAGCTATACGTATAGTTACACATAGAGTAGTAATGAATATCACTACCACTCCTTTTGCAGCTACCTGACATTTTTCACTAGATAAGCTCAATGAACTTTAAGAATTCCCACTTGGACCCAGAAAATGTTGTTCTGTTTTTCCAGCGGTAATCTAGGAAGGGTTCTTGATAGCTGTTTGGCATTTGGTTTCTGTGCAGTTCAGCAAAGAGAGCTGGGTTGGAAAATTGGGAACCAGTGTGGATTCCCTGCCCCCTGGTCTATATAGCATTGCTCTGTTCCCAGCAGTGAAAAGAATTCTCACTGTCCAAACTGTAGCAATTCTTGTCAGAAGGATGTTTTTCTTTTCAGACACATACTATTTTTAAAAAAGATTTCCCAGTGTTATGTATAATTGTTCCAAGGAAAGAGATATTATAGTAGTTTATTGCATTATTTAGCTGGTATGAAGCATTGGATTATAATTTCCAGGGGAAAGAAGCCCAACACCCATCAGGAGTTATTCAAGCAGATTAAATATATCCACCGGTCTTAAATTCAGGCAGTGGGCTGGTTTCACCACTGCATGAAATAACTCTGGGCAAGTCAGGTTGGCTTTTTATCCCTCCTTTTCTTTACCAAACCTGGCTTAGACAGCTTCAGTCAAATATTTTCTTTCACATGTTGCTGGCAAAAGCATCAAAACCCTAGCTGGGCTTATATTACAGCTGACAAATCACAGTAATTCATGATCAGAGCTACTGTAGTTATTCAGAGCAACTAGTGCAGCCACGGGGGCTGAGAGTGACTGACTGCACTGCAAAAATTACCTGCTAGAATTGCTTAGAGCTGCCAAGTAATCTGGGTTAACAGCTCTTTTCCTTAGAAAAGCATCGAGCAAAGAGGTTTGGCCCCATGGTACCTCCTCTCTAGATCAGTCCCAGCAATCAGAGGAGCACGATGACCAGGATTAAATCGACTGCAGAAGTCTGTGAAGCTAGAAAAGTTGTCAATGGAAACAAAGCAAAAACAAAAGCCAATTTAACAGCTCCCCAAACCTCCCTAGTTAATGGAGGAGGATAGTCTTAGAAATGAGGACAAATAGGGCAATATCCCCAGTTTTCATCTGTGCAGTCACCTGCAATATCTCACCGATGGGGATGAACAGTTGCAGGTCCCTATATGGGGAAAGTCCTTGCTCCTGGTAGTATGTGCAGACCTGGCTACCACAGCCATTTCACAGCTTACAAAATTGCACATTTTTTTAATAGTGGTTCAAATTCCTTAACACACCAGCGGTGACAGAAAAAAAAAAAGAGAATAACCTGCTTGTAATGAAAAGTGAAACTCTCATCACCATTTCAAGTTATAAACACCAGTTCTGTTCGGGAGAAGCTTCAGGGTCTCTTTTTCAAAATGTAGCCGGCTTTCAAAATTGCTGGAGCACAACCTCGTTTGATTTTACCCTCTCTTTTTAAGGGCTCTTGTATTTGTCTAGAGTGGTATAGAAAATAGTTTAAAGTTGAGGTATTTTGATCCTTCACATTTTAAACCTTCAGTTTTCAACTGGCAACTGCCGGCTTCTCCAACAAGTGTTTCCAATACCTTCACAAACTGGTGTATTGTCTGATAGACCACATCGTTAAAAGCTACCTCTTTTCAGGGGAACAGAGCTGGTAGTTTTCTTCCAGGAAGTTTGCTGCACGACACAAGGATCTTTTGTGGGCACTTTGCTCTTTTTCTTTCTAGGATTCCTTGCTCTAAAATAGAAGTAACTTTAGAGAAAAAAAAAGAAGACAAGACTGCTCTTTGTGTATTCAGTTAGCCAACTGTCATGATTTTATGAGGAGTCTCATGATACTTGGTATTTTTCTTAAAACCCTAGACCTTGGATTCATATGTATATACCAGAGTTTCAGCATTAATTAAGAGGAGGTTTCCAGCCTGCATGGACATGGCAAAAACCTGAAAACCTGAGAGCAGGAGACCCCTTAAACTGCTTTTCAAAAAGCTCACATTTTAGGAGCTAAAATCCTAATTCCTTGGAGGTGCAGGAAAGTGTGGAGGCAGGAGAGGAAGGGATCCTTCACCCAACATTGAGCCATGATACCTCTGTCACTGAAACATCCTCTGAAACTCAGCCCTTTGTTTTTCTGGTGTTAGGCTAATTGGAGTCAGAGGCCATTCAAACTTACAATAGGAAATGAGATTTGGAGAAAACCCACACCCAGAAGACAGGATTAAAAGGAGCTTTCTTGAATCCCAGCCCATCTCTTGCAGACAGGCTGTGAAAGTTTCAGGTGTGCTAACTCTATTCTCAAATTCTAAAGTGAAGCCAAACAGAAGCAAAATACTGTCCCTTACTCAGCTGAGAAGTTAAGAAAGGAACTGGAAGGATCCTAACAGCCCGCAGGTCAGCATTCAGATTTATCATACCTGAGATTTTACCACCCAAAGGACTAAAAGCATCTTTCAAGCTGCTCCAGCCCACCGAGAAGCTCTCTTTAGAGACAGATGCTGCCAGTCTCTTCTGCCATTCAGCTTTTCAGGACAAGGACTTTTTTGGTCAATATGGAAGACTCTTTCCTTAAAGCTGTATGGGGAAGCAGAGAGTGAATAATCCAGATCACAGAACAGGCCTTGCTCAGCTCAGTATTTTTTCCTGTGTTGTAACAGACATTTGATAACAAAGCAAACCTGCATAAGCAAGTCAGCCCATGGCAAAAAGAGTAATCCACTTAAGTTGGGTGGTTTCTGTGGTGCAATCCAGTGTAACACTGCTTCCCCTCCGGCAGTCCTTGCTGGAATCGAAGACACGTTATAAGTAAAACAAGTTTGTGAGGCTCAGACAAGAGACCACTTTGTAAAGTAACTTGTGTGTGCATGACTTGAAAGAGCAAGAAGAAAGCGCACTCGGGACACGTTATTACAGGAGCTGGCAGCAGGAAAAGGCCTCCTTTCCTGCTTTAGTTGGTTTATTAGTAATATGACTGCAGCACCTTAGATGTCAACTGTGAATTAAGACTCCAGCAGACCCAGAAATGTTCCTGGTCCCAAAAAGCCCATGTGTGGAGGGGCTCTTCTGCACTGTGCAGATAAAGCAGCTCAGCCCTCCAAACACCTGGCGCCCAGTCAGAGCTCATCGGGGAGCCCCACGGCTGTTCCTCTCCAGGTAGGGAGGTGCCTGTGTGAACAGTCACACTGTCAAACAGGGACTAGAAGGCACCTGAATGCAGTTGCAGCTGAATGCAAGACAGCTAGAGCACAGCTTCCGAAACCTTGCAAGCTTCATGTCTTTTCCTCTGTGAGGCACTGATCCTAGAAGGAATGTCCTCGTTTGACTTTTCTGCAGGCAGTTTTGGATTTTGCAAGTGAGTCCAGGATAGGTTTGTACCAGACATAAAGCATCTGCTACAGCAACTTCTCAGTCCTTTGCAGCTCTCAGTCTGGTCTGCCAGAGCCCTCGCTCCTGAGCTGTGATCATCACTTAAGCCATATGGAGCTGCTCTGCAATATACACAAACGAAGCCATTAAATTGCCTCACATATCACCCAGCGTAAGAGCTAAACCATTCTCAACAGTGAACAGCCAAGGCTCTAACTCTTCATCCTGCACAGGTGCCTGCTGCTACAGGAGGAACAGTACAGCCAAGCCTTCGGAGGAGCTTGACCTACTTTAGGAGAGGGATGTTGGAGTTTGCATTCTTCCTCCCCACTTTTACTAGCCGCTGATTATGTAGGGCCTCCAACACCACTCATTAGAGGGGTGGCAGCAACCCAGCTAGAATATACTTCATTGAGATCAAAGCATAATGCAAAAATCCCATATTCAGTGTATTTATTAGAGATCAAATAACATCTATAAAGCATATGATTTTTTTTTAACTCTACTGATCCTACATTGAGCTGCTGCTTATCTTCTATATTATGGAGATCCGCCTCACAACTCCAGGGAGCTGAGTTAAAAAGAACAGGCATATTTCACAATTCTTCCTTCTCCTGACTTTCTCTCCCATCCTTCTCTCAGCTCCTGCAAGCTGCAAACAAAAGGATCCTGAAAAGTCTCCATAACTTACTACTACTTCTGTCACCTTGTAGCAACCAACTAACTCTTGCTTATTAAAACACCTCTCATGATATATAATCATCACCTACACTGAGAAAAATGTTCTGACACTATGTTTTCAAAATGAAAATTTGCCAATCTTTGCTCAAGAAGCTCATTCAGTTTTCCCAAGTATCCCACTCTAAGAAGAGGCACATGGGCTGTTTATAACCTTACAGCTGCTGGCCCTTTACTCCAGCCTTGCTTCATGAGTATCAGCTGTTTTACCCACCAGCTCATCAGGTTGATTAAGATAAGAGACTCACTTGCCTTCAATATTTGTTGCAGTATCTGCAGGTAATAAATTGGGGTCCAGACATGCTGGGAGGACTCTATGAAGGGTTTTGACTCTGCTGCAAGGCTACACTCAGCATGTTAAGCAGTTGCTGGTAGACGTTTATGGCAGGATTTGCCAGGTAGGAAAGGATAATATGATATGCACTGGGAAATTTAAGAAGGGGAAGGATAATTTCAGGCTCAATTTGGCAAACATTTTCTACAGGCACCCACTAGGGAGCAGGAATAGTCACACGGTTAAAATGCTGGCTTTGTATATAGCATTTGGCCTTTGGCTTTTCCAGGGGCTTTCTGTATAATCTCTGACAAAAATCACTTGGAGAAAATTGTTTCTGAAGCTCTTAAAGCAAGAAAAATAATGATGAAATTGCTTTGGAGATCTGTTTTGCATTCCTACCCCAGTTTCCTGTATGTGAAATTGAAAGCAATAATGTTACTTCTTCTTCGTGACTGCTGGTTTCTCCCAGATGCAAGGAAGGGGTGTCTCTGAGCTTTAGATGAGGTTTGTTCACACCGGTGGTCTTTGATCCTGCATGGTGGGGCCATGTCAGCCTTGGAAGGCATCAACTGGAGGGTGTCTGGGAAGGACCAGTCTGGTGGCACTTGGCATCTTCCAGACACAGGACTGAGATGGGCTTTGCCATGCAGCTGGTGAGCAAACCTGCTTGGAGAGGCTGCCCGGTGGACACACAACCAGCAGGGCTGGCTGGTGTTGGTGTGATGTTCCACACTTCACGAGTTCCTGTAGGTCCTTACACAGAGTAAGGAGCAACTCAACAGGTTTGGGAGGAATTTGTGCATTTGGGTTTTCGTGATTCAGTTTTGGCTGAAATCACTTGACAGTATTCTTTGATGGGTGGGAGGGAGTAAGTGAAGCCTTGTGAAAAGTCTTTACTAAAATACTTCAGGTTACTCATTTTAGCATATCAATTTATTGAGACATTTGGCATAAATTCTGTAGCAATTCTCCCCAAAGACTTCAGCAATTCAATCTTTTTTCTTTCTAAAACACTGTATACTTTAATTAATAGCTTTTATATTTTAGAATAGCCAAAGGCAAGCTTCTTTAACCAGAAAAATGTGTATATTGACACACCTTGAAGGCAGCAAACTTTTCTGCATATTAATATCGAAAAGAGGCTCATTAATTAGGCAGTCACACATACACACACAAATCTTCTGATAGAATAAGTGCATTGAAAGTTTTAGATCACTTGGGACAAGTTCTGCCTGGAGCAAAGCTGCAAAGTTAATGCTCTGTATTAACTCTAGCAATCAGCCCCCAAAATGGCTGCATCCCTCAAGGCCAGTCATTCCATTTGATCAGGTTGCAAAGAAAATTAGCATTCTCTTTGCCCTGGCTATGACGCTTCCTATTCTTTTCATGAATGATTTATTGGTCTCCCCTGCCCAGGATATGCTTGTTTTACCATCTACCTTTTCAGTGATGTTTGCCCCAACACAAGTTATGCACTGCGGTTTTGGTGCTAACTGGAACCTGCACTAGATGCTGCTCTCTGTCTCATACTGAAAAGCAGCATTTGCTGCATGGTGGCAGGAGTTTGCTGTAGTGACTGCTTTCCCATTCATCTTCCTCCAAATTCTGGCTTCTTTATTCAGATAAAACTCCCTTTTACAGAAATGCTCAAAGACTTCAGGGAAAGCCCTGTCTTTTCAAGGAGATGACAGCCAAATGCTGCAGAGGTGACTCACTGTAGCTGGTCCTCTTGGATGATATATTGGAAAAAAAACCCTGGGAATGAAGCAAGAAGTCCCACATGGGGTGTTTTTCATGTGCTCTGAACTGTCACACGGTGGCTGCAGGGCAGAGATGTTCCCGAGTGTCCCCTGCAGTTCTGACCCCCCAGCCACCCCATTGGCAAAGGTGATGGGAGTGTACTGGGGCTCCCTCCCAGTCCCTCCTGTGGAAACTGGGGTCAGTGGTGTTTGGGGGGGAAAGTGTCTCATTCAGTCCTGGACTCACTGGAAATTCTCCTCTATTCTGTGCTTTAAACATCTCTGCAAAAGAGCAACTCCTGGAACAACTAGAACAGTCTTTGTCCTGGGGGTTCTTCAGCAACTTCTGGGTTTTGTTTGTTTTGAAGATAGCTGTAAAATGAAAAATTAAAAAGGATAAATATAAGATAGAGATGATGATTTTGTACTCTTCCTCTCCCGTATCTCTGCATTGGCTTTAAAAGCTTCTTGAGAGACAAAGTCCTCCCTACTTCTGTTTTCTCACTTTCTACTTCAGGATGCCTTGTTATCAGTACCACCCTGGCTTGATTTTCAAGAAAACTCTCCTACAAGGTATGGATGAAGAGTCAGTCACTTTGGTGAAAATCTGAGTTGCCTTTCCCACACACTCCTGAGCTGAATCCGTCTGTTAGTCTCAGTGTAGTCCTTTTTTTTTTTTTATTGCTCCTGGAATTATTGATGAATACATGGAGAATCGATTCTAATGAGCTCCACTAACCTACTGTACTGACCCGATGCATCATGTGTATTAAGTAGAGAACTGAACTTCAGACAGGTACCCAAAATGAACATGAACTTTATCAGATAGAGTTTGACTACCATGTATACCTGCACTGATTTTCATGAGTTATTGCTTATTTTCATCTGTGCAATCAAGACTAAAATCAAATCTGTGTATTCTGATGTCCCAAGAACAGTGACATGAGAACTTGTCTCATTAGCACTCATGGGAGATGCTGGTACAGCCTGGGAAGAGAATGTGCAGCTTCTGACTTCTTATAATTTAATGACACAGTTTATAGGGCTTTGATCCTCTAAGTTATCTTTACTTACAAGCAGGCTCATGAAAGTCAATTGGACCTGTTTAGAATATAGGAAGCTAAACACAGGAGTCAGTCTGTGCAACTTCTACAGCTGCAAAACCAATATTGCCTTGTACAAATGTCATAATATTTTCTAAAAATTAATAGAGAGATAATTTCTTTTTCACCAAATGTTGAAAGCAAGTGGATTCTCTGTGCCCATTACAAGTGTCTATCATGGGCTGGGGGAAGATTTCAGCACTGGAGTTGCATACATATTATTTTGTACTTTGAGCTGTTCTATACATCTCTCCTGATGGCTACATTTCTCTTTAAAATTCACGAGGACGGTTCAATAATCCTATAGAATTGCTATAACTGTCAATGAAGCGCCTCTGGCCATTTTCATAGATTTTAGGCATAGCTTAGTAGCAGCTTCTTTGAGTGAAAACAATGCAGGAGTGGAAGAAAAATTCCTTGCCAGTTGGAGTTATGCTGTGGGCAGCTTTTTGTGGTGTGTGAGCATCCATTACCTGCTGTAGAAGAGAAGTTGTTAAACAAGTCAGACCAGCAGCTGGTCCCAAACCAGCTAACAAGTTCCCCTCTCCTGCAGACCTTTGCAGATACCAGTATTCTGTTCTGTTCCTGTGCTCGTCACCAAAGTACAGGAGTCTTTGCTCAAATGCTCAGAGAAAACAGCTAAGTCATTGAATTTTCTATGCTGGCAGATGACCGGTATGGACAAACTTCAGCCTGAATAATCTAGGTTTGGCAAAGTTATAATTTACTACAGATAGGGTCTTAACAAATAAAACATTTTGGTTACCTCAATGAAGGGCAGCATTGCCTATAAATATGTGCCATTGTGCTGAGAGGTATCATAAAAAATAATTAAAACCAAACTGCCGTTGTCAGTGTTGACAGACATTAGTCACGTCACCAGCCTGCGATGCGCTGCCAGGATGAGGTGGGACTGCTCTGATCCTGAGGTAAGATGCTGAGCATCCTACCAGCTTAGCAGAAGATGCTGAGACAGCCTGGGCTTTCCTGGAGCTAAGCCCTGGAACCACATCGTCTGAAACCAAAGGGCAGAAGAACGCTCCTGTATTCATGAAGGCTCTGTTCCGAAGCCCAGTGATCTCACTCCTTCGGTTCTCTAAAGACCAAGCCCTGACTCCTTCCGCAAATGACGCACCAAATAAACCAGTTTAAAAGGGTTACTTGGAAAGGTAAGGCTACGGAAACAAGTGACTCTTATTGTAGTTTTATTTTGTGCGTTACTGAAGAGAAATACCTCTGCAGTGCCTGACAAGATTAAAAAAAAATAATAATAATAGTCTGACAGCTGGGTGGTTCTTCAGAATTTGTGCTCAGTTACTAACCCCAAGCTAATGATAAATGCATCGGCTCTGCTTCTTTGGGTGTCTACTTGTCTGTGCCCCCGCTTGTTACGTGCCTGTCCTTGCCTGCCCTCGTGTCTGTCGAAAAGACACAGCGCTCAGCAGAGGCACCGGGCCAGCCCCTCCGCACAGGTGAGGGTGAAAAGGCACGTGGCCTTTCCTCAGTGCACCTGCAGGAAAAAAGAGGCTTTTCCTGATCCAGTCAAGGCACGTGGCTGACCACACTTAGATGGGAAAAAAAATGTATTCTACTGCTTTGCTTGAAACTTGGCATGGAGCTTCAAAGTTAGTTTTACTAAGTACAGGACACTGCACTGCGCTGTCCTGGAGTTGCCAAAGTTGCTAATGGACAGTGGAGGCCTGGATGCAGCCAGAAAAGGTCTGCCAAGCCAACAGAAAGATGAAAATTATTTTCTAGGAGAATGTACATGCCATCAGCAGCACCCATATACTACTCCCAGGAGGTCTTGTACCTGTTGTCTTCTACTGAAAGGTTCTTATGCAGCAGTTCTGCAGAGGATGGGTCTTTGTAAGTGCAGAACAACTGCTGCATCCCATGTTGATGAACAGAGGATTTGAAACTGTGTCCCGATGCTCTCTGGAGAAGCGCTAAGCTCCAGCTAAGCAAACTGCCTTCCTCCATGGGCTATGATAGCAACTGCTGAGGATGTCTTGCAGGGATCCCTCCCATGGGAAAGTGGGAATATTGCAAGGGACCCACCTTTCTCCCTCCAGGACAGATGAGTCAACAGTGGTTCATCTTCCCAAGTCTCAGATGTCACGACTCACTGCCCCCCTACACAATGGGGAAGAACTGGTGACATCTCCTGAGTCATGGCACGCTTGGAGCTCTCAGGTTCTAGGATCACTGCTCTGACAATTTGATTTAGAAGTACGGGGCACAGAAAATCACAAGTGTTTCCCCACAAAATATTTTGGAAAGAAAAAAGAAATAATTTTCGCTTTTTCCATTCATTTGGAAGAAACTTTACAGCTACTTGCTTAAAAACAAACAAACCCCAAAGCAGAAAACATCCAGCTTCTGGCTATTTCCAGTGTTTTCAAATGATTCTTTCAGTTTGGGTATTATGTTTTCATGTTGCTGAAAACTAAACTGTTTAAATATTTGGGGTTTTTTAAATAGTTTCAGAAAAAAATATTGAAAAGATTCAGCATCATCTGAATGTAGGTTGGGAATATTTTAAAATTCTCAAATATTTTGCAGGAAGAGAAATCCCTTTCTACCCAGCTCGGCATCTGCCTGCTATAGCAATGCTCATTTCCTTGCTTGTTTTACCCCTTTCCTCCCTCTTATATTTGCACTGATTCTGAATGTCTCTGGACAGGGACTTTAGCTTCCTTTAAAACTGTTTGGCACTCTGTATTTAGGGTATTGCTTTCATGCAGATGAGAAGTAATCATAATGTATATTTAATGTATATTTAAGTCTAAAGGCTATTTAAGATTCCCCATTCAATTTCATAGAATAATTAGCAGGCAAATCTATACAGAGCTCTAATTTCCAGTCTTTTCTGAGGTTAATTTCTCCAGGGTTCAGCCACAGTGCTAAGCATTTTTTCTAGAAGTTTCTAGAAACATTTTTCTTGGTCATTCCTCAGGACATAAGAATGCGTTGGCCTTGATTCTTTGGCTTGTGGAAGCTGAATGTAAAAGCCTTTGGAAAAACTTGAGCCACTGGACTTGTCTTAAAACATTCAGCAGTTCCCTTTAAACATCCAAACTTTACTTAATGTGCTCAAGCCTAGAAATACAAGGTTTTCTCCCAAAGGAAAGTGAAGTTTTTAGCAGGACTTCCTGAGTGCTGCTGGTGGCGATGCTCTGGGGACAATCACCACCCTGGCAGCTCTTTGATGCTTCTCCTTCTGGCCCTTGCTGAAAAGTAGGAAGTAGCCAAGTGCCTGAAAACATAATTAATACTAGTAAAACTTTGATCAGTACTTTCATTAATGCATCTGCAAGTGCTTCAACTATACTAGGTAATAAAACCTCCCAGAGCCTTTTAACTGTCATTTTATTACAGATGGAGTTGATTGTACCACCCCTGGTTACAGCAGGCTGAGACTTCCCATGGCAAGCAAATGCAGTTACTAATAGGATAAGCCAGCTCTCTAAGACCAGAAGGCACTGGGTGGTAGAACTGGGATCAAGTCCCATCAGCTTCAAATTGCTCATAGCAATTTACTAGATAAATGCAGTTAAGAAAACGACACTTAGGAAAATGATAATAGAATGTTAGCCTGGGTTAGAGTTTGCCAACATTTTAGTACACCTTTGTTGACCAGATTATTAATAATTGAATGAAAATATCCCATTGCAGTACACAGGAGGTGTCAGGCTCTTTCCTAGCCTGGTTTCACAGCATTAGCACCGCTTGTACACTGCTTGTGTCTATCATTGCATGGCTACCATTTCTTCCTGGCAGCTATTGGATCTGTTGCCCAATTTCAACCTATTTGTCAGTGCATTAAAAGTGTGCATAAGTCTTAGGAAAATAGGTGTCTGGGTTCAGGAAAGTGATTTTGTCAGTGCTTCCACTAAACCTGCTGTATGAGCTCATCCCCTGTGAGACATCAGAAAACCGAGTCAGTCTTGAGCTATACATCCAAGGGCTACGTTGGTTCTGCTGCTCACGGGACTCTATTTCTGAAAATGATTCATCTCATTTGTGCGCTCCTACACACACACACAGACACTTTCCCTGCTCTCACCGCAGGACGATTTTCTGCAGCTGTTTAGATACCTTCATGATTTCTTTTTTTTCGGTGTCCTGTTTATCTCTGAGTAACAGGCATCACCTCTTCACTCCATTCTCCCCTGCTCTGATTTTATGCCATCCATCTCTTCCTAATATCTGGTCCCATTCATTAAATAATTGCTCTAAGGTGGCTGACTGTTCATATGTTTCCTTTTTTTGTGGTACCATTCAAATTTTGCCAACACATGTCCCTAAAATACTGTCACTGCTGCTTAAATGCTTGCTTGTCCTTATATGCTATTACTTGATCTATTTTTAGTTCCACTTGGGGCACAGGTCCGTAACTTTGCCGCTGTGCATGTAATTTTTTTCTGAAGGCCTTTGGAGTATCTCTGTTTAGGGTTTGTTGATTTGGAAATTGCCTTCTTATCAACAAGATACAAGTGAAAAATTATGTCAACCCTCTACTTCTGCTGGGATGATTTATAGCACATTCTTCCTACCAGTTCATTCTTTTCCACACTTTTTGTCCTCCAGAAGAAATAAACCAGAGGGCAAAGGTGCAATCTGGTTCATGGCTGAACCTCCCCAAAGTGCAGAGGTGTGGGTAAATGTTAGGGACACAGGGGTTAAACCTGCTATAGGAGTCTCTGGTTGATTTTTCCCTCGAGCTTGGGTGATGTTTCCTCTTATTTCGTTCCCTCTCATGTTTTTATCCTGCGGTTTGAGGTAAAATCACCCTGAAGTCTCCCATGCCCTCCATGTCATCTTTGCTCCCTGACATCTCAGGCTGTTTAAACCTTTCATTGCTTAGAAACCCACTTCCACCTTCTTTGGTCTCTCTCACCTCTTCTGCACAAGTCTGTGACCCCCACCCCCCCTGGATTTAATTTCTCACCAGAGTTTGGTTATGTCTGATGTTGAAATCTCTGCTGTGAGCAGACTCTGAGAGTTCCCCTTTCCAGGTTGTCATGGTTCTTGTGTTGTTGTAAGAAAACAACCGATCGTGTTCCTACCACAAATCACTGTGAGACCATTTAGGGCAACTCAGCCTCCTTATCTGAGATCAGATCAGGGACAGAAGTAAAAAACCTGTGCCACAAACTCTGGGGAGCCTGGATCCAATTCTGCATATTATGGCAAGATGAGGAAGCATCAGGCAGATGTGCAAGATGTGCATTTTTATTTGACCACTTCTATCTCCAGTGCACACAGTTTTAGTCATACTCAAGAATTTCTCTACAACCTGTAACAAGATATTCAGTAAAAACCACTAATATGGCATAGGAAAAGACCAGGGGACAGTGACAGCTCTCATTGGTGCTCTAGGTCACTCAAATATCTGTCAATTTTTAGGTTAAATGACCAAAACAGGCACACCTTGGAAGCTGACAGCTACCCACGTTGCAGAAGAAGGCAAAGAACTATATATAGTACCTTCGCCTCTGACCTTGCAGAAAATCTTGTCTCTACTCTAAAAAAAGGCAACATCTTAACCTTACATGTATACATAAAACCATTTGTGCATCTGAAGAGAGACACAAAAATAGAGCAAAACTGAGGAATTCTTTAGAATATTCTTTATTGGATAGGAAGTCCTCTCTTGAATTTGCAGAAATGGGCTCTCAAGGGAAGCTGGGGTTGTAACGTCCTCAGCATCTGAATGCAAAGACCCATTTCTCCTTGCAGCCTTTCTCCCAAGGAGAGCCTGTTTGCTTTTTCATGAAGCTCACTTGTTTTCTGCTCCCTCTGCTCCGGGATCTTCAGGGCTGCTCATCTTCTCCTGCAGCTGGTTCTTCTGTCCATGTTCTCAGGAGCTTGTAGCACACAGCTCCTCATTATCTTCTGCCAAACCAGTGATTTACTTGCAGTGGTGTTCCCATTGCAACATCACATTGCAATCCCCCGTAGTGGTGTCTCCAAAGAACCATACGATTAAAATACAAATGTTTAAAGGGTGGCTGCAAATCCGAAGGCGCAATGCTGGGTTGGGTTTGGCAGACTCACAGGTAGTAAGCTTGGGTGGGTGCAGATTTCTGCCTGAATAATTAATCCATCCCTAGAAGCGTTATTTGAGGCTTGGGTGTCAGAGCAGATTTTGTTTAATTTTCATATTTCCTGTAACTTACACATCTCATCATTGCCCAGTTGTTGTTTCCTGTGCTCTCTGGAACGATACCACCTTCCACTCGCTGACAAGTTGCGGCTCTGTGAACATGTTCAATCTCTCATCCTATTCCAGAGTATTTTCAGCCCTCCAGCAAAGTGTTTGTAATCTTGTCACCCCATGTGGTTTGATCTTCCAACACCCAGGAAGGGTGAATAAACTCGCCTTGTAACAGCTCCTCGTTAAGGGAAAATGGCATATGACACACCCAATGAAACAAAGCAATGAGTAACAGCAGCATTATAGACACATTTAAAATGTAGGTCTCAGATTCCAGTGATCATGGGTCCTGCTAAACCATTTCCATCCCAGCAACCCACCCTGTGCCTACAAGTTCTCCAAGCAAGGTGGGAAGTGTGAGGGAAGGGGAGACACCATGGCAGTAGAACTGAATTAATGACACAGCCCCAGAGGCTGCTTTACAGTTGCAACATTGTGTGACGAATTAAGAAAGAAAGAAAATAAAGCAAGCAAAGTGTGTAGGAAGCACATTTCTTGTGGTAGTCAAGCGACACCCCAGTGTTCAGCAAAGCACATGCAGACTACGTGTAGCTTCGTGTGCAATTACGAGGGACGTGGCCATTTACCGCAACTGTGAATGCAGCTGCAATTAGTACGGTGAAAGTATGAGCCTGAAGTTTCCAAGTGCGAAAATGTTATTTATACCACTGTTTAGGAAAAGAAAAAGGACACTAAACTGCAGTGGTTTCTGTTTCTTGGCAGGAATGATAGAATTTTGTCACAACACAAATTTGAGAATTCCCTTAAGATGTTATTGCTCCTGCACAAACACCTGTGAGATGATCCCTGCTGCTTTGGCAAAGCGATCGCTTTCTGTAGTCTCTGTTCTGTAAAAATAAACCGAATGAAGTAGTTCTTTCCCCTTGGATTTTTGTCACTCAGGAAACACCTATGCCCAAATCCTTAGCTGGTGTAAATCTGCAAAGCTCCTCTGACTTCAGTAACGTGATGCCAAGTTCCTCCATCAGAGAATGTGACTTGTTATTTTGGCTGAGCCTGTAAATCGGCAGTTCTGTGTTTTTGGACCAATTGTTAGGTGGCTAATCCTCCAATTTGCACATGCGGACAGTCTGAGCGCTCCCATGTGAGTTTTTGCCTGAACAAAACTGTAGCCAACACAAAGTGAGTGGGCAAGCATCTAGGTGTGTAATTCAAAGCATGCAAACGTGGAGGCTGAGTTTAGATATCCCCCAAACGCAGCCCTTTAAATCTCCTCACACACAAAAACCACACACAGAGTCCCTCAAAACCCACACTCACAAAAACAGCTGTAAGAGAAGAAAAGACAATGAGGCACATTGTGGAGGAGCAGTCAGTCAAATCTCTCCCTGCCTTCCCCACCCAGAGCCAGCACATGCTGGGAGTCAGTCAGCAATTGGGGGAGCATGGGGAAAACATACACCCACAGAAACGGCTCAGATAACCCCACTCCCTCAAATCCTACGGGACTTCAGTGGTTTCAGTGTGGGACTTCCTTTCCACCAACTTCTCCACTCCAAAACAATATTTGAAAATGAAGTTTTAAGGGAAAAAGTAATTTTTTTCTTTCTAGGTACTTTTATTGTGTTCTCCCAGAGACCGAAAAGTTGTTTTTACAGGGAGAAACTGAGATTAAGCCTAAGACTGTAAAAAACGGAGCCTAAATTGAAGCTTATGTGCAGACACCTGCCAGCGCGGTCAGTGGAGGCTCTGCTGTACCCAGCCCTGAAGAGGAAAAAGAAAGGTTCCTAGCCAGGGGCTTGGAAACCTAAAACAGTTACTTCTTCATTAGGAAAAAATAGTTCAGGGTTTTTACTTTAATTGTTTGACTCATTCCTGAGAAGAGCTGTGCAAACTATTTAGAATAATCTGAATTCTCAACAGGCTTGTTAGAGCCCAGTGTGTCCAGCAAAGCCATCCCTGGCTGACTCCAATTGCAAACGCTTCCGCTGACCTCACCGAGCTGGCCAGTGTGTAGAGGTTCACCCGTGCAGTTACTTGCAGTGTTTTATTTACTACAGTAAGGATAAAATGACACAAATAATCAGCAGCCATGTAACAAATACCCGTGAGATCGTGTGTGCCCGCTAAGCACTTCTGAATTCTCTGAAAATGTGATTGAATTGCTCGTGGAAGCAGCACTTCTTGCTGATCGATGCTGATTCTTGGTACCAGTCAGGAGGTGATGAGTCAAGAGCCGCAGTTTTTCTGGTATTTCATTTCCATCTTTCTTCTTCCAAGCAGCCTGGGGTCACAATGTGTCCAGGACTTAGAGTCTGTTTAGCAACAAAGTGCTGGTGCTGCAAGATCCCCATCTTCTGTGACTGAAGCAAGAATCAAACGAGGAAAAAGGCAACTTTCCCTCCACATCCACTCTCCGGGGACACATTCCCAGTTGTGGTGCCATTTCTGGCACTGGGAAGAGCACAGTGAGTGAGCTCTGGGCCATCTGCATCCCAGCACTTGTGGGCAGACGGAGGATTTGCTGAGACAAAAGGAGGCTGGGATGTGACAGGGGCCCTGGCACGCTGGTGATCCCAGCAAACACAGCTGCGGTGAGGAGGAAACAAGCTGATGGCACCGTGCCCGGGTGCCACCTGAGGCTGCCTGTGCCATGGACTCCCCAGAGCCCTCCTCACTGTGGGACTCGGGAAGCCAGAGCCATTCCTCAGCCCCCTGCAGCGAGCACAGCTCGACTGGCGTATCTGAAAAACACAGACCTGCACGCCATTGCTCTGCACCCTAATACATCGCATAGGCATTTAATTACTTCTCTAATTCCTGAGGATTTATGAGCCTCTGTCTTCACTAATTTGCCTCAATACAACATCGGAAGGTGTTTGAGCATGTCCAGGAAGTATTACTGTGGGACTAAGTGTTTCTAAAAATACTATGCCTGCCAGAGAGGGTTAACTTTAATGTTGGGGTTTTTTGTTTTGTTTTTGCCAGAAGCAGTCCCCTTGAAGAGTCCAGTAACCTGTCTGAGTATTCAGAAAATTACAGGTGTTTAACCTGGCTGTGCTGAGAGGCAGACTGCGAGATAATTGGTGTTTTCTACCCCTCTAGGTTCTGCTGCTGCGAGTTCTCCTTCCCTCACCCGTGGGGTCTGACGGTGGATGCTCTGCTCTGCAGCAGTGGGTCACCCCGAGCCTGTTGGGAGGTTCAGGCGCTGAGCCGAGGCTGGTGATTATGTGCCGGGATGGTTTGCTGGGGCTGATCCTGTAGCTGCAGTGCAGTACTGATCCTTTCCATGCTCTCGCCAGCACCATAAATCTGATTCTGACCAGCCCTGAAGTGTGGTGGGTTCTTATCTCTCTTGCCTTGCCGGCTTCTGATTTACTAGGATTTAACTCCCAGCTAGTCTGCTGTTGCTTGACAAACCCACTGCAAATGCGATCAATAAACCAGAAATGCCCCTTGCAATTTGTAGTCTAGCCTGCCAAATAAAAAGAGTGAAGATTGCACCTCTCTTCTTAGATAGGTTACTCCTAAGGATTTTTCTCTTCTCTCCTTTCCATCTGCCAGTCAGCCAATACCTTTAACCAGTGCTCCCCCTCTGTTTTGTAAGATCCAGAGGCACAAAAGGTCTGTTAGGAGAGAGATTATTTGTTTTGCTCTTCCTCCCCATTTTCTCCCTTCCTATGATTTTCTTAATGTACTTTAAAATACTGAATTTCACCTTTAAAACTTTCTCCTAATGTCAAGCTAGAGCAAGGATGGTAATCAGAGGCAGTCAGGTGGGTAAAGACTGCCCTGCTCAGCCAGAACATCATCCTGTGCATGGCAAGAGGTGGTTTGAGTGGGAGATGGGGAATGTTACAGGCAAAGAAAAATGGTGTAGGTAGGCTTGAGTAAAAGGAAGCTCATTTCTGGGACACCTCATGCAGCTGCTTAGCAAAAGTATTAATAACTCGCAAAAAGCACAAAAGGGATGGGCAAAGCAAAACAAGAGGACCTGCCTGAATTCCCAGTCGGGTTTTGCACACTCCAGTGATGGTGATTCACTGTCTGGTTTTCACTTTGTTCTTTTCGTTTGGTACTCGGCAGTTTCCTACCTCTGTAAAGATCTGCCTGTCCTTTAACTTTTCCTGATAATTATGCTTTTTTTCTCTGGTTACTTTATTAGCAATAACCCAAACTCCAGAAAATTTGGCCCTTACTATTCCTCTGTTTATTTAATTTAATTTCATTGACTTTTGTTTGAAATTAAGTGCTTTAAGAGTGCAAATGAGAAAAAGAATTATTTTTATTTTGTCACGTCTCACCTCACCATTAATAAGGCGCTAACATTGGAAAGTGGATAAAAAATGTCCTCTTGGATATGTAGTAAAATGAGACCTGCCTCCTTCATTCCTTTCCCATGTTCGCAGACATTGTTTTTACTCTTTATGACTCTAAACCGAGCTGCAAGGCAGGCAGGAGAGAGGGCAGGGCAGCTGTCTGCATCTGCCACCACCGCCAGCAAAGGATGATGGAGCAGGTTGTCCCTTGAGGAATCACTTCTGGACTCTCAAAAACCTGCAGCAGACTTCCTGGTAAGTGATGTTTTTCCTGTAATGATTTTGCTTTCATCAGAAACAAAACATCACCTCGTGCTTTGCTACCAAGTGGGAGGTGAATTGCTCCTCTGGCCTCACTCATATCAAGGGGTGGTTTTAATAAGATGTTCTGCTTCAAGGGGAAAAAAACCCATATTTTCTTCTCATTGCAGTGTCTGTATCTTTCAGCTCTCGGCAGGCAATGGCTTGGGATATTAATTGCTCTCTGTAATTTCTTTTGGAATCCCCTTATTTTTATTTTACACATGGCCTAATGCAAGTGTCTCACAATTTCAGAAGAGGAAAATTAATTTGTTTCCTCTTGATAACAAAGTGTTTGCTTTTGCCATCAAGTCAAGCCTAGATGGTGCTCATCCTGGGCAGTGTCCTGGGCCTGCAGTCCTGCAGGGCTGCCTTAGATAATAAGCCTGAATGAATAATTTATTTTTCAGTTTGGCTGCTGGAAGTCAAGAGGAAGTTCAGTTTAATTCAACCCAAATCTCCTTCCTTCCTTGCACACATACGCATCATTTTTTGCTGCACTTAACCATGCTGCACAATGGGTAATTTTGCTGCTATAAGCCATATGCATACATTGCTTATATGTCTTTATATTTCTGTACTCCGTCCTGAGCTTGAAGGAAATCAGCTACTCATAGCCACGGCAGGGACCTCAGCCGAGAAAAAAATGCTCTCTGCATTCTGCCAAGACGCCAAACAAATGTACTGGGATGGGGACAGAAAGGTTGCTTCTATTGCTGTTCACCCACCTGCTGCTGCAGGTCATGGCTGGACCTGAGGATGCGCTCGTGGTCAGCAACCATGTGAAGGGGACAGGAAAGTTCTTCAAGTTCTGTGCAAAGAGGAATCAGGAGTCCCAGAGACCACCAAAGTGTTTCACTTCCTCTGAAGATGGAAACTGTGAAGCGATTACTGGCAGTAACCTGGTTGATCGGCGTGAACCGAACTTGGTATTTCACCCTGTTTTGGAAGGTGAGGAAGGATCTAACTGTACATATTCTTCTGCTCAGTGCTAGAGCTCTAGTATTTGACAAGTAAATACATTGCTAAAGGAACTTTGTTGCTGGAGCACTACAAGGGCAGCAACTTGCTGCTGCTGTTCAATGAGATGCTGCTGAATTTTTTAGCCTAGCAGCCTCCATGACCAGCTTATTCCTCTGCGGTGTTGTGCAGTGGTTATTTTTCAACTTACACGTGCCACCCTTTCCCCTTAAAGGATTCTGTGCCTCCTTGCAGCCCATGTTTTGCTAGGCTAAGGGGAGCCAAGCCCTCTCGGTATGTCCCTGCGGAGGAGGCTCCTGGGTCTTCCCAGGCTCCGGCTGTGCCGCTCCTCTCAGCAGAGATGTGGGATGTGTTGCACGGATCTCGCCCACGCTTTGTGCAATGGTATTTATCCTTCCCGAGCAACAGGCAGTGTGGTTCAGGACCGACCTTTTGAAAATACAGTTATTATTTGCTGGAAAGGAATTCCTGGAAGAGGAAGTGCCTCTTGCACCCCAGTTCCTTTCACTCTTAATTGGGCCACGTCTTAGAGTAACCCGAGGTAAGAGAGTGGTAAATCACACGCATCTCACTTCATGGTGCTCCTCTGCTTCCACAACCGTGCCACAGATGTCGGTAATGCCTGTGGAAGTTTGGCACTGTTAAACCCTCCTGTCCTCCAGCGAAACAGTTTCCAGGGATCTTCCCAGTTCAGCCTTTCCAGAAGCCAAAAGGATTTTCCCAGGAAAAAATGCAGCTTTAGTCATGTGCTTTGGAGGTAGAAGATACCCACAATAAGTTTTCCAGTTTTCCCCTTGTTGCAAATTTTCATTCAAAGACACTTTCAGTCTAAACTCTTCTTTTCCAGGCACTGGACTAGAAAACAAAGTTAAACTGAACTAAAGCTTCCCCAGCTGGGGTTATCTGGGCATTGAACTTCTCTCTGGTGAAATAAGGCTACGTGTGTCACTAAATCAATAGGACATTATTTTGAAATGCAACCTACCAAAGCAGGCTTGCTAAGGAATCATATGGTGTTTTCAAAACAGAGGGGCTAATTTCTCCTTACTTTGTCAAGTTATTTACAGCTAAACTGCCTCATCTAGGTTATACAGGATCACTGAGTGTCTGAATACCAGGCAGGTGAGATACACACATATTATCTCCATTTTTTTTTAATCATGCTTTCCGTATAACGTGTATTCTCACTTCAAAACTTAACCTCTCCTTGCATCAGATTGGGGGAATTCACCACGCTGTGAGTCAAAGCTCAGGCGAGCATCAGAAGAGATCACCCAGGGAGGGTGTGGATTTGTATCCCCAGATGCTTTTGAGAACAGGTTAGACAAACAAGGAGCACCATAAGTAGACCTGATCCTGCCTTAGGGAACTGAGGTGAACTACATGACCTCTCCAGATCCCTTCCAGACTATTTTCCACAGCTATAAGATTGGAGTTACAGCAGGAAAGGGAATTTGGCTCTTTGAGTGTTTAGTTACTCTGTGAGTTCTGAATTTAGCACATGCCATCGTGTAGTTAGTGAAGCACTTGAGCACTGAAGATGGTACCTGCAAGCTGGCTCTTCTCTGGAATACAGAAATACCACCTTGCAGCTCCAGGGAAGGTCTACTGAGGACACAGCAGCATCACCAAAGCTCAGAAGCAGCCTCCAAAAGGCTGGACAAAACCCATATTGGCTAATAACTATGCTATAAATATGGGGTTGCAGTTCCAGAAAGAATTTTTGGTTTTTCAATTCACAAACACAGTAAAATTTGTTCCCCTCCTGTCAGCAACTGAAACATATATATCAGCGTTAACCCTCAGGCTAATATTAAGCTCATTGACTCATAGGCTCACCTTGCCTGCCTCCTCGCAGAGGCTCGAGAACCTCACCCAGGTATGTCTACGTCAAGTCATTAACTCCAGTTTGATCAAGTGCAAAGCCCTTACCTGACCTGGGGAGAGGCAAGAGGACAATGGCTGGTCCCGGGTTGTAAGACTGCTGCACAAACTGTCTCGAGGGGATTCATAAACCATTGCTTATCCCAGTGAATCTGCACTTGACTGTCCCATAACTTCTAGAGAGCGACAAAGCCACCATCTATCCTGGCGCTAGTAGTCAAAGACTTCTTCTTTGTGCTTGCCTCTGATTTGTAGTTGGACTTTCTCCAGTTTTAGCCAAAAAACCCCTATTTGAGCAAAAAGCTGGCTTTATTTTTATCCTCAGTAATAGTGCTTAGCATTTATCCAGTAGTCTGTATTGGCAGAGCTGAAAGTGATCTACCAAGAAGGTCAGTATTTCCTCACCACCTCCATGGGAAAACTGAGACACAAATAACTTAGCATAAGTTCTATTATTATGGATTCATATTTCTAAAAAATACCGGACCACAAAAAATGCTTTTCCTGTTCTCTTGATCGCACACACACTGGCAGTAAAGGCATATGCAAAGTTACACTCCTAAAAAAATAGGATTTCCTGTCATCAATAACACTGTAAAAGAGGCTCTTTGGAAGATAATGCTCCATAAACCTGAACCATTCACTCACTCCTTCATCTACATTTTCTTTTTCTTTCAAAAGTTTTGTGATGGTGGAGAAATAAAGCCTATGAATTCAAATCAATCTAGTGTCCAGCTAGCCCTCAATGAATGTGGTTAAATCAATAGGAAGCAATATAATAAAAAAGTAGGAAGAAGTAACGATACGCCACAAAAGAAACATGAGAGAGGCAACTGCAGAACCTTTGGAGCTGTAATGCTGGGTAGGGGATCAGTCAGAAGGAGGCACAAGCTGCTGAACAGAGCAGCCCCCCTCCCCTCCAGTGTACTAATTAATCAGGCATAAAAAGCTCATCAAGGAGCAGTCCAGCAATGAGAACCAGACTGAAACAAGGTTATCCTGAAGGTTAAAGACACAGGATCTTATTTTATTACTCAAAATAACCCACCAAAGCAAAAGAAAATCCCTCTTGCCATCCTCCCCTGATACACCACTTACGGGAAAGGCTGATTTGAACCAGCCCCCTCTTGCAGGGGAGGTGAGATGGACAGCTGTCGCTGAGGCCTTAAATCTTCTGGGGAGGGGAAAGTGAATGACAAGGGCTAATACTGAGGATGGCTCATCAGCTTTGTCTTTCATTTTCCTGTCCTTTGTTCTTTAGCCTAGAGCTGTCATTGCATTTACATGGATAGATAGCCCTTGGTAGTTTCCTGGCCATTGCCTTTTCATTTCTGTTAGAAAAGCTCAGCTCTCCAGGCAGGCAAACATATTGAGTCCCTGCATCCACAAGTGCTCTGCATCATGTGAGCATGGTGGGAGCATCCAGTTGCAGAGGTTTTGTCCATTTCTGTGATTGCTGACGTACACTGAAAAACTTTTTCACCAGGAGTGCTAAAAAGTGGAGAATGGGGTCTTGATTTCTGCTTTGTAAAATGGTGGTGAGTTTGTGGAGAAAAAAAACATGCATCAAATAGCAGAGTGTTTTCTGGGTCTCTAGGGGATGAACAAACTGCTGTTGATGATGTTCCTTTGGCCACCAGGAAACAGTCATTGTCAAGCAGGACCACCTTGGTTCTGTAAGCATTAGGGGTGACTAGCACTAGCAGCACTAGCATCGTTAGTGCCCTCTACTGCCATAGTCACCCAGATTTACCCATAGGTCATGCATTAGAGTCATGCTCGAGTCTTCTTTAGCTCAAATGGGGCGTCCGTTCTCGGAAAAGGGCTGTTGCTAGGACCTTGCAACCTGCATGAAGGTTTCGATGGCTATGGTAAGAGCAAAGAAACAGCCATGACATGTTACTCAACACGGTATAATAGCTTCTGGTAATCAGCCTTCATATATTCCAAACCAGTCACTCAAATGTATTTTTTTCTGAATAGCAGTCAGCAGTCTCCTGCAATTCTGTTTAAAAAAAAACTATATTGAGCCTTTGGAACATCATCTTGTAAAACTGCAGTAATATCTCTCTGGGACTGGATTACGTAGATCTATATACTATGTCTTCCCTTAGTCACCTAGTAGGTAGAGACATAACTTCTAGTACTAGACTGTTAGAATATTCTTCAATCAGTGTTGTGACCTAAATGCTTCCTGGAAGAACCATCGGTTCTCATTTCTTCATATTACCCCAGATCATTGGAACTGCTCCTAAAGTGGGCAGTGTCAGAAGTGCAGCTAAGAGCTGGATTAGGCAGGACAGTGCCCTCGCTGCCCAGGGCTGTTTGGAAACTCCTTTACCATGCCCTGCTCTGCATGGGCTGGAGTCAGGCACCTGCAGCCAGAACTGCAAAGAATCAGTGGGGCTGGATAATACAGTGTTCCAGAATCTGGGCTTTTTAACCTGTCTGCTCCTCAAAACTAAGAACAGTATCGGTTTTTTATCTCTTGGTCTCTTGTGGTGCTATCATAGGGTTTTTTTAGGCCTGGGATAATGACTTATTAAATGTGATTAATGCCCCTAGCCTGAAGGGATGTTGGTATCAGATAGTAACAGAAGGAACAGTGGTGTTAATGAAAACAGTTCTGGAGAAATGCCACTGCTTTTCAGCCTTGAATTGTTGGACAACTGACTGGTCTGAAAAGCTGCACTCTGTAATGCTTCAGTGCTGCTGAGCGTGTTTGTCCAAACCCAAGTATCATTTCTTGGGAATGGGGAAGAGGATTCAGAGCACACAAGCCTTTTGGTGGCTTCTGGCATCAGCTGAGGGATGAAGTGGCTGGAAAGAGAAGCCCAGAGTATAAAGAAGCAGAAAGAAGAGAAGGGACAGAGAGGAGAGATGAGAGAGGAAGTGTTAACCAAAGGAAATACAAACTAGATCTGAAGTATGTAACACTGAAAAGGGGACTTGGCTGTTACTGGGATATATGAAGAGAGAATGAGATAGACATGAAGAGCTCAGAAGTGTTTGCAGAGGGTTGAAGTACTAGGACTTGCATAGTCTGTGCAATATCTGTGCAAAGTAATATACTCTAACAGCACTGGTTTTTTCAATTGAGTACAGATTCTTTGAAAGAGGTCTCCTGTCTTGTTCTTCCACTCCTTGCTGGAATGAATACCCAGGTTAAACCAGGTAGGAGCTTTGCAATGCGGAGGAGAGATTATTTGCCATAAAAGCTCTATTTTGGCTACAGGATAATTGAAGCTAAACTGAAGCATGCTGGAGTTACTGGAAAAGAGTGATATTTTTTTCCAAGATTAATGTTCATGAGGGAGACTTTTTTTATACTAGTACATAATAAGTGCCTCACCTTTGAGTGGACATGGGAGGTGAGCAGCCGTGTTCTCTAACATGTTCCTCATAGTCTCCTGTGAAACTCTTCAGAGTATCCAAGGGAGGCAAATGCTGCTCCACCTTGCGCCAAAGGCTATGTCTACACCTAGCTGAGACAGACTACCCAAGGATAGCCTGAAGTGAAGCTCCTCATGTTGGTATTTTCTTTAAAGGCAGGCAGAACTCAGCCCAAACTCGTGAGCTGGTAAATCCCATCTACCTCTGCTGGGAGCAGTACTTGGTCCCTTGCATGTATGGCTCAAGGCCATCGCATCTGCCCTACATTGGTCATATGAGGGGATGCAAGGTACAGCACTGGATCCCAGGGCTAAACAGCAAAGAATACGCCCCAGATTTCTCCTCTCCCAGTGTCAGCTGGATCACCCACAACTAGCCCCAAGGATGCTTCCATGGGTAAGTGAAGTGAGAGGGAAGTGAACTTTGCCTCTGGTACCACTTTGAGTTTGCATTCATGAAACAACATGACTGCAGTCGGTAGATCTCTATTGGAGTAATTGGAAAGTCTTGTGCAGGGCATCTAAATCTACTTCTAAATTAGGTACAAGAATGAGTTTCAACAAGTGCATCTGAGTAGGGACATCAACTCCAGAGCCCAAAGAGAAAACTGAAAGTTTACATTTAACTTCAGTGTTGACCTGTGTTTTCAAAATATGGATACCAGCCAGCATGTTAGGTAGAAATTTAATCACCTGCAAAGGAATAAAACATTATGTACATTGAACAGAAAGATTTCATCACCAACAACTGTCTGTACAATCAAATAGATGTTGATATACTCAGGACATGCCCCTTAGGTACCAAACATACGTTCACATGCTAGGGCATCACTGTCAGGAGGAAGAAGAGTGTCTTTGAGAAAAAGAAGAACCTTGAGGGTATAACAAGTGTCCTAGCATCAAAGTTGCAATAAAGAAAGAAGTGCCAAGGTATATTAATAGTTTGCATCCTGTGCCCTTATCTTGGTATTAAAATGATGGTGACTGAAGGTGGTGAAGGTATGGATGCACAACCAATAAATGACTTAGTGCAAACTAACCTGTAGGTTCAGCCCAGAGGCAGCAAGACCAAGTTAGCAGAAAAGTGATCAGCTATTGCTGATCATCAGCTGACAACTGAATTTGTCAAAGTGCTACCATTATTTGTTGCTATTAACAATAACACTGACAGTTAATATATTTTGTTTTGATAACCTCTGATCTTTGAAGATTCAAGTTTCCTTCCTTTTAAAAATATCATATATCACCTTGCTTAAAAGACATCACAGGTCACTGGCTTTTGTGGCACTTCTGATTCTCAACATAAGCAGCAGTATTTGCATTGAACACAGCGGGCCTTTCCCTCTGGACCTACAGCAAAACGTTGGAAAGAAGAGAAGTGCGTATTCCCTCTTCACCAAATGACCGGGTGAATCTATTTATTTAGTTAGTTTTAGTTGTAATTGTTTCTCTGTCATTAGTGCCCTCTACATAAGCCTGGCAACATCTCATTTTGAAGATGCCTTTGCATACTGAACTTCAGACCTCATAGAAAAGAGGGTGAATTAAGGGCGCACTCTATTAATGGTTGTGCTGAGAGTGATGGGTGGACACAGGCTGCACAAGCACGGGCTGTGCTGTACGGGTGACCCGTGAGTGACACATAGAGAGAGGAGGAAGAACCGGTGGGGACCAGGAAAGTCGTATCACAAATTGCAACTTTTGGACAACATCCGGTACTAAAGAATTTCCAAGGAGGAAAAGGCAGGTAAATTCAGATTCTGCAGCCAAAATCAATTTATTTTAAGGAATGGAGTCAGTAAGCAGGGAAGAAAAGTCCTGTTTTAAGCACTTTTCAAATGCCACAGGTACAAAATACAGTTTTCTTGATTGCTTTTTTTTTTTTCTTTTGCTTCTTCCTCACCTTTAGAGATCTGCAAACACCAGCAGTCAGGAATCCTTTCTTCATGTCACTACACAGTATTTAAGGGGACCGTAGCGCTGCAATACAAGTGTCTGAGGTCTGTTCCCCTGTACAGCTGGAAGCAGCGGGCTCCTTACTGCTACTGCTTGGTGGGGATGTAAATTTAAGTGATGGAGAGGAAATTCTTGGTCCAGCATTCACTGGTGGTGACTGTGAAGTTGGTAAGCAGTAGGACCAGTCAGCATTTCTCTAGGTGAAATCACAGTTGTGGGAATAAACCAAATATGATGAACTGTTGCTGTGCAAGGGAGCTGGCTCACTTTCTAAGTCAAGGTCACCTTGTTGCCATGAAACTGAAGATTTTTTGTAGCGAGTGAGTATGAGAAGAACAGAAAGTTCATTTTGGATCAGGTTTGGTCTGGAACTCTGACAGTCATTTTTGGTATTACAACTGGTGACTGGGATGGAGCTGGTTAATTTTATTTTCCTGTGAAAATACAGAAAAAAGTTGGTGAGGTTTGTAAAAGACTTGAAAGTCATTGTCAAAAGCAGACAGATGAAGAAGTATTTCAGTTTTGCAGGTAAAAGACAATAATTTGAAAGGCCAAAATGTTGACTCTTGCTGGCCTGTGCTCCTTGTGTTAGTGGAGACACAAAAAAGTCATCCAACAAAGTCCTGAACTGACCTTTCACAAAGTCTTGATGTGATCTGGCTTCAGGTAGGGCACTCTTACAAAGTACCCAGGTTAAGTATTTAGCAGATATAGGCTATGACATGGGCAGGTAGGCAACAACTCTTATTAGAAAATTAGGTGCTATTAGGGCTGTTCTCTGGCAATGAGGCCAACTGACCTGTAATGAGCCATGTCCATATTATTAAGCTCTTCTAGTCACCACACAGGACTGAACACACGGCATCTCTTGGGAATGGTCTCTGGCTGGGCTAACTCCTGAATTCCTGGGATGTATGTGGGAGAACGCTAATTGATCCAGGCCAAAAATGTGCCACAGCAGGTTTTAGGAATTTAACAATATAGACTATCAAATTCCAATGCCTGGGAATATTACCTGCCACTGTTTAATTTACTAGCAGCATAGGTGTAGCCCTAAGGGCTTATGCACACACACAGACACTCATGGCGCATTTAAGATGTGTTTCGAAAGGTGCCTGGCAGATAATGTGATGATCAAGAGACTGACTTAAGAACAACAAACTCACTGCTCCCTTTTCGAGTTCACATTAGAAGTTGTGCTTCCTATAGCTAGAGATCATCCTTTTGCTTATGAACAGCACCTAAAGTACTGCTGAGAATACTGGAGATAAATATGTAAATAAAACACATCTCCTTCACTCTGCCTCATCCTGTATTCTAGTCAAGAAGACGGACTTTATAGATGCATTTCATGCAATATATGTTGAAAGTGAAAACACAGCAACTGCATTTTCTTTCTGACTCTCTGTGCCAGTGAGAGCATGGGCCGCTGGGGAAGGGAGAATATAAGAACACTTATTTGTCCAGATTTCAAGGAAATTCACTTCTCCCTGCGGATTAATTCTGATTGTACAATGGCAGGTTTTAAATGTCGGATTCTTGTTTGTGTCTGTTTTTTAACCCCTATCTTTAGAGGATTTAATTAGATTTGATGTTCATGATATGCTATTTACTGGATTATGATGAGATCAGCTGATAAAGCTTGACATAAACTTGGCAACTTGTTCAGTGCTTTCTCAGCCTTTAGAATTTAATTATGGCAATTTCAAAACAGGAAGCTTGGAACCAACATGGGGATTAAAGACTTGCTGTTGCCCCACTGGGATCAACAAGGGTTGTGCCATTGGTTGTCACTCTTGTCACTGGCTCTTCAGCATGTGCAGCCACCTGGGACATATGTGTGCGTGTTCATGTTCTATCTAAACTGGTCCAAATGCCAATGACATTTCTCCTTAGAAATGGTTTTTCTGAGGGATACCACCAACTTCAATGTTTTTTTCATGGCTTGGGTGAGAGTGGAATTAAGTGACCCTCTAAGGATATGTGCAGACATACAAAAACCTGGGACTTCATGCTTTCAATGCAAGTTTCCAGGGACTCTGTGTGGATATGTGCCCCAGTGCAGCATAAATTAGGTTCAGATGCACAGGACCAGAGCAGATGGAAATATTCACTGCAAAGACTGTTTGCATGAAAGTGCTGCTTTTCCACGCTTCCACTCATTTTAAGCTTCCTTTCCTTTTTGTCACGAACAGCTGCTTCTGGCGGAGGCTGCTCTGTCCCTCCTGCAAGCCATCCAGATGCCAAGAGCTAAGACACTGCAGTGTGCACGAGCAAGTTCCTTCCTAAGTCGACCTATGGTTAACGATCAAGAGATGGTAGTTGAAATGCAGAATTGTTTCTTTTTATAGCTTTCCACAAGCGTAGAGATCACATCTCTCTCTGTTTAATCTGTATTTTAAACACCTAATAAATAGCCTTGATATTGAAGCATCTGAGCACCCACAGCTCTTATTGAAACCAAGGGGATATAAGTTGCTCTCAGAATGAAATCACAGCTCTTTTTCGAGCACTTTGTTATGGATGCGTGGTGCCAGGTAAGTGGGGAGCCTTTTTTCTGTTTTACAGTGTAAGGAACTGAAGTGGACATTTCTGATATTTTAGCCCTTAGATTGTCAAATGTGGATTCTAGGGCCATTTTAATGATGGTAAAAAATGTACATGTATGTTTGGGGAGAACCAAGGGGAGTCAGGAGCCAACATTACAGCTGGGATTTGAGGGCTTCAGATGCTTACATGTTTTTGATAATCCTCCTTCTCACCTTCTTTGGAGGAAGCATCTGCTATAACTGCTGAATTCACAGCTGCAAAGAAACACCCCAAGCCCAAATATGAATCCAGTCTGAACTCTGGGAAAAAATATTTTGAAAATACCTTTTTGAATACGTTGTCCTTCCATAAAGCACCGTGTTGTACCTCCTGCTTTAGAAGTGATGGGAAGAAAAAGTCCCCTGCAAATTCAACTATAGTTGGTTAGAAAATATCACAATGTTTGCAGAAAGTATTACAAGGTTTGATCCTATTTCTACAGGTTTGCAGATAAGCTGTAGATGCTTCTGGACAAGTCCCACTCTATCCACCATTACATGGAGGTACTCTACCCACAGTCTTTGTCCTTAACTTAAAGTTGATAATTGCTTGTCAAACTGATTGACATCTGTAGAATTGTCTTTTCCATGAGACATTACTCCTTCCACACACACCCACCAAAAAAAGAATAGACAATTTTGTTTTGTACTGTTTTTTCCCTCTTTTAGGCACGGTAACTTTTTCTGCCTAAAAGTAGTAATTACTTAATGAATAGTCCTCCCTGTTTCCCTGTCAGTCACTCACTGTAATGAACAACTCGTTTTGTCTGCTTTGTTAACAATAAAAAAAGTACTAAACTAATAATAATAATAAAGATTTTCTAGGACTTCGCTGTTAACACACAGAGTGCCCCATGGAATTTATGACTGGGATAACAAGAGGGGGAGGGTGAATTTTCTCTCTAGACATCAAACAATATTTTGTACTTTTCTTTGAGCTGTGGGACTATTTTCCCCTTGCTATGTCTCTTGTATCTTCTTATCTTCAACTATCCTGAATAATTGGAGCATATTTAGGCAACCAAGTCCAGCTATTATTTGTTTCCCCTCTGTGAAAGTTGGGGGTTTTTCTAAGGCAGATCTGTGAACCTCTGTTGAGCTGTCAGTATTGAGGTCAGGGCTTTTTACAAGCTAGAATTTTTATCATGAGCTGGAGCCCAGAGTTAATTGTACACAAAGACACATTGTTGTTTCCATTAGGATTTACAGTACCACTGAATTTTAATTATTTGGTAACATTTCTCCCATTATAGCGCTCACTCCTCCTCCTCTTTTTGTGCCAAACCATGTTTCTTTTAGCAGCTTGCAATGCATAGTGCAAAATACTCCCAATAAATAAACAAATTGTGACCTCAGCTTTGATGAAACATTTTATAAAATGACTAAAATGTAAAAACATCAACAAAAAAAGTCAAGAGAACAATTTAATGCAAGTCACAAACTGTAATCTATTGTTTCCTGTTTATCGGCACCAGTTACTAATAAAGTTTAAAGCCCAGCTCTAAACAAGAGCGATACAGGAGGTCTTCATCACTGCTGGGACAAAACATTTACTTCTTATCGACAAAGGCTCTTGTGGGCATTAAAATGTTCTTGGATTCTTTCTATTTGATGATAAAATAGACAGGCTGAAATGCTTCATCAATTGCCATGAGGCAAATGCATCTACAGAGTTTTCATGGAAGTAAAACTAATAATTCACTCCTCTGAGTGTGAGCAGTTTCACAGAGTGTTCATATGAATGAGCCTTCAGGTTTCTGGTGTTGTTGATTTTTGTTTGTTTGTTTTTTAAGTAACATGCAGTAGTTTCAAAAAGCATCTAATAAACATGAAACTGTATGTATTAATTAGCTTGGCTCTGAGTTTTCCTCCCAGTCTCCATGCTTGAGTTCTGTTCAACATGTGGAGCCTCAGCCTATGGAGCAGAGTTGATTTAAATAGCCCCAAAAGTATAATGGGAAAAAATGATGCATTCAATCAGTAAAAATCCCTTTTCTGAACCAATTGTATAAATATTTGGTATCAATTTATCCTTAGTCTCTAGCTGCTTCAGTCCTGTGTGCTGTTTTGTGAACCGTAGATACACCTTGTATATACAAAGTTTTTTGGGTTAGAGCAGTCAGCTTGAAATGAATTTGAGCCTCAGTGGGGGATGATATCAGAGGTGTGGTGGGTTTCCAAGCTGAAATAAACACAGAGAGGGCCCCGGAGAGGTTTTGTGGGTGGGAGGACTGCAGTGCGTGCATCCCAGAGGCAGACCCTTGCCAAACGCCTGTGTCCAGTCTGCAGTGCCAATAGCCAACAGAGAGGGAATAAGAAGGCTCCTTTTTAATGATTTTATGAACTTTTCGCCCCCTCTTATTCTTCCTGCTGTGTTCTCTTTGTCTCCTCTGATTTGCCTTCTAGCTCCCACCCACAGCATGGCTCTGATTCTGCCTCTGGATAAGGTAATCTCCATGCTCACCAGGTCAGAGGGTGGTCTTCAGATGTGTGGGAGGAATTATTCCCTTTCTCATATGCAGCTGACCATGGCTGCTGCCTCCGTGGACAAGTCAAGTCTTGGTCAGTGAAAGAGGTGGGCAAGTATTTGTTTACCTTCAAAACTTCTTGGTGATGAGAAGAACCTTTGAACTGGTCCCTGAAGGAAGCCCAGGAGGACCTGAAGAATTGCACTGGGACTGGGTTTACCTCCTCCACTCCTTCATCCCAGGACTGAGTAAGCGGTTTAGATAAGTTGGGTAAAGAAGTCAAGAAGGATAAGGGGGTCTGTACATCTTACGAAGTCATAAATTGTTTAATGAAAACGTGTTGAATCAGCAGCAAGGGGGAAAGCCAACGCACAGTGTGCATGCTGTGCTGAAGGTTGCCTGTCCTTGTTCTGATGGACAACGGCATGAGGCGACTCTGTGTCAAGGAAGTAATGTGACTTCTCAGGGACCCAAGGAGGACCTTGGGTCTGTAACCACAGAGCCAATTAAAAAACGTGCAGAAGAGGTAGATACTGGTCATTGTGTACTCATGGCTGGGAAAAGTGAGATTTACTATGCTCTGGTATGCGTCAACAAAGAGACTGCAACAGACAGATGCAGTTGCATTGAATCTTAGGAAAGAAACCCCAAATGGGGCTGTGCCTTTGAGCCTTTGAAAGAGCCCTCTGTGCCTCAGAAAGGCAAATATGAGAGGATGGGTCATGGCTCTGTTCTGCTGTGGCACGTTGGGAAGTGATGAAAGAAGGGTTCCCATTGTAAAAATGGCAAAAGATCAAGCCTTTCATCAATGACAAGACTTTAACGGAGAAGTGACTAAGATCACCAGCTACTCTCAGGCTTGCACAGCTTGAGAGTGATCTGGTTCTCTGGGGGGACTTTCACGCAGCAGCACCCGCTGGTGAGCAGAGGGTGACTCAGATACTTTGAAAATGACGTTTTTCAATGCTTGGCTTTAGAGCCTTATGTTGAACCTCCCACTTGTACAAATATCAGTTTTGCTGGTTGGTTGTGACTTGCTGTGCTTGGCCAGAGAGGCAACAGAAATGCCAAGAGGGCTGTCTCGGCATCCAGCAACTGGTCAGAGAGCAATCCAGGGTCTTTACCATGAAGATGCCATTTATATGAGGAAAATCCACTTGGCAGAATACATACATTTTGTTATGTAACATGACCGCCGTCTGTCTTTCTTTGATAAGCCTAGTGATCAAGCAGCGGCCATATGTCTAAAGAGAACCTGTCTTAGCTCTTCCAGAAGACACTTGGCTGAAAAGTTGGATCCTAACTATGTTTTGGGAGTTGCTGTTGGCCCAACTGATAGCGGCAGAGCAAACAATTCCCTGTGTAATAAAGACATTTTCTCCCTGTCAGTGAACTTCTTGCCAGAGTGCAATGAAATGGGATACGTTGAATTGATAGAAAGTCTCAGATTTACAGAGTGTAATTGAAGGAGAGTTTTCAACATTTGCTTTTTCCACCACAATCCAAAAAGTTTTTGATAAAAAAAGGAAAAAAGAAAGAGAGAAATTCCTTTTTCCTCTCTCCTCCTAATATTTAACTGGTTTTCTTGGAATCTTTATAACTTTGGGGATTAAACTGAGCTCTGCATGTGTATTTTCTGTACATACAATTAACAAATGCTTGTCTTTCAGCTCTTTTAGTAAGCAAAAGAAAACAGAGCAGGATTAACTTTGCTATCCTCCATTGAAAATGAGTTCCCCTACTGAGCAGTAAGCACAACCATGGAATACATGGTACTTACTTCATACACAGGAAAAATATTCTTTGTTGGACTTATGCTCTTTCTTTTTCCTTTTCTTTGTTTGTTTGTTTTGTTTTTGTTTGTTGGTTACAACTAGAAGGGACAATCAACATAATTTCTATATACAAACTGGAGACATCTATTTTTTCCAGTAACTTCAATTAGAGCCAGGCTTCTTTAAGGAATCTAAGGGTGAGTTTTCTTCCTGCTCCCTCTCACTTCAAAAGAAATGTTTTCATTGACTTCATTACTGCCAGGTTAGGATGGAATAAGATATTGGGAAATAACACTCTGAGAAGAAAAGTAGCATCAGCAAGATGATATAGTATCATTCTCTTATCGCAGGTCACTATCAAATTTATGTAGATGCATTGCACTAGTATTTTGCAGAGTACCTAATGCAGCAGCTCTTTAATGAAGCAGCAATGCAGTACAGGAATCCTCCCAGTGTTTTTATGCAAGTTTTATCAAATCTAGAGGACCCACTGAGTTGTGAAGAGCACTGCCCTTCATTAATGCAGTAATGCAACAATGAATAAATCAGCGTGTCCTTCAAACTCCCAGGAGCCCTCCAGGCCTATACACAGTGTAAGGCGAGGGGAAGGAAGGCAGGGAAGTCCTAAAGATTAATCAGATAATAAGGGAAATTCCTGAGTCCTGACCACAAGGTCTTTTCCCTCCCCAGCCTCCCCGAGAACCCCCAGAAGCCCCATTGCCCCCGATTAGCAGCAGAGATAAGGATGCCCTGGCCGCAGCGAGATGTACAACAAACACAACTTTATCTCCACCACCACACGCAGGCTCAGGATCAATAAACTGTCATCACTTAGACATCTTGCAGGAAGGATCTGTGAGATGAGACACCCCCTCGTGTCCCCCCTTTTCCCAGCCTTAGAAGTCCCTGGGTCACAGAAGTGGGGCCTTGGAAGAAACAGGAAAAAACTCTTACCCCAGGTATGAGCCTGGGTCTCGGCAGCAGCTGAACAAATGACAAAGGAGGAAAATGCTTGATTTTGACTTTGTTTGTTTTTTCTTGTTTGTAGAGTTTGCTCCTCAAGGCTGCTGTTGGAGAGCAGTTTCATTCTGTGTGTGCTTTCCTGGCAGGAAAACGGAGACCAAAAGAAAGGGAAAAAAAAAAAGTCCTGATACTGGAAACATCTGGATTTTTATATGTGCTTAGCACCTTGGGAGAGTATGTTTTTGTTTGTGCTTCTTGACAATAATTTCAAGGCTTTTCCCTGAAATATATGGGAGCAGGAAATACATATTAAAGATAAGGATTCCTGTTTAAACTGAAGCCTGGCTTATTAACAACAGTGTGGCTGTGATGAGAAGCAATGAGATGATAACCTTTATGAGCAATATTATGTTATCTCCAAGCCTCTGCAGAGCTAGCTGTAATCGTTGTGCAACCCAGACCATCAAAGGAAAGATAAGATCAGATAAGCAAAATACTGTTGTGATTTTGCATCAATTCTATGTAAGCGATAATTATTACTTTTCCTATCTTTGGTTAAAATGAGGGGGAAAAACAATTTTTATTTACGCATGCTTACATGTATACGTATAAGTATCAGACCCCTAAAAAAATGTATGTCCATATATTATACTACCTCAGGAAGACCCTGGTTAAATTGTTGGTGGCTCAATCAGATGGTTTAATACACAAGCAGGCAAGATGCAGCCTTCACTGTACAGATGAAGCCACTTGCAGATGTAAGATGATGGAAAGAAGTGTTTAGAAAGACAAAGTCTCATTTAAGAAACAGCCAAGAGACACCAATATGAGCAACTCTTTTTGGTAGGTGAGTGCTGATATGGATCTTACAGTCATCCTGGCTTGGGCTGTCTCCATTCCTCAGAGGAGTTATGATTTCTGAGGCCCAGAATAATCCCGGCTTGGCAAAGCGAATGAGACAGATCCCTGGAATTGCCTCCTCTGTTGCATATTGAATGCTTATCCCAACCTCCACCTCCAAATATGCAAATGGAATCCCAAAGAAATACTGCCCATGAGGTGCACTTCTATGGGGTTCATATATCTCTAAGATCTGTAAAAGCAGCAGCTATTTGGGTGCCTACTGAAATTTTTCTGAGCTAGACAGACTCCCTTCATTCGCAAAACCAGGGGGTGATTCAATGCCCAGTGAGACAACCGGGTACTTTAGCACCAATTTCAGCTGAAAGAGGCTCACACCCTTACTCTGTAGCTTTCTTGAGGTCAAGTCTGCTTCCTAAATTTCCAGCACTTCTGCTTCTGGTCCTGAGTGGAACAGACTTTCTTGTGGGTATGTTTGTACTTCCCAGTCATTTGCATGTAATTTTATGCAAACATTTTTATCACAGATCAGTTCACACAACCACAAGCTGTGTTTTTATTTTCTCTGTCAGCTGAAAGCTTCATCTACATTAGTGTTTTTTTTTTTTCCTCTCCTTGCTCCATTATGACTACATCAAAGTAATTGCACAGGTGCAAACCTTCACTCTAGGTGCTCCGCATTTGTGCACTAAAATATTCTGCTTTCCATGTACCTTGTGTTGGTCTGAGCCCAGGTATCTTGCCAGCACCAGCACTTTTGGAGCTTCAGTGAAACATATGCATTGACGTAATTGCAGCAGAGCAAAACTTGGGTAGGCAAGCAGACCTTTAGGACATTTCTTGTCACTGGAGAGAAGTAAATTCTTTTCAAAACAGGTGATTCTGGTGTTGGTGGATCATTTCTTCAAAAGGCTGGAATCAAATTATCAAATGATGCTATGAAATCTTCCATTTGCCAGTCGATTATACACATTCACTTGAGGTGCCTCTGTAGTGTTTGTCTCAAAAGAGCTGAAAGGACGAGAGGTGGACCTGGTGGACACAGAGGCTGAAGGAGAAAGAGCAGAGCCCACAGTGACCTGCTGTGGGGAAGGAGATGACAGCCTTGTGAAGAGAGTGACTGGATTTAAAATTGTTGAGTTGGAGTTGGCACCTCCACAAGAATAAGACTTATTATATGGTATCCACTTCATCTGATGCTCCTGGTTGATTAGATCCTAGCTTTTATCTTTCAGAACACTGGAACTCGTTGCTACATCACATTGTGGATTTATCAATAACCAGTTCTCAGCTGAGGAAATATATATTTCATGTATGCATGCACAAGGCGCTCATTGCTCAATTTAAAACATGCCCGATCAAAAGTTAATACTCAGATTTTTTTCACCCTTTCTTTCAGTGACTCTTACCAGTTTCACTCACAAGGAAATAAAAATTCACCCTTTGAAGATGGCAGAATCTGGCGCAATATGAGAAACTGACTCCCCAGGTGAGCCTTGAAATGCCAAGTTTCAGCCCATTGAATTTTTTTCCCCAGCCCAATTTTGAATCCTAGAAAACAGGCGTTTCTGGTGGATCTGCTGAGGCAGTTCTCAGGGAACTGTAAAAGCACAGACTGCACCACAATGCCATGAGGGGCCAGGAACCGCTCATGGAAAAGCTCCATGTTTTCACACGCAAAACAGAGTGTAAGATCTTTGTTAGCACAGCCCTGCGTATTTCACGTTATGGCTTCAGGAAGAGCAGCACATTTAACACAGCTCTGTGACCATGGACAATGCGTCTGCATTCACCCAGTGCTGGATGGCCATAGGAAAAGGGATCACGATTAACTCCATCGGTGCTGAATGATACACCTAGCCTGTGTGCCAGCTAATGCCTCTCTTTAAATATGAGCAATAAAATAAAAAATGAAACCACACAGCATTGTCAGGAGCTTTACTTTCTACAGCTATTCATGTAAATTATCTTTTTTTTTTTAAATGAAAAATGATCAGAGCCAAGGCATGAGCAGGTGCTACAGGACCTGAGCTGCACTGTCAGCCTCTTTAATGTGACCTTGAACTACCAACCACAAGTACAGACCAGAATATGCTGGAGTGTGCTCTACAAAGGAATATTCATAGAAGAATCAGATCAGTCTTTAGATTGTATTCACCATCATTCCTTTACCTCACATCTCTGCAAGTAAAACCACACCAGAGAAAGAAACCACTTCACCTTAGTAAAACTAATTCCTTTTTAGTCACTCCCCACACACTTTTTTTTTCTTTTTTCAAGATTTCAATGGGGAAAAGCTTCCTGAGTTGTTGGAATGAAACCGGGAAGCTTTTGATCCAGGAGCAAATGGGTTAAAACAACTCCAGAGTTTAATGCTTTGCTTTGCTCATCCTTAATGGAAACTCAGGGACTGAATTTAGAATTGTGTTTGTTGAGAACAAGAAAAAAAGCATCAGAGAAGAGGCTGGCAAAGAAAGATGGTATGCACAGGAATTAAATGCGGTTGGGTGTCACTGCACAGGGCGAGTCTGAACTATGTATGTGCGTGTAAGAATTTGTAGTAGTCTGCGTGCTGGCAAAAGAACTGGCAACCTGCCCTAAAATATCTAATAGGCTCCTCCTGAGTTTTTGAATCCCTCCTCAGTGCTCAGTGACAGAGGTGAATTTGATCCCTAGTTTAAAGCATCTCTAAGTTAGGGATATTTGGGCTATATATGAGGTGGCATTCATATTTAAAAAAAAAAAGAAAGAAAAAAAAAAAGAAAAATATCAGTTTGGAGCTTAATAGAACTGGGGATTATGTGTAGGATTCAGAACCAGCTCTTTCCACATCAAAATTTGGGGATGCCTCAAGATTGGTCATGTGCCTACTTCAGAGCTGGGGTCCAATTTCAGATGGCTTCTCAGTTCCCGTAATCCAACCCTGCGTTCAACCTGCGTTTCATGATTCAAACTTACATAGCTTTTTCTGCACAGAGAAAACAAATGAGCTGTGTGAGTTCCTCTGAAGGCTGTTCCCTCAGTCTCTAAATAGGCAAGAGAGCTTGAAGTTCCCTTCTAAGAAAGAAATAAGCCTGGCTGGTGTCACTCAGTGGCTTTTTCTTGCAATAACTGGCTGTTTAGTCCAGCTTTCACCATAGCCTTTGCCTATTTCGTTACTAATTTCAAACATCAAAGACTCAAGAGAAGAACAACTTCAGTAGCCTGATCCATTTGTTCTCTGCCTTGATCATGGCTTTTCTGCGTTGCTGACTGGCGATTGAGCATGTTGTAGGCTGAAAGTACTTTGAGGACATTTGTTGGTAGACCAACCTACCCACACCTGGTCCACCTGGATGACCTGAGGTATCCTTCATGCCACAAGGTTCTTGAGCAGTCTTCTGTGCTTGGGCTTGCATGAATGGCAGATGTGTCTGGCTGGGAGAAAGGGCTCTGACCTGCTCTGAGTAAAAAGCATTCAATACCTAAAGACACTGAAGACAAGATGGGTATGAGGAAGAAAGGACATCTCAAAATAGCATTTCTCATGTCATACAGACCCATGGAAAGCCCCTGATTGTCCAGCACCAAGGGTTTGTGTTACTAGATCAGTTTTGCACAAGTCTCTAGTGGAAGCCATTGGACCTCTGCAGAATCTCTGTAAGAGGAACAAACCTGGTCAACAAAAACAGCTGTGCTGAGAACTCTCCATCTGCCTCTGATGGCCTCACATAGCACTCACAGAAAACCATTCATCCTCCTATTTATTGCATCTGCCTAAATGCATCTTTATATGAAAGCCTGGAATAGCTTCAAAAGCCTGTATCTTAGGAAAATAGCATGCATTTAATAGACTTCCAAAAAAGCATCACATATAAATTGAACAAGATCATTTAGCGAAGTAGCACTTAATTAAAGCCAGCAGATCAGCACCCAAACTCCATGGAGCTCCTCCATGGAGGAGCTGTTCTTCCATGGACAGAAACTGTAAAAACCCATGGGACTGTGGAAAAACAGCAGGCTCCCTGTCAAATATAGATGTCATTGAAGGGTCCTGTGTTTTCCAGCTCTTCATCACCCATGCTCAGCTTTTTTGGTACCTCAGCAGATTGGAACTGCACTGGGGAGGAGAGTTGTGCTGATGACTGTGCAGAAGCAGTCTGGGATCTAGAGGTGGTGTTAACTAGATGAGACAGTCAAAGAGTACACCAGTCAAGGTGTTTCCCTCTGCTAATTAAAGTCCTGTGAGGTGTCACCTGTGTTTGAATGTTTCCCTTACCCACAAGATCTTCCCAGAAGGCCACAGTGGAAAAACAGCTGCCTTCCAGCAGGCTTCAAACTTTCTATCCACTTTCAGTGATGCAGATCAAAGCAGTTGTCACCTCCCTAAAATGGAACATTTGAGTGGTTAAACTGAAGGCCAAAGAGGCTAAGTTAGTATTATTTTTAGCCAAAGTTTACTACTACTCAGCAGAAAACTGCCAGTGCAGCCAGCATACTGCTTCATATATAAATATGCAATAGCTTTTGGTGCTTGATGAGACAGGCGGGCACAGAAGCCAGGAGAGAAGTGAGAAGTTGTTGTACCTCCATCACACATCCAGACACCATGCATGACTGGGATGTAGGAAAGGTCTGGGAGAAATTGACCCCCCCAACAAATGGCAGAGCCTGTTCTCAGCAGTCGGTGCAGCACTGGAGTGGCAGAGCAATCCCTCCTGGTGCCTGGAGACAAACTGCCCCTCTTCTATCAGTCCCCTGATAAAGAAACTGGGACAGCTCAGCATTGCTTGAGGGACTGACCCAGCCCAACATCCCAGGAGAAAGGTGAGGAGAACAAAGGGCCTGCAGCATCTGTCATGGCACTCGTGTTAGTGCCTCAGTCACCCGTGATGGCACTGACTCTCACTTCTCAAAGATGGGAGGACGCCAGGCTCCTGAGCCACCTGCCTCCCTCTTCCTGCTCCATCGCTGGGGCAGACACTGACACCAAACAGTCCTGTCGATGATTCCCACCAGTAACCGCTGGGGCTGGTCTGCTGGCATGTGCCAGGGGACCAGGGACCCCGGGGGAGCGACTGACAGCTCTGTCACTATTCACAGCTCTGGCTGGTATGAAGCAAGGGTGAGGAATGCCAGATTTAGATTTCTGTAGACATCTCTAGCGTTGATTAGTTTCGGTGATACTAAGTATTAACATTTGTGTCCCCTGAATTCTTTGCCTTCCAGAACAGGACGCCTACTCCTTAATTAGTTCAGGCTTTTACCCAAAGGGCTGTTTTGGGGGATAGGCTTAGCATTACAAAGTGCTCAGTCTGTGTTCTGACCAAGTAGTTTACTGTGAATATGTAGCTGACATCACGTCATTTAGTTCATTTATTTAAGTGTTGATTTGTAGCTGATGCACCCACGGGTAATGCTGACAGCAGCTCCAATTTCTTCATTAAAATACAGTGAAATAAACACAGCCCTCACACCTTGTCTTTCCTTAGCTGTAACCTGCTCACACAAGGAATAGTCATAGCATCACTGATGACAGCTAAGGCCACTCAGCAGTGGTATCACTCTTATCCCTGATGTTTCTGGATGGCATCTGAGATGAGAGAATACCTGGGACTCCACCCAGGCAAAAGATGCTGTCGGTATCTCCACGGACACAGGAAATTTGCTTCATTCAGGGCATGAATCAGATCATTGGTATGGACACAAAACCTCCCAGCAGAGATCTGGACCTGTGCTGGAAGGACAGCTTGGCCCCAGGGAGGCTGAGGTTCTGGTTCCTGGCCCTGCTAATGTCCTTTGTTGTACCTCCAACAAGCTGGACCACTACCCCATGGTCTTGACTTTCCCTCCACTCCTTTGCCCAGCCGTTTGATTTCTTTCACATACCATTTTACCCTGTGTGTGCACAGCAGCACCTAGTAACACCGCTGGCCATAGGAAGTAAAAGATCCCATGAAATCACTTGTATCCACTCCAGTCAGGAAGCAAGGAACATAGAAACTCTATCATTCCAAGCAACAGTGAGAAAACTGTTTACTCCTGAATTTCTCAAAGATGTAATCTCAGAGAGGGGAAACTGAGGCAATGACAATATTTTGAAGAACATCTGTGGTACGATAGACAACTAGATCCAGCTCCCCAAAGAATCAATTTAATATGCAATTCACTAGATTACTCTTCTTTTTTAGCCATATAAACAGTGAATTTGTTAGAGCCTGGGCAGTGCCCAGCATCTCTCAGGCTCATTGTGGTGGCACCTCAGTAAAATCCTATTTGAACTGCTAGGTCCTGGATTCTCTCACAGCAGGTTATAAGGCTGGTGCTGGACATGGTCGTGAGAGAGGTTGGGTTCCCTGTGCTCAGCTGTAGCTTGGAGCACATGGCTCCTTCCAGCCATGGCCATGCTGTGGCTGCAGGGATAGTCCCACGGCTCTGCCCCAGGACCTCGTGCTGTGGCAGTGGCCAGGTCTGGATGAGGAGACATGTGGCAGAGGCATTGTGGGGGTTGGAAGTGCTGCGGCAGGAGGGTGTAAGCCAAAAACTGGATGAGTGAGTTTCACTTACAGATCACATGAGGCTCAGTGGTTTGCTGTCCCTGCTGGGAATCAGCCAGAGTATCATTTTGGGTCAAGCACTGACATAGGGAAAGCTAAAAGCTAGCAAAAGTCACTGACTTCCATCAGCTGCTGGGACAGTGGAGCACTGGGTGAAGGCTTCGGTGGGAGGCTGGATGTCTTACTGGGTCATGGCACCTCCTCTAATCTATGCAGAAGGATAGCACAGCTGTAGATGTCTATGCATTACCATTAGATGATGAATTGGGAGGGCATATGTGAAGTTGGCAGAGATTTTTGAGATGCTTTCAGGAGCTGGACCAGCTGACCGGGGAGTGTGAGGTGTGTTCTTTTCTGCAGTTTGTCCCACTCCTCATGGGCACTGTGCTGCCACATTGCTACTCTTGGCTTAGGAGAGAATTGACTCCCAGTGGTACCAGTGGAGTACAGTATAGCTTGTGATATGTACTGGGCTCCTTTGGGAAGCAACATATTACAGAACAAATAGTCATACTGGTAACAGCAGTAGCTGTGTCTAACACTACGACATTGTGAACGTCACCCTGATTAACATGGTTTCCTCTCACTGGTTGTTACTACAATTCAAACTAGACCTCAAATCAAGGAATTATCCCTAAATGCTTGTGAAACAGTTTCTTCTATCTACCTCATAGTTATCTGGCTTGGGTTACTGTCACTGTCAAGATAATAGATAAAATGAACTATCAAGATTATAGATAAAATGCACTATCAAGATAAAATGCATGAGAAGTCTAATATTAACTACTGGTTGTATCCCTGCAATTGGACTTTGTATCTGTTCATGGATCCTAAGCTGGCCCATTTCCAGCTGGAACAGATTCCTAAATCAGAAGGAACATCAGGTCCCCTTAAACCCTGCGCAATTTAAAAGTTCTCTCCCATCACAACAGCTTTGACCTGGACCGCCTTCTTTAAACTGCCTCCAGAATATTCTGTTTCATAACTAAATGGTTTGTTAATATTGCTCTACCTTTTCCTGCTTGCTGAATTTAATGGGACTCCTCTTCAACATGTGCCTAGCGCAGAAGCAATTTTGATGTCTTGTTTTGGCCATTCTGTGCCCAAATGACCTCCATATGTGAAAGCTGGTGACAACAGAAGAGCATCTCTTGTGATAAAAGCACTCCATACTCATTCTGTGTTTGTAAGTGCACAGTAACATCATGCTACTTTAATTATATGTTTTTCTGCCACTTCTCTTTCATCTTTCTGTAACTTTGTCAAGGTTGTAAACACACCTAGGCCTTAAGGCTCCTTCAACAAGAATTGCTTTCAAATCCATCTACACATTTTCCTTCTATGGAGCTCAGTGTTCTGTACTCTCCAAATTGCAGGGCTGCAGTAAATGCCTGAGAATAACGCATGCATATAAAGCACATACTATAAAAGCAGAATCGTGTGACAGCGTTAGCAAGCACCTCTGATGAAAGATGAACACAAAGGCTGCAAGAAGTTTTCTCACATGTAGCTCGTGAGGGCTGGCAGATTTTCCATTGTTTTGATGCTCTAGTTCATTAAAAACTCCATGAAATATCAGCTTGTTTCACAATGAGTTACCATTATCCACAAACCCATTCTTTGTATGTTAGGTTGACAACTCATATGAAGGTTTCCTGTCCCATACTGGATTGCTTTTGAAATTGTTTGTTTTAACTTGCTTTGTGGGCTTCTTGGGTTAAATGAATGTAAAATCGATTCACTGGGAAGATGTGGGATTCTTCTGCAATATAACTGTGATCCTTCAAGAAACCCAGGCTGCTCAAAGATGCTGCCCCTTTAAACAAGACACAAAAAGAAATCAACCATCGCCTGGATAATGCCATTCTCATCAACATGCAAGAAGCTTGCTTGTCTGTCACATCGCCCACATCTTCTCAATCACTCCCTTTCATTTATCCTATTATGCCCCTATTTTAACTCATGCTGTGGCTGATACTCAATGACAGACAGAAGAAATCCAGCTGAGCATCAGCCCTCCTTCGCTTCCGCACAGGAGATGCAGTGTAGGACCTTACCTGACGGAGACGAATACTCACGCACCTTGTGGAGCTGGAGTGGGGAGAGACTTTTACAGCTAGAGGAAAACACTGGCAACCGAAAGGAATAGGAGATCTGTTGTAGGCAATTGTTTTTCCGACTTTTCCCCCCTTCTCCATGTGTGAAGAGACAGTAAGTGTTATGCAAGCATTTGCAGTTTGGAAGACATGATCACAAACCCTGAGTAATGTTTGTGGTTGGTGGGTCTGTGGCAACAAGTCAAAGCAAGTGCTAATTGCTATGGCTATTGCTGCTTTCTTATTATTTAATTTCACTGTATGAGTGTGGCATTGAAGGGCCTTAACCTGGAGGTACAGCCCCACAGGCAGGACACTTTCGAGCACAGAACAAAGCAACGGTCCCTGCTGCTAAGAACTTGCAACCTAAATATATCGGTATGTTGACTCCTGACCCGTAACCTAGAGGTGTTTGAGCCTCCTGACTCCAGGGATCCCAGAGCTCATACTGGTCTATGTCAGAGTGCAGTGGGGCTTTGTGGTTGAGCAACGGTGTTACTGACCCAAGTTGCCCAACCAGGAGGCGGTACTAGCCCAGGTACTTGCACATGCAGGTGGGGAGACTGTGGGAAAGCAGTTGGTCTCACAGATAAATAAGAAAAAAAAAAAAAAATTATTTCTGGTCTTCAGTAGGAACCTGAGGGTCAAATCTGAACCTGAAGTGGTTTTCTCTCATTTAGAAAACACAACAGCTTTCATACGGCTGATTCATGGCACGCTCTTCCTCAAGCTGTCTAGCACATGTCTGCAAGTTGATGCATTGATGCATAGCAGCTTAGGACAAAGTTATTTCTCCTTGACATGCATATATGTGAACAGCAGCCAAATGAAACAGCCAGCTCCAGTGCTGCTCTCTTATTGATCCAGTTCATGAAGACCTGCCCAGTGATTTCCATGCATATCATGTGAAGATTAACACACCATCCTGTCAAGCAATGTCCCACAGCACAGCAGGAGAAATCCTTTGGCTAACCCCGTGCATTGCCAACAGCTGGAACTGGCCATTTTAATGAATCTGGTGGGTTTTCTGTTATAAATGATCTAACAGCATTCTGTTAATTGTGTTGCTTAGTTTCCTGGGTATTTCTTCAGGACATAAAATAGTGCTGAGAGCTTGTGGGTCTTTCATTTATGTCAACTTAAACCAGTCTGAGCTTCCCCTTCTAGTGGGAACATCGCAGCTGCCAGTGATAATAATAATAATAAAAATACTTAATGTTGCCATTTCTATCTCTCCCTTGATTCAATAGCACTATAATTACCTAGAACCATTTCTAATAGGCCAAAATCCTGCAAGCACTGCATGGGAATTTGATCACTGCTTTCCAAAGAAAAAGGAAGATTCCACTTCTTCTCTACAAGAAGGTTCACACTCATTGCGAACTGTTTAGGGTTTGTTGTTGCAACAAACTTAATCTCTCTCTCTTTAGTTCTACTTTTTATTCTGAAATAGACTGTCCTTGCTAGTAATTCAGAATCTTGGGGTGGGAAGGGCAGCGATTGGTAGAATGCACAGATCAGGTTTTGTTCAGACTTGCAGGCTTTAGCGTAGTTCAGCCTCATAGCCGGCTCCAGGACTCTGCAATATTTGTCTCCCTGCTTTGGCCATTGCTTGGGTATGTCAAGTCAGAAGAAACTGAGTTCATGGGAACGATATGGAGAGGAAATGTGGGCATGGGGAAATCAGTGTAAGTGTGCTTGGAACCAGCCCCTGCTTTCCAAAATCCCCACAGCTGGGAAAAGCAACTGCTGCTCAGCATCTTCCAAAATCAGTGCAGATACTTGTGGCATCAGGCACTTTTCTGGGTGATGTGAAGTCACCAGCATCTGACCTCCAAAAGGGAGGAAGAGAGAAAGCAAGTACAAGACCATGCCAGGCAACGCACTGTCACAGCTTGTTCCTCAAGGCCCAGAAAGCTACACACCCATTTTACTCTTCACTGTTTGCTCACCAGCCTTGTGTGAGATGCTCCTGGTGGGTGGATTTAGGAAAACCCTGTCATTTTCGCCTTAATGGCACATGAGGAAGCAATAGCAGTCTCCATGGGAACGGGGCTACCCCAGCCCAGCTCCACCCAGCTGGTGAGGACGGACAACCTGCCAGCTCATCACACAAAAGCATAGCGAATTGCAGGGATGGACGGACAGACGGCTGGATGTCACACCCGTGGGAAGTGTGCTGCTAGCACTCCTGCCTGTGTTCTCTCCATAGAGAAAATTTCTCTCTGGCCAGCTTACAAGACAGCCATCTGGCACGTGCATAAAGAATACATGATGGCTGATCACTCCGAGGGCATTTATCTTCATGAACGAGGGGGAGAGGGTTATAGCAGTGAAGCCCCGAGGAGCTGGCCTGTCTCTCCTTGTGAGTGAAGATTAATGTGTTGTGAGATGTTGGCTAACATGCATCATGCACGCACAGTGTGCCTTTCCCTCCATCCCCCTCTCCTTCCCTCAGCTCTCTTCTCATGGACTAATCCAGCTTTGAATGATGACAGCTTGCAAGGAATACACTCCCTCTCCCCACAAAATGTAGAGGAAATCTGTGGAAAACAAAGTACTTAACATGGTTAAAGGGAACCTTGATAGCCCGTATTATTAACTTCTAACTGAAAAGAAGAGGAGCCTATGGAAAACGATTTCACATCTTTCTCTAACACAAACTGGATGGAGAGTACTTTCTCTTTTCAAATATATTGCCCATAAATTGAATTATTGCATTTTTATGTCACCCTATCAAAGGGCAACTTGAGGTACCATGGCTCACGTTTGTACCTAAAACAGCAGACTGATTTTCTTTCCCATTTTTAAAAGTTTATGTACAGAGTAGAGTTTTCAACTCAAACCAAAGGTTTTTGAAGCCAGATGGTTACATCAAAACCGATAAGAAACTGCATTTGATACTGGCCCTGCAGTTTTGCACACATGTATTTGCATTGTTTACTTCCATAATCATTCAGGTAGATACTTATCTGCAAAATCACTGCAAGCAAAGGACAGAAATGAGCAAGGGGGAAAATTTGTAAGAAAAAACAATGAGCTGGAAAATCTGAGCAGATAGCTGCCTAAATTGTACCTGGTATATACTTTTCCTCAAAAACACAGTTTCAAATTCTGCAGAGACTGATCTGTGCAAAGCAGCTCAGTTTTGGAAGCATACATTTTACAGGTTAAATTAATGCTCTCTGCAGTCAGTGCAGCTTCAAGCTGATGCAGAACTGTGGTTTTTTAAGTATGGAAGAAGCAGGGCAGCGTGTCTATCTCCGAGCCCTGATCTGGGCCACCATGGGCAATGTCAAAACTCCCAGTTACATTGGGGGTGAAATATCTGGCCCATCTGGTGCAAGTCAAGAACAGAGAAGGTAGAGTAGCTACGGAGACACAGGAACAAAAGAATACGCACGGTCTTTATTGGGGGAATGAATACATTAGCAATAGCAGGCATGAGATGGGAAATTAAAGAAGGACTTGAATGGTGTGCATCTGTGGCTGAACTGGGGGAGAAGCTCTTGCATTTTAAAGTGTCTTGAGGCAGACAGAGCTGCCAAGACGGGGCAGAAGCATTTGTAAGTGTTAAGGTGAAAGATGACCGGCCTTTAGAGGTAAAGGCATCCTCACAAGAACATGCCCTGTCCACCTGCCCTGCCGCAAGCTACTGCCACAAAGACACCAGATTTCCAAACCCTGCTGAGCAGAGACAGGAGGCAGTTATTCTGAAAAAGGTGCACTCCTCATCGAATTCATTTTCTCAGCTAGTCTATCACTTACAGAGTCTCAGGTAGGAAACTGGTAATCTACATAAAAGTGAAAGGAATGTCATGTAGAATAGCTTAAAATATGGATCTCCCATCACAGAACCTGTCATGTCTTCCTACTGTATTTCCATCACTGCAGACAACATAATGCCACTGCACCAGTCATGTTTCAACTAACACCTCAAGTCAGGTAGACACATAGCAGGTTAATTAGGGGCTTTGGCAAATTGAGTCCACGGGCTGTAATTACCAGCACTCAAGACCTACAATTTCTGTTTTAATTAAAATAAACAGTGTGAAGAAGCTGACATCACACCAGAGTAACCAGCGTGTAAGTCACAGTTAATTATATTAAGCTGTGGCCTCCGTCATAAAAAATACTCGGTTTGGATCTGGATTTATAGAGACTGGCTTTACCATTTCGGCAAAGTTTAATTGCTGTACAGAAGCCACCGACTGGTCTGGACAAGTCAGTCTGCTGGGGTGACGGGATACGCCATCTGTGGGATTGCTCCCTCTCCTCTCGGGATGGAAACAGGAGATGCCAGTCCTTGAATCATCCCTTTGCTGCCTCCTGCCAACCCCTTGCACCCTGACAAGCCCTGGTTTTGCCCCATACGTGTTCCAGGTGCCTCTGTCACATCAAACGGGTGAGCGCTGCTGCCTTTCCCAAAGAGCATTGTCAAGGAAAATTAACCTGGGAAAGAAAGATGGAAACTGAGCTTTTGCAGAGGGTCTGGATGATCGGAGGTGCAGGGCACCAAGGTGCTTTGGGCACCCCTGGGTGCAGGTAAGCCCAGTGATGGGGAACCAGGCTCTCGGTGCCTGAGTGAACCCAGTGAACAGCTGGCACATTTGTTCACTGCATCTAATAAATGCTACTGCTCTGGCACAACTCTCGCCTTTCTCTCCACATCACTCTCCAGCTAATTCCCTAGACGGTGATGCAGAGTATAATGTAATGCCACCATGGCCAACACTCCAGCCTCTCATCCACCACCTCTCCAGCTTCTCATCCTCCACCCAAGCTTCCCTCCCAACCCTACCTTTTGTCTCCTTCACCCACTTTCAACCTTGTGCCTCCTTTGATGCCACCCGACATGCTAGGTGCAGCCAGATCCACCCTGCCCAGCCAAAAACACACCTGTTTTGCAAACCAGTCCAGGTGTATTGGACAGACGCTGTTCTAGGATCACTTTTATTATATTACACAATCCCACTCCTTGTGATTCTCCAGCCTGAGCAGCTGTGAAGGAGCAGACGTCCCACGGGCTTGCCAGGACTCCCCAGCAGTGCCATGCAATATATGGGCAAATAATTAGACATACAAGAGGGTAGATGTGACAAATGTCAGGTTTGTACTTTTCCAGCCTCATTATGAGAATCTGGCAGGTGTCCCCACAACTGTTCAGTTAATCCACAGGACAATGAAGTCCTTAGCAGTGTCTTCCCCTTGTAGGTCTCAGGTGCTGGAGGGACTCAGCTGAGTCCTTTGTTGCTACCTGGAACTTTCAGGGATCAGCAACAAAATACTGGAATAGTTGTCTGAGTATTTCCTGGGGGATGTGATGGTGAGTTCAGCTGAAAGTGCAAAATAATGCCGTGTCTCCTGAAAGTGCTATTAGGGTCACAGTAAGAACCCCCTGGAAGCATCACATGCAGCTTTAGCAGTGGAGCTGGAGAAGTGAAACACTCTGAATTTCCTTATGTCTTTATATATTGAAATCAATGCATTTTACCTTTAGAACCAACCTGGCTGAGGAATCCATGAAAAACAACAGTTCAGAGAGAGAGGAGGCAGACAAGGCCAGGTGTGCTGCTGTTTCCTATTGAGAAAGGGACAGACTTCGTTGATCAGCTCAGGCTGTTGAATGGACAGCTCAGACTCAGGATGGACAAAGAGTTTTCTTTTCCCTCTCCTAAACAAGAGAATGTTTTTTAAATCAGTCTCTATTACAGTCCATTTTCAAGCATGAAAAAAAGCAATGAAAAATACAATTTTAAAATTTTTGCACATATTTGACCTTTTTTTTCTTTTTTTAATGAAAACAAACCAATAATATGCTCAGACAGTGCCAGTGGAAACAGTTGCTGTTTAGTTATTCAGTCACTTCAGGTTTTGTCTCTGACTTCTACTAACATGGGCTGATCTTTATTTAGTCAAGTATGGTTTCCCTGCCACCTCTCCATATGAAATTGTGACTCTATGATGTTTCAATTAGCATACAATTAACCAATGATTTTTACCATGTCATAAGCCTCATACTGAAATTCTTCTTTTCAACATTTCTTTCATTTTTCTGCCGCTCTTTCCTAACACTTACTGCAACCTGCAGCCTACTTGTTTTCACTTCCACAACAGTTTGAGACCAACCGAATAGCAGCAACATGATGAGTTTTAAAGTCCACAGTTAATCTCGAAAATAGATCTCATTAAATATGACTATCTAACTGATTATGGGTATTGCTGTTTACTTGTAGCTCACCTACAAAGCACGGGAGAAAGATGGTGTTTGTTTGTTTGTGTTGTTTCAGAGCAGAATTACTTGCCTTCTTTGGTAACCAGGTGAGACACCCCATGCAAGCTCAGACACCGGTGTTTGGTGTAGACCTGTATGTTGCCCAAGAAGGAAGATTGCCCTGTGCTCCTCACCATGGGTTACTAATGCTTTTGGCTCTTGCAGGTGAAAGTAAGAAGTCAAAGTAAAGCCACTTGTGCCCAGCCCTGAAATGTGTGGGTTTTAGCACCGTCCACTCTCAGCAGGGACTGGTGGAGCTGATGTGATGTGGACATTGCCTTCATTTCTGATCAGAGTAACCTGGAAAGCCGTTGGTGCTCCCCCACCATCGACCAAGGCTCCTAAAGGCCAGGACACCCAAATTACTGTTCTTCATACTGCCAGGATGCCACAGCATCATTCGAGGTTTTATTCTTGTGGAGGTATGGGCCACTCTTCAGCCGCATGTCCTGCTCAGCATTTGGGCTTTCACTGGCTCTGAGGATATGTGGATTTAGATTCTTTAACTAATTGTGTTGAGCCTTTTGGGTTTTTTCCTCCTCTTTTTAGAGCTGTTGCCAGGAAGTTTGTCCTGAAATGCTGGTTATGTTTATATATATATATATATATGTATGTATATATGTATATATGTATGTATGTATGTATATATGTATATATGTATATATATGTATATTTTTTTTTCCCCGCCTCTTATCAAGGAAAGATGCCAAGAGACAAGATTGCTGTCCTGACTATGTAATATCCTCTGTGATATCCTCCCTCCCACACTTTGGGAAGAGCAAAGTGCCTGGACACCAGTCCCTCACCAGGTCGGGTGACAGCAGCCAGTGAGCTGCAGACTGTGCTCATGAAAGACTCTTCCTAAACCCCGCTGGAGTGATGGGAGGAGTTTTCGCTGAGTTCACCAGGTTTGGGAAAGGGTCCAATGTCCTCCTTGAGCTCTCCGTCCCTACGTAAACCATATACCTTTCATGTCCAAGGCTGAGCCACAGCATGGATAGCAACGTGAGGAGTCTGAGGAGCTCTGAGTAGGGCAGGGGGTTTACACATCTGTGATGTTAATTAGCAGACCTCTCAATTGGGAGGGAGATTGCAGAAGCTGGATGGAAGAGGGGAGAAGGGAGAGAGGCTGAAGGAACATGCTCTGACCATGCAAGGTGCTGCTACCGGGATAGGGGCAGAAAATCATTTTCATGCTACTGAAGTCTTGGTGTCCCTGAATCATAATCCATTTAAATTCAGGTCACAATAAGAAGACACTTATTAATGTGTGAGATATGCCATGTGTGTTCTCTTGTGTCTTCTGGCAGTGCGAGGTGTGTGACAGGACCACAGGTGTTTGGTGCTGATGAAGCAGCTTCGGGGGTGCATCAGTCTTTCTAGTTTGTGTTTACTGTGCCCCTTGACCTCAAGGGGTTTTATTAAGCCTGATCAGAAGTGCACACTTTTGGGGAAAAATGAAGTACATTTACATTTACTGCAGCTTTTAAAAAAACCTTCCCACTTCTGCTTTTTTCTTCCTGATCATTTAGCTTTGGGCTTGTATGATGGAAAGCAGCTCCCAGAAATTGGAGGGCTGAAGCCATCCTTGACCAAATGTTCCCATAAACATTTCCAATGAAGCAATATAACAAGGAAGCACCTGTGTTCCCAGTGCCCAGCTTTGCAGAGCGATATCATCCCTGCATTCTTGCTTTAGAAGTGACCTGGCTGTGGATATGATGGTGAGGGAGCTGCTCCAACCTCGTTAAATCCAGTGAAGAACCTTCTACAGCTTTCAGGGTAGCAAGCTTCAGGCTGCCTGTGTGCTGAGGCTGGAGCAGACCACTTGGGAATGTCTTAACAAAGGAAAAAAAAAAGAATATACAAAATAGACATGCTAAAAGCTTTATGAAAAAATAATGTTATTCTAATTCCCCACACAGTGAATTATTGTGGGATTTATGGCAAGAGTTTTACGGTCAGAGAGTCATCACAATCCTTTTCTGGAGCTCAGTGTCGTCTCTGGAGCAGGCGGAGGCAAGAAACCCCGGAGACGTCTGCTCTCCCTGTGACAGTATGCTTTTATGGGACTTGCATGCAAGGAGAATGTCAGACACCAGGAGACACCTCTGATGTGTTAAAAACCACATCCAGGCTGTGACAGTTACAGCTGCTTTCTCAGCCCAGCACTGACCATACCTTCTGGACTAACTCTGATGCTCCCACAGGCTGTAACGCATCCCTGGAGTAATAAAAAGAGCAAAGCAACAAGCCTGAACCCCAGAGCAGAGCAGACATCTGCCACCAGCTTCTCTCCCCTCTCTGCTCCACAGCACAGCATTTCCAGTCCGTGTGTAACACTGCAAATGTCCGACCCCTCTTTCAAAGCTTTCTGTCAGTCTGGTAGAAACCCAGCAAAGCAGCCAAAGCCCCAGCTGTGGAAGGGGAGGTAGCAGGTGTGGGGCAGCATCTCCGAGGGGCTGAGTGGGGACCAGACCACCCCTTGCTTCGTGAGTGCTGGCACCCAGCCGGGATGTGCCCCATGCAGCTCCCCTGGGGCTGTTCCCTATGCTGGCAGGGTGCTGGGGGACTGTTTGGGCGCTTTCTTAAGCTGTGTCACCAGGTGCCCCACATGGCATCGCTCCCACAATCATTATGTCATCAGCTGGATTGTCTTTAGATTTAAAAATAGTTTAAAACTGGAGCAGTTTGTCCATGGTGGGTCGGTGGTGGGAAAGGAAAAGCCCCTGTTCCCCACCCACTGGGTATTTTGGAGACCTTGTGCAGGCAAGGAGCCAAGGTGGATGAGCAAGGAGTTTTATCCTGGCTGTGCTCGGGTGAAGCCAGCTGGGAAAAACAATTGGTTTTTCATAAAACTTTCTTCCCTCTCAGCACTGACATGTTTGAATGTACTCTGGGAACTCACTGCAAGGAGTGACATAGATGCTGCTGAGAGATCACCATACAAAACAGCATTTTCCAAAGTTACCCCGATCAAGAGAACAGGAGTCAAAATGGGTTGAAGGTTTTAATTCAATTAAGCATTTTGCAGAGCAAGAAGGGTTTGAGAGCAATTTTATATTTCTGTGAAATCAGGTGGATGTGGAGGAATGATATGGATATCCACGGATATTTTGTTGTTGAGAATACTTGATTTCTGAGGATACCGAGTGTTTTCTTTTTATCACTTTTGTCTTAGTGCTGCTCAGACAGGCTTCCAGGCCATGCTGTCAGCGGTGCTGTGCATGACAGGTCAGGCATCGTATCACACTGCAGATTTTATCACCCTTTCTAGTAAATCACTCTTCACTTTTTCTCTCTGAGAGAGGTGCAGGACACGATCTGCTAGAGCCACCCTAAAGTAAGCAATGGCGCTAATTTCTAAATGATCAAAATACTGGAAATTGGCACAATTGCACCAGCCAGACCCCTGCAGACCCTCAGGACAGGTGGGCTGGAAGATGACAGAGCTGGGGTGACAGAGGTGCCAGCCCCAGCAGAGAAGCTGCTTTCCTGTCCAGACACTCCAGAGTGTCAGCGTATATCCCACAATCTGAAGGGTTAATGCTTCTTTTTCCCTATGAAAGTGGCTTCTCTCGAAATGAGCATCATGCTGCCTGCTCAGGTTTTTTGGCTGCTCCTTCCACCTCTTTCCCCCCCACACTCAGTAAAGAGGAGGTAAAGGAAACACCTTTGGCTGCAGTGAATAGGTAGTGGCTTTTGTACTTCCCTTTGCTCCTGCCCTTCCTAGTCCGGTGACGTGGGGATTTTAGAGATTTCCTGAGCAGCTGCTGGATGCTACACCTTTAGAGCTCCAGCACTGACTCCTCCACACCCTTTCCCCTTCAGCAGAATTCACACAAAACCAGGGGATTAAAAAAAAAAACCCAAAACAACAACACAAAAAAAAAATCCCAGCTATAAAAACCAGGCTGGTTCTCACTTGGACAGCGTGGCTCTGCTCTCAGCTGCCTCTGTAAACCTGGTGCAACCCCGGTGTCTCTGAGGCACTTTTGGGGTGATGTGGGCAATTGTGGTGTTCAGACAATATATCCCAGCCCTCCTGAGTTTACTGGCATGGCTTGCTAGAGTAGGTGTGGATGATTTTTACTAAGTTGGGGCCTCTGCTAAAAATATATTTATTTTTTAATGAATAGACATGCTGCATTGCATCCTCTTTTTTTTTGTTGTTTGTTTGTTTTTCTTTTTTGTAACATAACTTTCTTCTAGACAAGTGCTAGGATTTAGGTGCCTTCTGCCATCTGCATATAGGGCCAGGTCAAATCAGCCCTGGGCTTGTTTTGTTCTTGGTGGCTGCTGTTCCTCCGACACCTCTCAGATCACACTGACATGGAAAACTTTTATTCCTCAGCCTGTAATTCCCACCTCTGTGTGTGGGACAAGCTCACACACCTTCTAACTATTTAACTTTGGCTCAGAACTCATCTCCTCATTACCCAGATATAATTACATCTGACAAAAGCATTGAACACACCTAAGCACGAAAGGAAGAGACAGAGGCATTATACTGATACAGGTGGTCTTTCACCCCCATGAACATTGTGTCCCCAGAAAGAGCTCAAGGAGGAATAAGATGAATAATTGGTGAAGGATCGTAGCTGTGATTACAGGGTATGGTATCTGAGGATTCAGGCAATTATGGAAATTATAAAGGAAAATCAATTTCAATGCTAAGATGGGAGCAGGGGGATTTTATGGGAGTTTGTCTTTTCTTTTTTTCTAATGGCAAACCAGAGAGCCTGAAGTGTGACTTAACACAACATTTAACTTTGCATTAGGGGTGGGATTCCAAAAGCACTTAGGGACAGCCTAACAGCTGCCATGAAAACTATTGCTAACAAAAATAAACAAAAAGGAAAATCATTTGAGAAGCATTAGCAGCAATGACGTTAACCCTGTGCCAAGCCCTTCTGAGACCAGGGTGAGGTGGGGGAGTGCACGGCTCATGCTTTGCTGGGACCGAGGACCCACCGCAGTCAGAAACGCAGGTGGGGATGGTGATGGAAACCGCAGTGGATGTCTGATCACCTGGGGGGTGCTTGGGGCTCGGGGTGACTGTCCACCCTTGGAGCACCTGCCTTGCTTGTCCCCAGTCCCGGCAGCAGCCTGACTGCAACAGGCCTTGAATAAACTTTGCAGCCGGTTTACACGCTGTTGAAAACTTGTAAAAGGTCGTGGTGAGAGGACAACACAATTTTCTTGTGAAAACTTTGCTGACGCGCGCTAAGGCAAAAAAATCAGGACTGGAGGAGAAGCTGCAGATCACTGGCTGAAATTCACTTTCCTTGTCAGCTCTCCTGTTTGCTTTTAATTAAAAAAAAAGAAAAAGGAGGAAGAAACAAGTGAGGTGTCTCCTTGTAACAAATGGGGGAAAACAGAAAGTAAACACATAAAGAAGTGCCAAAATAATTACCTGGGAAATTCCAAAATGAAAGTATTTTGTTTAAAAATTTCAATTAAGGTTGCCAAGTAACAACAGTGTATCCACTTATCAGCTCATTTACAGAATCTAAACAGTGAAAAGCCAAGACATTAATAGTGGTTGATGTCATAAATCTGAAGCTGCTGACATAATAAATGTACACGCATTTTTCTTATCAAGTACAAAGAAAGCAAAACGCATATTTCATCACAACAAGCTTAACGCTGACCTCTGAATAAATAGCTGTCCTTCATTAGCAACCTCAAAATAAAACATAAAACAAACCCTATTAAAAAGAGCCATAAAAATTATGTATGTAGACACTAATGACACATATTGATCAGCTTCATGTGCAAAGCCATACACATGCATAATTCTGCTACAAATCAACACGGTTATGCATTTTTTTCCCCTCAAATCAGACATTCAATAATATTCTCAAGAAAACACAATTCTTCAGAATTAACTAAAAGCCAGCTGTCAGTTTGATAAATGTATATATGTAAGTGTAAGTACATATGTAAGTCTCAGTATTCCCCATATGTCTTTAAGAGCACTTTACTATTGTAATTGGAATTACCAAACTAATCTGATTTTAAAGGTCAGAGTTAAGGCTGCTGATTTCTAGTGGGACGTACCGCATAGTTGCATAGTTGTGTTTTAAGCTTCATGAAGCTCTGGCTCTCTGCTGGTGCTAATTAGGATAGTCCCTTGTAATCAGTGGTGCTATTCCAGTTTCCATTAGCTAAGTTTTGGACTCAATGGACTCTTACTTCTGCCATTGCGCCATTTCAGCCGAGCACTTAACCATATATCAAGCCTTACGCAGGTACTTAAGCTCTGACAAGTGCTTATTTTTAAGTGTTGTGGTGGATCACATGGGCGATGCAGGAACATGGAAGAACATGTACTCGTCAGCTTCAAACCTCCAGATCTAAGGTGTTTTGTCAAGCACTTTTTATATTTTTCAAGCATTTTGGCAATTTCCAGGGGGTAGATGCCAAACCTCCAGCCAGGTCCATATCAGGAGACTCGGCAAAACCAGGCTGGGCTGGCACAAATGGGATGGCAAGAAGGGTGACAACAGGGTTGCCTCAATGGACCAGGGTGGTCCCTGGGGTAATTCACAGTTTGAGCACATGATGTAAATTTGTTGTAGGTTTTTAATCAGCATCGATGGGGTTGCAGCTCCCAGTGTGGCCGTGAGCTGACACACCTGGCTGTCCCGAGGTCTCCCAGCAGAGCCTTCCCACGTCACATCGATGGACTGTGACTTGCTGATGGCTGAACAGCTGATTTTGACTCCTTATAGGTAGCATTTGCTCTGCAGTTATTGCCACAATATACCAAATCCTTTTAAAAAAAATCACACTAAGTGCACCGAGGATCGTATTATCACTGAAAGAAACTTCTGAAAACTCACAGATAATAGTTAAATCCATTCAGCTTTGAACACTTTAAAAACTGATCAGACCTCTTTCTTAAAGCCCTGAAGTGCTTTTAACTCCCACTGAAGCCAATCAGGGCTCTTTGAAAGAAGTGAATGGCAGAACTAGCCCCTGAAACATGTGAGCCCTGCTACAGAGAGGGGAAGCAGAAAATAGGTTACCCCTCCCAGCACAAAAATGCAGATGTGAATTAACTCCACATATGTAATGACATTTAAAAGCTACATTCAGTAAATCTTTTTCAGAGTGAGGAAGAACTATGAAAGAAATCCATCAACATTAATTTGACTCAGACAAATAACTATTACTCAATGCAAGCCAAATTGCAAAATGCAAAGACTCATGTATCTCGTCAGTAAGTTTTAATGATCCCCCCACCCCCAAAAATGTTTAGACAAAAAATGGATAAAGTAGTCCTTTCATTCAATGTCTCATTAAAAAAAAAAAGAGCAGAAATGTGCTGAAATTTGAAATAAAGTGTTCATTTTGAAGTAATGAAGAGCTATAAAAAAATCTCTTCTCTCAGGTTCTTAACTTCTCTCCTCCTGGGAGAAAGAGAGGGGAAGCTAAAGAAGCGTGTATAGCTGCTCATATTGTGCAGAAAGAGGTTTTTCAAAGCATTTCAGCACTGCTGATGAGGAAAAAAGTTTTTCTTTGAAACAAGTTACATTGCCCCCCTTCCCTGCTTTCCCCTCCCTGTGTTTCTTGGCTGGAGCACCGGGGAGCGAGGGGCGGTGAGAGGAAGAAAGTCTCCGTGTGGGCAGAGAACGATGGAGAAGGGACTTCCCTTTGAAATTTCTCCTCTTGTGCCTTTTGAGTAAGATGGGAAGGGAGAGAAACGTGGGAGAAAGTGGGGAAAACCCCCAGGTTTCTTGCCCAGTAACACTGACTCTCATTTCGGCTGATTCCTCTTCCCAATAAACCCCTTCATTTTCCCTGTAAAACAACAACAACAACAACAAAGCCAACTGACCAAACCAACTTAAAAACTGTGCTCAAATCAGCAGTGATGATAATGAGAGCAACACTGGTTCCAGATTATGTTGACCAAGGAATTATCAATTAAAATGCTGATCGCCACCATGGCAATCTCCTTCCTTCACCACCGCTGGTGAGAGCACAACGGCTGTCGGACAGTGATGTGCAGTGATGGGAGAAAACATTTTAAGGCAGAAGCAGAGGAAAAAGTGCGTGTGTGTGTGAGATTTCCATATTAAAACTGGAGGGAATACCCTATGTAGGCAAATCACAACATATGTCACATGCTTTGGATATGTCAAAGATTTTTTAAAAAAATAACAAATATTTAAGATAACGATATTTCAACCTTAATCATTTTATAGACGATAATTAGTTTGTGTTAATCTGTCTAAACATTTCAGTGATGACAGCACTTCCTAGTAGCGGGATAATAAACCAGGGTCTAAGAAGCAAAGAAATTCAGGGAATTTTTATTTGGTATGTTTTGTATGTTGGAAGAAGCAATTTATATCCATTTAGTTTCACTTTGATATATTTAGGCTTGCATCTGAATTTATCTTTAAAATGTTTATATATGGGATATGGAGAGAGCAAACAGTTTACACCTGCGGATACCTGCCTGTGTGTCTGCTCCACTAACACTCTGTTTATTTTATGAAAACATGCTTTGGATTTTGGTTTTTTTTTTTTGTAATCCCTTTAAGAGGTGCAGAACTAATTTTTAGCTCACTATGGAGGTAATCTTCCCTTGCTTATTTGACTTGGGCTGTTTCCATAACATCTGCTTTCATGCAAAGGCGCTCTGCACTGTATGGATGTAAGCAGTACTATATGTGGTTACATTCACATGTTGTTCACTTAATGAAATCCTGGCGATTGTCCCATATTTGAAACACATCTGAACCACAGAAAGCTACTCAATGCTGTTGCTATCCAGGAACCTAGAGGGGAGGGAGATGGCACTGGCCGTGCTTTTTTAAGGGAGCTCAGCTAAAAATATTGGGGAGGAAAGAGTGTACGTGCTTTTCTAAAAAACCAAGAACACATGGGGCAAGTCTGGACCATGTGCTACAAGGTTTTCTTATATAGGGAGTCCAGAAAATGCTCTTGCCAGCTGTTTTAAATTGATTTACACTGACTGTCCTGACCAGTCCGCAGTTGTGACGGCTCTCAGTGCTCTGCACAGCAATCTGGCTTTTGCCAGGCTCATGGGTAGAAGTGGATGAACTTGTTTGCAATTCTCCGAGTCAGGCCGAGCCTGAATCCTGGACTTCAATCTGTCCTCCCATCCTTCCCACAGCCACCAGCACCGGCACCACTCTGGGCAACACCGGAGCTTTCCCCTCCTGTCACCTCCAACACGCTCCTGTGCTTTTCTCTCTGCATTTATACACATTTTCAAATTTCTATCACTTAAGTTGTGGTGGAAAACCAAACCAAAACAAAACCAAAAAACAACCAACTGCTCAAACGACCAAACAAAACCACAAAAAAAAACCCCTAACCAAACAAAAAATACAGCATAAAATGGCAAACAGAATTTTTCCCTCTCAAAACCACAAAGAAGTTCAAGTTTTAAACATTTTCACCCAAAAAGCAAAGATGTTGTTTTGTTCACAGTGTTTTTTTCACACAGTATGTCCATTATTTCAATTAAACCATTTAGTCAGTGAAGTGGGAAAAGATGCAAGAGGGTACTGAGGGGGAACGAGAGCTATTAAAGGCTAAGCTAACTATTAAACCCTTATAATAATATTATGGAAAGTAAGTACAAACGGACAGGGCTGTTCCTCCCTCCTGGGGCAGTGCCAGCATAGGAGCTGCCCTTTCAAAAAGCCCCACACATTCCTTGCTGTGATACAAATCCCATCATGTGCTGTTTGGTAATGTAAATACGTTTGTACTCCCCGAATCACAGCAGAAATAAACTGATATACTCTGAAGTCAACCCCAAAACTTCTTTACGTATTTGTTCACAAGCTGCTGTTTTATCGCAAAGGTGTGTCAATGAATTTCTTTCTCCTACAGAGATTTCATGCTATGGGAAGTGATGGGTCTTTTGAATGAGGCAGCAGAGAACGCCCAACAGTTGGGGCTGTGAGGAGAGGGATATGAACGCAGCAGGGAGCAGAGTGTGTACAGGGTGATGGAGAAGCAGAGAGCTTCTCAGGGCTTACGCTGTTTGCATCATTGCTCAGAGTGCCACCTCATCAGAAGATAATGCAATCCGCACGTTGTTGCTTCACAGGGCTGCATCATTACCAGGAACAGCAGAGATCAGTGGGCGTTCAGGTGGAGATGCCCTGAGTCAGAGGAGACATCAGCTGATGGAGCAGATTGAGGGCCTAGCCGTCCTTTATTTTTTTTTTTTAAATATTTTTTGCAACATGATGGACCTTAATCTCCCAAACTACAGCCTGGCAAGATGAAAATGCTCTTGTACCATACTGCTCTCGGCGTGTGAATCAAACCAGATACCTAAGTACTGTTGTATTTTGTTCAATGAAGGCATGAAGATCTTTTTTTTTCTTTCTTAGCACTTTCAACCCAGCTCAGCTAGCAGCTACATACTTCCAGAAGGACTTGAATGGACGGACTTGTGAGAGCAGATTTTGGTCTTCAGCAGTGCCCAGGTTGTGCCAGCTGGAGCCGACACCCCCGGGATCCCGCCATCTGGGCTGGGTGCGGGGCTTCGGTCGCGGGTGCTTGGCGTTCACATAACCGACCTTGAGATCTTCTCAAATCCAAACCAGAAGAGACTGTGGCTGCACAAGGCTGTGTGTGGGTAGGTGTATTTGAGATAATTATTGGGAAAGGCAAGAAAACATTTACTCACTGCTGTAAAGTGTTCTCAGAAGACAAGAAGAATCCCTCTCCTTTAGCCTTTTAATTGATTTTAATTATTCAAAGCTCTTTCTTTCCTTGCTCAAATATCAGTATGATACAATATTGTTGCAAATATGCCGGTGCCTTTTGAGATACTTAAATATGAAGAGCAGGGAAGCTGGTGCCTGCTCTCCCTCTGCAAGCTCACAGCAAAACCTCTCTGTGAGAGGCAGAGCCTACTGCACAACAGCCAGATGATTCTAACAGCTCTCTTCATTTCATGGGGATTCATTTAAGTGGATTCCACACAATACTCTAAAAATGTTATGAGAGATGATTCTAATAAGGCAGAAGCCACTACGGCATGTAAGGGGAATTTAATCTTATTCTACTACCACATAAAAAGAAGAGGAGTGCTGACATTTCAGCCCATCACTGGCCTATTTCACAAACATTTCAAACTGTGCTTTTCCATTATACAGCTGTGTATTCTGCTTATACACACGTGTACATTCCATCAAAACCCTTTTTATCCCCTGTGATCCCCAGTTCACCTTCCTCCAGTTTGGAAAAGGCAGACACAGCAAGCAGTCTGATAACAATCATGCAGAAGTGACTCCAGTTTGGGGAGCTGGGGTCTGCTGAGCTGAGACCTGACAGTGGCATTGCAGCAGTGAGCAGGCAGCACACCGCACTGCTCTCCGTGCAATCCAAACAGTCGTGAACATACAAGAAGTGCATGCCAGCACATGAGGCAGCAGTGCTCGAGCATGCACAGGGTTATTACCGTGATTCATTGCTGGGTAGGCATGGCTAGCCAGTCCACCACAGTTATAATGCCAGGGGAAACGTGCTGAATCCGTGCTGGTGCTCCTCTCAGTCTTTGTGGTTTCAGCTGTGCTGTAGGAGACCCTTGGTGGGAACCTCCCCAGTGCCACAGCACGCTCAGGTGCTCGCGTTTCTCACTGCCTGGTTTGTAATATCACAGGCACAAAGGTGAACGTAGGAGGATCATCAAACCCAAGGACTTGGCAACTAAGGAGTGGTTCTCATGCTCATGCACAAGTTCACTTGGAAGCATTTGAAAAGGAGGGAGGACGCATTCATTCCAAGGAGCAAAACCTGCAGTGGAAGCAGCTTGGTTGAAGTGAAGGGCTGCACGGGGGCATGGCTTGGGCTGGCTCCCTCAGCACAGCTGGCTCCGCATTTCCTTCTCCCTCTCGCAAAGCCGAGCAGCCCCTACACACAGACTGGTTTTCCACAGAGAACAACCCCATCCCGACCTTCCACGCAGTGCTTGGACCTCCCTGCTCCCGCTGCCGCACCACTGCTCGAGCCACACAGGCACAGGGTGCCTAAGGCATCAGAGACCTTCACCAGGTTCACTCTTCCCACTGCTTCTCCCACTCTCCATTGCACAAACCAGCCTTCCTCCTTTAGGAGACACACACCTGTCATTTCACTTCCTGGGAGGTGGGTTCCCGGGGTAACCTGCATCCTTATGATTGAGTTGACTTACCTAATGCTATTCTTACCCCTTTCTCTGATAATATTAGACTATCTATTGTTCATCCCAGGTACAAGTTAGGAAGGTAGTTACTCTTCCAGGCATCCTCTGTAGAGATTGCTTTTCCAATTCTGTCTCTCTGAGTGAGTCATATTTGAATGATAGCGCTCTAACTGTTAGTTGTGAGTTCAATACTCAGCCAGAAGTTGCATAGACAGAGGAGTTCTCAAGCTGTTGAAGATATGGACCATTTTTAAGGGAGGTTTGTGTAGCACTGAGCGCAAAAGGTCTTGCTCTTATTTGCATTTCTAGGCTCTACCGTAACACATACCGAAAAGACCAGTCATACAAGCGTTAACTTCTGATCCTTGTGTGGTAGTGACGCTGTTGGGTGGGGATGGTAACACTGTGGGTTTGACTGGGGGATGCCCAAAATGTCCGTAATAAGTGCCAAGGAGCTTAGGAAAGGGAGTACAGCCCCTTAGTTACTCCATTTCCCTGCTTAATCCAAACCAACAAACAGTTGTAAAATCATTCTAGTATAAAAGGGAAAGGGATGAATCCAAACTAGAATCCCCAGATCTGAGTCTTGGCTCAGGCAATTTTCTTTTCATCCTTATGCAAATCAAACAACTACTTATTTCATCATGAAGTGGGAGGTAGGGTAAGGCTTACGTAGCCTACAGTACCTCCCAAGAGCATTAGGAAGGTTAATTAGTTAATATTTCCAAAGTGTAATTATACAAGTGCCAAACAAAACTAGCAACTAGAGGAAAAAATGACATGACAAAGAAAATTAAAAAAAAAAAACCCATAAAGCCAAATTAAACATTGTTAAGGGAGGTAACTCTATGATATTAAATGTGATACTGTCACATAAAAATAGAGATTGACGTAACTTATATGATATACAAAATACAGGATGCAAAACTGTTTGTTGGTTGCCTTGCAGGACCAGACAGACTGATTCCAGAAAGCAAGCTTTTATTTAAGTTTTAGACTTCTGTGACAGTGATTTATTTTAATGATGTGCAATACTTCACTTTGCATTTGTGATTTCAAGACCTCTATAAGTTTATGTAAATTCTAGCTGCTAGGGCACAAGATAAAATCATGACTCTTACTTACTTTCATAGTGTCACATAAATGTGAAAAATTGAAGAGTTGCTCCAGGCCAGCATGCTACATTTTGACATTGTGAGAATCTCTGTATCCTACATACCCTGCTCTGATCAGGGAATATCTGTACTAGCATGTACTGAGAAAGAAATGTAAAGCAAAAGACAAAGCAGCTGCTCTTATTGAGGAGCTAGGAGCAGTGTTCCCTCATTCCTGGGCTATTTCACTGTATGGGACATCAGGAAAAGAGAAGAAAAAGAAAATCAGCAAACATTTCAAGTGCATGAAATGTTCTTGGTGGGATCCAAATAAGATCAGAATATCTTTTGTGATTATGTCACTTGGCAAACTCAGAATCGATCCTCTCTCCATGCAATCCTCAGGCTGAAATGGGGCTAGTTTGGAGTGAAATTGCATGGTGGAAACATGCCTTGCTCTGCAATTTTGCCTGATTCTGTAGTCAAATTTCACAATAATGAAAACTGTAAGTCAAGAAATTGAGGAAATGTCATGAAAAAGAAACCCTGAAATAAATATGCGTTGAATAAATCCATGCGCATTAACTTGGAAGAAACAGGAATAGTGGCTAGCACAGCACGTCTGCTTTCTCAGCTGATCACTGAATCACAGTCTGACTTTGAGCACATCACTTAAATCTTGCTTAGCTTTGTCACTTAAATCTTGCTTAGCTTTGGTTTTTCTCCTCTGGGAAGGGGAGAGAACAAAGGACATGTGTACCAGGCTTGCTCTAAGCAAAGCCACAGCAGGTCCTGGCCCACCGCAGCTGGAGGACAACCAGTGCCCTCCTGTCCACAGCTTCATGCAGCCCCATGGACCTAGGCACAGGGAGGTGCACGCAGGAGGATGCTTTTTCAGGACATCCAAGGCAGCGCCATGTTTTAGTTGACTGATCTTCAGGCCTGGTGACAAAGGGTTGTAACGGGGGCAATGCCAGTTTGCACCCTGGGGTGCCTCTGGGCGCTTTGAACCTGTTGGCCCTTTGCTTCTGCCGTTGCGTGTATTTCCTTCTAACAAGCCCCAGGCCTCCTCTGCACGTGCAGAAGGAGCTTGGAAGGGTCTGCATGGGAGCAGCTCAGTCTGATTCTGCTTTTACAATCATTAGAAGTGACTGCTGCTGACTTTAAAGATGTATTTGCGCTGCACTGTGTGGGACAAGGTTTCTTTCAAGGCCGAGTTGCACACTGAAGTTTACACTGGGACCACTGCAGACCTGAAACCACCGAGGCTCACTTGGTTTCACTCAAAATCCTCACACGTGTGGCTGTAAATTCCAAGGAATTTGCTAAGCTGTGTCAGTCATGTCGAGCTTTACCCATGCAAACCCCAGCAAACTGGTCAAGGACACTGGCGTACCTTTGCACTTGCAACAGTTTCTCCCCAAAAAGGTCAGGCTACCCTTTTCCCCTGAAAATAAGCCCTACACCAAAAATAAGCCCTAGCTACAGTTCATTAAAAAGTCAGTTTAAATAGTGTATTGGCAGCTATACAAGTAAAAAGTAAGCATCTTTTGGAGCAAAACTTAATATAAGGCCCTGCCTTATTTTGGGGGAAACAGGGTAGCAGCTGGTGTTTGGGTCCGTGCCTTTCCTTGGGGTCGGGAGAGAAGTGCCACTATTATCAGTGCAGAGCATGTGCCATGCAAATTAAAAATTAGTATGACATAAAAATGAAAACTCTGGACCCAAATGAGGCCCTAGGAGTTTTTCTGGTGCTGCAGGGAACCCTTCGCACAGTCCTACTCAGATTTATTGCACATGCATTGAAATCCAGTGTCCCCAACTACATAACATCCATTTTCCCCAAAGGAAAATTTCCTCCAGTTGATTAGCATTGCCTGAAAGCAACATTCGCACCAACACACGTATACCTCCTTCCATGCTGTGCTTAAGCTCACATCCTTTTCCTCCTCCATCCCACAAACTTGCAGTGCATCGAGCTGCAAGTGCATCAAGCTGAAGGGATTTAGGCCACTCCAGGTCCCATTAAAGCCACGATTAATAGCTTGTTTCACTGGGTAACCCTGTAGATGCCACTCTGGGAGCCTCTATGTGATACAAGCCAAAGACAATGCAGAGTAGACTAGATTAGGAGACTCTACTGAGTCAGCTTCAGTTAAGCACACTTCCGAATCTGGCTCATCTTTTGCCTCTGACATACCAACAAGTACACACATTGCACACCATACACTGAGAGCACCCTGCAAAGGAGGAGAGAGAAAGGGGAAAGAAAACGTGATTATGAAACATCAGAGTAGATCTGATCATGTCAAATTCCTCCGGAGGAAAAGAGAGAGAGAAAAATTACCAGCGCGCAGTGCTTGAAGTCAATAAATGAAATTTACCCAATTCAGCACTGGCAGCAGGGAAATCACTCTTGATTTGTCTTTGATAGGTTGACAAAATCTCTGTTAAAGTTGTTTTAATGCTTTTGTAACTAGCCTTCCAAATACATTGAAACGAGGCCAGATCTCAGCTTAATAGGACCAGCCTTCCATGTCAATCAAATTTGTAACTGGTGAGAAAAATGAACCTTTTTTTCTGCCCCTTGTTCTCAAGTTGGGCAAAGAGCCCAAAAGTGTCTGAGGTTTTACTTTGCCAAGCTTCTAAAGGAATATTTACTAACAGGAATGAAAAAGCCCCATGGCTGCCTGTAGTGCAACGAAACACGTCGGGCCAAAACTGCTCCTGGACGTTTTCGTGTGGCATCTGTTGAAGTCAGGAGTGGTATCACGTGGGTAAGCCGAGGGCTGAATTTAGCTTGTTGATAATGGAATTAGACATTATGAAATGAAGGTATGTTCTTCTATGAGTCGGCAGCATTAACGAATTAATTTACTACTTAATTAATATACAAAGCCACAAAGTGCTGTTGGCAAATTAACCGTCAGCAAGACACGTTGCTCCAAGGGTCATTGGTTATTTCTTTCTTTCTCCAGCCCGCTTGTGTCAGGGCAGAGATCACATGTCAGGTGCTGAGTCATGGGGTTGCAATGGGAACTGCTGGGAGCTGAGCTCCTTGGAAAAGAATTGCTGTTGTCCTCTCCATCTCTGAGTCCACGAGACAACACTCAGACCTCGTCCAATGTGAGGGACTACTGAAACCTGTCTACCTCTTTTTAATACTCTACTGATACCCAGACAGTCAACACACCCTTCCCTGCACTTGCTTTATGGTTGACAAAGAGGATCATTTATATTTTAAAAGGTTAAATATGTTATAACTCAGTGTCATAACTAAAGAGAAGGGCTGAAAGTCTAACTACAACAGCACCATGTGAACCTGTGTCTGAATTTTCCCAAAACGTGGACAGAGTTTTTTAAAGGCATCTAGATTCATAGTAAAGCAGAATCCTGGCTACTTGCTGGTTTAACATAGCTAATCTTTCTGCCTCAATAAAAGTGAAATTCATGCTTGAACTTCCAAGAATTGCTTTAACTTCTGAATGGACTGAAACTGAGTAGGAAACATCAGAAGAGAAGGAGGCAGTTGTACGACTCTCAAGCTCAGCTCAAGAGTCAGGGCTCAGCTTCCCTGCTGACAAATTTTAGTTTTGAACTCAGAGTACACCCCAGCTCTCTTCAGAAATGGTGTGAATCAGTGAAAGCTTTGGTCAAAAATGAGCTCTGGTGCACTTGAAATATTTAGAGAATCTTTTTTAAATTGCACATTCGTCAATCAAAGATGAAACCTGGCAGGGTAGAGCAGGTTGATTGCTCAGTGTGTGCACTGCACCCAGAGCTCGGTACCCAACCCAAAACCCACTGGTTCCTCTGGGAATCCTTCCATGCGTTCTTGTAGACTTTGGACAGATGCTTGAATGAGAACTTGCACAGGATCTCTTTTCCATACGTGATACAGATGAGGGTACTAAGGAGAGAAGACAGTTGTTTACAAGGAATTCTGCATCTGAGAGCAAGAGAAAGGCATGATTACAGGAAAAAAAATATGCACCAAGTGTTTTGCAAATCTGATTCTCTATCAGAAAAGCAATTTCACAACTATGTAAATACACAGTTATTCTGTGCAAATTTTTTTTTTAAGCTCTCTCTCTCTAATTGCACAAGAGGCTCTTTTGCTGTAATGAAAAACATCTGCCATTATTTACCAGCAGACTCCAACGTGCATTTGCACTGTGCTCTCTCTTACAAACGCACAGGGAACATGGAGTGGAGGAACTTGGTTTTTTGACTAGATACGGAATTTCTACAGGGAAAATAGGGTGGGGGATGCTCGAGGAGAGCACTGATCCATTGTATGCTCTGCTTTAGGCCTGATACCTCTGTCAGAGCCATGCGTGAGCAAGTGCATGACAAAGCCTCCCCACCTTTCAAAATTTATCTCCATGGATTTTCTCCACTCCACATGCAAAAGGACCATAATGCCCTTTCATAGTAAATCTTCAGATGAAACAGAGTCCACTATCCTTTTAGAAAGGTACTATATTTCACTGAATATTAAGGCTGAATCTGATTAGAGGCTCATCAAGAAATCAGAGAACCACAGGCACAGGTCACGTACAGGGGTACCCTAAACTGACTGGAGTTAACTGCTCTGTTTGTATTGACTTCAGTCAGCTCTGGACAAGACCTCAGATTGACCAGGGTTTGTATGTATGAATTTTGAAACTTCTTTGGCATTAAAACATGGAGTGAGTGAATGCCTGCTTAACACTGAGTGACTGCAAGAAAAATGAATGAACTGAAAACAATCCCTCCACAAAACAAAAGTAATTGACAGTTAATGAAGAATTTCTATTGAGCAAAAATACAAAATTATATGAGAGCTATGCAAGCTGCTACAACTGTAGGGCTTTTCTGCCCTCATTGCTTGTCTCGTCACCTTGACAGCAGTTATCACTTAAAAGGATGTGCTCCAGGTCACAGCTGCTATCAGCAGGACACTTTTTTAGTCATACCTGCTTGACAGGCATCCAAAAATGTAAGATATTTGCTACGAGCTTGGTGATATGAGTTTTAAAAATCTAATCATAATTTTTTTTCTATGTCAGTGTCTTCATTTTACAGAGCACTAGCTTTTACATCTCAAATCATGGCAAAAAAATGTATTTCTAGTACTCAAAACTAAAAATAACCTTGGTAGTCAGAAGGCCATCAAAAGGGAGATACTGGCTGTTCATTTGGCTTATTTTCCATCAGCGACAGATGATTCAGGTTGTGTTTTAGAGCTGCACCACTCTAGATGTGCTGCTGGTCTAAGTGGCTGTGTGGAGCGGATCCGTGCTGCTGCTACACGTCCCCTCCGCTCCCTTCCTGCCCCGAGCTTGCAGCAAGAAGGTGCAGACTCATTTTGCCCCGAATGAGGGAAGTATCGAACCATGTGCTTCGAAACTGAGTAAGAGCCTGCGTTAGGCAGGATTTGACCCTTAGTTTGCAGTGGTTGGGGTGAGGAAGGACAACAGGGGCCATTTTAGCTGAAAGGTTCTCATCAGTTTTTGGGAAAAAGGAGCAGAGAGACAGAGTGTAAAGCATTGGGGTGGTTGGTAAGTAGAAAAGATGATCCTCTACCGGTGTGGTTGGGTTTGAAAAAGATAGGCACTTCTAGTATCTGTGAAAAAGAGAACTGAGATGCAGATGGCAGAAATGGGCTGTGACAGAACAGTTTTAAAATCTAAAATGAAGAAACAGAAGCTTTTGTTTTTAATAGTTTCTTTAAAAATCACTACTTCAATATCAGGCAAAACAAAAAAAGAAGATCTGTTCTGGACTCACTAGACCACAAGGTACCATCGATTCATACCTTCAATTCACACTGGTGTCAAACCCAGTTTGTCAAACCGTGACTATCTGTGCCCTTTCTCTGAGAGACAAATAACAAAAACCCAGTGAAAACTCCTAATCTTCTGCTAGTCTGGGCTATTAGCAGCTTCAGAACTAATGATGGGTGAACCTCCTAAGGTCTGAGATGTCAGTGGGAGTTATATGCCTGGATCAAGGACACGATATGACCCAGATAAATTTAAGACAGAAAGGTAGATCAAAATGTGGGTCAGGCACTTGTTAGTGTTTCTTTAAAGATGATAGAGGAATGGTTTTTAACACTTCCGAGGAGTTTTGTTGGTGCTCTTATGTACGCTCTTTGTTTAAAAAAATAAATACATTTTTCATGCCTTCAAAATTCCAAGCTGCAGAAAATTTCCTCTTGTGATGAGAAGCATTCAAAACAAAAACATGTGGCCTGATTTGTCTTTTATAGAAATCAAAGGCTGTATTCTAAAGAGACTTCCTTTACCACACAAATGTAGCAGATGTTTTTTAAGATTATAGCTGCACAAGCAATCTACAGCTTGCATCTCAGAAGCATTTAAAGTTTTTTTTAGAGGAAGAGTTTTTGTGTTATACTGTGATAAACTGCAAGTGAGTAGGAAAGGGATTGTCTAAGACAGGTAATTAAGGTGACAGTGTACAGTAAATTTGGCCAGCATTGTTTTCATTCAGGAAAATAAAGTTAAAAATGATCAGACTATCTCAGTCGACTGTTTTGCTAGTGGGTTAATTAAAACACATTTCCAATGCCAAAGGTGAAGAGATTAGATCTGTGGTAAAAGCAGCCCAGCAGAACAATATAGCCAAAGGTGTATATTTGCAGATGTGTTGTTAATACGACGTTATGTTGTTTCCATTATTGTTGTTCCCCAGTGAAACCCTCCTGCGTGCACTGGAGCAAGCGGTGCTGGAGTCAAGGGCTGGGCAGAAGCAAAGGTGATGATCCCATGCGGGCACATCAGGAGGCTTTGTCAGTGGATTCAAAGTTGCTGGGTCAAGCTTAAAGCAGAAGTGTTGGGTCTTAATCCTGCTTTCTTGCTGTAATATTATTTTCTCTAACTGAAAGCTCGTGCTACTCCTCAACAACTGACTGACCATCTCACAGAGCTTTGAACCTTGGTCACCTATGGGACACTGCCCTGACAGTCTTAAAAAATGGAAGTGGTCTGAAATGGGAACCACGTCTGCAGCCTTTTTAATAGATCTAAAAAGTGTTGGTCACTGTATATTCTAGTGAGATCATTTGAGAAAAAAAAAAAAGAATAAAAAGTAAAGAAAACCAATAGGCAGGGAAACATGAGGAGTGGAAAGACAGATTATGCAAGGGGAAAGCCCTAAGAGACTGGGTGCATTTCAACATCCAGGACTCTCTGCAGCAATCAGCCACATGGGTTGTTGCTGGGTGGTAACACCGAGAACATTCAGGCAGGGAGCACAAACCCTGCTGTGCTCTCCACTGCCAGTGCCCAGCGTACCAGGACAGTCCTGGCTCTTTGTTTAACATTATCATCCGCTACAGCCTTGACAGAAAAGTTACTGCTTGGTAACTAGAAGCGGAGGTGGAGGATGCTAGACTTTGAGTCAGAATTAGATATCACAGCTTCTGTTGTCTTAGTAAATGTGAGTGTATTGCTGGCAGGAGAAAACGCTCTGTTATTCCAGGACGGCTCTCTCATCACAGCAATCTTTTATTGATTTTTGTAAACTAATAACCCACTATTTTCAGGAATACAGTGACGGATGGTGATGTGGGTTAGTCCTGCTTCTCTGATGAAACTCGGTGAGGAAGATACTGGGTGTTACCTTGCCCAGTGCTGAAGGAGCATGAGCTATCACCTCCAGGTGAGACGTCCTGAACCAACTCATGGTGGTGGGATGTGAACTGTGGCCATCCCTGTGTACAGCCCAGGCTTTGGAAGCTCTTCCCCATCTGTGCTTATCCCCTGCAAAGCCATCTTCACTTTCAATTTGACATTTCATTCCTTTTTTTTGAGAAATGTATAAATATAGCACCTCATGCCTATTTAGGATGATTTAATCACAACCTATTTACTGGACAGGAGGAAAGCAGTACGGAGAAAATAGAGAGGCAGGTGAAGGAAGGCAAGTGTAGCCTTTAAACCTCTTCTTTTGACAAGTCACTCGTCATCTGGCAGAAGCGTAACTTTCGTGTTTTGCTTCCCTCAGTGTTGGGCAATCCACCCTGAACACACTGCAAACATGTTCTTGCCCTTGTTTGCACTCTCGCTAGTTTTCCTGATCCTCCTGGTTGTTTATTAACGGTATATCCTCTGCACAGATGGGCGTTTCTCTTTGTTTGTTTGTTTGTTTGCTTCTCAGGCAGGATAGCAGCAGGACAATCTGCAAACCGAGGGCAGGTTTCCTGGTGCAAGAGGTCACCCCCGGGGAGGGAGACAGAAGTGGAGGGCAGGGGAAGGGAAGCAAAGGATGTTGGCACTTCCCCATCAGCTTCGGCACTTCTGACATTTGCTCCACATCGCATAGCAGCTGCACAACTGCCCTGTCTCCTCTCCCCGGCAATGAAGTTTTAACCCAGCTCTAAAAATATAGGGAACACATTTTGTCAAAATGAGGAAACTTCTAATGTTGGAAGTATATGTGAAAACGCAAGATGGTTTGCTGCACCACAAAAAGCATTGGTAATGAAACTTCTTGAGTGTACTTCATAAAAGAAAGCTTGGGTTTAATTAACACCTTTTTAATTTTTTTTTTTAGTTTTTTCTGCAAGGATGGAAATTTTGTCACTTCTGAAATGTTCCCATTTATAAAGTTGTCAAGTGATGGCAGATACCACCCAAGAAAAATTGTTCATTACCCTAATGATTGCTCCACAGTACAAGCTGGCGTGATTTTGGAAGCTTCAAGAGCAGTGTTAATTTTTAAGAGCTCCAACTTTCTAATTGCAATACATCACTACCAGTACATCATCTTCCACTACGAGATGCTTTTTCTCTAAAGACTGGAGAGGACCAGTATTATGACCATGAAATTTCTAGTTATGAGACAACACTACATGAAATTCTGGTTTCAGTTACACCAATTAGAATTATTTCACATTTCGGACTTGTTGGATTGTCTTCTATAGAAATCATGTACATACATCCATATTTTCCACTGGTTGCAGGGTATAATATAATTTGTTAACAAGACTGGACAAAGATGATCAAGTTTCTAGCATGCCTTTGAGCCAAAGACAGCTGGACCTGGTTCCAGGACTTGGTTTTCTTGCTGTTCTCGTTCACTTACGTGAGGTCATAAGCTGTGGCCCTGAATTAAGAGAAAACACCTAAAAATGAGCCACAGCCCAATTCAAAGACCATCACACACCTTTACAGTGAACCATTGTTCGTACACTGCTAAACTGTGGGGGAAAGCTTTGTCACTGATGCTGGCGGAGCTGAACTATCTAGAGCTGACATCTCACTAAAAGACATCTCCGTTAACTCAGGCCAGCAAGAGTCTCTGCCCTATTTAATTCAGACTTCCTCACTCTTTAAATGAGACATTTACTGGAAGACTTTACAGCACTGCTTGCAGGATGCTGAGTGCAGAGACACTGTGTTGAGGGGCAGAGAGAAAATGGAAATGGGAAAGAATGCAGAGTTGTCTCAGAAAGACTTGTCAGTGGTGAACAGGAGGAGGCTAAGGGAAAAGAGCAAAATCCTTTGTATCAGCTGTACTTTCCTCCAGAAATCCCTATAAATATGATCTCAGAATGTGTCCAAAATAAATAGAAAAATCTAGTCAAGTAAATCCTGAAATAAGGTAGGATTTAGAAAGTTAATATAGTGCATGTCAAAGATTTGGCCTCTTCCTTTCCCTTTCCTTTTCTCTTCAGAAAGAGACTCAGGATGCTGATGATAAGGCTGAGGAATAGAGTTAGCATAATTTCAGCAAGAATGCAAAAAACCTGCAGCTGATGGATTCTTTAAAATAAACCTCAGTGCTACCACAAAAGACCAGTAAGGTTTGCTAGAGATGGAAGGGCGACAGATTTCCTCGCGTGATTCCATAATTGTGTCCCATCCCTTCTCTTCAAGAACCAACCCTAAGGATGAGCAAATAGGGGCAGGGAATTTCCCACCTCAATTTAAATATCTAGTTGGGGTACTTAAGGTATTCACTGGTTATCCTAGCATCCTATTGCAAGCAGCATGGAAACCAGCTTTGGAAAGTGCAATCCGCCCGGGTAGCTTATTTTTCTCCATTGACCAGAGAAAGGATCTAGACTAGCGCTGTCACTAAACCAGTTCTAATAAATCTGGATAAAAATGAGCAGCAACAGCCCAAATCTCCACTGGTAAGTTTGAAACTGGGAAAATATTGAAAGGTGTGTGGAAATTCATTACAAATTCTGCTCGTATTCTCAGCTACTTCTATTAGTTCCCCAGGAATACTGTAGCAAATTATTTTAATGAGGGGAAAGTAATGGGAACAGCTGTTTTTTTTTTTTTTTTAATTGAAAACATGAGAATTCTATATGGCTTGAAAGAAAGACCAAATAATTTTCTAGGAGATAACACTTTGTCAAATGTACTCATACATCAACGTATGAGGGGCAAGAAGTAAAGAACTGCCTGAAACCACTGGCCTGTGCCCTTTAAGGATGTAGAGTGAGTAAACTATTATCTCTTCTGGATTGAAAGTCTATTAACTGAAACCAAATTCTGAATTCTTACCTACAAGCATAATAACTCAAAAATCTAAAACTCTTCTAATCGATGAACCAAAAAAGAAAAAAAAATCACTATGTCATCAACAGTGTCTGGTCAAAATAACATAGATCACAAATAATTGCTATGAACTGTTCAAGAAATTTATCTTTTCAAAAAGAAACTGTAGCAAAATGGTTTGAACAGCATCTTAATCTGTGGGCAATTTATGAAACAGATAAAGCAGTAAAATTTATCGATCAATTTACGTACTCTGCATTGTCAAAGACGGGCAAGATGCTCCAAAAACAACCATCTCCTACGCACAACAATTAACAGCCATCAATAGTGTCTTTTGACCACTACTGCTTAGAGCAGGTTAAAAGCAACTTTTCAGCTGAAGGTATCCCGACCTTTACTGCAGGACCGATAGCCTTACAAAGAGAAATGTCAAAAATCCTTCCTTTATGGCTCTCCTGGAGCCTTGAACAAGTGAAGGGCAATGGCTCCATTCTGGCTATGCAGTCAGCTCCACTATGTAACAGTGAACCTGTAACAACAAAACTAAACGAAACAAAACGAATAATTACCAGGCACTGTTTAAAAAGCCAGTGTGCACATCTCCTTTCTCCAGCAGCCGAGCCTCGTGTTACATGTGTGGGAGGGTTTTTGAGGGGCAGCAAGTCAATGACTGGCTTCTGCTTGAGTATGCACACTGAGGACGTCGTGGAACACGAGTCTACTCATTGCTCCTCAATTAATTTTCCATTTACATCCTCCTGTACCTGACACATTCTGTTTGCATTGAGAATTAATATTTGCAAGACTAATGGAACCTTCTTGGGCATCAAGGAAGAGAAAAAAAGGTGAAAAGGAGGAGAGAGAGACCCCACGGGAGGTAGAAAAAGAAAGTAAGAGAAAAAGAGAAAGTGTGTAGTCCTTGAACAACTTCTTGCATTCTCACTAAAAGCAAATGTTGTGTTCAGCAGACATTTCAGTTAATTTGGCAACAATGTGTTGGGCTGGTGACTATACATGGCTTGTCTTTAGAATTAGATGATGCCTTCAGAGTTACTTAAAAAGAATAAAACACTCTGGCAAATTAAAAAATATATATCATATTTTACTAAAACCCCATTAAACCATCACACCTTCTTCTTTCTGCAGTTCCTCTGGCACTATTTCCTTGGCAGAGTGTTTGGGCCTGATACTGTAACAAGAGACATTAGTTTTCAGCTAAGGGCCTTGCTTCCCTGTCTTTATTACGATTTGCTTTTGCACCATTCAGACCCGATTGATACATACCCAGGATTGTGACTGGGAGCCTAATTTCGCTATACATGATAGTGGCTAATTCTAGCGCCTCCCATGTGCAACGTTTGCCTCAAACCAATGCAATTCTGCAAATAAAATTGTTTGCCTGGGTACTAAGTTCAAAGCATTTTGGTTCTGCCTTGTCAGGTAAATAAAATGCAACCAGGAATAAGCACCAGAGCCAGCTGGTGGACAACAGCCAGCATCTATGCTGGTAAACTCATTTATCCTCCAAAGAAGTGGGAGCAGCATGTTCGCTGTCTCCAGGACTGGCTCCTCAGCCATGCTGTGCCCAAGAACCCCCAGTTCAGGGAGAGAAGGAGTTGGAATGGGTCAAATTCCTGCCAGAGGACAGCTTAGCAGTTGACTGTATAAACAGTTTTGTTCTAGTCCTGGGAAAGCTTCCAGACACATTTGAATTTACTAATTTAAATGTAGCCTTGAAGTCCCACTGCTTGCAATACCACTGCAGCATTCCCCTTGTGAGCAAAGAGAGAGGTCAAATGGGGAAGATCATAGCCACATTGCTTTAATAAACCAGATAGGAGAAAGTGAGCAATTATAAAAAGGCAAAACTCACTTAACAGGATGGGAACTGGAAACCCCTTATAGAACAGGTTTACATTTTCTGCATAGCAATGTAGTTTGTTCTTACTGGAGAGGGTTACAGTTTCTCCTAGTTAAGAGTGTTAGTAGAAAGCACGTGTTCATCTCTGAACTGTTACCTGGAATCATGTTGTTATACTTTATTTTAATAAACAAGCATTCCTAGATGAATGGCAGGTCATAAAAAAATATTGACTCATACCAGAAGTAATTCAGAATGAAATAAGTCCTCTGAACCGATATAAGTTCCTAGAGTTGAGGCAAATATTTAATCAAGGTGCTAGGAAGACCAGAGGAAGAAGCAAGACAGAAGGGTGAAAAGGAGGAAAGTTATTAAAAAGAGAGAAAGCAAGTGAGCCTGGAATTTGACTTAGGACCTTATTTAATTATTTCCTCAAGTTCAGCTTCTAGTTTTCTGGTTACTTTTCTGATGGAGCAAATGTTTGCATTTTCTGTCTCAGTTTGACGAGTTTGGATAAAAATGGTGGTGTTGGTCATCATGGTATCGCTTTTCACATGCATCTTCAATTTTTGCAGGCAAGTCTGGATGCAAATATTTGTAGTCTGTAGAAGTAGTTTGGCAACCTAATTTATAAGCATTAATGGATAATTGTTAGCAATTAAATGTTTGATTACCCAACTGGGCCTACAGATCATGTTGCTAGATTTCATCTGCTAATAGCTGTGTGCACAGGGGATCACGGGACAGAAAATGGGAGTGAAGACAGGGGTTTACAAGATGTAAAACGGAACATACAAACATGAAGCTTCAGCTATCCTGTTTGTAATTCTTTGCATTCAAGTCAGTGGTTGTAAATGTTTGGAGATTTAAATAGCATCCATTATATTAGAGATCAATGAATTAGATCAGTGTGCTATTGGAATTTCCTCTCTGCTTTTGTAGACTGCAGGTAGGCTTAGGCCACTGCAGTTCTTTAGTCACACATAACATTCCCACATTTAAATCTGCAGATCATATAACAATAAGACCTCCTGTGGTTCTGGATCTAGCTCAGTTCCTCCGGTAGGTGAATCTCTGCACCCATGGAAACGCGTGCAGCTGGCTCTGGGAGTCAGGGAGGGCGCAAACCCTATCCAGACCAGCAGCACTGCAGCAAAGGTCACAACGAAGTGCACCGGTTTTCTATTCACTGGCTGACTCTATAAGTCCCTTTACGTGATGATGGAAGAGCATTTGTTTCCTTCACAGAGGTCATTAGTAGTATGATTACAAGCAAAAAGACCTAGTGGAGCTGGCAGGGATAAAAAACCTGCTTGTTCCTGCTCTCTTGTGGCCCTCAGCTCGTAAGTTGCTCTTGCCCATTCTGGGAGATCTGTACAGCAGATAAAGAGCCCAGAATTAAGCCACTTTTAAATGGATTTAAAGCAGCCTTGTGTTTGTCTACAGACGTGGGTATTATGCAATGATTTCCTGGTCTGTCACCAAAGAACTGTCATATGTAAAGGGTTTAGACAATTCCTGCACGGTCATGGCCTCACAGTGTATCGTATTTTTGAAAACTTGGCTCACTTTGTGTGTTATTTTCCCTCTGCCTCAGCTGAGTTGCCTTCACTGACAGCTGCCTAGCGAAACTACAGTGCGAGAGAATATGAATAGCACACTCTGCTTTTGGGCAGTCCCTGTTAATGTTTGTGTTTACGTGCCCTCGATGCAGTGAGATCCCATAGGAACAGAAGACTCCCTGCAGAGGCAGTAGCTCTCTAATATCTCCATCCTAAAAGAGGGAGGTCTTGTTAGATGGTGGGAAGATTCTTGAAGTCCAAAGGAAAACAAGATTCGCATCCTTGGCAGCATGGGAGCTGCACAACTACTCTGCATCAATAAGTAATCTTATCATGAGAAGCAAAGGTTAATGAATAATCTGTTTACCTGAGCTTCATTAATCAAAGATTTACTAGAAGTCAGAATCCTATTGCTGCTCAGACACAGACAGCTTTGCTTCCAGGTTAAAAAAAATAACTACACAAACTACACGAAGCATGTAACTCAATACAGAGCAATTTTCCCAGTGTGTGGATGACAAAGGGGAGCATCAAAGAGAAAAGGCTCTAATCAGAAGGGATTATATCTGGGCTGCGTGGAGCAGAGGGAAAGCCTCAATCTCCAGTGATGTGAAGAAGAGTTCGACTATGCCTAGCGGCAATATCATCAACCATCTGAAATGATTACGGGGTATTTTTATGTCGTGAAATATTAGCTTGTTCTCCATGACAACTGACATCTCAATAATAACACCTGTAAGGATTTAAAAGTTGCCAGAAGACTGCCAAAAATGTTAGGCTAAATATCCAGCACAGAGATCTGGGAAACACAGTTTAGATTGCAAGGACAGGACCACTGGAGAATTGTCCTGCCTAACCTTTCCTTAGGAACTGGTATGAGGTGTGCTGTAAAATACATCTACTTAATGGGGTTATTTAGATCTTTATGTGTTGTGATAATTAATGTCCATATTATGGTCCTAATTATTATCCTGAGGTTAATGGCACTAATGGAAAAATACATAATAACTTAGGCTCTTGTTGTTGACTATTCTTTCTGTAATTTTGATGCAATAGTTCTCTCTCTCCAGCACTCCCAGAATGACAGACCAGTTTTCCTAGAGAAAGCACTGAAGGCAAAAAACTTTCTGATGGGCTCACTTATCTTTGAAAGACTGCTGATAACTGAGTCACTCACCAGTTTTTGCTCCAGGGAATGAAAATGTGGATCCAAACCGAACAAATCAAATCAAAACAAATTTTCTTTCTTATGCAAAGTTAATTCATTTAATTCAAAGGACAGTAGTGCCTCTTTACATAGGATCGTCACCATGCCAACTGGTGTTACAGCATATATGTGTAAACCTAGACATGGGCTAAAAAAAAAAGGAAAATGCTTTCCCAAACTAGAGAGTCCAAGGCTCTGTGGTGGCCTGAGGTCCTGTACCTTGGTCTCTCTTGCCACATCCCATGATTCCACCGTTGTTTGCAGTGAGCAAAGAGAACTGCATCAAGTAGGGAGAGAGTTCAATGACTTGTCAAGCTCAGGCTTTGTAGTTATCGTTCCAGCCATGGCAGAGAGGCAGCGCTGCCAGTGCTGCACTGCGACGTGTAGGTACTGCACTCAGTGTAGTTATTGTTATAGTTACAAGGTGCTGCAGCAATGCAAAGCTACAGAGGGGCCATGGGGAGTGGAACTGAGAGACACAAGAATCAAAAACCAGACCTATTCCAGGTCATAACTGCAAAGCCATTCCTTACTGGAATACATTTACTTAATGCCATGTGTTGTGAAGTAATAAATTCAGGGCCAGATTATTATTTCCTTCTCATTCCCCTACCTCCTCCATCCAAAGATGAGGCTCAGAAACTCTTCTGGTCTGTGTCTGCTGCTTGTCCATGTGTCTGGGGGCTCAGAAGAGGGATGTGCTGGGAGATGTCACAACTTACCAAGTGCCAACCGCAGCTGGGACCTGCACCGACGACCAGTCAGGATGGAAAGAGGAAGTGCATATATGCTACATTTAACATTTTTAAAGTATCTAAAGCATTTCTTAAGGTTCTGAACTTCCTCTTCTCCCCCACCACACACCAGCCCACAGACCTGTGAAGGGTTTTTGTTATCAAGTGCAGCACCTCATTTTGTTAAGTATTTTTCAACCACCAGCGCTGATGCCTTCTTATCACACAAAACCAAGAGAAAATGTTGGTTTGCAGGGGAAGGCATCAGCCAGGTGCTCTTACTGCTTTATCTCTGCACCAGGCATGGATGTCATTATCAGCATGTGGCAAACCTGACATCATTGTTTGGCATCCCTCAAGTTCAGCAGGAGCGATGTGGCCTGACAAGGAAGATTCTGGTTTTAATAAAACATATTTTGGCTATAGGCAATGCTTCTCTTTCCCTGGAGAGAATTATCAGTTTCATGTGAAGCTGCTTTTTGCGTGCATGGAAGAGAAGCTACAGAATTGCACACACTTGCAACTCCCTGTAAAGTGGGAAAAGATGTATATTTAACCACAGATACACCTTTACACCAGAAATTATTTTTAAAGACATAACTTCCCATTTAACATTGAAACACTTATAATTTTACTGCTTCTTTTTCTCTCTCCATATATATTTAATTTAAAGCCCAAATAAAGCATGCAACTACCCTGTCCTGAATAGACAAATCAAAGAAGGGAAATATAATTAGGTGAGCCATTGGAATTTATTTTGGAGTGATTGAATCTAAATGAATAAGACCGTTACCTGGGAATGTGTCCTTTAGGTTGCTAATGGAGTATATCCAAATCAGAAAACCACATTTTTCTTAGTAAGAAAAAACACAGATGGTAGGGTCTCCTGTGCAAGAATCAGGGCTCTCTTTTATGAAGACAGAGTGGGAACTGCATAGGGGAAGGACTTAAAGAAATCTTTGGAGGTGGCTGGTTGAGATTCTGTTGTATCGATCATTTAGCATCACTAGACCTTAATTGCATGGTTAATGGCATGCTACAGAACTAAATTCTTCACAGAACTTTCCTTTTTCTTTGTGATTTAAATTAAAATGCATAAAAATATATATATCTTCTTCCCCAGAGACAACTACAGTATCTCTGGCAATTGGAATTAATGAAAGGTGCTGCAATCCTTGAAATCAATGTAGTTACATTGATTTATACTGATGTAGAAACTGACCTTTGAGTTCAAAACAAATTTAATGATGTTAGATGAAAAAAACCCCTAATAAATATACATAAGACAAAATTATCAGAAGTGTCTATGTGAATTAGCATAAAATCAGACTCAAGATTATTTTTGTGTAATACAAAAGTAGCTGAAAATTTAAAAAGAAACATCTATTCTTCATCAAGTGAGAGGTAGCCAGAGAGGATAACCAGCATAGCTAAAAACCCAGCAGCTGGGGCAACTATGTGAGAAGGAAACGAGAAAGTACTCAAGCTTTTGCCCAGTCCAGTGTGACACCAGCCTCTCTCTATTCCCATGTAGCTCACAGTAATTATTCGTACAAAACAAAACCTCTCCAAAGGGAAGAGCTGCACCCAGCCATCCTCTGGCACAGCTGGGAGCCTGGCGGGGATGGTGCTCAGGGAGAGTATTCAGGAGCAGCAGGCTCCCGGGAGCTGATTATCTTCCACATTCAGGGTATTTCTTACACGGTTTCTGATAGCTCTCAAAGACTCGTAGATAATTTGGAGCAGGAGCACGATGTCTTGTACCATGTTGTTCGTTGCATGGATGCAATCAGCGGTATTATACCTGAAAAGTGGCTGGTGAGCATCTGTTAAAGAAACGGTGAAATGATACTCCCATGGTGTTTTCTTAAAGTCTCTACTGAGACTTTTTTTTTTAAGTGCTCTTTTTCATTGTCAGCTTACAATGTACTTTCTGTAAAAGTGCCTGGGAATAGGACTTGGTACCAGTTTTTGCAGCTGTTGAAGGCCAAGCTGTGGGTGTTCCGTCTCCCACCATTACCCTTGTATTCATTCCAGTACCAGATATGGGAATTATATACAGTCAAATCAACTTGACTGCTACCAGGCTTTCACTTCTTATATATATTAAAAAGACTTCCCATAGCTACTTCTCCATTCCATGATATTAAGGGAATCAGCCAAAGAATCAGCCGAGAATGCACTGATAATGCAATTACTACTAGACTGATGTCTTTAAATGTACTGTTGTTGACAAAAAGCCCTCAGAAACCCGAAATGTTAATCTGTTTTTCTTTTGCAAATTGAATACTGCCTGCCGTGTGCATCCTTTTATTACTGTAGGGTTGCTCATAAGCTCCAGGCTGCTGGCATTTATTTATTAAAAAAGAAAATGTATTAAGAAACAGCGCTGCAACGTTTTTCAGTTGGATTCCAAAACAAGAATAATTGGCAGATCCAGGGAAAAAAAATATATCCAAAATTTTGGCTAAAGTGTGTTGACAAATGAGAACAGAAGGAGCAGTGTCCGTATCCCCAGGGACGCAGAGTCAACGAAACAAAGCTGACTTTCACAACTCGTTGTCTAGACAATCAAGAGACTTTTTACAGATTGATACTTATGTTTAATAGAGGCCAAACTGCTTGAGTCTGCATGAAGCTGTAGGAAATAAAAAGCAAAATTCCACAGAGTGGTGCAAGAGCAGTATAATATAATTGCAGGGGTTTCAGAACACAATCTTTATGAAAATGGGCAGCTTTCCTAGCCAAAAGACACCTTCTGGTGTAATTTATCAACAGCTGCTTTAGAAACCTGAGGTATGCTAGAGTGATCATTCATAGGAAGATTTGCTGTCATTAATGACCAGATTTTTTTCCACTTGTTCCTTTTGCTCCCTTGAAAACAAGTAGCTGTACTATAATTCCTTATCTAACTCTAAAGCATGAGAATCTACATAAGGTGCTTTAACATGAGCATTGCATAACTATTATTCTTTTTGTAAATATTCCTGAGTAGCACTAGTAGTGGAAATTTCCCCCAGATAGCTTCACCACTGACTTGGAGCGAGGAAACATCTCTATGGGAAAACTGAAGGGAAATGTAAGTCGCAATCACCATTACACCATTACATATACAGAACTTAAACTGTTAAAAAACAAAGGAGAAATAAAATCAGCAGCGGTGACTTACTAGTCCTGAGATTTGGGAGCGTTTATTAGCCTGCTGAATCCTGTCTCTTTTCCTCTTTGGTTGGGAAAGCACTTATTTTCTTGAAGGACTGTTTTACTCATAAGCCTCCATAATTTCTTTTATTATAATATTATTTTATATAGAAAACTTTTTTTTTTTTTTTTTTTTTTTTTTTTTTTTTTTGCCAGAAAGGGCAGAAAATATTGTCTGCGTTTTCTGTGTGATTGATCTCCAGTTTTCCAATTACACCTGCCTTCCACAGAAAGAAACTACCCAAATAGGACACAGGACCTGATTGCTGTCTAATGGAATACGCAGCATATGGTAAGAGAAAACTCTAGATTGTACTTGGCTATTATTTGTGTGTTTTTTAGCATTCTTGGAAAGGATATGAAACTACTGTCCTCTTCCCTTGAGTCTACGGACCAAGGTTTGAAGTAATACAATCTAGAGTCACAGTACAGCTAGAATGAACTAAGCTTTCATTACAACTTACTAGAAGTGCTTTGGGACACCCATATTTTCACAATTCCTTAAAAAAAAAAATAAATCACAGACATGACAAATATGAAGAAGACCTCAAAAGCACAAATATATATACACCCATAAACCTGCTTTTGGGCAGGAACAAATATATGCATGGTTTCAAGGGAGTATACTTCATGTCTTCTGCAGTTTAGAGGCACGTCTTTGATTTTATTTATTTACTTCAGTAATTGCCCTGGGCCATTGAGATTTTGAAATCTAAGGCCAAGGTCAGTAGCTATGATGGGAGCTGTTGGGGTCTCTGTAGGCAGGAGGTGGAAGGGACATGTTTCATTCCCCACCAATACCAGCAGGATTTAGGACCAGCCACCCCAGCCTGGAACCAACCAGGACAATTGCCCCCCAAAACTGAAGTGCTGAAAGTTCCTAAAAACAGATGGTTTTGCCTTTTTTTTTCCTCTCCCTGTAAAAATCGAATGCAAAGTTTGCTGCCAGCCTGCATACAAATCATCCCAGGTCAGCTGGACCAACAGCTTTCTTGTGTAGAGACTGGGGTTATGGCTCTACTGCAAAGAGAATCAAGCTGAAATGAGCACAGAGAGTGTTACAGGTAAAGTACCAGTGAAACTGTGATTTCTGCCTTGAATAAATCTCCCAATAATTTGAGTATTATTTCTACTCTGATTTTTGCTGTTCCAAATTATTATTTTCTCTTGTTCTCCCCATGGTTTCGTAACTCAACAAGTCCCCCTTACTGATTGGCGTCTGTCCCTTTCTAAATAGGAAGGCCAGGGACTTTGTGGTCTCTTAGGTCAGCTGGCTCACTGGCGGTAAACACAGCCTGAAAGCATGGGATGAAATCTGCATACCCAGCCCCATGAGCGCACTTCTGAGGAGCTGGCTGTCTGCAGGAACAAAGGAAAACCCAGGTCCAGCTGTATGAAGAATCCAGACTCTGGTTTCCAAATGTTACTCAGTAGCTGACAACCTTTGGCAAGCAAAAAAGACCCTTTTTATACTATCCTGAACATTTAAAAAGCAGTAATAAATAGATGTTAGCCTTAGAGGTGTGATTTATTTGTTTTATGAATCACAGAAGAGCCCATAATTCATAAAAGATTAAGGCTGAAGCAAGTTGTATGGCTCTGCATTACAAGTGGAGATTAATGTCTTATTTCATGAAGCACCATCATTAACCACTCTACATTACAGTAGTTTAATGTTAGTGACAGAAAGAATTGACTTTTAACATTTTTTAAATATTCTGTATTTCAGTTTGTCTTTGCCAGGGGGAATTCTGAGATCTGAGAGATTTTAAAGGGAAATAATCCTATCTTAGTGCTATCTTAAAGCTCTGTCTTACACCTGCACCCCACATTACTCTTATGGAGATCCACAAGATCAGCAAGATAATAAGGACAGCTTTCTCCCCTCATGTAGATTGCTTGAAGGCTTTGGGGACCTTTAGTCATGCTGAGTCACCCTGAGACAACTTTCCTTCATTAGGACATCTCAATTTACTGCTCATCTACCATGACAAGGGTGGCTTTTGCTAGAAATGCACTGCAAAAAGCTGGAATAGCTCTCCCCATCCACTTGGCCACTCCTGTTTCTGTCAGATCAGAATTGCTTTGTTTTACAGTTTTTCAGGCTTCTCCCTTTCCAGGGTCATAATTAGTTAAATCCCATCTTTCATGAGTATCATCATATTTGTTTTTGAACCACAGATTATGTCCGCAAGTGACTTTATCTTTCATTGCAGTGTGTTGTATCATAACGCTACAGTATTGAATACAATGTAATTTACTAAAATCTATTAAAATACTTCCATTTTAGAAATCCATTACAACCTTCCTTGTTATTACCATATCCAAGAATGTCAATGCAACAGGAGAATTAACTTGATGAATAGTCCTGGAAAATGTGCCGTCACAAGCTGTTTCTAAAACATCTTTCGAGGCATCTCCATCAGCTCATGGATTCTCTTTGGTTTTCTTTCTTTTCTAGAACTATTTGCTAACCCTTAGTTGTGGTAAGTGATTATTGGTGCTTTCAAACAAACTCCATGAAAAACGTTTTTCAAGTGGAGATCAAAGAGCAAAGGCAAACATAAAAGCAGTCTTATAAAAACTGTGTATTAAAAAACCTAAGCTCCATCCATATGCCAGTTACATCCAAACCTCATGGCCCCTTCTCTATGAGGCTTCTTGAAGGTGATAGATATGTCAGATGAAACAAAGAAAAGGACACATTACAGACAGAGAAATTATCATGGAGATAGGAGGTAGCTCTCAATAACCTTCAGCTAAAGAGTTCTGGTTGGAAACTGCATCTCCATAGAGTAAAGCTTGTAACACAAACCGTGGTCCCCATTTATTATGGTCTGAGGTCTGTAATAATTTCTAATGGTTGCAGGTCCATTAGAGAAAGTTTCTACAAGCTAGAGGGTAAAATGATGCCCTGAACCTACAAAAGCATCCAAACTCTTCAGTCCCTAGGAGGGATTTGTTCTTGAGAGCTAAGGGCTAGTTTTATTCACCCTGATCACACGCTTCTGAAATTCAGAACTGAAATGAATTTACGTACTATCCTCTTATTTTCCTTAACACTTCTGTGCCCAGGTTGTTCAATTTTTTGACTTCTGCCAGTGATGGGATGGCAAGGCACAAACACAAAGATGTCCTCATAGGACAAAATGTTACTGACCACTGAAGACCTCAGACACTCAGGTAATCTGGAGTAATTACATGGTATCGCTGCTTGGTGGATTTAAGCAAACAGTATAAAAGGCTCCAAGAAGTGCAATTATTTTAGATAATTAAACTTCTTGCACTTGCTGACTAAAGTCAGTCCAGATTGTGCTGCCATCTCCATGCAACCATAGCAACTTCTTTCCATTGTGTCCCAGATTAATGCGAACACCTGGAGTCAAAAACCTGAGGCTTGCGAGTAAGGTGCATAAAACTTTATGGATCCTTCGCATATGGCATGGATCCAGTCACACAGCAGTGATTCACTTTCCAAAGCCCTGTCTCAGCAAGGAGCAGTGGTGGGTTCTCCAGAGACCCCTCTCTTCTTTGCCTGCTTCAAAGTCCCAATCAGGAATATTTTAAGGAGATTACTACAGGAAATTACACATTCCTTCAGGAGATGTGAGCCTTCATCGTTCAGATTTTAGCATATTAGTATTTTTAAAGATAGTTCACAACTAAACATGTTTTTGACACACTTAATGCTTTTACTGGATTCATTTCAACACTTTAAAACATGCCAACAGGGTTCAATGGCACCAGTCTGCGGGCAATTAAGGTTAAAATTTAACCTTGGTCATATGTGACAGCTCCTGTAAATGTGGTGAAACACAGTTGGAGCACATATCCCCCAGAGAGTAAGTAGACAATTCTTTAAGGAAGCAATGGAAAGATAAATGGATGCAGAAGAGGCTCTGGAATTTTGCTTGAAATATTTTTTGCTTTGCTTTTAATGATCAAAACCATTCCTCCCACTGAACCACATGAAAAAAATAGTATTTGTGTCTGTGCCAAAGGTGGAGCATAGTGTAGACCCACTGAAATAAAAGACAAGTGAAAAATTAATGAGAAACTGGAAGCCAGCAGCTCCCACCCTGTGAGCAGTAGGCTTCTATATACTTCTTCCATAGTGAGTATCTCAACGGGGCTAAAATCACAGTAGCTCCTTTGACTTCAAAGGACATGCACCGGTCGGGAAGTAGAGAAACAATTTGGAGTGCACTGTACCAAGTCTGCATGACTTGGGAAGAGAAGAGAGCCCCTTATAGAGCAATTCGTCACTCAGGACAGGAGGGAATATTTTTATAATAAAAAAAAAATTAAGTAAAGAGAACAAGAATCTACAGGTGATCCAGTTTCAACTGAGGCACCTACTGCCCCAAAGGGGATGCAGCATGGACCTTTAGCTGTAATTTCTAGAGTTAGAAAGACACAGACATGTACAACAAAGACGACTCAGCGATACAAGCATCCTTTTGCTGTAAACCCCTCACTCTGCTCTATAAAAAATGAGCACACTGAGATCATCCATACCAAAGCCTGCGGACACCCACCTCCTCAGGCATCACAGTCCCACATTATGTCCTAGAAGGGTTTTCTTTTCCCCCCCAGTAACAGCAAAGAATCCACTAATTAATTACAACTTTTTAATCTAACTATGTAATGTTTAAAATACTGGTTCCTCATGCTCTTTTGGGAAACTAATGAAATAAATGGAAGCACTCTCATCCGTTCAGCAGTCATGCAACACAGTTTTCCAAAAAATGACAATTTATAGGGAGGAGATCACAAATCACTGAAAATATGTGTGTTCTTCTGTTGTTATGTATGAGATGAAAGAAGCAGTCATTCATGTAACATGGAATGAGAAATCCAAGGGGTTTTCCTGATCTCATGTCTTTCCCTGTACATTCATATAATAACATTTGTCTTCCATGGTGTGTTTAATAAGTTCACTCTATAGTTTTGAAATGATGCCTTTGCAACCCAGGGAGTTCATTATCACTTGCTCACTGCAAATAGTACCTCTCCAAACCCACCATTTCTTAGGACTTAGATATATAGTGTTTTAATTGAACCTCGTTAAATGTTTTACCTATTCTGAATATTCTCTGTGAAGTCTATGGGGCCATAATTTCCATCCCTGTAATTAACTGAGTTCATATGGCAACACTGGCAAAGTGTCTTTTTGGAAAGCAGGGAGGTAAAAGGCATCTGCACCAGATCTGAATGAGACCCTTATTTCTGCTGATACCTAAAATCTGAACTGTCCTGGGTTTGTGAGTATTATGATGACAAAAGTCAGCAGTGTCACATCACTCCTATCCCTGGCAAAGGAAATTTCTGCTCAGCTCAGATGCTCCTGACCCCAGCAGAACTCCTTATCCTGGAGCCTCTCTAACCTTGTTTTCAGTACATCACATCTCAACAGGCTTCTCTGTCGTCACTCAGCGAGTTATAAAAGGCTCTTAGTTAATGAAACCTCCCAAATTCACCTTGTTTTACAGAAAGAGAAACAAAGGAGGCAATGGGGTTTGAGATGCTCACCCATGGGTGAGTCAGTATCCAAAAGAGAGAAGCAGGAGATGCTGGACAGCCCAGCGCTGGCTGGACCCAGCACGAGCAGCCGTGACAGTGACACTGGCAGCTCTGCTCCAGCGCTGAGGAGGTTCTGCAGCTCCCACAGCCGGGCTTGCCATGAGCTCTGCCTCCCAGCTTCTGGAGGAGAAGGAGTTCAGCAGTGTTTTACAGAGGCACAGGCTGCTCCCCACCATCCTATTATTTTTTGCACTCATACTTGAAGCCACACAAACTCTTACTACAGCAGTTTCTGGCATGGTGGGCACCTTTAGACTCACTATTTACTGATTTTTCTAAGGCTTGCATGAGCAACAGCACCCCTGGAACCTCTACCCCGCCTGTCAAAGTAGGTTGAAATTGAGCAACGAGTCCAAAAGTTATTGGGGAGGGGAGGAGGATGTAGACACAGATGCACAGACAGTACGATTGCATAAGCCTTGTTCCCATGAGAAACCAGGCTGAAAAACAAACTGTCCTAACATGGATTCTCATAACTCTGCCTATTAAGTAGGTCATGCCAGGTCTCAAACTCGCATAACTTTGCCTTTATCACCAATGGGCTCTCCTCTAGGAGGCAGTCCTGATTTTGGCAGATTTGACCCCTCATGTTTCAGCTCACTGAGATATCCTTAAGGAAAAAAACAAACAAACAAACAAAACAAACAAACCCTCTCACAGGTATATACAACGTAATGTCAAAACCCACCGCAGTCTTGTACCACAGCAAGATTTATGCTGTGGGGCAGAACCTAATACACCGATAGGGAACAGGTTCAACACTGGCTGCACCAGCTCCCAGTGCTTTGGGAGATAGAGGGGTCTGAAATTATACTCTAGATCTCAAATGAGCCTCTTCTTTCCTTGAAGTAGGAGAATCTTTCCTGTTAACATCAATGGGAATTATACATCTGACCTGAAAACAGAGTGGACATTCTGCAGAGAGGCGCTCTTAAAAATAACCCATCAAAAAAACGTATTAATAAAGGTAGCCTTTCAGTGTAATCCTGAAACCTCACACTCTTCTCTGCTCATTTATCTCCAAGCTCATGAACAGACCGGACCTACTAAGTCTCAGCTACACTTTTTTTTGAGAATCTCTGCAGATAAAAATTGTTCATTTTCCGAACACTGCAAACTCCTGGCAATGATCACCCTTGGGCATGGACCAGACGGCTGGCAGTCTAGTAAGGCAGGACTCCAGTTAGTCTTGCCATCAGAGGAGCCCTGAGCCCTCCCAGAGCTCTGATCTCTTGGCTTCTGAAGAGAAATTCTTTTTACATCTCTTTTGTACCCACATCAGCTCAAGTCTCTGAGCTGCTTTCCCACTGAAAGGGAACCAGAGGCATTATTGTAAGAAATTTCGCACATTGGCATATAGAACAGGGAAGATTTCTGCAGTGGATCAAAGTATTTTTGGAGCCCTTTCCCATACCGAAGTGCGAATTGCAATGCTAATTACTGTGCCTTGTGCACAGGCCGAATGTGAGAAGGGATGGCCCATCCTGGGCTATCTGTTGTGCACACTGTGGTAGGGACCGCAGGTGCCATGGGACACACAGCTGTTCCAGGCTGCTGAAATCTTCCTGCTTTTGAGTGCTGCCTGCTGGAAATGCTGATACGGGAATCTGGCCGCACCTCTGAAAGCTGAGGCTTTTGAACAAAGTGGCTGTGATGGAAAACAAGAGCAGTCCAAATAAATCCAATGAGAAATCCCACTCATTTCATACAGGAACATTCTTTCTCTTTCTTTTCTTTGAAACAAACGAAAACAGAACAGAAACTTCTCCACCTTCTGCAGTTCACTAGTTATTTTTTTTCCTATGACAACTCTTAAAAAATATATCCCTATCAGACTCCAGGTATACACAAGAAAGGCCCGAATTTGTTTCCATCAGACCCTCGGTGCACAGAAAGCACCATGGCATCAGATTTATTTCCATCAGCTACTTCTTTGGTCAATGTGTGCAAAGGTCCTTACTGAGTTGTCACATAACATTGTTCTTTGTGTATTTATCCCTATAGATTTCAAGGGAATTGGTCACCAAAGTAATCAGGGTTTGGTCAGTGGGTTCTTTCTGTCTTTTTTCTTCTTTATATTTCGTAATTATGAAATGTTGTCATATAAATGTCTGCGCCTCGCACAGTGCTGCGTTCCCTTTCTCCATATGCTTTCCATCATGTTGCAGTGACGGGTCACAGCTTCACTTAGTTTAGTTGTCTGAAAATGGAATCTGCAGATTTTTGTTTATAATTTGGAACTGCATCTCAAATTAAAGGGCTAATGGCTTTACAGCTCTGCCCCTTGCAAATCATTCCATAAGTACAAAGATCACAGGAGCCACATAACCCTGCAAAAAGGGACAGGCACAACCACAATAAGAAATAATATTCCTTTTAGCAATAATTAGCAAATAATAAGCAAAATGCATGCACTGTTGTGCTCACTTTTGATTTCTGTACAAAGTTACTTCAGTCACGCATGGGGATTATACAGGTGATATTACCTGTCTTGCATGCAGCATTACAAATTAAAACACTTTGCTGGAAATAAAGGAGGAGGAATGCAGCTGAGCAGAAAAAGAAACATTGGTCTGGAAAGTTTTTTAAAAAATCCTTCTACAATCAAACAAATTGCAACAAAAAAATCCTCTGGAACATTTACCGAGATTTAGAAAAACTTAGATTTTTCCAGTTTTACCTGCCCAGAGAAATAACCAGTGTTCGTTCAGTTGCTCTGTCTTCTGTCACCTAAAAATATCTGCCTCTTGCTGAAAATCTGATGAAGAACCCAGCTCTTTTTTCCTCCCAACATGCCTCAGCTTGAGCCGTGATGTTCGGCTTCTCGGCTGAGAGTGTGAACAGCGAGGAACAGATTTCTCTCATCTAGTTTTAACCACTCAAAAAATGAGTATCAAGGGCAAACTCCTTCTCTAGGTGCTTTTTATGACCAATATAGACAGAATAGCCCTTTGGAGGTGCCACTGACTATTGACAAATAATTTAGACTGAACACCTATAAGGAGATGAGATGAATCCCACCCACAGAGTTTTCTTCTTCCTTGAGGCCAATTAGATACAAATGCTGCTTCAGAGTGATCTAGTTTCAAGACTTTGAAACAAGGCTTTCAGTCAAAAATGCAAATTCAGTGAAAGCAAGACCTTTTTGTGGGAAAGGGCTGGTTTCTGATTCCTGTCTTAAAAAGATATTTAGAAGAAAACAATAGGTGTGGTTTCTACATTTTCAAAAAGCAAAATTTCCATTTTCTGTTTGAAATGAGTCTTGTGTTTGAAATTCACATTAATGTGTAGTCATTTAAAAATAAAGTCTCACCATAAAAAAGAAATTATTCCATTGGCCCAGCCTTTCCCCTTATATTTAAATCACAAATCTGCAAGGAAATTTACAATTTAGATGAGAAAAAAAACGCAAAACTTCAAATATCTATTTAGGAAATTAAAGCTGTTTCCAATACAACTTCAATGTTTCGTCTATAGCTGAATCAACCTGCGGTAAAAGGGTTGAGCTGATATCACTTGGGTCAGGGAATCCTGCTGCTGCTCTTTTTCCTTCCAGTTTTGCTGTTTGGTACCCAACTCCAGCACCAGGCACAGGCACCCCGGCTGGGTAATGGGTGCTGCTGCAGAGATATTGGCCATAAACACTGTGAGAGGTGCTTGGTACAATGCTGACTGCGTTTTGTTCACGTTCTGAGACAAGAGGACTTGACCAAGGTCCCATCTGGGAGCCAAGCGAGCAGGCCAGCAAGGCGCAGAGCCCCAGCTCCAACACCTACCCCTCTGCTTGGTGCCGTGCCAAAATGGTGAAACAAACCCTCGGTGCCAAACCAAAAGGCTGACGAACCTTTTAATATGTGCACAAACCCCAGAGGCAAGATGTGCTCTGACTTTTCCTGCGGGTGAGTTTATGCTGGGCTGTGTGTGGGACTTGGGTAAAGCAGCCTCTGGTTTCCCCTGGTCAGAGACGAGCTGGCCTGGTCCTTGCCCTGGTCCCTGCAGATGCCATTTCCTCACCACAAAGTCCTGTAGTGCCCTTGGAGCTGTTGCCACCCTTTAACGCAGCCGCATGAAAACCAACATTGAAAAAGAGTTAACATCTCAGCATGAAACTAAGCTGTACGGCATATGCTTTTAACATTAGAAAGAGGAAACAGTTCAGTGAAAAAGATGCAGACCTGGCAAGTTTTGCTTTGTGGGGGAGAAAAAGAGAAGAAGAAAAAATGGTGAAGAGGTTTGTCTCTCTTTTGGACAGAGCGGGGCTGAGGGTGCGGATTGGTGCCTGAAGACTGTTGCTGCTCATATATCAGGGTTTAATTTGCAGAACCAACTGCCCCATCGCTGGCATCGGGTGCGGGTTTGCTTTCCCGGTGACAGCCCTTTCCTATCGCAGCCTCCTTGACTGTTGGCTGTGAGACGGGTTTTGCAGTGCAGGCCAGAGCAAAGAATTGCACTGGCTCTGTAGGATTCGGGAGCGATAGTTGGGAGCGTGTAGGGTGGTGCTCACAACAGCTGTGAGGTTTGGTGCATTTTTAGATAGTCCCCAGCTCCTGCACCTACGCAAGAATCTCAGCCTTCGCTTATTTCAGTAATTAAGAGAGTGTTCTGGCTGCAGAGGAGGAGTTCAAAACACTCGTGTGTATCCAAAAAACAATAAGCAAATAAATGGCAACTTTTTCCTGTTCTTTTTTTTCAAACTGGAGGAAAGAAAGCTATTTTTTTTGAGACTAGTCTCAGGATCTTATGATAGTTGAAAGGCTGGGACTGATAATGCTTCCAGAGGAGCAAGTCAAAAGGCACACAGATCAGCACTGGAGTACCAAAGCTTATTCTCAGTTCTTCCATAGGCCAGCCTGAGCGTAGCTGAGAGTAAAAGCAGACTCACAGCAAACAGCTGCTCTGAGAGGAACGGGATATTGAAAACAGCAGGCCAGTGCTTAATTGTTTGGCCAGTACCTTTGAGACAAACATCGTTCACCCCAACGAAACCACCCAAGCTGCCATCTTGGGTTTTCCTTCTGATTTTTAAGCAATGTCATTCACGGGCATCCTAATTAATGCCAGGGCAAGAGCTCTGTGGGAAAGCTGACTCACAGTCTAGGGAACGATGGAGCAAGATGCCCTGTCCTAGCAAAACCCTCGGATGCTCAAACACTTTTCTTCTAAAGGCAAATAGTTTGCTGTTAACCACTATGAGCTTCTGAGTTCATGGGATCAGCATAAAGGCTCATGTCTTGTTGCTTCTAAGGGAGATAAATAGATCATGTGGTGATCTGAGAGTTTATCGGGAGTTACACACAGTCTCTGGTATGGCTTTAATAAAGGAGGCAGCTCAGACTTTGGATCCACTTTCCCTCCAGCCCTCTTTTCTTCTCTGCCTCCTGTGTATTCGCTTGCACGTGTGCAAACACACATGCGCGCACACACAAACCACAGACATGTGGACAAATAACCCACTGGACTAAATCTGTTTGAAAAAGATGTTCAAAGAAAATGAGACCCTCCCCCTTGGCTGAAATCAGAAAATAACCAGGAGTCTGGAACACTGCTGCTGATGCTCTGGTAGAAGACCAGGAACACATCAACCTCACGGAGATGCTCTTATATCAGATTAGTGTCCATCTCTGCTGCAGTGTTACTGAAGCTTGGCTTCCAGGTGTGGGCACTCAGTCTCCATGAGAGCTACTTTTATCTTCTTAACTCCTGACTCCTTTTTTTTCTTCTGGTTTCCACCAGTTGAGAATGATTTACCCTTCCACCCTGTGAAGTCCACATCCAAAACCTCCCTTCTTCATCTGTGGCTCTGTACTGGCAGGCAGGGCAGGAAGGGGACAACCAAACCCCACTGGTGCCAGTGTGTCCTCCTTGCTTCTGGACACGCTCTCACATATTTGAGGGTAATTTTCCATATGTCTTCATGTTTTAACAGAACTTTCCCACTCTGATGTCTAAACTACAGATTTTTTTTCTCCCTTTAGAAAAGCTATGGGGAGGCAGGTGGTCTATATATATATCGTAGAGAGTTTGGGCTAAAAACTTTTGAACCAGCCTGGGTTAATACTTCAGCGTGGCTGTGTGAAGTCAGAACAAAGCCCATTTTTTTGATTCACGGGCTCTACGTGCAGGGGAATTGCACAAGACAGACCGTCTCTTTCTTCCACTCTGCTCACGTCAACAGTACAGAATGGAAAATTTGCACGCGAGAAAAAATGGTTGCCCTGAAGTTACATGAATCATTCTGAGGGGCAGTGCCCTACCTTGCCTCTTCTCAGTCATCTCCTCTATTTCCTCTTCAAGGTATCACGTGAAAGCAAACCACAACAGACTGTGCCATCGCTTGCTCAAGTAGCTTATTTTTATCCAGCAGTGAATATCCTCACTTCCCCCTTTTCGATAGATCAATGATTCTCCCAAAATCTCTTACAGCAACAGAGCTCCCTGTAAATTTATCTGTGCCTGAGCTGATGGTGTCATTAGGAGTGACAAATGACTTGCTCTCATTTTTCTTAAATGTGACATTTGCTTTGTTGGAGAGATCATGGAAAAGTTCAGTGAAAAAAAAATTACATCCTTTCACCTCAAAAAGTCTCTCTTGGCATCACAATTGCTCTCATGCCTCTATTTCCAAAATTGGACTGGCCTGTACTGAGCAAAATCAGTCAGTTTACACCCAGCTGTTCTCCATTCCTTTTTCATACAAATTTAATTGCTTAGAATTTTAGCTGGCAAAGCCTGAATGAAAATTGGTAAAGGTATCACTAACTGACCTCTTTCATGTTTAGAAGCAAGAAAGTACCCATGGTTCCTCCTTTCCTTTCATGTAATCAAAAAGCCAAAACTGTTGATAATATTGTAAAGGCATAAAATATTGGCAAGTAAAAAGATCAGACGCAGACATGTCTGTACTCTTAATACAGCCACTGTAAGAAGAAAACTTTGACCTTTTCAGTGTGCATGCCCTGCACTAACTGGGAAATGAGGAGGGCTGGAATTAAAGCAAGCACTCATTTTGCTGTGCGGTTTAATACATTCAAGTAATTTACCACCAAGAATTGATAAGTCCTCCTGTTTCCCCCACCAAACCAGAGATAATATTGTTATATGCATTCTGGCTCAGGAAGATGCATCTTTTAGAGACTTCTCACACTAGAAATCTGGACATCTGAAGAGTCTGGAGTCCTGGAGCTCCCAAAACGTGTGTTCTTCCTCTCCTTTAAGACAGGGACAAAGCACAGCTCCCTGCTACAAGTGACTGCTCAAGATTTCATGCCAGGCACCCTCCCTTGGTACAACATCAGGCTCTTCCTCTTTTATCTGAGCCCAGAACAGGTCCAAACTGGAACTTCAAACATACAACCAACAGATGTTGTGAACATCAAGGGTCCCAGAAGACAGTTCAAATCCCATGATCCCAAAAGAGGAACTTGCTTTGTGAAATGTTTTCTTGCATATACACACAGATACTAGAAATCTCAGGAGGACAACCGAGCTGATAACATTTCCACTCTTCAGAAGGAATACTTTCCCGGTCAGAACAAACGAGGACATTTTAGCAACTGCAAACATAAACCAGAGCCCTGCTTCAGCCGCATCTTTGCCCATCTGGATTCTGCAGACACCCTTCCTCATTCATATTTAGTTCTAGCAGCCGTCAAATTGCTTCTCTGACCCAAATTTTGTCTCCCTGTAACTGTTCATTCCATGGTGCCCACCCAGTGTTCACCTCTTGGAGACATCTGTGAAAGCTCAACAGACTTTTTAATAAAGGTTTTATTAGTCAGAAGGGGCTATCTCTTTAAAAGGAGGAACTGGATGGATTTCTTTTTCCCCAGGCTGCTGAAATACACTAATATTGTCACATTTGCTGAGGCTATCTCAAAATAAATAAATGAAGCCTGCAGGCTGGGTAGAGATGGAGATCTACAGCTGCAGGGTGTAAAATTGGAATCCCCATCTACGGCCACGCTGCAGGGCTGCTCCCCTTGCACAACATGCAAAGGAAGGAAGTTGAAAGGAAGCAATTTATGAGTTGGCTCTGAGTAATACAGTGATATGGTTAGCAATGCAAGGGCAGAAAAGCCTGTATGACAGAGGGAATATATGTGGGCTTGTAAATCAGTGCCGAACGGGAAACTCATGTGAGAAGGAGAAAAGCTGCCTAATTTGATCAGCGTGCATCCAATAAGGTCATGGGCAAGAGTAAATGCATAGGAAATGGGGAACAGAGGGAGAAAGGCTGCTTTTTGTATTTTATATCTACACCTCAAATGTAACATAAATGGACAAGCATTTCCTTCACTTCATAATTTCCTCTAAAGGAGGTAACTGCTGCAGAACAAAAATATTTTCTCCTGACACCCAGTCTGAGAAGGATGGGATATATTTACTTATTCACTAGGCAAAGTCCCAATTCACCCAATGTAATTTTGTTTATCACTCTCATTTACTTTTTCACAGTTCGTAATAATGAACAGCTTTAGATGAAACATGCTCAGAGTCACTCAGCTCCTGTGCTGAGCTTGAATACAACTCTACAGCAACTTTTCCTAGAGATCAAAGATGTTTAATGAATTATTTCCCCCAGTCATTTGGCATTTTTGTCAAATTAACTACTCAGACTCGTAAATGATCAAACAAAGATGTCATAAAGCATAGGAGTAAAGGCTGCTTACTGTTGCAAGTTTATATATATATATATACAGTTGTTGTTGTTAAACTGAAAAAGGACTAAACTTCCGGTGCATGCATAAGTTTTGTTTAATCTCTTAAGGTTCAGACAAGGTTTTTGGGTATTTCTCCAAATGTATACCTAAACTTGAGGCTTTTCAGATTTGGTAATCAATATTGATTTTATTCCTGGATAGTCAGCTCCAGCCTAACAATTATTATGCATTTGTTTAAAAGAAGAGGTCTAATGGTAATACTTTTGGCTCTGAAGATAACGTCCAGAATTTAGGAAGGTACAAGAAATGTAAATTGAACAGAGAATTTGAAACCATCTGCTGAATTTTCATTTAATTAAGACCTCATCTGCATTTGAAACACAAATTAAGGTAAAGTGTGAATTTAAATGAAAAAGAGATTGATGAATAACTTCATGGGCATTTGAGTTCTGGAACAAGAGTGCATTGTGTCTATTTACCTTAATACATTTTGAAATTGTGTTATTCCAATTAGAAGCAGAGACTTCTCTATTCAAGAACAAGAAGAACATTGATACTTTGAGTTAATCAGAAACACTTACTCAAGAGCAATCTGTGCAGGACAGTTTATAAGAAAAGTTAGCAAAAAATTGTGAAATGAACTTTATGCTCCACATATAACATATTTCATAGAACTGGAGCTTAGGGAAGTTTCAAATGCACAGTTTACCCAGACCTCACCCAGATTGTTCTGAGTAGTATCTTCCTCGGGTGTAAAACTGATGTAATGACTCGAAATAAGGGTGTGTTGGTTAAGGACACGAAGAATGCTAAACACAAGTGTAATCATAGGTAGTCTGGGGTTGCATGGATCTTATGGGGTTTGTCAGATATGTTCAATCTGAGCACAGAAGAATTGCTAAAAATCAAACACCACAGGGACAGTTTAAGGCTGAAATCCTGGTCCAGCTGAGCAGAGCAGGTCCAAAAGTCTGATCTGAAACTCAAGATATCCTGGGATCACTCCAGCCACAGAATGAAGGACCCATCTCATTCATCGCAGCACCAAAGAGGAGTTTTTTAAGAATAGGATTTATACCCGTGCATTGAGAAATGTCTTTGTTAACTCAGCATGAGCTGCAGCAAGTCTGAAACTCTCGTCAAACTGCCCAACGAAACTGATGAGACATGAATTTTCTAACAAAAGCCCCAGTGGTGAAATGCACTCATTTCAAGTCACACTTTTGCCATACTCAGTTTTTGCTGGCATCGACAATGTTTCTCTCACCCTTCTGCCCTGCAGAACAGGACCAACTTTATTAGGGTTTAGAGGATACAAAATTTTTGTCTCTGAATCTTCTCCCACAAACCAGGCTTTAGTGATTCATATAAAAGAGCCTCTGGAGCCACACAGACAAAATTTTGCAAAATTTAAAGCATCCCTTTTTCATCGGTTGTCAAGATGGATAAAAGCCAGGGCGTTCAATTTGACCTGCGTTCGACCACACGGACTTTGGAACTGATACTACCTTGTTCAACTCCAGGGAGCTCAGCTATTGATTTCAAGGAAAATGTGAATATGGAGACTGAATCTGAACTAACCCAAGTTACTGGTCTGGTTCTAAAATAAAAACCTAATTCTTTCTCCTTAAAAAGTAAAAATATCATATCAATAGTGGGCCTACATCAGGTGTTTCATTACAGAAGGTCACTTATGACTGTGTTCCTCTTCCTTTGACAACTGGGTGGACCACCATATATGCTGGAACAGTACTAATATAAAGAAAAATAACATTAAAATCCTGACCACACTAATAGTCCCTTCAGGGAACAGTGATCAACTCATGGTGTGGATGATAAAAAGAGCAGCTGTGGCAATCTCATATTCATTGCTCATGTTTACAGCCTTCTGCAGAAAGTAGGAAGCACTTTACTTCAACACCCAAATACATGTAATTCCCCCCCCCCCAAATAAACATTTATTTTAGTTATATGCTTTTAATTATTTCTCCTCAAATGATTTCCTCTCAGAGTCAAAACATACCTCAACATGCACAGAGCAGACACTTCAGATTACACAGAAGCCTAAAACCTGTCTCTAAGTAAATAAAATCAAATAACTGTAATAAAAAAAAAAGGTAATTCTAGGCTTTTGTTTGTTTCTGTTGTAAAATTGCCACAAGACTAAGGAAATATAGTAGTGCTTAATTTTAATAGTTCCATCCTTGTAGATTGGCTGGGTATTAATTGTGTTAATGGTGATCATACTGAATTCATTTGGTATTTATTGAGAGACCACCTGTGCACCCATATGGTTTCCATCATTATTTAGGAGTAGTTAATGGACCCATTAGGAGTTAGCAGAAAGATGTGGGCTGGCAGTACTTCCCAAGAGTGGTAGAAACATTCTGTTGATATCTATTGCATTTTGAGGATTTTCCAAAGAGCTATTTGCTTCCCACCAATTTTCTTTTTCTTTCAGTTACATATAATCTCACCTCAGTTTTCAGTAACTCCTGGAAAAAATGCATTTATGTTTCTTTGCCTATGGCAAATCTAGGGGGACAATCTCTTAACGTGTTTGCTGTGTAGCTCTCTGGAGAAAGCAGGGCATAGAAAAAGCTTCCAGCATCACAACCGAGCTTCTAGCGGGTGGGTGCACTTGTGCTGGGGGGAGAGGTTGAGAGGGGATGGGGAAAAGGGGAAATGTTTACTGGGACTCTCGCCTCGCAGTGTGACAAATTTGCCCATGCAATCTGCAGCCTCAGTTGTGCAAGACCAGAAACCTGTGGTGGGGAGGGGATGGTGGGGGAGTCACATGCGGGGAGTCAGCCCTGACTGTCAGCAGAGGAGAAGGAAGAATGCTTGGGCTGGGTGTGGTGGTAACCAAGGCTGCTCGCTGACCACAGTGACCTCCTGCTTTGATCCACAGATCTGAACAGGCATTGCTAAGGCTCTGCTGCTGCACAGAGTGAGTAAACACGCGAGGGGCCGGAGTGAAGCATTTCCATTTTTGGTGCCATGACAATGGGCAGATGGAGGAGCATCTGTGTAGCTTCAGAGCAAAAGGACATTTACTTTGTTCAAACTGGAATCTCCACAGCAGTATAAAACAAGTGAACTGCTTATTGCCTCCAAAACAGGGGATCTAATTCTCCCCCCACTCCCTCAGCTTGAAAATTTCAGGCTTATTTTCTGCATACATCCCTAACAATACAAAGCTTCTGCAATCTTCACTCTGTGCCAGAATCCATCTGCCAGGCATCTCTAATAACTTTTGAACTCATCAGCCAATTGCAACCAAATTTGATCAGAACTGTAGAGGTCTCAAAGGCTTTAGGTTCACACAGGATTTGTAAAATGGGAGGAGAGAGAATAGAGGAAAGGGAGACATCCAACCTAGGTTCTATACAGAGTATTAGAGGCTCAATCCTGGCTCAGTTGTAGTCCTAGACAACAGAGACTCAACTCCTCAGTGAAGTTTTCTCATACTTATAGGTGCCCAAAAGATTTTCTCCTATGTTTAAAGAATTATAAAATTCTCTCCTTCTTACATGCACACTTAATGGGGAAAGCATTGATGCCACAGCTCTCCTAGACTTCAAGCAAGTCAGGAAACCACATGGTACAGATCGTGAGAAACCAAAATTCATTAGTTCTATTGGTCATGGAAATACTTGTTCCAATAAACAAGGAAGAGACCAAGCTGTCTTCTATTTTTGCTAGAGAAACAAATAAATTAACAGTTATTCATCGTGGGTGTATTCACAATGTGAATGAGGCCTGAAACAATCATTTCAGCATGTAAGGAATATCATCAAGGTACTGTTGGCATGACTCTGGGGATTATTCACAACCTGATCTTGTTAAATGAGGCCGTGTTCTCACAAACACACCTTTGGCATTTAGAGGAGGATCTTTCCTGTAGCTATGGAAGCCAGGTCAGATTCCAGTGTCCCTCTTGACGGGACCCCTTCCTTTTCTAACCTGTGTATATTTGAGCTGTAGTCTCAACCATCTTAATATAACAGATGCATCTATGTTAACATTTTTGTAATTCCCTTTTGAAAGGAATTTCCCAAGAGTCTTTGTTTACTATGCTTCTGTTTGAAGTGCACAACAGTTTTCTAGTGCACAAACTAGGGGGAAATTCAAACCAAATGATGTGCTTTCAAAGGACTTCAAGTTCTAATAAGCTTTCAGCCCAGTGTGCCAGACTAGATCTATTGCAAAATAGCCTCCAAAGCTGTACAATGTGGAGATCAGGCTCTCACCAGCAGGTTCACTCCACAAATTTGCCTCCATTGCATTGCTCCTCCAGCATGGCATGTCTTTGTGGCCATGTCAGCTCCTTGTGGAGATTAGAACATCTGCACAGAGTGGGTGATGGCACTCCAGTAGGAGTTTCTTAAGAACAGATATTATGAAGTTACTTCCCGAAAACCTTTCAGTTCAGTTCTTTCTAACTCCTTAATCACAGAAGAGTTCTTTTGCTTTTTGTTTCTTATATCACTGTTGTAAAATATCAGTGGCTTGAAAGGTCACAACACTGAGAAGATGTGAGAATCTGATGGCTTCACAGCATAATTTAAGAGCTATCCATACCTCTTCTCAGTCCTCAGCATGGTCAAAGGTGACAGGGAAAGTCAGCACACCTGTGTGGTGGCCAGGATGCTCCATCTCTGCAGGAGGAGGAAGCAGAAGAGGAACCAAACTGCACAGAGTATGTCTATAACATCAGTTAATAACAGATTTAGTCGTGTCGTGTCCAGCCCTGCATGTTCCACCCACTTTGTTCAGCTGCATAGTATAGGAAACATTTCCCATAACTTCAGATCTCTCCTGTGTCTATGTCTGAGTAACCTGTGTAAGCCTCTGTGTGGACATGACACCTGAGTTAGCTGGCTGGTGTGGCTTTATCATTAGTGGGCAGAGAGGAGTACTGGTAAAGCGTGACTCTTCTGATCTCCTTTGGCTGTCCTTCAGAGAAAGAAATAGGTGGTAACCCTAGAAATGCTTGCCTCTCTTCCTTGATTACACATAGAGCCCAGGCCAATTAGTTCAACAGCAGATATCTAAAGTTTAATGGGATGAATTCCACCCTAACTATGCTTAGGAGGACACTTGGACACAGGAAGGTATTGCACATGTTCAGGGTATAAAGCTCTCAAATGAAAGCTCACTCTTCTTTATGCGGTTTGTGCATTAACACATGAATGATAGAAGGATCTAATCCTGGAATCAGGTGTAAAGCTGCACTTATCTGACAGCACAGATGTATTCCTGAGCCACACGGACCCAGTGACACACAGCTTCACACGGGGGTTTGCCTACAAATGGGATCTGGCTTTGAGTTAGAGGGTTTTATTACTGAAATGGAGGGTGATCTCCATCACACAGTTTAAAGCTCGGGGAACAGCAGGTAAGATGTATGCAATCAGCCTTTGATGCTTAACCTGTGTATTAACACTCCACAGGAACTCCCCCACACCCTGAATATCCCATTATTTCTATTTATGATTTTGTTTTTTAATAGATTTCTACCCTTCCTTCCCTTGGGTACGATCTGTGTGGCCAAAAATAATGTGAGATCTGGTCTTTCCACCATGTTTTGACTGCCAGGGAACTGAAGAACCGTGAGAAGGTCTGATCCGATGTTATTTCAGCCCCACAAATAGCTCCCTGAGTGATTCAAAGTGCTCGCAAAAAACAAAAAAAAAAGTAAACACAAATACCTGGAATGAAAATATATGTCCCCAGAGCCACACACACCACAGTCTGTCATAGCAGGAGGGACTAACAACCCAACTCCTCTTGGTGGTATCTAATGTCTCTAAAAGGTTCTCTGGGTAATTTGTCCACATTTAACACTGCTGTCAAGGGGAAGTAGAACAAGTTGTATTGTTCCTTTTAACTAGTTGTACTCAACTGCCTATTCCTCCTCTTCTTCCCCTTAGCAGAGACTGAACTAACCTCAGACATCCAAATCAGCGAAGCTCCTTGACTGTCACCTACAGAGCTGGACGCAACATTTTCCCTCTCAGTGCTCTGTTCCCTCAGGCTTGCCTGAAGGATGGCACAAATTTCAGTTGTACCTTGTGTGCTGCCTTTCAGGGGAACAGTGCTCTGAACAGTGCTCTGAACACAGGGCCCATCACTGTGACCAACCCATCTGCTCCCAATGCAACTGCCTGCCACTGCTTATCCCATCCCATCCCATCCCATCCCATCCCATCCCATCCCATCCCATCCCATCCCATCCCATCCCACCCCAGAAAATGCCTACTCTGCCACCCCCAGGTACATGACAATGCAAGAAAGGTTATTTTATACAAGGCTTGTGCCCCCACCTCAGAGAAGACACAACCATCGTGTCTGCTTCCCCTTGCACTGAAGTGGGTCTATCAACAGACACTGTGGGGACCCATCTGCAGCTGATGATGGCGCAGACCAACATGTCTGTTGTTCCTCTACATGAGGGAGCATCAGGTGTTATTTTAGAGGGCTGTGTAAACCACTACATATTAAGTATAATCTCTTAGTCATCTGAAAACGATGCTATGCCCCCTTTATTCATTACTTCATTGTAGGCTTTATTTTCTCAAATGAATGAATCTTTATTTAGTTTTCTTTCTTTTAGACATGAACATGTGAATCATACATGCAGCAAGGATCCAAGAATCTATTGACACAAGAACTCCTAGTTTTAAAGCAAGGAGTATCCAAATATTACAGAATGGAGAGATTGTATTCTGTGGCATAACAGATTTCAGCCAATAAGTGTCCAATTTAGGATAACACTGACAAGTCTGGCCCGCAGTCTGACCTCAGTTTTACCCATGCAATGTCAGTGTTTCAGTACAAATCAAGAATTATTTACAGTGGTGCCCTTGGAGAGATGGGATCTGCTGGGACCTTCTGGCTGCCAGAAATGTAAAATGACTGTTTGGGTAGGAAACAGCATGCCTGGACCACTAGGTTGTAGGTCATAATACCCAAGATATTGCTGTCTTTTTGATTGTGCCCATTTCCCCTTAACATAGGTCAAACCCTTTTACCTCCTTGTCTCTCCATCCAGCTCTTGTCTATTCAGCTAGCCTGGGCATAGCTTGGCTGCAGCAAGTACCTAGTGATTTTATTATCCTTATTGAACTGGGTGATCTCTAAAATGAAAAGGTCAATCAGGCACAGAAGTGAATCTGGAAGACAGTATCTTCATTTTGGGGGAAAAAACTCTTCGGAGACAAGTTGCAAAGCTGCATCTCAAATTCTCCAAGTTTCCAACTAATTTAGACCCAGGTTTTTAGCTCAGACACATCTGGAACAATTATAGCTGTACACATGTGGTACTTGTCCAAGAAGAAAGTATTTTAGCAGAAAATAATAATAATAAAAACTCAAACCAGAACCAACCCTCTGGCTTTTCCATGGAAGGAAGGCAGGGCTGCTACCAAACTCAGTGCCAACAACACTGGAAGCCCAAAACAAAGTTATATAACAATGACAAATATAAAACAAACTGAAGAAAGTGGGATGGGAGGAAATGCCACTCTCTTCCCGCCTTGCTCCCTCCTCCTCTTCTCCTGGCCCACCCATGTGTTACTGACTCCAATAAACCATAGAAAGAGTAACCTGAAGGCAGCTGGGACGCTGGAGCCAGACAGATGCCAGCCAGCGGGTTCTCACTGGTTTTGAAAGTTGTATTCATATATATATATATATATATGTCAGTCTGAATGGCTAGGTGAGCCACTGAAACCAAGGTAAGCAAAGACAGCAATTGGCATGTACTCTGCATGTTCTCCAGATCTTGTGTTCAATTACTACGTCAGGCTAACTCCTCTAATGAGGTTCTTATGAAACTTTATTTTAATTACAGGGAGCCTGAGTCCTTTTTTTAGTCAGTAGGAAGTTTTCAACTGATTATGAAAACCAGTATTTTGTCATAAATTTGTCACACACAAGAAGCTACAGCCTTTGGCTTTCAGTGTCATGGTCAGGAAGATTTCTTTGTGCAATAAGAAATCAACTAGATTTCTCTCTGCAATTAGATACAGTAATATGCCGTTTTCTTATTTGTATCTATTAGTTATTCTGTGGAGTAACTCTTTACTGAGGCCACACTTGAAAAAAGGACAGTCCCTACCCCAAAGAAATGTTCAGGATGAAATAACATCTGCAAAGAAGGATGTCTTTTCAAACCAGACATGTGGTGATGAGACCCCTTGGGGGCAAAAGAGCTCATCTGGATCATAAGTGCTAGAGGCTGAGGCAGCAAAGCAGATTGCTGGAGTCATCCAGACAGGAGCACAACCTGTGTTACAGTCTCTGTTTGCACACTGTTATCATGGTTTCTCCATTTACTTCAAGAGGAACCAGGGCCCAGATCTGCTTGAGCACATCTTGCAGTCACACTGGCTTAATTGTCACTTTTTGCTTTTCTGACTCCTGAAACGTCTTTGAGCATCTGCCCTGTGCAGGTATTCAGCCACGTCTGTAAAGAAGACCCTTTAGGAAAAACAGAGTGTTTTCTTGCATCTTAACCTGAACTGGAAAATGGAGCTCAGACTCACAGACTAAACATCAGAACCTATTTTTTTCCTCTTTTAAGACTCACATCGGCAACAGAGGATGGGAAAAAAGGTGTGAATCAGGTAATTTCAGGTTATGTGATTCACTCCGATAGCATGTAACATTTTTTTGTCTCTCTTCAAGGAATCATGTGGAACAAAACTGCAACAAGCTGCTGACTTGCTGTGAGGTGGGGGCAGGTGGAGGGCAAGAACAAAAATACCTCTTATTTTAGAGAACAATTATCAAGCATATCTTCTTCCAGGTGTCTCCAAGGCCTATAGGGGTTTGTTAGGATTCCCACGAAAGAGAACTTTTGCCTATAATTCTGTACCAGTATCTCTCTCTCGCTTATAATAGAGCTGGAGGCTTGTGGTCAAGTGACCTCAGCACTGTTGCGAAAGTAGTTTGCTTGCATTATTTTCCCAACACGTGATTCCATAAGAAACACCACTCTAGCCTAGTTTCTTTTCATTAACTCTTTCCTGGGAAGAAAAGCACTGAGAAAGCACAGTTATCTGACCCTCTCTGCAATTCCAGCATTTACCCACATCACATTCCCTCCAGGGTGGAATTTCTCTGCTCAAAGGGGACTACAGCCTCAGAGAGCTGTGCATGGCTGTGCCACAGCTCTGAGTTGTGTGAGGGAGCTGTGCTGCTTTCTATCAGATGCACTAGAGAAATCTGCCCCTTTGCTCCAGGACAAGGCGCTGTGCACAAGCAGAGCCCAGCACTGACCTCACGGTGCCTGTTCACCAGCCCAGAACACTCTGGATCCCTTAAAATTATATGACGGGCATCTTCTTAGTACTATATATGTTGGAAGTGCATGCAGGGAGCAACAGAGTTTTAGATGAAACAGATTTTTCTCTCTCTAAAAAAGCTGAAATACTGGTGGGACATAAAATGGAGAAGTCCTGTCTTCTTTAAACTTCTCTATTAAATGTATGTTTTCTTCTCACGGCATTGCTTTTTCCCTCATCTTTGACCAGAGATACTGGGGGTGGGGGCAGTAGGAGAAGTTGTCCTCTCCCTCCCTGAGCTCTCTTTGCTACCAGGAGAAAGCAGCCCAGCTAAACTTTGTCACCACTGAAGGCTCTGGACATGGGGCTGAGTAGCTTGTAAAACTGTCTTAAGCACATTTGCAGAGCACTTAGCACAGCAAGGGGTCCGATTGTATTACTACAGTGCTGATAATAAGCACTGTTAATAACAAAAGCGGGAAAAAAAAATTACTGGGTGCTGCATGAGAACGTCAAAATTGGCTATTGGTGTTTTCAAGTATACGGAGACTGGGATGAGAAATTTTTGTGTGCACAGTGTGGTGTTCAGAAAAGGTTGCTTCTGAAATCGAAATGAGGATGTATGGAAGCAATCCTTAAGATGTTCATTCCAGGATTGGTATAAAACCTCCTTCATATTAAGAGACATGGTCCCACTGCAAGTCTACAGGAGTCCCGAGCTGGGAAGGATGCAGTGAGTGAACACCACAGGGCAGGGCAGGCACTCCATGCAATCTGACAGTGCAACAGCCTAATGAAACTCCCTCCTGCCATGCAGGGGAATCTTGTTCATTTAATCAAGTCCTCCCAGTGCACTGGAATATAGATGTTTCCTGAGAAATGACAGCCTCAGACAGGAGACTCCCAGCAGTAAGAAAGCAGAGCCAGTAAAATGAGGGCAACACACGGTAACTGCTCACAGTGCATCTCCCTGCCACGTAATGGAGGCTGTCATGCTTCTCATTGAAACATGTGAAACCTTGTTCACAATCTGGATGAAGTCCAGGTGTCGCGGAGGGCCAAACCACCACCTCCTCTATGGTGCACCCCTCGTGGTGTGGGTGCTGAGCACACAGAGGGTCCCGAGGGTCACAAAGGCTCTGAAAGCCACAGGTGCAGCCATGATCTCCACTCCTGAGTCAGGGCGTTTGCTGGCTGCCAAACTGTACGTGGTGATTATGCAGTGTGGACATCTCATCAGCTGCTAAGACGAGGCCTTCTGACTCATTTCCACTTGGAATCTAGATGACAATTTGGTTTGAATTAGACATGGGCTAAAGCCAAAACTCTGGATCTGAACTTCCTCAGATTTTGGGAAGACTCCAGTCTGGATCTGAGCTGAGCACATGGCTCTCACACAAAGTTTGGAGCCAAACCCTGGGTCGGGACATTCCCAGAATATGGGGAAGCTCAAAGCTCATATTTTAAGCTGGGATCATCTCAAACAGGGATTTTCAAGGATGAAATACAGTCCTTATGTGACCTTACTCTTTGTGTTCTTCTATAGCTGGTGATTAACAAGTGCATTTTTAGCTCTGCAATGATACCTTTCCAGTTCTTGCAAATGAGGATAAACAAGTAGGAAAAGATGTGTTGTTACATTCCAACTGGAAAAGCATCTTCCTTTGAATTTGCCTGTTGCATACACGAGAGGCTTTTTGGCTGCAGAGCGTGACAGTTGTGTTTCATTTAAAAAATTCTGGACATAATTCCCTTGCCCCAGCCACCAGAGGCTTTCAGCGCAGGAGATCCAAATGTGGCACCTTGACTACAGTAGGAGCTTCTTGGGCATGCATCACCCCTCAGCTCACCCTTGTCTGAATCCTGTGAGGAAAAGGAAAGGAACGAAGAATAACAAAATTCCATTTTCGAGCTGCTCAGGAGACACGGTGCTAACAAACAGCCCCCAAAAGGTGAGATCTCACAATCTGCTGCTGCTGCAGACAGGTTGAGAAGATGGTTCTCAAGTCCCAGGGATCTCAGTGTGTGAAGTGTGGGCAGGAAAGGGCAAGAAATCCCACAGAAGGTGTCCCTTGGAGCATCTGGAAAAAGTCAAACCACCTGCCACTCTGTGCTGAGGAAAATCTCAGCTCCAACAGAAGGCTTTGTCAACACAGCGCTGTATCATTAGCTCGAGGTTTATACACTTCAGTTGACACCTCTACCTTGTCCTACAGATGTTGCACTACATTTAGGATTGAGCCTCCAACAATACAGCTGTTTGAACACATGTGCATTTTCCACTCAACAAACCGCAAGAATACGGCAGCAGGGTTACAACATTTGGATCCTAGGGCTAGAATGAGAGAAGCAGAAAAGGTGTTTCTGTGGGAAATCTCTGTAGTTTCTCCTGTAGTTTCTCTCTTTCTGATTTTATTCACTGACTGTACTACACTCGGGCCATGGGGAAGATGAAGTCTGATTGATATTGTAAGTGACAACTAAGGCCTTGAAATGATTTCCTCAGTTCATCTTCAGGAGGTGTTAAGCCCAAAGCATTTTGCTGGTTCTGGAGAAGTTGAGTCATTTTAGCTCTTCTTTGCAAAAATCCACTTTATTCAAATTCCTGTTAATCCAGTGTTACTTGTTAATAAATTAGAGCCTGCCACAACAAAGGGGCTTAAAGAGGAATTATCAGATATGCTCAGAAGAGGAAGATTTTACAATAGTCTTTTGCACTTTTGCCATTATAGGATATGTGAAGCGATGGTTAGGTTTCTCCAGGAGTCTCACAAAAACCATTGAATGTCCTTTCCTATACCAATGAAGTACAGAAGTTGGGGAGACTCACATGAATGATTTAATAAAACAAAGCGAGCCCCCAAACAGGCTTCTTAAGGAACATGAGACCTCAGGTATCATTCTCGTCGCCACAGGCATCTGTTACAGGTACCTTCAATTATTTGACTCTTGATTTACGTCAGTTGGTGTAAGAAGAATTGCACTTCTTTTTCATCTGATCAACATCTGGTTTTTTTGAAAAACAGATGTGCACAAATCAATCTGATTAATGTGCTTGATTCTGCAATTACTGCAGGATAAATCAGCAGCGCACTAAAATCAACTCGGTGTCAAATTTATGCTCCTACACCCTCAGTGTTCAACCTGACTTGAATTAGATTTTTGCTTTGCAAACTCCTTTAGATACAAAAGGGCCAGAGTAAAACCCCCAGTGCCAGGACGTGGAGCATTTCAGATGATCTGATGTGGAACTACCACCGACTAAATGTGCCCATTTGGGGCAACTTCAGACAACTACAAAAAAAGAAAAAAGGCAATACCTTTAAAAAGGCTGCAGGCTATCTCGTCTATTAACAGCACAGAAAAATCCCTTTCCCTCAAAGTTACTCAAGCTTCTTAGATAGTAAATGGAGTTGTCAAAGAAAAATATAAATACACATAAAACATAACATTATAAATAAAAATATAAATAGATCATAAATATTTTATAAAACTAAAGACTGACTCAAAGGAGATGCAAAGAGGGATGTAACTAATTAGCTGGTGGAGAGTCATTCAGTAAATCATCTAGAAATCCCATAACAACGTGTTGCTATTTTCTTAGAAGGTCTTGCTGCTCCAGTAGACAAAGTTAACACAGGAATTTAAATTAATGAAGTTTTCTTTACAGATTGGGTTATGACTTATTTTACTGTCCACATAAGGTCCAGTGCTAATAATGATTGTTGGTGCTGGGACAAATATACTCCTTGACCTTGATATTTTTATAAGGGTTAGTGATTAAGGTGAGAAGAAATTAAGGAAGATTTTTTTCCCCCTTATTCAATCTGTCACAGCTGCTCTTTATGTCCTTTAAATATGGGCCCTACCACCAAAATTCAAATCCACATCCAAACCTGCATTTTCTCCAGATCTCAGGGTTTTTTTAGCTTGAATCCCTCACTTTTTTTTTTTTCCCCCCAGCTGAAGCCTAATAAATGTGCTCTATAAAAAATGAGTTCAGCCAACATCTGGAGGCAGATAAAAATCCTTCAAGCTACTGTTCCACAATCTTAGGGATCATTAGTACTGCAGAACGCCTATACAGAATATTTATCTTAAGCATGTAATAAAATGAAAGCTACTGCACCGAATTCAGAACAACCTCTGATGAAAAGAAATGCCTCACATTAACATTAGGGTAGAGTTTTTCTAGCCAGAGAGAATCTTTTCTCTAGCCAAAGCACAGCAACTTGTAGTTACAAAAACATAACACTAAACACAGGGGGGAAATTCATTATTGTAATTGTGAGTCTTCATCACTGGTTAGTTTAATGTGTCTTTCCCCCTTTTTCCTTTAATCACCCTCCCCCTCTCCTTGGGATGGTTTATCGCTTGTAAATTATTTGTCACATCGTTGTAATTCTATCCAGATCCTTAACTTTCTAATCATGCATCTTTTATGGGGTCTCTTTAAAAGAAGCACCATAATTACTTGCCAAGGGTCCCTGTAAATTTTATCAGGCTGTAAAATATTATACTTTAATTATTTGAAAAAAAAAAAAATTGGAAACGTTCCCTCTGAAAGGCTACATGATCAATATCACAAGGAGCAAGGCACCTTCTGCAGTTCTGTATTTGTTGCTGATGTAGACCTCAGAAGCCTTCAAAACTCTTCCACTTTGTTCAGTGTCATGGGAAAATATTAATGTAGAAAATGGCCTTCGATTAAGCTGAAGAAATTGCTTACTGCATGTTTTAGCTGTTGTAAGACACACTAAGAGAGTGGCAAAGGATGTTGTCCTCTTCTTTTTGTAGGAGGCACGGGGACTCAGCTATCAGCTCGGTGAAAGAGCAGAGCAGAAATGCAGAATAAACAGCAGACACAGAAATGAGTTGCACTTCTCTTATAGGAAATGGAGCTTTTTTAGAAGGTGAATTCTTTGTTTCTGTACAGATTTTGAAACTATCATCTTATAAATTTGTTTAGTTTTATTAGTAGTAAACATGGAAATACTTACAACATTACTACTACTATTTCCAGTAGCAATAGGCGTCTGAGACTAATTTCTGTCAATCTTTATGACAGCAACTAGCAAATTCCATGATGTCATTCTATAGAAACAGTATGAGGAAACTGGATGCCCGATAGTGACCTAAAGTGTTTTCTGGAACATGGTTTCAAGTGCACTATTCCAAAAATTGGTTTGCAGTTAGTTTAAAACTGTATGTGTATAAGGTGTAAAATGAAGTATCGTATTTATTGCCAGTGCTTCAATTAAATGTGCATAGCAGGTGAGCTCTTGCACATTTCCGGCAAGTATGCATTTCTTTAGATAGCTGAGCTGAAATATGAGAAAGTTATATTGTTTGGTCAAGGAGCACAGTAAGCTGGAAGTAAAGTAAAATATAGATCTCACCTCAGCTCCTTGCTCTTAGGGAACACTATGGGATGTGGTTCAGAGGAAGGACACACTACTCTATCCGTACAATTCCTCTTATCCTATCCTACTTGTTCAGTGGCTTTCTAGGTACTATCTTGGGAATACCCACTGTTTTTTCCCTGTGAACAGCACCACACAAGACTCACCAGCACTCAACTCAGGTAAAAGAACTGTTAGATGAACAAGCAATTCTATTGTTTCCCAGGTTTTCTATAAATACTAACTAAAAGTACTTTTCCTGAATGCTTCCTCAATAAAAACACAGCACTGCTAATAAACCATCCAGACTCTGCACAGCACCAGAATTGCTGAGAGTGATGCCTTACAGCACCCAAAATTGCCAGGACACTGTATCACACAAGAGCATTCAGGAGACCAAAAAGTAAATATCTTTGATTCATGATTCAGGCCAAGTCAATCAATGAATTTTAATGTTTGTTCATGAATGAGACAGACCATGATATTTATTTGCAGAGGTTGTTGGCCATCAGAAACCATTCTCTTATAAACCACACGCAGGTAAATATAAAGCTGACTCAAACTACTGTATGTTGTTGCTGGTTTTAATCGCTATATGCTGATGAAAGGCAGTGGTAGGAGTGCTAACTGTGGATATAGTTATTTATGGTTTAATTATTCATTGCAAGCCAGGGGTTCAGCTAAAGTAACCTTTCTACCTGTAGGTAGACTGTCCATAAAGAGATCCATGTTTGTGTTTTATCCATCACCATATTGATACAACAAATAAAGAAAATAACGACAGGTAGCTTGAAAAACACAAAATACATCCTCTTGCAATTAACTAGACACGCTGCAGATGTTTGAAAATCAGTACAAAACTGATTTCCAGTCTGACATCTGGTCTTACAAGGGTCCCTGGGGACTTCTCTGCTGTTGTGTTAGCTCAGGGGTCAGGTTCATGTCCAAGACAACTCCCGGAACCCTTCAGCTGTTTACCTTGCTGCTGTGAAAGTTTACACCCCTGCTCATGTCTGGAGGGAGCCAGCTGTCTCCCTTGGAAACAAAAGTGCCAGGTTTTCAGTCCTCCTTTGGAACTGCCCTTCCAGGCAGGGAGAGTGGCACAGGCTGAACCGAAATGGTCTAGAGCCGTCCTGCATCTCAAAGGACAGGGAGCAAACCCTGGATATAAAAAAAGTCATTTTGGTTGGAAGAGAACCTCGGGATTTATTTATATTTTTTATATATATATATATAAATATAAATGTTATATATATAATATATGTCATATATATACTATATATCTTTTTAATATTTCGTATATATCTATATATATATATTTGCTTTGCAGAGTAAAATTGCCACTGCCTGTCACCAACCTTACCCCCTTCCCCAAGCCACTTCACAACCCCTTCAGTGTTGCTCTTTTTATTTCCCCATTCAAAACAGCTGCTTCCCTTTGATCCCTCTGAATCAGGGCCAGCGTTTATACTCCAGCCTGCATTTACCCTCCCCTCCTTGTCTAGATTTCCTGCCTTTATCTGGAGAGCCTGGGATCCCTGATCTCTCGCGCTGCTCGTGCACCTGCAGCGATGCGATGCAACCTGGCAGCCGGGAGCCCGGCTCCTGTTGGGGCTGGCAGGGCAAATCCCAGCCGGGCACAGCGCCGGGCGTGCTGGAGGGCAGGCAGCAGCTGGAAAGCAAAACAGGCTCCAACCCGGGGGGGTACAAGGCGTCCTGCGGGCTGGCTGACAGCTACAAATCAGCCCCGCGGAATGGGAGGGGAAGGAGAGACTTCTGTGCGTGTAAACTTTGCAGCCGGGGATTTGGGGAGTTGCTCCTTTCTCCTGGTGTGTGGATGGTATTGGTCACAACCCCCATTTTCTGTAGCAAGAGGAACATGAAAAGGAATTAACTAAAGGAGAAGGAATAAACACTGTTTTGTTTTTTTTTTCTTTGGTGCGTGTTTTTGCTGATTTATTGCTTGCACATTTCAACAGCTACTTTGTAAGTAGTTAGCAAACTATAGTAATTTCTGGATAATTTAGTGATCAGTAGCTATAATAGTGAGAAATGACAGTAAAGCATGTCCTCAAATGTTATTGCTGTAGGTACACAAAATGGAGTCTTATAAAGATTAATAAAAAACTCTATCACCTCTTTCTTCTTCCCTTTTCTCTTCCATCCATGACTACAAAAGCATCTCAGCTTCTGGCCTAAAAAGAACCATACCCCACCATATCTCCTCTACTAAGAGATCTCATCTACAGAATGAAGACCCTATTTTTTTCAATAGAGTGGTTAAAAAAGACCCAATACTTAGAAAAAGCAACCTACACCAGACTGAACAGCAGGAGACCTGCTTAGTGGTGATACCTTAATGAATATGAAGAGGACAGGGCAAGAAACACAGCTGCCAGTGTGACACCTCATCCTGACGTACGGCATTCAGAGACACACAGAGCGCACAGCCCGAGCACGAGGGATTATTACATGAAGTCACGAAATGCTAATTGGTTACTAAGGCAAGCTGTATCAGATGAAATGTAAAGCAAAACAGAAGCTGTTTCTCCGAGGCTTTTAAAGTTAAAAGCATGGCTAAGCTTGGGTAGTTATAACCAATAACACTCAGATATTCCCTTTGATCCCATATTCCTGCGTGTCCATTATGAAACCATCAATATTGCGAGAAGGTCGGAGGGAAGTTTAGGCTCTCTGAGGATATGCCAAATGCTACCTTTGCATCTCTCTCAGCTCCTGTTTCCAATATTTATCTTCATCAGTGATTCTGATACCATAGACAAGGACAGCTCGCATCAAACTCAAGGCAGCGAGGGGAAAAAGCAGGAAGAGATGTTTGCTGGGGAGGATGCTGTCCCGGGTCTGCCCGGTTGCCTGGCCACAGGTTTCCTCTAACACTACACCTCTAAGTACAGTATTTGCCTCAGGCATCTTACCTTCACATAACGTTGAAGTGAAACATTAAATCAACAGACATTTATATGCATTGACTTAGAATTCAGTGAACGCGAAAGTTGTTCCATCTCTGAGCCATAAACTATATAGAAATTTCCAGGTGGACAAAGCAAGAGTGCAATGGCAATGAGATCTCCTACCACCTGCTCTTAACCCCTGGGATTAGTTGGGAACTTTCACCATTTGTTTGGGACGGGGAGTATTGTACAAGTGTGCAGGTTGTTCTCTAGATATTTACCAGATTCCAGAATGTAGGAAAATATCAGCAATGCTTTGCCAATGTTTCACATATAGATGTTGCCACAGGGATTATTTGCCAGCACAGGTGGATGAAGTAATAGTCCACAGGTGCTGTGCAATTAGCTCATCATTAAAAATCTTAGACTCGGCAAAAAAACTGAAAAATTGTTGGAAACATGAGACTTCAGACAAAATGTCTATGGCTGGAGCTTAGAAATTTTTTGCCAGATCCTAAAATCAATGAGCGGAGACAATAAAAGGAGAGAGGCATATCTGATTTCATAGAATCATAGAATGGTTTGGGTTGAAGGGACCTTCCCAGCTCCCCCAGTGCCACCCCTGCCATGTTCAGGGACATCTTCACCAGCTCAGGTTGCTCAGAGCCCCATCCATCCTGGCCTGGGATGTCTCCAGGGATGGGGCATCCATCACCTCTTTGGGCAACCTGGGCCAGTGGTTCACCACCCTTGGCGTAAAATATTTCTCTCTCATGTTGAGTCTGACATGAGAGAGATCATTAAGTCCTTCTGCCTCTGCCATTGAAAACAAAGGACTTTGTGCCATGGAGAGGCTGCAACATCTGTTCCAGCTTCCATGGTGTCAGCACTGCATTTGTTAAGACAAGGAAACCCCTATTTGAAGGTCATACTGCAGAGCAGAAAGTGGAAGAGATGATCAAAGTCCCATGAAGACACTCGCGGTGGCCTAGTCCCTACTCCTGGTGCAAACTTGGCCTCATGAATGAGATGCCAAACCTCAGGTGCCTCATGCATCTGGCAGTAGGTAGTGGTTGTATTGGGGTCACATGAAATCAAAGGGGACTCAGCTGTGGGCAGGTCTGAGCTTTCAGACTCATCAGGATGGCCAGACTCCCTGAGGAGCGGCATCTTTCTGATGCAAACAGACTCCAGCGCAGAGGAGAAGCAGAACTCTGAGTGTGCTGTTGCCATAGCAGGGGCAGGGGAATCTATGGAAACCCCTGAAAGGGTATTGCTCTATTAAGCTGCGAAACAGCATAGCCAAAGACAGTACCAGAGCACTTTCAAGGCATGCTGTGAAGCCAGGATAATTTCAATCCATTTAGCAAAGTGCTCACAGTCCTCATTTCAGAGCAGGTAAAATGAAAATATAGCAAATATTGAACAAACACAGATAATCTGTATCCACAGCACTTTACCCACGAAGAAGCTAAAACCATGTGCTTGTTGCCTGCTCTTGGTTTATTTTTTTCCTCTCAGGCATAGTGCATTTTTTTGTTGCTGTCATTTAAAAGACTGCTGCTGTGTGAAGGTAAGCTGCTTTCATTGCCCTCCATATACAGACTCACTAACCCATAAGGCACAGGTGGAAGTCACGGGGTAGTCAATACCCTATGGCAATGGCAGACATTTTGGTGTCATGATATATACCTGTGAGTAATCACACACGTTCCTTCTCAGGATGGAAAAGTGCCCTTGAAAACTGCTTACTCTCCCACTAAAATATACAGGGTTTGTACTCTAAGGGACAAAGCAGAAGTCCAATGAATCACTGAAATCAGGAAAAAAAACAAGTAAAGTTCTTCGAATTTATCCTTTCAGAAGAAGAGATTGAGGACTCAGTTCTTAAAATTTTGCTTGGTATTGCATTATGCTGTGTTCTTGGTTACAGTAGTTTAAATATTAACAGGTGTATCCAAATTTCTTCTTGAAATTCACAAGCAAGGTGACCAGGGATGCATTTTACTTTCAAGGCAAATACATTTGTCAATCTGTTTTTGTCTTCTACCACTTTCGTCACCATAGTAATCTAAAGCGTTACAAGATGCCTGACCAGAAATGTTCTGCTGAATACATCAGAAAGGGACTCAATTGCTTGCAAAGATTGCAAATCCTTTGTTTTCGAGAGAAAATGCTCATTGCTCATTTTCCTCTGTACTCAGATGTTTTGGGACAAGATCATCTTTCATGTTCTGTTTTCTGGGGAAATCCTCACTGGATATAAATAGCTACAGCACTCAAATGACTTCCAGTAGTCTCAGTGAAGGTAATCCCAGTGTAGACACTTAACTGCTTATGCAAGTTTTATTGCAACAATTTCAAGCCTCCTGCTGTTCTACCTGTTAGAGACACCTCCCATGCATTGCCAGCTACGACGACGTTTGAGGTTGTGGAAGAATTACTGTGTTTCAAGACCAACAGGGATAATTTTGGTCACTGACCCTTAATTCTTGCATTTTAATATTCTCAAAGCCAGGGTCCCTGCAGGCTAGCCTGTTGAAAGCAGGACACCATGGCTGGGAGCATGTGGAGAAATGATTGCTTAACATCAGCTAACCTCTGCTAGATCAGCTCAGAGTCTCCGGTATATTTGCAGATCAAGTCTTGAACTTGACCTTCTTGATCAAGCAGGAAGGTGCTTTGAAAGTGCTTTGCCTCCACATTTGTTCCTGTGTATAACACAGTTCTCTACAGTTCACAGAAAGAAGCCCCTTAGGTTTTTTGAGCGTTGGGTTTGTTTGGGGTTTTGTTTGTTTGTGTTTTGTTTTGTTTGCTCGTTTCCCTTCCTTCCAGAACCAAGTAGAAGGCAGGAGAAGAACTATCCCTTGGTCCACAACGAAGGTGCAAGGGCTATAACCTTCTCCTGAGGCAACTCACAGGAACTCAAGCAGGGTTATAGAAGGGTGGCTGGATGTTAGGTGAGCATTAGACGAGCCTTATAGAGATCTAATAGGGTGAGTAAGCTCAGAGCAGAAGGCCTGAAGAGGAGGGATGTTGTTCCTTCGACTCAGGCAGAGGTGAGGAGAAAATCCTCTGGGAGATGCAGTCCAGGTTGGATAAAGGCTTTGTTCTGATGTTGTACCTAAGTTTACATTTGCAGAATAAAGCCTATATTAGGTTTCTGTATGAAGTATAGAAGCACTCAGAGTAGGCTATGGGTGAGCAACTCTCAGTAAAGGGAAAAAGGCAGCAAATACCACCACCGACAGTGTCTGAAATGAGCACAGTCCTTGGCCGTTCCACACAGCTCAGAAAAGAAACCTTCAAGGACATGTTGACCATTGCATAGCCCTACCCAAATCAGGTCAGGTCACGCATGGTTCTTGCTACAATAGCCTTGGCTATATTGCTCTTACATAGCATTGGCATGAGCAGTGGAAAGCTTTGAATGGGAGCCAAGTACATCTGCAATACTCTGATGCACAGTTGCCTACCTAGAACCTGAAGGGATGAAACACCCCGACTCCATCTGAAAGTCAATGAGACCTTGGCTCTTACCTCACCTGCAGCTGAGATGTCACTAGTGGAAGTGTGTACATGAGTATCGTGCAACCAGAGAAAATACTGTGATGTCAGTAAACCTGTTACTCTGGACAATCAGTGTCTCCAGACAAACTTTAGTGAAAGATAGTTAATAATTATCAGACAGTAGAATAGAAGCTGCACTAAGACCAGCTATACAGAGCTCCATTTTCTATCATCAGCTATTTAGATCAATAAAGAGAAAATGCAAAACACATGCTTTTTGCAAATGCTGCTGAATCCAAATAAAACCTTCTAAATCTATTTCACATTTTTGAATGCTATTCAGTATTTCTTGTGATCTAGAGGTACCTGAGGAGCAGCTCACCCTTTCAAGAACAACCAGACTTTTGAGCAGCATTGAGCTAGGAAATTACCTTTTTATTTTGTAGGGAAAAATTTCTCAAGCTGGTCAAAAATGAAGGTGCTATCCCAGATCAGAGGGAAAGCTCTCTCCCTTCTCTCCCCATTTCTCCAGAGGAAGAGAAGAGTTGAAAATTGCACTTGGAAGACATTCAATCAAGCAGACGGTCAGCTGTGCTCACATAACATTTGGATCAGGTTTTTAGAACCATGCCAAAATTTACCTTATGCAAAATTAGTAAAAACAATAACACCAGAGCAGAGGAATAACACAGCAAACCATACAGACACGTAAGGCACAACCAGCCGTTAGGTGAAAGGCCAACATCATTTAGCAACTCACAAGTTCATAAATGGTAGATTTACAGAAATTTAATCCCCTTTTACTCATCAGGGGATTTCACCACACACCAGAAAAAGCTAATTTGGAAGAGGAGCAATGTATTTAAAAAAATGAAACACACTTCAGAACAAACCTTTGAATCCTTCAAAAAGTAAAGGCATTAATTAAAAAAAGATGTTTCTTTAAGAAATAGCCACAGGTTTACAGGGTGGGAATTGGCTAATACAGTTTGTTCTGTGTGTCTGGCCACTGGTTGGCAAACACAGACCTTTACACTATAAAAACTCTTTCAGTAACACTTTGAAATACTTGCCCAATCATGTTTAGTTCACTTGGGATTCATTATAATACCATTAGGTGGGATTATATCATTTAGTTTAATGTCGATTGCATTTCCATATTGTGTCCAGTGGTTTTATGATGTGGACAAATATTCCACTGAGGACTAGGTTGAGGCCATCACATTTAAATTATTTTCCTGAGTCACAGTTGGCAGAAATCCTCATCTCAAGACGTTCAGGCTGCAAAACCCTTCTCAGAAGCAAAGGGGAGACCAAACACAGTTTTACGCTATTCAGAGAGTTGCTTCAAGAGTGCTTTGTGTTCTAGACTTTGCTGAACCTACCTAAGCACTTGAATCAAATACAAAATGCACTGCCTACCTCCCCCTTCATCTCCACTAGAAAGACTGCATTGAACTACAGATCTGAGATCTCCTTCTGATCCATAGTGGCCAGTCAGAATGAGAGCATGAGCACCAAGACAGATGTCTTAGTCTTCTCACACTGGAAGAACAACACCAATGGACATCTAAACTACCTGGAAAGCTGGTGATGAGCTGAAGCCTTCAGACTCAAATGTCCGATGACATCTGCTTTGATATCCAAAACATCAAATTATTCGGTGTTCCTGCTCTGGCAGGGGGATTGGACTAGATGATCTTTCGAGGTCCTTTCCAATCCCTAACATTCTGTGATTCTGTGATTCCAATGGTAGTAAGGCTCTAGAGAAACGAAACTGTTAGTGGCAACAAGAAGAATGTCAACTTTCTCATTGCACAAGATTAAAATCGTTTTGTACTATGGTCATCATCACTGTTTCAGGACAATAAGTAAAATCCGCTTTTGTTATAAGGGGAAAAAGCAAAGCTCAGATGGATTGCATAATGCATTTTCAGCAAGAGTTTTGTTGCTGTCATCTCTAATAGAAATTAAATGTGTATGCTAATGGTCTAGGTAACAGGAATGCAGGTTTCTCTGGTGGGAAAAAGTGTTGCTTTCTGACAAACTTACAGTCATACTAGAGAAGAAGGTGGATTCTTCTGTCTAAAGCTGCCTGAAGGTATTTTAAAGAAAACACACGGCAAAGCAAAGTAAACATATGAGGAAATTTTTTAAAAAGAGCATGACAAAAGTATCAGGGATTCATGTTAATAATAGTAATCTTAATAATAAAAAAAATGTGTAATGGGACTATACTGACAAAGAATCAGCTCTGAAATACATAGCAAAAGTTCTGTTCTATTTTTCCTATAAAAGACTGTATGTTGGTGAAGCATATATTCCTGGTCATAAAATAGTACCCATCATTAGAAAGTTAGGTGTTAAAAAACCACTAGAACTGATCCAGAGCTGGTTTGCTGGTAAAAATGGGCACGATGCTCTGATTTCAGCACATGTGCCGGCACGTCCTTTGGGAACCTTTTGTCTCTTATAGACCTCACCTGGGTGCAACACATGAGCAGGGAAGCCCAAGGTTCCTGATACCTCCCAGCCCAGGATGACATTGGAAGGACATGCTCCCCTGCAATGGAAAATCTCTCTCTTTGCCCTGTGCAAAAGAGCAAGAATGTGGTGGAGTCTTCTCGCAAACCTTGGAGAAATGTGGTGTCTTTAAGGCCTCGTTGCCTCTATCAAATTTGACCCGACACAGCTACCGAGTCAAAAGCAGAGAAAACAATGAGTTAATAGTTGGCCACAAGCACTCAGTCTCTTGCAACCGCCATAGAAGACTTGTTTCCAGAAAGACACGAACTGATTTTCCACAAGAGACAGACCAGAAGGGGAGGAAGGTGTTCTGAATGGTTACACCTCCATCGGACATGGAATGAGCTTTGCAGATGGTCCTCTGCCCATGTCCCTGGTGTTAACCCAAGGAAGCTGTGAAGAGAGTTTATCTCAGATGGAGCCTGGCCTATGGTTCTTCTCTAGTCTCAGTGTATCTGTAGGGAGGCTTAAGCCTCTTTCTAGGCACCAACCAGCATTTGGCCTGAGGAAAGCAGATGAGTCACATCTGCACAGCTCCTTGGCAAACAAAAGCCCCGTAAAACTCTGCATTCTTTTAGTTAGGAGTTTCTCACAGGGAAGATATATTTTCATGGGAATTTACAATTTTTTACCCTCAAGAGAAACATCACCGTTTCCCTTAATCAAAAGCGGTGTCATTTTTACCACTAAACTTCTCACTTGTTCCCATCTGGCCAAAAACACTCCAGTGACACATGGGCTTGGAAGAACTTGCAAGCCTTGGAGGGCCAGATCCAGTGGACCAGGCTGACTCAGTTCCTTCATGGCTCTAGGCAGTGGGCTTGCCTATAAATGTGTATCCCCATGTGGATGTAACCCCCCCATGAGCAGTTCCTGGCAGATGCAGAGCAGAAGCCAAAAGCCAGAGCAGATTTAAACCGCACTGTCTCCTGGAATAGTCAAGCAGGACTTAGTGCAGACTTCAATGGTGCTTGAGCAGTGGTGAGGACAGGTCTGGTTTTGGCAAGCACAGAGCCATATGCTGTCCTGTGACCTGACTACTGGAAGTGATGGATTTGCTGGGGAAAGACCTCGACTGACCGGGTGGGCAGGGTGGAAGAGCCATGCACGCTGTCTGTGCAGCATTTCCCAGCCCTGCTGGGTGCCTGTGCGCCACGGTAGCACCAGATTGCAATGAGATGGTGCATTTTATTTTGGACTTTGGTCCTCCCAAACTCAGATCTTGGAATCTCAAGCATGTGTGCCCATGATTATGCTGTGTAACCTTGCATAATGTCATGTATAACCACATGGGGAAACAGCTCTTGGGTTTATATAAGATGTGTTTCACCTGTAGGTGTGGTGATCATGGGAATCTACAGAGCTCTGAAGAAGAGCTAGTTGAAACTTACCATTACATATGTTTTTCCATCATTAAACTGGAGGGAAACCTCAAGGAAGAATGTCAGGTTTTTAATTTCTTTCAAAGAAATAAACCCTGGTAATTGAAAGCGTTCAGTCTGCAGTAGCCAACAAGGGAAGCCTTTCTCTAACAACCAAAAAGTGGAAGTCTGCAGTCTGTCATGCAGATATTTCCTGCAATGTTCAACTGGATATCTTCTTCAGTTGCTGAAAACTGGAAAAAAAAAATCAATGGATTTTTCTCCTTGCAATAAAAAATATTTTTAGTCTGTGCACACTCAACAGTTTTGCAGTGGGGGAATATTTTCTTGCCCCCTTCTCTGTCTGGCACTACAGTAGTATAATACAGATTTTATATTTCCCTCCGTGGCATTTTGCTCATGCTCCTCTCCCTTCCCATTAAGATTTCAGCTGCAGTTCCCAATTGGACCTGGGGACTAGAGAGACCTTTTTATTGCAAAGTAGGTTATGAGCAAGCATGCCAGTGAGAGGGTTGCCATTGGAAATGAGGTCTTGCTGTGCTCCTATGTGTGCTACCACGTGCAAGCATGAGAAGTTTGCATAAGGCACCTTTATGTGTGGGACAAGTCAGAGCTCCCTTGCAGGAGTTTCGCCAGGTGAGGCTGTTTGGTAACACCTGGCCTTGTAACCGCGCTGTCAGCATCTGCTGCCTTCTGCCACAGAGCAGAGGGGGTGGCTGAGGGCAAGAAATGCAGGACAAGAAATTCAGGGCAAGAAGTGCTTAGTCTGCTTGCTCTGATAACCCGGGAGAACCCAGCAGTCCTTCAAAGCCAAAAATTATCCAATGGAGAGACTGAGCCCATGAGTCTATAAATCTGAAGTGGCAGAAAAGGAAGCAAGAAAATGAGACGGGGTGACTTAGAGCCTGTTGAATTTATACAGCACCTCATGTTTTCTAGCCCCATTCAAGTTTTTCAAGAATATTTCTTTTCTTTGGTTAGAAAATATCCAGGAGATGGCTGATCATTTCTGTTTCAGAGGGCTTCTGAAATGCTGAGCCATAAATTCCAGCAGGTTGTGTGAGAGGTGTGTCATCTTTTTGGTTTGTTTACATGTTTTTGGTTTGGTTTGTTATTTTTCCCCTAAGGATAAAAACCAGTAATAATTAATGTTGCCGTTTAACATGTTCCTTCCGAAGAACAAACCCAGCTGTCTTCTACTGCCTTCCCTTTCTTAGGTTATTTCTGAGAAAAAGAAGTCCCAAATGAAAACAGAAAGCTGCATTTTCCAAAACCACATTCAGCGTGGCCGTGCATGTTTCTGCGTGGTTTCAAAAGATGTCTGTGCTTCTAGACATGTGCAGCCCCTGCCTTTTTGAAAAAAAAGATCTCCAGTTGAGTGTTGGCCCATACAATGAGATGTGGACGACAATGCACACGAGCGGACATGTGAAAGAGCTGAGCTGGAAAGGAGGAGGAAGATACACTGCCGCAGACAGAGAGATTTCTGCATGCTGGTGCTGACAGGGCGGCGTTTAAAAGTAAAGCAATGGGTGAGCAAAGAGTAGGTTGCGTATTCAATGTAGGGACAATATGTTTTAGTTTCTCTTTCAACAGTTCCTTCAGGAGACAGAATTTTCACAACACGGAGCTGAGGGCCAAGAAATGTCAGAGTTTAATTTGGTCTCTGATACTCAATCAGTGCATGGCCTCAGGCAAGCGACTTATCTTTCCTCTATCTAAACGTCTATATCAGTGAAATGAAGGTGGAAGTCCCTTCCACAGGAGTGTCAGTGAGTTTAGCATAACTCATTAATGTCTGCTTGGAGCTTTTAAATTCTGTAGCAGAATATCCCCTGCGAGCACTGGTGGTTAATGCACTGTAGGGGTGACAGGCAGAGGAAACAAAAGCCTGGCACCCCCATTTTGTGCTCTGTGACTGACAGAATCATAGAATCACAGAAACATAGAATCATAGAATCACAGAATCATAGACAGCTTGTGATACCCTCGTAGTCAGACGGATGGTGGGAAAGTTCAGTGCCAAGTATAGATCCCCATCGTCATGATTAGAGGATGCTCCCGCTGGATAAGACTGTGACTGGGAGAGTGCCAATAGTGTCTCACCGAGAAACAAACAACCGATGTATCAGCCCTGATCACTGCATTCAGCTAATGAAAATGTATGTAATTGATATTTTATAACTATATGGAGAAAGGATCTTTTTTCAGGCCTTTAATGGTATCGATTGACGGAAGAAAGCCAGATAGATGTCTCTAAGCTGCAGGCTATAGGGCTAAAGTGCCTTTGAGTCAGGAAATGTATACTTGTTTAAAATTCACTTCAAATTTTCACATAATTTGCAGCTTTTAATGGCATTTTTGGGCCCTGAAAATTAATCACGTAGCCACTTGAGTCAACTGACGGTCTCATTTCTGATCAATTACTGTTGTCAGCCCCCTTCCCCTATATTCTGTATACTGACTTGTACTGGGGTCTGAAAGAGAATAATTTCCAATAGGCCCTGGGATAATCCTCAGGATGTTCTCCTGGCAGATGGTCTCTGATACAGAACTTTGGTCCTCATTCTTTTCTGAGGTTCTTCACTATTCATTTCATGGTGAGCTGCTTGGAGTAGCCCAGCGGAGTCAATACTGCTGCTTTAAAATGCATGCAGATATTGTCAATTACTATTTCCATGAGACCTTCAAGGCAAAGATTGGTTTTTGCTTCATGCTAGAACCGCCCCTTGAAAAGAGAGTCAGGGTCTTGATCATTACTTAGGCTTCTCATGGTGCCAAAATACATTAAGTCATTTGAATTCTGTTCATGTCCAACTGCAATTACATGGGCTGTTTTTTGGCCATGGCATCATGCTGGGCAAAGCAACATGTAGAAATAGGAGTTATTTTTTCTCTATAAAATAGGAAGATGAAAGATCAGGGGATCTGCAGCATCAGGCTCCTGCTGTAGAGAAAAAAGGAGAACCTGCGCTTGCCATGCAGGCAACTCTAACATGCAACCCAGATCTAGATGAGACTGAGCAAAAAGAAGGCAAGTAAAACGAGCTGGCTGCAGCAAAAGCTTGGGTTGGAAAGCAAGTGAGAATGTTTCTTTAGACACAGGGTTTCTGTTGACTTCAATGGGATCTGGATAGAGCGACAGTGCTGGTTTAGGTTTAAGTACACAGATTGGGTTTGGTCACTGTAAGTAAGATTCTCTTTCCATTTTAAGATGGGAAAGTAGACCTAGCAGGAGACACTGGAGGTCCAGTTTGCAGCGTGTGCAGTGCATGAAGCTGTGGGTTGGTTTGTGTTGTTTTATTTTTCTTTTTTTCCTTATGGATTTTATATGTTGCTCATCTTGAGATATTTTTAAAGTGATCTCAACATCCTTCCCTTTTTCTCTTTTTCACTCTCACTCATTGAAGCAAAACATGAAAGATTTGCATGCAAAACATCAAACCAAAAGAAGCAAATAACAAGAATAAAAGACAACAAGTAAAAGGAAGAGAAGTTGACATTTCCTGATTTACCTCTCCATGCACCCACGGACAGAGAAGTGTCTTGCACATACACATTGAAGGGTTGTCACTATGAATGCAATGTGAGATTTCATTTTCAATTCTTACAAAATGAAATGGTTACACTGAGAAAGAAAAGGAACGGGCTGGACATGAGAGGAAAGTGCAGAGTCATTCTTTCTCTTCTTGTGGTCAATGTGTCATACCTTGGTTGTAGCTGTGCTTGAGACACTTTGCTGCAGAAAGAAAATGAAGAAAAACTGATTTCTTTGAGTACCATTGGTAAAATTGTACTGTCAGTGCGTGCAGGACTGTCAGATAGTTACCAAGGCTTAGAGTTGCCCCTAAAAACGTAACTCTTAAAGTGTTACTGTTGTCTTCTCTCCCACCACTTCTGTTTCCAGTTCCTCTAACTTTTATTCTACTTACTTCATTTGTAAGAGCTGGCTTAGACAATTCAGCATTACAGAACAGCATTTCTGGAGATTGAAAGTTGCGGTAATTAATCATCTTTGGGTGAAACTTTAGCCCAATGAAATCAGTAGTAAAACTCCTGTAACTTCAAGGTTTCAGCTCATGGCATCTTAGTGCCATTAACTATTTGTACTCTGGCTGTCTTTTGGAACTTTGAGTACATTAAGGTAAAATACTGGGTTTGTGTGTTTGGTCAATTAGGAAGGAATAAACAATGGCTGCAAGTTTAAAATGTTATACAGAGAGTTAATAGGTATTTCTTTTGTCGCTGCAGATCTCAAACCCAAGTCATTTTCTTTCAAGCTTTTGTGACCGCCCTGCAAACAGTTGGGGATCTAGAAATTAAGCCATGCCCTTTCTGGCTAGCAGCAGTCTCAGTTTAGCTCATGAGTGTGCTAATGATGCATGAGACAGAAATCAGAGTCCTCCTAAGCTTTGTTGGCTTTGCAGGACTTGCCATAAAAAAATTTCATATATTTATGGAGTCTTAGTTGCAGCTCCCTGAAATCAGTAGAAAGCTTCCCTGTTGTTGTCAATGAGCTGTTGGCTCGTAACCACAAAAATCTGATTCTCCGATTTGAGCTGGTATGACTCCGTTATGCAATATTTAAGTGTTTGTAACACTAGATCAGAATACACCATAGATAAATTGCAAACATGCTTATTTAATCCATGTAATAGAAGAAGATTAATCTATTTTTCCCCAAATAATTGACTAAAGCAAAACCTAAGTGATTCCCTAAGCCCCCAGGACCAGCAGTAAATGGGGCTGCTTACAGTAATCCCTGTCTGGCCTTAGCAAGACAGCCTCAAATATTATTTATAAGCACTTAATTTTTTCTCTCCATACGTTTTTCTTGAGTTTGTTGCACTGCCAGATACAGACAGAAAGTGAATAATCTTGGGGGAAGGTGAAGATGTATTTTCAAACTCTGAAAACTCGTTTCTTTTTTTTTCCTAAGTAGTCAAGATGGGACCATAGGTGATGGTCATACTGACACTTAACATCAGCAACATTGCTAAATACTGCTGTGACCAGTGTAATGCCAAAGTTAACACTTTCAGTACCTCTGCCTTCCTCACAGTGGTTAAGAAGGGGTTTGCCAGTCTTTAGCAAACCGGAGGAGGAAAACAACCAGGATGACTTGTGTGATTTTGCCCATGTCACATGAGCCAGTAGCAAAAGTCATAAAAACATCTAGTAATGGATTATTCTTTTCTCAGATAATTACAGATTTTCTAATGAGGAATTTTCCATTTTATATCAGTGACAATGTTGATTTTCCAGGGTTCAAGGGGAAACTCCAACTTGCCTCTGGGCATGCAATAAATCATCTAATATCACTCTTAAGAACTGATCACCAGTGAGGGGCCATGAGCTCATCACTGGCTTGGAGAAAAGAACAGTTGATATGAGGCAAAAGCACTCCTTAAATATGTTGTATAACTTTTTGTATTCATTAAGATGCTTCAGATACAGAACCACCGTCTTTGTTCAATATTTATCTTTTCATCTGCCCTGACCTGGGAACTGCGAGCACTTTGAGAAGTTAATTGAAAGCGTGCTTTGTTTCAGTTCAGCTTTCAGGTCTAAAACTTTGCTTTCAGTAACGGTACTGAGAACACTTTTCTCCTGTCTGCAATAGCTCAGAAACTTCTTCCAGCAACAACTGGGAATTCGTTATTGATCACCATTGTCTTATTCCAGGAATTCTCCACCGAGATGATTTTTCTTATTGAATGACAACAGGACCACACGACCCAGGAAGGGGTTGATTTCTCTCATGTTTCCATTGCCAGAAGGGTCCCTCAATCACGACATGCTCTACACAGGATTCCCATGTTTTCTGTCCTGGATTAGATGGATTTTCTTAGTTTTTATTCCATTCTTCCTCACCCAAGTCCTCTGCCTGCCAGGAGGGGCTGATTTCCGAGCAAGGATTTCAGACACCTACGTTCAGACTTTTAGATGTATCAGTATCTTATACAGCTTTTGAGAAACACTTGTGCGTGAAGTGCTATAGCTGTAAATTGGCAAAAACAATGACATTGTTTTGTTATTAATATCGTTCCTAATTTTTTTTGAATTGGAGGCTGTTTCTAATAAAGCTTATATATATCACTTTGTAGGGTAGTGTCCCTATCTGCTGGCAGAATAAAAGATTAGCAGGGACTTGTTAATTTAAAAAGAAATAAAATAATTGAAAATTGAGATAGTTATTTTGAGTAAAGCTTGAAAAGTCACAAGGTGGGTAACATGGATGACTAAGGCATGAAGAAAATGGTAGAATGGATGCAGAGATGAATAATTGTGTGTCTATTTTAGATCATTTCTAAAGGTGGGAACTCATGAAGGAACTAATAAATACTGGTTTCTCAGTAGTTCCATGTTAATATTTCCTTGCAATACAATGTACTTAACTAGCTGCATGTTATTCCCTCATTAGCACAGATCTCTACTTTACAACAGCTGTTCACATAAGATTTTTGTTTCAAAGTACAAAGTAGGAAAAGCAACAGAACATTTAGGGGCTGAGGCAATGAACTGTTTCCCAAAGCAAGGAATAGAAAACTTTGCCAAGCATTAAGTCTAGATATAGACACCTTATTTCCAAAAAAAGGATGGATCCCAATACTTTGGACGGGATGAAAGACAGAGCTGTGTTTATTTGGAGGCTAGCCTTAATTTACTGGTTTTATTAACAAAGTTATTTTAAAACGTTTAGCAACGTGTCCAGCATCAGCTGTGACATCATACTCTTAAATTCAAAATTCAGGGGCTAAATTGCCCCTGAAGTCAGGAGAGGTGTTTAAAAAGTTTAGAAAGAAGCAAAAATAAACATAGAAAAAGGAGGAAAACCAGATATTTCTTGGTGCTGCACCTTTTATCTACATTACAAATTTTGAAGCTTTCATGCTACATTCTTCAGTTTTCCTCCAGAAGCCCAAGGGTGACACACGCTCAGCCTTTTCTGAGGTCTTCGCAAAGATCAGTGGGGTCCCAGTGATGGAGCTCAGAGAAATGCTCATAGTCCAACCTGGCGACATCTGAGATCCACTCTCCACAGCAATACTGGGAGTTTCGACAGGACTTCACCCTTAGTGCTCTGCCTCTTACTTTTGGTTCTTGCTTAAGAGTTTAAAGCTACAGCATTTCCTGCAAATGCTTTATTCATTTCAGTCCAGAAAAGGTTGAGATCTTATTTCTTTTTTAATCCTTAATTAATCCAAATCTCTATGTGTCTTAATATAATGAAAGACTAAAAATAACGACCTAAACACTCTCACCCTGCCCCAGGCATTTTTTGATTTTTTTTTTTTTAAGAGGGTTAATTTTAGACTTGGCTTCTTTGCCCCATGAACTTCCCACATGTGGTTAAAACTACAAGCCAGGTCCTGCCACCAGCCATATTTACCAGAAACAGCAGCAGAAATTTCCAGCAGAACAGTAAAGGGGCTGCAGTTCCTGTTGTTCTGCCAGTGTATTTCATCTAAAAATATTATTCATCTTGCCAACCACTTTGATGCAATTGGGGAATGGCAGAGCTGGGAAGTCAGAAGAAAAGCTCTTTGTTCAAAACTTTCAGCTCAGAAGTCACTCTGTTTTCTCCTATATTGTCTGCTGCTCTTTTTTCTTTCTTTCTATATATTCTTCTTTGCTATTTACCTATCTGCTTCTCAGACTTTTCCCAGTTGTGTTAATTATCATTCAGCAAAATACCCATCATTTAAAATGCCCGTGCTTTACTTTTAAAAACAACTTTTTAAAACCCTGCACAAAGAGACCCGATGTAAAAATTATCCAGCTGAAGAGTCAAAATCCTTCCTGATATAGCTACCTGGGCTGACTTCATGGGAGTAACCTGGAAATGGTTACAGGGAGCGTGGCACATAGGCTGGGCTTTGCTGAGCCAACCACAGCCCTAATCTTTGGCTTTCCCCCATTTTGTTGACTCTGCCATTTCTTTTCTTTGTAGTTTTCTGTTGCTGAAGCAGAAGCTGGAAGATGATCAGAGAGGAAAGCAGAGACACTGAGGTCAAGTGGCCTTGAAGTCTGTTTGTGACTAATACATTAAGGAGCTTATTTGGGGAAAGTCCAAAACCAACTCGCTCTGCACCTGAGCATGATCATACTAGAGCAGAGAACTCGTGGCATTCAAACGAGCCCGTTCCTAGCAGCAGGGAAGGAAAAAAGAAAAGCAGCAAAACCAACACTCTCAGGTTTTTTTTTTTCAAAATAAATAATTGAAAAAAAAAAAGAAGTTTGACTTCACTTTGATGACCTAACAGCCTCTTCTTTAGTAATGCTTTCTGAGAGCTGCTCTGCACCAAGACGGATCCAGCCCATGGGTGACTCAGGCACCGTGTCTGCTGTGACCATGTTGGGAAGGGAGGAGGGTGGTGGTGATTTGGGATGAGTGCACCTACATGGGTGCAGGCTACAGCCTCCCTGAGCCCACTGTGAGGGGGAGACTTTGGGGGAGCCTCGCAGAGGTGTTCTTGGCTTTTGGGTTAGCTCACCGTGCTGGGTTCGACCCAGGTGAGTGCTTTGGTGAAGCTTTGTGGCACTTCAATGGTAGGAATAAGCCTAACCTGCTGCCTTCTGTTTGCTTTTAAATAGCTATGTGAGGATAGATAAATAAAGAAAAAGCAGAAGAGGTTAGATTAGAAAACAAATTGTGGTTCAAACCAGTCAGAGCCAAAGGAAAGCTTCTATCAAATGAGTTTTAACCTTGCACACACTTTCATTTATAATTACTATTTATGACGATTGCTACCATTAATTTATTAGTGAGCTGAGTGTACATGTTATTCTGACAAGAGCCAGCGAAATAAACAAGCTCTTCCTCCTCCAAATCCAATAGTCTAAAAGTGGTAGGATGCTAACTAGATCTAGAACCACCTGATAAAATCATTACAGCCTGAACATGGTGTAGTACAGAGGAGACTTTTAAGAAGATTTCTGAAGGAAGACACTGAAGGATGCTGACACATATTAATAGGAAAGCTGCTGCAGGCACATGAGCAGGCTGAAGATGTTCACTCTGGAGTGGGCAGGGGAGGTGAGGCAGGATGGGGAGGGCTGGGGGGGGCACTGGGGGAAGAGCTGGTCCCTGCCTGGCTGGGGCAATGCCTCAGCCTTCAGGCTCATGCTCAGAGCCAAGTAGGTGGTTTCACTGCCCATCTAGTATGGTGGATCCAGCCCACTCACCAAGACTGCCATGAAGGAGAGACATTGCCTCTGTAGAAGATGCGGTTTGGCCTCTCATCCTTTGGCAGGGAGGAAAGGATAGAGGACTCTTGTTTCTGTAAATTCTCAAAGAGTTTTAACCCTCCACTTTGCTTTGAGTCATGGCTTGTACTGTCTTGGCCAACTAACAGCTATAAATGTACACATTGTGATCATCATTACCTCCTTACATTCTTTTCTGACAGTTTTTTATCCAATGGAGGAAGAATATTGGGTCAGATTGTGCAAAAGCCAACTATAAACCAAACCAAAATGAAACTCCTAAGGAAAAGCCATCTCTCTGCTGTGCTTTGGTCCATCCCTCAGAGTTGGGTGAGCTTGTAAAACCCTGAGCTGTGATAAAGGAGGTCTTATCTCCAACACATACGACTTGCACCACCTGAAGCTGTGGTCATCTTACTCCACAGAGCCCGTTTCTGAGTCCTTTTTCTGTGCAAGAGCAGTGTAAAACAGGAGAGCTGGAGTTTGCAGCTATTCACAATTATGTGTAAAATGTTGAATATGAAGAAGAAATTGTGACTATACCAGTGTTACAAATGATGGAGTATTTCCTTTCCACCTTCTGAAAGCATCCATTTGCATTTGGGAAAAAGAGGACAGGAGTCTGTCTGTGTACATGTGTGCATCTGTCTGTGTGTGTCTGTGTCTCTGAGTGTCTCTATGTGTGTCTGTGCATGCGTGTGTGTGATGGCGCTGGGGTCAGGAGAGCACTGGAGAGAGATGAATTCCCTGACCCTCTTCTGTGGAATCTTAATAACGTGTTAAGTTATTGTGCAGTGGAGGAATGCAATTAGCACAGCGGCCAAATCCTCCTCCAGCAGGTCATTACTGCATTAGTAAATGGAGGCTGTTAAGGCACACAGCATCCCTAAACATACCAGAGGGGCTGCCGGCCCAACAGGACCCAGGATTGATGAGAAAACTCCCACTGCTCTCTCCCCTTCTCCATCCACTTTTCATTATTGCTTTTCTGATCAAGCATGCGACCACATCCTTCCCCATCCTCCCCCGTACCCAGTTCCTGAGACACACTCCCAGGAGGCATCTCAGGAAAATCAAATCACAACCCACCAAGAGGTGTCTGTGATATATGCAAAAGCAACCTCCAGCTGTGAAGAACTTAGCAGAGCCTGGGGGAAGCCGGAGCAGTCAGAGCTGAGACACGGAGGTGTGCTCTCTGGTGAGGGGCAGAAGCAGGGCAAAGCCACCGTGTACCATTTCAGACAAGGAGAGAGACAATTCCATCCCAGCCCTGGGTGCTAACCCACTCACTGCCTTGTCCTGCTGTATTATAGGGACATTTCTATCACATGTTGAGGCGCAGGTTACCAACACTCTGCTTCTCAACCTCAGTGGAAAGCAAGGAAGAGATTTCTCTACTGAAGTCACTGGACACAAATTGGCCCTGTGGTTTCCCAGGTCTGACAAATGTCACCATAATTCGTGTGGCTCCCGCAGTCTCCCAAATCAACCTAAGCAATTCCAGAGAAGCCTGATGAACCCTGCAGATTGTATAAGAAATGGCATTTGCTTTTACATGTTGTAAGTAATTTTGAATATTTTGGAACTGTTCTGATTAGAATAAATGCAAGTTGGCATCTTTTTCCCATGATAAAACGTAACAGCCCGAGGTTAGTCATAAGGGTAATGAGAGAACCAGTGTCTTGCTCATGGTAAAGACCGCCAGCAGAGCTAGGTCAGGACATTGCCAGCCCCTGGTAACTGATGATATGTTTTAAATCCATACACCATGTTCAGATACAGTGGAGCCTGAAACATTATACGAAGTAGGGTCTACACATAATAAATTAATCTTTCTCCCCACCAAAGTGTTGAAGATTAGAGTCATTCCAGCAAGCTTCGGGATGAGATATAATCAGAACCAACCACACGAGCTCTTCAAGGAGATGAGGTAGGTGAAACCCAGTGCTGATATTTCCCTATTTCACTGAGAAGCTAAGAGCTGATTCTAATGGACGTCTGACTCCTTTGATAAGATACAACCCAATGCAATGTCTTCTCACAAGGCAAATCAAAACACAAAGAGAAAGTACAAAAGTGGGTCTTCTAGATTATGGCATTCTTGACCCATCTATGGCTTCAGACAAGCACAGGCATCGCTAATAATCACTGGCTATTCAAAACCATTGGAAAGAAAATGCTGCAGGTCTGTTACATGTGTGGCCAGCAAACAGGGATGTCTGCAGTAGCAAAGTGTGTTACAAATGGTCAGGAACCTGTGAATTAGAGACCATAGTAGGTGCTTATAAATAAATAAATAGAACTATAATTTTAAACATCCAAAATAATGATTTTTTTTTTTTTTTACTAGAGTACTGTTTCCAGCTTTTCAGCATTAGAGACCATGTTTATATTATTATGCAAATTATTCCTCATAGAGAGTTTACAAATTTTATGTTCATTATGAATAATTTTATGAGTTTTCTGCTTCCTGTTTGGTGCTGTCTGTAGTGCTTGGGTAATACATAATTAATGTTAACTGCTTGTGCTCTGGCCCCTGTGCCAGTTTACATTAGGATATTTTTCCATGTCTTTTGTCTCTGGCAGTTGGAAATTGGTGTTCAATGGGAATAAAGTAGCCAGATTTCTTTGTGCTGCTCTTTCCAGGCCTTTCATCCGTCTAACTGAGATGATGCTGGTGGATTAAATCACCAACTTCTCTCCTTTTGCCGACTTGAGTTTAAAAATATGTTTAAGGATTGTCAAGTTTGGTAATTTCCCTTTGGACCGGGTCTTGTCTACAATCCATTGATAACACAACCAGAGTGGTTAGGGGTGTGATTCTTCAGTGGTGTTTTCATACCAGAACAGTCTTAGGTAAATGCAAGTATATTGTCAGAAACTCCCCCAAAAGTACCTTTCCTAATAAAATGTATTTCTTCTGGGAAACTGTCATAAACTAGAGCAGCAGAAGTCATAGTAGAAGCGATGCCTACATGTCTGGACAAACAATTCCCTTTAAAGTAGACTTAACCTTCCACGTCGAGTGGATTATCTTATAATAGGCACCGGTTTAGATTAATTGGCAGTCTCAGTTTAAGTCACTAGAGCAATAGGGCAGGGATGCGTGTGTGGTTGTAGCGATAGCGATGGAGGGAAGTTTCAGGAGAGGGCAGAAATGCTTTGATCAAACCGTCTGTATTGGCGAACCTGCTCCCTGCTTGTCAGGCCAAGCTCCACCTCATTGCACAACGCGGGATTGCAACTTTTATCTGCTGAATGCATCTCCCAGAGGTGTGAGCACCCAGCGCTCCAGAAAGAGCACTGCTGCTCAGTGAAGAACGTCAGCACAAATTAAACATGGGGAGGGAAAACCCAGCCCTGTCAGCCTGTGAGATGGAGCCTCTCCCATCCTCACCCTTAAGCTCTGGGAAACTGCAGCTCTCCCCTCTGTTGAAGCGAGATGGTCACAGAAACATTAAACTTTGGAACCAACTTTTCACCGAGACATTTCCAAGGCAGCAACTTCTCTCTCCTGTCAAACCGCCAAGGTTACTAATAGAACTTTAGGCTGCCTGTATCCTGGTGTCTGAAGTGCCATGGACTAGTGACAGGCTAATAGACCTCAATGGCACCATCTTCCATTTGTGTTAAACCAGGTACCAAACAAGATAAGTTCAAGACAGAGTAACTGTGCAGTAAAGAGAGATTTGAATATGGTAGCTTCAAATCAGTCCCACCTATTGCTTCTTGGTGAGGCATCAAGATGAAATAACACCTATTTTGGAAACTTAATTTATCATGGCAAAATTCTACATGCTCTGTGGCCCTATGGGAAGAGGGGACAGAGAAGTCCATACTCCAGAATATGGCCAGATCCTGCTTCTGCAAACTGAAGATCTCTGGATACTTCTTTCTAGTATGAATTCATGAGCAGAGTCTTCTGCCTTGTGTGCAAGACCAAGGTTCAGTCTAAAATGAAGTAGCATAATTTCACATTATATCTGTAGAATAGGATATTGGGTTTGATTAGGTTATAACTCAAAGGATTTTAAAAGTTCTAATCCTATATCTGTCATTCATTTCAGTGACTTTATTCACCTGGAAAACAACAATAAAAGCATGTTTCCCCTCCTTTCAACCCTGGAGTAGGAAAAAACAGAGTCATTAAAACATTCCCAGGTGAGGGATGTTTTACCTCTCCCATTTAGAGAGGTAAAAGCCTGGATTTTTAACAACTGAATGTTAGGACACGAACTGAATTAGAGGTTGTTTTATTTTAGATCACCAGCTGTCTTTGTCCAAATGTCTGGCTCAACTTTGCAGGTATAAACTCGGCTCCCTTTGTTGGTATCATCTCAGCTTCCTGCTACACGGAAATAACTAAAGCCCTCGCAGTTATTTGTGCCTTCTCTCCTTCTCTCTCTCTCTTACCATCCATGTCATGTTTGCTCAATTTACTACACAACAAGTATTTCCACTTCTTACCCTGAAGGGTCAAGTGAGCTCATAAGAAAATCTGTCTGTCTCTATGCATCACCACTAAGAGTGCCCAAAACAGAGTCTATTTTCTGTTGCCGAGCAATAGGTGATGGTGTCTAAAGGAGACAGGGGTTAATCCATGGGGTTGAGAGAGTATCAGCCGCATGTTTTAACTAGCAAAGGAGCACCGATTGCTGGGAAGCCGGTGAGTCAGCTGGCGAATGTCTGTGTTTGTGTATGTAGGTGTGTGTGAGAGAACCAGAGAGCCATACCCCGCCGTACGTGCTGCATTGCTCAGGACCAGGTTTATCAGGCTGCGAGTGGATGCAGCTCCTACAGAAATCAAGGGAAAAATGATTCTGTCCTCCTGGCCAAGTACACTTCTGTCGAGTGCTGCTTTGCCCTGTGCTGAGGATGCTTCCGGGTCTCTGTCAGGATGCATCATGGCAAAGCTGTACGGGGAATGAGACGTTCCTGTTTTTCGAAGGATGATTTTATATATGTAACATCTGATTCTATCTCTTACAGCTGATCTTTGCCTGCTGGCCTCCCTGTGAGAACAGAAATTCTTTCCCAAATCTCTAAAATCTGGATTGGCAAAGCTCCAAGAGTTTCATTTCATGACTATTTTTGCTTCTCTTTCTTGCCGAAATGAAATTGAGACCTTTTCAACATCTCCCTGAGAAAAAAAAAAACAACACACACTCAGATCGGTCCATAGCCCAGCAGCTTGAACTCTCCCAGGAGATGCAGAAGTTGCAGGTTTAGGTACTTTAAATTCTTTTTTTCCTTTTTCCTCCCATAGTATAACTACCCCAGGTGGAGCTTCTGAAAGCACAGTTTTGTTTAATGAAACTATCACACATGCCTGTACCACTCATATCATAACTTGGTGTCATCCAAACTTGCTCCACTTGCTTTTTTGCCCTGTCTATCAGAAAGCACAATACTACCCTGAGCCAGCTTCTTAAGGGATTTGCATGCCATCTCACTCATTTTAGGAAAGAAACTGGTTCCTTTGATGCACCCATTGAATTTTTAATCCTGGGGTCAATAGATGAAGCATGGTACAAAGAACAGCTCATACATATAACTGTAAAGGAAACATAAATCTGTCATCAAATGTGCTTCTATGCTCCCCTTCCTTCCCCACTGTGGTGTTCAAACACTCCATAAATGTTACTCTGTGTCCCTCTCAGTCAAAACTGCTACTATTCTCATTTTAGAGGTAAGAAATTGCGGTACAGAGATACTATGTCACTTCAGGGTCACCCAAGAAGACTTTTGTAGAATGGCTTTCTCAGCTCCTGTACTATTGTCCTTCCCCTCTGGAAATACAACTAAATACTGACAAAACACATAAGAAACTCCTTTCCCAGTGTGGATCAGCCACTGAACAGGCATTACCCTGCCTCGTAGACCGCAGGAGGAGGCTGAGTCTGTTGCAGCAATGGCACAGGGTATCTCTGAGATGGCAATTTACCTGGGTGGCACCAGTGGGTGCTGGAAGAGCCTGAGCCCATGGGTGAGGTGTGGCATTCCTAGAACGTGCTGGCTGAATTGGGAAAACCAGCCGTGCCCCGCGGTGGAGGCGCTGATTGAAGGCCTGTGTTTCTGGGAGGTGGCACAGACCAGCAGCCTGCTCCTCCCAGAACGTGTCTGGGTCTGTCTCCTCCCGGAGAAGGGATATAAAAGGGCAGCTGCAGTAGGTGGCTGATTTTCAGCAGGCAACACTGTGCAAATCAGACCTTCTGGGGTTAAAAAAGGCAAATTTGCCTTGAGAAGGAGGGTCTTCCTTGCAGGAGATGCTCCATATCTCAGCCCCCTCAGCTTGAGGATGTTCCTTGCACTAACGCACAGATTGTGCTTAAGTCTGGATCCCAGAGATACAATTAATTAACTACAAAGGAACTTCAGCTTTTCTGTGAAGAGGCAATCCTTCCCCTCAATTTTGTAGCCCCACCATTGAGCTGCTAGTGTTACTTTATCCTCAAAACTTTGAAAGAAAAGAAGAAAACCTTTAATGTTCTTCTCGGGTTTATTAGTAGCAATACACCTCTTGATTTTCTGAAGCTTGTCTCATGCTGGTTGAATTTATGGGGCTAACAGTGCTGGGGTCTTTTTTCTTCATAGCAGGGCAGAAATATTGCTTGTTGGGGCTTGAAAAGCAATTACATCATCAAGCGTATGAGACTTCCTTTGAGAAGACCTTAGAGGGAGGTTAAAGAGGAAGAGAGTTTTTCTTCTCTCTGCTTGTTTTGGTTTGTGAGTCTTTCTCATCAATGTACATCAGACCTTTGTTTATTGAGTCCCCACCAGTGGCTGAGATCTATGGTGTGATTAACAGGAGATGCTCACAGGGAGTGGAGAGGGTGGCTTAGGCAAGGGGAGGTGCCTGAGGCAAGGACATAATGATTTTCTCGTCGTTTGCATGGAAGGAACACACACGTTGAGTGTTTGTACAGCATCCAGCACTGTGAAGCCCCGATGTGGTGAGAGCCTTCTGACTAATATATCTGGAGTGATAAAAGTGACTGCTATCTGCTAATGAGAGCAGTGGGAATGAAAAATGAATCCTTGGTTTCATCATTTTCCAGGAATGTGGTTCCTCCTGGCCGCCCAGAGGCTCATCCACCATTCAGCTGCCGTGTGGGCTGCGACTGAGCATGTGGTTAGGAGAAGAGGGGAGAAACGTGGTTTCTCAACACCTTGATAATGTAAAAATAGTATATTTGGGTACATGATATAGATGTCCTCAGATATACTGAGCTCATGGTAATAGTTTCTTAAAAAAAGTACCAATAGGGTTTCCTGTGAATCTAATATAGTGGGAGGAAAATCAGAGCTTTCAAAGGTCTGCAAACACCAACAATGATAAAACTCAGTCGAGTCTTTGACTGGAGACAAAGTCTTGCACCAGAGCTGGGAAAACAGGTCTTACTAACATCTTGTCATAACAGCAGCCCTTCAGGAATTTGTTCTTATGGATCATCTCTCAGTCCTCTTTTGATTAATTTCTGTGGCATAATACGGCATTGAAGTTGCCAACATTTGGGGCTCCAAAATTTAATATAAAATTATTTGCTAGAAGATTTGTCTTTTACAGAGGAGAACAAAGAAGGATCAGCCTATTAAAAAGTTGTGTTGTCTCTGAAGAGGAGAGGGGAACCAAAGTCCTGGAATAAACCAAAAGGAACCACCTTAAAAAAAAAAAAGAAGTAATTAAGATTTTGAGTGTATCAGCAATCAGCTGATGCCACCCAAGTGTTCAGCGATGTATTTAGGCACCAGTGAAGAATCAGTCATTATGTGTCAGAACATTACGCAATAATTTTAATGTTGTATAAAAATATCTCAGCAGCCGTGTAATATACAGGGATTAATTACAACTCCCATTTGTGTTTGAAAAACTGGGAGACAGAGCAACTTTCTGGTCCATTTTAAATTTAAAGAAAAGGGGAGGAAATCAGAGATCGAAAGAATGATCCTGTTATCAAACTATGCGTATATTTGTATTCTGACTATATTTCCTCTTGTAAGGAGCTCCCACAGATCACAATCAGGAAGAAGATGCTGGGCCATGAATTTTCCAAGAAAGAATTCCACAAACTGTGGTGTAGAGTCCCCAGAGTAGACTGGTCTTTGATCTTGTCTCCTTCCTCTGTTCTCTTGGAAATTAAGGTCCATCAAAAGGTCCAAGATGTATTATTTTCTTTAACGTAGTGATGGAGCAGAGAGACAGTCTGGGCAGTGCTGGGTGGAAGGGGAAAGGTGCAGCAATACTGCTAAAACTGAAAGAACTGGTGTTTTGTGGCACGAGTTGCTCAATAAGCACAGACCTCATTTCCAGGCACTCTATCTAAGGGAAGTTTCATTTATGTTGTTTAGATAGGAAATTTTGCAGTGAAGATACCTATCACTTAGATTTTGACATAAACAGTATTTTTTTTTTTTTAACTGAAGTCAGTTCTTAAATTTACAAAAGAAAATAAGAAGAAGTTAAGTTCAAACAGAATTCTGTGGACAAGAAGAACTAACCAGTTTGCAAATCCTTGGTGCTGAAAGACTAGCTTTGTATTTAAACGATTAAAAAGTAACATAAATCCACAAATCTTACAATAAGGAAATGTAAAGTCACAGTGTCACAGAACAGCCACTATTCCTTGTATTAAGAAGCTGACTTAAATTAGAAAGCCAGTGGCAGACTGCTTTGTCACTGCCTTTTCACAAATGACCTGTGCCTCACCTCTAGTGTAACGCTATTATTTCCCACATATTATTGCACTTTCTCAGCTCAATGAGCTACTAGTTAATAATCATATGTAGTCATTATATAATGTTTTTCTTCCCATGTTAATAGCTAGAAAAGCTAAAACAGAGTTTGAGGCTAACATTTTCCAAAGAGACTTCTCATTCTGGAAATTTCAGGTTTCTAACTTGAGGGAACCTTGGACTGATTTTCTGAAGACGTGAGCACCTAAAGTGCTATGTTGACCACATTTTCCAGTTATGAATTTTCAGATGTGTTTTCTCAATTTGGAAAGCTCTTGGCCTGATTTTTAGAAACTGCTGAATACCCAGACTCTGGAAAAATCAGGCTCTGTTAAAGCCTCTGAACTCCTCTCCCTAACACTTGATTTTGAAAGTATTGGCAATGGACTTCAACTCCAGTTATTGAAATCTCCAGCAGAAACAGCATGACTTGTCTGATGAGAGATTGCATTTGCCTGGGGTTGCCATATGATCCATCATTTTGTTATTTTCAGTACTTGCACCTAAGATATTTCAATACTAGGTTTGGGTTTTTTTATCAATGAGAGGTAATCTTCCCAGGATCCAACTGACCAGTACTTCTCAACTCCCACTATATCTTTGTTCTGGGTGAAATATCTACTAGGCCTACTGTCAACCAAGTCTACAATTGGACTTCCTTCTACTCTTTTTGTGATTGCACTGGACAACACAGGCAACAGTTTTTAAGAACATCAGGAGCTGTCTCCCAAATACGCCACATGAAACTTGACAATACTTGAATGGGAAGATGCAAATGAGATCATTGCGGTTCTTGGAGAATGGGTAAATAAGATCATTGTGGTTCCCTCAGGGGAACCGGGATATCGTATACTCAGTTATTGCAAAATTAAAATGATTCTTCCTAGAGATATGGAAGACATTTGGAAGAGCAGCAGATTTTCAAAACCTGAAACTTTCTGAGGCCATTGACACTCCTTTTCTCTACAAAAACCTGGAGTCAAACATTTTAATTCAAGAAAAATGAGCCAAAGGACACATGCTGGATTTATAAGATCAGTCACACCACAGATTCCTTTTCCTACAGTTTGCAAGCTCTACATCCTGAAATAAAACATGTTTTCTGGCCAGAGCCCCATTCTTTCTTTGTGGAAGAAGGTATTTTAGACTACTTTCCCCTTCCTCTTCTAGCTCCTCATTTCAGATGTGTATAAACTGATCTATGCTTTTACATATTCCTCTAGATGACCTCTTGGATTTTGCCTCAATTAGGCGTCACTTCTCAAACTAGAGGAAACCATTACACACTTTCCACTTTGTCTCAGCACCTGCAAAGCTTTCTGATATAATCCAGTGTAAGTGGGCCACTGCAGGAGAATTTGGTTCTCAAGGAGAATGTGTTTCCTGTTCGCTGAAGAGGTAAAAATGGAATCACCATTCTGACTCATTCAAGTAGCAAACTCCTCTGAAGATCACATGCTTGCCGAGCCGATGTTATTTTTGGCAGCTCTTCATGGAAAGTTATGGGGTTTGTTTTGCCACATCTGTTCTCTCAAGTATATTTTGCTTTAGATGAGCCTGTTCCACCTTGTGCATTTTTTTCTCTTGGGGGAGGGAAAAGGGTTGAGTTTGAGTATTGCATTGCATTGCAACAACACATTTTCACAGCAGAAAAAAAGTTCTCTCCTCTGGGCCTTAAACAGTATTTCCAGCTATTGTGTGTACTCCCCAACCCTTATACTGTTTCTAAGAGAAATGATTTCTTTTGCAGATGTTGAAAGGCATACATACACAAAAGAGTCTGAGGACTTTGATAATAAATAGGGAGATGGGCATACAGATGTGCCACAGACAAATGTGGCAGGGAAAGCAGAGAATATTTTATATTGTGCGGAAAATGTGTAGCTTTGAAAGTCTGATAGACAGTGAGGGTGCTGTTTCAAGGAACCAAGGCTTGCATGGCTGAGTTCAGAGGCCAGGCTGCGTTAAGCCAGCCCATTGTGTCACCCAGCAGGAATCAGAGAGACACAGTTTAGTGAAAGCCACAGGCTAATCTTCAGTGTTTCTTTGAAATATGATTTTTGGTTTTTAGCTGCAGTTGGTTTTGATTGTTCTGCAGTTGTTATTACTGAAACGGGTCACATTTTTGTTATTAAAAGGCAATTATTTGCAAGCCGCACATCAGTGCTTTAGTGATGCATACACGTGTGCAAGACAAAGCATGCACATATGCGTGCTTGTGAAAGCACGAACTTTCAATAATGATGCCCAGAATTTGTGTGATTTGCAGATTGATGCATTCCTCTGGTACACTTTGTATATATTTACTTTTTTTGTCCCCTATCCGTTTTTTTTATTTGTATTAGGGAAAAATAACCTTTTTTTTCCTCCTTTTCTTTCTTTTCAGAAGTACTAACCCTGTCCACCCTTGCTTAATGACTCATTCCCTTCTTCTTCACACAAAACACCCTTTCAACAGTTTAGTAGTGAAAACATTAGGCCTGTCTCTTGGTCACAAGGTTATTGTTTTCATATCTCTTGGAGTAAGACCCTGGGATAGCTCCACTGACAAATTAGCAGTCGTGTTGAATGAACAATTACGTCAAGGCAATATTAATCTGGGGGCCTAGTTAGAGTGGAGAAGGTGCCTGATTTCTGCATAGGAGGAGGTGCTGAGAGAAGAACCTATGTGATCTCATTAGATAAATTGTGGGATCTCATTAAATCTTTAACAGCTATGTATGTTTACACCAGCTTTCCTATAGGAATGCCTGATACCCAAAAATAACTGCAGATTTTCTCACTAAAAAGACTTTCTTATACATATTTTAAAAAAACCAAATAACAACCAAAAAAACCCCAACACCTATGAGGCAGACACTTCTCTCCTGTTTTTGTCTCAGCATAGACATCTACATAGGAAATGGGTTTACCTCCAAAACAATCTTCTAAATGAATGACTGCATTATTTCAAGCCTCCTACCACCTCCAGGCTGAGGGGTCCCAGGAGCATTTTCACGAAATTCTCCTGTTTTCAGCGTATTTTTGTGAAACACTGATGAAATGAGAAGCTTCAGACATTCTAGCAACAACTGCTCCGGAACAGCAAAGTTAGCGCTTGCCTTCAGTTTTCACAAGCTGGAATCATCCAGGAAAACTGACACCAAAAATATTTTCATATGTAGCCTCTCAAACCAAAACTGCTGAGTTTCACACGGCTGCTCTGCTGAAGAGCTCGGTTTCCTGCGTGGGCGTTGGACTTGCTGACTTACACATAGGAGAAAACCCAGCGTACTTCCAACCAGCGGATCCTCGCCCTGAGTACAGCCCTCTCTTGTGGAGACACCTGAGTAGACACCATCACACCTGCTAGATCTCTAATATTGCTGGTCACCTACCATCCAGAAGGGACAATTCTTCCAGATTAGAGTTGCAAACCAAGAGGAGTTAGACCCAGGAGGGAGGGGAAAGGGAAGGAAGACAAAGATGGGTGCTGTTGGATCAGGAACATCTTTTAAATGGTCCTAAGTCAACATGCATTTATTAATCTGCTTTGTCCTGACAGGGAATTAGCATAGCTACATGTTGAGTGGTTACGAGATGCCACATTTACATCCGTCACATAAATCCCTCATACAGAAGTGAAACGGCTTGTGCAATGGATCTGAACCTTTGGGCCATAGGCTGACTTTCGTTACTTGTTTTCCTAGTATTTCCCAAAAGTTGTCCCAAGTATGCACAGAATCACAGAATGTTAGGGATTGGAAGGGACCTCGAAAGATCATCTAGTCCAATCCCACAGCTAAGCAAACCCCTGGCTGAATGCTCATGATACAGATAAGCCAGACAGATGTGGAAATCTGGGAATCAGATTGTTGCGAGCATAGCAACTAAGACTATCTGGATGTAAAGGTACGTCCTTAAACTCTCCATTTTTGGAGTAGCAAAATCTGGCTTGCCAGTGGAATGAGTACAGGAAAATGCCTTTAAAAAAAAAATAATAATAAAACTTCATTTTTGTGTATGGTTTTGTGCAACTTCATGCTCAGAAATTAAACCCTGCCTCTAAAGCTGAGTTGCGGAACCTCTGAGCTCCTCAGCTGCATCCCAGACACCCAGTTAACATTCGCTGTTGAGACTTGCATCCCTGAAGTTTGTTCAGAGTGTGGCCATATTTTGGGGTACAAACTGTGCCCTCTAAAAAGTAGGCCACTCCACTGATAAATGCAGACCTCAGCAATGTCTATGAGACAGGACAGCACTTATCTAATACACATATACTTGGTCTCTTCACCATCCATATAACTCGCTATGCCACAGATATGTATGGCCTATAGACAGGAGCATGTTAATATCCATTATTTCAATACTTTGGTGGTTTAGGCTGTTTCAGCTCTACTTCTTTCCTTAACCTCAAAATGAGATTAGAGCCAGACTCATGTCAAATGTCCCACAGCCAACCTTTAAACTAATTTTTTATTGCCTTGAAGAGAAGGATTGAGAAAAATATTTATAGGCCCTGGAAGAATAGTAAAAGTTTGCAAGCATTTAGGGCTTTTACTCAATAAACCTTTATGTGCCCTTCATGCACCCATTCAGCTCTGAGAAAAAGTAAAAAATAAAAATATAAAAAACACAGAGAAATCGTGCTCTGACAGTAAGTCGAAAATCTCATAAATTCCAGATAAAACCAATACCCGCACATTGTAGGAACCCATCTGCAGTCAGCCTATTGTACAACCTAAAAGCAGGGAGAAGAATTAGGACAGTTTGTGCTTCTCTTCAGGGTTCTCACTTATTTCTTTGCTTTTCGGTCAAAATGCCCTCAAACCTTTTTACACTGTTTTTTAATTTGTGCCCAGCTTTTCTGTGATTCTTCTAATTTGTCTCCTTTTGGTGTTTCATATCAATTGAAAGTTATTTTATCTGCAGTCCCTGAGTGATCATGTCTCTCCAATCCCACCTCCTGAATTCTCACTCTTCCTGTCTTCTTTATTGCGCTTCTTCGCGTTCCATAACTCTCACTTTTCTCTCTCACAGACTATGACTTTAAAAAACACGTATTCCAGGGAAAATACAGCTGAGAAGCTGAGAGATGAAATATCTCACAAAATAGATCTCAAGGCACAGCTGAGAACCTAACACAGGCTGTTTATGGTTGATCCTTTTGGTATAATTCATGCAAAATCTAGCTCATCAAGTGAATATAAAATATTCAATAGCCTGAAAGTCTTCCACTCTCCAGTGCCAGCTGTGGAAATGTTGACCCATCAATAAATCTTTTGGACAGGCTGCCCCAGACCTTGCCCATGGGTTGGAAATACGTTTTCATAATAACGTGTCATTTCTAGCATAGCACCGTTCAGGACAAGCATGCTCATGCTGCCTCTTCTTTAAAATTGGTCTCACTCCAAACCCAAGGAGAGCACAATGCGCATTTCAGAGGCCAAGGGGAGAGGATGCAGGAGAAGCTGAACAGAGCAGCCACAGGTCCAGATTTTGCAGTTCTTCAGTGCACAATGAGTTTCTGTAGTTTCACTGGCTGTGGCTTGTCTGATCCAGTTACAGTGTCAAATATGATCTGATTCCTGGGGGGATACTGTTTTTTCTTATCCCCCAGGGTAATTTCTCTACTCAGCTTTATACTCTCATTTGTCATTTGCAGTAAATATACTGGATTTCAATTTTTATTTCTTTGCAAAAGTATGTCCAGAAGGCTGCGTTGGCTGACTGCTGCACCAACATGAAGCTGGCTGGGGGCTGGGAGAAAATTCCATCTCGGCTGGGGAGGGAGCTGAAGTCAGGCTGTGACACAGGACCCTGCCATGCTGAAGGTGTGTTTGCAACCCAAAATTCCTTTCCTGGCCTGGTGACAGAAGCAGTTCCATTGCAAGTCAGTTTATATGCAACTTGGTCTGCGCAATCTGTATCCTTTTCTGATACACAAAAGGAACATGGTAAAGGAAAATCCAGGAAACAGCAGGACTGCAATGGAGAATCTCCTCCGTGCTCTGCAACTCTACACTGCATGGTAAGTGGCTGAAGGAAAAAAACTTGGAAGAGAGTCCTCATTTTTTAAATGAGTTGTGATGAAAAGGTTCCTATAAAGCTAAATTAAAATTAAAAATAATGACTATGAGTAGACCTATTCCAACAGGAAAACAGGAGCACATTTCTGACAGGAAAAACAGTGCATCACAGGACCCATCTACCAAGGGATGGGGCAATTCTTCATCGCTGGCTATCTTTTATGCTGAAAACAAAAAAGAAAAGAAGTGTGATTTTTGAAAGAAACACCTCAGCAGTTTGGGCCTTAGAAAAGCATGTTAAAAGCCAAAAAAAGCCACGGCTTGCCCCAAATGCCTAAACAAAGTGATGAAATTGCTGGATAGTAATACACCAGACCTCCATGGGAGCAGTGACCTGCTCCCTCTCAAATGCCTCACCATGAGCAATAATAAGTATGATGGGGATTGCTCTTGGCCCTTTTTTCAGAGGTATTCGAACTTTGAGGGTATTTTGAGGCACATTAAACCCACAGCTTCCACTACCAGGGAGAAACGTATGGACCTTTGCAAAAGCACGAGTTTGCAGACATGTGCAGAGGCTGTCCAGGGAAGCCAAGGTCAGGGATGACCACTTGAGCAGTGCGAGGACTCATCCCCAACACACTGTGGGGTCATTTTCCACCCAAGTGACACTAAACAATGAAACGGTAGCAAGAAAGGAAACACAATGGGAGAGATGGGGCGAAAGAAGTGAAAAAGAGCAGCGAGTAAATTGGAAGCAGAAGTACAGAGAGGAAGAAATTCAGGAAAAGTTGTGTCGCTCATCCTTGCTTCTTCCAGACACAGCAAAGCGATGTCTGAAAAGTGATGAATCAGGGACCACAGGCAAGGACAGGAGCAACAAGGCTCAATTGTGTGACCTGAGGCATGGATGGGAAAGTGGAGCAGAGAGAGGGAAAGCAGAGAAAACTGTCAGATTTCTGTGGGCATTACCATGCTGTGTGTGCTCTTCATAAAACATTTATAGCAGAGGATGCCTCGTTCCTTTGATTTGGGATTCAGAACCTCATCCAGATTTAGACCAGGCATTTTCTTTCTCTCTTTTTCTTTGTCCTCCATCTAATTTTAATATAAATTAGGAAGAAATGTAACCCCCCCTCCAATATTAGTCTACAGAGAGCAGATAAAGAACTGTATCACATATGCCGAGATCTCTAGAATTTGGGTTTCTCTCTGATTTTAACAGTTTAATTTGAACAGTGATTAAAAAAGAAATGAACCCTTTGCTCATCACAACAGCATTAACATGTGAGCAGGAAGAAGCGCTTATTTATCTTGGCAAGACCTGGAGCTGGGATAAATGATTCCAGCTGAAGACAGAATTATGTCTCTTGACTCCCAGCTAAATTTGGGGCCAAATACGTACTCCCTTTACTGCAGTAAATGTCACTTTCCTGATCCTAACACATCAGTTCCAGTGTATATTGATGCAATCCACTGCAACAGCAAAATCACTACTGCTGTAATATTGCTCCCATAAAGCGCTGGATAGAGGCCCGATCGACTGCATCGGACAACAATTACCTCAAATCAAATTCTGTCTTTCTGGACAGTGGTGTAAATGGGGAGTATCTTCGCCACAGATCGATGGAGCCACAGCAGAGGCAGTCAGGGAGGAGGGGGGGTGATAAACAGAGAGATTGTGCTCATTTCCATTTTTGCTCAGGCAAGCACGAAACGCTTCTACTGCTCCCCAATAACTGTGCTCAAGGAAAAGCATCAATGCACCCAGTGATTATAAGCCTAAAAAATATAATCAGTGGCCAGACAGACCTAATAAAAGTAGCTGGGGCTCCTGTCCCCACGCACGGTGTGTCTTGCCTGAAGCACAGAGCGTTTGGCCACGTCCCAGAGGCAGTCAAGTGAAAGGGTCTCACCTGCTACCTGCAATCAATCCTTGCTTACAGTGTCAAGCCGACCTCACCGGGGGTCATTCGGCAAGGCTGAGGCATTGCTGGGTGTTTGTCAGGGGGGATCAGTTCAATGCTTCCTCTAAGGGTCAGTGGCAAAGGCTGGCAGTAATTTTCAGCTAGGTATGTGGAAAGGGGGATGGAGCCTGAGGCACTCCTGGCTTCAATAAATACTTAAGGAATTTAACAGCCCAGTGCAGACCCCATGTCACTGGACGATGATGATGTGATGGAGCTCGCACTCAGTATTGCCGAGCTCTGTCATTAAACATCTCTGCTGCAGGGAGCGTCAGGACAGCCATGCCACACGGGCAGATCTGATACACAAATGCTGTGCTTCATCTGTTGGGTTTCTCCAGATAGTGGGAATCAGCACCCACTAACACCATCAGTGTCCTGGATGTACAGTACTGAGCTGACTCATGTCAATGGAAAAAAGAGGCCGGTGGTAATGTTCTGGCCAAAATTGCACCGCATCACAATACAGGCATTACTCATGCTGGGTCATTTCTTAAATATAGTACAATCATGCAATATGCCTAGGCCTACAGGGTAAGTAAGGGCTCCTTTGTATTTCTTTAAACCCATGATTTTTTTTTCTTTTCTTTAGCCTTAAAGGGCTAGAGATTTCAATAGAGGTTTCCATTTTGCAGAATGAAGGCACAATAACTACAGGAAGAAAAAGGAGATTTTCTGGGCATAGAGCCAAACCAAGACACAGGTCACCTGGCTCCTATAATCTTCTGTGCCATAGGCTCCCCATCTGCCTTCTGGCAAGTCATTTATTCTACCCTCATCCTTTGTGCTGCAGCTGTAAGTGGGGATAATAACACATCTCTACATCACAGGGCAAATGTGAGGATAAGCATGATGCTCTCAGTGCAACTATGGCATAATGTGTTGGTGGGCTAGAGGGATTACTGTCCCTAAGCACTCCCCATGAGCCACACAGCCCTCTGAATGATCATCTTTCTGGTTATTTGTAGTTGTAAAGACTAAGCTGAAACTTCAGCATTATCTGTTGCAAGTTTTACACATACCGAGACATTCTGTAGAGTGACTGGATTGCAGCAAATTACAATTCTCCACTGAAAGTAAAAGATCAGCCCTGCAGGAGATGATGGCGTTCAGCAAAATTAAGTGATGTGGTTCTCAAGCAGACAAAGAACAAGGAAAATTGGGATAAGCTAAAGTGAGTGAAGAAACTTCATGTACCAGGACATGCCACTTCTGATTAGGTTTCCACCACCTTCCATCTGCCAGCATTGCTGGTTGTAGGAAGGCATTTGCACTCCTTTCAGTTCAAACTGCTCAAGTTAGCAAAAATCTCTGATTTTGGTAGCCTGAACGAATGAAATTTAGATTGAAATGGGTCTTGGAGTAAAACACAAGCAGATCCGTGAGCAGACTGGACTATTGTTGGTCACGACTGCTGGCCTGAACTGGGGGATTCTGGGAAGAAAGGTGAAGGTTTTCCTAGGTTCTTCCACCAAGGTGCACATCTGTTCTTAGCCATAAAGCTGATTCTCAATTAGCTTTCTCTCTGTAAACTGTAGCATTCGCAAATCCCCAGCTCTTGTGGGCCAAAGTAAAAAGGAAGAATAAGGATGCAAGTTGCACATTGGTAAGTACGTCTCAAAGATGATATAAGCCAGTGTGACATACAAGCTGATGAGGCCAGAAGCAATAGTAAGTTACAAACATTTTTTGGCGTGTCTCTACTAATTTACTAAATGAAACTAAACCTATTTAAACAAGGCTTAAACCATTTAAAGTGTGTTGATCTGGCACCAAAGTAACTTGATCCACTTTACATTGATTTAATTACAACACAGTGATTTATAGACCACGCTGTTGCCTCTTATAGCCCTAGACTTTCTTAGTTTCACCTTTGAATTAGGTTTGTAAGGGAAGAAGTCTCCAAAATACTAGTTTTGAATGTAAATTTGGAATGCATTTAATTATGGATGCCATGGGAGTGGGCAGCCAGTATCCCCCCCAGACATCCCACAGTATGGAGTCTCGATCTTTAATGCTACATTGAGAATCTTTCCAACCACTCTTCACAGTGCTGATAGCATCACCTCAAAAATACCCAATCTGGATCCAAAAGGGAAGAAGAAATGAAATTTGCACATGGCTCATGAGATTCAATAATTCATGCTATTTCATTAGACAACATCTCCATTAGGAGTCTGACATTTATATTCATGGTTGAGCAGAGGGATAACTTATGAGTTATCTCTTCTGTCTCTGTGAGTGAAGATTAATGTCATAAACGCTCAGTAATCATGTATCATATATATATACACTTATACACACTCAACATGCATTATTTTTTTCTTCTATGATCTTTGGGAGAGAAAGCACTTGAGACAACAGTTTAGGGGAAAAGCAGTTTCTGAAGGTTGTCAGACTGTGCACAAACCAAGGGAAAAATTGTGTCATCATTTAAACAATCTAAACAGTAGACGTATATCAAGCCAGGAGAGTTGTCTGTGCTGAAGCTGTCATACAGTTGCACTATTTATTATGCTGTGTATAATTCTAGGGGCTCTGTCCTAAATGGTGAGCCTATTCTGTGTGCAAAATGGGAAGAAGAGGAAAGAAAGATAATTCACTGCTCTCAGAGGGTTTGAGCACAGTAGCATCCGAAACCCATTCTGGCATAACTTAGAAAAGTTTGACTGAATTTCCCAAAGAAAGTGATTGCAGGTACTGCCTGCCATGGTTGAAGCACTGTGCACTGTGTTTCATCCTCTCACTGTTTCCTACACCAAAAGCCTATGTGGAAAAGAACAGGGAATGCCAATTTTGTCCCATCTGGGGGTTTCCCTAAGACAGCTTGCTGGCTGTTTTAGATGAGAGCAGCTGAGCTCACAGCAGAGCCTGCACAGTCCAGGACTGGTTTCTAGTGAAAATCTATTATGAGCATTGTGGAAGGAAAGTGCATAATAAACACAATTTATCACACAGCTCTGAAATTAATTACTGAGCTCTCACCTATGAGCCTACAGATTTATAGATATTGGGATCTGTGGCCAAAAGGTGCTATGTAGGTGCAAATAGTTATGGTTGTTGGAAAGATCCTCTTGGATTATCCAGTCCATCCACATGCATTCCCGCAAATGAATAAGCAGGTTCAATGATTTGATACCAAAAAATCACTGCCTCATATTGTCTAAAATGACGGATGTTTCTTGAATTATCTTCTTGACTGTGCTTTTCATCTTAATTAAATAGGCTGGCTGGACCATGCCAAGAGACAGAACAGGCCAGATTTTTATTATTTTGGCTAGTAACATCCATTCCAACACAAATTAGTCCAGTACAACCCTCTCATATAACCAAAAAGACAGCCTGCTATGGGATCTGACTATATATCAACTATAGATCCAAACACTCTGAACCTCTTTTTTATCTGTTCCCTTTATCGTCACATCCAGCTTGTACAAGACAGCTAATTTTGGGTAATTTAGACAGATTTTAGTTTCATTTGCTGAACTACACAAGCAGTCCTTTAAAATATTTAAGATCACAAAGACTGGAAAGCATACATTTAAAAATTTCAGATTAAAGCTCTATTCTTGCTCTAATTTGTGTGTTACTTGGGCAAAACAATAGATAAATCCAGGGGTTATGCCAATAGCTGAGAAAGAGCAAGAGCTCAAATGCAGGCAATTCATCTTCAGTTAGTAAAGGTCCAACCCTAAAATGCATTGTGGATTTGTCTGACCCAGTGCACTGTGATGCAGAAAAGCCCCAACTTTACCCATGGCCATTTTTCTGCAGCGTTTTGCCCAAATTAGCTATTTCCACTATAGATCATTCATATATCTCCACGCCCTTAGGGGAGCTGCCATCCCCTGTCCTGGTGATGTACCCTGGCATTGTATTTTAAAGAGTTTTAAGGGACACAACAAGAAAACCCATGCCCACAAGCTGTTGTATGCTTTTCTGCATTTATAATTAATTTTCCTAAGGAACACGCATTTACTCTGCAACCAGTCAGAGAAATATCTCATTTTACCATCCTGTTTTAAAAACAATGGCCTGTTCATTGCTTGCTCTGGAGAAATTTCTGAGCCCATTTGCCCACATGGGCTTATGTGAATGGGAGATGCCACCGTGCAAATCCCTCCTGCAGCAGGGTCCAGAGGCTGTGAACAATTTTTCTGCGTGAAATTAATTGAGCTCCAAGGGTCAGCAGGTTACGAGTAGGCTCATTATGACAAATGATTTCTGTCTGAGTAGGAAGACCTTTGGGGTCAGTTCAGGATTCTGACTAAATTTTGTAATTATGCCTGCCTCAGGCCTTAAACAAACTAAGTGTCCCTTAACAGTCTGGAGATTAAGGAACATGCAGAAACAGCCTGGTTTAGTCTGGCAGGACAGATTTTTAGCTGAATCTTGTAAAAAAAAAACCTGACAAGCTCAACAGAGCTGGAGACAGGCTTAGAGCCTGACAGGAGAAGATCTGGAGTCTCGAAGAGCTCTTTATCCCTGCAACGATTACAAGAAGTCCAGCTGGGAACAGCTCATCATAATTCCTACCCTGCCTGTAACAGAGATGCTTCGCTTTGCCAAACCCAGAAAGGATAATATGCTGCAAAATATGCAACTTGATTGTACGTGGAGCTGTATTAGTAACTTCAGGGCTTAGTTTGTGACTCATAGCTCCAGCTGGATGGAGGAGTCATGTGCCAGAAAACCAGGCCAGGTTCTAATATAGAATAAAGTGACTTATTTCAGTTCTCATGTGGGTCTCTTCCTTCCCAGACAGCACTGGAGGGTGAGGGGTGGGAATGGCCCCGTGTCCTGGTCTCTGCTGGGGAGCCCAGCTGCTGCTTCAGCAGGTGACAAGGAGATGGACAGGACTGTCCCTGGGTTGGGACTCACCTCCCCAAACCTCGCTGTCTACAGGTTGTTTGGAGTTAGTCAAAGTTATTCACCTAGACAAACTCAAAAGAAAAGTAGTGGACACGATTCATCCTGTCCTGAAATAGACGGGGCACATCCACTTCGGACAATGTTCTCTAGACTTCCTAAAGCTTGGAGAAGGATCTTTAAATGAGGTGAGATGGGGGCATCCAGGCTGGTCCACCCCGAACCCCAGAGAGACAGAGCCCACGCTGTCCAGCCTTGGGCAACCCTGGTGGGACTTCTGGGTTCAAGCGCCCCAGCAACATCTCATACGAAAAAGCTGCTTTTCAGTTATTTTATGTTACACTCCTCTGCAAAATCTCTCCGTAGGCTATTCCTCAAGCCCAGAAGGGGTTGCAAAATGTTTCCTTGTGCTACTGGCCAGATGGACACAAGTGGATGGAGAAACGAGCAATATGAGTTAAAAATACTTTCCTGGAAGTCTCCATCACACTACAATACCTGGTGGCTCATGGCCACGCGAATTATCAATTCATTAGTTTAATTAAATTGTATATGTATGCACGCAACACATATTGCTACATTTTTTAAGTATCTGTGCAAGATATTTCATGAAGTGTACAGCAAATATTTAATCTTGTTAAAAAACATTCATTTTGAAACCATTATTGACTCTGAAAGCTAAGCTCAATTATGAGGATTTAAATCTGAATTTCTGAGGTATTTTCCCCTCAGATTCTTTTCCTCACTGTAGATTTAAGTTAGATATTTGTATAATTCAAAGTTTGGGATGAAAAATAAATTGATATTCAGGTATTTTCTTATTTTTTTTTTAAATCAGGCAAGTAATTCCTCTCATCAGGTTTCCTATTACGATTTGCAGCATTTCATTCGTTAGTCTTATAGCACTTCTAATCCTGCAAAACCATAGGAGCATAGGACTGCTTGAATCTATCTTAATTATTCATGTAAATTAAAGAGACACAATCAAAATTACATTGACAGAGAAAATGGCCTGTCTTTCTCATAACACTCTGCTTATAAAAGTGGGGTTTGTTTCAACATTTTTTACTGGTCTTTTATTATGCTTTATTGCACTCTTATCACCATGGACACTTAAACTGATATACAAACAGATTCATGGTTGTTTTCAAATACATCTGTGATTGTGCGTGTGTGTCTGTGTGAAATTTCTTTGCAATGATTGCATAATTACACTCTGATCTGAAATGGCAACACAATATAGAAGGGGTTTTAAAATTACATTTAATGACATTTTTATAAACTCAGGTAATGTTAATGATAAAAGAAGATAAAAAAATGTAAGATTCATTTTTAGCAATGGAGATGTGAGTATATTTCACAACATTTTATTCTTAAATAGTCTAGTATTTCACTTTTATGGAGCTTATGGGCTTTTCTCTATTTTGAGATAATTTTGGATACTTCTTATATCTTAGAATTAACTTTTCAATGTCATTTTTGAAGCGGTCAGATAAAAAGTCAACTCTTGTACACACTGCAAAATGACAACCCTTAAGTAATACTGTCCAGCGTAACCTAAAGAAATGTTCTGCAAATATGCCTAGGACTTATTCCTGTGAATAAAGATGATCTCAGCCGGTTTTGGGTTTCTCAGAGAATGCAGTTAGTAATGTGTGATGATGCTATTTATAGTGTCTTCCCTGTGCAGAGCCATACAATGATATCCAAACAGGCTGTCCTCATCTTTGTTTTAGATTTCAAAAGCAATTCAGAAACTGAGGCTATTTGTGCAAGTCCAAGAGGAGATGCTCAGGACAGGATCCAGCCTGCTTTCCTCCAAGATAGACAAGGAGGAGATGGAAAACACGAGGCACCAGGCAGGAGGTGAGCGTGTCCTCCAGCCCGGTGCTGTGTCTCCTTTTCTGAGCAGAGTCTCCCTGTGGTCTTTGGCAACTACCGGTGCCCAGGTTTTGAGAACTGGGCACATACAACTGCATGTTTCATTTGCCCATGTAATTATGGTAATTGTGACCACAGCTGTGGTAATCGTACATGCAAACAATCAATTAGACATTCAGGCTGGAAGATGGCCCTTCCTTTGCTGTGCTCCAAACCGCATTTCCAGCTATACCTTGCTGGCTGAGCACCTCCAGTAAGATCTCCTTGGACAACGTGCAGAGCTCACTATATTCCTCCAGCGGAGAATGAGGCCATACAATCTAATCAGTCATTTCCCTTCAGTCCCCCAAGACAGTGTCTTCTGGAGACAGCAGTGCAGATAGCGATTCATTTTGAGTCATGAAAATGGAATGGAATAAATTTCTACTGAGTTCTATAAGATAATTTAAAAACCTCATATGATGACACACTTAAATTCCATATATAGGCTATTAGATTAATAATAGCACCCTATTGATCCAGAGCTTTCCCCAATCCCAAAGTCAATACATAGAAGAGCTCTCATTGACTTCCTCTAGCGCTGGATCATTTCTTTTTGTCTTAACTGTGGAGTTTTCCAGAGGGCGGAAAGGAACAGTAGGAAATAATTGTATCTTGAGGGACAGAGAAGCTGAAAGCTTGATCTCATGTGATTTGTTCCAGTGAGAGATTTTAAACAGAGCTGGGCAGAAGTTTGCTTTATTTTTGTCAGTGCTGATTTTTATTACAAACCCTATTTCAATTAAAAAGGGCTTTTTGGAGGAGAGGAGAAAATGAAAGTCCACTCTGAAAAACAGGAAAATAATGTGGCATATTTCAGAGCACAATGGCTTTGCTTTTTCATGTCATTCAAACCTGTGTTTCGAAACAGTCTTTATGTGAAACAGTAAAAGATAGAAAGGCCAAAAAAAATCTCACTCAAATCAACTCAAGTATATCAAAACAGAATGTGTTTCAACTAACCCTGAAGTTCTCTTTGTGAAATTCAGTTTTGCAAAATTACAGAAGAAATAACATAAGTCTTTCAGAACCTACTAAGGTGAATACAGAAAAACACATTTTTAACATGTTAATTGCTGATTGTGCAATTTGCTGTTCATTCTGCACATTACTTCGAGATGCGTTTTACTGACATCCAGTATGTCATGTTTTAAGACAATCTTTGGAATGTGGACCATCATTTACTGTGTTTTAAGCAGCTACACTGAAAAGTCCCTTCTTGTCCCATAGTATTGAAAAGTACTCTAATGAAAAAAGTCAAATGGTCAGAAAAGAAAGGACAGCTAAAATGGTAGACGAAAAATAAAAATAAGGAGCTAGAGGAAGATAACTAAGACCTTGACATTACTATAATAAGCACCATAAGCAGCGATGCCAGCACACTCTCTTGCTCCAATTAAGAACCTCTCAGGAAAAGTGACTTGAAAAGAAGCAGAGATTAATCACCCAACTCGGTGGGATGGGGGACACCTTTCTGTCCTGTGTACAAGGGACAAGGAGCTCAGGGACAGAACGGAAGAAGTCACTGTGAGAACCCCAAACGCCCCAGAAAAATGCACAAATTGCAGAAATCTGCAACCACAGCTCATAGGAGCCCTCAGCACTGGTGCCTCCTTTAGCGGTCACCCCTGCCCAGTCCCACCAATGGCTCTTGCTGACTGTTTTAAGGAGACAGACAAAGGAGGGGTCATTAAAAACATCTCCTATATTAGCTTTCAACAACTTACTACCAGAGAAAAACAAAAGCAGAACTTGATCTTTTGTTGTTGTTTTGGTTTGGTTTTTTTCCCTCTTTTGAAAAAAGGGATTCCTCATCTTTACCGCTCCTTTATATTCTAACTGCCCCAGCTGGAAACCTTCTAGGCCTTTTTAAAACAGGATTAAAAACACAGTTTTCTGCATTAGCACAGCTCAAAAGGATAACCTCAGCTCTTTTCTCTGCCAGCCAGCTTTTTAATCCTGAATCACATGTCACTTCAAATTATGAATATGATTTTCATGTCCCCCTCGGGCCTAAATTTCACCCAAGTAAATCCTCTCATTCAGCAGCCGGAGAAACGTGTCAAAAGCAGTGATCTTCAAGCACCGAGAGTGCTCTGGGAGAGATCAAACTGTCCCAGCCTGAACTCTCTGAGTGCCAGGCATCTTTTCCCCTCCTGCTTATTGTTGTTGACACCCTGCATCCCCCCTTCCTTCCCCTCCTGGTCTGAAAGCCTGGGATGGCAAGAGAAAGAAAAAAAAAAAAATACCACAAAGTCCCTTCTTAATTCTAAATATTTCTGGGTTTGATCCTTTCTGCACTTGTGGGGGCAGAGGGAGAACAAAGACACACGCTTGAGCTGGTTCTGGGTAATGAGAAATTAAGCCACCTGATAAAGCGCTGCTTTCTTTCATCTCCCAGTACAGCCCTCCACTGATATGATCAGCAGTCAGATGAATGAACTGGCTAAACAACCCAGATTTCCGAGCCAGCCAGGTCACTGTGCTGGTGTCAACGCTCCATTTGAAGAAGGGAGCTCTTCCTCACCTGGGTTTCTCTGCACAGTGCAGGTCCCCCTCTACCAACTGTCTTGCAAACACGGTCTAACTTAGAACATCCTTGAATGTGCATTTCCAGACCTGGTCTAAAATAAACAGATCGGGATTTTGTCTTGGGTAAATGACTTTAAAATCTGAGGATTAAGCCTAGAATCAGAAGTCTAGAAATCTATACATTGTGTTCTGGAGTTAGCTAACATTAAGGAGCTCATGTCCTCAAGGAGAGACCTTCCCAGACCAAAACAGCAAGTCTTATCTCTTCAGCCACTTTAGGGAGACTAGAGAGCTCAAAGGGTTGTGTTAAGCTGCCCTCAGTATAGTTTCTTCCTCTCCAAAAAGAACTATATTATTGGGTTTGATATGTTTATGTATCTATTCCTTTCCCAAGATGACTGTGGCCATTGCCTCTGCTTACTGTGATGGTAGAGGCTGCAGCAGAACTCAAGACAGGTGTCAAGGCTTTGCTCACCTTTTCCTAATGGGAGCTGTGGAGCATATTGATACTGCACAAGTGAGGGCCATCTCCATCATAGCAAGATGCAACAATATGGCCATTTCCCATTTGAAAAACAGTCAGACTAATGTTTTCCTCCTGCCAAAGAGCAAACACAAATGTGGAAAGGGCCTAAGAGGGCATGTTTATCGCTCATTTACCTTCCCACGGTGAAGAAGCCACAGGAGTTATTACAGAAACCTCACCTTTCAAAACATTCCCATGGCCATGAACATGCCACTGAACAAATGTATATCCTGGGAGGATTTCTTGTTCACTGGAAGATCAGCTCTGATCCAGTCATTGCCTGTTGCTTTTTGAAGTTTCAGCAGCAAAACAGAAACATAGTGGTTTGCCAAGAGAGGTGGGCAGGAAACAGGTTTTCCAGTCCACAAGCAATTCTGACTTTAGAGTTTTCCCGTCCTAATACTGAGTGAAAGGGAGAAATCTGAAACTTAAAAGGATTCAGATCGTACAAACCAAGTAATTTTTCTGAACTTTCCTTCTTTAATTTTTCGTTGTATTAAGTTAAAATATTTTCTTTTTATTTCATTTTTTTTTTCCTTTTTATTATAAATCACAGTAAATTTGAAAGGAAAAATATTCTTCTTTCATTCACTTCCTCTCCCAAAGTAAGACATTAGATCACCACCTGTGACTTCCATCAACTGACATTTTTCAATTTAAAATAATTGCCAGAAAATCCCAATCATTATTCAAGGCCATGTTAATGACTGTCTTACTCGAGCCTAGGGGTGGCAATAGTTCAGTGACTGCTGAGCTGTATGTACAGAGTTTGTAATCCCTTAAGTAGTGCTTTGAGGCTTCCAGTTGCTAATGTATGTCCACCACCACAGCAAGGAATAGAATTAATATTGCTTCCTTTATCCCTTTCTGTTTAGTATTACAAAAGCTTGTAGAACTGGATTTCCAGAGTGGTGATATTTTTTCCTTACACCATTGGATGATAAATTTGTTTATCTTTGCTCTTGGCATCAAACTTTGTGAACATTTCTAGAAGAAACAATGAAAAGTCACTCATGGTCTGCTAAATCAATACTCCCAGCATGTCTTTCTTCATTGCCAATGCACCTTGTATAACCATTCACTGATCTGAGTGGTGGTTCCTGTCCATTTTGCACTGGTGGAAATGACTAAAGCAGCTGCAGAGCGATGGAGAATCAGAGTTCTGTCTCCTCCCTTAGATGTCAATTTGAGCATCAGCTTTAAGAAATACACGGCTGAGGATGAGCCTTCATCCCAAGCCAGTGATAAGCAGAAAGGATCAAAGTGAACAAGATAAAATGACAGGTGTAGCCTCTCCACACAACAGGGATAAGTCACAATATTTCTGTGCAGTTGCTTCCTTAAACACAGAGCACAGGCACAGACACAAACTGGAGAAGATGAGGTTGCAGATGGTAAGTGTGAGAGGATGTAAACTCAAATTTGGCAGTCATTTTATAAACGAAACCCTGGCTGTGTGATCTCCCTTCAGGTCTACTTACTGCTGTGGAATAGTTGAGTTTCCCAAAGCCCAATTTATGATTATTTCCTGATAAAGTCTTAAAACCACAAAAATTATTACAGCTATTTGTATCTCATCCTGGCATCATTATTCTCCATTGCAGTAAGTGGAACTATCTTTTCTTAAAATGCTGGATCAAATCCACATTCTATTTATTACATCTGAGGATTGCTCTTCTCTATTTTATAGCCTGTTGTTTATGAACTGCATGGTGGGATAGAAAGTGCACAGCCTGAAAAAGTGCAGAAGTGTCATCATTATCCTTTTTTTTTGTTTTTCTTCCCTCCCAAAAAATAGTGGCTCCCAAAGGCTTTTTACGTGTTTACAACAAAGCAGAGTACAAGAGCAAAAATTAAAATCTCTGGTGGATGGGTGTTTGACTTCTCTCCTAAGCCAAAGAGCCCATGGTTCAAAAAGGCATATGATGGAGATATGAAAGGGTTAGAATGTCTTCTGTTCTACCCCCATGTGCTTCTACTGCTTTGCATTCATTCTGTAATTTAAGTTGCACCCTCTGATGGGCCACAGCCGAACATCTCAGCGTCTGTTGTGCACCGCTGTGGACATTTGATCCTGTGACTCGCACAGTGACACTGGTGCACACCCTTTCACACACAGTGTCTACCTGAGGTTTCTGGGCCACATCCTCCTCCAAAGAATGCAAGAGAAAAGAGTGAGGTGGACACAAACCATTCCTCCTGATGCAGGTTGAGAGGCGAGCAGAGTCCCTTTGCTATAATGCACCACATGGGCCAGTCACAGCCTGTCCCACCATTCTGACCACAGCCATGTCCACCCATGTTTTCCCCTCTCATGGGCACCAGGTTGTCAGGGATGAAACCTTCAATCGAAAGCAAAGGAAAGCATAAAGGGAGTTCAGTCACTCTCACAGTCTTTTGGCACTAAAACCAGCTTACTGATCAGTACTAACATCTTTCTGGCTAGAGAATAGCTCTGACAGAGCTGAGCTGCTCCACAGCACTCACAGTCTAGAAGACAATTTTTCCTGCTGTCAAACACTCACCACCGGCCAGGTATAACTGTGGAAGGGCGTGGGTGCTGGGGGATTTATGTTTAACCATATATATCTCGCCAAAGTGCCTCTATTAGGAGTGTTGTGGGCTCTTGGCAGAGGATGGAGGGACATCAGCTCTCACCAGGACAATTCGGGGGGGCAGATGCTCTGAGTCACACTGTGCTGGTTTGACTGAAAAGGGGTTAATTTTCACTTCCCATCACTAGGATCCCAGCTCAGCTGCCTTGGTGGCATGGCAGGGATCCCTCCTCACCTTGGCTTTTAGGATACAGTTAAAATACTGAAGTATCATTGTTTTTACCTGGCCTGGGTTGCCTAGAGTTTTGTTTCTGTCATATAAAAGCCATAGCAGTGAGTGAACTAGTAAATATTTGGGTTTGGTACCTGTTGTTGAATACAGTGACTGAGTTTATAGAATACATCTAAAAAGAGTTTAGTCCCTAGTTCCCTTCACAAGCCATGCAAAGTAGAAGGTATTCTCATAGATGTCTTTAAAAGCCCCACATCAAAAGCTGTTAAATCTGCAAGATTACTCAATTTTCTGGGGCACATCCCCCAGGCCAACACGCTCCTCTTCTTCATTTTGGAATATCAACCTCAGCAATGTTATTAAAAGGAGGACCCCCTGGTAAGTCATCTCTCTGCATTTCTCCCATGCTTGGCCAGGGAAAGATGGGCTTCTGACTGGAGTGGAAATCTCTGTACAGGCATGTTTGGATGTTCCCAGCCCTCCTGAAACAGGCACAATGAACAAGGAGAGCGATGTGGCTATGACAGCTATTTTGTGATCGTGCTTGACAGGTTGTGCTGTTTCTGACTATAGTAATCACCAGCATAAACTTCCACAACAACCATTAACATGGTTTCTGCCCTCAGTCTGGTGAGATCATGAGAATTAGTCCACATTCTGGCTCTCAAGTCCATCTGGTGTCCTTTGCTGAGGTGGAACAACAAAATAGTTGTGTTTGGCTATTTCAGAGAAAAAGACCAACAACAACAGAAAGCAGAGTGGTTTTCTTACATTATTTGTGTAATGGCTTAACACTCAATGTGGCATAAGCAGCAGTATCACAATGTTAGCCTTACATCAGACAGATGGCTAGGGAATTATGATATCTGAAAACCCGGAGCATCTTCCATTTCTAGATGCCAGTTAATAATACAGGTGGTGCTGTATGAAGGGAAGAGGCTTTGCTTTGGGGCTCAACTAGTCCACAGGGTCCAATTCCCAGTTCGATTGCAGTCCTTTCCTCCCTCTCGCCACATAGACATCTGGTGTTATTAAAAGCTAGTAAAATAACTGGTTTTAGAGCTAGCTCCCCAACGTTGCATGTGTAACCATATGTGGTAATATAGCATTACATTAAAAATAAATAAAAAAAGAAAACCCTGCTTATTGAAGATCTGCAACTTCTCTTTTTTTTCAGCATCCCTTCTCTGTTCACGTGGTTATTAGTTCTCATAACTGTTCTCATCTTTTGAAGCTATATATAATTAGATGCAATGGGTGGATTTATTAAAAGGCCTTGACCACTCTGTTCTTTAGATAGCCATGACCTTATGTTTGAGAGCAGAAACCATCTCACCTCTAGCATCTTAAAAAAAAACCAACCTTTTTCCCTCCCTATAGTATATATGCTGCCCTTACTCCTATTGTGTCAACATGGACAGTTACTCTCACAATATGGATGATGTTAAATAATTATGGAAACAGAAACAGGGAAAAAAACTTGCTAGAAGAGAACAGATACACATCGCTTCACTACAGCAACACACCTTCTACTCTAGAGTCAGTGGACTGAGTCTCAATTTACCCAGGGGAAACTGAGGCTGGAATTTGAGTCATTCCCCTCAACAGCAACAACAGTCACAAAATAATATTGCCTTCAGTGACCCTGACCTGAAGAGCATATCAGATTCATCTGTAATGTCCTACACTGGTAATCCAGATGGTAAATTTCTAAGGGAAAGACAGACAGAAAGACAGAAAGAGGAAAAGAAAGAACAAAAGGAAGAACGAAAGAACAAAAGAACGAACGAAAGAACGAACGAAAGAACGAATGAAAGAAGACTTATTTAATTAAGAACCCTCCTTCGCTGCGGACAGGATGCACACAACAGGAAGGATGTGGACACTGAATAACTCATCTCAGGATTTCTCCGTCATTAAGGAAACGGAGGTATTGAAGCGTGGGTTTCCTTTGCATGCTATTCTAGTGAAAAGCAATTCAGCAATAAGGCAAAATGTTACCACTGCTTTGCTGCTGCTGAAGGAGAAAACTTTCCCTCTCTTCCCCTCTCTGCCCTGCACCTGCTCCTCAGGTCCACAATCCACCAGCACTCAGCAGGAAAATTAATACTTACTTCATGGTGTGCTCCTTCAGCACAGACGCAGAAACACGCTGTGTACCCACTGCACAATTGCTCAGGCAATAGTTTAATATAACTACGAAATGTGGAATAGGACAGTAGAGCAAATCTAGGTACTAAACTTCCCAGCAGCTTCAAGGTTTCTCAGAAACTTGGCTGGACCTGGATTTTGCCACCCGAACTGTGAATGTCCCCAAGCCAGGCTGGAGCCAGGATGTCCTTGTCTGTCCTTGTCATAGGAGGGGCTGGCATGGGAACAGGGAGCAATGAGAAGCTGTATTTGCTGCTCCTGTTGTCCCTGAGAAAACCTTTTGATAGCAAATGGGAAAAGAGCAGATGTATCAGTGCTGGGAGCAGCCAGCTCTGACCAGCTCTTGAAATCAAACCCCTACATTTTCTTTTAACTGAAATGCTGCTCTGAATTTTCAGGTGAATTTTCAAAAGGATAGTTCTCTTCCTGGACATCATGAGGATAAACAACCTTAGTGCCATTTTAAAATTAAAAAAAAAAAAAGTTTTCTAAAAAATAGATTGTAAAAGTCTGTGGATGGGAATAATACGTCTTTATGCATTTATATATCTCCTTGCACAGTGCTATTCCAGACCAAGACTCTTAGATATTACTCAAATACAAATTATATCAGCCAGCGATATGCGGACAGTTTGGATAGTTTAATTTAATTTTTCATTTGCAAATTATTTTAAGAGGCAGAATGCAGGAGAACATCACCCACAAAAAGGAAGATGGAGTCTCTTTCAGGTGGAATATACATAGGCTAAAGAACACTCAACAAATACTTTAGTGACCTAAGTTTCATTACACATCACCAGGAAAGACCTAACTTTAGGTTTGACCTCTGCAGTGTTGTATAAATAGAGAAGGAAACCTGAGAGGCATTAAGATGCAGCCTTCCTCAGGAAAAAAAAAAAAAAAAGGCAGTCCCTTCATTAATGAGTCCCATTATAGCTATTCATTGTATCCTCTTTTCCTTAACAAAGTCTCACATTGTCAACCAGCCCTCTTAAACATTCATTGTGTGCCCATTATCAAAATATCATTTTCAGCTTCACTGAACACATGTAGGAAATGTAGTAGTGTAAAAAGGAAGAGGAGAAGGGAAGATAGCACAAGAAAGAGAGAGATAATAAGCTTAAACTGTATCTGTGTAATTACTCTCTCCAGAACAATCCTCTGAGAAAAGGATATGTTTAATTTTTGTTATGTCACAAATCTTATACTCTCAAGTTGTCACTGATTAGGGTAGTAGCTAAACAACTAGTAGCTTTGAAACATGGACAGTCTTTGGGATTGGTTGTACCTCGTCGTTTGGCCTGAATGGGATGACATTTAGCTGCATTTCCTTGGGCACAGACTACAACTCACAGGATCATGGCTGATCCCTTCGTTGCCCTCTCCCCTGCCAGCATTTGCCCACAACTGTGACCTCGTCCTTTGGTTTGCTCATCCCAGCAGGGCAGTGTGGTGGGTCTGAGCTGGGCAACATTACTACAGCCTACACATCTCCTTTGAGCTGCAGTTTAGTTGAATCCTTGATAGCTTCACAAAATATGTCTATACTTATTTCTATAACTCTAGGTATCTATATATCCATGCAGATATAGAGATAGATAGGGATAGAGATAGACATGATAGGGATGATAGAGATAGATAAAGATGATATAGACTCCCTTCCTATATCCCCTAGAAGTAGAATCAAAGCTGAAACTTTTCTTTGCTGTTTGAAGTTACTTTTTAATTAGGATATTTTGGGGGCTGTCTTCCAGTCTTGGAGGACAATCGGTTCTGGTTTTTTCTTTTTCTTTCAAAAATGCCTGAAAGCAGAATGGTGCGCTTTTTTGCCCTGTAAATTCATCTAAAATCTGAAGATATGGAGTCATGAAGTGTATCTGTGAGTGGGGAGTGATAGCCGTCACCTGGGTGCTCTCTCTCAACACAACTACGGCACTGACAGACACCAATCAGTGCATTTGAGAGAGCTTCTGCACACTGGTAGTACAAACTGATTTCCCTGTTGTGGTGGTCACTTCGATTGCAAAGCCTGGGCAAGAGGACATGGACCTTGTGTTTCCACCAGCTTGGCTTTTGTGCACATCTCTCCTCTGGCCCAGCTCAGTGCACAGTCTGCCTGCTCACGCGTGGTACGTGCCGCACCTCCCGGGCATGCCAGAACGATTGTGCTGACTTCTCTGGCGACCTGCCCTTTCCATAGGAGAGGGCCTCATGGAAAGAATGGTGGCCAGGAGCTGGCTGCTGCAGCGTGTGCTCCCTGAAGCTCATGAGCCTTTGAGGAACCGCAAGTGGCACATGACTAAACTTGGCTTTGTCCCTTCAGCCAGTTCTACCAGCAGGGTGCCTGCCTGCCCCGTCTTGCTCGGGAATGGTAGGAGTGGGTGCTGCTGAACAAGCTGTATTCACGGCTCCCAGCAACCTTCCCACAGCACAGCCGGGCAGTAAGGCAAGGATGTGTGAGGAGCAGCTATGGAAAAAGGCCATCCTTGCAGGAAAAAGGAGACCTGCCCAAGACTCCTGAGCTTTCTGCACTGTCCGACCATGCAGTAGGTGTGCTTTACTTGCCTGCTGGCGCTCAGTTTGCCAATTCCCCTGGTTTTCACTGACTGTTGGTCTCTGGTTGAACCCTCTTGTGGCTTTGCTTCCCTTTGAGTCATGGCCTTGTTAACAAAGGCCTGTATGTGAGCGAGGGAGCCGTGATGGGAAGCACAGCGGATGTGCTGTGCACAGCACCACATCCAGTGAAAATCCAGTGGGAATACCCACTCTGAGGTTTGCATTTTTTCCCGTGGTGTTTACTTAATTCACTGCTCTACTCCTTGACCTTCCCCTTGTGGCCAGGCTCTGTGCTTGCTGGGGTTTAGTTTGACCATTCCTGGCTTAGAGTGACTTCTTCTGCTCTCTACAGGGCCAGCCAAACTGGAGAATGGTTGTGGTTGGAGAAATGAGTGCATAGTATTCTTCACTATGTAGAAACTGGGTTGCCAGTTACCCCAAACAGCTTATTTACACTATTTGGAACGCAAATCAGCAGGCATAAGTTATGACTGTGTTCACTTTAAGGCTCCTTAATGCTATCAGAGCAACGAAAAGGAGTCTTACAGATAAACCCTTATTCTCCCTTTCCAAGCCGTGGTAGCCATTTAGGTAATTTCCATCACTATTCAAGTTGATTATTGCTAACCCTCCTTTGGGGATCATATAACTTCAGCCTGAACAAATGCTGATGGAGACTGAGGGTCATATTCTATTTATATGAAAGGCATGGATGGACCTGTTCCTGCTGATCTTGTTGGAGTAAGTGAGGGTGTAACTGCTCTCAGGGATTCCACACCACTCCTTTTCCTTCAAGCAGACCCAGGAAAGTGCAATGTAGGACACTTCTGAGCCAGCTGAATGGCAAGCCAGCCATCTTTACCCAAGTGGAGTACAAGTCTTTACCTTCGTTGACTTCTTGCTAAGTCAAATTTATTGAAAATGAAGGTATTCCAGCTGCCAGACATGTAAGATTAAACATTATTTACCCAAATAAAACTGTGGTCTCCATTGTAGACCTCCCCATGTGTAGCAGCTGTTGATAAATTAAGATTCTGAACAGTCACCTCAGCTTTTCAAGACTTTGCCATTAAAGGCATACTTTAACCTCATCTGATATACATCTACATTGTCCTATTTTTCTCTATGTTGATTTATATCACTGGACCAGGTATTATACCAACATCCGTAGTAACCTGCATCTCTACTGGTGGTGATCAAGGGTGGAAAAACAACTTAGAGGAAGAGAGAATATAATACTCAAACTCGGACTAAAAAACTGGAAAGTAGAAGCCTGATGAATGTTGTTAGGAATCTGCTGGGTGTAAGCTGCACTTGTGATTTGACTTAGTCGGAATGGACAAAAACTCAGGCCACAACTGTCATCAGGTGTCCACACTGATCTTTAACAATTTGTGGCTCAGAAAAACCCATTGCAGTTTTATACCCAGAAACACATATGGTGGTATTGCTGGGTGATGAGGACTGTGAACCGGTGCACACACTGCAAGTGCTGAAGTGCTGAATTTGCACTTCAGGACTTAGGTTCTCTGAAGTGAAAATCTAACGTGGGGTGCAGATTATTTTTTTTCCCAGAGGTTCACCCAAATTGGTACCAAATAGCTCTAATCCAGATCTCAGTTCCAATTATCCTGAGTTCTTCCAAAAAATCCATTTATGGCACTTCCCAAAGCTGCTGCCAGAGAGCTCAGCCGCTCCCAAAACCAAGCCGAAATAACAAGGAACGCAGCATATGTTTTCTTAAGAGCCAGGTGAAGTTTGTCTATGAGAGAAGCAATCAAGGAACAAGCCCAGGGAGCCTCCACGCCGAGAGGTTTGCTTTGTTTTCACTTTACAATTTCACAGCTTTAAGTCCTTTCAAGTTCTCCCCATTCCTGCTTTCAAAGGCTGATATTCTCTCTAGTGCAGCCACAAATATCACAGCACTCTTGTCAACGTCCAAGCAGTTCAGAGCTGCAATTTATTTAAAGCTAGCCTGAAGTGAACCAGTTAGTAAGAGCTGGTTTCCTATCACACCTCATTCCACCTTCTGCCTTTGAAGCCCACTTAACACAGCCCTACTATTCCCTGGGGACTTCAGGGGATTAAGGCAGAGCCCTCGTCAATGCTCTGACTGTTCTAGCACACTTGCCTTTTCTGTTTATCAACTAAAATGAGAGAGAATGGACCAAAAATAAAAGACAAAGAAGGAATGAAAGAGGGGAGAAAAAGCAAGAAATGGAAGCAGTGCGGAGGCTGGTGAAGCAAGATTTTTAATACAATAACAATACTCTGTTGTTCAAGGCTTTTGTTAGTATTAGTAAGCTTCAAGTACAAGCTCTTGTACCCTTAATAATGTAGTAGAGAAATATTTTCTCTAAAGCTCCCTCTCCGTATGGCACATAAGTTGCATTTTTTCCACTAATTCTCCTTTCTTAGGGAGACCCAGGTGTGAAAGCCTGATGGGGCATTCAGTTTCCTGTGTGTGAGGAGCCCAAAGGATTGTAACTCTTATTTAAATCAGGTGATAACAGTATTTGACCTTCTTAACTTTACTAAAATCCTATTGCTGCTGGCATCATGCCTAAGGCATCATCTACCTGCAAAATGTGCAGCATTATCTTACTGATAACAAAGCCTGGATAACACGGTGAAGAGTTACAATAATGCAGGATGAATGGGATCTACCTGAACTCATTATTGTACTATGATCTTGGGAAGGTTTGCTGCTGGATGTTGAGTAACAGCTACTTATCACTGCTCTGTCCTGCAGGGAGCCTAAATGCTGTGATAACCACAGTATGGAAGAGACATGCAAATGTTATGTGCTTTCATAAATAAAGTACAGAAGGTGTCTTCTAAACAACTTTCTCCTCAAAAAAAAAAGATACTCTGGGGCAAGACCTGTAGAGCACACAGTTTAATGAAAATCCCAGCAGCAGTGCAGAGAAACCCAAAGCAACAGTGAAATACGCAAAAGCGGTGGACGGTGGGACCCACTATACCTGGCTTGAGAATTACGATCCTCCCTTTATCCTTCAAACCATGAACACCTGGAATGCGCATGAACCAAGCAGGCAAAGGAGGTCTAATAAAAGCTGTTTGAGGCAGCTCAAAAGTTTGGGGAGCCCACACGGCTTTTCTATGGAAAAATACTGTGGAGGATTAGATATCTGCCACTGCAGCCCATAAACACGTTCCCTCTCTCACTCTCCTATGTAGTACAGGTTTAGACTAATCTCTACAGGACTTTCTCGCCTTTATCACTCTACAGTCATATGCAGACAGAGAAAGAAAAAAGAAAGAGAACCCCATAGTAAGCTCTATCCATCAGCCCCTGTGGATGAGTGGGGTTCCAAGCTGCTGTGTGTACTGAGCAGTGGATGGGACAGCACTGGGGACAGGTAACACAGTGCACAATCAATCACCTTCAGGTTTTTTTGCATCTTGGAACATCTGCTCCTAGGGCAAGTATGACAATCCTTGATTGCTATAGCAGCTAATTAGCAGTACACTCCAGAAAAGAGGTCACACTTCTCCAACCCGATGAGATCTACTCCAGCTGGATAGGACCTACTACCTTCTGCCTTCTACCTTCCCATCAGTCTGTATTTCCTTTCACAGACGTGGATATACTTCTGCCTTCCATTGCTACATCCCTGTCCTGAGTTTCACCAGTGGCTATTTGATACAGCCTCAAAATTCATGGGATTAAAGAGCTGAGGCATCAGCTCAGAGTGACATCCTGTGCAGTCAGCAGGTGCCATGAAAGAATGATGATTTTGAGTATTTTCAGATGTTTGCATTATCTGTTTTGCATTGCCCCAGTTGTGGGAAACTTTGTGATCAGTTTTTCTCCTTGGCTAATGCCTGGTGGGAAAATTCATTTCCTGCTGAGCCGTCCCTCTGCCCTGAGAAAGGCAGCAAAACCTCTGCCAACATGTTTCCCAAGGAGCGGGTCTTTGCGAGTCATAGGCATTCAAAACCACAGCCCACAACGTAACCTCATCAGGTGGAAGTGAGTGGGTAAGTTTATACTGGGCAGGTTTATACTGGGACTTGTTTCCTCTTTTAGTTTTCCTTGTTTCCTTCAGCAATCATTAGGGCTTAACTAAGCTTTTCTGGCTTCCCCTTGTGCTTCTGAAGTTCTTTTGTTCCCACAGTGGAAGTGAAGCTGTAAGGACCTGAAGCTTTCAAATCAAATAGTTTTCTATCCCTGAAATTCTCGGTATGGGCTTAAAGATCAACTCAATGCCGGCCATTTGCTCCATGCAATTAGGGAAAAATGACAGAGGGTAAAGATGTATCTTCTGGTGCTGAAATCTCTATATATTGGCTGATGATTTTGCTTCAGATCAAAATAATCTCACAATATTACACTGTCAGCACTTACTTGTCACACGTCCCACACTGGCTCAGAGGAAGAACACCAGCAAGCACTTGGTACGACTACATTGAGCAATAGAGAAGCCCAAAGATGATCTAAGTGATTTAGTGTGGTAGCTTTTAGATGAAGGACTATCCTGCACCTGGAAAACAAAACCAAACCACAACTAACCAACCAAGAAAAAGAAGCTCCCCAGATGCAGAGTCCTGACTATGGAGGAATATAGCAGGGTCTGATCTGCTGGCAAACAATCCAACGCACAGCATTGCCTTCACCAACTCTGTGACTGCCTATTAGATACAACAGTTTTCCTCCCAAGCCCCACAGTCACCACATGCAGCCCCAGATGGGACCTTCTCACCGCTGTCGGGAGCACTACTTCACTTGCTACTATATAAAAGTCACTCTTGCTGCAAATCCAACTCATTTTTCTTCTAAATTAGGCTGAACATGACTTACATAGCTCCCTGCAGTGAAGAAAGCACTGACAATGACAGCCTCTGATGTTATGCTGTGCTCAAGACTTCAGGAGTTGCTACCAACCATCAGTATCAGGCACGAATAATCCTGCTCTAAGCTTTGCCACAGCATAACGAGCCTTTCCTGGGTGCACACAAGCAGCACAGATGTCTGGCATCAAAATCTGCTTCAGAGCATCCACTGAATGCATTTAAAAGAAAACTAACTACATTCAACTGCATCTCAGTTCATCCTCACAGATCAAGATTTTAAAGAAAGGTCTCGAGTGACTACTCGAGTTGTAATACTGGGTTATTATCTGCCAACAAGTTGGCTGGATTTAGAGCGCCCTGATGCAAACAGAGAGTTAGGGCATGGATAACAGTGTGCTCCACATCTTGAGTAACTGGAAACAGTACAGGTCACCCAAGCTCACTCATTCACCCTGAGGGTCTCTTCCAACTGAAATGATTCTATGATTCTGACCTTCCTGTCAAACTAAGCATGGGGACAACCGCTTGCAGAAGGAAGAAATCCCTTTCCTCTGGTCCCATTTTAATTTCTGGGACTGTAAAATACTAGCTGTACTATAGGCTTCCCTTGTGACAGGCAGATACACAAACACAAAACCTGAACAAACTTTAGGAGTGCTGGACTTCAATTCTGAAGGGCTTGGCGCAAAGAAATTTGGGGCACAGTAATGCAAACGGCTTCTAGGATCCACTACCAAGGAAGACAAGTTCATTTCTAACTAGGAATAAGCAGGCACCCAGCTGAAAGCTTGAAGGCATTTTAGGCAAATCTGCTTTGCTAAAAACAAATCCAAAAACAGCTGCTGTGTCTCCACTGACACACAGTGACTTGCTAAATCACATTGACTCAGTTTTAACCGTGTGGCAATTCTCTTCTGCATCTGGCAACCTGCATGCTAGCCCAGGATCCACATTCCTCGAGTGTATATTTCTCTGGAAACATACTGCTGTCCTAAAATATTTCCTCAGGGACACCTTGAACTGGCCTTGGCAGAGCCAAGGAGCACATGCAATAGAAAGTTTGTTTAAATCTGCTTCATTTTAGCAGGTGGCATCACTTTGTGGAAGAGAAGACACAGCATGGGGATAAAAGCTTCAGCAAATCTGACTAGCTACATGCATAAAATTGCTGGGGAAGTAGTTATTATAAAAATGAGTAAATTCTTGGGAGATTTTACTGAAAAAAATGCTTACTTTTCCCTCTACCATCAGGATGTTCATATAAACCTTATAGGCAATAGAGGAAAAGGATACAGTGTCTATAACCAGTTCAGGCTGTTTCTCCCTCTGGGAGATTTTGAGTGATTTGATTCAGCTTTCTAACATTGTTCAAGGTAGACTTCATCTCCCCTAGCACTCATCAAAGCTGCTAATAGGTACTTCAGAACTCATAAAGAGATGACCAAATCTTGGGCATTGGGGACTCTGGCTCATTTATCTTCCACAGGCAGAATCAGATCTGATTTTTTACACTGCCTGCTCAGATGCTAATGCAGTGCGTGGTCTCTGGCACTTCATGGAAACTTCCCTTACAATAACAGTTTGTTGTGAAAACACGGGGAAGGCAACACAGACTTCATATGGCTTCTAGATTTAACTACATACAGATGGCGAAATGAGGAGGGAAAAGAATAAAAGCTTTACTTAGAAGTTGGTTACTGGGAGTGGGAAAGGGGAGATGTATTTGAGTATATACCAAAACCAACACAAATATTTTTCACACAAAACCTCCCAGTCTCTAGTAGATGTAGAGAAGCTGTGAAGCCCAAGTTTCACATACCCCATGAAGATCTGCTGAGATCTCAGGTTCTTAGTTAACATGGAACAGGTGGATCAATGCCACTTTCAAGAAAATTAAAGTACTTCTCATTTGGATCTGATCCCATGAATTACAGTGAACCTTTCCTCATTTTACAATGAGAATCTATTATGCTGCTCTTCACATAATGCAACTATTAGATCCAGGTCCAGATACACAAGAGAAGTTGTGCTCGTGGAGTGACATTTATGTGGTACTTGAAATATCTGCACATATTAAGGACAATTTCATGGTTAACTAGCTAGAAGTGACACTTTTTGCTTCCCATTGAAGACAAGATGTCCAAATCTACCTTGCAGGGATTTTGTTTAGGACCTTTGGGGGTGCAGGTTGGGTTGTTAAGCTCAGTTTCCCTTGATGCTCAGGACTTTTAAAACTGCTGTTACTGCTGACTGTACTGTAACCTGGGTTTCACCACAGTTCTAAAAAATAACTGTAGATAATAACCAAAGAAACTCCACCTTTTACAGTATAGTCTAAAAAAATTACCTCTTCATCATGTATATTTACACAGCAAATAACCTCTGTTCCTTTCAACATGACACTCCATGCCGTAGGTACCCAGTTGTACTTGCAAGAGGCTGCTTTGTGGTGCAGTTTGGCTGTGGTGTTTGCTGGATGCTGAAGGTGAGTAGGTGCAGGGATTCTCTGTTCCCCAAAGCCATGTCCTCAGTCCACAGTCTGGGACTATGAGTAATTTGGGAGTAATAATCCAAGGTTCAGTCTATCAGCTTCTCTGACGCTACTAGCATAACCCATAGGCAATACTATTTTCTTCTTGAGATGCCTTGGGGATCAGATCATGTCCTGCATGGTGCAATGGGGTAGAGAGGAGAAGGGATACTTCAGTTAAGCATTTAAATACATCAAACCCCATAATTAGAAAAGCCTCTCCACCATCTCCTACCATTAGGAGTCTAAAATTCAGCCACCGAAGCTGCTTCTTCATCAAAACAGAAAGCTAACTTTGAAGGACAGGTCACCTTAAGCTCAGTGCCTGTGATGGGTGGTGGGTGATGCTCTGGGGACACGTGTCTCCTTCCCCTGACGCCAGGCACAGCCCAGCCTGTGGGCACTAGCACAGACAGCTCGCACTAGCAGAGATGGATTCCACCCTCCCTGTCAGGTCTTCAGTTCATTGTTTTTATTATGACTTGAATTGACATATTTCATTACATATGATCACCCTCTGCCCCATCGTACATTCATCACACGTGTCAGTTCCGCTTTTCCAATCCGCTGCTTGATTAGCCTGTGTTAACAGAAATATCCAAACGATATACATGTAGCTGTGTACCTTTTGCTCGTGTGTTGGAGGACACCATTGTAAAGAGACTGCCGGGGCTTTTTCCCTGATAAAAATAGTCAGAGCCATAGCAAGGCCCAAGGACATCAGAAAGCCCAGCTCTGTCCCCAGCTTTGCTCCTGACCTGCGGCAGGGACACGACTGAGCATCTCGCTCACCCTGGGTGCCTGTAAATTCTCTCCACTCTTTCTCTCTGGAGTTAAGCAGCTCATCAGCTGTCACCTCACCCTGTGTGTTTGTGCCTATTATAGGGACTGTCATTTTGGTAGAGGCCTTTAGGGGAAAAAAATCACTCTCAAGCGCCCATTGGTGACAAAAGTAATGGTATAAGGGAGCAGTTGGCTGGAGGAATGACAAAATTAAAGGATTATTATACTATATCCCCTAGTACTGGGAAAGATTACGGATGCCACACAGGGTCTTGCAATGGCAAGCTAAGCAAGGGAAGTCAGCAGAATCCATTTACTAAGAGTAGGGCATCCTCAGCAAATATGATTAACTCCTTGGAGCGGAGGTGACGATGAGAGCTGACAGGGCTGAAGCAGTAGACATAATTGACTTGGACTTCCACAAGCTTTTTTTTCTTTTTTTTTTTTCTCATTCCATACAATGCTGCATTAAAGACTTAGGGGTAATAAGTCTGGCATTGATAGTGAAATTCTCAATTGTCTACAAAAAAGAATGACTCGATAACTGAGGTTAGACAAGTTGGCAAGTGGTGATAAATGGATACAGATGGGGTAACGGTGAGAGGTGAGAAGCGGAGTACCGCTGGGAGCAGAGGTGGCGGCTGGTTCATGCATCAGTGACCCGCTAGAGAGGGGGATGTGAAGTCAAGTGCGCGCTTCGTCAGAGGATATGAAACTGTAAAAGAAGAGGGAGACCACATGCGTAGAAAGAGAGTGAAAAATAAGCTAAAGGACACTCATCCCCACACAATGAAATTGTAGAAAATGCAAGAATGGCTCAAAATGTAAAGAGGTGGAGAAAGGATGAATGCAATTGTTTCTTTTCTGTAAAATGGTGATTAAGAATAGAATGCGAGGTGACAGCAGAAAAATCTCCCATAGATAGAGCGGTTTCTGCTGGTAGGATGAAGCTGTGATTGAGAGTGTTGTATAGTGAGCGGGCTTGTCTACTCTTCTGTACACTACTACTGCAATCTATTAGTGGCAAACACAATTTCTTCCAAAATTTCTCTTATCCATTCTATGGACAACTTCTCCATTAGCAGACATATCCATTAGCTGATCAACATTTTAATCCGTCTACCTATTATGTAGCTCTTGCCAGTTCAAAAGCCAAGAACCTTCAAGTTTTAAATTATTTTATCCTTGTATTAAGCCATTTTTCATTAAGGAATTATTATCTGCATTTTGCAAACATCAAAAAGCATAAAGATATTAAATCTAGTTATCAGCTGTCATAATTCTATCACAAATCCTGCAATACTTTGAGATTTTCTTTTCCATTTCTGATGGCCAAGGAAATTTCCTGATAATCAAATATTGTTATTCTATTAATCTATACATAAACTTCACAGTCCACACCCTTGAAGGACCTTTCAAAACAGCCAGTGGACATAGTTAGCGTATGGTCTTTGCAATACTTTGTTTTACTGTGCAAACAAAAGGTTGCTTACATGAATGTTTGCAGAAAGCAAGTATCACTGAAGCAAACACGTGGCCTTAGATAAATGCTTTTTGCAATATTTGCCCAGCTGTAGTGATTTTTCAACTAGCAGTTGGAAAAGTGACCTCTGATTTGATCTCAAGAGACAGGTCCTCAAACCGCGGGCTGCAGCAAACTCTGTTTCTCAGCAGATTAAGAGGACCTGACACACACCGAAGTTACAGATTTTACGGCAAAGAGACTCCCCCTGTGCACTGAGAACGAGAGCTAAATCTCTAAAAATGCAAACATTTCATCCCGGATTCAGTCGAAAGAAAAACTCCCATAAACTTAACAAAGGCAAAAGTGAAACATAGTTGTCCATTGCCAAAGTGAGTTGCTGAGTGATTTGCATTGGTAGAGGAGATTTTCTGAAGAACCAAGATCTACCCTACTTCTCCCACCCAATTACCAGTGGTAAAACTCCCATTGTCTCCAGCAGAGTAGAGTTGGTCTGGAGCTGAACGCTTCTTGAATTCCACCTAAATGCTTGTAACACACAAATAACTGCAGATATAACATACAAGTTCCCTAACCCAAAAGCTTGAAGTCTAACTGAAGATAAGAGCAATAAACGAAATATTGTTCATATTAAAGTGGAAAACAGAACAAATTGAGAGTGACAGTAGTAAGGACCAGATTAGCCTGCATAGAGATATGACCGCATTTTACTGGCGCGAATTTCTTTCAAATGCCTAACAGTATTAAAAACATGCACGTCTAAACAAACACTGCTTAAAATAGCCAAGATCCTGAAGACCAGCAAAGCCCTCCAAGCTCACATTGAACATCTAGCACACGACACTAGTGGAACACAAGCTCTTGCTCTGGCAATTTGCTCAGCTGGGGTCACGGTGGCAAACTGATGTTTCTGTGCAAATCCTTGCTTGGAGTTATCATGAGACTGGGTGGGTGAAAGAAATAACCATCCTGCTTTCCTCTGTCTCATTTTCCTTAAAAGCAGAAGCTGTTTCACTTATGCCATGTCTAACTAGTAATTGCCTTTGGGTTTGGAGTTGTGTGTTTAAGTTTTCTGCTCTTTTCACAGCAGTCTCCTTCTGCTTGTGATCATCGTTCTTTAAGGAGAAAGAAAGAGGATTTTTTTCTTCTTTAACTGTACATTTGGAGTCAGAAAATATTTCTTCTTCCCTCCCCACCCCCCCCGCCCCATGCTAAAAAGCCCACCTAAACTCTCATATTATGGACACACAAAAAGCATAATTTTCTTTGTGTAACTTGACACATCCCAGCGGCAGCACAGCACTTGATTATTTGATGAGACAGCGTTGTGGATCACGTGCACAATGGCCCCCGAGAAAATTACACCCTCCCAGGCTTCAACGAGAATCTCTTTGATGACGAAAGGCTTATTACTATGAGTATTATGCAGACACTCAGGTCAAGCTCTTACTAATTGCAGGGTTTTTTCCTTTATCATTTCTTGACTGTTTGGGCAGTACATATGCAAAGGTAACTTCCAGTTCAAGGAGCAAAGACAAGATTTAGCAAATGTTAAAAGCATTTGCTTAACTCTAAACATAAGAAACAACAGTTGAATTAATGGGAGCGCTCCTGTACCACACACTAGGGATGTGCTTATTCAGTTTTATTAACTACACTTAATGAAGTTTAAAATAGAGATAGAGAGATATATTTGTAAGTCTACTGAAATCATACTCTTTCTCCTCTGTAAGAGCAGTAGCCTTCATTAACTCAGCATTCTGCAGCCTGGCTAACTAGGGCAGGACTTGCAGTAACTAGTATAGCAAGTTGAATTATTCATTATGAACTTTTTCTTGTGGATGAATCTGTCTTTTTTTTTCCTCCCTACTCACAGATTTCACATGGACATATAATGATTTTTATTTTATTTTTTCTTTCTTGAATATTTCTCCAGTAAGAAAATGTGCAAAATAATTATGCACAGTTGGTTGTGACATGATCACAGCAGGACTCTGCTCAAGAGCTCTCCACTGAACCGTGTGATTGGTCACTAAAGTTATATGACTTCTCTATTTATTAGGCTGGTGGAACAAAACGTGAAACAAAGATTATTTTAATGCTAAGAATTCCTCTGATTTGCCTTTCAAAAGGAACTTTGTCTTTTCAAGATTTCCCAACTTACTCAAACTGTTCTTGCTAGTCACCAATATTTTTCCTGTTTCCACCTCTAATGGCATAGTATTTCTTTGGTCTTAACAGCCCATTCCTAGCAAAAACTTTCTAAGACTCACTACCAGGCTTAATAAGGCTCCCAGTGGGAAGAAATTGAGATCAACAAGGGATGTCTCTGTGCTTATTATCATGTTGAATCTAAATGGTGTCATTCCTCACAATTCATTAGTTTAACAACATTCCCAAAATATACTTGGCAAGTCGTAAACGTATCCTTTTGATTAAATTACTTTAAAGTTATAGATTTTCTTTGTGTATATTTTTACTGAAAACTCGCTCAACTTACAGATTGCTGTGAAAGTTTATTCTTTATTGGAATTAACACGAGAAGCACTGGGAGTATTTTTAGCAATATGCTTTTGATTAACGGATCATATTTTCAGTGTTGTTAATAGGGGATTTTTAAGTGCAAGATTTCTTCTTGTAGAGGGTCCCTCTCTGAAATCGCTTGCATCAGCAGTCCCTGCAGGAGAACATAACGCAGCAGAACAGAGGGGCTGTGTAAGCCAGATAACTATGCCCAACTATCCCAGAGCAGAAAGTTTAGGCAAAAGAAGCCCAGATTAGGAGAAAAGAGAGGCAAAGTAACCAGAAGCCAGTTCAGTCACTTGTAGAAGGATACGATCTTGAAAGACACTCAGGTACCAATGTAAAAATAGGTACTGCTGAAAGCTGCTCCTCACCTACAGAACCCCAACCGCCCAGAGCCATCCCTCTCAATCTAACACAAGTGAACAAAGGCTGATGCTCGTGGTAGTCACATATTGCAGAAGACAGGGTGAAGGTCTAACCGTGGTCATTCTGAAATAAGGAACAAGTCCCCTTCAGCACCAGGGCACAGCCAACAGACAGCCTGAGAGAAGGAGAGACTCTGCATTTAGGATCAAAAGGGAAAGAGTCCCTCAGAAGAAGATACCTGCATGCCACAAGCCAGGGCCTTAGAGAAGCTAAAATGGTGCTTAATCCTGCCTTAAACAAGAAAACAATCATAGCACAGAGTCCTTCCATGAGCCTTCCTGAAAATATGAGCTATAACAGAGAAGACACAGGAGACATTTGTTTCCAGTTGTCTCTTGGGTAAAGATGTCTCTCTGGAAAGGTATTAGCCTGTCCAAGAAAATCAGTACTGTCTGCTAAGCTCTCAGCAGCTTGACTCCTGTAAGAAACATCGCAAAGAAGATAACGGTGAGCACTTGGCAAATAAGGATTTTCTTGAGCCAGCATGTTATTTGTAATTTATGGGCTTGGCAGAATGATCAGGGATTTTTCAATGGTTTTCTCTCAATCCACAAAATAGGTCTCATTTTAAAAGAGTCACTTTTTCTGATCTACTTTTAACTTTGATATTATGGGCAGAAAGGGAAATGCCCAGAGGTATATCAGTGGTTGAGATACAAAGTCCTGAGCCTGAGAGAAATAGAAATAACTTGTGTATTCTTGCCCATCATTTTGGGAGAGTCATCTCTTTCTGGTTATCTGTACAATGCTGCAAAACATCACAGATGTTTCATAACAGTAACACTCAGTGAACTCACAAAATCCCTAAAAGTCTGGCTGAGTGAACAAGCTGGTGACCATTTGTTTGGCAGCATCCTCCAGCCATTTGAAACCACATGATCTTCCAACACCGTGGTGACAATCAGTGCTGCAGGAGGACAAGCACTTCCAAACAAGGCCAGGGTTAACTGGGCCAGGCTTTAGGAAAAGCTGTGTAAAAGGAGAAAGACAAAGCAGACCTCTGCAGTGGTGCTCGTACAGTTTTAATGAGCTTTATTCTTCAATGTCTTTTTTCTCCAAGGTTGGAGAAATCTGCACCAAAAATTAGCTCTGAGACAAACACTAGCTGCTGCTAGTCTGCTGAAACATTTGTTGAATGGTACCACTAAATTAAAAGACTGTTTCTCTGCAGCTCCATTGCAAACGTAATACTTTTGCTACCTCACAAGCAAAGCTGACAAACTCACTTTGTTTTCTTCAGACACAAAAGGACATTTTGAAGTAAAACCCACTAAAACAAACTTGGTCATATGTCATTAAAATAGGCAAGGGCAAGATTTTTCATGTTATAGCCGCTTCTCTACAAAGAGCATCAAAGTGCTTCACAAAGCAAGTTCTCCAGCTGAAAGCACTTCCTCATCTGAGCAGTCCTGCTGGACTCTGGAAAGTCTCTGCCTCTTTTTTCATGAGCAAGGTTGGCTTCAGCAAGACCTAATGACCAAGCCTTGAGAGACGCTGAATACCTACAGCCCAACCTCTCTGCTAGATCTCATTATGCCTTTCAACAGCACTGAGACAAAGGGAATGCCCCATTACACAGGTGGATAAACTGAGTCATCGGGCTTTTAAAGTGACTTGCCCAGATACTTGAAGCATTGGCTAAATATAATGTATCTCATCCAGGCAATTAGTCTCCTTATAGTGAACGGGTCTGATTAAATTACTACAAAGAGAAAGATGTGGCACTGAATAAATGATTGAGAGTGCACACTGTATTGTGACTGAACTGTAGATTAGATCCACTTAAACTCACTTTAAAAGGAGCTAGTTCAGATATTAGCAGCAGATCAGTTGGTTTAATCTGCCGGGCTGAGCTGCAGAGGCCGGTTGAAACATCTGGATCATCTGGCGGATGCAGGGATACCTCTTTTCTCTAACCACCAAACACTCTGCTGCCCGCTACAAATTAGTTTATAACTCAGGAAGAGTTCCCACATCCGATGCAGCCTGATAGCACAGGAATGGTAGGAGCAACCCTAACCTGGAAAGACCTGTTTGCCGGTCAGAGATTGTCTAGAGATTTGCAGCAGGGCAGGGCCTCTCCCAAAACACCACAGCCCTTTGCCAGCTGCTGGGAAGAGGCAGACATGGCTTTGAGGCAGCGGGCAGAGACATCTCCTCCATGCTCTGCTTGGGATGGCCACCTCCAGCCTCCCGTCCCCCTTCCCATCCCTCCCGTCACACGGCTCAGCCCCACATCTTGGCAGCCCTTTGGAAAATCCAAAGTACATGGTACATGCCTGCGTAAATCTGGTTAATTTAATTACTTCTGGGAGATTGATATCTCTGGCTGCTGAGCCACATGACTAAGGCTACTATCAGCCCCTCCTGCGGCACACGCAGGTTCGGGCAGGAGGGCGGCACAGGCCATGCAGCCGGCGGGTGCAGGAGGGATGCACAGCGAGATGCAAGGCAAGATGCACAGCTTCTGCCTTTTGTCAGGGTGCAGGAATCAGGTTGGAAACTCTGATTTCAAGGCACAGCCCTGGACTGCTCTGTCTCATTTAGTGCTCTGGGGTGGGAGGGTTGGTGAGCCTCCTTCAGCTCAGTTTGCAAAATGATTTCATTACTGTGATTCCTCATCTGCCGCTGCCTGCAAAAGCTCCTGGTGGCTCCCAGCACAGCAAAGAGGCTCAAACAGAAAATGAGACACAATGCTTGTTCGGGCTTCAGGAAACTTTGGGCATGGGTCCAGCTGCGTTGGCTTTTTGTTTGTCCTTAACTCCAGTGAGAGCCATCAAATGGCACATGTATCTATGATAACTACCTAAAGCCAGCCTTGCTCTCCCCATTTTTGGGAGCTGCATCATCTCGGCTGCCTGCCAGTACTTGGGCAGAACATACAGTGAGGCAGGGGAACACCACTGCTGTCTCCCCCATCACACAAAGGTCTGCGATGGCTTGTTGATAACCCCTCTCTTTCCATCTGCTCTTGTAAAATCATTCCACTCTAAAAAAAACTCCTTATTTGCTGTGCTCAGGAACTGAATTCCCACTATTTTCAACAGGAATCTGGTACCTGAGAATATCTGCAACTCTGAGAGCACGTGTCTGAGCTCCAGGGGCTAGTGCATAAAGAAAAAGAATTTCCCATAGAATTTTAAACCAGAATCATATTTCATTAAAATCAGTTCATTTGCTCTATATAATCCAAGATCTGGAGCAGCCCTTGTAAATGAAAGCAATACACTCCTGCTATTCTCAACAGAAGCATTTTCTTCTTACTTCTTTCTGTGTCCAAAGATTTTCTGGCACCCATATAAAGGTTAAATCTAGCCTGAAAACATATGTCTTTCCTCTTTGAGTTTGATTAACTATGGCTGAAATGATCCTGTGAACTGGAAGCTCTGAAGACTGGAGTGGTATCAGACAGACAGACAAGTGGGAGGAGAAATGAGCCTTTTTAAATTTTTGAAGCAGTTCTGAATGAGGTCTAAATTGCACCAAATAATGTGCTTAAATAAACTGCTAGCAAAGGAAACAGCTGTCAGAATATTATACTTCTGTGGATCCAAGTATATACCCTACAGTTACGGAACAGAAAATTGCTAAATGAAGATTTAAAGTGACAAGATCTGTGTGTGGCAGCAACAGCAGGTAAAACACAAGAGTCATTTAAGCTGCTTTAAATTTAAATGTCCCATGCATTGAATACTGACATTTTTCAGTAGCTGCTTCATGAGTTTTCCTCTCTACACCTTGTTAACACAGCAAGGTTTAGACTACATTTAATGGTTTTAAGAAGTGCTTTTAAACAGTATTTTCTGCTCTAACAAAGCCCATCTTGGGTCTACTATCAAAATAAAAACTGTTTAAACAACACCCAAAAGACACAAGTCATGAAAAGAAAAGTATTATTTTCTAAGCCCCTCTCCCTATTCCTTCTCCACACACAATTTTGAGACTTAGAAGACATATTAACCATGGGTATGCAAGAAAGCTGGACCCACAACCTGGGTAACTCTTTTGCAGATATTCTTGTACCAATGCCTTGACATAACAGTCTCTTAAGTAACTGACAGCTTCAAGTGGGCAGCAATTTCTTCCTAGCACTTCTTGTCAGGGCTGTATTGTGTGTACAAGTATGCAGGTTAAAGATCTCTCACTCCTTTCTAGGGAGTTGACAATTAGCAGGTATATCACTACTGCTTTCTTTTGCACATCATCTTTGCTGCTGTGAAAGCACTTTGTGAGCAAGATTGTGGGACCAAGTCATTGGCAAGGCAGTTTTTTAGCCTCACATGGCGCCTTGGGATGATGATATGTGACGTGGAGCTGAACAGTCTGCTCACTTTCCAACACAGGCAGCAAAAAAGTTTGAGGGTGCAAACTTACCATTTGTAATTTAAAATTGAATGGAAATTTCCTTTTAACTTTGGAGAAGACAACAAGGACTTCACCATTCAGGGTTTCAGACATGCTAATTAACTGTAAGCATCTACCCAAAGAGCCTGTGTTTGCAGTAGTATGAGTTCAGGAACCCTGTATATTCTGCTGAGTTCACAGTGAACTTCAGTTAAGTGCCCAGACCCAAGAAGCCCAGATCTGCATGAGTCCCCAGTTTAGTCACTGCAGCCTCACAGCCCTCCCTCCCTCCCTCTCTCCTAAAACTGAGAAAACACTTTGTCAGTGCTACATGACTTAATTCAAAGTGAGCTCACCAAAGAAATGCAAATATAACAGCCTAAAACATTTTGATGAGTTTAAGTGTATTGTTAAACACTTGGCAGAGTTAGGGCCTGTGACTCTTTGGGTAGAGACATGCAGGTCCTTGAGCATGAGCCCCATTTGCACAGGGGTTGGTCTAGGAGGGTGAAAAAAATGGTTCAGATTTTTAATAAGCTGAGAACTTGAGGCAGCCTGCCCAGTCATGCCATGAGATGAAATATTCAAACTTATCCATCCCTATAGTATCGTGGTGGCTGTATTTTTGGAAACTTTTCTTTTTTACACTTCTATTTTCTCATGGCTTTGCCTCTGGACCTCATTAATCTCCATAGTATTTGCAAGTGAATAATTGCCCTAATTCCATCTGGCTGGAGTACAAAAAAAAAAAAAAAAAAAAAGACTTCTTTTAAAAAAAAAATAAAGAAGGTTGCTCTTTTCCTCCTTCTTCTCTTTCCCTCCTTGTTCTGGAAATTCCTGGCAATTTAACACTTAGCTACTTCTTAATGATATTTCCAGAGTTAAGCTGGTTGGTAAAACTTGAGAAATGGGATGATTAATAGCTGGGCATATGGGAGTGCTCTGCAGCCAGGCTGCTACTGTTGCGTTGACCTTGTTTCACAGAGGATGATCTCTTTCAACACCATCGAACTGAAATTAGAACCCAAAGCTGTGGACTTAGACCTTGCTCCTTCCTACCCCAAACTCCCCTGTGTTTGATGGACCGGTTCATTCTGCTTAACAAATGTATGAAAAGCTTCCCTTTTAGGAGCCAAGAATTCGGAATATAACTGGAGTTGTCAGTGGATGTAAATTAGAAATGAAGACAGTGACAGAAGAGGCTTTCTCTTTTTTTTTTTGCATTAGACAATCACTCATCCCTTATGAAAGCCAAGGGCTGCTGCTGGAGAGATAAAGTGGACTAAAGTTGAATAAACTCTGGAGTGAAAAGTTAGTTGGGTTACTTGTGGGAGAGTTCACAAAGTAATGGAGGAAAAGGAATTTTCTGATCTGGACACATTTCTAAAGGCACCAAAACAGGATCCCCACTGTCAGCTTTTCTGAAATAAAATATGCCAGTCTACAGTCTTGATAAAAGCTTAAAGAAAGCATAAGGTACCCAAAGCAGTTGTCATGGAGGCACGCCAGAAATCAATATAGGCAGGCAATAAGCTCCAAACAGACTTTATTCTAACCAGAACTGCTTAGCAGAGAAGCCAACTGGGTTTACCCAAAATTATTCAACATCCTGACAACATTTAATAAACTGCAGGTTTGATACACCAGCTGAAGATGTTGTTACTGTACCACTACACAGGAATAACGAGGATCCACAGCCTGCACGCACCACTCACAAAAACAAGAGACCTCTTTCACTCCAGGGTACCCAGCAGAAATAATAATTTGCCTGGGGGGCAAGGGCTGACTCAAGGATAGATCCAGAAGAAAATAATCACTCACTGAAGAGAAGGTGAGGGCTCTGAATCCCAGGAAGTCCCCTCAGGTGCATCCCTGACCTCAGGGGAGGCTCCAATCACGGTACCACTGCTCTCAGAAGGCCACTCCAAGGGGCGTTTTAGTAAGGACTCTGTTTTATAGCCAGGTTGGTTCTGGCTGTGGACATTACGTGCATGGTCTGGATGCTTCTCTGAGCCCAGGCACCTCCTTTGCTGGGGTCCCTGTCTGTCGACCAGGGGAACCACCCCTCCTGCACCCCCAGCTCGGGGCAAAGTGAATGTGAGGAGTCACCTTGCCCTGGTTTGGGGAGGATGTGATTGTGAGGAACAGACACAAAAGCTGCTAAAAGAGCCATCAACTGCCCTATTCAAAGCTCCAGATCTCAGTCTCTTCCGGAGCTGGGGTGTGCAACTGACAGCAGTCAACTGGAATCAGCACCTCTGACCTCTAAGCCAGTTTTGTCAGGGGCTTATAACATCTGGAGTTCAACCTTGTCAAGGGCCTTTTAAAATGTGTGTTTATCAGTTTTGGGGGTTTTTTGGTGTTTTTTTTTTTTTTGTTTGTTTGTTTGGTTGGTTGTGGTTTTTTGGCTTTTTGTTTGGTTTTGGTTTTTTGCATTCAGAAAAACTGCCCTCCTTCAAACTTCTCATCTGTTCAGACCACCACGCTGTTGCACTCCTGCTCATTGTGGTACCTCAGCACTGGGGACCGCAGAGCAGCTCCTGGCCCCACACTGCAGCCGGGACCTGCTGTCTCTGCCCTGCTGCTAGAGCTGCAAAACTCTTGTTTGCCACACAAATCATATTTGAACCCCGCTTATTGTCTCAAGACTGTTTTAGTTCTGGATTGTGATGCAAAATGTGGAATTTGTGTAGCTGAAAAATGCGCATACACAGAGAAATTCCATTTGCAGGTACTGTAGCCTACATCCCGTCCAGCTCTACAGACTTATGAAATGAATCCCAATTTACAGGCAGGTAATTAAGAGCAGATCTGCTGAGCGAGAAGGCAGTGTTTCTGCAGCTCTCGTTGCCAGCTGGATCCCATGCTGGAGCACGGCGCTGGCACCGGGGCCAAGCCAGCCCTGCCAGCTCCTCTGCTCAGCGTTACCCCTGGCTAGGGCTGAGCTGCCCCTTGTCTCTGCTTGTCTTCAGGGCCCTCCACCTCCCTGCAGCCTGAGAACTCTTCTGCCACCAACTCTGACCGGGCAGGAGGGGGTTTTTTGGTTTGGTTTGTTTTTTGTTTTTGTTTGTTTGCATTTTTTTGTGAGGAAGGTTGATAATTTTGATAGATATGACATGAATTTGCTGAAGGGCTGACATACGGGATGCCTTTCTATTTCTTTCAAGCCTACATTAATCCTTATTAATACCATTAGCACAACACAAAACCTGGGGAAAGAGCACAGAAGGAATACATTCTGGTTTGTCACACAGCTACCTGTTCTACATTCCTATAAATCATGCAGGAATGGACTTCCATGGCCAAAGTGTCTTAAAGAGGGCATGTCTGCCCTATAGACCACAAGTTCCTAAGGTAGTATTAAATAAGCTGAGTCCATGGTTGCTTTTCTGATAGCTCCAGTAGAGAAGACAAGTAAAACCCTCCTTCCCATAGCCCTACTTCAGAGCAATTAAACTTGACCTCAATTTAAGTAGCCAGTCTCAGCTCCTTCTGCAATGCCTAAATGCCCATGAAGGCACCCCATGCTGGTCCCTGCTCCTGGGGATGTCTGTGAGCACTGGCTCTGCTCTGCTCCACTTTCTGGGCAGAGATTTTTCAGTCCTCCTTCATGAAGGCTGAAAGGTGGGGAAATTAACTGGGAGAGGGCATATTACAGTGGTTTTCATGTTCAGGTCCCAGTTTGGGTCTCCACAGGTTCTAAACTGTTTAAGCCTGCGTTTCCCCGTCAGCAAAGCGTTTCAGCACGTGTTCAACTTTTACTTAGCTGATTAACATTGCTGACTATGGGACTTAAAGAGGTGCAGTTCCACGTTTGGGATGCAGCCAGGAGCTCTATTTGAAAAAAATAAAATAAAATAAAAAGCTCCATATTTGCAAGTTGAAAAAGATGAGGGGCAGAAACAGGCTTGCTTTAAACAATGATATACAACAACAGAAGTTACATTTAATATTTCAGGGAAAAAAGCAGCTATCATGCCTGCACCATCTCTAAATCCTTTGGAAATCCACAGCCCAGTCATACACAGCCACATCGAACTGTGTTCGGGTCTGTATGTTTATGATTTTTAGTTATCTGGGTTGTGTGATGCCCAGGGAGCCAGAAAACTGCATTCCCAAGGATACATCAGTTCCTGGGTATTCTGTACAGTTCATCTGCTTCTTGTACTTGGTGACGATGGTAATCACCTTCTGCGTCCCGCACACTCAAACTTACATTGATATGAATTTGGAAAATACGAAAGTAAATGATTTATTCCAGCTTTATCCATTTCCTAATAATGTAATGAATTATTGATGGGTACTAGGAAAACGAAAAAGAAACCGAATAGTATTTCAACAGAGGCAGTTATTCAAAAAAAGTTAAGTGGAAGGAAAGTGTTTTCCATGCCATCAGATTTGGAGCTTTGAAATATTTTCCTATGCAAAACTAGGACGACAATATAAAAACAACTCTCTTCAAGTACTTTTACAAATGGAAGTCTCCCCTAACACAGGATCTGGCCAAGGAACATGTAAATTCTTCTGCTAAAAACCAAAGGCAGTTTTAAAAATGCAAAGAATCACTTCGAAACAGGAGTCGGAATCTTTTCATTTAAAAAAATAAGACAGAAGGGAGACTTTGGCAGCTAAAGCAAATCCTTGCAAAACACCTAAAAATGAAAAAAATTAAACTGAAACTCACCCTTTCACTCAGATGAGTTTGATTGCAATGAATCAACTTCTCCTGTGGCAGATATATAACCGAACAGATCTCAGCAGTGCCCAGTATGATGGGACTTCATTTCTGACTCCGCTTCCAAGGGCTACTCTATTAAGAGATGGGAAGGGAGCCAACAAGCCAAACTCCACCTCATCTTGGGAAAGGAAAATAAGGAACAAACCTGATTGTTAAAGTCTCTGCTGATACTAACACTTACCAGAATATGGGGGTAGAGACAGGACCAGACCACCTTTGCAACAAATTGGTAAAATCTAAGAAAAGCAGCAAAGGTTGTGTTAGACATCTGGTAACACCGATGTGCTTGATATTTCAGAAATGGAGCTGCTACAGGCACACAGGGAATTAAATGTGCAAGCCTGATACATGAGAGATACTCGAACTGAAAAGAAAATGTGGAAATGATGCAAGTTGTGAAAACTCAAGGCCCAGTCTTAAGCCCAGTCCTACTCAGCAGAGCTTTGTGCACGATCATGGTGCAGAGCCGTGTGGTCTCAGAAGTGAAGCACTTGCTGAAACCCCATCTCTGAGAAGCTCATGGTCTTCGAGCCATACCCTAACTGCTGAATCTATGGGACTTACATGTATGGTGGGAAGTCACTGTTTTGAGAAAATTGGACATAGTCTGCGCAACTTTCTGCATAACTTCTGCTTCGCCTTTAGGACCACTGCTGTGGCCAACTGCTCCCCCAGTCCTCCCCGCCTCCAAAGGAAAAACCTGCACAGAGAATGACTTAACAGAAAAACAAAACAATTCCACAGAGGTCTCTAAAAATATGCTCAATTATCCGCAATACAATGACAGCATTTGATTCAATCTGCACGTTATGGTTTTATTATTTCTCTCTCTGTCAGTGGGATGCGTACTGTGAACAACAATCTCCGCTTTTTTTTTTGACAATGTAGGAAATTCACAATGGTAAAGAAATATGGTAATGAAATCCTGAAGATGTCTTCTTCCTCTCTTTTAAAGGACTGATAATAAGAAGGAAAGTGGTTATAGTAAGAGCTGCCAGGCTATCAGATGGAATGAGATTTGAAGGGGAAAAAAAAATTAATGGCATGCTAAATATGTTGTTGAAATGCACAGGGAATAGCTTCACGTTAAGAGGAAAACAGCTTAAAATCATGTAAAACGGAGGTCAGGCGTGAGAAGGAATGTGTCTGTAGAGAATTGTGTGCATGCTAAAAGCTGCCCACAAATTCTAAATACACACACTGAGAACTGCAAAATAATCTGGTCAAACAAGGTTTTCAGAGGGGGAATTATCTGCATCCGCAGCTATTTTGGGGTATACTTCATCACCGCATAATTTTTCACATATCACAATCTTTCATTCAGTGGCAAAAACAAATATGAGGATGTGGGTCACTACTATTTCTTGCAAAAATGCAAGGACATGATAAGAACAGTCTTGATCTGCTCTGTTAAAAATGTTGAATACTTTTATAAATGTCTATTATAGTGGCCAATTTCCTTTTAGATCCATTCTCTGAGGGAATAACATTTACACACTCATGCTCTGGGCATGTGCATGAGCACTCTAAACTTTCAAAACAGTTGGTTAATTTTAACTGCATTTGGTGAAGGCATGATTTTCAAAGTTATTAAAGTCCTAACAGTTTTCAGAGGAAAGGGAAAAGCTGCAGTGTGCACTGATACCTCAGTGCAGAATCCACATGGGACCTCAACTTGGAGGCACAAGCACATAAAATCAAATCAGTTTCCTAAAGTTCATGAAATTCCTTGCTTCAACACTGCAATAAGCTGTAACAAGAGTCACATTTAAACCACCGAAGTTGGAAACCTCCTTTGTAACTTTGTAGCTGCTGAAATTTCAAGACCCTCTATATGGGAATTGATCTCTGGGACTTCAACAGAGGTTACCTGGAAGATGGCATCACAGCACTATCATCTGACATGGAAAGCCTTGAAAATTAGCTTCTAAATACCCAGTTCATGAAAGAATGTAAGTATAAATACAGCAAAACCTCCCACTGAAATCCCTTTTAAGTTTCTGAATGATGCAGCCTCTGACTGCCCTTAATAGAGAAGAATCAAATAAAGCTCAATAAAGGGATATTCAGGGGCAAAAGCAACTGATGGAGTGGTCCAAGAGGAGAGCAATCGCACTTACACTGCTATCAACTTGTTTTCAGTGATGGAGGCAAAACCAAAATGGCATAAATTGTAGGTGTAAGCTTTTAATCAGCTGGAGAAAGAGCCTCAGCAGCGCTGCTCTGGGAAAAGCTGTCACCACAGAAATAGAGAAACAGCTCTGGAAGGCGGCAGGCCCAGGCATTTTGAAATCACTGCCTTGGAGAACCTGTCTTCTAGGAACAGGGAAATAAAAAACAGCTGACGGGAAAAAAAAAGAGTGGCATTTTGTTTTCTAAGCTGCAGCAAGGAAATCTGATGCAAAAATTGTTTTCTATGAATTTGATCCTAGCGTCATTGAAGTCCAAAAGGCTGAAGGGCCAATAGATGATTTCAGAGAATATTCTGTTTGCCTCCCATCAGAGATAAAAGAAAAAGGCTTTCAGACATTTTCACAAGGAGTTCCAGAGTGGCACTGTCCAAAATGACTTTCCAGTTACAGAACTGCAACCATCTTCAGTACTTCTTATTTACTGGGCAGGTTAATAAGCAGAGAGCTAAGCAATTGTTTTTAAGAGACAGACTTAGAAAAGAAAGTCCTACGCAGCCTGCAGTCTTCCCGGCTCAGAAATGTACTTTCCTAAATATAAAGAATTAATGAACTGGTCTCTACACAGTGTTGTAAAGTATCTTGGCCAGCTGGAGTGCTTACTAGGTAGTCTATAGTCTCAGACAAGCCTGTTCTCTCTAAATTGTATTTACATGGATTTTCTCTCTGGTTTTCTATTTGTTACACTGTGTTAAATAAATCTGGCTTTATTCAAGATAATTTGGATTTATTGATTATTACTGGGGACAATTACTCTGAGTGATGTCCCAGGGGAAGAATCTGAACCTCTGGTGAGGGGCACAGCAGCTAAGGAACTGTCACACGCAGTTAAAGGTGCAGGAGCTCTCTCATAGGGAAATAATAAGGATACTGTGGCTGTGCTCACTGCACAGACCATCTAACTGGTGATTAAAATGTACACGACATACTCAGCAACTTGTAAGGGATTTTTCTTTTCTATATCACCAGATTAGAGACCATATGGAGTCACCCCTGTATCAGTCTTGCTGTGTGTTCAAATCCACCACTGAGACTCATCTACCAGGTCCCCAGGTGCTAAACACCAGAAATTGAAGCAACTCTAGAAATTCTGGATAAATACATATGTGGGTGAGATCTTGATAGCCTGCAGATGTCTGATATGATGGAAAAATGCCAATTTTTAAGCTCTTGTGAGTGTCTGTATGATATACTACTTCTTATTGCACTTCATATAGAAAAAATAAGACTAAAGAGAAAATCATCCTAATATTGTTTGAAATTACTCTTCTTTAAAAGCAATGATTAAAATCCCCTTTACACACAAAGGCACAGACACACAGAAAGAGCAACTTTGTTGCAAAAAAAAAGGCAATTATTAAAATCCCCTTTTCACAAACACAGAAAGAGCAACTTTGTTGCAAAAAAAAAAGGCAATTATTAAAATCCCCTTTTCACAAACACAGAAAGAGCAACTTTGTTGCAAAACCAAAATGACCTAAACTCAGTCCCCTAGAGATTCATTTCTTGGAGGTTTGACAAGTTCATTCAGTCGCTGTTTTTTTTTTGTATTTACATCATAATTCTTGGAGTGATAGGTGTGGTCTGTACCAGATACGTCATTCTCGCACTGTGTTTGCCCCAGACTGATTATCACTCTCTGTTCAGCATTCAGGAGGTGGTGTTTAACTTGCCTGGAAAAAGAGCAAATTTGGGATAAGAATGGGGGAAAAATGAATCACAAACACAGGCAGAGACTGTGTTTTGGAAAGTTTGTAATCGTCGTACCGGATTTCAAACAGAAGCCCAGTAGACAGAGAGATCCTACAGAGATTGCACAAGATGCTGGAAATACTCATACATTGCGAAACCCAGGGCATAGAGATACACACGGCACAGTAAGTTCTGCCCCCAAAACAGCAAAATCTCTTTAAAGTAATAAGCTTGAACAACAAATTTTCAGCATTTCTACTTTGTATTTTTCCCAGGGAAGGGAAACAACCTCCATTACACTGAAAAGTAAATTCAGACAATCTCAAGGAGACCTTTTAAAGAAGCAGCAAAGTGTGTTACCTAAGGCCCAGGGCTGGGATGCTGCAATATGGGACCAAAGAGAAGGAGGAGGGAAAGCAGCAATATCATCATATAGGCTGAGCTTTCCTGATTCTAGGATGTAGGGAAAGTGTGATTTCTCCCTCATAAAATGAATCTGAAGTCTAACATAGGGCACCATCAAGTTCTAAATATTTGGAAAGTAGTGAAACAATACAGATTTCAGAATTATTAGCAGCATGCCTTGAGCGACACAACATTGCCAAACTTTTGTGCTGTTTTGGTACCTAGAAACCTGAAATTTGTCCTGTTACTGTATTCCTCGCATTCTTTTGGACTGTATGTGGAAACACATGGACCATTAACAGAACACCATGTGTCAGAAGGAGACTTAGCAGTCTCATAATTCTAATGAAGGTTCTAATGAAGAACAAAGAGATGCTGCAGATGCACCCTATAGAAATGCCATCCCTCGGTTATTAAAACCCTGCAGTACAACCTGTCTGGCATCCACACACTTCAGCTCCTGGTGTCCATGAGCAGTGACACAGCTGGCCACCCCTGTCCCGTCACACCAGCATGGGGTGTCCTCACCCTCCCACTTTCTGTGTGACAGCACCGACACAAAGAGACATTCGCACCAGAGATCAACCTTCTGATGTTCCTGCCTGCGCACATCCAGAGGAGATCTGAGCCTCATCCATGGTATTTTATTTCAAGTGTCTTTTCTGTAACTCCTTCCTCCGTAGGTTAATGAAGACTTAAGCACTCCATCTCGGCAGCACTGATGTAAAACGGCTGCTTATTGCCTGTTCCATCTCACTGACTTTTATTGTGATACTTAAACCAAAATGGTGAACTATTACACTTCATAGCCTGCAAATAAAAGCAGAATGTTAAAAAGCAGAGGCTATAACCTCTGATCCAGTCAAAATTGCTCTAACCATCTAAGACTCATAATCTTGAGACAACTTTATTCAGCTCCAAAGGGGCAAGGAATGGCATGGATTATCATCCATGGCATAGAAGGGACTTTAATTGTGATGCTACGATTTTTATTCTACCCATGCTCAAAAACAGCAGAAGAAATCCTAAGCTAGTACGTGAAACAGCTCAGCTCCATTTACTCCAGTGGAGCTAAATCAGTTTACATCAGTGGCAATTTAGCCCATCAGCTATAAGACTTGAATAATCTGCGGCAAGTAGGAGATATTGGTTCTTTTCTTTGCTCCACATAGAGAAGCCACTGAGGTGATGGCAGCCAATTTTCCCTGTTTTCAAAGACTCACCTGTTCTGCAAAACCATTACAACTACAAACACTGCATTTCCAGTTCTGCACTTTACTGGAGCCACTTGGGCAGTGCAATATCCATTTTTAGAGCCAGGAGGTCCTAGGGTCAGGTCCACAGTGGCTTGGGCACAAAAAGCAAATAGGAGCCTTTTTCAGCTTCCTGATCTTTAGAACACCCAGAGGCCACTTGAAACTCTGGCTCAGGTTAGAGAAGGGAAGGGACTGCTTCTTGCTGTAACCTCACACATGCACATATGTTTTGTTAATATTGAAATAACATTGTTTTTAAGGACCTACCTTAGACATATCCAAGTTAGCTAAGATGGATTTAAGTCCTGTATTCCAACATACTTCCCACCCAGACTGTGGAAAAGCACTGTTGAACCAAATGCTGGACATCTTTAGTAATGAAAGCTTACCAAGTGGTTAATATTTTCTTGTGCAGAATAACGAGGGTTGTAAAAAGAGGGATCTGAGGATGTACGTGAAACAGAACTCAGAAAACTTTGAATCGCTAGTGACAGTAAAGTCACCACTTCTCAGAATTTCTTGTTTTGAACAGGGTGAGAAGTCAAAATGGTTAAGTTGCAAGGATGAAATAGTTTGAGGGATTTCTGATTTGACCCAAAGCAGGGAAAATTGGTATTCTCACAAAAGGAGCCTGTTCACATGGAACCTGTCTTTCTGCTTCTGGTTTCCTCACTCGTAAATCTAGGCAAGTTGCTGGAAGCCGATACCTTTGGGGGATCTAGAAAAGAGGAAAAACTGATACGACAAGGGGTAATGGCTTTAAATTGAAAGAGGGTAGATTTAGATTAGAGATAAGGAAGGAATTCTTCACTGTGAGGCTGGTGAGGCACTGGCACAGGCTGCCCAGAGAAGCTGTGGATTCCCCATCCCTGGGGAGTGTTCAAGGCCAGGTTGGCTGGGGCTTTGAGCAACCTGGTCTAGTGGAAAGTGTCCCTGCCCATGGCATGGGCACTGGAAAATGACCTTTAAGGTGCCTTCCAACACAAACCATTCTATGATTTTACAATGACTACTCTTTTTTCTCTACTTTAGAAAGAAGGAATATTTTAAGGATATTTTATATCAGTCCAGTAGTTTAGCTCCTCAAAAGAAAAAAAAAAAAAGCTTTGGAAATACCTAAAAATAGATGCCATTAAGGAAATAAAGCAGTTTGACATAGTAGCAGCATAAATGTGTCTGCGCTTTGTCTCTATGAGACAGCAAAGCCAAGAGAGATCTAACTAATGCAACTTAGCTCTCTAGCTCCCATTCCCAGGAACCGATCACCCCAAAATCTTGATAGCATCCCCAGGGGACTGTGAAGCACTATTTACAATGTGCTTTTTACAAACCCAGGGAAGCAAAGCACAAGACGAAGTGATTTACCCAAGGTCCTGCAGGAAGCCTGCAGTGCACCATGGTGTTAAAACTGAGATTCCTTTTTCTTGGCCAACCACCAGCGCCCTGAGGCCAGCCAGGCTCTCAGGAGCAGAGCCCAGGTCAGCCCTCGCTGAATTGCCTGGTATCCCCCTCCCCGGAGGCATCCCCGGCTGTGCCGAGTGACCTCTCGCCTCTCCAGCCGTGGCTTGAAGCCAAGGGAATTCAGTTCCCCCCTCTTGAAATCCACTCTCTCTCTCATGGTAATGAGCACTTTAATCTATCAGGAAAATGTAAAGCTTCTTGGCGCCGCTTTTTATTCCTGATCTGTGTTTTCTCTCTCTCTCTCTTTTAGGTTAATTTATCTGATTACATGCAATGCACTGCAGCCGTGTTAAGGTACCAGTCGAGTTTCCACTTGGAGGCTTGGAGGAAAGATTACCATTAAAACGTGACTTCCATCCACTCAGCTGAAATTACTATTGATTGCCAAAGAAAAATATTTGTGCTGTGAAGCTGGGAGCTATGATGTTGAACCGTATTAACATAATGTTAGCATAGCTACGGGTGTTTAGTGGCACGCAATCAGATTTGAAATGAACGTTGATTATAGATTGAGATTAATGTTCACATATTCATAGGAACACAATGAAAAGAGCAATTTCCTTTCTACCACAGATCAATGGTTTCCCCATTCAATTATACAGCTGTAATAATTGCATTATGCGGAAATATTTCTTAATGGCTTATTTCATTCTTTCTGTTTGCCTGTGTGTGTGAGAGAGAGAGAGAGAAAGATCCTACGTATTCGCACGCATGCATACATGCGTGAAATCTTTTGTCAGGGGTACTTGCCAAAGCCTGCATCCAATGCAAAATACTTTAATTACTAGTGCAAATGTGTAATCTTTGGCTAAGCTAATAATCTCTTGGCGTTTTCTCACTATTCTCTTTGTTCCCCAACAAAGTCCTTAGAGTCCTCTTCTTGTTTAAGGTTTTAACAGCTGGATCCCCCTGCACAGCAGATACACCGGGCTTGGTCTATGCGTGGCTTTGAATTCCCAGCGTTGGCCAAAATAGCACCATCATACCCAGAGACACCCTACGGGGTCCATGCTTGTGTGTCCCACTCTTTTAGTACTAACAGAAGCTGGATTTGCAGTTAGAAGCTTTGCAGTCTGGCACAGCTGAAGATCCTTAGTCTCTCAGTGCTCTCTACCTACTCATAGTTGGTGTAACTAAGAAGCACAAGAATTGTCAAACAAAATAACTTCCTATGAACTTCCAGCTTTGTTATTACCTCACGGGGATCTGGATTCAAGATTAATAATCAGGCCTTGAATACTGAAGATACATCTGCATAAACAGGAAACAACTGCTAGACATCCTATTTTATCTTATAATCAAGGCATGATAGGTCACATTTTGAAGGGAAATCTGCTACCGAACGGAGACAAACTTCAAAAGCACCTAAGGTATTAGGGTTGGACAACCTTCTCTTCCTATTTGAGTGCAATGCTGCTTGAGGGAGTTCTTTTTTCATTTTCTTCAGAAATAAAAGTTCCCACCTATTGTCTTGTCCTGGTTTTGTTAAAAAAAAAAAAAACAAAAACAAGTTCCCCTTTTAGTGGATTTGCCTGTCAGCTAAAGCTTCATATTAGCTGCATTTTCCTGCAAAACCAGATACATGTTTTGGTAAATATAGCAATAGAATGCAAAGTTATTGATAAGCATGAATGGACATCTCACAAGAGGGGCAACGAGAAACAGGTGACCAAGAAACTGACCAGCAAAGTGTAACATCCCATTCACTTGAATACTTTCTGTAAAAGTGGGAGATCACGAGGATCTCATCCCTTTTCCCTCCTTCTTTTTCTTTCTGCTTATGCCTGACATTAGGAGAGAACCTTGCTGGTTGTCCCTGCAAAACGAGGCCTAGCGAGAGACTGAATCCAGCTCGGGTTGGCTGCAGAGTCCAATCCAGGACTTCAGGTACCGGCTCTGCGGTCGCTGAGACTTTCAAGATTGGTTTTGTATATTTTGTATTATTTTCTCTATTCTTATTAGTAGCATTAGTAAAACATTTTAAATTTTTCCAACTCTCTTCTCTCTGTCCTTCTTTTCCTCCCGATCACCTGTTCTGAGTGGGAAGGGGGGAGAGGGAGAGCAAATGGAGGAAGCGAGGGAAAGAGAGGAGGTTAACAATACACCTGCCAGGGTTTTATTGTCACCCTACAATCAAAATCCTCAACAAGATAAATTGATTCAACTCAACATTTTCTAAAAACAGACACCACAGCTTCCCTAACTCCAAGAGGTTTTGCAGAGATTAAAGAAAACAACAAAGCACAAGCTGTAAAGCAATCAGATGCAGTGAACCCCATAAACACAAAAAGCATTAGTTACCTCACACCTTGAGCACGCAGAGATGGGGCTGAGCATCCAGGAGCAGCTCTGCAGAACAACGACGTGGCAGCATCTCCACTGACACACCAGAGGAGAAGCAGGTCCGAGAGGAACCTGGACTGGCATCAGCAAATGGGACCCAGGAGCAGAGAGGGCTGAGCAAAGAGGTGCCCACAACAGGCAAGAAAACCCTCATAGGAGGGCCAGTCTGCCCTAAATGTGGCTCTGGGACTGGTGGGTGTGAGTCCCATGTGATCCTGATTAGGGCAATTAACGCCTTATCAGCAGGTGATAATAGCATTGGCCTGTGTTACTTTTATGGAGACACATAAAAAAAGCCTTTTTTTTTTTTTAGATGAAGGAGAGTATTCCAATATCCTCAAACATTTACTGTGTTTGTAATCTATAACATAATTTCTCATTCCTAAACATTTTCATACTTGATAGGTCTCTAGGAAAAAAAAAACTCCATAGTTTCTACAAAAGTTTTCTGACAGCACTCCTTCACAAAAGCGGCTAGAAAAAAAGAAAACAGCTGCTCTATTAATCCAAACTAGGTTCCATTTCTTAGCCACATCTGTCTGGTGCTGCTAAAAGATGCCATAAATATTGGGCACGTTTCTTAGGACACCCAGGACAGTTTTGTTAGTTGGCAAGTCTCCAGAAGTCATTCACCACAACACATCTTGCTAAAGCCACCATTTTTTTCCTTTCATCATGGTTCTGTACCAGACATATTCTACAGACCATACTGCTGGCAACAATCAAAACTAATATTACAATTAAAAAAATTAATAAAGCACAATTAATGCACTTCAGAGTTTGTTCAACTTTGAAGCTGAGGGTACTCTGGTCGTACACTCCTGCTGACTGTGCTCTCTGCGCTAGCAAGAGTTACAAGAAACTGTAGCAGTCATCATGTGAGATCTGCACTGTGTACTTAAACTGGCTTGACTTCCCCAGTAGTGTTCATTTTGTTCTCTATGGAAAAAAGCTTCCAGCAACACAACACAATGATATTCCTCAGCACTCAGCATGGTATGGCTTGTTGCATTTGTCTTTCTTACACTGCAAAGTCTTTGAAGTAAAGAATTAATTTTTTGCAGGTGTGGTTTTTTGTTGGGTGTTCTTTTTTTCCCCCCAGAGCATCCGGGAACAAAGATGTCCATGTTTTGGTATATTCTATCATTCCACATTGTAAGAGAAAAACATAAACTGCAGGCAGCACACAAGCAGGATTCAAAGTCAAATGTCAAACTAGTTTCAGCTGCTTTGGGAAAAAAAAACTTCACCACTTGATGTGTGGAAAGAATTACTATACAGGATTCACAAGAATTGCAGAGTCACTCTTCCCCTTGTGATGCTGAGTCATCAGATGATAAAAAATGAGCAAGAATGAGGCAACGCAACCCACTCATTCAGCATTTAAACTGCCTCCCTTTTTCCCCTTTCCTCAAAGTTTCACATCTCTGTTCACTTGGCTCAGTTCATCAGATGTCACATGGAGAAACAGGCACAGTTTCATCTCACGTGCGTTTTTAGTTACCAGACAGTGAAGTTCTACAAAAAGTGGCGTATCTGGAGGGTCTTGCCTGGAGGAAAAATAGATGGAAGTCATCGTTGCTTTTAATAAACTAAGTATTTGGGCTTCTGGGAAGTGGGATGAGAGAAGTTAAATGAATAGAGAATGTGGAAGAAAAAAAAATAAGTTTGATAAACCCCATTGAACAGAAAACAGCATTGCAAGGTTCTGATGCTTAAGATTTTGAAAGCTTAGTAGTTTTGAATACCTATATTTTTGAGACCTTTGAGGGAAGTTTGTTTTTACAAAGGACATTTTAGTTTTCCAGCTTTTCGTTTAGCAGAATACCAAATTGTTAAGTCTGTTTTGAAGACTGTGGTTATTTTTTGTGCCTCAGTCACTCCCAATAACACAGTTCAGTCTCACCCAGCTGATACTTACTTGATAAATAGCAAATACATACATTTGCATAGATGCAAAATTGGACCTTCAGGCAGACCAGTGTTAACTGCTGGTAGATGTTCTGCTCGTGGTATCACTCTGGGTTCACAACAGCAACAAGGACCTGGTATCGCTCGTACCTGATCCAGCTGGTTGCCTGAACTCAGCTCCAGTGTCTGCAGATCTGCAACAAGTGGCTGCAGAAGTTGGTAGTCCCATTGCCAACTACTGTAATTTACCATGAGTATTCAAGGCAGATATTCTTCGGTGTTTAAAAAGGGAATTATCATGTAAATTATTAGATCACCAAGGCAGTAAATGCTGAGAAGAGGCTGACATCTTTACAAATAAATTGCTGAAGAGAATCTCAATACATACAATTAAAAAAAATTGAGTATTTAACAATCTTCCTGTCCCACACTTCCCTCAGATATTGATGGAAACATGAATTTCATCAAGGTTTGAATGAGCTTCCTCTGAAGAAGAGATCTGTCTTTGGTATGAATCCCTTTAGAAACCTGGGGAGGGATTCATCTCACCTGACTTCAGACAACTCTGGTGTGGACAACTGTGTTTGATCCAGTCCTCCATGACTCATTTATAGCCAAATCAATGGAGAGAAATAGGGATTTTGAAATAATGATGAATGATAAATTTTTGTCAAGCACAACAAGATGAGATGAATTGTGCTCTGGAACTGTTGACTGTTCTCCACAGTCTGTAGGAGAACCTACACAACCTGCTCATATGGAGGTGTTCAGACCTTTACAGTATACATATCCAAAGTGAAAGTTTAGACAAGGTGAATTCCATATCTTTTTTTCTGAAGTAACACAAAAAACACGAAAATGTGGATATTTGTATGAGCACAGATCACGGTGACAGGTTTTTCTTCATAAACATATATCTGACTCTTTGAAATTATGAAATTCAGTAGCTAATTATTATCTCTTCCTGCTTTTTAGCAAAAAACAAGGAAACATTATCTGCTAGAGGCTTGTTCAACTACAGGTTAATCTGAAATCACATCCTACTAGGTGGGAAGCATAAAGAAATGCTTTGTTCACCACGTTATTTCCTACAGATTTTCTGAGTGGCCTGTGATTTGGCCTAACACTTTACCTTGGAAATGTGGAAGCATATGGCATGACCTTCAACTCTTAATAGCCTTCAAGAAGCTGAATTTGGATTATTTGGGGTCATGGGTAACAACTGAGAAGTCACAGGTCAAATTCAAAACCATATTACATCTCTAGAAAAAATTACCTTTCCAATAACTCATGGCCTGACCTCTAGCTCTGATTAGTCTGTGAGGGGCTTTTGTCCTCCATTCACACATTCATGTATTCAAAATCTCCAGATCAAATATGAAGAAAAAGTTCTTTCACCTTGATGGTTATGGTAGAGTGTTCTTTTTCTTTCTTTCCTTAAGGACAGTTCTGGTTTCAGAAACACTGTATTTATATTAAATACTTGGCCAGTGAAGCTGATTTTAATTGTATGCATGAGTTCCACCAGTACTGCTCCACAGAGTACAATGGAAATACCATATGAGATCAAATAATTTGATTTTACCCCGTTGGGGAAAGATATACACTTTTAAGAGAGGCATTGATATCCAATAGCTGTCTTAATTTATGACATGCTTAATTTTGTGCATGATTACTATAGATGCCTTTGTAGATGAGTGAAAATCCATGTTTTCATATTCTATAGTTAAAGGCTTTGTTAATTCTTAGAGCATTACTTGTTCACATGCACATTGTTTTGTATATCACCATAAGGAGGACTTGGCCAATGCCAATGACGTTTATATCTATGAGAAACAAACAAACAAGTGACAAAGTGGAAGTGGAATGAGCTTGAATGAAAAGACTCACTGAAAAAATAAGTCTTTGTCTATCACTGCTACGTAGGCAAATACAGTTCAGTATGTCTCTGAAGTACCAATATGCTTCCAGAGCAATAAGAAATATCTGATGTAATTGGTCAGACATTAATATTCTAATAATAATATTCCAAAGCAAGAGTAAAATATCCAACAGTAGTCATAAGAAATGTTACCTGTCAGAAAATAACATGATGACAGGTTCATTATTTCATAACCTGTGCTGCTTCTGGCTTATACTGGGAAACTGATGGAAGAAAATAATTCTCAGATATGTTCAGCATGTATTTAGGAGACCACTGATCCAGACTTGTGAATCAGTGTCTTGTGAAAGTTGAGTTATTGTCATAAAGAGTGTAAACACCGAATGTTTGAGGAAGTGAGTCTGTATTTGCATCAAAGACAAAACAGTTCTTGTTTGAGAGGGAGAAATAGCTAATTGTCTAATTTTTGTTTGGTTTTGTTTTGTTTTATTTTATTTTATTTTAGTTATATCTAAAAGTGGTGTTAGGAGCTGCATCTACGAAGGGAATTTGACTTCTGGAATCCAGTCTGGAGCTGACTTTTGTCTTTCAGACTCATTGCTAAGGCATGTTGAAACATTTGTCTCTTCCATGGGCTATCAAACGTCTGTAGATTTGAGAATTCAATATATATCACACTGGATTAATTACCTAATCACAGTTAACCAGAATGCCTTGTGTAGGGATGGTCATGAGGTAGTTCTATATTTTTCTCTTTACTGTTCTGTAACCTTCCATATTACAGTCTGTAGCCTTCAAATGACATGCTAGAAGGAAAATTACTATTTTGGAAACAGTAGCGTGACAGTAAGAAAGTGTACGTTGTAGATGCTCTGCTAATGCGGCTTACTGTTTGGCCTCTGTGAGCCGTTCCTCCTTTGCACTAGTCAACTCTGCTCCTTGGTCTGGGTATTAAAAGTCCCAACGTCAGCTGTTTTTGTATTATGCTGATGAAACAAATCCACAGCTTTCTTGTTTTCACAGTGAGAGAAGGGGCAGGTTCCTTTTCTGGGCACGTTGTGTTTCCACCAAGGTCTGTTAGTTTCCTTCCTAGCAGAACAACTCTATTGGGAACGCCTGTGTGTTGTCCTGGTTGAAGAGGGACCTGCCCCTGCCTGGAGCTCAGCAGCTGGGGAAGAATCTGGAAAGCCGAGCCCTACAAGTCAGTGGGACTGCTAGTGTCCCTATGGGTAGGTGCAGATAGATTTGAGAAAAAAGCATGACTTGGAAAAGCCATGTTGAACAGTCTTTCGCGGTAAATACCAAGCCTAAGCCAAGGTGAAGACAGATTACAGCTTTTTACCACCCTTTTTACATTCCAAGAATGAGGAACAGAGCCCTGCTGGGAAAAAGAATGAAAAATTCAAGTAAGAGATTTTACACTGGGTTGAAACCTTCAGCATCACGGGTTAGCATTCTGCAAAGGCAGCCCCTGGGCTGGGTTATGCTGGGTAGCACCTTGTAACTGGAAGGGCTTATATGTCACGCTACATTGAAATACACAAACACTTTTCACCTCAGCTCAGTAAGTTCCTGGCATCAATCACAACCGCCTCCTTCTTCACCTGAAGTGGTTTATGCAAAACTGCCCATAATTCACTCTTTCTGAGGTTCACTAGCTCAACGAACCAAATCAAACCACCCCTGCAGATCACAGCAGCCTTCCTGCTGCTCTCTTCCTTGCTCACCATGACCATCAGCAGGCAAGTGGAAAGGCACTTGTGGTGCACCCTGTCTGCATGAACTGGCCTCATTATTCACTTTGTACTTGAAACTGCAGATTCACCCTCTTCCCATTACTTTCCCTGGCAGCATCCCTCCTGGCTGGGTAAAAGCTGTGCCAGATATTGCTTTGTTCCTTTATAGCAATATTGCTGCTGCCCTCTGTATGCAGGTGTTGGGGTCAGAAATGTCAGCATCATACTCCTTCCAATGTTTTCTTTTTAACTTCTTCCTCCATACAGTTCCTTGTATCTCCTCCATCCAATATGCAGTTACACAGACTCCGTTCACCCACATCCTGAGTCCTCAGGGTCTATGGACCAAGGAAAGCAACATAGGCACAGATCACTGTACTAGCAGAGTTCAGCTCCTTGCTTCAGTGGCCAGACACTTTTATACTGAAAATTTCAGCTTCCAGGTGCGAGAGGCAGGAATGAGAAAGCTCCAGAGCCACTTCATCCAGCAGAGCTGAAAAGGAGAACGAGTATCCTGATTGTCTCCTGGTATCTTCTAGCTGTGGGCCAAGGATTTCTTAGAGTAAAGCATCAAAGCAGAGTGCTGAGTTGTAATACAAAGGGGTATGGAGGAGCAAGAGGATATTCTTTCCTTCCTTCCTTCCTGGAGATTCCTGGCAGTTAAGCTGAGCTCAAAAGCATAGAAAGATCAGGAAGCTATTTCAGTGGATGAGGACTCTGACACGTACACTTCAGTCTGGTGAGCATCTTGGTGGATGCTTTGCAGTGTGGGAGGTACCATGCTGAGATCAACAAGTCTTCCAGCCTTTAGTGCTATTCTGGTTCAGATGGAAGCCCCTAGCTGTTATCATCCTCAAGAAAACCCTTGTGTAGCAGGGTCATCCCTGGATGTGGAGCTACAGCTGATCAGATGTTACTTGCACTTCTTCAGTAGGTGGAAAACCAGAGACTTATTGACTTACTGCATATGGTAATAAACACCTTCCTGAAAACTGTATCACTGGTTTGGGATGGAAGCCCCCGAAAAGCAAGACAAAGAGCAAATACCTCAGTCTCTATTGCACCTAGAGAACAGACTTTGTTTGCAAGGGAAAACGAGATTTATGTTGTCAGCCTCCTCCTGTCGTGATCATTTGCTGATAACGCAAAACCGTCTTTTGATGGAGTATGATTGGCGGTCTCCACTACAGAAAAAGCCCCAGTTGGAATAGCAGAGTTTGATTCAGGTCAGGCTTAAGATTTGCTATCAAAATTACTGATGGGATTGAGAAGAGAATTAGAACCAAGAGAGAGGCACTTGCCACAAATAATTTAATCAATTCATTTCTTTTTCTCTTTGCTTGCAAAATGCTCACAGGCTGATTACAATTTCTCCCAATTTATTTCTTATTCAAATTTACTCAATGGTATCCTTTGCCCTTTTAAAAATAAATAATATTGACTGATTAGAAGCAATTCTCTGGGGGGATATGCTGTTTAATATTCAAAATATGTTTTGATTTAGCCAATGACTTGGCCACATGGATCACACAGCATCATTTCTCCTCTGCAAATGACAGCTATAAATCTTGTGAGTCGGGAAGAAAATCAGAATTCACCAGGTGTATGGGTACGAAGGGAGTAGGATCACATAAACAGGTTAAGGGAGTTTTAAACTTGGAGCATCCTAGAGGAAAAATCAGCCCCCCTGAGATTTGCCGTCTGGGTGCAAAGTTTATATTTAATCTTTTTTCCTTGCCTATCTCAGACAGCAGCCTACAGCAGAGAGCCAGAAGGTCTCTTTCACCTTTGTATGCCCTAACAAGTCCTGGATCTGTAACAAATGCAGAATGGAAAGTGAGCATAAGAAGGAACGTACAGGGTGCAAATCTTGGATTTACCATTTGCTGTCTGACTGGTGTGCTCTGAGCTGCAGTGGAAAGGATTCTGCTTTCCTGTTACTAAAAGCCAACAACAAATTTTTTACCTCCCAGCAGGGGAAAAAAAAATATCATAGGAACACAATTATTGTGACTAAAGCAAAGACTGAGACAAAATGGTATCTCAGTGCTTGTCCTCTGCTGAGGAATTTTACACCTCACCCATTCCCCCAGGGCTGTGTCTAAAGCCTGGATCAAGTTCAAAAACTTGGACGCATGAGTACACAACCTGAGGTCACAGGAGGGACAGGGCTCCTCTTCTGCAGGACATGGAGAGGTTTACATGCTGAATGTCCACTGCTGGAGATCGTTAGGAACAGGTTAAATAACCACCTGTCAGGAAAGACACCATTGAATTAATCTTGCTTTGTGGCCAGTCCATGGTCTAGACAATCTCATGAGTTTCACTTCAGTCCTTTTTTTGTGGGTATGATTCTTGACTCAGTGTAAGAAAATATGTCCCCAAATCCTCCTTGCCCAGGTCCTGACTGGAGGACGATTTATTCCCGGCTTCCATCTGCTGAGACTCTTCAAAAACAAAATAATCCAAGTGACTTTTGAATGCAGCCACTTGAAGTTCATTGTTTACCAGGTTCCGTGCAAGTGAAAGTCGATTGCCTCAAATATTTGCGTAGCACAACGCCGGGAAAAATGTGAGTACAGATCATGCAAATCAAACTTATATCTGAATGAAGTCTGTGGTGTTATTTCATCTTTTGCAGCATCACCAAGGTCTAAGCAGATGTGATTTTTGCCTAATGTGAAATATAGGACCTGAATTATCCTGAAATATCGGGAAAAACATGGAAAAGCAAGTCTGGGAGGCTCTGTGTGGTACAGGCTGCACATCACCTGACTGCACGGGAGAGCCCCTGGGGCTTTCTGCCCACAGCAGGACTATTCTTCTCAACTTTACATTACAGCCCAATTTAGCAACACAAACAATATGATAGAGTCATATGGAAAAAAGCTCAGAGGCTGTGAACTCACTGCTTTATTACCAGGACAGAGGTATTTCAAAGCAGCTGTTAAGGTGTAGGGGTGTGTATATACATGAAAAGCCAAGCAGAAGTCTTTACGGTAAGAAACACTTGCTTTCTCTTTTATAAATCCACCTCCCACCCCCATTTTTTTGCAGTTTCACCCTATTGTCAAATTCTATTTCTTGCACTACTTTCACCTTCCAAAGAAAGCAAACATGTCCCATTTCCAGCAAAACGCTTTTTCAGTGCCCGTCTTCCCAGTGCTAATGGCTTTCTCAGATGGAAGATGTGCTAGGCAGGAACCAAATGAAAAAATAAACAATTAGTGGGCAGGATTCATTGTTTTTTACATGCCTTAATATTTTACTTTCCAGATTGGCAGCACCATGGGAAACCCAACACTTGGATGAAGAACAGCGCATATGGTGAATATGGGGGAAGAATTCTGCAGCTGTAATTCAGGTAAGTGAGAGCTGAGAGGCTTTTTTTTTTTCCTTCTTTTCCTCCTCTCTCTCTCTCTTTTTTAATGTTTTTTTTCCAAGGCAATGATTTTGTAGCACGTATCATCAAGTCCGTACTAAACAGAGTTTCTGGGCTAATGCTTTCCAGCCTTGACTCTCAGACTTACTAACTGTTCCAAATAGTCCTTTAAAATGTCTTAGCTGTATAAATACATGAGACCTCAATGTTTCCCCTGTGGACTAAACCAAAAACAAGTTAGATTAAAAATACATCTTTTGTGTTTTTTTAGTATTTCCAATTATGCATTAGCCAAAAAGAAAAGAAAAGAAAAAGAAAAAAGAAAGGAAAAAAGTCTATCACATGAAAATGATGTGATGTTCCTAATAATATTTTTTAATTGACCTCCAATTTGGTATTAGTTTTGGGTGAAACAAAAGGCCTCAGAGAAAGTCTACATACATTAAGGTCTACAGGGTAGATTTACGGAAGAAAATCAAGCTCAACAAAGCAGCAAATTGTTCTTGAGTCTCTGACTCGGGCTGTGACTCCCTCACTGTGTCAGATGCACCAGCCTCATACAAAGCACTGGGAAAGTGAGGTGCCAAGCTGCAGGTTGCACAAAGGAGCTGTTATACCACCATAAGCAATTTTAATAAGCTTCATTGCATAGTAGCACAACCTATCAGGGTCCCCACAACACTCCACGAGCAGCACAAAGTGGTTTTCGGCACAGCTGTGTGGGACTGGAACTGCTCTACGTGAATCAAATGACAGAAGTGCCCTTGAATTCAGTGGCGAGAGCTTTGTCCAGTCTGATTTTAAACTAACGTCAGTTTACCTTTTTACCATTTCCAGTGAATCTTTTGCCATCTGATTACGTTTTATTAAACAATCTTTTGCTATATATTAACTGTCCTTTATTAAATTCAAATTTGCAGAGGATTAAACCATACAATAGACCCACGTTATATTGGATATCACAGTAAAATCTCAACAAGTATGAGTGTTTTCCTTTGTTTTGGAAATCAATGGATATTTAATTAAGATGGAGTAATAAGTCTTGCAACTAGAAGAATCCCTTCAGATTTAAATGAAATCATTATTATATATTAAATGGGAACACAACTACATTTGAATAATTTCAAAGTTCTCTCGAAACAAGAATGAACTGAAATATTCTCTGTTCTTCCAGCCTGGTGCAAAAATTGATGCTTTATCCTCAACACTCTCCTAACCTGGACACTCGGACACAAGAAGAAGGGCAGAGGACTGCTCAGAGGCCGGGATGCCATTTCCCAAAACATTAGGCAGTTAGTTAATAGTTACTAGAGACCATGTTTGTTAAAGGTTAGAACATCCATGTGAGAACCAAGCATCCCTCCCGTGGACATCGCGTTGACTCTCATACACTAAATATTCTTAAGAATTTTCCAAATTTCCACTCATTCTGGGTAATTAATTTGAATTTGGGTTTGCTCAGCTTGTCTGTCCATCCAACCTTGATATTGGAAAGGCTACTGGTGAAGACATTACTCTCCAATAGAGACTTATAAGGTCACTTAATGCTGTCACACAGGTCAATATTCCACAGGAGCTGGGTGTCTATGACTCGGACACTCTGTTCATAACTCTTGTTTATAACTTCTCTCTTTTTCAATCCAAGGAAATCTAAAGAATATTTTCACTCATGTAGAGTTTCCAAGGCATTGTCAAGGCAGCATCTAATGTTTGGTAGTAGAATTCAGGAGGAATTAATACAAAACCAGCCAGTAGAAAGAAGACAAATGAGAAAATTAGTGTGGCTGGAAGGAATGTTTTCTGGGAATTCGAGAAATTCCCATTTTTCCTACCAGTACATGGTGTATGTTGTTACACTTGTTCTGTGTCTGGAATAACACCAGTGATACTTTTCAGCTAAAATAATGCATTTCTTTTGTTGCGTCACTACACATTATTCAGCATAGCAAAGTCTGGGTAGATTTTTTTGGAGAGAGGGGTAAAAGTCTTGCTTTCATAGTTTAGAAAGATCATTTGGACAACAAAATGAAATAATTGACTTTATTATTTCTTATATTATTATTTTCAAGAATAAAATTATTATTAATAATGATAATGGATTAGATGTTTTGGGGAACCAAAAGGTTCTCTCTTCATTCCAGTCCCTCTTTCTCCCGTTCTCCAGACTAAGGCGACAGCATCACCTCTCTCAGTGCTCAGCACTGTCACGAGCAGCTGCAGATCCAGCATCCTTCATCACTGCACCAGAGAGTGAAGGGGGGCCGGCAGGAATGAACAGCATAAGAAAAGAGCAAAGCTGACTTAGATGGATCACATCGTTTCTGCCAGGACTGCAGACTGTACACCTCAATCCAGCACCGACACTAAATAATAGGAAACCCCCAAGATTATCAATAGGCTGTGGAGTACAAGTGCCTGGATATGGACTTTATCAGATAGTGACCTAGAGATTAACCCCCTGGCCCCCTAATAATTGGGATTGTGCTGGTTACACCATCGATTACCGGAGCTGGGCAGGGGCTGGGGTGGAAAAGGAGGGGGCAGAGCCTGCCTGCGGGGTGCGAAGTCGGGCCGATTTCACAACACGCCGCTCTGTCTCCCGCTGAATGTTTTGTTTTGTTTTCTTCATGTGATTCTACGGTAAAAAATTCTTGGAGGCTTTATTTATTGCCAAGTGGAACCACTGTGTGACTCCGGAAATACCTGTTGCCTAATTAAATTGTCTAGAGAGGAATTTTGGAAAGCGCTCCTAATTCAGGAGCTTAATTTAGGCTGGGCCCGTGCACCAGAGCTTTCTGTCTTATTATTAGATGGAATTTTAATCATTGCAGATCTACCCCCGCCCCCTGCATTTTTTCCTCTCTCTCCATCTCCTAACAACCTGATTCTGGCACAATTCCCTTCCCCTTTAACCCTCTGGAGCTAAAAATAATATCCTCTTGGAACTGGCCAAAACCAAAAAAAATAAAAAAGGGCAAAAAAAGGGAACAAAAGCAAAATAACAAAAAAATGAGTGAGCAAGCACTGAAGCAGAGGTGTTTAATTAGCAGCAGTGAACTGGAGATGGGCTCAGCAATCATTTTACAGCAGCCTCTCCAGAGACAGACCAAACACATTATGAGAAAAACCCAGCTCAGGGGTCCCAGGAGTTAAGGAAGGTGGTGTGTTCTCAGGGTAGCTTAAACCTGCAACATCTGTAAGATGCAACCTTCATATGCCCGGATTAAAACTTAAAAAAAGGTCTTGCAGTGAGTGAAAGAATGCTACAAGCAAACAATTTTAAATAAATGTTTCAATCTGGTCAATTGCTCCATGTGTTGCGATTCTTTTGCAGTTAAATTGTACCTTTCCATGTAATTTCACAGAGAAAGAAGACACAGGACACAGGAATGATGGAAGGAGTGCAAGGTAGGCAGTGACACCCACACAGATCACAGGCGTGTTGCTTTTCTGAGCCCAAGTCCTCAAGGAAGCAGTTGCCTCCAAAATGATCAGGCACTATGAACGTACCTTTAAAGTAGGTTGAAATCCTCAGATGGGAAGAACAAAGCATGGTTAAAATGAGTAGATCAAACTCTTTAAGACTGTGTCTGTGTTTGTGTCCAGGATCGAAGGTAACAGAGTCTGATCTTGGCATCTTCACACAATCATTGCAGAGAAAAACCCGAGAGAAGCTGCATTGCCAAGTTGAGCACAGCACTGACTGCATGGAAAGAAAGAGCTTTACCATGCCCAGTGGAGTTGTCCTGCATTGACAGTGATGTAACTGTCCTGATGAGCCAAACTTTGGCATTTTTCACTGGCAACAGAGATCCCAGAACTTCCATTATCATTGTAAAAAGGATAGCTGCAATCAGGTTTCACTGGGATTACAGAAAAACTAAGGAAATTCCTCTTGCTAGTCAAACCTCTATGAGATAATCTTAACACACAAGCAGCTCTGCTCTAGTATTAAGTTTCAAACTGTGTCTGTGTGTGGACAGCATACTTATATTAAAGAGTTTTTGCTGAAATAGTTTGCACTGCAGCATTTTCCCTACAGGTGTTTTAACTCTTCTGCTTTGCATCAGCTTTGGGTACCATCCTTCGCTCACACTGGAGTATCCTGCAGCCCCTCAGCTCTGCTCTGCTGTACATGGTGAAGGAAACACCTGCCTAGTCCCAGGATTGAAATCCTTTGGACAAAAAGCTCAGAAACGCCTCTGTCTCAGCAGCTAGATTCAGGCTGAATCCCCCCTCCTCCTGATGCAGAGAAGATTTCTAATCTCATCTGGGATTAGATTTGTAGGCTGAGACACCACAATATCAATACTGCATTTAAAAACAGAGAGAGGAATAGAAACCACAAGAAAGAGAAGAGGATAATGCATTGGCCTATCGCCTTGTCAAGGTAGAGGCATCTAGAAATGCATATACATCTCTATGTGTATATATATGGAGAGAAATATATATCTATCATACATATATGGTTTTATGCTTCCTTCACCCCTACTTCTGCACAAAGCACACCGCTACATGGAGAAAAATGGTCACCTGGCACCCGGTGTACACAGCGAAGTGCTCCGAACTCCGCCGGGGATCTGGAACCAGATTAGCCAGCCTGAGCACATTTTGGGTTCCACAGGGATGGCTGGGAGTAAGAATTCAGCTTGTTAAAGATATTCATTTGCAACCCCAAACTGAAATGCTTTGATTTTGGAAAACAGACACACGTTCACATATTTATATATACATACAAGCACAAACCCCCTAAACTTTTGACATCTTGTAATTCTGAATTGCCTTTTCTTGTACAGCTGTATTTACTGAGCTGGATTGCCTGCCAAGATTATTAAGGACCAATCATTTGTTGTTTCATTAGTGCTGAAATGACTTTCTAATTGACTTAGTTATTGTAGTTAAAAGCAACTTTAGCACAGGCTTGAAGAAGTCTTCCTAGAGGCCTCTCTGCATCCTGCTTTCCATCTGCTGTCACTTGAACTTAATGGAGGTGCCTCCAGCAGAAGAATGGTATCAGACAGATCACTTGTTCACAGGATATTGCTTTATTTTGTGCTTAGTTTGATTTTACTTTTTTCTTCCAGAGTCTTGTAATGATTTCATGTTTCTGCACTACGGGATATTTGTCTGATAATTATCTAGCTAAAATATCACATAGCAACCCAAGAAAAACACCAGGACAACGTACTATGGACAGCACAGGTGCCAAAATATTCTTGATACTTTCAAAATCCTGGTAACACTTTTTAAATGGCCTCTTATTTATAATAATTCTGCAAAGGCACATATATATATATATTTCTTTTTAATTAAGTTTTAAGTTTGTGTGCACTTCCCCTGGCCTGATATTTACTGTATGCGCTGTGGTGCAAAAGCCCTGAAACTCAGTAGGGCAAGGATGGGCATGCGGAAAGAGAAGCACTGAGCATCTCCAAGGTGAGAGCCACCTACTCCTCCCTTCATCCATTCGGAAGGGACGGAGCTGCTGGGGAGCCCTTGCTGCACATCGGCACAGGAAAGGGAAGCAGGAGGGAATGCTGCTTCCCCCCAGCTAAAGATAGACGGCAGAGTTCTCCTCTGCTTTTGGCAGAGGAACGGGAGTGGCATTTCCCCACCTACTTCCCCTTCTGCTGGTCCTACCAGCATGGAAGGCAACAAGCTGCAAAACCACAGAGGAAGCAAACTTGCAGTGAGAACAGACACGCTGCTAAAAATGCCAGAAGAAAGCAGTTTTGGCTAGGAGGTAACGCACGGGGTGATGGAGGGCAAGATCTGGCTTATTAAAATCCATGCCTAGATCTTATGGGGCTGTTAGATGGGGACTTGAGCAGCCATTAAGGAGTCATTTTAAAAGGCTCCGTATCATCACTGTCTTGAAGAGATCAGTGTCCTGGGGACTGTTAACCCCAGCTAATCTCTAGTGCTCAGAAAAGACCCTGCACTGAGGTCATTGTTGCTATTACAAGATTATGATAAAATAAATATGCTGCTGATGTGGTTTAAATGTGTCACGTTCTCAGCTAGTACTGACAGAGATTCCACTGTGCTGTGCTCAGGCCAGCTGCAATTTTCAAGTCATTATCTCAGCCTTTCAAATGGTCCTGTTGAATACTGGAGCAGAAATTTGGTTGATAGCATCAAAGGTTTGAGTTTACGACCTGTCATTTCCTTAAAGCATTATTGCTTAATTTGGACGGGTCAGATCTCAAGACTGCTTCAAACAGGTGCAAATACATCAGCTCGCTCCTGCTGGAACAACATTTCTAGAAATAGGAGCCAAGTTCTCTGTGGACCTGACAGGATTTCTCCTGATTTGCTCCAGAATGAGAGGAAGCTCTGACCCTGGAACAAACCGTATCTGCTTTCCTCCTGTAGAGCAGCTCAAGCTCTATGTCTCTGCAAGAGTCTGTTTTTAAGATCTGCCCTTTTGTGAGTCTTATATTTGATGGTGAAAGTAATCAGACAGGTTATCTAGAGGGTCAGTCTGGAGTTGCTTAGGTGGTTTCTTAAGAAAAAGCTTTGTCAGAGGTCAGGATCAAGAGCAGGTGACATGGCCCCTTGGCTTTCCAGCGCAGGACTTAGTGCCACTGTGGATTCAGAGAAGGAGCAGAGGCTGGCCTGGCATGTCACCCCTTTGGCACTTCTAAATTGCTTTTGAATATATTGGCAATTTGAATAGTGTCAGCTGCAGTGATTTTATTAGATATTTCCTGGAATTTGAAATTAATTTGAAGGCTTAAGTTCCTAAAGCGAGAAGAGTCTCCATTTTCTCTGCCACTTTCATCAAATCAGACAAAAGATTGGATCCAAATGTATCATGACCCTCCTACTTTGGGTAAACTTAAATGAACTAAAACTTATTGTATAAAAATCTCAAGTGAATTAATTTCCTGATGATCTTGGCAAAGCCTAGTTTTGGATACTTTAATCTGAATTCTCAGCCTGTGTGGACCTCTGAACACCTACAGGTTTGCTTCCATGACTTCAGTAGAGCTCTGCACAGTGGAATAGGTAAGAAATGGGGGGAAAAATATCTCAGATCCTCTGAGCTGAGCGGCAGCAGAACTGACATCTGAGAATTCAGGTAGACTCAGGGACTGATCTCTACTCACTTCAATGCAGGATGGACCTTACGATAGACACATATGTAACTGGTTCTTGCAGCCTCTCATCCCTTGTCACCATGGAAAACAAAATATGCATTCAAGATCAATGCAATATAGAAAGTTACAGCTTGAATTATGCAAATATATTCCATTTTATGCAAATATACAACTGATCTTTCTTTAGTCAAAGTAAGTTGGCAGGTACAGGTTTTTGAGCCAGAGTGCAGAAAAATGAAAGGTGTCTGCATTATGCAATGGATATTTCTTCAGAGAACAAATATCCCCAATTATCTACAGCAGAGACTGTGTGACAGAACATTTTGCTGAGATTTGTTAAAGAGATTTCCTGAATCCTCACAGAGAAAAGCTGGCTGGACTTTTCAACAGAAATTTATTTTCAGCAGAAATCAGATGTTGCAGCTGAAGTAAAAAGTGTTTCAAAAGAATCTGTCTTTAAACAGAAAAAGGCAGCAAGGGAAAGCCAAATCTGAAAAATGTTCAGTGACTTTCTTCGTTTGAATTTCAAGAAACAATATTTTTCAATAAGCTTGTTATTTATTGAAAGTCATCTTCAAGAATGCATTTACTTCAATGTTATGTCTAGTTTTCTTTAAAACACTTGAAGTCCTCTCTCTCCTCCTCTAAATTTTCTATGAAAAAACAACAGTATATTTTTGATTATGAGAAAACATGATTGAACTCAACAGCTGTTGGAAATTCAGATGAGTGTTCAGAAATGTTATTTTAGAAGAATCTGATGAATTCTGCTTTCTCAGCAGCAATGAATTCTTCCCTCCCCTATGCTGACATTAACTGATCCCAAATTTTACTACATATTTTCAAAGTATTACTTGTCCATTAACAGTACAGTTTCTCTGTCAGGCATAACAGGATTCAAGCAGTTAAAACCCATATATAGCTTTGAAAATATAACCTCACTAAGCACACAGTCAGGAAACAAAAGAAAACAATATGGAAAAAGAGGAAGGGGAGAAGGCAGTTGTATGCCCAGGGCTTTGGGTATGATCTAGGCAGGGCTGATCAAACTTAGGAAGGACAAATATACACCATGGGTTAGAAGAACAGCAGTGTGAAAATGGGAAGCAAACCAGAATTTCGGTTTTATTTTCTGTGCAAATAAAAGGCTGAGAACATTGTCATTGAGGCAGAGTTAATCAGGGATTTTTTTAATATTTTATCTTTAAACAAAAACTAAGCCAGACTTAGCTCTAGATTAGAACTGGTCCAACAACAGAAAGGTGCCACCAGAGCTGTCAGGATGGGCTCAATCCTCCATCAAGGTCACTCCGACACGCAGAATGAGTCCATTCTCCATCACACCAATAGGGCACTGGAGCTGGTTACTCCCCAGCCTATGCTCTCCAAGACTTAGCAAATGACACAAAGATTGTCTGGAAGCTGGACTCAGATTTAAATCACAGCTCAGCAATCCACAGACATAAAATATCAGTTATACTGGTGATCTGGAACGACAATCCCAACATAGAAATATTGTGAATCCTAAAAAATCAGAGGCAATCAAGGATTTGATCATGCTGGGCACAGCTGAACTGGTTGATCAGAAGGGAACTGGACTTACTTTAGGACTAAGCTGGACATCTAGGACAAGAAAACCAGCAATTCTAATATACGACACTAGCTAGAAAGCAGACCCACTGAGATATTTAGGCATTTAACTGCTACTTGGCTGCCATTTTAGAACTTGAATACTTTCATAGATCAGAGTCTTGGTAACTAGTGACAGAGATACCCCTAGTAAAGAAGTAGGTGACTTGGGTACATGGCTTTCTTTGCATTTCTGTAGGTTTCAGCTGTTTAATTTGCTAATGCACTTTTTGGCATGCCATGGGGTGCTTTGAGCGTGCAGCTCCCAAACCACATGGCCAGCTCCAGCCATGGCTGATCCCATGCAGAGGGCACGGGGCAGCCCTGGGTGGGTGCAAACCTTCCCGCTCTATGTTCAAACTCAACGCCGTGTGCTTTGCAGAGCTTCAAAGTGCCACTTAACGGGACTTTCATTTTCCTTCCAGCTGAAGGGAAAGTGTTGTTAAACTCCCAGGCTGGCGAGTCAGAGTTTACACAGATGGAACAGTTAGCGCAGACCACAGAACAAATACCAGCGACCAACCAGTTTCACACTTCTAAAGAAAGAAAGAAAGGAATGGCAGAGGCAGGCCAAAGCAAACAGCCCTTGGAAAACTCGAACCCACTGGCTGGAATTTTCAGCTGTTACTTTTCTTTTCACATTCAGGCTTTTTTGGAGGTCTCTCGAATCAGCAAAGCAGAGAGGGCTTTTGCGTTCATATGAAAAGATTTAAAGCTCCGTGAGGAGAGCTGTGCTCAGTCCCAACAACCACAAAACATACATTGTTTGAAATTTTATAAACGTGGTTTTCACTGAGAGCCACATTTAAAAAAAAATACGTTTTCTTTCCAGCAAATAATATGTTGTTGAATTTCCCACATCTTGCCTAGCTATGGCAGTGGGATGTGCCATTTTATATGCTTTTTGCTTTTTAAGCCTGTGGACAACTCCTGTGCCCCTGAAGAATCCCTGAGTCCTCTTCCTTTCCCAGGGCTGTCACCTGTCCCCAGTCCCCTCCAGTGATGCTGCCTGGCCGAGGAGGTTTGGGTCCCTTGGGGGCCCATCCACACTGCCCTGCAATCCATCTGAAAGGTCATTGCTGAATATCACAACCCAAAACCTCTGCAACAGCCTGCACCACTTCTGCTGGTTCTCAGGGCAAAGGACCAGAGCAGGAATTCATCCAGGTTTCTCCCACGGCAATGACAGCATAACCTCTGGGCCAACTGGGATTTTATTTTATTAAGACTTATTTGTGCCTCTCTATTTTGCCAACCTTTCGTTCTCGTCCTTCAGTTACGAAGAATTGTGAAGGAATTAAAAAAGGCACCTCGTGCGATTACACAGGCAGAGCCACTAGTGAATCTCCACTTGGCATCTGAGACCTGCTGGGTAAAATTGTTAGGGGTGGATAAATCTGTTTAGATAAAATTATCCTCCTGTATTCCCAGAGACCCACATTCAAATGCAAACCTCATTATGAAACTGAAACACTTCATGCTGTGTAAACTGTGACTTGTACTAACAACACAGGGGCAAGCTCTGCTCCCACCCAAACAGATGCTGGTTGGAGTAACTTCAGATTGCTCCATCAGCTCACTGGGTGTCTGCAGGGGCCTCCTTGTACTTTGGATTTACAGATACAGAGCTGAAGCAGCATCTCGTTCAGAACTGTTTCATTGAGTACCTGTTTCTACGTGTTTTTACTTTCACATACCAGGGGTTTGTGTTTTCCTCCTTGCTGTATTAGTAAGACCTTCCTATCCCACCACATACAGTAAGATTATCTGGTACTGCATGTGTTAGTGACATCAGATTTTATTAAAACAATCCAGACTTCACGTAAAGCTACACAAATCCAGCTTAATACAGTGAAGAGACTTCAGCATTAATTTTAGCCGAGACATTAAATGATGCTATTCAGGAGTGTAAAAGTAAGTGGAATGAACTTGTGTGATGAAAGAGAAGGCAGCTTGATAGAGAGAAATAACAAAACGGTTATTTTAACCAAAATAGCCAGATCCTAAGCAACAGGGGGCTGTGGCCAAAAGCGATCAGTGTCCACTCAGCCAATGAGCATCGGGACCAAGTGCAAGTTTAAGGCTGGGATCAGGTTATCTCTGTGTTGAGTGTAACCTGAGACAGCAATTGAGACTAACTCCCCTAATTCAGCTCTGTTTTATTTTTCACACTCATGAGAATTACTTTCCTTGCTACACGACTTTGTACCCACTCGGGGTGTAATTTCCACTTGCTCTGCTTGCTTTTAGCAACCAGGACAAGGTGCCTCCACGAGGACACATTCATCCAGGAGGGCAGACTGGCAGTGGAGCAGGTTGCCCAGGGAAGCTGTGCTGTCTCAATCCATGGACGTTTTCAAGACAAGACTGAATAAAGTCCTCAATAACCTGGTCTGATCCAGTAGACCCTCCTGAGGTCTTTTTGAACCTGAATTAATCCTGTCATCCTAAGGTGGGCACTTGTGCTGTAAAACTGGAGCAGGTTTTCTGGGGACAAGGAGCTTAAGGGACTTGCAGGTCCCCAGAATGAGTTTAGCCTCTCCTATTTGGCAAGAAAGAGGTTGCACACACACCTACATCCATGTCCCATCTACCTCGTCCCCAGTAAGATATTACCTGTTCAGAAATGGTACCATTAGCCAACAAAAGGGCAATGGGACAACAGGGCAAAATCCTCCCCTAGTGAGACCAGCGCAACATTGGTGCACCAGAGACATCGTTGTAACTCAGTATTACTTATCATGTTTTTTTCAGCTAATATTGCTATTTATACAGTTATATAAAACTGGACCCAGTGATGGCTGAGTTTGCAGCATTTTTCTTTTATTTAAATGCCAAGCTTGTGCAAAGAAGATAATGTCTATAGAAGAGGGGAAAATATCAGACTCTTCCTTTGCTCTGCAGTTCTTGCTTACCGTGACTAGTCCCTCCCTTTCAAACAACCTTTGCTGACAGAAACCCGCAGTGATACATGGCAGGATGCACTAGAGGACCATGGAAGCCAGTGCAACGTGACGCATTTACTGTACTACAACGTACTGTATCTCAGTGCTAATGACGTCTGGGTATTGAAATAACCTCCACAGGGAGCAACGCTGCAACACCTGCTTCTTCTGGATAACTCAGTCTTCATCTTCTTGCTGCAATGGAAAAAAAAAGACCTTCTCAGAGAGGCTGCTGAAGAGGAATGTCACATTAGGGCATGCTTGTTAATGACAAACCATCACAAGGTTGCCAAGTGTTGAAAAAGATGCTCTCAGGATCGCTAGTACTGGAATATTTTATGTAGCATTTAATTATCCAAGGTTCAAATTACATGCAGTAATGTAAATGGAAAAAGCAAGAAAACCTTTCATTAAGTGATGTTTAGTAATCATTAATCACATATTTATTATATGATAACATACCATAATGAGGCTTGGAACATAGGTCCAGTGGTTGAAGCATCTCTGACATTGCATGGAGCTAATGAGGCTTGTGGGTCAAATTCTGCCCTCAGTATAATCGGCAACGTGTGTAATTTTGTTGGTGCAATCAAAAACTAGCACTAAAGGCCACTTCTCAGGAGTGCACCAGTTCCGAGAATGAGCAGAAGTCCTTCCGAGTAGGATCATCTACATTTTACCAAGTATGTATGACTCGAGATGAGATTACAGTGTCCAGCAAAGCACACGACCACCACCACTCTAGTAACACACAGAAGGGAGATTCAGAAATGCTTTTCCATGGGCTTCACATTTCTCTGGTTTGTTTTTTTGTTGGTGGTGGTGGTGTTTGGTTTTTTGGGGTTTTTTTCTGCTGTTTCTCTTCCACAAGACTGGATGTATCCAGGGAAGCTACTGGCAACTTCAAAGCGTGATCCCTGGGGATAATTTTCCTTCTGAATTTTTCCAGTGGGAATTTCTAACAAGTCAGCACAACGATTTGTGACATCACCCTCTGCTTTCTTGTATGTGTTTCTAAGAAGCAAAATAAGTTAATATCCAACTGAGATGAATACAGGACTTAGTTATTTGTACCTTTCTTCAGACTCTCTTCAAACTCAGGCAGGCAGAGATTGTGTCATTTACAGTCAAATACTTTTCCAAATTTTTCCTCCTATAAAAGCAATACCTAACGTTATACCTATTAGAAGATATATATCTTTTTTTTTTTTTTTAATGAAGAGCCTTTTGGGGGCAGTGCTGATACCCAAATTTACTACACTTTGTCCTAATTCAGCTCCTGTTTCTATGGTTGTCAGAATGGCTGTGGAAAGTTACCAGTGCGTTTTTTTCTGTACAGATTAAAGTCACTGGCAAATGAAATACTTTGTAGGGGATTTTATCCCTATTTTCAGACTGAAGAAAGCTTCCTCCTAGGTGCACACACCTAATTCATATTAGCTTTAGCAACAGTAGGGGGAAATGCTCATGTGGTTCATGTGTCCTTTGCAATTTCAATTGCTATTTGGGTTTCTGCTGCCACTGATAGGAATGTACATTGTATTTGTAGGGTGAACAATCATCCTCCTGGGCCATGCACACTTGGTTTTATTCAAACACAGGATGGAGGTGAATTCAACCATTTATTCAGACATTCCCATGGGAGAATCCTATGGAAATCTAGCTATAGTTTGCAGCTTGGTATTGTGTTCCCTGCCAAAGAACCTGTAGTTAGGAAGGGTATTAGAGGACTGCTTTTAGATGCAGTGATTCTTTCCCTGTTTCTCCACAGCTAAGCAAGTAGCCCACAACTTGAGTTGATTTGGGAACTGGTATTCAGTCAGTATTCCAGCAAGTTACAGAACTAGCCGAGGAGAGGCTTGGGTTTGGTGTGGACCCAAATAACTACCCCATATGTAACCACTGCATAGGAAATATACACTCCAAACCACCACTGATGGCATCGAATTTGAGCCAATGCTCTGTATAGAAGTTATCTCCTACATCTCGTGAACTTGGAGCCAGAAACAGTGCTGGTTGCTCTGATAACACTGTGCCTCGCATTCTTCTATGTGTGTGCAGGTTTACTACAGGCTGCTTCCTCACAAAAATCTCATTTCGTGGTGCAACACAGCATCATGCAAGGGATCCCAGGCAAAATCCAACTAAGCAAGTCCTGATAGAAGATATCAGAACCACTTGGGCTATCCACCTTCGTGCATCTCTGCCTCAGGTTTATCTTCACCACCTTTCGAAGTGCTGGGTAGGGACATGCTGGAATGACTGAATCCTCCCTGCTCTCCCAGTGACAGCATTGGCAGCTCCTGCGTGTCCCAGGGAAGGATTCAGCCTCTGGCCCGTGTCTGTGGGCTGAAGGAGCCGTGGAGAGCTGCCTGTTGTTAAACAGCTGCCACGTTTCATCCAAGCAGTGCCTGCATTTTAGTGGCGGCTGAAGTGCTTCCCCTGTCTACATTGGAAAGCTCGTTGGGATAATTTTGGATGACAGATATTATTGCTATATTTAATTTTTGAAACTCCACTGGAAAAGTTAAGCACTTAGAGAAATCTCTACACTTACTACATTCAGCCTTTTCACTTGTAAGAAATGACTGCAGAGTTTGTGCTTTTAATTATTATCATTCTCCCTTGAAATTATAGGCAAAGGACTCAGTGACATTCGAAACATATATTACTGGCCTGCAGCCTTGTGCTACTGTTTCTTTATCTCTCTGCCAGGGCTGCAAATCAATGTTCTGCATTTCTTTCAGATTTTCTAAAGAAAATTGTGGAAAATAGCTGTTGGCACATGGCATTTTTCCACAATGGTTTGAACTGTTGAATGGGGCTGTAACGGGCTGCCTTGGAGAAGCCAGCCCCATTCAAATGCCAACCTCAGATGGATCAGAGCACTCTCTCAATCTGAATGTCATAATTTTTCCACAGGAAAAGCAAAATAATTTTCTTTGGTTTTGCCTGTAGCTTTGTTAAAAAAAAATAAAAAAATTAACGGCCCGCCATTTTTCTTCTTGTTTCTTCTCTTCTGTTTTTCTTTTCGTCCCCCTCTTGGTTTTGTTTTACTTAAGTTCAGCCATGGTGCCCTCTAACCTTGCGTGATTCCTGCAGGATTTGGTTTAGTTCCTATTTCTTTACCCTGGTTTTGTCCAGGCTGTTGCTTTACAAAGTGACCTGGAAATTCACCTGTTTAAAGTGACAATTATTCGGCCAGTGAAATGTTTTTTCCTCAAAAGTGTCCCCATGGTGCTGGCCATACGGAGACATCACCCCCTGATTGGAAGCATCTTTAAGTCTTTCCCAGTTAACTTGAGCTTTAAACTTGTGGATCACCGGACAACATTGAGAAATTCTACACCTTTAAGTCTGGCTTATTTCTTAGAGTCTTGGATCAAAGCTGAGTAAGAGCATTAAGAAAAAAAGCCATGACAGGAGCCTTTGGGTCTGTCCAGCAGACCTTCGGTGTTCACGGTGGATTGTGTAGGATGAGTTCCTGGCAGCGAAACCGAGCACGGCTCCAGGCAAGGTGTTGGAAGCACAAGAGCTGAGAGCCAGAAGAACCAGAACAGCAAATTCCTGGATTTCCAATGAAGGCTTCTTGCAGAATTTTTGGTGACCCTGGTGGCGCAGTCAAATTGTAGAACTGGTTAAAGAATAAATGGACGGCGTTGTGAACCTAATCATAAACACGTTGTTTCACTCAATATGGCAAAGGCTTAAAGAAATAAGGTTATATCTCAGCTTCTTCTCCCTAAAAACTGGTTCTCTCAAAACCCTTAGAGGGAGGCAGCTTCTGGGTTTTTGATTATATGTTTCATTGCAGGGTGGTGATGTAATGTCGTGTGTGATAAAGTGAGGGAACCGAGCTTGGGCCAAGAATGGTGGAAGTTTGCTGGTTTAATCCAGGTCTGAGTACTCCAGCTACATCATGCTGGAATTTCAGAAGCAAGTATTTGAGGTTGGAATATCTTGTTGCTGGCTGGTTTGATGCCTTTTTTGCCAGGGCAGAAGGAACTACTGCAATACCATTGTAAAATAATCGTTTCAAAAGAGAAAACTGAGTTAACCTCTGGGTGTTTCAGCTACTGGAGAGTAATGAATTGCTATCTTCATTAACAGAAAAAATGCCAAGGAGGCTAAATGAGTCAGAACAGGCAGAGACACAATCCTTTAATGAGTTGAACAGGAGCTGGTTTGTAATGTGAGGTTATTGATAATCCCGGGGTTTATATAACAGCATGATTCTAGGTCAGGGAGCAAAAAACACACACTCCTATATACACACACTGGCTGGCGCTGTAAGATGACACACTCTTCTGAACAGATGGCTTCAGTCCGGGTGAAGCACATGTGCTCAGGAAAGATGACTCTTTTTTCAGCAGGGTAAGTCCTCCTGCCTGCTTCTGCACCCCCATGTGTAGGGCAGATGTTGAGGGTTTTTTTTCAGTGAACAGTTTTGCAAAGGCTCACCTGGGCCACTGTGGCACTAGATCAATTAAATTCATCCCAACAAGCTCCATATTTAGAGATTTTATTTTAGAAGCACTGCAAACATCTTTTCTGCAGCTTGAGAAACACTCTCTTGTTTTGCTGACTTCCTGCATGTGTACTGGGCAGTTTGGCACCCAGTACACTTTCAAGGAGCTCGATCTGGGATTGGGGAAACACACAGCATGAAATATGAATAACTATTGCCTCTTGACTCTTATTTTTGTGCAGCCTTGTTACTGATGGGTTTTTATTTCTAAGGAAGGTGGTTTACTTTCCCAGCAAGGTGATACTAATAACACAAAATGGTTCTATCATCACAAAAAAGCTTTTTAATAATAGAGCTAATTTCCCTTCTTGCTTAATAACCTGTTCAATAACTGAAGGGCAATTATGTTACTTCAGCCATGCCAGGATGCCAGCGCTAAGGGGATGCTGGCTGTCAGTCTGGATCTTCACCTGGCTTTGCTGTCCTAACTCCAGTCACTTTGCAGGAAGCAGTTTCTACAAGCTCTCAAGCACAAATTGTCAGCACTGCCCATGGCACACCTACCAGTACCGTCTGATCTGCTGTTTATGGCTCTCTAAAAGTCAATTTGTGATATTAAACAAAATTTGAAATGTTCTAATTCTGAGTTCATTAGTCAATTGTGGCTAAAGCAGCCTACACAGAATCACCCTCCCACAACATTCCCTGAGAATCCTTTAATTCCATAATTTTCCTGTGGAGTCCATATGGACAAGCCTACTATTGAATAAAATAAAGGAAACTTAAAAATCATCCAAAAGAACATCAAGACTGACAACTCCTGAGTTCATGAATGACACTTTTAACCACGTTTGTATGAAGTTGAAGGTATTTTCATCCTCGGAATTGTCTGTGCTTTTTGTTTTGGTGGTGGTGTTTGGTTGGTTTTTCTGGGTTTTGTTTGTTTGTTTGTTTGTTGGGTTTTTTTTTTTTTTCATTTTTGTTCTTTTGGGGGTTTTTTGTTTGTGTGTTTTGGTTTTTTTTTTAGCATTCACTTATGTGCAGGGTTGGATTTTTTTCCCAGATAACAAAACCACTTCCAGATACAGAAGAAGATGTTAATAGATGTCAACATAACACCAGCTCTCAGACTTGATGTTTTCTCCCTACAGGTAGTATCTGGTAACTGCTGTTACAGGACAAGTGCTGGTGAAACCTTCTCACTTTTTCATAGGGTTGCTGCTCATGGAGTCTGGTAGCAGCTGGGCAGAAATGGACATTTCCCTCAGTATCAGTCACATTTAAGAAAGTCACAGCTGAAAAGCAGACGCTGTGAATATCAAAGGCTAGAACTAAATTCTGGTTTCTGTCATAACCACTCACAGGGGACACAAAGCGGAAGGGAGGAAGAAAAACAGTGAGCAACTGCAGAGTGTAGAGGGGTTTTGAAAGGGCGAGCGGTGACGTCTGAGCACACTACAGCGTTCAGCTGCTTGGAGAACAAGCACAAGTGTCAGCACGTACAGGTGGCAGGAGCTGGAGAACCTCGGTGCCAAGTTCAGCATGCACGAGCAAAGCTGGGAGCTGGAGCACCGCGCAAAGAGGATTTCTGCAACCACCCCCTCTGTGAAGGTTTGTAGTTCCCCGGTGTGTGTTAGTAATGCACTCCTGGAAGTTTTGTGTGCTGTTTCACTGTTTTTTCAAAAGTCAGCTTCAGTGCAAGGTGTAGGAAAAGGATCCGTGGTTGCAACAAGAGGGCTCTACCCCCTTCCCTCGCACTCCTCATGGGTGGTGGTGGTGCTGTGAAGCGGTTCCTAGAAAGCACAGGACTGAGCCAAAAATACAGCTGAACTGGTGTCCTGTTGCATTGGCAAGAACAGAGATTGCATGTCATCGAACTCCCAGTGTTCACAGCACTGAAAATAGCACGAATTTTCCCTTCTTGAACAAAATGATATATTCCTCCCTCAGCTATAGAAAAGAAACAATGGGGAAAGAAGATCAGATTTGGCAAGAGCAGTACGTCCCTTTCATTTCAGTGTTCTCCCTGACATGTAAAAAATGTGTAATAATTACAGAAAGGAACTAGCAAGTGCTTCACAGTTTGGAAATAAAGTCAAAATATTTCTGACAAAACATTTTTTCTACCAGAAAGAACGAAACCTCTGTTTTGCTGAAAACATAAATGAATCAATGGCAGTTATTTTGGGGAGATTATCCAGGTTAAAGCAGCAAGAAAAATGCCAAGAGATGTCTATATCAAACTCCAGAGGTCGGGAGTTCTGATCTTCTCCCACTAATCCGAACAGAGTACCTGGGTTCATTCCTAAGAGCCATGAAGAGTTCTGGCATGATGAGGGTTTGAAACACAAGTTTTTGAACTAGGGAAAAATAAATTACAATTGGAGAAGAAATTATGTGAGGCCCAAAAGGCACTTTCCATAGAGTCTTGCAAACCCAGAGACAGCCCTGCTGCCCCAATTTGAATTTTCCTGTTCCCTCTGCTGCGTGAATGCACTCCTCACGTGTTTGCTGTGTCTCATTTAGTTGCACAAAAGTGAGTGGGTGAGATAGTTTAGATGAAAGAGACTGTGTGGCAAGAGATCAAGAAAATAATTACTGCTGTGATCCACTGTTGTAGCTAAAAATCTCAATTAAGGGAGAGGATGAGCAGGAAAAGCCGTTGGAAGGAAAGGAAAGAGATGTATATATTTGGGTACACACACACTCATACATTCCTGCTCCTTCTTGTGTTTTCAAGAAATACTCTTGAAATTAGTCCAACAAGTCCTTTGGCTACAAACCTCTCCCCACCCTACAGTTAGTTTGGTTCCTCAGAAACTTCAGAAATTGTCTCAGATCTTGCTTCCTGCCCAGGGAAATGGTGGAGTCACCATCCCTGGAGGTGTTTAAAAGGCGTTTAGACAAGGTTCTTAGGGACATGGGTTAGTGCTAGAGTTAGGTTAGGTTATGGTTGGACTCGATGATCCTGAGGGTGTCTTCCAACTGAGATGATTCTATGATTCACACAAAGGTTTTACAGCATCCTCTGGGATGATCATTTACATTTCAGCAGGGAGTAGAGTGAGTCAGCTTAATATAAATCTGTGGAGACTTCACAACTGCAAGTATCTCCTGTTTTTTAAGCGGTGCACTTAAACAGTAAGTGATCTTTTTTGTTGAGGATGCTTCATGGAGCTGGCATGGCTGAGAAAGAAACTCCCTTTGCCTGAGATGGTTTTCTGCCTCTTTCCTGTGGTTGTTGGTGACGATGGCTCTGCCTAAGACAAAAGAGGCTGTTGTGGTGATATCTGATGACAACTCTTATCTTGTAAGCCTTAATTCTACAAGGTCTAACGGGGAGATGGGAGTGTGGGGTGTGCCCAGGGTATTTCTGTCAGGTTGGGGGTTTGATAAGGATGGAAAGCTACAGCAATTAAGAATTTCACAGCCCAACTTTGTAAAAAAAATTAGGCTGGAGTGCTATAGATGGGGCTATGAATGTGTGCACTGTAGGGATCTCATTTACTATTAGCCAGTTAACCCTACATGGATGGATGTGAACCAAGGTATAGAACTGCTCCATGTAAAGTACGTAAGCTGTATTTAAACTGTTGGTTTATCCATTAATGCAGTGGCATATAAATCTGTCACTAGTGCAGGTTCACTTAGCCTTCTTGGCTGAGAACAGCCATTCATTTTGCAGCAGAGATCACACGTGCCCTTAAACTGTGCTTTTGAAACATTGACACGCTGCAGATGTGTGCGTGTGTAAACTAGGGAATTACATCTCTTCCACCTCTGCTTCTGCTTGGCAAATAAATACCCATTTCACTTGTTGCGTAGTGACACCTTATGTGCGGTCTCAGCAGCTTCAAGCACAGGCAGCCCAGCCATTTGGGGGATACAGCACAAAGCACAACAGGGACAGGGGGCATGGGGGCCTGCGGGGACTCCAACTTCCACCAGACCTATATGACAGCACCTACACACATTTCATGCAGAGTGAATGGTGGCATACAAAGGGAGTATTTTCTAAGGCAGATGATGTGAAGCAGTTTGTTTGCCCCATCATTTACCCCCACAAAATGTATGGAAAGGTTTTTTCATGCAAATAAATACCCTGTTTCCTCAAAAATAAGACCCAACCCCAAAATAAGCCCTACTATGATTTTTCAGGATTTTTGAGGGTGCTTGAAATATAAGCCCTACTCCAAAAATAAGCCCTAGTTACAGTTCATTTAAAAAGCCAATTTAAATAGTGTCCAGGCAGCTTTACATGTTAAAAAGCAATACGTTTTGGAGCAAAAATTAATAAAATATGCTGTCTTATCTTCAGGGAAACAGGGTTCCTGCAGATTTTCCCCCATGCAGAGAACCCAGTCTTCCTTGGTATCGAAAGAGTGCTTTGATGCTATGGAGCGGTGTGGTCATCACCACCTGCTGCAGTGTGTAAGCTCTGAGTGCCAGTCCTTCTGTTAAAGAGCCTCAAGGAAGTATGCTGATGAGAGATAGATAGATAGATAGATAGATAGATAGATAGACAGATAGATGATAGATAGATAGATAGATAGATAGATAGATAGATAGATAGATAGACAGATGATAGATAGAGATAGAGATATAAAAATAAAAGTAAAAATTAAAGCTGCAATTACCTATGCATTGTATCTTCTATTTCTGAGCATGGAAAGCTCTCTGAACCCAAAACTCTTGAAGTTAAAAGCTTAATCCAAATTTTCGAAAGACTCTATGTGTGCAAGTGTACCCCAGAGCTGGTGACAGCATGAAAACTACTGCTGCACTAATGCAATCTTAAATGCATATATGCAAAAAGTACGGGTTTAGGATGATCGTGTGCTATTGGTACCTGGAAAAACGGGACATTACAAAACCTGTTACTCGTGTCATTCGTACTTCTCACTGCAGGAAGTTTGTTGCAACGCCTAACTTGCGTGCCTTGTATTCATTACTTCTGTGCCATTAAAGGCTTCACTTCACAGCCACAGCAGTAATGGTAGAAAATGTCAAAGACATGATAGAGAACACGATGTTGCAAGCTCCCTAATTAGGTTCAGTCTTTTTTTTTTCCTTTTTTTTTTTTTTCCCTCCAGGGAAACTCCTACCTGTATGAGGATATTGCATCTGGTGAGGCTGTGGTGATATACATGTGGGTGGTTCAAGGTGTGGAACGATGTCGCCGTTCCAGTTAGAACATGCTGATCATGATGTCGTATCAAAGAAAACCGCGTGCAAAATGACTGTCAGATGAACCCTGTGCAAGGGGACATAATGGCTTGTATGCATATGGATCATTTGAATATCCATGTGGCAGCCTGCATTCCTGTACCTGTCTGCAAAATGGGAGGGAGGGGGCACTCATAATGATACAGTCTCATTCCAGGACAGCCCATGTGGAGGGAAAAAGTGTCTTTTAGCTTCTACATTAACTTACAGCTATCCCTAAGACTGCCAAAGAGGATCCTCTGTGCCAACTACACTTATGCTGGATTCAACACCACACAGCTGGCCTCAGGACCGCAGCCAGATAGGAACGACTACTGCAAGTCTAGCTCCAATTCACAGTAGTACACATTATTATTAGTATAATAACAATAGAAACAGAATGCCTCTATTCTTTAGTACAGAGTGTTGCCACCTGAAAAGGAGTTAGGTTATGGTTGGACTCGATGATCCTGAGGGTCTCTTCCAGCTGAAATGATTCTGTGATTCTGTGGCCTCCTCTGCTCTCCCTGCCACCAGGCTTGCTGGCAGGAGCGCTGGTGTGTGATAACTTCACCGTGCCATAAATGCAAGTGGAAATGTTTACCTGCATAACATCCCGTGTGTCATAAATCTCCACACAGTCTGCTAAGGAAAGACATGGGATGAGATCTCTGTCATTTCTCTCTTGTCTGTGCTGGACAAGAGCCCTGACATTGTTAATATTCTCTGATCCCCTCTCTGGCTGCTGATGATCTGCCCGTGCAGCAGGTAGAGAAAGGCAGCATTGCCATGGGGCAAAGGGTGTGCGAGAAGGAGGACTCTGTGTCACACCAGGAACCCACAGCACATCGTCCCAACATTGCAACACCTGACTTACACGTTATCACAAATGGCAGGACAGCCCCTGCGCCTTTTGGTGCCCCTCTTAGAGCAGTGGCCTTCGCCTCTTCTCATCTGTGGGTTCCCCAAGGTATTTTCCAAAGGTGCTCCTGACTGTGAACTACTTTTCTTCATTACTTTGAGCAGATATTTCAGGACTAGGCCAAGGATCCAGAGAGCTTTACAAATCCCACGTGGCCTTAGAGACATGGTATAAAGTCTCACCCTTAGTTTCCCATGGATCTAGTCTGGCTGTCTCCAGCTGAGGTTCTGGCACTGTTAACTTCTATTCAAAACGTAACCATGCAATATTATATGGGGAGAGGCAACAATTATAGACCATCACATCATTCCATTTGTCTTAATAAGTCTAAGCCTGATGCTGACCAAATTTATTTCCCATTCACATCCATGGGAATCAGAAATTCCTTGCACCTCTCAGCACTTCATAGTGTCAGGACCTTCTGACATCAGAACAATGTGCTATGGCTTTATGTCTTTAAACTTTCCAAAAGCAGATGTGCTGTGCCACATATTCCCAGTTACTGAAGAGGATTAAAATCTGGTTCTGAGATGTGAGTCATGGAGTTCAAAGTAGGTCCAGAACTGAAACTTCTCTAACACTTAGGAACATTTTGGCTTGATCTCATCAGGCCTGAAATTCCATTACTTTACCCTTGCATGCAAATAAGTGCTGCAACAGTTTCAGTCACTGCTAACACAGCTATTACTTGAATAAAATGGTTCATTTGTTTTAAAGACCTAAATCAACACTCGATCCATATATTTTAAAAGCAAAACAACCGAAAGACATGTTACATGGCATGAAATCTGTTTTGGGGAGGTCTCTGCTCCAGTGGTTTCTGAAGTCACCAGAACTCTTTGGCTGGGTTATTCCTGTCTGAATCACTCAGGCACCTCTCACTGTTCTGTACCCCCTTTGCCTGCTGCAGCAGGTGACAAAGCCAGCCTGTGTCCCCAATGGCAATGGCATGGCTGGGAGGGCACCTACGCTGGGGTGAAATAACCACAGAAGTACGAACGATGCTTTAAATCGCCCAGTCCATAAATCATATGTTTCCATCATGTGAATATGTACTATGATCATCTTCACGGTGTGTGTGGCAGGGGTTAGTGTGAAATCAGCAGGCTCCAAGCAGTTTTAACGAAGGTTCATCTGAGGTAAGGCAGGAAGCTAAAGGCCACATGTTGCTTTTATTGCAGTTTTCCCCCTGCTTGCCATTCTGAGCCAATGGTTCCCTCGGAGCCCTTCGTGCCTGCACACAGACACTGGCTGCACAGACACACAACAGGCATGCGAGGCTTCCCTGCCGAACGCCTTTAATATTCTGTCTGTGCTGGCATGCTCTTGTCTTGCTTCATAAAACCTGTTGAAAGCCAGTCGATTCATTAATCTTTTGCCAAGAGACGTTAAATGCCAAACAGGGAAAGATGATAATGACTTGACAGTTCATAAGAAAGGGCTTGATCCTGCAGGGTGCTGAGAGCGGGAGGCAGTGGGATGATGAGGGTGCTTGGTGTGCTGCAGGATTGATCCCTCGTACATCTGCTGCTCTCTCTCTGCTCCGGTTTGGTGCACAGGGAAGCAATACTGCCAGCCTCGGGCGATCGAGTAGCGTGAGTCAGGCAGCAAAAAGGCAGTGAGTTTCACTGAAATCTTGTAGGTTTAAAAAAATAATAATTGTCAAAACCTTTTGATTTGAATTTTAGGTCCTGAGATTTCAGGGTTCAGATTTCTGAGCTTTTATCAAGTGTCATGCTGGAGTTTATAAATGTTTAAAGAAAAAAGGAGAAAAAGCGTTCTTTGCACAGTTGCATGACTCAAGGAGCTGGAGCTTTACTAATGAATTTGCAGTTATCATAGGAGTTGCGTCAAGCTAATCAGAGTGGATATCGCTCAGGTCAACTGCAGTTTCCAAACCGTCCCGCTGGTTCCAGGGCAGTTACTGATGCTGAAGCGCTGCACTGAAAAGCAAGTACAGTCTCCTTGGTGTACAGAGGAAGCAGCTCAATACTGAATTAGATGAGGATAAACTGCATTTAACTATATTTAACAATACCACTGATAGCACTTAAACTTATTAGGTATCAATTATCCCTCAGTTTCGCAGCAGCTCACCTCTGTCTCAGATCTGCAGCGTTCGATTGCTCCAGCCAGAGGCTGCGGCAGAGCCGGTGGTTGTTCTGTCCCTTCACTGATGAATTAGAGTCTAATTTTGTGGAAACTTTTTTCCTGAGTCATTCGTCAGTCTCAAATCCCCCCAAACGAAGCCAAGCTGGCGTGTACCATTCTTTCAGTTTTAAAGTGCTGTTAGTACTTAGCTTAGTACTTAGGCATCCTCTCCAGTTTTAAGACAGAAGAAAAAACTTCATAGAAAAACTGGCTTGGTGGTTTTCAGTTACCATTTATTGCTGACAAGCTTCATGATGAAATTGCAGTTTTCTGCAATGGGTGCTGCAAACAGACATCCTGCACACTTTTGCAAAATGATGATGTACAATAGATGGTGTACAAGGCACCACCATGGCCCATACTTCTTGTTATGTTAAGGCTGCCAGTCTCTTCACTGCAAACAAGATTGGTATTTGCTTTTTTTTCTCCTTTTTATTGCACATGCCTCTACACCAATTGAGTATTTTTAACAGGGTGCAGTTTGTCTGCTCACTCAAGGCAGTCCAGTTTAGCTGCTCTGTGCATTCTTGAGTCACAGAGGTTGTCTGCAGACAGAGCCTGGCAAGCTCATTGCTGTTCAGGGCTTTGCACAAAGCAGATCAATTCTGATGGCAGGAGAGGACAACTCTGATTACAAAGAATGTCTTGATATTAATGGAGTCACCAACCAGGGTGGCATATTTGGGGGAACAGGGGCAGGGGATGGCATTGATGGAGCTCATGGCCCATCCCGACCCATCCAGGCAATGCTGCTGGAGCCCAGCACTAAGAAAGACAGAAATACTTTCAGGTTGTAGAGGAGATAACAGATTTTCTGCTCTTTTCACAAACTTGCAAGCCAACGATTCCCCTCTCGCCATGTCGAGCATATTCCCATGGTCAAACACCTTGAGACAACAGAGCAGGAGGATGCACCTGCCTGGGTCTGCACCGAGGTGCTGCTGGTGTCTGTGTTATTTGGGAACACCTCTGTGGATGGGGTGAGTGCGGTGTGGGGAGGGAGGTCGTGGGGGATGCACTGGACTGTCCCCAGGAGGGATGTCACACCACGGGGTGCCTGGGTCCACCCTGTCTCGCAGCTATCTGCCTCTCACAAGCCTTTGGATCAGCGTGTCCCGCAGTGCTGCGAGCGCAGAGCCTCAGCCTGGCCTCTTTCTGGCAGACTTGTTTATCTGGGTGTTACGTTGCTCCAGGCCAAGGCTTAGTTTCTGTTGTACTTGTGCCAGTGTACACAACCCTGGCAGCTTTCGGCACATGAGAGGAGTGTCATTTTATCCCAGGTCTCCCTAGGGAACTGATAACTGTTTAACAGAAGATCAGGCAGAGGATGGAGCAACTGAAAGGGTCCCAGCACCAGGGGAAAGGAAAAAAAACGCTGGACAGAGAGTATATGAATAATAAACTGAGGTGCTTTAAACTTTGATTTTTATGATTTGGTGGTGGTGGTGGTTAGTTCCAGACTAGGATTAATGAATCCCCTGCAGCTATTCTGCTTTGACTAGATCTGGCAAAAATTATATTAGAGAGAGTGTGGGGGGTGGTGGGGATGGAGGAAGAAAAAGCACCACTTATCAGAATGCTTGTACAGATAGGAGCAGAAATGTGCAACCTGATGAGACATCTTTCATTTCAGATAATGCAAGGCCTGCACAGTCCCTTTGGGTCTCTTAAACAGAGATATAATAAGCTCTTTGGAGCCTCCCAAAAGTACATTGCGCTATGGAAGGTGTTAGGAGCTAATTATGCAGCAGGCTGAAGGAGCCAAGGCACCAACCTGAAACTGAGATTAAGTTTTGTACCCAAAGCAGCTCCGGAAAGCTCAGCTTTGCACAGTGGGGTGTAAAGACCCAGATTTCCCCTCTTGCCATGCAGCCAGCATGCACATCCCCAGTGCAATACAGATGCTTTTTAGCTTGAGTAGTCTCCTGAGGACATAGGTCTCAGAACACTTTTGAGAGGTCTTCAGCACAGCAGAGGCACACCATCTGTGCAAGTAGCAGATCAACTGTGACAGGATCATTTGCACAACTTTATATGGAAAAATATGACCTGTTTCATAAAGAACCCTCTGTACTGAAGTCAACCTCCCCTGCCTTGGCCGATTGGGACCCAGGAATTTTGCAGAGCGCTTTAGCTGGCAATTTCAAATACGACCAAAGCAGCAAGGCACAGTGTGAAAATTAGAGGACTAGTATTTCTCGTGTTCAACATTGGTGGTGGCAGTGGAACACGGAAGAAATTCAGGGAAACTTACTGACTTCTCTGCACCCAGTTCACATCTGTTCACAATTCACTGCTACCTGCCAAACAATTAAAAACAACCTGTTTTATTAGCTGTCACATCCCATAAAATATTTCAGGGCCCTACATCAGCAGCTGACACCCTGTCAGTAACAGCTCTCTGGGTTAAAAAAAAACGTTCACAGTGTTATTTCAATGTCTGGCTCTCAGAGGTTTATCTCTAGTGCCCATCACAAGACTGCTCAAGCACTAAATGCAAGGTTAACAACTTCACAATTAAGGATGTGAAAGATATATAGACACTGATTTTCATCCCACCCTGAGTTTGAGAAATACAGGTCTTACAGGCTGAATTGTTCCAGGGCTGCTCCTCCAAGGAGTGTGCATGGGCTGAGATTTAGGTGAGCAAGTGGCTGTCCTGGACTTCAACGGGGGATAATCAGATGAAGGCTCAGAGGGGCACCTCTCCCTGCTGAGAACAGGAAAATTGGGGGATGGTGGTAGAATGCTTTTCCTTAATTTTTGTGGTCTAAGAGTAGAGAAGATGGGGGAAAGATATTATGCAATTGCACAGAAGCCAGAGGTCAGAGGCCCTGATCCATAAATATATTTGGGAACATAATGCTAACCAAAACGAGTGGACACAGGCATTGACGTGGATCTCTATGACTAGTTACAGCTGCACAATCTCTGCACAACAAGTACAAGATCCAGATCTGCCCAACCCTGTAACAGTCTGTGGATCCAGCCACTCATTTTATGAGGATGTGATGGGAAAAATACGTCCAGAATACCCAGGTTCTGCCCCTGCCCTTGCTTGTGGCGCTGCTGGCACCATGCTCACGAACTCATCAGATGTTGCACTGATGTTGTTAAGCCCCAGCAGTCCCAGTCCTGCTACTGGTGCTCCACTGCAGCCACTGCAAAGTGCTTAAGGTATTCAATCTGAAACAGATCGATCCCTTCGGCACAGTCCTAAACCTGTAGAGGCTGCCAAATTCTGCCTCTTTTGCCTCCCACAGGAACAGGGAGACTTCCCACAAACTTTCCTTTCTAAAATGTGTTTCTCAGAGTTTTGAAAAACTGCGTTCACCTGTGGTTGAGAATATGGTGCCCAAGGTTGAAATAAAAGTGTCAAGATTGAAATCAGCATTTTGAAAAACACGAAGACTTATCTGTTTGTTAAAGCTGAAGATGTAAGTGACGGTGTTCTGAAATCCTGAGGAAGAAATTTTGTACTTTTTCATATAAGAGAAGGAAGTCAAACTCTTTTTTTTCTTTTTTAATGCAAAGCCAGATGCAATATGAAACACAAATATTTTCCACATTCTGCATGCTACACAGCCACAGAGTGATGAGTCCTGCTCCATGGAGCTCGCAGTTTAAATGGACCAAAGAGAGATGAAATATCATGTCCAAGATCAAACACTAACCTGAGAGCCAAATCGGTGAACAGAGCCCAGGCCCTTTGATTTGGAACTGCTGGCTGATTCACTCCAGTCATCCCACCTGACATATTTTTAAGTTTCCATTCAGGCTTTATCTTTCAAGAGGCAGCATTATATTCAGTACTGCTGTTTCATTGCACAGGTACTTTCTATCTGACAAAAAAAAATAACCCGTGACTAAATCACCTGTGAACAAACAAAGCAAAATGAGGAGGAAATCAGGTGTCCAGATCCTGTTAAACTCCCAAGCACCAGGAGGTGACAATTTGTAACCCATGGCTGCACCCCTGATATCACAGGGGTTGCAATTCCTGCCACGAACCACAAACGGGGCCTGTGGAATCATGTACGTTTCAGGATGAAAAATAGTTGATTTGCTTGAAATGATATCAGTTTTACATACCTGTTGTCAGATATACTTTCAGCATTAGTACAGCATGGTTGTCCAGTGTGGGGGAAACACGTGGAGCAGATTCTGCCCCGAGCTGCCAGCACACAGTCCACACCGTCACCAGCAGCAGCACGAGCATGACCCAAGGCAGATTTTAGATCTGAATGGCAGAATTAGGCTTGTATTGGTTTTGTTCCACACAGAGATTTTTGTGCAATTCTTAGATTATTTTATTCCTGGCCGTTATCCCAACTGAAATGTGATGTTTTGACCCCACCAACAGGGACCATGACTTATTTCAGTGAATGGCAGCTTCTTGGTCACTTATCACCCTGGGTTTGTGCTCTTCTACAGTAGATATTGGGCCTCAGAAAGTAATTCCCACCCCAGGAATGCCAGGGCCTCCTTGGCATAGCACTGGGGAAGTTAATGTTCAGACCTTCGTGGTTTCATCTTATTCCAAACTTCCCTGTTTATCAGCAGATACAGTCTGCACATCTGAGCACCTCATCAGCCTCAGGGTATAATAGGACATGGAACCCACTGCTTTAATAGCAGAATGGAGGTGGAACAATGCTTTTTTTCCTCTCTGTAGAAGGAGAATCTCATGTAATAGGAGCGTAAATTTTTGCTGATGTACATTTGTGTGCTTGAAGTTGCATGCCTGAAAAGAGCCCCAGCAACTGGTTGTGGTGAGAAAAAGACAGATGAAAACAAAAGAAATTCCTCATACTGGCATGGTTCTTCAGGAAAAAAAAAATAGGAGAAAAAATAAAAGAAAGAAAAAAGAAGTGGCTTTGGTTGTAGATGTTTGCAAAACCTCACATCAAACTCTGACAAAAGCAGATTTTGAGGTGTAACTTCACTGATCCTAGAGGAGCACATGTGGTGTCAGCCCTCGAGTCCTACCGGCAGTTTCAAAAGTGCCTCAAGGAAATTTCAACAGGATGTGAAAATTTTTCCTTTGGACATCTCCGTTTGTACGGCATATTTTCTGTTTCATGATGCTCAGCCTCCACATTCCTATTATTAAAAAAAAAAAGAAAAAAAAAAAAAAAAAGAAGAAAAAACCAAAGCAGCAGTGGGAATAGCATGGCTAAACCTTGGGCAACTCTTTGAACCCCTAGGCCCTTGGTGATCTTAGCAGGTGAGCTGAGATAAATCAAGCTGCTCTTCCAGCAGCACACTGGACTGCTGCAGTAGAAGAGGCGGGTGGCAGAAAGTGCTCTTTGATATAATGATATAACGTCCCCTCTCAAACCTCAGGGAGCCCCGTCTCCTAATATTATTCTTTCTTCATTTTCAATTCAAACCAAAAGTGAAAACAGAAAGAAAATACCTCTCTTTTCTCTCCTTGCTTGCTTTTCCCCTTCTCTCCCCTCCTGCTGCTGCGACGGCGATGGGAGGGGAAGAGAAAAGGGGTTGGAGCCTCTTAGATCAGTTTCATACGCAGGAGAAGTAAGACAGGAATTATTTTTCTTGTTAGCCTTTTTGTAAGAAGACAGACAACCCTTTCAGCCCAAATACAATATTGTAATTGCTCATATTCAACTGACAGAGGTTCCCAGATGAGCTTCACTGAGGCGTCATTTACTAATCTGTCATGTTCTATAGCACCCGGCACAGAGCGCTGTAAAAGTGTCTTCTTCTCTTTAAGTTATTTATATAGTTGGCTGAAAGCGCTTTGCTTGTACAAACTAGAAACTATTAGATTAGACCAGCAGAGACAGCCAGAGGCAATCTTTTTAACAAAGTGAGTGGGATTCAAAGTAGGGTTGGAAAGCAAATATTATTTCACTGGAAGTCTATTAGAGGTAGTTCCCTGGATAACAAATAAGTGCTTTGTTAGCTTAGCTTGAAGAAATGCACCGGTCAGGTTGGCAGCAGCTGGGTCTAATGGTAAACTGTGTGATAGCAGATGATAATTCTGTGATCAGTGCAACACGTAAGCCAATTTTGCTCTCCTTTCCTTCATAGCTTGTCACATCCCGGGGTTTACTTATTTAAAGTACATGTCAGAACTTAGCAGCTGGGGATAACTCCATTTGTTTTAAAACTTCTAATCATAACACACATAAAAAGGAAAAGTATGTAAATTCAGCCTATCAGAAAGCAAATATTATTCTCACCAGGGAAGGCTAAAAGGTTGTCCATGTCAGTGCTTCAATAAAAGTGGAATCTGGGCTCAAACCAAGTTTTAGACATAGATCTCACCATGACAAACAGAAACTCGGAGTCTCTACATATTAGGTGAGATTAAAGCATATTCATAAAAATATGCAACACAATTCATAACCACTACTAGTTGCTAATTCTGGCAAATGTCACTTCCATTCAATTCCTGAGACAGCTGCTGTCTGGAGAACGTGGTTTTGGTTTGGTAGAGGACAAAAAGTCTCTGTGCTGTAAATCCACAGGAGGGTGATTCCTAAAAGCAGAAACTTGTTTATATAACACCTTTGGATCTATTTCTTTCTATGAGAGGTGCTCCATCCATGTAAGAGGTTGTTTTTATTTGTTATTAATAACCACTTGCCTGTTTGGAAATTCCCTGTTTGGAACCTCCATTCTGAGGGATTAAAAATCAAAAATTATAGAGTTTCCTGCATAGCAAGGTGGATAAAATGCGATCAAACCATGGGATAGATAAAATCCTAAGGGGCAGATGGTGAATTTTTGCAAAGCAAATGCCTGCTTTTTTTCTCGCTGTGGTCTGGAGGGCCAGAGACACCAGAAGGTTTCCCAAAAGGCCATTACTCAACCCCATTCCTTGTATTCACATGCAACACTGGCTCCAGGCTGGATGCAAGAGGAATGCCGCACTATCCAAAGGAATCAGAGAAACCATGGCCCTGTGTCCTGCTCAGCTGTACCCAGAATAACTGGATTTCCCCTGGGGAACACATGACACAACCTATTCCAGTGGATTGCAGGGGGGTGGCAACTCCATGTAGCTGCTGCAGCCATTGGACTTGGCAGTGGGCACCACACTCTGCCCCTTTTCTTAAGGGACACTTATGCCACCCAGGGCTGTGCGTGGTCTTTACCCAACAATTGCATTCTCAAACTCTGGCCACACTCAATACATGTATCCCAGAGGCAGATTCATCCCCGGGGTGAATGTAAAACCCCTCTCTGCACCCTCTCCATGTCCATTCAGCCTTCTCCATCCCAATGGGCTGCAGGATCACTAATTAATTAGTTCTTGTTTCCTGCAGAGCTTCTCTTTGGCTCCCTGCATGCAATACTTGGGACTAACAACACAAATCCGTGCTGGAAACCTGTAAGTTGCCAGCTGTGCAGTAAGAGAACCGCTAACATGGATATGTTGAAGCTAAAGCTTCAGGTTCATGCAGACAAGCTGTTGAACAGATCAGTCCCCATTTAACTTGTCTTAAAAAGCCAACTGAAAAATATGCTTTTACCAACACCCCTCAACGTCTCACCAAGACAATTTACTCAACCTCCAAAACCCATGCAATTTGATAATTAGCTGGACCCCATCCCAAGGCAGCCAACATTACTCAGAGGAGAAAGTGTGGAACTTGCCCAGCCTGCTCCAACTCCAGCACTGCTACATGCAACTGCTGGAGAATCATTTTACTCTCCTAGCCCTGCTTTAAAACTTCAAGGAAGTTTGCCCTTTTGCCCTCATCACTCCCTATACTCCAAAGCCAGAGTTAAAAAGAATATATCAAATCCCAAAGACGACACTTGCTTAATTTTTTCTGGGGAAGGAGAGATAAGGAGAAAGAGAGAGAAGTTTTGTAGAGGCAAGATGAAGTAGAAAATCCAGTCCAGAGCTACCTATGAGTTGAGCAGGTGAAAACCACCATCCACTCATTAATACTCCTAAATGAGTTAAAAAGCTAGGGATTCCCAGGGACACACCTGGGTTTTACCTTGCCAAAGGAGTGGGAAGAAACAAGGTCCCCTCCCAAGCCCAAATCTCTCCTACGCAGTGGCATAGCCCCAATTCCTCTGTCTGCCAAAGATCCTAAGCGTGTATCCCTTCCATTCACAATTCACCTCTAATAGCGCTGCTCCCCAGTAATGACGGGTTTGCCTTTCTGTTGCTGGAAGCAGGCAGCTAAACTGCAGCTCCCTTTGATCATCCCTCTCCACTCTTCCTGCAGGGCCATATTTTCCTAAGGGGGAAGGGGGTGAGGGTGCAGCCATGTCACCAACTCCCTCTGGAACAAGCCAGGCAAGTCTTTTATCTGCAGGGAGGTTTCACTCTATTTAGGAGGATTAAGGCTTCTCCAGTCTGACTGGAAGCCTTTGCCTGCTGATAAAAATGCATTTCAATAGCTTAGCACACCTGGCTCAATGCACTGCAAGTAGCTGCTTCAGTGCCTGCAGGTTAAAAGCATCCTATGGGTGCTGGCAAAATCCTAGTAAAGAGAAGTGACTTCGGGGAATATGGGGACACATGAGTGAAAGTCCTCCTTCTTTTTCCTCCTCTATTAATGGAGATTGTTTTCATTCTCCACAAAGTGTCAAATTCCACCTCTTCCTTCCATAAGAAGGTGACAATTACAGAAAATGTCTTTACAGACAATAGAAGATCAGGGCCCAGAAAAGGGAATTTCATCCTAGATTTGTGTGCAGCGACAAGGAGTCACCGTGTGTGATTGGGTTTTTGCAATTGCTCTTGCTTCTAGTTTGGCTCCTTTACAGGTTATCAGTGGATCTGCTACACAAGAAAGCTTCAGACAATCCAGGTGATCTGCAGTGACATGGAAAGATTAAGACACCCAGGGGACACACATGTGCCCTGAAAAGCTGAATACCTGCTTGGCCAATCCTCTGGTAGAAATGGTTGTATTTGTGCTGCAGTAAGTGCAGGGGGGTTGGACTAAATGACCTTTGAAGGTCCCTTCCAACCCAAATTATTCTGTGATTCCATGACCATGTTCCCAGCTCTCAGCACCAGCCAGCCTGGTGAAGACAGCGCCTTGTCTTTGTGCTTCCAGTTAGAGACCGGCTTAAGCGTCTTGCTGATGTGTGGATTTACATAGGAAGTGGTTTCCTGTTTTTTTGTTTCTTTCATGTTTTCTGGTTGCCTTTCCCTTTCTTTTAAGCATAACTCTTTATTTCAGAAGCTGGATGCTTCTGTCGGGACAAGAGGGGGTTAATAATTTGCTTTAACTAGTGCATGTGTTTCACACTGAGAACCACTTACAGTGGGAATTCAAAGGCGTTTGTCCAGGCTGGTAAAATAAATATTGCCATGTTGATATATATATTTTTTTTTCATTGGTTACTTTGGTTTTGTTTCTTTATCAGCAGCTCTTTCCCTTCCTAGAGCTGGCTTACTGTCTTTAGTTCAGTCACAGCCAGGCTGTAATGATCTTAATGCAACTCTGATCTATATAAGCCAGCAGCCAAGCCTGATGATATATTGCAATCTTTATTACCCTGTTACTCCCATTGTCTCAAGTGCTTCTCCAGATCGATGGTGAAATTCCTCTGCTTTAGTGGCCGTAAGCTGGGAGGCCACTCATTCACCAGATGGGTGATGAGCTGAACTGTCACAGGTTGGGCTTATGGATGCTCAGCCTACACAAGACATCACACAGATCCATTCTGCAAAACTCTCAGCAAGAGAAGGGTGGAATGAATTCCTGCTAATGGCACAAGCCTGCCACTCATGAATTACATTTGGAATTAGTTCTTCCAAGTGGATCTGAATTCTCTTCTCACCATGAGGTTGTCACAACCTTATAAAATTATAGAACAGAAATAATTCAGATATAGAGTCAGAGTTAGGTCATCTAGGAGAATGAAGACTTCAGTGAGAAGCAGTAAGGATGCTCACAGAAAAATGAGTTTGGATGTTAAACTTCAGGATCTTCATGCGAAGATCCTGAGATTAAGGGATCTGAAAAATTATATTGTGCCATTTGTTGTGTCATGAGAGGTTAAGTCTGAAAAGCTGTTTAGTGCTTTTGCATATAACATCTCCTCCATACAAATACAACTTTTACTAGCTGTTTCTCCTCAAACCTCAAGTTTGAGTACACTCATTTTATTTCTTGTCCTCTCACCTACACAGTTCATTTTAATTTAAATCAGTTCCAGCCATTGCTTAACTCCACCACAGTGTAGTCTCCTTCTCTGCCTTCTCCTGGGTTTCTTTACACCTCTTACCAAGCCTGAAACAGAGTTGCAATAGGTTCTCCTTCTTTACCATCACAAATTCACAGGAAGAGAACAATTACTGACAATAACTCCCTCATCTCTCACTATATTTCACATTACAAGGATGGGAACGGAGTGAGAAGGGAAGAGAGTGATCTGATGTCCATAGAAGATAAGGAAGACAGAGCATTAGTTGCTCTTCCTTCCCTTCCAACACCAGGCAAAATATCACCTGGAGTCCTGAGGGGATCCTTTTCCTGAAAAATATCCCAAAACAGAATCTCAGTTTTCAACTGAGAAACTTCCCACAGGAAAAAATTGTCCTGTAATTCCCAGCTACAGCCATTATACTGGATGTGTTGACTATTTGTCTAAATTGGTGGGACCTAACGGGTATTACGAGGTTTTCCTAGACATTTTGTCATGAGGATGAGAATTTGCCAAATTTTAGCATTGGCTACGTGTTGTTTATCCTTTGGAAATGTCTTTCTGGTCTGGAAACTCTTCTGGCCATGATTTCCAGCATAGAAATACGTCATTCCAGAATCCAGGGAAAACAGCAACTACTCAGCAAAGGGGTGACAAAAGAAGTTTGGACAGCCTAAAGTGTCAGAGGAGGAACTTAGTAATTGATAATGTAAAATCCTTCACTTCAAATGAAGAAACTAAGAGCACAAACACAGAACTAAAGCACAGAATATAACTGTTCAGACAGAAATGTGAGGAAGGAAGTCAGATCGATCAAGATTGGTCCCATACGAGCCCCAAGATAGAGAGCCTTATGAATAATACTGAAGTAATCTTGTCTTTATGTTGTTTCCTTGTTCTAAAGTCGTGTTGCATGTGCACCGTGGGGTACCAGGAGAACCAGGCCTGAGAGGTTATTAAAAGAAAGATGCATAAGAGACTGATGGGCTGGAAAAAGAGTCTCCTATAGGAAAAAATCTAAGTGCCAGCATATACGAGAAACCGCAGTAGATTGAATGACGTTGTGTGTGTTGGGAGAGCTTCAATTACTTAATTAAGGCAACGATGATACCGAGAGCGGTTTGAAGAGAAAAGCTCTCTCATTTGGATTCATTTCACTTTATATCTTTTTGGTGAAAGATGGAAATAAAAACGGAAGCAGACATGAAATTTAATAATGTTATTGCTAGAAACTAAAATGGAAAAAATACTGGAAATGAATTAAAGCTGAGGCATAAAATGCTAAAAAAGGAAAGAGAAAAATGGTCAGGCAGAACCTAAATAATTCATTTATTTCCAGCAGTAGAAGAGTTTGAAAAAAAAAGGCACAGTGATTACAGCAGGCGACTGGGAGTTGGGACTCTTGAATTTTATTTCTTTTTCTTAACATATGTCATTCTGTAAACCAGTCTTTCCATGCTCCAGTGTACTCAATACTTCTTCTCATGACAGTGATGTAGTTGGACTTAATTTGCTGATGCCCTGTAGGTGTAAATTGTTATGAATTGGCAGAAATCACTCGAGATTTAAGGATGAAGTTATCTTTCCATTAGGAGCTTGGCTACCAAAACAAAATCTCCATTGAACTCCCTCAAAGAAAACCCAGCTCCCAGTGAAATTTCACATTTCATATCTCACTCCGGGTAGAATTTTCCCTTGTGAAGTGATACTTCTAATTGAATACCTCCCTCCAACTCCCTGGTGTGAGCATTGCTTCTGGGTAAGCAGTGTGAATTGCCTCTCTCCTGTTCTTAAAGTTGAATCAAAGCTTTGCTTAAGTCTATTATTATTAAACTTTCCCTTGCAGGCCTCAGTATCACCTCGCAGCTGAAGACTGTAGGCAATCACAGATGTGCGGATGAGATGTACCTGGCACTTGCAAACAGACCTGCTGCTAACTCTTGACCCTTGGACAAGAGGAGCATTAAGGCTTTGCTGCTTTGCTGGGCAACTCTGTCCGTTGCCAGTAGAGGCTGACAGTGGTCTTCATGCAATCCCTGAAGACACAGTGTCTCACCTTGGAGAAGCAAGGGTTACATCTAGGTGAGCCTAGATACTTGAATACCTTTAAGATATTGCATTTGCCATCACTCCATGAATTGCTTTCCTACAGGTATTTCTGGAAGACCCTCATTTCTCCTCTGGCAGGTTTGATTTTTAAGTGAGGCCTCCTTTCCTAGCAGAGAATTTATACCCATAAAATCTACAAAAGCATACTCAGATACACGGTGATGTCAGCCCAGCTACATACGCAAGGCAGGTACTCCAAATCAAAAACTTTCAGATTGTTTATACCTGTTGTAGACCGTTATGGTACCAATGTTGCTCCTGCACGTCAGAGAAGCCGTATGAGAATTTGGTTGCCTGTGATGGTGTAGATAATCGGCTACCGAAAACAACTGCACGTTCAGATAGACAGAAGTGGTCTGTGGCTCATCTGTTTTGCTAAGCTCAGTTGCTGCATCTGGATTTGAACTGCTAAAATCAGCACAAATGTTATTGTTGAAAGCCACAGACCATGCTTTATGTCAATGATAGAGAAACCTCAGAAAGTTTGGAGGTTTCCAGTCAGCACCCAAAAGTTCGGATATTTCTCCAGCTTTAGCCAAACAATTGAAATACTACTCTTGCAAAAAGTTCAAGCGGTAAAGTCTGGAGAGCAAGATGTTTCACAAGATTTCTGAAATTTCTGTTTTCAGTGTCAGGACAGAAATGTTGCAAGATCACTCCTTTCCTTCATGTCTCTTTTTTGATATCTCCATTACTTACTTTTATGAATACTATCATGTCATCTGAGAATGCCATGATGTTAATGAGCGTACACTGTGGCAGGTTCTAGCCAACCCTACAAACACAACCCTTCCAGAAAAAAGGATCCAATCTAGATGTATACGACATCTTAAAGGGCAGGAAATGAAGCAACATCGCTCCAGTTTTGTGGGGAGATGACAGAACTTGTCTCAGATCACGACTGAGATCCGTGCCAGAGCCAGGGACTGAAGCAGATCTTCTGAGCTGCCAGCCAGCACATTACTGAGAAAACTCTTCATTTTCTCTTTTTTCCCAGCAAAGAAGCACGAGCGTGGATACTGAGAATCAGTTACCAAAAGAAATAATTGCCTGAGAGATTTTTAAACTTCAAAACAAATCCCATTTTAATTCTGAACGATGGTTAAGGTCAGTTCCAAATTGGTACAAACGGAGTTGACTATCCCTGATTCAGAATAGCAAACATCAGCAAAGCACCAGCAATTAACCAATTTGCTAACAACCGCTCTGCTGGAGTGAGTCTGGGGCAACCGCGCGGGAAGGGAAAGAAAACGGTTCACTGTAAATTTTACTGAACATTTCAGTGCTGAGTCTGACAAATGGTTTCTGAAGGATTTTTCTGAATTACCTGGGACTCCAAGGAGAAAAAACATTTCTCAGCCCAGATGCTGTGATCCAGGGTATCCTACCTGCACCACCAGATGTCAAAGTAGAAAGATAAAGGGGAGTTCTAGTAGAGAAATACAAAATCTAGCCCGACTGCGATGGTCTTTGCAAGCATTATGTTTAAAATATTAAGCTGGGACAAAAGGACTGTAAATTCTGGCTGTGGGAGAAGAGGGGCAGGAGTATCAGACATCTATTTTAAACACTAAATACGCAAATTACAAGGTCTGCATCTGCAGATCATCAGCAAAATCAGTTTGAGGTCTTTGACTCCTATATAGAGAACGTGGGTACTGCTGAGTGCTCAGCTGAGCAGCCTTCTGAAAATACATCCTGAATGTCTCTGTGTGAATAATTAGGTGAGGTTTAGTAAGTTTGGAACGAATAGAAATATAATTTTAATGTTTTGAAATATGTACCCTTTCAGTCCTCAGAGACACAGACTCCAACGTTGGCATATACAATTGATATTTATGTCCTCTAAGCAGTCCCTTTCTTTTCAGCAAGTCTACTCTCAAGCCAATGAAACTTCTCAGGAGCAGAATGTAAATCTGTGGATTTTAAACACTGTTTCACCTGGTCTTTCTATGTGAAATCTTTACTTTGGCATAGGAGCTCTTATTTCTATCTTAAAGAAGTCCACTGAATTTAAACAAAAAAAAGAAAATAGTCTGAAATTAAAGTAAAATCAAAATATCCGCATGGATAGCTCTGTAGATATAGCAGCACAAGTTTAAGTCTACAATTACAGATTAGAACAGAAGTTTTCATGAGAAAGCATATAAGCCACACAGTCACAACTCTCTGTAAGGATCAATAGACGCAAACCTCCAGGTACTCGTTGCACTAAAAAAAAGAAAAAAAAAACCCTACAAAACACAAAAACCCCTTTTCTATTATGTCAATATAAAGAGGACTATAAAGTAGTGTTTTTTTCCTGTCTCCCTAAGTTGATGCTTTTGGTCAAGCCCCAATTTTTCTGCATATGTTTTCATCAAATTCTCCAGCTAATTCTACACAGTGTAATTCATCTTGTTTCTTTCTGGTTCATATGGAGTCCCCGAAACCTAGGAAACATCTCATAACATTGCATTTGATTTTTAATTTGACAGTTACAAATCCAATTTACTAATCTTGATTTAGAACAATTTAGGTGCAGTTTGCTTTCTCATTCGGTAATAATTATGAAAAAAAAAAATCTCCTTGCCTGATGGCTATATGTGTGTGTACATAAATATATGTGTGTAATTATAAAGAATTATTCATGTTTCTTTGTATTTGCTATATACTTTTACTTTAGGTAAGTGTTTATGGCCCATTAAAATGGAACAATTCCAAAATTTCCTAAGCATGATGAGTGGTACCATAAATATGTGTACGCTGTTGCCAATTACTACATGAATAACAATATCCTGAATGCCATATGCCTTCATTAAAAGGCGAGCTTGGGAATATTCTCAGTTTCTGCTTTCTCTGCGTTTCTTGAGCAGACTCCAGCCTCATGGTAGTCAGCAGCAGCAAGCAGTGGGGAGCTGCAGTTTTAATAACAAATTGCGACTAGTTGCTACTGGCTGCAAAGCGGCTCCCGCTGAAGCCCTCGAGGTTGCGGGAGAGCACACAATATTCAATTTAATAGACGGTCTTCTCAGCGAAATGCATCAAAGCCTAGGCAGACCCTTTGCTGTGGGAGATATTACCCTCAGTTGAAACTCAGGGTAGGATTCTCTAATTTGCTCAAACCTGTCCATTTACAGCAGACAATACTGTCGTGAAGAGCTGGCAGTGGGAGAAGGGGGAAGGTGGCAAGAAAACAATCACTGCTACTCTTTTAAGAGAGCATTACAACCAGCAGTTTCTCAGAGATGAACTTGCTATGAACACACAGCCTTGAATTCAATGACAGCAATGCTCTTGAAGGCTTGAATCGCTGTTTTACAGCCTTTACTGATAATCACATATACTTAGTTATTATGTCAATGCAAATGATCATCATTTATTATTTATACAAGATGAGATTTTCCAAAGCACCAAGGACAGCCTAGGATCCCACTCCCTTCAAAAGTCAGTGTAGGATTTAGGCTCCTGGATCTATCTGTACCTCCAGTGGTGCATCTGATGGGTTTGGCTTGTTTATTGAATTATCTGTAAGATTTATTTTTGTGGGATTTACTTTGATTTTCAGAATCTGGGTCCTAGACAAACAAATTCTCTATTCAGTTCAACTAGGCACTCCAACATATTTTGTTTGCATTAGCTACACTCCGTTGCATTAGTAATGTCCCATCATATCATATTAGTAGTCTGCTTTGCTAATACAGGGAAAGTCGTTCACGCAGTACAAAGTCTACTTGTTTAGCAGTTGTTTTCCTTTTTATTTCATTGTAGACAGAGGCCTTGAGCTCTGGAGGGGAATTTCTTCAACACTTTGGGTTAGATCTGTCCAATGGGATAACAGGAAGACATTTTGTTTCACTTAAATCTGAAGAAGGAAAATATAAGTACATCTTTTTCTTGCTTTTATCTTTCCAAATGGAAAGAGACTGTTAGAGTGATTTCATTTAACTGAAAGTAGTTCAACTGGCTGAGGTTTTTAAACGCGGGCATTTCAACTGCTTTTTCTTGAAAACAACAACAAAAAAATCCCTAAACCAAAAATGGAGGAACAATGTTTGGAGGACACCAAAAGAACAAATTCTGCTCCTCATCCTGTTGTTTCTGCATCTCTCTATTTACATCAAAACTGTTGCGTGTTTGTGCTGAGTACATATCGCTTAATAGGGACCCAGAGTCAATTTTATCATTGTATTTTCATCCACTATCCAATAACAAAGGAGGAATTTACTGAACTGTTTTAAGACTGCAGAGTAAAATTAATTCAAAAATTAATATTATCCCAAAATGTAGCCTATGGACTAGATAATTCTCTAACTCTGAAGTTAATTAGAAGGAAATCAATAGAATTATTAATATTAACACTAACATTAATAAAATCAAAATCCAAGTCTCCATTGACTTTTAGGGAGCCAGATTTTAACCCCCAGAATATTACATATCGACCTAACCAAGCAGCATCAACCATACAACAGCTCTTTGGATCTTGATGTATGATGGACACCGAGACATGAAGAATTCTGGTGAAGTGATACTACAATAGTTTAATATGTCGACTTAGTATCACTGCCCTTGTGAAGGAGACACAAGGGCAAAAATGGGGCTATGTGTGGTGCATGCATACTAGAAAGTCTCTGGTTTGCATGGTGGCTCTATTTGCTGATGTCAGAGAGACTTCAGTGTGATATAGCATTAATATTGCCTCACATGTCAGGTAATGCAAATAGAGAAAATTACAAGTAGTATGAGCATGTACTGAAGATGAGCTCTGTGACATCTATTATGTAGAAGCAAAATCATCTTACCTCATGAAAGACGGCAGCTTGAAGGCTAAATTTAATGAGTCTGATTCTGATCTTGTACTGGGTTAAACCAAAAGTGACTCCATTCCTGGTAATGGAAATGCACTGCCGCTAAGCAAAAGGAGTCGGGTTTATTAATGCAGCCAGCTACACTCCTGTAAAAGCTGACAGCCCACTAAAGGTTGCTGTTCATTAGTGTCTGATTTTTGACAGTCATCATAACTGTTATTAGAAAACCTCCAGCAATACTAAGTTGAGATACAAATTAAAAATAAGCCAGCGGTACCTTTAAAAGTGCCATGAGCTTTGCTTTTGGCACTGGTATCTCTGAGCAGAGGCTTACAGTTCAATTCAGACAGTTAGCAGGGTGCTGACAGCAACATGTTGGTACAAGACCGTACTTCTCTCTTTGGTTTTGTTTTAATTAAAGCCGCATTTATTTTTTAAAGCAGGTCATAAAGCTAACCTACTCTGACAACGCAGAATTACATTATAAAATCATTCCATACAATAATTATAAATCTCTGCTAAAGCAAATTGAAATGAAATTGAAGTACCGGCATACGTTGCCTTTCTTCCTGATAGGAGGAATCCATCTGATTAAAATTAGCACCGACTGCTCAGATTTTTCAGTGAGGACAGATCCAGAAATGAAGCTCAGTCTTCTGCTTCCTACACCTCTGCATCAGTTAATGTGCTTTAGTTAATGCGCTTTAATTTCAAAGGATGTCCTCTAAGGCCCTACCTTGTCACTTGGCTACACCTACACCATGTGCCACAACTACAATTGGTTTCAGTGGCACTTTTTTTCACCAGCTAACAATGGCACCATCCAGATGAATCCTTCCATGCTTCCAGAGAATCAGAAATGCTGGGGTCACAATTTAATGTTAGGTGAGGTAGTTTAAAACTGAAGTTATATATATATATATATATATATGTATATATATAAATATATTATTATAGCCAGAAGTGTTGAATGCAGCAGGCTGATTTCAGAGGGTTTATAGTCTGGGGTGACATTACTTATATGACATGTATGGAAACTATGAGATGGAATTTCCCTGAAAACAGTCCTTCCCACAAGGTTCCTGGCACTTTGGATCCTCTACACAGCTAGAAATCCTGTGAGGACAATCTGTCTCATTGTACTTGAGTCCTTCTTGGTTGAGTTGGAAACCAGGGGCCAGATCCTTAATTTATGTAAACAGGAAGAATTGTGTTGAAACAAATAGAAAGGAATCAAGGGGACTTCTCAGTCCAAAATTATAATAAAGAAAAAGGTTTCAAAATCCCTCAGGACCTCTGAAAATACAGACCAATTCCCTTCATAGAAGTGAGTGGGATGAGAAGAGGAGGAGGTGTTTTTTTCCTTTCCTGATAGCCTGCCCAAAACAACAGACATTTTTCTGTTAAGAAGTTTACAGTCAGGGGAACCCCTTTGGTCCGCTGCAATGAGGTACTTAGTATTTTGGCTCTTCGTTTCTCAATGTCCCTCAGAAATGGGAACCAGAATTAGCTGCTAATTTCAGAATGTACTGAGTCAAAAATTTCAGGATTAGAGAGAACACGGTGTCCTCCAGTCTGTAAGTAAGATGCATATATGTGAGTCACACGTTATAGAGAATGTCAAGGGGTGTCGAGGTACAAAAAGTGCTCTGTTGGGATCCTGTGGGCAAGAGCAGAAAGAGCCAAGACCCATTTCTGTCTCAGCTTTCATCTGAATGACTCTGGGGATGCCACTTTGCGACACTTGGCTTTCAGTTTCTTGCCAAGGCATGAACAGAAGCCATGTCCTATGTCACAGAAAATGGCCTTGAATAGTGGATGGCTTTCCAAGGCTGCTTCTGCATTTCTTTCAACTCTGCAGCACCTTTTTGTTGTTGTTGTTGAGACACATTGAATTGATGTCTGCAACTCAGGAAGTATTACCTGTTAGGGGCAGCTCAGTGGTGTGTTTTACTTTCCCCAGGTGTCTGGACTGTGGCTGTATCAAGCTGCTGTTGTTTAAGTTTCCAGAAAACAAACAAACAAACAATCAAACAAACAAAACAAAAACCCAAGACTAACACTCTAAACATAGAGCAAACTGTGTTGCTGGAATAATCTAGCAGGGAGGTTATGGGAGCGTTCATTAACAGATGCATTGCTTGACAGGCTGAACTGGTTACCAGTTCATTTCCAGTTGCAATGGAATCCAAATTCCCAGTTTGGATCCCTACGCACAAAGCCCAGCATGGTTTAGATGCTGCAGCTCCTTTCATCTCTACAGATGTTAAGATCAACTGCAATTTAAGTGATCTGAACTTTCTGTGTGTGCGGGTGGGGTTGACATGTACCTTTGTGGATGGCGGCATTTCCTAATCAGGACCTTCAGCTTAAGCAACACCTTGCTTTTCCTAATGGTTCATTAAAGTTTATCTCTATTGCCCTTCAAAGCATCCAGCTATTCACTCAGATTCCTCCTGAGAAATTTGCCTAGGAAAGTGGAAGCCTGGAGCGTGGATGAGGATATGTGAGAAGGAACATAGTTATTCATATCTGATATGGTATGACATTTTAAACTGATTTGCAAGTGCTCCCGGTTATCATGATAGAGAAAGAAACTGAAAATATGCATATACATGAAAAATCTCCTTCCAGGACATGGAGCAACTATTGCTACTTAGATTACGATTTTCCAAACATCTGATTTCTTCACAAGGGGTGTGGTGGGAAACCAGAGAGATACTAAGTAAAATCAATCTCCAAAGAGTTAAAATTTTGAATGATAAAGAGCTGTAGCTGGTATCTGTGAACTCTGTGGGCTCTGAGTAAACACAGCAGCTTCTGCTTCTAACTCCACTAAGTGACTTCCACTTCGTGGTGGTGTTTTTCTGGGACAGCACACGAGTTTCTAAACTGGCAGAACAGGCAGCAGAAGACTTCCAAAGTATTCCTGACATTGGGCAAGTCACTTCACTTCCATCTTTTGCTGCTCTTTGTCTGTCATACCATCCTTAAGGCCAAAATGATCTTGCTTTCAAGATCTCGCTCCAAACCTTTCGAGGCAAGAACAGTGTCTATTTGCTTGTCCATACAAGTTCTAGCACAGCAGGTCCTAGTCCTGGTTATAGCCTGCAAGTGCTATTACAGAATACTTGGTAATAATGGGAAAAAAGAATGAAGTCATCCCGAGTTCTTGTCCCATTTACTCACCACCCATGGAACTTTCTATATTTGTGTTTCTAAGAGTAAGGCAGATTTGTCAGGTCCCTCTGACCCAAATTTGGAAATCCCTACTTTCTCCCCCACCTCTGCTGGCTTTGATAAAACAGGCTGCTGCCAAATCTATTGGAACAATGCTTCTCCCCTATGTCCTTTAAGTGTCCAGGAAGCTGGGCATGACATTCGAAACCAGGGACCAGCACAGAGTTTGGCACAGAAGACTTCAGTAGCCTAGGTTACTCTCAAATCCCAAATCTGCCAAAATAACCCCAAAAACACATACAATCCATCTCACATTTCTGTGTCCAGAATATCTATGTTTAGCTTGACTACTTAGTGGTTTTGCGGTATTCATGAACACACAAAAGTAGGGCTTGTCCTGAAACTCAGACAATGTCCTGTGCAGTGATTATATACACATACTGCTGCAGCAGCTGAGAAGGGGGCATATGATGATTCTAAATCAAGCATAGAGTGGTCTATGAACCAGCACTGAAGGAAACCCCTTTATGAAAAAGAAATGCTCCTTGGAGGGCCATTTCCAGTGCAGTCTGATCTGACAGGATTTAGCTATGCGTTTGCATTTATAAGAGCTTGTGGTAAATATCTAGGTATTGCATTAAAGAAGTACCTGAGTATGAAGATGGCTATTGATTATTCAAACTGGCTGGGCCTTGAGGATCACATTTTCATGAAAGCATTCATGTCAACACACACGTGCACTGGCCAAGTACCTGCCATAAAAGTAGTTTCCACATCTTAACACTTTACACATTTTCCACTGTTGCACAGCAGTTGTGATGTCTATCTGATCATGCCAATTTAGAAACTTCAGCATCTAAATATCTTGAAGATCCATTAACCAAAGAATTCAATTTCATGAACCAGTTTCAAATCAACGCTTGCCCTACACTCTCTGTTTTTTAAATGTCTTGGCTCATTTGAAAACCAAGCAGATCTGAATCTCATTTAGTAGCTGAAATTCAGATAACCTGGTAACTCATAAGTGGGGATTCATATACAGCACGAGCGTGTAAAAATGGTCCTTCCAAAATCTTGTCCTCATACCAAAAGTGTTTAGAAGATAATGAGATGAACTGCTGCAGTAGTTCACCTGCCTAATTCCACAATGCAAACTTTTAGTAACTGGTAAAAATAGACCAGATGTGAGAATTCTTTCAGGATAAAAAGTGCAATAATATTGTGTGTGTTGTCCAATAAGGCAACTGATAGAAATGTACAGATTCTTACTTCAGACCCAAATCTTTGAAGAAACAAATTGCCTCATTTTCGCTATTCATGTAACTCTAAGAATAAATATTCAAAGCTGTAGGTTCACACTATAGATCACACTGAGTACTCTAGACCACGTATAACTTCCCTGATTTTTACCTTTTGGGTCCCTGAAAAAATATATTTATGTATATGAGTACTACCAATGAAATAATGGTCCTAGTAACACTAGTAGCAATAGACACATTCAGGAAGATTTGTGGAATCCTTCAGTCTAAAGAGACTGCTTTCTGCTCTTCCCTGGTCTACACTACTTTCTACATGTATACAGAAATATCTGTGTACTTATGTATACACACATATATATTAACACAAATCCAGCCACCAGCTCCATTTTCCAGTTACTTCCCACAATTATGTTATTTAGGAAGCTCTGATGAAAAGCTCTTTTGAAAATCCAGCTCTATTGCTTTTAGCATTTTGGCTGCAAAGCAATTACTCAGCCTGTCAGGGTAATCATCATAAATATTGCTGTCCATGATGTTTCTACAAGTCAGTAGTAACTGGTTGGGTCAGTTCAGCTGAATTCAATGACCTTCCAAGAAAGAGTTGCATTTATACTCTATTCCCAAACTACAGACCAGCATACATGTAAAAATGGGCCATTGTTCAGGTATTGACCACTTTCCCTTGATTTCTGAGTCATAATCACTGACACCAGCAGATTTAAGTCACCATATATCTGCAGGTGTACTCTCTCTTTTTTCATGCACAATCTTGAAGTATATGTGATACCTTATGATTTCAAGAATCTGTCTGGACAACAGATACAGAAGCATGGGCCTCAACATTCAGCCCCACCTGTATTAATTCAGAATATTTTGCACATACTAGTTAAATATTCTGTAATAGACCTAAATCCACGTTACACTGATAAGCAAACCGAGGCCCAGAACAGTGACGCTGCAAGATCGTAAAACGAGTTAGTGGTGGAAACAAGAATAAAACTCAGGAGTCAGCTGCTAACCACATAAGCTATCTTTGCTGCTGGCCTGGAAAGCAAAAATAATGGTTTGGAGTCCTCCACTTTTCATTATTAGCTTTTTGGATGAGTTTTGCCTAAGGGGAATGAGTTATTCTCTGCTGTTGCATCAGTATGTTTCACTTCAGCTGAATTATGTGTCACTTTATGGTAGGGTTGTCTTCATTTTTTTCTCGGCTGTGCTTAGGGAGATCTTTGTGAACATCTTGTTTGACAAATTCTGCACCACCCACATAACCACTTTGAGGCAAACTTAGCAGAGTCAGAGACTGAGCTGGGTCCACTTATCTTTGGTGGATCTTGTCTTCTCGTGGCTAATTACAATCTGCAAGGCCCAGTGGCCAGAGCAGAGCCCAGGGCTTGGACCTAAGTACTCGATGCTTCGCTTTGTTGTTTTGCCCTTGTGGCTTTGGTCAAGTCACCAAACTGGCTTGATAGCGTGTTCATTTATGTGCTTGTTAGCTTCTAATGAAAATTTCAGCCAATGGAAAAACTATCTGCAGCAATATTTCTTTTTCTTTGAAGGGAGAAGAGATTATGTTTTAAAAAAATCCTTCTCTCACATGCAAACATTTCTTTTCTTCATTTTTTTTAGTTTCCTGAAACCAAACATGGAAAATAAATCATACTCAAGCCAAACCTGCAGTTTCTCAAAGCAAATCCAGAAAACAAATTTCTATTTCAGCAACCACTTAAAAAATAAAACCAAACCAAACCTAAACAAACAAACAAGCAAAAACCCACAACAAACAAACAAAACCAAATGCAAACCCCAAACCTTTCATGGCAGTTTTCAAGCAATAGTGAAGGGGCAGAGAAATGCCTGGTTTCTAACCTGCCCTGTCTTGATCCAGCTGCTTCAGTGTCCAACGGCAACAAATACTGGTGACTTTCAAAAATCCGTAGGTTGTGTTTTGGATGATATTTAGTTAAGCAATATCTCTTTTGTATAGAATAGTCTTGATTGCACTATCTAGCAGAATAAAAACAGATGGCAATGAAGTAACTATTTATCCTCCTGGTGAATTTTAATACACGAGGAAGTGAGGGCACAAAAAGACTGATTTAAACTTGGCATAATACGGTCACTGGGAGCTATGAAAGCTTTCCTCAACCAGCTCTGCTCATGTACCTAAGCCTGACCCGAAGGCACTGCTGCTGCTCTAACCTTCTCCTACTTGAGCTAAAACATCTTATTTCCACTTCCTCTTCTCAGCCTGTCCCTGGTTTGACTTCCCCTGCTCCAGCACAGGTACACACCATCTAGTGACCCGGCACAGCAGTGCAGCTGGGAAGCAGAGCTACATCCATCGGTGCAACAAGACCACCTGGACAAAAACCATCCACGACAAATGCAGAAAATTACAGAACAGCTCACTGGAGTCCATAATCCAAGCGCTGCCAAATGTTGGGAAGTTTACTGGTGCTCACTGCAGTGGGGAGAATATTAATGTACTTCTGATGAAAACCTAGCCCATGCCTATTTTTGGATGTTTAGGACTTTTTGTGATTATGGCACAGCTGTTTCTGAGCCGGTAGCAGGTTTGGAGTGGTGCTCCTCCATTGCATCTTCAAGGATCAAGTCTCCCTGCTTGTGTTCGTACCATTTGTGGTTACACAGAGCAACCGTTCACCCCCTGCAAAGCGATTGCTGGCACCTACACTGTGGAATAAGCTCAATCAATGTCAGAAACTGCTCTTGGGGGCGAAGAAGACGGTCTGGCAGAACAAAACTGGGCTCCCAACATTTCATAATTCAGTATGCTTAGCAGCCTGGGTGGATGCTGAATTTCATTATCTCTTCAAATTGCTGCAGATTTGTTCAAAGGAGCTTTCTCTTGTTGGTAGGGCCACACGAACAAGAACCGGCACGTTCACGTCTGACAATGACGTTAACCGCCTCTGGAGCGGCAGAAACAGCCGCCCCAGCCAAGCAGTGCTGTCTGCCAGCCTCCGAGATAGGCCAAGCGGAGTATTCCTGCAGACACCTGCCAACCGCGATCCATCCCCTTCTGCCTCCCCTCCAGGTGAAACTCTGATTCAGCATCTTAAACAAAACCGCAAAACCTGCTTGTCAGTCTGGGAGCTCTCTCGTCTCTCTCTTCCCTCTGCCACAAGACTCTACATGCAGCCGTGCTGCTGCCCAGGAGCAGGGTACATTCAGTAACAGCCTGATACCCGCTGCTGTTTGAGAAACCGCCGGGCTCTGGCTTGCTCGGAGAGCGGTTGATGCTCCCCAGGCTTGGCAAAGCTGTCCAGACTTGCACTCCAAAGAGCGCTTTTCAGCACGTCCTGGGCTTTGTCACCCAGACAGAGCTGTATCGGGGGAATTTGCTGCTTTTCAGAAGCAGATGTCTGGTGGTTTGCTTCTATCCAGGATTTTTTTTTCCCTCTCTCTCTCACATAATTTAATTGTATTTTATTTTTGCTAAGTGGCTTGAAGTGACAGTGAAGTAGAAACACAATGAAAGGATAATCCTGAACATAGTTATTGCTTCAAGCAGAGACGCTGGAGCCTTCCCAATCCCAGAATTGCTTTGGTCCCAGAGCAGCCTCTTTTCAGGTGGGGAGAAGGGCTGAGGGACAATTTTTTAGCTGATCGGAGTTGGCCAGAATTCATCCTCAACCTTATACAACCTTTGCCGACATTCTTATACTTGCCCGAGTCACCCTAGTCCTTATTCCAACCTCTTAGTCCTTCGTTTTTATGTTTAATGAGGTTCATGTATCACAGTCGAGTTTATTTACTCTCTGGAGCCTGTTGGATTTCTTCTCTCATTTTCGCTGGTTTCCTAGAGCACAGATCCCAAGTGGAGAACTAACATAGACTTCATTCTTAAAACTCAGATGGCCTTTTTATCCTCTTCTTCCCTGACAAGTCCTTTTATTTCCTATTATAACCTTTTTTTTTTGTCCTGTTCTCTGTCGTTAGTCAAATAGATCCATCCAAAGTATTAAAAGCAGCCTTCTCAGAGTAGAATTATTCAACTTCTTATCTCTTCCCCCAACAGAAGTGCAGGCATACAGATTTTTGGCTTAAGTGAGAAGGGCAAATATATTAGCTTTTTTTATACCATGAGAAAGGCAGAGGAATTGTCATCCTACCTAATAAAATGAAAAATCCTGTGAAACACTGCATTTAGAAAGTGGAGCAACACCTCTTTTTCCTCCCACTATCTAAAATGGTCCAGTCCCAGAATTAACCCACAACCTGGAATTTAAGTGCTTTCCTTGTCTAAATGGCTGCAGTGGTTGACAATAAACATCCCAACAACCCCAAATTTGAAATTAGATTCAAACTATGCCATCACAGCCTCTCTATTCCCTATCATCAGGCTACATCTAAAGATATCATTTTACACTTGAATAATTGTAAAACTGACTTTTGCCCTATAGTGAATACATTTTGATGAGGCCCCAAGAATATTCCCGCAAATCAGGAGAAATAGCATAGATATATCATTAAATCTTGAAAAATAAGTTGATAGCATAGAGGAACAAGAAGATATTGATTGTATTTAGAAAGCTTTTCATTAGATTGAGCAGATCGAATTAAGCTTCTCTGCAATCACCTCACATTCCTAGCTTTTATGATGCTTGTAGAGGTCTGCAGGAACTAGATCCTGATTTTTCAGAGGCTTGAAATTACATGGAAGCAAGACTCCAGCTTTGAACAGTCAGTGAAAGTGAAATTAAAAGAGAAGAAAAGCAGAATATATACATGAGAAAAACAACTCCCACCTAGCAAGAAAATGTATGTTGAAGTCCAGCTTCCTCTACAGATCAATGATATAGCAACACCAGGACATGAAAACTTAGTTTCTTTCATCATTTGGATACAAGTCACCAGCTTTCAGACAACTACTTCTAGAGCTTCTCCTCAAACACAGCTCCAAAGTTATCTCAGAGCTGGGTGGGTCCTTTTCTGACCTGAATCTAATCAGGTTAATGAGACTGCAGGTGGTAGCACTTGCTAATCAGTGCTTGAAGCTACAAGGGGGGAAGCTCTCAGGTCTACTTGTGTCTGAGTACATGCCTGTTCTGTTCTTTGTTCTGTAAAGTTTTATACCAGTTGTTGTGTTTGCTACTTAGATTAATATAAAAATGAGGAATCCCCCTACAGAAATAACGATGGGTGACTATCGGTGTCTCCTTGTGAGAGGCAGAGCATCATCTCAGGTGGACTGGCAGAGGTCTATGAACATGTGCTTGAAGAAGGTAAGGCTCACTTAAATGCTAATGTGGCACATAAAGTACTTAATGTCTCTCAAAGATCATGTTTCAGGCTCTTGGTAGACTTGGGTACCTGCTTTGTGTTCTGGCTTGCAGGAATGGGGAGATACTTCAGGTACTTTTTTTGTTTTCTGAACAAATGAAATGTTTTAATCCAGTTAACATGTATCCTTCCCAGAACAACCATCCTAGACATGGCCTGTAGTGTTTCTGCTTTAATCTCTCTTTGTAAACAGTTTCTATCTCTATAGAAACTTCTAGAATTTGTAGCTTGTCTGGTAGTTTTCCAGCTCAGGTCCTGTATGGTTTTTTGTGATAAGGGACCATATGAGGATTCTATTATAAGCAAAATGGAAAAGGGGAAAAAAGAAAAAGGGGGCAAAAGGCAAAATTTTTGTTGATTCAGAACTCAAAACTGAAACTAGAATCCTTGGTTTGGATGGGAACATGGGTGTTAAATCTTACCCTAAAAATAGGGCACTCAGGAGCTCAGCTGGAATATCCCTTCATAAGACCATCTGTTGTAGCTGAACTATGAACACTTTGGTACGTTGCTGATCTGTCTCAGTGTGGTGTTGTTTTTGTCTCCCTACTGGTGAGGCACATTCTTCTCATTCCCTTAATTTGTTTCTCTCAGAGTGTTTTTATTGAGCAGTTGTCACCAAGTCAATGTGACATGAGGCAGGAGGGAGGAGAGGGCTGTATTCTGCCTGACCCACTCAGTGTCTCCATTGCTGTGACTGTACAGGGTACTGTGGCCCATTCTTGTGTCCATCCTGCTGCTGTTTCTGACTCTCATAGCAGACTCTGCTGTCTGCCTACTTGGAGGTGAACATGATTTTGACAATGCCCGTTGACAGTGGTTGGAATTTTGTTCCCTTTTCCTGTTGCTGGTGACTACTGGAGCCCTTCAGCCTTGGTAGTGAGCAGTTTCATCCAGTGAGCTGCACTTTCTAAACACTTTTCTGATCCTTCCACAGCCCTCATTGCTTGTATGGAATTACTTAGAAAAGGGTTATATATAAACACACATTTCAGCACCTTTGGATTCACCACTCTATTATTTCTTTCATGTCCTCTTGTCCTTCTCCCCTCCCTTCTCTGCTCCCTGTATGTCTTGTTATACCTTGTTTCTACATGCCTAAGTCATGCTTTCAATAACAGCTGTCTGATTCTTTGCTTCTTCCCATACCCAGCTAATTATTTTCAATCTACTGATTTTCCACACGGAGATTAATGGGTTATTCAGCTCTCAAAGCCTATATCCACACAGCTGTGAGCTAATGCATGGGTATGGGAAGGGGTGGGGGATGTATGTGTTTATGTGGTTGATCACCTTTCTGATGAACTCATATAACAAACCAAAGGGATTTTTCTTCTCCTTACTCATTATAAAAAGCCACCAAGCTTCAAACTTTTGCCAATGAGTAATCACATTTTGCAGGGAGTAAAAAATAATAAATAAAAACCCGATACGTTGCAATAAGAGAATTGTTAACATGTGTCTTTCCTCTGCCTTTAATTGCACTGGCTGATGTGTGCTGAGTGTGAAAGAGCCAGGCTCAATAGCAAAGCACCACAGCACAGGTGTGGGTGATGTGGGGTCAGAAGCAACCCCGGGTTGCCCAACTTTAATCCCACTCATCTGCCACAGCTCTTTCTGCTTCTTTATGCTGCTACATCAGCCTGTGGGGTGCAAACAAATCTTTCCTTGGTTCTTTCTAGATGAAATAATTTCGGTGGTCCAGCATACAGCACAGTCACTGCATTACACTGCCAGTGTAGGCACCAGAAGCACTGGATACACTACTGATGAAAAAGTACTGTGGAAACATAACCTCTGAGTGTGAAACATTATCTCTGATCTCCCTGGTTTATCTGACCAGTGAGATACCATGGAATTACGCTAATATAAGGTCATGGATTTGAGCCTTATGTATCATTAATTGGTAATTTGAGGGGTAGGAACTTTTAAAACCTCCTTGCAACCTCCTCTCAGCAGTTTTCACACCACCTTATCAGTTCAAGTGTGAGTGCAACCAGCCTCTATCTGGAGGATAGTAATTGCCAAGAGACTTGGGGAGAAATGGGAATTAGTGGTTAAGAAGTGCAATCAGCAGTTAAAGTAAAAATAAACAGAAACATTGGCAAAGTGATCACTGTTTAGCAAGTCCAGGCTGGATAATTCCTGCTTTCCTGGAACCTATCAAAATGGTAGCCCAGATTCCCTGCCTCACCAGGATCCTTTGGCTTTCTGGGCCCTGAGCTGCAGATTTATAGTCAATAGCTGAACACTGCAGATTTCACTAGTTTCAGGGCATATTCAGTACTCTTCAAAAATCAACCCGTTTGCTGATGGGTTGAGATTTTGGGCTTCAAAAGTGAAGCCTTCCCTAAACCTCTGACTTTGACTTTTTTGCTTTGGTTTTATTGGAATAAGGATAAATACTTTTTCTGGACCTGACCTTCCTGTTGCCAATGCTAGATGCATTCAGTTGGGTTCTGGACAAGGAGTTCCTCCCACATCTCCTACAGCTTTGCTTGTGACTGCTGCTCCAGGCCTATGTTGTCATGGGTAGGGTGAGTTAAAATCACAATGTTCCAGTTAGAACCACTGGAAAGATTTGACCGAGAGCGAGTTAGACTGATAAGGATGCAGTTTTACAACCAAGAATTAGGGATGAGGGGCTTAGACACAGGACACGTGAGGCAACGTGGAGTTGTTCTGACCAAAGAAACATGGCTGAAGAGCAAGACAGAATTAGACACAGGCTACAGATTTACTTTTTTAAAAACAGTTCAAAAGGGGTATGGTGGCACAGCTAAAATGTGTTGAGAGGTTACTAATTTTTTCCTCTAGTGTTAATCCACAACACAAATTAACCTAAATTATTTTCCTCTTCGCTCTTAGACACATGCTATTTGTCAAGCCATGTTCCTTTAACACTTCCTAACCAGCTGGAATAAATTTAGCCTGCCCAAGGAAAAAGTGCAACATGGCAGCCTTTGAATGAAGTAGCCAGCGTGTCTCTTGCTGACTGCAGCCTCTCGTAGGTCATCACAGCACATGTGTGTCCCTCTCTTGGTATGGCTTTTGTTGAAAATGGCTCAAGGTACAAAAACCTGAAGCTTCCTGTTAGGCTAGGAATGGATCAGTGTGGGTAAGGTAGCGTGGGCAGGAAGGCATGCGAGCATCTGGTTTGAATAGCTCCATGCGTGCAGTGTCAGCCAACTTTCTGTAGGTTTCAAGGTTGTTGGGTTTTTTTAATCCCGGAGCTCTGGAGCAGTGGTGGACCTCACCCTGCCTGTGCCTCCCAGGAAAGCTGGGAGGAAGTTTATCGACAAGAGGCTAAACCTCCTTCATTTACAGGAGCCCCTGAGGTTAGAAATTACTTCGAAAAGCCCAGAGATGCTCTGAAAGGTCAAGTGTCTCCTGTGACACGCGGGAGGCAGAAGGACCTGGTTCCTTGATGTGCTTCTGATGGGAAAGCAACATGTGAGAAGACAGGAGACCGAGTGGCCTGCAGGATACACATTCCGAAATGTCACTTAGCCATACAAACTGCGAGGGTGGAAAAGTGGGCAGATGGAGAAATAATATTTTCATTGAAAATTCTCTACCTCTAAAATATTTCCTGTCAGGTTCCTTCCAAGGAGGGCCAGAGCGAGGAAGGAGGGGGGCTGAGGTGGGATGTGCGGCAGTGGGTACGAGTTTGTGATTCCTCGGGCCTCTCAGTTTTGAGAGCATTTAACTCAGTCCCCTCCCTGAGAAAAGGATCATGCTAAGCATTACTGGAGCCGGAGGCAGTTTGGGAAGTGAAATAAACACCTGACTGTTAAATGCTAAAGGTTTACTCAACCAAAAATAAAAATAGTTCTGGTTTCCTCCACGATGCTCTAGAGTTACGTTCATCCGTGCACATGAGCTGAAGGTTTGCACAGGGGGAGTCTTGAAAGGTTGAAACTCTTCAGAGGGGAAAATTTGGAGGTAATAAGACAGGCCTCCCTCTGTCCTGGGAGAGCTCTTCTGCCACTGAGAGAATGTTGCAGCTGTTTTCTTGGTTCAATCCAAAAATAAACTCCCTCCTCCTTTCCTAGCTGCTTGTATCACTTTCATGGGCGCCATCACAAACCCAAGGTGTCAAGTGTAATGGGTAAGAGCCTCAAGTGTGGGTTCAGTCCCCCTCATGCACTCTGTGGGGCAGAAGGGAGCTGTACCTCAACACCCTGAAGGAAATCTCAAAGAGTTGGGGGTTGAAGTCGTAACAGCCTCTGGGTGTTCAGGAACTGTAAGCAGCAAATGACACAGAGCAAACACTGTAACTGGGCAGTGTGAATGTGCCTATTCGGGGATGGTCCCAAAACAGCAGAGCAGAAATTACAGGGCAAACGCTGCCATTAGCAATCCTCACTGGAACCTTTTTCTTCTGCGGCTCTGCCCACTGAGTTGAAGGCATCTTGTTGCTGTAGAGGATCTGCATCTCAGAGTGCCAAGCTGGAGCATCTGAAAGTTGCGGTGTGTGCAAAATTTTTCTGCTTACATGTCACCTCCAAAATCCGAGATGCAAAATGCTGTTTATTACAAAGTATATTTATTGGGGTTGATCATATATGACACATACACTTGCAATATGTTTCCTTCTGTCAGGTCATCCATAGGTGGACTACTAGGAAATATCATTTAACACCTATGAAACAGCAGATTCCTTCGCTGTACCATGACTGCTTGCTGACTCCCAAAGCTTACGACTTGTAAAGTAGCCAAAGTCTATATGTGAACTGAACCACACTTCAATAGCTATTGGATTGTCCTGTGTAGATGTTTGTCTTCAGGTAGCAAAATAGATTAAGCAAACTGGAGAAAAGGGCACCCATTCTGCACAATATTAGATGGGGGAGGGAAACAGTGTGACTAATGGGAATCCAAACTGGCATCTCTGTTCAAGTCAGCTAACACCAACTGCTTGGTGAAAAAAGTCCATGCCTCTCCCCTTCCTAGCTGAGCTGAAACAAATCCATGGGGTTCAAAGTTATTCAGGACTCCAGATGGATAAGCTGAATCAGAATTACAAGACTCCCAAACTTGCATTTGCTCCTAGGAAATGGGAAGCCTAGAGAGAGAGAGAAGGAAAGAAATGTCCAACCTGAGCAGAGGTGATAGCAAAGCTGGTTTAGCATGGAACTGCTCTCACTAAAATGAAATTTGCTGTAGTTAACCAGAAAGTTTTAGGGTAAGAAATTACAGAACAATTTGGGCAAAGAGAAATGAAAGCCACCTGTTTAAAGTTAGCCTTTAACCTATTTCCACTGCCTTCCCTTTGCTTTCTCTCTCTTTCAAATTCTCCCAGTATCTCTGCTTTCCATAGAAGCAAATCTTCCCCAGGGAAAGTCAATTCTGAAGGCAATTTTCCAAAAACCATTTGGCAGAATTGGCCGGTACTTCAACTGCAAACATGAAAAGGCATTTATTCCACTAACTCAAATGTAGTTTGGAAGAGACATTACTGAACTTGTTTTAGGAATATACTTTGACTGCATCAGTTTTATTGCTTCTTGTATAAATGTCAAACTCAATTTGCCTCAAAGCAGAAAAAAACTCAAAGTACATGGTAATGTATATATTACATACGAAAACTGGGGAAAACAGTGTTATCTCCATGCGAAACTCAAGCCCATACTATGTTAATTGTGCCCATCATACACACTCGGTATTTCAGCAGTGGTAGTAAGGAGGGAGGGGGTTTGATCCTTGTCTTGAAGACAGTGTGTGTAGGATTGTTAAGATGTCCAGGTACTGCAGGATCCTGAAGATCTAATAATTTGTAAACTTTGCTTAATTTTGCAACTTCAATTTTCTCCTTTTTGTTCCTTAAAAGCATTGTTTTCCTGTTGTGTAAAGAACTTGTAACCCTGTCCTTTGTGCACCATCAGCAGCGTTTAACCTTGCACTGTTAGCACATCAGATAACACACATCCCATTTGAAATCCAGGACACCCAGTAGCAAAGGATTTCTTTTCTTGGAAAGGGAGGGAGGAAAGGGCAAGTCTTCTAAATTCTTATTTCAATCAGTACTCATTGCCGAATTTTCTAGCAAGAAGTGAATTGGCTATCTCAAAACACACTATTTCAGCAAAACTATAGTTGGAATTTCTTGGGGGCTAAGGAAGAAAGCACATCTTTATTTATGCTGAATTTCAAAGACTTGCTGCAGACAATGTGGGATACAAAGCTACCAGGGGGAAAACCTGGAGATTCTTTCATAACAAACAACAAGTATTAAGCAACCCAACTGTAATTTCTGCCATTTTACTGTACGACATAATTTTCAGGAATTTTAGGTATTAGGGCACACTACAGATTAAGTGCGGCCATTTGTAAAATATTACTGTGAACACATTAGATTTTGCGTCGGCTTCATTTGTATTTTAAGTTCCAATCCTGCAGAACTGTAACTTCCTTCATACCAGCAGCTGCAATGGCATCAGCAGTGCTTCCCATCTACATAAAGTTAATGTCTTGCACAATTATTTGCAGGATCAGGACATCATACTGAAAATGCAATTACTTTGTGAGTTACAAAAAAGAAAATGCTCTTTGGAATAGTAGGTGAGATTCACTGCTACAGTAAATTATATAGGACCCATTGAATTCAGTGCAGCTATCCTGATTCACACCCGCTGATATGGCCCATTAATTTTAGTGTATGAAAATGAATCTCTGCTCTAAAAATACCAATTAGTAATAAGCGTTGAGAAAGAAGAAAAAATCAATTTAAATTCATTTTGTGTAATGCACATTTTCTGTTGCTATTTTAGTTAAATTATTATTATGCATAATAATGACAGGGCAATAGGTGCTGTCACTTCAGGAATTTGTAGCTGTGATGGCTAGTATAAAAGTTAGTGAAAGGGAAATTGCAGAAAAGGCCATCAATTTCATGTGATTGTCATTATTATGATTTGGATTAGGGTAGTGTGTCCCGTTCCCCACAGAGATCTCATCCCTGTAGAGCTGAACACATGAAGAGAGATGAGACTGGAAGTTGCTTTGTGCTGGTGTAACTAGAAAAAATGAGCAGATAGGAAGAGGGGAAACTGAGGCATGCAGAGCTTCCATGAGTAACTGAGCTTGGAGACAATCTCTTGACCAATGATCAGGTGTACTATTCATCATATTAGGCTGATCCTCAAGAAGGGTGTTTTTTGTGGGTTTGTTGTTGTTTCTAAGTGCATGTGTAAAAGTGAATATGTACTTTGGCATGGAGCCAGTTTCAGCATTCAAACCTCCCGGAGACGAGCCTGCAAGATCCTGTGTGAACACCCAGTTCTGCAGGCATTGAAACCCCAGTTGGTGCTCGGGGTTATTTGCATGCTCATTTTGCTTCTATTCAGCATTTGTCCCACATTCATTTGTGCAAAGATGATCATGCTCCTGTGCTGGAAAATTAAGTGTTGTCTCTGTGCGTTGCCATTCAGCACTGGTTTTTCATGAACAACAAAAGCGTTTTGGGATAAGTGGCACTCAAAGAGGGTTTGAAGCTGGTTTCCTCATATTCCAAGCAATCCTGAGATAGTAATGAATCATAGTCATAGCTGGATTACTCACTGTTACTCATAATATAAGAGCTAAATTGAAAGAAAAAAGTTTTCGTTCCTGGTGGGACGCACGTCTACAGGACATCGCACAGGCCATAAGTACCAGTTAGTTCTGGAAGTGATCTAAATCTCAGGGGACAAACACAGCAGGGACTACTAAACATTGTCACTAGCTGCAGATAAGTGGGGAGGCTGTGCTGAGGAGACCAACACTCACCGGTTGCCTTGTTCATGCAGTCTTTGCTCTGTGGTGGTAAGAGAGCACTGGGGATGGACCTTCACCCTTGTGTGGCTGAATAGGCGTGCACAGACTGGAATTTGCATTGTCCCTGTAGCTAAAGACATCCAGACTCCTCTACCCCACCACAGTGATGCAGGAAACTTCAATCTGTAGATGCTCTAACACTGAGGGGTATTTTTTTGAAGAAGAAAATAAAACCAAGTCATATCAGTTCGGATATCTTATGAACATTTTCAGGGACTGCTTTGGAAACCTACTGCTCTGTACCTGTAAGTGTATTGACTGTGAAGAGTTAAGCCCATTTAATGCTTCTTGGGATGATATTCAAGTCATCTTGCACCAACCAAGAGTTCAGGGTCTAAAGGACCACAAGCTGCTTTGTGCAACCTGGGGCTGCTCAGACCCTGCAGATATGGACCCTAAGAGATGGCAGATTATTTTAATCTAACCTTCAGCAGCTGTGAGATCAACAGCAGCACTTCACAGAGGCAAGTCATCCTCAGGACATTAACTCCATCCCTGACCCTCCTTTCCCCCCAGCCCCTGTTAGTAGTTTCACCTTGTTCTGCAGTTATAAAGTTGTTTCTCAATGGCAGAGACAGAGGAAAAAAATTCTCCCTCTAAGAAACCTATTGACAGGCAGATCCTGTGGATTCCTCCTAGTACAGCATCTTTGAACTGAGGACTCCTTAGTGAAGTTGGGGAGTTTCCTGGGGTTTTACTGTTTTTTTTCCTAAATTGATTGTGGAATTTTTAAACAAGGCTGGTTTCTCTGATCTTTTTCTCAGCAGCTGCAAAATCTGTTTCTCCCCCAACAACTTGTTCCACAGAAACCAGGTATTGGAAAAATTAAAGGGGCAAGGCCAGCAGCAGCATTTGCGGGGCCAAACTCAAATGAAACAAGGACCATTCGTGTTGCTTTGTGAACAATAAAATATCCAAAAGGGCTTTGATCAAGTTTTGGGCTTGTAATATTTCTGAAGAAAGAACAATTGCAGCAATTTATTCTAGATTTTGATTTCAATATTAAACACTCCTAAAGATCATTAATCTCTACTGTTTGGTTCAGGTCTCCATTGTGAAATACAGATTTCTTATTACTGCTTGTGTGTAAACTTTATTTTTTCCTAGCTTTCAGTGATGAAGTGTTGGTTGTAGCTTTCTGCTTTTTTCAGTGTGCTTCCCATGTGCTTTTCTGTATCTTTTTGTTACAAGGATGCTACTCTCACTTGTCACAAGACTGTTTGATATGAGAGAGAGCTCTGACTTTACAGCATGTCTGGTGTTTTTAATGTCAGCCTGTGTTGCACGCAGACAAGCTCTTTCTTCAAACCAGCAAAGTGCTGAAAATCTGTAGAAAAGCGTTCTCTATGGAGGATTCTAAACCCAGTTTGGCTGTCTTGGGCCATCATGATAAATCAAGCACGACCATCCACCTACTTAGGTGGCTTTTTACTCCAATTTGTTTGAGGGACTTCTACCACCAACCCAATCACATTTATTTCACACTCAACCTTTCCAAATAATGTTGGAACCAGAAAGTTATTTATGTGACCTGCTTAATTGAAAGAGCATTTGCTGTCAGTGATCAAATAAACTGTTATTGATCTTCAGCATTGAAGGTTACTCACATAGAGCGGTCTGGTGCATATTTTTCACTAAGACATTTTCAGAAAAAAAAAAAAATCAGAACACATATGCAGCGAAAATAATCCTAAAGGGTACTGAGATATTGAAAAAAATCAAAGAGTTTTGAGAGTGACTCCAGAGGAAAGAAACTGCGCAAAGCACAAAATAGCAACACCACTGATGAGTGCACAAAATGTAAAGGCTGCAATATATACAACATCCTGCTCTGAACTCCCAGCATTTGGTGAGGAAAAAACTCTTTTACATCAGAGAATGGCTTGATCTTTTGTTTAGGCAAAGAGAAAGAAGTTTTGGGAATGAAAACAGTGATTTCAGTCCCTGATCTGAGCAAAACCTCTGCAAGACCTGGGACAGGCTACTTAATCCCACCACTTGTACTTTCGATATAGTTGGGTGCTACTCTTCTTAACTCTTTTAGAAAGTAAAATCTGATCTTTCTTTGGTCTAAACTCAAGTTTTTAAGTCAGCAAGGGTCTGCAATATTAAATGGCAAAATCCATACACACTTTGAAGATGTCAGTATCTGCATCCCATTTGTCTCCCTTTAAATGAGGTACAAATATCTTCTGTAATCTTGAAGAGTGATTTGAAGAATAGATGTCATAGGAAAAAGAAAGTTGAAAGCTCAGATAGTTGTCTTGCAATGGGTCAAATGCAAACCGGGCTGTGAGACAGCAAATAACTTGTGAAGACTGTGACAACCCAGACTTTGAGCTCCCTCCTTGATGGTTTTACTCAGCAGTACAGATGTACAAAGCAGAGGATGTGACAGTCTTCAATTTCCAGCACTTTGTGCTTTTCCACCTTTTGAGTTTCAAAGTAGAGACTGAGACACAAGTGGTGATGATTCACAAGAAAGCTTCTGATCCAAAGGAATAATATAGCAGAAGAAATCCCTGAATTGTTGATTACCAGATGCTGAGAAATCACTCATGCCCTGCTCCTATAATCCTTCCTACACATCCAGTACCAACCACTGTCAGAAACAAACCCTAGGGTGGGTGGACCTTGCTTTGATCTGATATGGCACCCGTGTATTTAAAGCGAAGTTTAGGATATGTCTTGTCACTAATTCTGTGACAAAGCTATTGCCTACATCATGTCTGAGAGAGGGGGAAATACTCGTCCCACTTGTTCAGCTGAGACCAGGGGCTCCTGTTGTGTTCTGCTTTACTTCTTACAGCTGCTTCTGGTTTTGCCTGAGAAAAAATATATCCTGAATGTATATACTTAGAACCATCAAGAAAACAAGGACATTATCTCTGCTCTCGAACTATGAAAGCAGTCACAGCACTGGAGAGCTGCTGAGCTAATTGTTATACCCTTCTCAGGCTGCAAATTCACCAGGCTGTAGATAGAATGTAATCTTGGCTTTTTTATTTTTCTATTTTTAAGTGAAGTCTTATTCAAACTTCATTTTTCAGCAGGATTTTTTTCAGCCTTTTAGACCAAAATACTTTGTCTTTTTCTTACTCTGTTATTAAAAAAGAAAAAATTAAAAAAAAATAATGTATACAGTCTCAGACTACAGCCGTTTCACTGATAGAATTACACAGCTCTAAAATATAAGGCTTATAATGGAAACACTAGCATAGTCTTGACTTCTGCAGCAGTGCTCTAATATCACTGAACTTCCTCTGGGGGTGAAGCTTTGCCTCAGGAACCTTAATTATCTGATGTGGTCAATTACTCCAAGATAATGATGATTTTTATCAGGTATTACTGCTCAAATATTTTACGATAGACAGGCTATTTAATTGCATTCCTGACCTACCAAAATGCTTACAGATGACTCAATTAAACACTGAGAGGAGGGAGGCATAGCACATAAAATCCTTGCTTATAGTTGGTTTTGAGAGTTTTGCTCCTCTTGAAAATCCATCCATCTGTTCATCCATCCATCCTTTCACCCATCCAAGTTGCATGTGTAGCATTGCCTGGGCAGGAAGTTTAGATACACAAAGTCAATATTAATGTAAAAATGGGAAGGTTTGTCCGGCCTCTGTCCTGCTGGGGATCAGCATTGCATCCTGCACAGTCCCTGGGGTGGATTAGCAAAGTTGTTTTAACACCCCTGAGTGTCCCAGTGCAGACGAGCACGATGAAAAGAGCTTTCTACTGCATTGAGGTAAAGCGGAGTTTTTAAGACAATGAGGAAATGTCTTAATCACAGCAGCCTCCGGCGATAGTCTCAGCTCCTCTAAAGCCTTGAAATACCCAGATGTGACTCCAACCAAAGTGAGCGGGCTGGTCGGTGTTTCTCTCCGTTAGCCCTGCAGCTCCTGGTGCTGGTCCTGGTTTGCCAGGGAGGCTGAGGTCGCCCCGAGGACGGCTTTAATTGGCATCTTTGCTTCGGTGGCCACAATGGGCTGTTTCCCAGGCACAAAACTGCCATGTCTTAAGAATGCTCTGTCTGCCAAGCCAGCGCGGCTCAGCCCTGGGTCAGTCCCTGCCCTGGATGCTCCGGCACGGGCAGCGCAGACCCGGTGAACGCCCCGAGCTGGGTGCTGCAGAGACCTGCTCCCAGTTTCCCCAGTAAGGGAAAGCAGGGGGTATTTCCCCTGCCAAGCAATCAATTTGCTGCTGGTTAAATAGGAACTGTGCGCAAGATTTTGAGGGTAGATTATTTCCCTGCTGCTTACAATAATGTTACTGTAACGTTTTCAGCAAGTGCGTTCAGGACTCAGCCAAGAGCGCCGAGAAAAACGGCGAGCCTGCCCTTTGTGTCAATGGTTGCTGGAATTCTGCTGCATTTCTCCACAAAGGTCCATTTGTCTTCCCACCCTGGAAATAAAATGTATTGTTGCAGTACTGTTGCCAAAACTGGCAGCGAGTCCTCCTGGGTTAGAATGTGGTTACCCACCATTGCATCAGGCTCACAGAAAGGAGATGACATTTTATGGGGCTTCACTCGGAAAACTTTTCATGAGAATGTTAGCTCCATTATATGGGGCTTCACAGCAGAATTTTAACAGCCAGCACTTAGATAATTTTCTGTAATGTTTTTAGTCTTGTTAATACTCTTTTGGGTCACATTCCAAAGCACAGCATCCACAAATATTCTCAAATACATCCCAAATTGCTCAGGAAGGAAACAATTTTCCTATCTGAAATTAGAACAAAATATGATACTAAAATGTCAAATTTTAGCAAACCAAAATGCTGCAGCAATTGGTTTGGATAAGTCAAAACAGTTCAGCTTGACTTTTACAAATATTATCATCATTAGTTTACATATCAAGACAAAAAGCCATATTGAAACGACTGTAATTCTTTTATTATTAAGAAGAGTGGGCAGCAAAGTCTGAAGCACCATGTAACCCGCCATTATTTTGTTTGATATTATGTAAGGAAGGAACAATTTTTAGTGAGTGAAAGGGTGATCTGAGGCCAGAAGGCGTGGGCTCTGTGCAAATAGTATGGAATAACAGCATTGACCCAAAGAATTTCCTATCGAAGCCGCCTTGCCTGCGGTACCTCCTTTCCCTGCCCACACAGTGCTCTCAATAGGCACCAAGACGTGTAACACAAACTGCAACGGGTGGTTTCTCTGCTTGCTTAAAGATATACTGCCAGTGATTGTCAGTTATGAAACCCAGGGCAGGTTGTGCATCACTCACCGTGTTACGGTATTTGCAGGTGAAACTGCTTTGCTGGGGCTTGTCAGGCTGGACCTGCAGGTCTGTTTGTTAAACAGATGACTAAGTGTGGGCTGGCTTAAATTGGTGCCTGCTGGCATCGCTGGGTCCATAGCAGTGATGCAGGCACCAGAGTTACCGTACCGGGCACAGCGGGCACTCAGACCCCAAGGGTCTGTGTCTCATTCCCTGTCCACATACCCCAAACCCAGCCTTCTCTGAGCTACCACACCTTCTTGCACCAGTTTCTATACAACCAGCCCCCTCCCCAACCCCCTGAATTTATTCTAAATATTGCAAATCAAATTTTTATGCTTGTGATGCTTCAGCTCCTTTTTACAGTACATACATATTTCAGAGTTACCACTTAATACAATTGTAGTTCATTTAGCCAGCAATTACAGTAATAGGAAGACTGGCAAGCGCTGTCATTCAGACTGTGGAAAATCAATGTTGCACAGAGGTACTTTTATTCATCCTATCAAGTGTCTCCTTCATTAGATGCGTGTATTCTGGAATCATAGGGAAAATTTAAGATCACTCTGTTTTTTAGATTTCTTTTAATATTTATCCATATACTATCTTGTTTCCAGACATAAGTACAGTGAATGACATCCTGAGGCCCCTTCCAACCTACTTATTCTATGATTCTGTGAATTATCAGATCCATTCTCTCAACAGATCCATTTTCTGTTGCATTTCATCAGAGAACCTTTGACAATCTGTCTCTTAGAGGCAACTCAAAATATTGTTGTCTGTGGGCAGTGAAGTAGAAACTTCAGAGTTCTTCTTAAACATTTTGTACAATGTTTGCTTTCAGTCCAAGTTTCATAAACTTATGTCCAGGAACACATTTAAGTAGTTGTTTCAGTTAATCCTTATTTTAACAGAGTTTTGAAGAATCCAGGTTTACATATGGCTACAGTTAAGCAAATGTGTACTAGACAGGAATGACATGCTGAATTACAGATGTAGTGCTTCCAAAAGAAAGCTAAAACTATAACCATGTCTCCTGAGTTTCAAATCCTCTTTTTTTTCAGTCACTTAACCATGCTGCAACAAACCTACTTTGGACTGATGGCTTAAAGTGCTGCTGTATTTGCATTTCACTATGTGAATGGTCTTAAAAATGAAGACTCACACAGGGCAAAAATGATCCGTAATTGTACCTGGAATATTTAGTTTCAAAAAGGGGGTGGCTAGGAATGGGATGCTCTCTTTGTTGTTCAAAAAAGAAATTCCTTAAACCACTGCCCTCACTGCAAGGAGTTGTTTCGGCAAGAAGAATAATGGTATTTTTGCAGGTTGCCAAACTTTTGCTGCAGAAAAGCCTCTTGGCAGCAGATCCACTTGATTCGACGAGCAGTACTGAATTTCCTCGTTGATCTGTTGGTCTCTGCGTGGTGCCATCTTTTGACAGTGCTACATTATAGCCCCTTGTTCTTATGATAAATTATTTTAATCCATCATCAGAGCACACTCTTGCTCTAATGATGGATTAGTGTTATGCATCATCAGGGCGAGGAGCATTGATAATGCACCATGAGAACCCCCACTGACAGTGGAAAAATCTGCCAAAAGAATTAATTTGCTCTGCACCAAACTGAAAACAGAGATAAAGGTACAGTTACACTTAACGGCAAAAATTCCATGTAGGAACAGCAAGTTCAGCTCCAGTGGCAATCTGCGTGAGGAATAAAGACGAAGATGTAGTCACCTCGCAGTGCAGGGCCTGAGCATTGGCACCGGGAGTTTTGCATCTGGGATCAAGGTGCACAAAGGTGTAGGAGTATCGTGCAGGTTCAGGGCTGCAGCAAAGTCCCTTTGTGGCATCAGAGCAACTCACCTTGGTGCACAGAGTATGAAAAGGCCTGAATTCATCAGAAGGTTGCACAGGGAGCTTGAAACGGCGCTGCATGGCTGAGGGAAGTGCAGATCTTTGGGGCAAATAGTCCCCATTGAATTCTTTTCTTGCAGAGTCCAACTGCGGCTGATTCCTGCATCGCCCAGCACCAGGGTACCCTGGGAGGAACAGCCCTTAGGGATGGCAGCTGATAGAGCTCCACGATCCTCCTCCCGATCTTGCAGGATTTAGGTCCCTTTGAAAGCAATTGCAATAGAGATTTTTTTTACCTTTATTACATCTAGTAACTCCTGCAGTGCTATGGACACAACCGAACAACAGAGTGCATCAAAATGCAGGGTCAGAGCTAAATAACAATAAAAATCTATATAATTACAAATGCACAGTTTAACCTCTGAATACTAAGAGCTTTTTGGGGGGGCTCTGTCATGGGTTCCTTCAACTTTAGCTGTGGAAATTAAAATAAAGAACAGCAAAAAAAGGATTCTTATTTATGCTTTTGTTAAGAAATATAGCCCTTGGTATATTTTTCTTCATGATTATACCTATTCTACAATACCTTGTGTTACAACTGTGATGATAAGCATCTAGAAAAAGTTGAACACCAAAGAAAACACACAGGAAATCGAACAGACTATCATTCACCTTCAGGTAAATCCATAATACAGAACATTAAACAATAGTGGCATCACCAGAGGCTGGGCTCAACTCATCCTGTAATTTCAGTGATAAAAGTGAACCAGCCTATTGGCACCTGGATTCTCCAGGGACTGCTCTGTGCTGCACATACTGACACGTCTATAAGTGCCTGCAGATCATTCTCAAACAGAGAATTTTCCACACTTCAAAAGACAAGCCACAGAACCCAAATATGGAGCTTGAAATTGTGACCTCTGTATATGAGGCCGGTGCTTTCGGATCCAACCAGCTGCTGCTCCCTGTCAAAACTGCCACACTCGCTCATAACGCTTGCTCATCTGTGTCAGCGTTTTGCCTCCCCAGTTTTTTTTCTAAGGAAGGGGGAAGAAACTTTCTAAACAAGCAGAGATGGAGTGATCTGCTATGATTTGACAGATCTGGCGACAGGGCTGATGTTTTAAGAAGAGTTTTGGCAGGGCGCATCTTGAAGAACGGAACACGTCCAAGTGAAAATATACATGATGAAACAAGTAGTTGTGCATTAAAGCCAATGATTTGCTGTAGTTTTGTTGGAAGAAAGGCTTTTTTCTCATTAACTCCCTTTGGCCCGTGGACTAGCCTGCCCACAGAGATTATTAGAAAAGGGAAGAAGGGGTGTGTGTGGTGGGGGGAAAGCAGCTGTTTCCTCTATGCTGCAAAACACAACTGTCCCCACGCTGCTTCTCCCAAGCAGACGCTGCAGGCTTTGGAGCCACAGATGACATTGAGAACTTTTTCATCAGCTTTGCTAAGCTTTTCATCAACTTATTGACCCAGTGATGTGTGTTTATCCCATGTCACTTTCGGGTTGTGCAGAGAATGATCCCAGGCAACTACCAGGACTTGCAATTAATTATTCATACAATGCATTAATGGATAGTTGGTGTAGGAACTAGATTTCCTGGAGTGTATTTTTTTTTCTTTTCAATGAAACCTCTGAAGAACAAGTCTGAGCACATCTCCTGTCTGGCATTTCATCTGTAGTTACCTTCTCTTTAGCGTGGGCCTCACTGCTGCATTTGACCTGACACCTGGAGAGGATCCGGGCTGAGATTTGTCCGTGACGGGGAGTATGACATGGAACTACAGGTTCTTCTTGGTTTCTGATCGAAACCCCTCTGCCAGCCATCGCAGGAATATACCCTAACGGCTGTGATTTATTGCTATGTTTTCATGCCTGTCTGCCTCGTTACAGACTCTGAATTTTATCAGGCAGCTTGTCCTCTAGTGTCTGGTAACCAATTACTGTGGTCTGCAAAGAAACCTGAAGTACTTTGCCAAACACTGCTAATAAACTGGGAAAAAGCCTGAGCACAGCTTCAGGTTGCCTTAAGGAAACTCCAGCAAGCACTTTCCACTTTATTGTCTAGTTTGCAGTATGAACTGGGAATTATCTTGAAGAGTCATTCTCTACACAGAGCTAAACTCCCCTTTAAAGAATGTGCCACACTGAATTACTGCACATGGACTTGCCTCCATCCAACGATTGCTGAACTCAGTAGGAGTCTTTGAAATGACAGGAGTGAGAGCAGGACTCAGCCCACAGTCTGAAACCAGATACTTCAGAAGAAAATGAAAAAAATCCTCTATTTCTTTTTCTTTTACCATAACTAAAGCTGGCAGGAAAAATCAGAATGGACAAGTGTGGACAAGGGTGACATGTACCTGTCGCCCAGTGCTTGTGAAGAAGTTATATCTTAAAGGGTTAAATAATCAATAGTGCTTTGTGCAAGTCCTCTGCAGCAAAGTGAATGTCACATGCATCTCTAGTATGTACTTTGTTATAAATGTTCTATTTTGTTTTGAGGCTGGCTAGCCCTAATGGTCCAAGGATGAATTTGCTGGGGTCTGTACTGCAGAAGTGACCATGAGCCACTCTCTCTCAGCCAAAAACTTTCACACACCCTCTCTCTCTCTGTACCTTTTCCCACAGGGCAGTCATCTCAAAAGTTCGGGTTTTTTTCCTATGTTATAAAAGACCAATTCCATAAAGAAATGGCTCAGTGCTACAGTGACATGATTTGTGGCTTCCAGGCTCCAAAGCTGTAATTTATTCAGATAATTAGCAGCAGCCCTGTGTTCTTGACAAATTCTTCACTTGTGTGCAGCTACTACACAACAAGGTGCTTTTATGAACTACGCCTTATGGATTAAAAGTCTCCTTCTGCCTCTTCCCTCCTTCTTTGAGACGTTCTTTTCACAGTCAATGGAAATTAATACAGCAGGTTAGAGAGGTGATATGCAATAATCCAGCCAAGGAAGCACTGTCTGAAAGAGCAAGTACAGAGCCTACAGGAATGTTTAATACACAAGAGGGAATGCTTCAGAGTTTGCCTTTTGGCGAAGTTATTCCACTCTTTGCTTCACAAAATCCCCCGGAGTTACTGTACCAGATGCCACTGTGATATCATTAATAAGTGTAAACGGTATTTAAGTGCAGGTTAGTTGTCCAAAAGCTCACATCTGAATGTCTGCCCCGGCACTCAGGTGGCTTTGCCTGGACACCAAACCAGCTGGAGCATCAACTGGCTGCGCACGATCTGCCTGTGCAGAGCTCCCGGGTATGAAATACTGAGACGCACAGAGCTGCAGTATAAATCACTCCAGACCCTTTTTCATGTGCAAGCCTGAAGAGTTATAAAATCCAGACCCAGCTTTAAATCCCGCCCTCCTCGAGCACTGCTCAAGTTCAACAAGACGAGATGCACGGGGCCGGCTCAAGGTCCAAATCCCGTTCAAACCAGAACTTTTTCTGTCAAGAACAACCACCCTGCTGAAAATAAGGCTCTGCTTCCTGGCATGATGATATTTTTTGTTTCCTGTGGCTCTGTTAAAGCACACTGATCAGCCAGCCGCTGCTCCAGCCCATCCTTACACCAGCCTCCCTCAGCAAAATAAGGACAAAACCCATCAAATCGCCTTGGACTTGGGCTGAAACCACTTTCTCATCATTGTAGGAGCAAACCTGTAGCTGATGTTTGGACTTTTTTGGCTGCGAGACTTTGGCTCATCTCACTCCCCAAAAGTTTAGAGCTGCAGTGAGACCCCTGCAGAGCCCCCTTCCGAGCCTCCTTGTAGCTGCGGTGGCACAGGTGGGAAATGACATTCATGACCTCTACTACCAACTTCACATTATGCGTTATACACAGCAAACTGGAAAAAGAAATTTGTTAGCATCAACTTTTGAGCAAACCGCAAGAAGATGATAACAGGTATTTTTATTTTTCACTAACTGTGGGCAGAGAAAAGAGTGTTTAACAGGCCATGTATTTGTAATAAATGATTCATCTGGAGCTCAGATGCTGGTGTGAATGGGTATCTTAGAAATACTTGGAAGGTTACAGAGGTGTCCATAAAAACCACGAGACTTGGCCCGCTCTTGCTTTTGCTCTGTGTTGGCTGTATAGCACTCAGTAACAGCAGGGCTTCAGTAGCGAATGAAAATTCAAAGTATTTGGCCTCATGTGGCAAAACAAAGTGTTTGTTCAGTGGAACTAACTTAAGCAAATTCCTCTTAATTAATAAAGAGAAGTATTTTCTTTGAACCAAAGCAAGATTGCTACTGAAATATAACAAAGATCTTTTTAAAGATCTTGTCTTGTTTAGGAATGGATTTTTTTTTTTGCTATACTGAAAGGGGACAAGATGATACACTAAATCAGCAAATGAATCGACACATTTGTTAATTGCAAATAATTTGCAATAGAGAATCAAAATACATTTTGGATCAAAACATCAATCGGATAAAAGAATGCATAAGTAAAAAAGAGCAAACCATGGAAAAAAGCACATTGGTGCAGTAAAGTCTGGTGCTTTCCCTGACTTTAACACATCACCTTGGGACGTGTCTGTCTGACCTGGATCTTGTGCAAGCGGCTGAAGTGACATTGATTTCAGGAGAGTCCTGCTGACTGATACCTCCTGGTGACATGAGACCTCAGTGTGTAACCCTCAAACGTTAACCAAACTCACAAAACCAGTACAAGCTATTTGTCTGCAAATTAATTCATAAAGCCACCAGGATTTCAAAGTGTTCGTCATTTATTTGGAAGCCTGCCTTAACAGGCTTCCTTGTTCCTTTTTTTTTTCTTAAAGAACAAGTTACCTCTCCCCTCTCTCATTGTCTTTTTTTTCAGCTACCACCTTGTTTGGGGTTAATTTCCCTAAACAGAGACATAAATACGGCATCAGGTTTTGGCTGCGAGTCAGGCCTGCTGTGCTCGGAAAGCTGCTTGGAGTCGCAGAACCTGTATCGGCAACAGCGGCTGCACTTTGCATATGGGAAAGAAGTCAGAAAAAGAGCTATTTTTGTTTTCCCAAGCCTTTAGTAATGATATAACTGAACCGACATTAAAGTCTAGAGATGATCTATTGGTTATCAGTCCAGCTTTTTGGTGTGACACCCAAGGAGTGGGAGTTTGCCAGGGAAAACGGGGTTTCACTCACCAGTGCAACATCTTGCTTTGCTGGCAGGGATCGGTGCAAGTGGCAGGACCCTCTGGGCAGCATTTGTCAGCTAAGAGGGAAAGAAGAGGATCTTATTCAGGACTATGTTAGGCACGCTTTATTAAAGCAGAGAATATTTCAACTGCCTCTACTTAACCTTGCTCAGAGCCCCCCAAAAGGTAATAGAGCCCCCACAGTGAAATCTGTTTATTTTCTGCTCAGTTGGAAAGCAAAGGTCCTATTACTGTTAAAGGGAGTTACAAGTATTCATCCAAGAAAGAAATGACCCATAAAGGCAGCTAAGTTAGTTTTAGTCCTGCTGCATAAGTCAACCTCTTTTCTATATATAAAGTGATGGGGTTAGAAAAGGATATTCACCAAGCAGTCCACTGATTTGATTGGCTGCACTTCCCCAAGTACTTTATAATTTGTAGTTATAAATAAATATGTTTTTAATAATCAATTGGTATTTAAATAACATACAATAACTGCCTTATTAAAACCCACTTTTTAGAATGAATAAGCAGTTAGACATTAAAGATGTGGGTACCAAACAGCCACAGGATTTCAGGCCATTTTCTTTTTTATATAGAAGCCATAAATATCACTATGGAATTATTTGGTTAGCCAAGGCCCCGGATGAAGCCAGCAGAAGACCCTGCTCTTTGCTTTTGCCTTTAAGTGATCATATACTTTTCTGGTATGACGACTTTTTAAACAATAACCACACATTATTTTCTTTGGCCACCCCTTACAGTTCCAAAGGGGCGGCCTCAGACTCCAGAGCTCAAGTAAAACTAATGTGTCCTCAAACCAGAGCCCTAAAAACAAGGAGCATCAAATAGCAGGTCTGAGATTACTGGTCAGAGTCAGATGGATCTACACTATTTCCAGCACTTATCTATTGCCTGAGGAAGGGAAAAAAATCTCCAGGAATTAAAACAAACAACCAGCACTCAGTTTTATATACACAAAGTAATTGGCTTTGTCTTTCTCAGAGGGACACACACACACACACGTACACACTCTTTTCCCTTGATGTTGCTTTTATTTTAGAAGGAACAATTGTGTCCCCTTAGTTAGAGAAGCACATGGGGTCATCGGTGTGAATTGGAACAGAATCTGCCTCCCATCCCCAAACTCCATCCCGTCTCCACCCATGCAGTGAAGGATGCTGCTGGTCCCTCAGGACAGGCTGGTGCCAGCACCTAAACCTCCGTTTCAAGGTGGATATGAAGCTGGTCGGGAAGAGATGCCGTTTTTGGTGGTTGCAAAGAGGCAGGTATGAATGGGGTGACAGCGGGTTCCTGGTGCAGACACCTGCACAGCTCAGGACATTCCATGAGCGCTGGATTTGCTCCTGCCCGTAACCTGCCTCCAGCAGCTCACCCAGCCCCTCTTCTTCTGTTTTTTTTTTCTTTTCTTTTAAATTATTTTTTTATTTTAACCCCCTGGCTGAGCTGAGATTTACTCCTTGGCACAGAGCCCCTCTGGAATTTATTGCCACTCCACCTCTGCCATAAATGGAGGCGCCGGGGCCGCGCCGCCGGCAGCCCGTGCGGGACCGTGTTCTGCAGCACCCACAGCCCGGCAAACCCGCACGGCTCCAGCCACCACACCCTCCCTCCCGAGGACAAGAGCAAGTCACAGATAAAGTTTACCAGCGTGCTTACTCCAATAACTTTTCCCATCGCACTTTTTTTCCCCAGTTATTATTTTTTTCAGCCCCCTCCCTCCCCACCCCCCTCCTTATTTTATTTTAGGCGCCTCTGAGAGTTCAACTGTCGCCTGAGGCTTCAAACTAATTTTCTCTTCAGAAATGATTGCAGAAAGCCGCATGCATAATAAATCCCGTTATTGCTCTTGTTATTAAAATAGGTTGTTAGGGATGTGGACTTGGAGGCCTTTTTGTCTGATGACAGCAGTTCTTCTTAGCTAGGTGCTTATGGCTTATTGACTAAGGCTGCCAGGTTCAAAAAAAAAAAAAAAAAGAAAAGAAAATCAAAAAGAGAAGGAGCTGTAGCTGCTGTTTAATAGTAAGAAAGTTGGGATGATTTGAGGCAGTTCTTTTAATCACGTCCATGGGCCGTGTTTGAAAAGACAATGCATTCCCAGCAGCTCCAAGGCTTGTACCAAGGGCCCATGGAGAGTGTGGCGAGCTCTTTTCTGGAGCAATAGTTAATTAATATTTCTGTGACGTGATTTATTAGAATGATTAATTAATACTCTGTGACAGCCAGGACTGCATACTCACCATACTGGGCACCCAGCAAGCCACAGTGAGAACCAGAGCCTCTGATGAAGAGGCAAACAGGCTGAGGGACTCCAAAGGGAAATTAATGATACTGTTCTCCTTCTTTGGATAGGGAGGTGACATGCATGGAGGCAAAGTGACTTACCCAAGGGCACCCAAAAACCCAGTGTCAGGACTGGTAACTGAAGAAACACTTAGAAATTGCCGCTTGGGACACTGACCATCAGTTCACATTTCCTCACCTTGTTCCAAAACGCCGCACGCTTCATCCAGCAATCTGAAAGCTTTAGCGAAGCAGAGCCCCTTTAAAATGAAATGTGGTTAAAGCAACAAATCTCCTGTGAGACTGTATTCTTAAAACAATAAAAGGTTTTCAAGCAGGTTTGATAAAGGAAAGTACACTGTCCAATCATTAAATGGAAACATTTTCTGGTTACCACATGAAAATATGCTTCATAAATCACTGCTGCCCTGTGAAACAAAAAATCTAATCACAGATGAGGCCATGCATTTAGCAAGTTTCTTATGCATGGAAACTATGAAGCAGGGTGTATTCCCACCCAGTGAAACCAAACGTCACATCCACACTGGAGCCAGCACCAGAGCTGGCAGAAGTCTCAGAGGGAACGTCTTGCTGCTGCAGTGGGGCAGGGGCAACGCACACCCCGCCTGCAAGGCAGCTTCTTATTTCCAGTGCACTTTCAACGCAGATTGGAAAGCACAGAGGGTTGCTCTGAGCCATCACCTCTGCAAGAGCCCCTGGCGTGAGATGAACCGACATGTTCAGCGGCCTCCTGGAGTGTTTGACGTCTGCCTGCCTCCTGCTCCAGAAGGAAGGACACTGCTTTGTTGTCAGTACTAACTCTGAAACCTCTCCTTTAATGTACATGTGGATCATGTTCTACAGTGGTTGACAATTAATGATTATTTTAGCATCATAGAATCATTTTGGTTTGAAGAGACCCTCAGGATCATCAAGTCCAACCATAACCTAACTTAACTCTAGCACTAAACCATGTCACTCAGAACCTCATCCAAATGCCTTTTAAACCCCTTCAGGGATGGTGACTCCACCACTGCCCTGAGCAGCCTGTTCCAATGCCTGACAAGCCTTAAATACAGGATGTTCAAAGAATTTGTTTGGGTTTTTTTTTTCCGCAGGTCAGGATAGCTTTTATACCGCAGCACCACAAAGAGGAACCTATGGAGATTTTTTGCTCTCAAAACTATGATATCATGGTGCTCCAGGCCTTGCTCTCACTTTTAAGTACTGGGAGATATCCATACGATCAGTGACCTCAACCTCTGCAACACATAAACTACCCGGTCAGTACAGTGAGCAAGGTCAGGCACATGGTAGGGACCAGCTCACGTGTCAGATTTATCCTGGGAACAACTAGATCAGGCCCTCTGGCTCTGAAATGTTGAACTGTATTGCAAGCTCGAGGCAGTGGGGATGTGCCATCTCACTTCTGGTGCCAATGGGGCTACGGTTTTGCTGAGGACTTCAGTGGAGGTGGGACATGACCTGCTCTGTTCAAGAACCATGTCACTGCCTACGTTAGAGTAAAAATAGGTGCTATAGGCTAATCAGACAAATGAATGTACCAACACAGAAGAGGAAAAAAGAGTAAAGTCTAGGAAACACTATTACCCAAAGCAGAAATATGGTCACTCAAAAGCTGTCAAGACTGGTTAAATGCAAAGACTCTTGTAGAAAATATAGAGTCCATTAGAGAAAGTACAGATTCAGTTGCATATTTAACAGCTGAGAGCCATAATTTGCAATTCTTGATCAATCAGTTTAAGGGTATCCATTTGAGTGTGGAAGCTGACACTGGATGTAAGTAAATGAAGTCGGATATTAATACTGGAAGTGCTCAAATTAAAAACATGTCTGGCTTCAGTAAGAAGAAAGAAATTCAGGCACAGCTTCCTCGCCATGTTCCATTTCTAAGTGGATTTTAAAGAATGCAATTCATGCTCCAGCTATACAGAAGCAATTACAGAAATGGAAAATGACCAAGTCATTCTCAGGTATTCATATAAAATTGGGATCTCCCGAATATTGAATTGTACTAGGTCCTAGCTTTCTATAAATACAGAAGATCAATAATTATCAGTGAAATGCTTTGCTAACATCTGAAAGTTGGCAGGACTGAAATAAGAAATGCCATTTACATGTTACTGCCTGAAAGAGAGAAATAGTCTTTCCCGTTCTCTTAGTGAATACACCACTTGGCCTCATAATGAGGAGTAATTATGGGCTGCTCCATTTGCACACTCAGGAAAGGAGTGAATGAACAAATGTTGGATACAGCTGACTTGTTCTTCTCCATGAGGAACGCTGCAATGTTCCTAGTCCTATTTTGAGACCTGCAGAGCTGCTCCACCATACATCTTCACAGGGAGATGGTGCGCTAAGGGCAGCTGCTCTTGGGAAGTACTTGGAGAGTCAATGAATAACAAAAATGTTTATTGCTAACCATCGAAAGATGTTGGGGCACTTTCCAAAGGAGATAACATCACCAACCTTATTGTATAGGCACGGACAAGTGAAGGCAATCACCAATGTTCTTAGGAGCAGGGTAGGACATGAACTAGAGTCGATGCCTCTCAACTCTGAGCATCAGACTCCTGCCTGTTGACTTTCTTTGCTTCTTTCCTGCATCTTTCCATCCTGGGAACACCACAGAGGCAGCTGTGCAGTCCAACAACTGCAAGTTCCTCTTCCCCAAACTCCAACATCTTAGGGTTTTCTTCACTGCAGGAGACTTCAGAGTTTGGGAGAATAAAGGCAGAAGGGAATAAATAAGCTAGAAAACATATCATCATCATTACAAACATAAAAAGCTACAAATCTGTCACACTGCAGAAACACTCACTTCATTGTTACTGTGATTTATTGGGGAGCTAATTTTAAACAAGTTTTCTTTTCCAAAACCACAACACAAAAACAAACTGAACAAGCAAGCCAGAGGACAGAAGCTAGTTGCTACCGGACAATTTAAGCAATAATCTCATTTGCTTTGTAGTATAAAAAGCAATAAAGGGTTGTTTACTGAGTGAATAAACACTGAATGAATCACAAAAAGCTCTTTATTGCGATTATACTCCAAGGCAGAGGAGATTATTGTTATTACACAAGAAGGCACAATGTGAAAATTTAACTCAATGCGCCAGATTTTCAGACTGTTTCAGTGGTACAATTGTGTTCGGGGAGTACATTGTGTCTAATCTTAGCAGGCTGTTTTGACAATTCTGCATGCAAATCAGGTGGTGGGGTACAAATGCATTTAATTAACTATTTGCAGCCAATTTATGCAAGCCTGGTGGCTTGACACGTGTTTTGCACAAGCAGTGGCATGCTGAACTGGTTCGAGAATCAGCTGCCCCGTGTGATGCATTGAGCCCTGCAGGAGACCCACAGATGTTCTGCAGGGAGAAGCCTCCTGGACCACCACTCAGCTGCAAGGTGCATGGTGTCTGTTCCTCATGGGGCAAACCTGCACAGTTGCCACGTAAAGTTAGTTTCATGAGGTAGAGAAGGGGAATGTAAGCAATGAGAACAATATTGACGAGTAAAGTGTCTTTCTCTTTCTTCCCTTCATGCGTTTCTAACATGGTTTTTTTTTGCTTGTTAAGGAGTCTTGTCTTGTAGTCCTGATAAAGTGATTTTGCTGAGAATGTTTGTTAATCTCTTGATGCGTCCCCACATGTCCCTGTGCATAAGTGCTTCAAGTGCTACCAGTCCCCTCCCAGCTGACCCAATGCACATCATCTCCCTCAAATAATTACCTGTCTCTGGCTGTTGGGGATTTGCTGATTCCCCAGTGGTGGCCTTTCCATCCTCATGCACTGGGAGCAGTTGGTGAGATGTGGTCTTTCAGCTTTGCCTTGTCCTCCTGTGAAACCTGCTGCCTTGGCAAAGGCACCAGCATCTGCACAGAGAAACGGCAGGAGATGCTCCCAGTTACAGAAGATGCTCTCAATTAGAGAAGCTTTTTGTGCTGGGACTGTTACAGACTGAAAACCTACATAGCCCATGCATAGAGCTGGATCATTAACATGTGATCTAGTTGTTGTTGAATGAGAAAAGTGGGTTAAGCCCTGAAGATGTGATGGCTAAAAGCTTCATTCTCCTTTCACATGTAGTTGAGAAGCTGCTGAGAACCATCTCCAGTGTGGCCTCACTGGCATCTGAACCTAAGAAACACTTAATAATAGATGAATTGGCCTTTTTTTTATCTTTCCTCTTGGCTTCCACATGTAAGGTGTAAGCATTCACGAGTATGGAAGAAAACTCAAGTGAGGCAAGGGCCTTTCTATCATGTATTCATTAAAAAAAGATAAAATGCCTATAGCAAAAAAACCCCATAGTTTGTTAGACAAGAGATACAGTTAGAAAAGCAGGCTTGAACTCCCTTTAAAAATATGCATAAGGTCATATGGATTTTTTGTTTGTTTTTAATTGCTTTTGTGGTTTGCCTTTTTTCCCCCATTTGAAATGCTTCAGCCACACAAGATGGGAACAGAAACAATAATAATCAAATCCAACTACTTGGATGCAGTAAAAAATCCTCCTGATTTTTTCCAGGATTGTAGGTCTGCTCCATGTATTTGGTTTGATTTCTGAACTACCCAGTAAGAAGCGAGGAACTAAACTCACAAGGGCAACTTGGAGCAAATAGTTCAAATTAGCTCTGGTGTTTGTCCAGATTTTGGGGCAATTAAGTAGATTGCAGGGACTTGGGTTTTATTTATTTTTTAATGAAAATTAAACGGCCTCCTGACTACGCTCTTTGTGCTTACGGCACAGGGAACAGACACTGCAGAAATGGCTAAGTGCTGGTATTTGAAAATATGGCCTTTTGGATCCATTTTAAGCCAAACTTCCCATGTGGAAAAGAGGTATCAATTTGGACTACTCAGATAAAGACGAGTACAGGAGCTTTTGTCATCAGCATTTCCTCACCTCGCCTATCGTATTACCAACACAAGGAAAAAAGCAAGAGCTGTAATTGCCAACAAGAGCAAATAATGGTTAAAGTAAAATAATAAAAGTAAAAAGAAAATACGGAATATTATGGGAAGCGTACATGGAAAAAAACCCCACAGACCTTAAAAATATCAATCCCCCGAGCTCAAAGCAATGGATTTATTTTTTAAATTGCTAAATAAACATGACACAGGAATGGAGGGGGCTGCCGTGGATGAGAATAGAAAGTATTTTGTTGCTGATAGTTCTGAACCTCCTTTGAAGGTTTATTTTGTGAAGGCTGAAGCTTTCAAGATCTTGAATTCAATTCCTTTGGGCTGCTGGCCTCTGTAAACACTTTCACGGGCTACCAGCGGGGAGAGAGCAGCTCTGGCCCAGGAGAACAAAGCCTTCATGTTCAAGACACGATTTCTCCGAGTAAGATGTGGTTTTGGCTGTTCTGTTGAAACCACTTACACCTGGTTTACTTCAGCAGTGCTGGGCAGGATATGGTAAAAGACCTGGAGTGTTAGGACCAAACATACCAGATGTTCCTACACATCCATTCCCCGTCACAGCGTAACTCCTCGCAAAAGCCCTGTCCCCTTTTTCATCCCCTTGACCTAAATTCAACAATCTAACATTTTTTCAGTATTCTTTAATTTTCCTCCCAACTCTGACTCTCCTTACCCTTTTGGCCAAGTCCAATTTGATTTAATTCTCTTTAGCAGCAAGGCTTTTGTGTGAGCAGTTGCGACACGTATTGATTGATTGATTGATTGATTGATAACTTCTTGATCTTGCAGGTATATTTTCTGCATTCAGACAAAGCATTCTCCCAAAAGTGAGGGACTAGTGTTGGCTACCCTGTTTTCCAGAGGTGATACATAGGCACTTGCTTGTATGTGCTCCCTCCAGGACATATGGGTGTGGAAGAAGGCAGTGGTGAGGAAAGGAGGAAAGGCTTGTATGACTGAATAAAAGCTTGTCAGATCAAGCCGAAAAAAGCTGACATTCCCAGTGGATCCATCCAAGCTCTTATGCTAATGTCTTCTGGTACAAGACTCCAGGAATATAAGGAATGGCTTATAAATCCTTGAACTGTTCAATACATCTCCTTTAGTAGATACAAACCTACCTGTTTTGAAGACAGAAGGAGCAGTAAGACCTCCAAACATGACTTGGGTTCTATTCTATAGCAAGGAAAATGATAAGCTAGGAAAACAGATGCAAAAAAAAATGCACAAAAAGATCAAATATTTGTCAGTGCTGGAGTTGCACCAATGTCTTCAAACAGCCTCTTGCCACTTCTTCCACAGACAAGCAGAGAAGATGCTTCACCTTTCGAGGTAATATAACCTGAACTATTACAGCCACACACAGTCAGCAACAACTTGTTGAGGACTGAATACAACTGAGATGATTGAAGAAGTGACCTGGAGGACAATGTTTTTTCTCCTGCAAGAAGCCACCGGTGCGACAGCAACAGTACCGAGGTGTGATGACAACAGATGACCAATGGAGCTGCTCAGGCTTATTCTAATCTCTGCCTGCTCAGTAGAAAGCCTGGGTCAATATGAGTAGATTGTTGCTGCACCTGTAGGCTTCAGGGTTTCTTTTTGTCTTTTTAATATGCTGGGTTTTTTTCCCCACGGCACCAATCTCTACATCATTTTAAATGCTGATTAATCTAAGTAAGCTGCAACCTGTTGCAGTTATTTTTAAAGGGAGAAAGAAACTGAACTAAACAGTGGCAACATTTCCTGGTCTTCCATAAGCTCTTCAGTGCATACTGTGCCCCTCAGGTTCAGACTGTGCAACACCTGTGACTTCTCTGCAGGTGTGTAGATACTACAGTAATATAAGAAATACCTGACAGTGCTTAAATGCTGACATCTGGAGTTCACTTGTCGAGAATTTTATGAGGGGGAAAGAAAAAAGACCTCGCTTTATATGTAATTTTACATGTCACAGCTTTGTTTTTCATTCCCAAATATCATCCCTTCCCTTCAATTAGTCAGCCTTCTGTTGCATGAAATGAATGTCATCTTGTGAATGCTGTAACTGCCTTTTGCAAGACGAAGACCAGGTATAGTACTAAAAAAACCCCAAACTACTACCTAATGGGATAAACCCTGGATATTTGCACGAGTGGGAGCAGACAGGCTTGGATAGAACAGACTGTGCTCCACAGCAAAACGTTATTGCAGAAAAATATTTAGGCCTTGCTTTGTGATTTAAATAGTAAAAAAACCTTACATCTATACATCTTTATCACGAGTGATTTCAAAGGCCTTCACAGAATAAGCAGAAACTATTCTGCTCAGTCCTGAACGGCAGCCAGCCTCGGGGTGAAGCGGCGCAGCTATTTAAAAGTGATTTACAACATGAGGTTAAGAGGAGCATTCGATGCAAATGAACTCACTGGATGATTTCTGATGGCTAACATGCCATTAGCCTTCTTCATACCGAGCCAAGATTTCAGGCTTTTGTGAAAACCACCACGATTTTTTAAATGAAAGCAAATTTTAAAAGCTCAAAGGCCTTATCCAGGTGGAGCTGGGGGGGAGGAACTGAATTTCGCTCATGAGGGTGCTCTTCAGATGAAATTTCACTTACAAAAGAAAGAAGGTTTAAAAGAAAAAAATAACCTGTCTGGGTGGAACCTGGCAGAAGTGCCTAGACAGGGGACTTTCCCTGCTACCCTGCACTAACTTGTCCCATTAATCCTTTTAATTTCATGTATTCATTTTTACACAGCTTAGCTTGTTCACTGCATGCCAGTACAAATCATGCTTTGCTCCTTTTTCTCTCATCATCCTTTCTCTGACAGGACCACGCTGCTGCTGCAGTAACTTATGTGGTCTGTCAGCTGAGCCTCTGGGATGCAAATCTCTTTCTGTCCCCTTGGGGTGCCATCGATACTTTATTAAGAGTTTGCATCTTTTTTTATCCGGGGAAGTGATGGACTAACCGCATTTTCCTTCCACTCTAGTGGTCTCAGAGGGTAATAAATAAATAGATAATCTCTTAAAATGTCTAGTAAATAATGGCTGAAGAAGAATCGACTCATAATTTATCTAGGTTTTCTTAAAACTAAAATTCGTTTTTAAAAATGTATGTTTCAAGTATCATTTCTCGCCTCTTTTTCCTGGAGGCATGTCATAAAAGAAGTTAGTGATACATAACTGAGACTCATTTGCACTGAGTATCCAAAACTCTGTCCTAAAGGCTAGCTCATCCACTCATCAGATATTGAAAATATAGGTTCTGTACCAGGACCTGGTCTGGATGTGGTAAATCCTCCCTACTCTGGGGGATGCTTGGAGTTGCCATTTAGTTTGAGGGCCAGGTTTTAACAAACAAACATCTGACAGTTCACCAAAGCTTCGAAGTTAATTGTTTAAGTTTACCCAAACCCAGGCTGACTCCCCTTGCTTAGCGATGCTCAGTTTGTGCTTAACCCTAAGTAAATGGTAGTGAAGTCCTCAGAGAAGCTTCTCAGGATATGTAATGCAAAAAACATACTTTACCATTTTTCTCTAAACTGTGACATTCTAAGTTTTCTAAGACGTTCTTAGACATTCCAACAGCAGTTTTGGTGATGAGAAAGCAGGTCAACTTCTCATGATTATATTAAAATGTTATGCTCAGAGCATAACAGGGAGAATTGAATGATCCAGACTGGTGTGTTTGAACACATGGCTCTTGCAGTTTTCAACAGAAACCTCTACACCAACTTCTGGAAACAAAGATAATGCCTTTTTGGAGTCACATCTCCACATCCAAGACAAAGCAAGAAAAGAATATGAGAGCGCAAGCAGGCCATCCACTAGGAGTTTTTACTTAGTGTTATGAAAATAAAATTACTTCCTTCTGAAATTCCTTTTCCTTGATTAAGGCAAGGTTGTCTCAGCTTTTGCTCTGCTGGTAATTCTGTTTGACCAGACGCAGGCTGCTCCTGGCTCTAAATCCTCAGTGTTGCAGGTGTACAGAGGAGCGGGTGGCAGAGGAATGGTCCTGGCTGACCGCAGCAGAACAGGCGAAGCAGCATCCTGAGCTGCTGGTGCACGTGTGCTGTGACACAGCCTTTGTCAGCTGGTTGTACACTGGATTTCTCCAAAGCCCTCACTTCTTCCAAGATATAGGTCAAATGCTGCTCTCTGAAGGGGCATATACTCCATATTCTGTGTTTCCTACGCCTAACCACAGGGGACTCTGCACTATATACGGCGCACCTTTCAAACCCTTCATCAAACACAGAATTATTCATTTTCTTATGGATTTTTCAACAGGTTTATCATGACAGCATCTGGGCACTTCTCAAATACCCATGGATATTTCTTCAGAGAAGTCTGATGAGGATGGGAAAACATAAGGTCTGAGGTCCTGAGGCATAAATACTGGGATAAGTCACCGTGAGTTTGGTGTACCTGAGATAATGGAGACACATTATTTTCAGAGTTGAAGTTACTAATACATGGCAGTTCTTACGTTCAAGGCCCTGCTCCAACACCTGCAGGCAGGTGAAGCCTCAGCATCTCTGCAACACAGACCACAGCAAACCAATTTGATCTGCAGAAAACCGGGAGCCTACAGTGCCCGATGCCTTCAGCATCAGCCCTACAGTTCACAGCTTCATTCACCAAGTGATTTGCAAACTTAACAAAGCAGAGGAGCCCATGGCTTTGTCCTCCCTCTTGCTCTTGGCAATGCTTTTACTGTGACCCACTCACAGAGCACTGCTGTGAAGATTTGGTCCACTTGGAGCATTCCTACTATCTGTTTTCTTTTCTTCTGGTGTATGCCTGACGGAAGGTGCCATTTCCCAGATTTGGAACTCGGCCTTTTGAGCTCCCACATTGACCCATTCAAGTCTGGCTGCAGACTTGCAGAGTCTCTGGTTTCCCTACAGTTATTCCTGGGTCCACATTGCTCAAGAAGCTGCTATCCCTATAAAAAGAGTCACTCTCTTCCCCAAAACAGTCCATCCTGTTTGTCAGTCTCACCTTGCTTCACTGCTCCGCCATCCTTCAAAACAGAAAGACTTAAGAATAAGAAAGGTTTGTTTAGCAAGTTAAAGATGACTTTAGACACAAGGTTATGAATAAATAGCAGATAAAGCACAGGCATTCAGCAGCGCAACTGGATCACTCTCATTGCCTTGTCTCTGTCTAGAATCCAGCAGGTCTTGTCCTGCACATCAGAGTGCACACAGCAAAGTTTGGGAGATAAATGCAAATACTCAGCCTGAAACCTGGTGTTTCGCGATTCCCTGCCACATGCCCAGGGGGGTGAAGTCAGTCCCATTTCCTCACATCCTATTGTAAGCAAATGTTTCCTTCCTGTGTGCAATCTTCTGACTTTGCAGTGCTTGCTGTCAGCACCCAACCTCACAGACACTTTCACAGGCCAATTAGACTAATTTCGTTTTCTACTGAATTTCATGAGCACAATGGCCATGGGCCTCTGCTCCACACTATTCGAGAAACTCACGTCCCAGCTCTTCCAGTGGCTAAAGAGGAAAGTTACCAATAGGTCAGGCTTTCTACTGCACCCAGGAGCCACACAAGCTGCTCTCCAGCACCTTACCCATGGGCTGGTTTCTGGCACTTCACAGTCTCATGAACTTTGCTCCTTTTATAGTTGGAGCCTGGAGCATGAATATTTGCAGCACATCTTTTCCATTTCCCCCAGAACCTCTTTCTGAGATTGCAACTGCACCTCTCCTACACCATCTCTTTTATTTGTACATGAGTACATCAAACACAACATCTTCAGACTCTTGATAAGCCTCTTCCTAATTACCCTTGCCACAGCACCCATGCACCAGCAAAGCAGGAGCAACACTGGATGCAAAGATACTACACAGGGTTCAACTTTTGCCCTTGTAATTCTTATCTCAGTTTCTCCAGGCTGTATTTCCTTTGAAGAGTAAAAGTTTCTCTTCCCAGTATCACTTCTGATACTCTCAACAGAGGAATCTTACTTCTCTGTTAATTGACAATAACTTCCTTGTTCACGTTCCCACCTTCACAGTAAGATGCAGATCTGCAACTCTGGACAGGTGTAATGCAACCTCCCTAGGATCCCCAAAAACCACACTTCTTTTGAGAAAATCAGGAGAACCTGAGACATTAAAGAACAGGCTTCACAACTGGAGAACTAGATGACATCTCAAGGTCTCTTCCACCCCATTCTTTTACAAGTTTATTATTTTATACAATTAAAGATGATCCAAAAGCTTATGTCTCCATTGGCATTTACCAGCTTTTAAGCATTTACAGTCTCCAGAATGTTCTTTTAAGGGGAGATTTTTGCACATATGGGCATGCTTAATGCACTAAAATAAAGAAAATAAAGTTGTTTGAATACTATCCTACAGTCAAGCCTCCTGGGACAGGAGCATTTGTCCTAGATGCTATCAGCCACTACTTGGAACCAAAGGAGAATCACTAAGTCTCTTGAAGCTGAATAACTCTGGGGGCCAGCAACCATACTCTGTTACATATACCCTGTACCCTGGCAGTGAAGCAGTTAACAAAACGGTTTAGTTCATGTGAAAATACAAAGCAGCTGCTTAGTTCTACACTTGGCAGAAGAAAGAAGCCCCCTCTGCACTGCTCGTCTTCTGCTGCTCTTGGATCATCGCAGAGTTAACCAGCTGTTCCACATGCCAGTTACACCAGTTCGGAAAAGCAAGAGGAGGAATAGTTTTGTGGCCGTGCAAAAGGAATGAGAATAATACATTACTGAACCAGAAAGGACAATGTTTATATAATAAACTTTCTCAGGATCATAATGATTCCTTTGTCGTCAAAATTTTTGAGTGGTTAATGGTGCATACAAAAAGTGCACCTAATCCACATGCTCAATAGCAGTTAATACGCTCCCAAGGTGTCTGTGCACTGCAGATCTGGCCATTGCACAGCAAAAGTCCTCACAAAATAGTGTGTTTAAATGTGCAAACACTTCTGAAATATATAGTTGAATGTACAAAATGTCTCATTTTTTATGTTTGCAAAAACGCAACTCAAATGATTTTGCTTGCAAGTCTAAAAATATCAAACTAAACCAAGCATTGAGGGCTTATTGCAAGAAGTTCATACCAGCTGTGTGCATGCTAAGAGGCAATTCAGGTGTGAATTATAACTTGGTCTTGAGATATGGTGGACACAGCTATAAATGTCAGCTACAAACTGAGATTCAGAGTCAGAACCTGTCTGCTGCTTCAGATGTTCACTTCAGGCTGAACTCAAGTTTACTGAGTCCTGTTTCTTACTAAAACCCAGATCAAAAATCTACGGGAGTGAAAACAGGCTTAGCGTGAAAACTTTTCTAAAACCTGAAGTGTGGGTAATTGGTGTGCTCACCGGTGTCTTTTCAGAAGGTTTGTCCTTTGCTTCCTAAACATCATAAGGAAATTCCCACGTTAGTGAACTGATGACCTGACAACAGATCACAAAGAGTACCTGAAAATGAAACAGAGAAAAAAAAAGGTCAATCCTAAAAATGAAACCTTTTTTTATCTGGGAAAGTTTACAAAGAGAAGCTAACGAGTTTACAGAGTTCATACATTATGTTAGCTCAGAAGCGAAGTTCCCCATACACAGAAGTCTATGCTAAAATTTAGCTTGAATAAACAGATATCCCATATTTCATTATTTTAAATAAGTTCCTAATAAGTAGAATTCAGGGTGTAAAAAAGCATTAAATCAGGCATTGCTGTTTTATCTCATGATGAGTTAGCTCAGCCTCCCAGTCACCTTAGAAATACAGCACTGATGCAAACTCAAATCAGTAAAAGAACCGCCCTTCTTGTTGTTTCTTTCTTCTCTCTGTCCTGGTACACTTGTCATTGTCACGGTTGCTTTCTCTGTTGTCGTGTTCCTAAACCCCAACGTTCATTTTCCATCCCCCTTGACACCACGTGCCCAGGTCCCAGCAGTAGTGACTCACGGATCTCTTCACTCTTCCCATTTCTGGATTTCCCCTGAAACTGAGTTTTTAGGAGTAGACTTCTTGTATTTGATTTCTTGGATGTGCAGTTCCTAGCAATGCTTGCCAGTAGCAGGAGCCCTCAGTGACCACCGCATGGTAAAACCAACATTAAATGGCATTTAAGCAAATGGTACTTGAAAGAGGAGGGAAAAGATTTTCCTACATTTAAGACTTCTTGACATTTATGAGTCACTTTTTTTTTTTTTTTAAAGGCATTATCTGAAATATTTTGCTTTTGCAATAATAACTCTAAATGATACATGCGATAATTATATCACATCAATAGAGTTATTGAAAAATTAACAACATTGTTATTTCAGAATTTGACTATTTCCTATCTAGAAAAACCAACTATTCAAATTTCAAATCATAAGTCACCTTAAAATGAGAAACAAACTTTCTTCATGAAAATATTGAAAAGTCCCACTTCAGTAATTTGTTTCAGATTTCCTTCAAATCTGAATATTCATCAAAACCAGCCTTTCCCAGAGAACCGGGTACATTTCACTGAAGCAACAATCATGTAATAAACCAACCTCCTGGGGTAGCAAAAGAATTCCTGATTTAAAAAATAATAATTAAAAAAAGGCATTTTTCTTATATATAGATCAGGAGGTGAAGTCATAATTAATCATGTTGCTTGGTTGCCTACTCTAGTTAATTTGTTATGTCCTTTAATGCACAGAGGTTGGAAACCTGGGTTGCCTTCTCAATAGCTTTCCTAGCATCTTCCTCCCCATCCAGCCCAGGACACGTTGTGACCTACAGAGTGATATTTCTGTAGGATACCTGCAGCTTCGCCGCTCCTGGCAGTGGGAGTTACTCCTGGGAGTGCCATCTTCCAGCAGGAATAAAATCCTACAATCATTTTGGTTGGAAAAGACCCTCAAGATCATTGAGTCCAACCATAACCTAACTCTGTCACTCACACATGTCCCTGAGAACCTCACCCACACGTCCTTTCAACTCCTCTAGCGATGGTGACTCAACCACTTCCATAGGTAATCGTGATGAGTGCTGGGTACCAACGTGATGCTCACCAGTGAGCTATTAATTGTGGAATGTAAGCTAATGGCTTATTAGGTCAGGCATCCCACTTCCAACAGAGAAGTTTTATCTTCATGATGGAGTGAATTCTTGTTGTTAGTTAGTTGGTGGTGTGTGGGATTTGTGTTAATGTCATTACTGAGTCAGTAACACAGTGATAGTGCCAGGCTGTTAATTAATTGCTTGCAGGATGGTTTTAGTACCCAGGTCTGTGACTGGAGAGCCTCTGTCTTCCCCCAAACAACTGCTCACCAGCTTGCTTCAGCAGCAGCACCTCTGAAGGTTATCCCTCCTTGCACAGGTTTTCAATGTGGCCTTTTGAAGAAGTGCTCTCATTTTTGAGAGCCACACAAGACCCGGAACTTGGTTATGCTTCCTGAGAAATAGGAAATAATCACGAATCCTTGCTCAAGCAGGGTGAATCTCTTTGAAACTGTTGCTTTATGGTGTGTCCATATACTGGGTGAGCACAGAATCCTTCATTGCTATTCTACAGTGCTGCTCTTTAATGTATAAGTAACCTGCACTTTCACTGGAGCTGGGACTTGAACACAGCTCTCCTTTACCCAGGGCTTGTGGTTATTCCAGAGTATGTCCCTCTTTGACTCAAGAAACCTTCCCCTTTACTCCAAAAAGTTTGTTTCAAAGAATTGGCATTTTCCAACCAAAAGACTTTTAATGACAAAAATTCCTGAACAGCTCTAATTATACCCTACAGCTCAGTCTGAGGGAGAATATTGTTACCCTCTGTAAAATAATGGTCCAGCATCCCACTGTGTGTCCCCGATCCTCAGGAATGTGGAGGGGGAGCATTAATGAGAAGCACAGAAATTTGAGGGGCTGTTAGGTGAGCACGTGTTGCTTCTTTGACCACCCGGGATAACTAACACCCTCCGCGACTGCTGGGGGATTAAAGCTCGGTGGAAAAATGTTACGAAACAAAACATTACAGACAGACAAAAGATGTACCCATCTGACCCGTCCAGCCCCAGCTGCAGGCAGCAAACCTCAGCCTGGTGCTGCACACCCAGCTGGTCCCGGTCCGAGCGCTGCCCCGAACACCCGGGGCGATGCCAGAGGTCCTGCGTGGGCTGGGGCTCTTTGGAGCATCATCCAGCTGTCCCACCAACTTTTAGAACACGTCGCAGAGCTTTGGAGGTAACTTTCTAATGAGGATAATTATTATTATTACATACACACACACACATATATATATATATAAAAGCCCCAGATCCCTGTGAGGTTTCTTCAGATTGTCCCAGAAAGAAAACATTTTCATTGTGTGGGCTGTGATTGGGAACACATGTACACGCCGCACCCCACTTGCTCGCTCTGGTACTAATTACAAGGGGAGCAGAGCCCAGTTCCTTTAATTCCTTGGTTTTGGAGACTCAGCAATTGAATTACCTGGAGCTGGAGCTTCTCTGGGGTACAATCACTCATGCAGCGTTTGGGTTAGGCCAGGGTGGGGAGACACGGATAATATACACACGCTGGCAGCATTATGTAGCCGCCCAACTGGGGAAAAAGTAATTTCTCTTAATTAATGGCGTAATGTATGACACATTAGCAACACAAACTCTTTAATAAACCCTGATGCCTTCTTTTACAATTCACACAAGATGAAAGCGTGCCGGGTTACCTGTAGGAACCGGGTGTATTCAGAAATGCTGGCAGAGCAGCTTGTGGTGAGGGAGTTTTAATAGCTGCACATGGTGCTTTTGATTCTGGAGTCGATTTTAGACAAAGCTGCCTTGAAGCAAAGGAAGCAAGTTTCACTTTCAACCTCGCCCAAGGCTGCTACCCAGAGATGAAGATACCGGTGAAGAAGACTCAAATTTTAATTTAATTAACTGTAACTCCCAACAGGACAAGATTGGGAGGTTTGCTTCAGAGCTTGATTATCTGAACCAGTTAAGCTAAAGAACTGTCTTTCCAAGTTCCAGTTCAAGTTTTCGTTTGGCACAGGACTGAGAGACAGACGAGATGTGAAGCTCAGGATCACTCAGCTTTGCCCAAAGTATAAGGGTACTCAGATTTGGTTCATGTAAAAAAAAAAAAACTTGTTTATAGTTAAAATTAACTTGGCCTTCTCCCACACTAAAAGCTATTTATTTAAACCTCTCATTTTGGTCATGTCTTTTCCATCACATTTCTCAGCCTGCTAGGTCAAAAAGTGAGTAAATAGGTCAAGTGCTTCATGAAAGTGAATATGGAGGAGGTGTGGCTAGGGCTTGGACTCCAGAGCTCTAAATTAAGCATATTAGCAAAGACTGTTATGAATTACTGCTTATTCTTATGCTCTTTGATGGTCTCCTTAAAGACCAGTTTCTAGTTTAGACCAAGGAAGAAAAGGAAATGTCCCAGCTCTTGGCAGCTGTGGAGACCCCTCAGCTGAGATCCTGGGAGCGCTAAAACCCCATAAAGAGATGGGGACAATGAAGACAAAGTATGAAGTAAGAAATGAAATAAAATCTTCATCAGCAGAAAAACCACACGACACCCACAGCCCTCAGGAGAAGCCCACAGCTCGGAGAACAGACACAAATCCCAGGCTGCAGATGTGACAGTACACTTCAAACTTGCCTAAACACAAATACAATAATAAAAACATTTTAGTACTCTTCTGTAATAAATTTATGTCATCTTGTGTCCTTACACTTAAAAAAGGAAGACAGATCCCTTTGACCTGAGACCAAAACCAGGGTGTAGCAAAAACATTGTAGTGTTCAACTCCATATCCTTGAAATCTGTGCAGGGTGACCTGTAGGGAAAGACTCTAGAAACCAAACACCATAGGACTTTTTCTCTATATTACACACCACAATCACTTCACCTTCCTTCCATGGCTCTCCATGAAGATGAGAAAGAACAAAACTCTCCGGTAAGTAAAATATTGCATTCCCCAAAAGACAAAAGAGATAAGAGTCTTGCTCCAAACATGCTTCCTTTTTCTGGTATAAAACTTTTCTTTTTGAACAATTTTGCGTGGCCAATAAAAGCCCAGCTAATTTTTAAATAAGCATGTAGCCAACTCAGCCACCCAGTAGCTCTGTCCTTGGGCAATATTATTGAAGCACACACAATCTATACTAAAGTGATCAGCTTCCCTCAGGCCTGCCAAGGGGATGCGTTAGGCGAGCCCAAAATATGACAGAAGAAAATTTATGTGCAACTTTTACACATAATATCTCATTATGACTCTCCCCAATCTTTCAATTTTAAAAATAAACGGCCTTTGTAATGATTTTACCAGGAGCATGTTGGAAGGGAGATTGAAAAAGAAAAAGGAGAGTGGCTTTGGCTACAGTTATTTCTTTTGCTCTTCTCCTCCTCTCGGGTTTTTCTTTAATTTTCCTGAAGATGTTTCCACTCAATTTAGGAAGAAATGGAATTTCCTCCTCTCTGCCACCACTCTCTCTGTTTTGCCCATGTTTTCAAAGAATGGAATGGCTGACATAATGAAGCCTCTGTCAATAGCAAAATCATTTTGACCAGTTGGTAAATAACGAAACTTTCCACTTGACGTGCAAGCCAGCTTACCCAGGGGACGAGTGCTTGGTCCCCTTCCAGGCCAGCATACTGCCATCCCCTGCTCTCCATACACGGCTCACAACTGCCAGCATTGCCTTGCAGGGAGGAGAAATGAGAGTTCAGCTGAGACCAGGGTTACCAGTTGCTTTGTCACTCAGCACACGCACTTTAAGCACTAGAAAACTCCACAACCATGGCAGCTGGTGCTTGCAGGATCAGGCCCAACATGGCATTGAAAAAAGACGGAATAAGTAAATACATACGCACAAAAGGGGAAAGAACATCCCTGATGATTGATTTGCAAAGACACAATTGCCAGAGGTGAACTGTGGGACTCGGTTTGATGAAGAAAGGGTAAGGCGGTACTTTTGCCTTTCTCCACTACCGTGCCAATCGTTGCGTGATTTTCTAATGTTTCGTTGTGGGTATCAGCAGGAATGACTTCATGTGCTATTCATACTCCACAGACCACAGCTTGAGAACCCACGGGAGAGACATATACCTGAAATAAGAATCAGTTATAAGCATTTTCGGGAACAACCTCCACTTAGTGGGGGGGGTAAGGAAAACAAACAAAACTAAGCTCTCACAGCTTCTGCTGGTGGCAGAGTGGGTTGTTCTCAGAGTGGAAAGCAGAATCACTGCCAATGTACACTGACTGGTGGAAAGAGCTTTCCCACTGTGGGATGATGGGCAAACGACTATTATCAGGCAGAGAGAACTGGAGCAAAGGTGAAAATACTCCAATCTGTACAAAAAGAGCTTTTGCAGTTACACAGTACTGCACCTCCTGGTTGTACTACACCATATTCCCTCTGCATCCCAAGTTCCCAAACAACTTCTCAGGAGACAGCAGGTTTTACGGCTGTTCCCCTCTACCTAGTTTGTTTCCTCCTCTGAAGTCCACACGGTGGGACAATGTGATGCTTTCAACCACATTTGTTTCATCCATTTATACATTGCTGTTTACTCTTCCATGTGACTATACACTGGTTTTCATTTCTGATGCACTTGTGAAACCAGCAGTCATGTTCTTAGCACCAAAAATCTATAAACACCTTTTGGAGGACTCACTGTTCTCCCCACCAATGCCCACAGCTCTCCACATGGAGCCAGAGGGGTGATATCTTCCCTTGGGTGGCTTCTAGTGATGTCTTTTCTCTGAGGGTCAAGCGATGAATTATTTGAGGAATTCTGGAGAAACCACAAGGAATCTTGAAGCGACATACTAAAGTAAATAGAAAGAATGTATATATATTTAGTAAATGGCCATGACAAAAATAACATCAGAAAACACAGAGAATGGAAGAAAAAATATACAATCTTGGCAAGAAGATTTTGTATTTTCATCGTATTTATAATGTATTAATTCTATACTTGAAGAGATCATTTGGTTTAGGCAGGACAATTTCACTTCACTTATTCTCTTCAAGATAAACAAAGACCAAGGTCAAAGGGCTGATCCTCAGTAGCTTATTCCACACTACCTAGAACAACATAACTGGAGGTGAAAACTGAACCAGAATCTCCCCAGGGTGATTTTACAGATTAAAGCAGCTCTTTACCCATCCCACCAAGGCCTGGAAAAAAATTGTATTTAATAAAAGGAATCTCCAACAAAGGGATGAAACTGAACATCTTGAATTTAGAAATATTTAAATGAGATTTACCACTTAATGTTGGTCAACAGGGATTGTTTGTTGTAGGAGCTTCACTGTAGTATTTGTTCTGGGAGGGAATGGCTGCACCAGCACTGTCACCATTAGTATTAGTGACATAAAGTATCATCACATGAGTAGAATCTAGAAGCACGTGGCAGAAAATCATCAGCCTGGGGGCTGCTGTGAGTTGCTGGCATAATGCAGCCAACCAATTCTCCGGGCCTCTGTTTTCCTCACTTAAAACAGGTACAACCCATTAGTTTAATGAGAATTCATCTATTCTTAGATGCTGCTTTGAACCTGGCATCTGCCACGGACACACAATGTATGTGAAGAACTTAAGACCGAGCTCATTTTGAATGCCCCTGATGCAGATCATACATGAAACATACGGCAGCAAAACACCTGAACATTTAGCATCCAGGGTGAATGTTGCAATTCCACTGATTGCAGTAAATACATGTTTGTGTTATACCATAATTGCTCAGCTTTTAAATCAAACAGCACAACAATTAGCACATGGCTGTTCTTCATACACCTTACCAGCCTTCACTTCGATGAACGCTTTATATGAGAAATTTTACCCCTTTGTTCATATGGATTTAAAGCAAACGTGCCTCAAATCTCTCCAAGATTGCTACAGCTCCAGATATTACCTGGCAATGCTACTGCTCTCACCATGCAGTCTGAGGCTAGAAAACCTTCTCAAAGGGAAGGCGTCTTCATCCCATGACCGATTTCTTAGTACATGCAAAGCATTGGACATATATCCCAAAGCCATTTTTCCATCTGTAGAATGAAGAGTCTTCAGGCTGAGCGCAAAGAAGAGGACCTGGTCTGGCACTTGGTCACAGTTACCTAAGGCAGCCAAAATGTTCAGTGACTACTTGTGGTTTCAAATCCCAGAACCCGTAAAGCACAAATACAGGTTCTAAATGTGAGGCTGTGACCTCTTCGCTCACCAATAAAACATGCTTAAAGTCATAATAAACAAAACATTACAATTCGGGGTGGCAAGGCATAAACCAGTCATATGTATTTTCTTTCTGGCCACTTAAGCAAATCTTAGCCTTTACCAAAAACTACCTTGGCGAGCTAAGTTAGCAAAACAATCCTGATTACAACATAGATTAAAAAAAAAAAAAAGTCAAATAAACTTAACCTAGGGTTTCTCATGGGATATTTTATGTTCTTGTTGTTGCAGTGCAGAGTACGAGCCAGGATAAACATGGAAGGGACATAAGTGTGATAATATAATGATACCTTCTATTAGCTTAAAGAAGAAAAAAGAATAACAGAGCTTTGGATACTTCAAGGTCTTTTTTCTTCACTTTCAGGATGCAGAAAGGAAAAACCACAGCTTGTATATTCCTGACAATACTCATCTTGTCAGGAGCATGAACTCACGTTGTGGGCTTTTCATTTCTCTGGATAGCCAGCAAAGGAGCGGGAAAGGGAGAAAAAGAGTTGCTTTGTAGAGATTGAAGGAACTGACAGCTGGTTATACAATGATACAAATTTCCAGGTCATACTTAACAGCACGAATAATAAACTGAAATGAGTTGCTGGCTACTTTCAGTGTGACACCGGGGTAACCTTGTTAGGCTGTTTTCCATGGGCTACCTATGGAGCTGCAGCAGATTGCGGGCAGGGAAGGAGCAGAGGCAGATTTTTAGGAAATACTCACTTGACAGCAGATAAAGATGATAGGATCAGAGGCAAAGGTGGGCACTTCTGTGTTTCTGAGCCTTTTCACAGGGGGGACAAGATTCAGAGCTGCTGGAGGAAAATCAAAACGAAACAAAAGCGAAATAAACAGTGCACATGAGGAGATAAACCTGTGGATAAAAGTGATGTGCTGGCAGTCCGGTATCTGCTGGCTATTATCAGATACAGCAGAGTTGGGGCAGTGGATTAATGATTTCTTTTCCATCCTCTTACATCTTTCTCAGCCCCTGCCATCATTTATTATAGCATCCTTACTTTGTTACTCAGACTGACAGAAGGGGAATAAACTTTACCCTGCGGGTGTTTTCAGGAGAAATTATCTTTTCCCCAGGAACTGGATCTTAGATTTGGTGGGTAATAGTTATTTTTCCCAACAGTTCATGACACTGTTGTAACAGATGCTTTTTCCCTGGGTATTTCAGATATGGCCATCTATGTCCTAAGCAGTACTAGTCCTCTGTGAATATATGTTTATAAATGTAGGAAGTATTTTAAAGTGCTAGGCTAGAAAGTATATTAAAAGACTTATCACTTACATTGATTTTAAAGCATTAAATTTTGACATCTTTGGTGCAGACAGTCCAAGAAGCTTAAAATGGATTTATCACACAAGAAATAGATTAAGTCCATTTTACCCTTTCAAATTCGATCTCAAACTTCCTCAAGCAATAATGGCATACTTTACAATTGACTGAAATAACAAAAAGGATTAATAGGATTTAGGGTGACTGGAAAGAAGGAGCCATCTCTAAACGAGATTTCAGAACATAGGCAAAATGAGGTGGAAAGAAGGATCTTTCCCAAAATTCTCCTTTCTTGTTAATACCCTCCCACCTTCATTTAGTGTAAAACTGATGCCAAGTCACGTTTCCCTCAATGCTAGTGTAATATAGAAAATAGGTATATAGGTATTATATTGTGGCAGAGATGCAACAAGGGGAAGCATGAGGAGCCCAATCCAGGCACATCTCCAGGAGGCAGCAAGCAAAAGGTTGAAGGAACAAGAGAGAAATAATCAGCTAATTAGCTCTATCAAAAGCCAAGGATGGGGATGGCAAACGTTTGAGAGAGGGACAGCAGGGAGGGAGACCAGCAGAATGCAGCCATCGCAATGGCTAATGGAGAAGCCACGAGCCTTGCAGACATACGGCTCAGGTTGCAACACTGACATTTGAACTCACATCTCTATTAAGCAGCATTTGATTAAATGATATGATTCCTTTTTTTTTAATTCCTGCCTGCAACAGCATCACTCTAAAACACAGTGGAAGAAGAAGGATAGAAATACATATTTATACTAGGAGTAGTTTCTGTGCTTTCCACAGAACAAGGCACTCCTGGGCAAAGTCGAAGGGCTGGGAATATCCCAGCAGGGCAGGCACAGGAGCCTGCATGGGCATTTTGTTCCACCACATTGCTCCAGCGCTCCGGGAAAAACCTTGATGAATTTTAAAAACGGCTGGAGAGAACATGTCAAACCTCCACAGCATTGCCTGGAAGCCTGGACCGTAGCACAGGAGGAGTTTATTTCAAAGGACCGCAGGGAGGATAATTTCGCTGACGCTAGGCATGTCCTAGCTGATTCAGAGATACTCAGACGTTACCAGGGCGAGTGCCCATGCATTGAGAGATAAAGTGTGCCTTCTACCTGAAAGTACTGGGGGGAGAGAGTGTTGGGCACTGGCTGAATCAAACCAAATCATCCCACCAGCTCCGTAAGAACAAGTAGGAGAGGGAACCAACTGGCAAAAGAGCATGTCTTCTATCCTCTGCCTTCTTCAAAATTGCTTTTCTGCATTTCTTCTGGTCTCCATCCAACCAATGAGTAAGCCATTGTTTGCTGTAGTAGTACACTAAAATAAAATTACACCTCTTTGGGGTTATTTTTACAGATTATACAGCTTTTATTTAACAATAACTCTGCCATTAAGGCTAACATGAAAAAAATGGTCTCTTTTGTGGACGGTTCAGCACTGGCACATGGACACACTGAGAATGCCAGATCGCAAAGTGCCTGTTTGACAACCAGTTAACATATGGGCAATTTCATGGGATACAGTCCATAGACATTTTACATTTTCTTTGCCACAGAAGACTTTGAAGGATGGGTGTTTCTGAAGGCAAGGAAGTTGCTTGACCTACTCTGTCAACATCAGCTTTACCTAACGGCATTGAGCCTTTATCCAAGCCTAAGTTTAGATGTTGTTACTTTTTACGATAAACATAAAAATAGAATAACAGAATGGCAAATCATAATGACAAGGAGAAATTATTTTGTTGCCAGTTTTGGGGTGGGGGTTGTGTTCTATCAAAAAACGAGAAGAAATGGGTGAATCTAGCTTGCCTGTCCACACACCGCTGGGTTTGTAGAAGACATAATCTGCTTAGATGACAGCTGAAATTGGCCTTGATACAGGAAATGCAAAAGAAAGGAAAATACATGAGTGATCTATAGCACTATTTATTGTAGCAGCTTTGGGTCATTCCACAGGTCACATATTTGCTTTATTGGATTAGAAGTGAACACATGTGTGCATCACACACACACATACAGAGCAATTTCTTGTCTCTTTTGGTCTGGCTTATTGTCTAGGTGTCATGAATATTCCATTCCTGTCTCCTTTATCATATCAGGGCCTTGACAGAAAGCCTTGCCCCAGCACCTGCCAGCCTTACCCCAAATTCCTGCCCAGCCCTCCTTGCAGGCTCTGCCCTTCAGCCTTGTCTCAGCATCCTCTGCATCCCACAACGGACCCGTTAACCTGAATCACTGCTTCAACCTCCTCTCCAAGACATCCACTTTTCCTCAGCCAACACGTAGGGGCAACTTTCTACCCATCACAACTCTGGATTTACAGAAATCAAAGGGAATTCTCCCATTTCTGGCAGGGGTAGCTGCCCTAAATCTCCGTCACTAGTGCAGCTCTTTAAGAGCACAGTAATTCTCCACCAAATTGAATCTTCCCTGACAATTGGCAGCACATCAGAGCCAATTCACAGGCATATTTTTTCCCCTTTCCTAACAGGAAATAGGGCTCGTGTTACATTTACAGTGACCTGGAGCTCCAGGGGCAGACTAATATCTCACCTAAACAAACAGACAGTATTTCTCCCCCGATCCAGGCGGACGGGCTGAAAGGGAAAGCCGACTTGGCTGTGGCCTTCCCAGCTCCCAGCCGCGGCATGGGAGGTGTCAACAACGTGCAAACCTGCGAACACTGACACAAGGATCCCGGATGCAGCCCAGGATGATGGCTCAGAAGGCCTGGAGCTGCAGGTCAGTGTTTGCACTCGTTATTTGTTTTTGTTTTAATGGAATGACCATTGTCTCATCTCCCGTGGACCTCAGTGGGGTTCCATTTCATAATGTGAATTGGGGGTTTCACCGCTTAACCCATGGTAGGACAGAAAGGACCCAAACACTCCTTTCTGCTAAACCTCCCCATCTCCTTGGAGTCTGCAGTATTTTACCAGGAGGTTCCCGCTCACCTCTGTGACAGGGAGATAATTCTGGGCTTGATTTGTGGGTAAATTAAAAAAGCAAACTCCAAACTGTGTGAAATGACTCTGAGGGACAATAACTTGCAACAGATGTCATGATTGTTCAATGTCCCATTGACAAGAGAGCCTTCAGAAATAATAAACACCTACATGTGCTTGCTTGTAAGACAAATAACATTCAGATACTATTTTTCTTGGATTTCCCCCACAATATACTACTGACTGTTTCACCCAGAAGCGATACCCATCCATCCCTTGTAAAATGAGAGAAGCAACCCAAACCTGATGGGGAAATCTACTGATTGCAAAACTCCACACCATACGTGCATCACACCAAACCTGCACACGAAAAGCAGAAGTGAAAAGTCTGGTTTCACACGCAATAACTCCAAATGCACCAGAAAAACCTCCATGTTTCAACCATTCGCCTACCCCAGCAGCAGGATTCACCTCTCTGCTACCCAAAACCCCACTCAGCTCAGCAGCAACTGTTTTCTTGATATAAACAGGTTTTATCGCACACAGGTCAGACCTGACAAACTCATGCCCTTCAGAATGCCCAAGAAGAGCACAGTTTAGAGCTGAAGGCAACACGTTTCCCAACCTCAGAAATTTTTGGCTTTCCAAAATACTATGCAGAACAAAATACTCCGCAGTTTCTCTCCTGCATCTCTCCCTGCAATGAGGGAGCTGGAGCAAGGTGGGGGGACACCCTGATAGCTCAAGGTGGGTGCCCGTGCCAGTGAGTCCCTTGGTGAAATCACCCTGAGCCTGAACCCATCCCACAGGATCTGTGTCCGCTTCTAGCATAGGAAAAAGCATGATTTGGGCTCCTGAGAGTCAGACAAAGCTGGCATTTATAGACAAAAACAGTGTAGTGGCAGGAGAAGTGAAAGCTGAAGTGGGATAAATGTCTGTGGCAGAAGATATTATCATAGGGAGCAGCAGAGAGTAGCACAAGAGGGAGCGACACTGCTGGAATGACTCGCTTTAAGCTGTTGTTTTGGCTTTTTCAACACAACCACAAGTCTGTTCATGTCAGGCACAGACCTCTCTCTCCCGGGTTATTTCCAGGAATCGGCCGTCAACAGTTGACAAGAACAGCACGGGCGCTGCGGCTGGCCGGTCTCAGTGGGTCTGAGGTTCATTTTTTTGCTGGAGAAACAGCTGTGTCGCTCATTGTCGTGGCACTGAAAAGAGGTATTTTAGGATGACCGTATCTGTTTACACCAACGGTTACAACATATCCCCTACAAACCTTACTGTTAAGTGGGAAAGCAATGTGCCAGCCAGTCATCACTCCCACTCATGTGGACACTCTCTAATCATCCTCCTCAATACTTCTGCTAGTCCAGGGTTGAATTTGGAAACGCATCTGAATTTTAACTCCCTGAATCTGTTTTGGGGGCCCTAAAACCTCCTGCTGAAGCTCAGAATGAAATTCTATGCCAGCCTCAAACCAGTGAGATTTTTCTGTGACTGTGTCCTGTGGTTTCAGCTGGTTTTGCAATTAAGTTTGTGTCCTAGTTTCATTCTGAATTTCAGCTCATGCCATGCTCCGCTCAGATAAATCAGAACCTTAAAACGAAACTCAACCCTGTATGAGCCTCTCCTCTGAACTAATTCTTGCTTTTTTTGTTATTCTCTTCCCCACCTCATTTCCAGTCAAGTCAAACTCTCCTCTAGTTACTGCTGTTTCCTTCATAGCTTGAGTGAGAAAAGCCTCACAGGGCATTTGGAGGTGGCTGCTTGGCCTTTCCCTTCAAATACACATTAATCAGTAGCTTTGCTTTCAGCCCTCATGCATTTCTGAAAATATAAAAACAAAGATTGGTGTTATCTACGGATGAGCATGTGCTGCTGGGCTCTTTGCAGCCTCTGAATACTGAGCTCAGTGTCCACCAAAACCCCAGCTCCTGTGTACACACAGATGACTCAGCTGATATGATGGTGTTTTTGTAGCCTGAAAAACACTTTCTTGCTTTGTTAATAGTCCAGAGTATGAGAAAAAACAGGAAAAATAAACAGGCATTAAAACAAAGGAGAGTGGTCAAGTGGGTACTCAAGGGCTTTACACTTTTCCAGGACTCTGAAGCCGAGAAGCTAAAATTTAGTGGAGAACCCAGAGGTCACACAAAAGAGGTCGCACGTATGTGCTGAAGTTTGGAGATGCAGTCAGGTACTTTTGTTTTTGCAGCCAAAGTGTTGCCTCCATCTGTGTAAACAAGAAGCAGAGAAAGTTAATGTTACAGGAAAAATACTGCAGAGGGAGAAGAGAGTCAAGCAGGTTTTGGATACACAGCAAAGAAACTTGATGGGATTAGAGCTTCAGCTCAGTCATGTCCTTGTTCTTCAACATGGATGAAGAAAAAGAATAAATGTCCAACAACATAACCTGTGAGAACTTAATTTTACTTTAATGCAAGGGGAATTGTGCCCAGGACTCTAAGTAATGCTTTGAGTTGGCCAGGGGTCTCCAGCTCTTCTTTCCCCATAACCTTTATAGAGGTTCTCTCCTATGCCGTTTCAGGTGCATCTTATTTGCCAAATACAACACTGAATTTGCTCACTTTGAGAAAAAGGCCAAGGCTAAAAAAGCATTTGCTTGAAGCACATGATGCATTACTTAAAAACTTTGCTTAAATGGTGCTACAACCACAGGTGTCACACAAACAGTCAATGTGATGCTTGAAGGAATCAATGGACTTGGACTTGCCATCAAAGGACTTTGCTTCTGTGCTTAAGTGAGGTTTTTTGCTATTCAATATTAACAGCATTTATTACTTTCCTGCTTCAAAAGTATCAGGCAACAAGGCACAGAGTGAAAAACATACTTTGTGTTCTATGTGACCCATCTTGTACAGGCAGTAACATGAGAGGTATAAACAAGATATTGCCTCCGTTGCTGTTGACATGTGATTAAGAACAATCAAGAATCTACTAGATTCCTCTATGATGCCCCAGTACAATACCTTTGTCTGTAAAAAACACATAAATTGTAAAAGTAATTGAAACAATGTGCACCCAGGGAAGGCTCATGGATTACAGGCTACCAGGATCTAAAGTCACCTTCAGGTCTACAATTTTTCTCTTCACCTTCTTCCATGTGTCAAAAAACCCCCAACCAATAGAAAACCCCAAACAAACAAACAAACAACCCACCCCAAAAACCAAACCAGTCTAAATGAAAAAACCATAGGCCACTTTTGAAGAACTGGAAGTCAAAATGATATTAAATGTTTCACACTACACAAATACAGTTTGTACTGCCAGAGTAAGTACAGAAGGAAGCAGACATGTGCTCTACCCTTTTTTATACCTCTTAGCTGTGTAAACCGCTCAAAACTGGAGGGCACATGTCACTTAGGCTGACATGCAAATCATTACTGCTTTGTCTGCCAGGAAATTCGTGTAAACCAATGCTGGGTTCAGGTTCATTATATTGACATTTTCACCAACAAGTAAATTGAAAGGTTACATTGTTGACACACCAGATGTTATGCAAACTGCTTTTCAAACTATGGTTTCCATACATTCCTATAAATAAATAAATTAGACGCTTACAAATGGCGTGCGAATCAATATATGGTAAATCACCCATTTATATACACACAGAGAAAACTACTGTGTGTAAACCCCGTATTTCACACAATGTCAAAACCTCCTTTTTCACCCAGTACTTTTCATTTTCCTCAAAATAGCTGTCATCTATGTAAATGTTTTCCCTCAAGACCAACTGTTCTTCATAGTAGGAACATTACACAGAAACCTGGGTGCCTGAATTAGCACACCGCGTTATCAATGAGAGTTAAGCACCCAAGTGAGAGGCTATGACGCATCTTTAAGAATTTGAGTTTATGCATCTAAAAGAGTAAATTTGCATGTGCTAACTTTAGGCACACTCAAGATTTTAATATGGGTTGGCTCCAGTTTAGATTTAGCCTCAGGGTATTTTGACCCCCTCCTCTTTCTGCACTTCTTTCCCCCCTTGACTCATCTCTAATAACAAAAACAAGCAGAACACTATTTGTCTAATGAGACACTTACTTGGGACTGGTTCTCCTTTCATGGTGATGGAAATTAGGATTGACCTTGTAATTACAGTCTCTATAAAGTACATGTGGTCCAGGATAAAATCATAAGGGTTGATAACATGATTTTAGAATGACATTGCACTCTCTCAGTGTCAGGACTAAAACAAAGCAGGGCTGACCCCAGCTTAGCTTACAGAGGTCTCCAGGTGCCTGAGGCTCCTTTGGTGCAGGAGAGAAAATGGTGTTCAGTCCTCGTTCACCAAGGTCTCCCACTGCAATCATTATCTCTCTAGAAGTTCCCTGCACTGCCAGTGGTTTCTTGCCATGCCCAGTTTTCAACGTATGAATTTATTCTGGTGTAAATCAGGGCAAACCAGATTAATTTCCTAATTCTCCAGTTGCAGAGAAACGAGATTTCTTGGATGATGTTGATGCTTTCTGCCAGTTGCCTCATCTCCTAATCAAAGAAATGTCATAACAAATCAGCTTTTCTGTAGTACCTTATATACATTCAACATACAGATGCAGAATGGTTTCAATACACTCCAAATAGCTCCTCCAAGCTGGAAGAAGCCTTGATCAATTCAGACCCTTCTCAACCAGCTGTGACACAGGACTATGTCTTTCCCACTTTATAATTCTTCACTGAGTGCTCATACTGAAATTGTTTCATAACCACATGAATTTGGAGTTTTCATTTCACCCTTGGAAGAAATGTAGAGTCTGGCAGAGTGACAAGTATAACAGTGTGTAAAAGCACAATTAACTTATGCTCCCACCCCATTTTTTTACATTTCTAAGGAAGCTCTGAGATTTCAGAGTGATTGTTTTCACTTCAGAGCCAGCAGCACACGATCCCTTCACTTCATCAGCAGTGCCGTGCAAAGCCAGCGTGCTCGGCCACCACCGTGAGCCCCTGTCCCACCATCCCAGGAGAGGTCACAGCACATGGCACCTCTGCGTCTTCCCCCAGCAACGGCCTTCCCAACCAAGGGAAGCAGTAATTAAACAGGCCAAATGGATCTACATACAACGCTAACAGAGTTAGGCACCAAAATCCCTATATTTTTTCCTAGTACAACCATTTTTTCATTTAAAAATGTTAATTTGTTTATAAGTGAACAAGTAACGCTTTAGAGACTGAAGATCAAACAAAGTTTTTCAACATGATTAAGTCAGAACATGCCAAAAAATGCTGAAGTCACCTGTTTGCCAAGTGTTTTGAGATTTAAATTCTCAGCTCATGTTGGTAAAAGAAAGATGGTTAAAAGGAAAATTGTTTTGGATGCTGCATGCTAAGATCCCAACACTGCAGAAGTTAACGGAATTTTGTTTCTACCTGCTTTCCAAAGACAGCCTAGGAGAGTAAAGTTAACTGTAAAAGTTTTCGGAATATTGGCTTTCTGTCTGATCACGATTTGCCGTGTGGCTGAGACAGACTGGTGCATGAAAGTGGCCATTATTGAGTCAAGAAGCTTAGTTTGAGGGTGTTGAAGGAGCAAGGCTGAGGTCTCTGTGCTGAACACAGATGCTCTATCAAACCATTGCTTTGGACGTGGTTCCCCAAGGACTTCAGTTTATTGACACTTCCCTGAGATCTCCAAGTGACACGAGGTAGAGTGTCTCACTAGCATATCATCTTCTTCCTGAGAGCAGATCCTCAAAACTCTGTGTTCATCTTCTGATATTTCTTTTATCCACCCTTCTTTGGCAGATACATGTAGATATCTCAGTAGCAACTGGTGCTACCACAGATCAGAGGTGCCTTCAAATTTAACCACTCTGGGCCCCAATAATCTCGAGTCATCTGTCTTAAATTCTCTTCAAGTTTGCTTTAGATATCCATCAGGCTTGCCACTTCTAAGGGAAAATAGCTTAAAGCCAATATCAAGCAGGCTGTCACTTCAGAACCACCACCGCTTGGATCACAGATGGCACGAGGCACCCGCCAGGTATCACATTTCCAGCAGCATTCAATAGCATTGCATATGCTTTTCCTTTACCACCGACACCATAAAGAGATTCTGCCAGACACAATCATCTCTATCTAGCCTGGCGATTTATAAGCTATCCTAAGCACATGGTCTGAAGAGCCTGGCTGTTAAAACAGGAACAGCCAGCTGCAGCAATGGATAAAATTGCATCTAAAAGCAGAACAAAACAGCACCACGCCAAGCCTTTGCTAGCTCTCTTTCACAAGCCTGTGCCCAGATTTGTGCAGGGTTTTAAAGCTCTGTTTAAATGAAGAGATAAGTAAAAGTATTCTGCCACTCTTAATAGTTGCAAGAGCTGCAAATTAAAGCAACACATGCTCATATTCACAGGAAAGGAGACTGGGTAAGTTTTATATTGTGAGGCTTTGCTCTGTGGATTCTGATATTTTTTTTTTTAAAATCTTGATTGTCCATTTTTAATGGAATTCTAATGAAACACCCTCGAGCTCTGCAGCGGTTTGTATCTATGGTTAGAAGGACAAATACCAGTACATTTTGTTTCACAAGTAGCATTAGAGATAAGAGAGGGTAAGATCATGCCCTGGATTTACAAGGCTGTAAGAGGCACTTAGGGGCCGGTTCAGTCCCCTGCCTGGCTGCCTAAAGCCTACTCCGGTTGTTAAACAATGTGAAAGGCTTATAATAACAGCTAGTGACTAGTATATTCCCTTTGTACAAATGTTTTACTTCTGTCACTATAACAACTGCACAGAGACAGCTCTGCACTCTTAAAGGCCGAATCTTGCTCAGATTAATTTTAATTTACTCAAAACTGCACCACTACAAGTCACCATTTGCCAAATAATATCACACCGTGATGAAAGATTACACCCTATGGTAAGATAAAACATCTTACGCAGGAAAAAAGGGTGGGAAAGGTGTTAAAGAAGCTGCTTGGAACCACACTTTCTAAGAGAGAGTTCCTCAGCCTGGAAAATAACCTTAGTGTTGTGTGATGTGGAAAAGAAAACAATAGTAGTTGATTGGGTGCTGAGATGCACCACAACTACTTAAATTCTCTCATGTGAATGTCACGACTGAGGTCTGTCAGATATTGACTTTCTGCTTTCCAGGCACACAGGCCCATTTCTACCATATTTCATGGTTCCAAGAGGTACCGTATGACAGCACATGAGGAACACATGCACCGAACATGTCTTGCTGTTGAGTGAGTGCCACTGCCCTCTTATTAAAGAAATAATTTTGAATTCTCGGGTGTCCCGGGACACCTGCGGGTGATGCCTATACCTGGGCCAGGTGCTAAGCAAAGATTTTGCCAAGATCTCATTTCTGATCAACCAAAACATTCCCCAGCTCTATGTTAGTTTCTCGAAAACCCAGTGCTTTGAAATAACCATCTTAAACAATAAAAACAGTTCAAAAACATTTAAACGTTTGGTTTTCAAAATTTCAAAAGGAAACATGCATTTTTCAATAATAATTTTAAACTTACTGCAAATTTTGCGGGGTTTTTGTTTCAAGCTTAAAGAAAATTACATTAACAAAAACAATCAAGTTAACAAAAATTAAATGAAACTTCTAATTTGACCCAAAAAAGGAAGGCTGATAGTTTTTCAGTTCATGCACTTTTTAAAGACAGATTGTTTTGAATACACTCAGAAGTTCTTTACAAATGTTTTCGCTGCATGTTTTCGGAATCGTCAGAAAACAAAAATACTCCATTATTCACATAGCTTTGCCAGTAAGCTCCATGGCTGTGAAGGACACATGTGGCCTCCAACAGCTGTATTCCATCTAATTCTCCTAGTTCAGCTTTGGTTGCCTATTGGTTTGGCAACGCTTTATGTCCAGAATATCTTGTGGAGAACATTAGGCATGAGAACATAAGCAGAATTTCGACTGCCTGAAAACAGCCTTGAATTCATGGGCATTTTCCATCTCCTGCTGGTCTTCCAGGAACGGTGCCACTCTAACCTACCTCTTTGTACCCTTCTTCTAGGATTGTGTTCAAATGGCACACTTAGGCCCTGCAAACGGCACTGAAACACATCCATGTATCACAACAGTGTCAAGGAACAAGGCAGGACTGGCATCAGATGAAGGGAAAGAGAAGCGTGCCAAGGAAAAAGAAACCTAGGGGGGATGAGTCACCTAAATTCTCAGAAAGCGAGTGATAAGATGGGATGCTCTGCTGACAAGAGGAGAAATGATTCATAGGAAAGTCACATGAAAAACAAAAGTGTGACCCAGTGTTCTCTGCCATGTCCGACTCATGGAGGTCTCACTAGGAGGAAACTGCTCGGTGTGTGTGGTCACCTCTTCCCTGGAATACACCAGAGACCAAAAGAGGAACTGAAAGTGTCTCTGCAAAATTTGTGCTTTCTCATAAACCTTTTACAAGGTTGCATTTTAAAATTCAAGCTCAGCTATGGAGTTTGCTTTGGTGGCTTACATTCAATATCTATTACCATCATTGTATGATCCCAAATCATGGGCTCCTTTGGAATAATAACTGTTGTAACAATGAATGCAAAATCATGCTCTGCCCACAGAGCCTAATATTGAAATTCTGGGCTGGAGAGAGACAGAGACAAACAAGAAATAGTAGAGATCTGTGCAACAGTTACGATAAGCAATAGGCTCAGCACATCACGTTCCTTGGCATTGCCAGCTCCCTTTGTAGGCATCACGGCAGAGCAAAACTTTGTTCTCTTGGTTCAAAAACAACCCACATTTTGAATGTTTTGTTATAAATTTGGCTTGATCAGTCACACGATCCCTGGAATGAGAGCAAACATGGGCTATCTTAACATACAAATAACAAATTGGATATTTATCTTCTAGCTGTTTTTCCCCTGAACAGTTTTATAATCTACACACAAACATGTATTTAATTGTATGCTTTTAATGAGCTGGCACTCATGCTGTGCCTTAGTCTTGTTATGAAAACACATTTTCTAGATAGATGAGACATTTCTGCAAAACAAGATTTTACTACATGTTGTGGACATGGTCTTGTAACTGCTTCTGGCTTGTGAGATTGCAGGGACCAGGTCTGTGCTGTACCTGCTGCATTAGGAAGCAAAGATTTTTCTTACGTGAAAATAGGTAAAATTAGAGAAACTGACAAAGAACCATAAATGACGCCATCAAAAAAAGTGATTTCTAACATCATCCAGCTCAAACTAAACGTGGTGCAAATACTCCAAATAACATCAGTAGAGGCACGTCCTAAGTATAGTACAGATGGTTTGCAAGATGGATGTGTTGGCACATTTTATTTGCACGGCAGAACTGTAATTTTTTAATACTTTGAGAAATCAATTTACAAGGCCCCGTTATAGTAAAGGCTTTGTCTCTATCTGAATTACTACTAGAACTTGGTGTGACTTGGTCTATGTTCCCATACACAGGAAGGACTGATAGACTGGCCACAGAGGATGGAATAAGTTCAATCTATTCAGCGCCTTTCTCTTCCAAGTACAGAGTGGAATTACAGGGGAGGAAATGAGGCGAACCTCAGCTCAGCCTGCTGGCAAGAGCATCTTAGGCTGTGTGGGGTAGGAGACGGGAAGGTGAAAAGGCCTCCTGAGGTTAAACGACCACCAGCAAATTACTGGCCTCCCTCAAACTGGAGGAAGCAGGGAGGAGCATGATTTCAAGGGATACCGAAATTCCTGCTCAAATTAGCCATACGATGATGCAGTAGATGCTACCTACTGCCCTGGGCAATACCTGTGGGCATAACCTGGTGCAGAGAAATGCAAAGACATCTGAAATTTGAAAACACAGGTCCGCAGACAGATATAGATCTGAAAACCCCCATCTGGCAACACAGGGTGTAGGGGGTTATTTTTAAAAAGGCCAGGACAGTGGCTCACACCCATAATGGAGCCTCTCTAGCACCATCCCCACTACGAGAGACTTTTGTTTAATTCTTCACAATCTGTGGCTCTAAGCTACCTAAGCCATCTTCCTCCAGGTAACTTGTTCAAATCATGCTCTGAGTAATGAATTAAAGTGTTTACCATCCAACAATGAGAGTTTGGTGGCTGAAATAAGCTGCAAGTTCTATTGAATCAGAGCTCATTTCGGACCTTAATAACCCATGTAGCTCCCTGTGCTAAGAGACCTAGCAACACAGAGACCCGGAGCAGTGGCAGCAGTGCTCTACCACCAGCGTTGCCCAAAGCAGGCTAGAAAAGCATTGTCTGACCACTGCTTCCCTGGGGACCTCCAGGGAAACGGGATGTATCTCATCAGCTTCTCAATCAGCAGAAACTGGAATAAAAACAAATAAAACAGTTGGTGGTCTCAACTGTGTGTCTTGCGGGTAGTCACCCATGTTGCTAAAGCTTTCCTTGTGATGGGCACTAATTGCTCTCCCTTGCTAGAGGTTTTAGTCAAGAAGTCAGAAGTGAAATTACAACAGAGAGTAAAGGTTGGGATGGACAAAAGCATTTAGGTGCTTTGCCCCAAATAAGGAGCCTGAACTTCCATCAGAACCTTATGTAGGAATCACATCCTGACCCACATTTCATCACTGCATTCAAAATGCTGCTGTTTCAGGTTCTTCTACACAGGAGGAACAAAAGCACTTCCAGAGGTCAGATCAGAGCTTTTGTTGGACACTGAGCTCGCCCGAGGGTGCCCGTCTCATGCATCAACCAGAAAGAAAGATCAGCATGACTCCCCGTGATAAAACCTCAGAAAACTGCCCAAGCTGAGCTGTCCTGATTCTTGGCCTGTGTATCTAAGCCACGCTGTGGACCAGCCCTGGTCATAGGATTTCTCTCACCTTATCCTAGTTATTAAAATACAAGCATCTAGCTTAAGCTGATCTTCCTTATATTCCCTCTGGGGAACCATCTCCCCGTTGATCTAGATGGACCCTTCACTTAAATTTGAGGCTTTGAACTCCTTTGAACTGAGTTTGATCTTTTCTTTTCTCTGCATGGTCTGTGCAGCATGAATGAGCCTCACAGCTGTTGCCAGGCCAGAGATCTTGAATTGTGAATTCGAGATCTTGATTTCTGAATCAAGCATTAGTGAGTTATCACGGGTATTGGTGGGTAGCAGGCTGAAAGAGGTACACGCTCTGTCCTGCGACTCATAGGGAAATGGCTAATGCAATGTGAAAAAGCAGTTCTGAAACTGCACATTTTGAAAGAAACTAGAAGAAAAACGCAGCGATTCTCAAACACAAATGTTAGTTCTCTGATCAGAAAGCAGGTCACCGAGTGCTTCCCATGAGCAATACATTTGTGGTTGTGCAAACCTGAAAGGCGCAGTTTCTAACACAAATTAAGTCTTTTCATTGCTAGTAAGTTCAGTGTGAATATCTGTCTTTTTCAGTAGAAAAATAGTGTGTTTTTAATTGCATTTCTAATCTTATTTTCATTAACATACAGCTTTGTTTAGTTTAAAAATAACAATGGTAGAAAATACAACTTCTCTGTGTTTAGATTTATATTCCAAGGCTCATGTCTACTTAAGAACAGATCTTAGATATGCATTAGATACCCATTACAATACAGAGATACCCTCAAAGCCTTTATTTTATGGAGTTCCCTGTAACCAGAAACTTGCTCCCTTGTGGGGAGCTGGCAGAACGTTCTCATGAGAAACTTTGTGAAGTGGTCCATACCTGGTTGGGAAGAAAGTGGTATTCGGTGTGTGATGGATCAGCCCTCTCAGCCAGTCCCTGCTGCAGCTTTTCCTATCATAGGCATAATCCTGGGTCTTATTCTTCTGTGCTTTTCTTGCAGGAATAACCTAAGTTATCTTCAAATCTTCAGGCATGCAAATTTACAAATGGGCTATGACATGCAAAATGTCAGATGGCATATTCTGGAGGCTACAGAGAAACAGAATCAAATGCAAGATAAACAGTCTGATTATACAAAACTGGTGATATGGGGGTTTATTGCAATCAAATTAATATTTCTAATGATCTGGTTTAAGCGGGAATTATTTTCTTATGTGATATTCCAATGCTCAGAAATGCCAAATGTTTAAGAAGTCACCATTTCAAAACAAATGATGGTGTTCCAGTGCAAAATGTTGACATTTTTCACTGGAACATCACTGATTCTTGGAGAACATTTCATTCTACAGAAGCTTTCAAAGTCTTATCCAACTCTAGCTACTGCTTTTAAAAGGGGAGCAGAAGGGGAAGGGGAACATTCTTAGCAGAGCAAACAGCTCAGGATGACAGGAGCAACTTGACGCTGAGTGGGAAGGTGAGTTTGTGTAGTAACTGCTCTGATCTGAAAGGCAACGTCCAAACCCGTCTCCTTCTTAACTTCAGCTTGGAGCGAGTGTCAGATCCCAATGTAAACTTTCCCATCTGTGTTATTCTATTAACTGAAAGGGAAAGGGATTAGCATGTGTACTTGTCACATCTTTTTGACCTGTTGCATACTGAGACCGAAGGTAATACTAAAGCAAACAGCATTCTTCTCCCTCCGCCAGGATAAGCAGAGCACGGGGGTGGCGTTTTGTTAAAAGAAAAGAAAGCCAGACCACGTAAAACAAAGTATGTACCCTGTGCAAAAATAAATCTTGGAAGTTGAAGATTTCCAAAGGGTATACCTTAAACAGGGCGAGAGAGAGAGAGAGAAAACATTTGAGAGGAAAGTTCCCCTCCCTGCCAAGCGCCAGATGGAGGGACCTTCCCACGGAAATAGCTGTAAAGACAGATCGCTGACAGAAACCGCTGCCAAGTGAAGGAGGTCCCACTCATCGAGCTGGTAAAAGCTTAGTGGATGAGAATATAATACTCTGATTAAAACACGTGCTCCAGAGAAGGGGCTTGGAGTGTGGCACAATGCTCTTTAATGTGATGGAGCATGGCTTGTACCCCCGAAAGGAGTGCATGGTTTGGAAGGCTGTTGTGGCTTGGGGCTTCATTCCTTCTTTTCCCTCGCTGTAAGTCTGTAGAGCACATGTGTGCACACACAGACATGCATAATGGCGACAATAATCTGCTTTCCCTCTCCCTTCCCTTGCATTTTATTTCCACAAGGCCTTTGCTGTGACTGGGACAAGATGAAGTGTTGGATGCTGGCACTCACAGAGAATACATTTGGGGATAGAGGGTTTAATGAAGCTAGGCACCAAAAATCTCTTTTTTCAAATGTTTCAGTTAACTTGGCACTAAATTATTCATAGAAAAAGAAATTGACGGCTTTCCACTCCTCCTGCTTTTTCCTAGATGTTTCTGGTTCCTTTGTAAAAAGCTATAGGGGTGTATGCACTTTGTCAAAGCAGAAAACAAATTCAGCACCACCAGGATGATCCAGTCAGTTCAGCATTGGGGAAAAAGGCAATTAATTGTATTGCCATCAGAGAGCCAAATGACTGGGACAGGATGACCTGGGTACAGTGTGTTCAGGAAACAGGCTTTTCCAAGAAGGCTGAGCAGGTACGCCCTGGTGTTCCCAACAGTTGAGTAAGAGCCATTATATTTACAGTAATGGCCCAGACTTGAGCATCTGGTGTCAACAGAATAGACAGTTAATACAAAATATTAAGTGCAACTAAAAACCCAGTTCCACTTTTGGAGTGTTTCCTCTCCTCACAGTGCAAAAAGGATATCGACAAACCTGAGTCCAGCAGTGGGTTATCAAGAAAGCCAAACACATGAGGAGAAGCTGAGGGAGGTGAATTTGTTCAGCCTGGAGAAAAGTTAAAGGAGGGGATCTGATTGGTGTCTTCTACTAACTGAGAGATGGCTACAAAGAAGATAGAGTCCAACTTTTATCAGATACGCACAGTGAAAGGATGAGAGGCAACGATCACGAGAAAGAGAAATTCCATCTTCATTAAAAAATAAATTCAAAGGAGGATGGTTAAGTTATGGAACAGGTTGCACAGAACGATGGTAAAACACCTAACCTTGCAGATTTTTAAAACTTGACAGAACATGGCCCTGAGAAACCTCAGCTACCTTTGATGTACATGATGCACCTGTTCTCACCGTCAGAGTCATGATGGTAGAGAGTCTGCAGAGAGGACAGCCAAGGATGACACACAACTTGCCTGCAGTGACAATTACTGATATCAAAATTAATTTACCAGGGTGTGACAAAGAGGAATATCATGATTTCCCCTTGACCTCAATCTTTTTGATGGGAAATATTTCCCCATACTTTGCAAAATATTAGGCAAACCTTGACTGGAGTTCTATGGAAACATAAGAGAGACAGAGCATGGAGAGGAGCAGGCATCACCAAGCTCCACCTGTGTTGTATAGAACCAAATGAGACCTCAGAGACTACTGCTGGAACTCCTCAGCACTGATAACAGTGTTCCCAGAGCATGGATTAACCCCTCTCAGAACAGACTATTGAATCAAAGTTTATGGCAGGCTGTTATAATAAATGCAGCCATTTCAATGCAGCGATTGGGAATGTTTACAGGGTGTAATTCTTGGCTAAACAAAGACGGCATTTTTAGGAGGCCATGTGGCATGGGTCATTGCTTTGCTGAAAGATGGAATGAGATAAGAGCTCTCACACTTCACCAGACTCTTTTCGCTTTACACGACTGGAAGGGTCCAGGCTGACAGCACAAGGCAGCATTATTGCAAACTCCCCCATGCAACACCATTACCTCCCCAACTGCTTCTTAGCTCTTGAATCACCTTTACTGACTTTGTCTCACCACAGCACAGATCTGCCCTGCCAGCCAAGGCCACAATGCACTGTGCAAGCGCCGAATGGAACCCTGACACCACTTCCAACGTGCCTTAAGGACTGTCATTCCAGCAGAGACGGATATATCGGTGTTCGTATACACTGACAGCCTGATATCAACAGTTTGCTTGCCTTTTAGAGAGAATCTAAAATTACATTTCCAACGGCAAATATCTAAGTGCATTGTACATACATTGACTGACAGAATATTCCCAAACGCAGAGTCATGACAACAATCCATGAAGAAGTTCCTGGATTTGTCTGTCTTTGAGCTTGGATATTCGGAGTTCTTATTACCAGAAGTCAGATGTGAAGCTGCTTGGGTTCTAAGTTTGACATCCACACAAACACGCTGTTCTTTTAAATCAAATAATAAACATAGGCTTTTGTATAGATGTGTATAATATCCTACACAAGCCTACAAATAAAATAGTAAGCATGCAAATAAATACAGAGACATGCACACACCTATATGTAATGCATACTGCCAGGTAAACAGGAGAGGAAAAAACCACATCAGGGCACTGTTTTACATCACAAATTTTCAGTCTTCTGAAATGGACAGATAATATATACATTCTCCAGGATTATTCAGTCTGTGTACCAGTGGCTTTAAAAAGACTACTGGTTACCTCAACAGAACTTACTAGTACTGCTTGGCAGCTTTCCACTCTAGTTTTGTACCGGCCAAATAACCTCCTTAATGCATTTTAAGTCTTAATTTGATTTTTTTCTTACTATTTTTTTTTAAATTCTGTCCGAAGATAATATTAGTTCAACGACCAAATATGTATAGCCCGCTTGGTGGTGTTCTGACACCAAAATGCCAATATTCCCACTGCCAGGCACTGCCAAGGCTTAAGGATGCACGTACCTGTACATACGCACAAACAGACAGGCGGACACTATATCCTTGAATGCTCTGTAATGCCAAAAGAGAGACACTTCATGATTTGTCCTTATTTTAGCAACAGCAAACCAAAAGCAAAACATGACAAGTGACATTTTAACACCTTTAAAATGTCTATTTACTTGTTAAATTAGAAATGCAGTTTTTCCAGTTAGGTCCTTTCAATTTTTTTCTTTTGTCATCTATTTAATTTATCTTCAAGATACATCTTCAAATTCTATATCTGAATATGCCTGATTTCCACGTTTTTCCACAAAAAAGAGCATCAAAGCATTGCTCAAACTTTTTGCAAAGTTATAGACCTTTCTGTACATTGAGGAATTCAGATCAAGTGTCTCTCTAATACAACAAATCACAGTCAATGCACTTGCAGAATCTTATAGGGGCTTTTTGCGTCAGTTGTGAAGGACAGCAAACCACAAATCACCCACTGGCTTCAGGAGAGTCGGGGTTTTACAATATACTGCATTTTCTGATGGGGAATATATCCCTTGATTAGCTAAGCGGTAGTGGTGTAGGTCTGGCTTGCACCTGATCTTCCCTAATTTTGTTCATTACCTGCCAGCTGTTGGGGTACCTCTAAAATCTGTGTAGGCACTGTTACCATCCCTGCTATCAGTGCTGTTCACACAGCTGATAAGAACTGTGGTTCACATTCTGTAGCTTACCTCTACTGTAAGCAACGAGAATCTGTGCCAGTGTTAAATAACTCCAAATTTGTCTGTCTGTATTATGTAGATGTTGGTGTAAACGAGCGTATCGGGATCCGGTCCCCACAGAATCAAAATGTGGCTCATACAGCATCAGTTTGAGTTTTGAACCGTGGCTCATCGGAATTTAGATGTCAACTGGTTGCTACCACTGTGTTTATTCCTTCACGCTAATAAAGTCTCACAACACTAAGTCCTCAGAGTAGTCTTTAAAAGAGAAAAAAATAAAGCTAAATCTCAAATTCCCATGTAAGCTTGGTTTAAGAGTGGAAAATCTCTTTTACCTATTCTTTGGGTGGTACGAAAATCTAAAATTCCTATAGCTCTGCTTCCCTGGGCCAAGTCAAACAAGGATATTGTCCTTTTAATGTCTTAAAGGCTCTGTTTTCTTGTAATGCCAAATGCAATATTTTTTTGAAAACACTACACCAGAAGTTTCCCAGCTGAGAAAACAGGCTGGTGAAAAATGGTTTCAGAAAACGAAATAAACCATGCAAAAGCTGTTCAGGGTGTGTGTATGAAATGAACATCTGGATTTGGCTTGTTAAACTGCCTCCTTTTTTCTCTCTCCCCCCAGCTTTTTCTTTTTCTCACAGCTGTTCGAAAGAGTCCTAAGGGCAAAGAGACAGGTCAATGGACTGGGTTACACCTTTCTTTCTTTTCCAAACCTCTTTGCACCTACGCAAGGAATCCAGGCCACATGTGTATTTAATAAGTAGGCACAAACACAAGAGAGAAGAAAAAATATCTCGATTCCTGTTGGTTCTTAGGAAAGACACCGAAGGAAAAATAAACTCCGGATTTCAAATTTTCTCTCTCTTTCAAAAAAAAGAAACCTTATGGTTCCAATAAAATACTTCTTTAAAAACCCAATGGATTACTATTAAAAAAAAAAAATCAGGGTCTTAGCAGAATATGTCTTCTCTGCTCCTTTAGAAAGGAATAACAACAGGTTAATCCCTTACCTGATGGAACAAGAGGAAATTATGAAATGCCAATAGCCTGACTTCACCGAACTGAGTCTTCCTATACCACAAGACAGATACGTACATTTGTATTGAATGAGTTCATATTTAATTTCAGGCTGCAACTTCCCCAGCTTGAGCAGTCCAGAAACGAAACAGAGAACAAAAGGAACCGAGAAATTATCTGAGAAACAGATGATTCCTCTTTTCCTACTGATGCTACGTCCCCAACATCACTAAAGCAAGACCCAAGAGCAGAGCATCTCCCAGCTGCAATGGGCTTCGGCAACCTGCTCCCCGCAGAGCTGTAGGAACTTGTCTCATGTGGCTCTCCTAGACAAGGCGTGAGGGCTGCCTTAGGCCTGACCTTAGTCTTAGATCGTGGGCCAAATGACCATACCCCATATTTCAGCCAGCAATCAGGGCTGCTAAGACAGCCCTAGTCCGCTAAGAATTAGCTGCATGAAAATACGCCGTTCTCTTTGAAACACAGCCACATGGCACTATCTTCTCACATATGAACATGGAGACAACCAAGGAGCAAAGCCACCAGACCTGAGCAGACACTGACAGTTACTATAAGCAAAAAACACCCTCTTCATCTAAAGCTCTATTTTTTGCCCAGCTATTAACAATTTCTCTGCTCCCTGTGCTCATCTGCGCTTTACGCACAGATTTGCAGCTTAGACAGAAGTGTTGCACTTGTGTGTGAATCCACATAAATACACACCTGTTGCTGCTCAGATGTTTTGCACACACACAGGTGCAAGAGTTTGTGACCCTTGTAGTTGTAAACCCAAACCATGACTCTTTACTACACCTCCTTTTACTGTTGCTCCACTGAGTTCTGTGTGGGGTTGGTCGCAATACTGCAGTCCAGTAAGTAAAACAATAAGTCTCCAGATCCTTCAGTTTATTTGGGGAATCTTACTTTGGCTAGAAAACTTAGGTTGAAAATCAAATACTTGAGCAAAAGCCCTTTGCAAAACACAAGTCCTAGTGCCAGGAAAGACGCTGTATTGCTTAATGTTAATGCTATAACTCGGGGCGTGCATTGATACTTTCTGGAAAAAGCCTTTGCACAGTAGCCTCCGTAGAAAAAACAGCATTATGTCCAGAGGTGCTGCATGTATAGACCAACTTAAACACGCAGCAACAGCATTGAGCTTTGGGAAGGTCTTTCCAGAGAGGAGAAGGCAGTGCTGTTTGTTGATGGGATGACCCTGGATTAGACCTACATAAACAATACCAAAACAGCAAACAACAACCTCCCAACAAACGAAGGGTAGGTAGAAAAAAGATCCCACTCCAAGCCCAACCTGTCCATCCTAGGTTTGTATGGGATCCATGACAAGCAGATAAGCCTGAATCTGAAATAGAAACTTGCCTTGGATTAAGTTGGTCCAATGATGGTTTTAGGGAACAATGTTTAGTCAATGAGCAACTAATTTACCCATATTTTCCAAGTTCATATCTGCATCAATAGGACTGAAAAGCAGAATTACCTCAAAACCCAGATGAAGGCAAAGAGAATTCCCCTTTTCTTCTCTCCTCCCTCTCCTTTTCTAAAAGACCATGAGAAGAGCACGGCGGTGAATATTATTTATGGAGCACCTAATAAAAATGCTATGGGGAAATAATTACTGGAAACATCTGACTGTGTGACTGTAAATGCCTGGGCCCCAGCGCGCTGATTTAATGGACCGCTGCGTTAGTCGGTTATGCCTTGTGCTACTGACTCTGAGCCCCCTGCCCTCCTATTAAACCGCTCGCATCGCTGTCAGATCGGGGCTTTATTCTGCGAGGTTTGTGGCAACTTTCCAGAGCGGGGTGACTCTGTGTTCACAGGGAGGCCTGGAGCCAGTCCCAGGAGAGAAAAAGGACCTCATGAAGAAATCACAGTGAAAACCTGAAGGTTTTGTCATTCTGGGACTGAATAATGTTTCATAATCCAGACACCAGGTGCTTTTAGGTATTTCTGAATGACGTTGGTTAGATGTGAACTCTTCTCTCTTTTTTTCTACCCATTTATCATTCGCAAACCACCAAACTGTTTTTTATTTTTGGCTGGGTTTTTTTCTATTTGAAATATTCCTTTCTGACCTCCTGAACCCAGCCGTACAAACCAGCGCAGCCTCCCTGCACGAAGGGCACTTCTCACCGAGAATTACTCACATGCGAACATGTTAAAATTCACAAAACACCTTGTAAGTGATATGAAAAACACAAGGAGCTGAAGTTCCTGCTTTCATTTGCAAAAACAGTCCTGAAGAAAGACCGGAGGGCTATCGTTTGACTACTGCTGCTGACTTGCTAAATGAAGGGGAGAAGGTAAAAAGGCAGCTCACTGCTACACTGACAGCAAGAACAAAATCATACCCGCTCTTTCTGAACCCAGCAGTTAGCACGCTTTTTCTTCTCTCTTTCCTTTTTTTTTATTGCTGGTTTTAATGTAATATTTAAGTTGGAACTAAAACAGACCGTGGAACATGAAATCACTACCAAATGCAAATTTACCTACATATCTGAGCTAAATTTTCTCCTACATTTACAAAGCAAAATTCTACCATTTGAACTGTGAGCTCCTATTGCATTTAATGGGAGGCAGCAAACTCCAGACGTTACTTGGAATATACATGCACTTATCTTGTTGTTACAGGTCTCCCTCACAGAACTAAAAGAGAGCTTTAGTACCAGACAGTATCTCTCTGGGGTCATACCCAATGAATAGTGTTTTTTGAAAGGATTATTTCAAAGGAACTCTGGAAAAGAATCTAATGACTTGCAAGCTACAGGATTGCAGCATGGGAGGAAGTAGATAATGGAATATGACAGCAATGCATTTTTCATAAACCCAGTGATTTCTATCATAACGAGAAACCCATCTACAACTCAGAGAACTCCCCCCAGAAGGAAACCTGCGCTGTTGCAGAAAGTGCACTGAAGTACGAAATGAAACAATAATGATGATGATGTTACTGATGAGTCCCATAGCTCTGTCTTCCCTTCTGTCTCACCGAGGTTTCAGGCGCAATTCAAAAGGAGCAGTTCCAATCCCTCCCTGACTCGGCATCGCTACCCAGGGAAGCTCACAAGAACATCCCAGAGATCATGATAGATGCAAAACCCAAGAGAAGAGGCTGCTCTTTATCTGCCCAAAGTTAAGGTCTGCATCTGCTCTCAATTAGTAGGCAATTAGGGGAGTTGAAAACAAACCTGTTTACATTGGCTATGAAGTCTAAAATAATTTGTGAGATGTCAGGACAGGATATTAAGATGTTAATGATCTTGTTTCTTTACCTTTTTTTTTGCATACAGCGTAGTAGTACATCTTCCTCTTGCAGCTCCATATACAAGAACAGATTGATTGACTTCTGGGAGAGCAGGACACCACTGGGGGCTGTTTGAATGAGAAGATTTGAGGATGAGGACTTCTCTGCGAAAAAAGGTTGTTAATTTTTAATTTCGAAATAATGTCAGGTCATGGATTACAGCATGCAGAGGCTTCTAGCAAAGACCCAGTCTGCAAAATTCAGAAACAGTGGCTGAACAAAACCAAAAAGGATTGTTTGCAACCCTTCTCTGGTCTTGTTCTGGTGGAACGGTTCTGACCCCAGTTCTCATCCCACAAAAGCCAACCTGGGCAAGGAACAATGGTACAAGGAGGCAGTTCCCTCCACCAGCAAGCATCCTGCAGGAGATGTCTAAGGAAGACTGTGACCTCTGAATTTCAAATTAAGATCTGGGTTAGGATCCTTCTTATTTCCATGTCACTTCCTTCCAAACACGGATTTGCACCACTAACTCTTTCAGAAGAAAATTTTCACCGCTGACCTCTCAATTCTGCAGTGTCCACCAGCGTGAAGTTGCTTATGGTTCAGCTAAGGCTTCTTGGTTTTGCATGGGCCATTTCTGATCAGCCACGTGAAAAGGCTGTGCAGGAGCAAATGTCCTCCTTGAAGAGAAAACGAAAAGCAGCATTAGTACCCTTTGCTTCTGGAATCACAGAACTTGCTTCCATTAGCACAATAAGAATAGCAGAACAGATGAGGAAACATCTACCTAGAACATGCTTTTTATACCTTTATACCTTATAGGTACCTTTCTTACTGACTGCCCAGGCTGATTCCCTCAAACTTACAGTGGAGTTTATTGTTATATTAACCTTATGTGATACAGCCACCACATCTCACCTTTGATCCTCATAACTAACCAAAAAATAATTCTAGCAAACAATCCACTCCAAGTTGACAAAATTACATTTTTACTGTCTCACCTAATCAACCACATTACTGTAATTATTTACGTCATGCAAACAGAGGCCTAAATTCGCCCTGCTTTCAACATTTCAAAAAGCCAGCAAACCAGAAGTGCACCACAGGTGCCACTGTGCCCTCTTGTGTTCTCCTCTGGGCCATCTCCTCACTTGTCCTCTATTTTTTCACCACACGCTATGGATCCAGCTCTAATAAGAGCCAGGTATTTAAGCCCCCAGGCTACAAAATAGCTTTAATTATAATATTAATAGCATTCTGCTAAATCAGAAAAAAAACCCAAATAGGTCAGTATTTGTGGTTATATTTCTCTATGTCCTGGTTGTTTGTTTTCTTTCCAATTTTATGTTTCTCACTGGCATTTATAATGCCTAAGAGACATTCCAGAGGAAAAATACAGGCGATCTGATCTTTGCATGATACTCCTAACTTTCCACAAAAAGAAATACCAGGAGATCAGATCTACATTATACCAGCCCCAGAGGTATACCCTTGAGCCTTGACCTCCTTTGATGAAAAGCAGAAGACCTCAGTATTATTAGTATTTATTGTTATTCTCTTAATTACTACTATTATTAAGCAGCCCATGAAATATATTAATATAAATAACACAAACATAGACATTTGAAATACAAATTCAAGCACAAAGAAAAGACACCTCCTATTTACCAAATATTAAACCAAATTTATTTCATACTTTCCATTAATAACTCTTGCAGATGCATGCTCTATGAGTCAGTCAATAGTAAAGGTTAGAATGAACGTGTACAGTATGGGAATGCCAGCTGGTCTCCTTGGTGGATACTTATTATTTAAAAGATTAAAAAAAGGGAGCTCTAATAAAGAAAAAAAACCAAACATTCTATTAATTTATTTTCTGCCAGTAACATTCGGATCAAGTCAGTTCACTTCAAAAGTCGGAAAAATTAAGCCTTTGCCAGTCCATTTGCTGGTGGAAGGAGCCTGTCCTGTGGCGGTGGGAGAAGGAGCCACAGGGTGACAATTCTGTTTCACAGCATCAAGGCTTGGAAAGACACTTCTGTCCTGCACAGCGCTGGAAACAAAATTTTCCAAATAGTTTTGCAGAAGCAGAATGGTTTCGTTCCTGTGGGTGTCACACAGCTCTCCTGACTGCGCTCCCCCTGTGCAGCTCCTCCCCACGGGGTGCCAGGCAGGAATCCCCATAGAATCACAGGATGGTTTGGGTTGGAAGGACCTTCCAAGCCCATCCAGTGCCCCCCCTGCCATGAGCAGGGACATCTTCACCAGCTCAGGTTGCTCAGAGCCCCGTCCAGCCTGGCCTGGGGTGTCTCCAGGGATGGTTCATCCACCACCTCTCTGGCCAGCCTGTTTTACCACCCTCATTGTAAAAAGAATTCTTCCTCCCATCTAGTTGGCATCTTCACCCAACATGAACAAACCATTCGCTTAAACAACACTTGACTCAACATCTGCTTGCCAAATCGTGACCCTCTGCTGCTCACATCCCTCTTGCCAACAGCAAACCCTGGGTACCCACCGAGCCCCGACATTCCCTTGGTAACACTTGATGCACCGAACGCAACTCATTCACTCCCAGCTCTATTGATTCCTCGCAGCCAAGAGTAGTAAAACATATTTTTGTCAGTAAACTACTCTAGTGTGACTCACACATTGACACACAGGGCGCAGTTACCGTGTGTACAGTAACACGGTGCCATATTTAGAGTTTCTAACCATAACCACACTTGCAAAAACTGCATTAGATCAGCAGCCAGTTTCCCGGACTCCCACTCCTTGTTTCTGACTTGAGGAATTCAGATTATTTGTCTTGTACCAAATAAAGTTGCTTAGGAGATAAAACAGTAAGAAGGAAAAACAGAGGGGCCTAAGAATTACCTTTAATCTGTTCTGGCTTGAATAGATAATGCTTATAGTGGAAAACAGCAGATAGTAAAAATAACAAGAAAGCAGCAAATTGAAACCTAACATGAAAATAGATCTTTGTCCTTGCGTTTTATTTTTTAAACTTTTAATGTTATCCTTCGCAGCACATACTTATTTTACAGAAATGTTGGTCAATCTTGATTAACTACATTTGTTCTCATTAAGACTGCCTGTGAATATCAGCATAAACACAGCAGGAAGACCCGCAGAGGAAGGTGTTTGAGTTCAGTGCTGCGTGACTACTGCTGCTTGCTGAAGTTTGCCATCAGAAAGGAACATTTCATCTGTCTTAGTTTAATTGTTTTTTTTTTTTCCATAAAGAGCAGTGTAAAAGCTTGCACACTTTTTGTTTTGTTTAAATAATAAGCCAGGTATTGCCGGTAGGATGAAGAAATTTGAGAGACTTACACGATCATACAGGATGTTTTGGGATTAGAGAGGATCAGAAGCTCACGCTTTCCTTGCAAGAGAGACTGTTTAACACCGAGGGCAGCCGAGATCAAAGATACCTGTCCTGGGAAAGGAAAGGCAGATAAACATCATGAGTTAGCAAAGGTGACGAGCACAGGATGAGGGGATCTGGGACATATCAGATAACTCTCACCAAGGTCACAAAACATCTACTGCCTGGTAAGGAAAAGGAGTCCCGTACAGGTGTATTTATTATTTTGTCTACACTTCTTTCTTTCCCATGCTTTTTCAGAGTAGGCAACACCTGCACACAGCTGCTCCCAGGGAATTACACAGACAACGCCCATGGGGTTGGGAGTCTAAGAAAAAAGTGTGGACTGCAAGTCCAAAAGGTCACGGTCAGCCCTGTGGTTTTAGGGCAGCTGAACCACAGCTTTTCGCTGCTCCGAGTACGTTCCCAGACACCGAAGGAAAAGCGGATGAGCCCTGGGATGGCAGCTGGGGGATGCCCAGTGTCCACTCGCTCGCCCACCTTCGTGCCCAGCTGGTGCAGAACTGGCACATCCCCGGGTGACTTCTGCATAGCAGAAACGGACTTCATCCCCTCTGAAGGTAAAATTAGGTTGGAAAACCATTCAGCATATTTTATTCTTTATTTTCTAGCCATTCTTTAATTACTATACACTGGTTTGGTGGTGGTTTTGTTTTCCTTTCTCTTTTTCTTTTTTTTTTTTCCTATTAATAAAAGCGCAGAAAGAAAACAAAGGACAAGAGTACAAATGCCCTCTTCAGACTAGTTTAAGTGTTGAGCTCTGAAGAGCCCTCCTCTATCAATAGCACTAGAATGTGCTACTGACCTGGTTCCTTTTGATTCGTTATCAGGGTGGGGAAATGGTTGTGTCCAGTTATGCAGAATACATCTAAGACTACAAAAAAATAAGAATCAGAACTTTGAAAATTAAGGTACTTAGCAAAATTGCTGGTTTACAGTGGACCCCAGGAAGTCCCTGAGGTGGGATCCCCCTCCTTGGCACCCTGTTTCCTATTGCAAAAGGCTCAGAATGGCTCTGGGTCCACCCATCACCTCTCGGGAGGTTGGCAGCTCCAGGAGAGGGGGCTGGCTGGCTCCACTCTGTTTATTTTCTGGGAAGTCGGGCTTGGCCAAGAGGAATGAATCTCGTATTCATTTTAAGAAAGTTTATATTTGACTCTGGTAGGGCTGGGGAGGAGGTGAATGATAGGAAGAGGAGGGAAGGTTCAGAGATCTTGTGGGGCTGCCCCCACAACACCACAAGCAGCCCATTACCAAGGCAGCAAGCAGATGAAACAAAGCTCCAAAATGTACCATGCCAGTTGTTGTTTCTTTTTTCCTTCAAAGCTCACAGATGACTACACCTAAACCCAGCTCTTACCCCATAGCTGACCTTGTGGCTCACGAGAAAAATGTAAACTAAATCCCCTACTTTTAAAACTCGTCTTCTAAACTCCAGAAAAACACTTGCTAGCTGTGCAGCACAACCCGGCTCATCCTGCAACAACAAGCTATTTGCTATTGACATCTTGGGGGTCTCAAAGTCTCATCAGCGGCCGCTGTTCTGTGAGAGTACGTAGAGGGTTGCATCTTTCATGCAGTTGTTGGAGTCATTCTGTTGGCATGAGGTACAGAAGAGGAGAAAGGAGCTAAACCAGCCTGGAGTTTCATACCAGCTTTGCAGAGTTACATGAAGCACTTCTACACTTTTTGGGCCAAATCCTAGCAGCAGGATAATGGAAACTGTTGATGCAAAGCAGCGGGTCTGCATGTTCTGCAGGGCAAGCATGACATTATTCTTCCCCCAGTAACAGTGAGCAACCTTGCCTGGGCTGCATGCAGAGGAAGCAGCAAATGGAGATGCTCTGTGCAGACTCTGCGTCCCCCCACGCCATGTAAACCAAAACCAGTTCCTGCCATTCTGTGCAATAACACAGAACGCTTGCTGGCTCCTTCTCCCATCTGTCTCCTGCGGGTATAGACTCCTGGCCTCTGAGGCAGCCAAGAATACTATCTTTCTAGATTTATAACCACAGGGATTTGTAAACTACAGTGCTGTTGTTAGGTGCCTTGAAGTAAAAGGACAAAATAAATAAAAAAATAAACTATATGGGTGTTGTCACTAGAGAAAAAAAAAATCTGATCTCAATCAGCCAACCACATTTATTACTCTGCATCCATGGCCAGGCTTACTGCATAAACCACCACTGTCATCCCTTCACCCTTTTCAATACTTCTTAGGGGCATCCATCTTCCTTAACACAGCGTCCCTGATTTCAGAAGCCAGACGGAAAGTAATTCCGGGAATCTTATGGTGGGGAGACATTAAAACCCACTTAGAGGTTTCTGTGGAAGCCTCTCTCCATACTTATTTCAGTCCGCTCAGACTCAGTTTGGCACGCTGGAGCCAGCCTGAAGGAGCAGGAGGTTTCGGGTCTGCGGTGGCTGCAGGGACACGCTGGGCTGGGTTGGTGAAATAACCGAGGGGTTTGTTTGCTGTGGTAGGGTGTCCATGGTGTGTATGTGGGAGGGGAGGACTGGGCAGAGCTCTGTTTGGACAACTAAATCGAATAGTTCTTTTATTTTATTTTATTTTTAACTCCTTCGCTCTTAGTTAAGGCATTAAATCTCATAGATTTCATTTCCAGAGACCAGCTACCTTCAAGATGACCTCTACAGCTCTCCTAGGCTAGGAAAAATAAGGGTGGAAGAAAAGGAGGGGGAGCTGAGCCACAACATTTAGAAAAAGTGTGTCTAACACATCTCCAGAGGGCTGAAAAAAGAAGGAGGCTTCCTACAGGTTTAGGGCTTACATTACCCCTCTGGGTTAGGTGTTAAGTAGCATCTCTCCTTCCAACATGTAAACATTTATACTGCTAAGTGTTTCACTCGTTCTGTTTTCTGCTGGCTGTTTTAAGACATGCAAAGAGCTGAGAGGATGGGGCCGGAGCTGCCTCCTGACTCACCTGGCCCGCAGGCGGCCGGGTCTGCGGGTCACACGTCAGCTGCACCGTGGTCACCCGGTTGCACTCTCAGCCGCTGCCATAGAGCATTCCAGAACATGTTCTTTTCTCTAGCTCATAAAAATAATGCTTTTTGTCAATAACCCCTCCTATTTTTATATTAATTTTATGGGGATCTTTTTTTTTCCGGGTATTGTCAAACCTTGCTTCAGACAATCCATGGGTAAAATAAACATTTCCTGAAGATACATTTCCTTCCTTTGTGCTTCAGAAGAGGAAGAACACCTTGTCCTAAGCGGATATGCTGAAAGATTTTGGGTTGTTTCAGAGAACTGACCATCATTTAGAGCTAAGCTCACACCTTAGTTTGTGACCCACCTTCTATTTTTTAAGAGCAGAGCACTTAGTGCCATATCCCTGCTATGAGGTCCATAACCAGCATCTGCCTCCAACCCTCCTGTACGTGCATCCTGCTTGCCTGGACCCACATCCATTTATAACATCCCTCACCTTCAGCAGAGCCCAAACCAAGAACTCAGCCCTGCTTATTCCCCTGGTCATTGTGATACATTTGGTCTAGCCTCTACTACTATGATTATATTGGTTTCTTCCCTTTGAGAACATCAAGCTGAAGCCAAAATGGTCAGCTGGCACTCAGGGAGAATAACTGGGGATAAAAAGAATATGTGTTGCTGTATTGCAGCCAACATCCTCCTCACATTGATAGCCAGGAGTCTGGATGAAGGTGGTAAAACTCCCCAGGTATTCAGGCATGGGGAGTATCAAGGAACAGAGCTTTTTCCAGTCATCTGGGAACACCAGCCCAACCACAGAGACACCAAGGGAAAATTGGAAAAGGACCAGTTATGTTCTAGAGAGCCTTGTTCTTACCAGTGATCCCACAGCCCACCATTTACATGACATTTCTGCATCAGAAAGCCAGCGAGACATGCTGATATTTTCAGTATGTACAACAGCAGAATAGCCATTTTTAATGGTTGGAGATGGACAAAAGCATATTATTTAGAACTCTTTGAGTGCTTGGATTCAGACAGTTCATTAAGTAGTTTTTAAAGCTCCATTAAGGTTTTTATTTGTGTTGGTCAAAGGGCAAGACTTGTTCTTGGCTATTATACACACCTACAGCTTGCCTTTGGCAAGTCCACCTCAGCAGGCTCCTATACTATTAGAACAAAATCTTGCTATACACCTGAGGATAGATCCTTTTGGTCATAACAGCCATGAGATACTACTAGAAAACTGCCTTAAAAACAATGCCTATAAACGCTCGAGAAGACAGACTCAACAGCAGCATTTCAGAGAACAGAAACTAAATGCAAAGGAACAGAAACTAAATTCCTTGAAAGATCTATAAGAAAAAAAAAAAAAATACAACAGACGCATGAATTATTTAGCAAAACTCAGACGTCCGTTAATGGCTACTTAGACAGCATTTTGGCAGGATATCCTATCTACCGGATCCCTGTTGTATCCCTGTAAATGCACATTTTTCAGTATGTTCGTGAGCCATTTCTCTTGCTCCTGCCAGTGAGGGTGAGGCTCTGCATTCCCCAGCTCATTACGAGTGGTCTCTATCACCATACCTGCTCCTAAAGCCACCACCCAAAAAGCCTTCCATGGACCTCCGAACAGCAAAATGAAGTCATCAACCCCGGGCAGAAGGAAGCTGTGAAAGATACTGTTTTATTTTTCCAGCTATAAATCAGTGAAGCCTCATTTTACTAAAACATGGGATCAGATCCTCACCTCCATCAGTCAGTAAAGTCACTGAGATCAGAATCTGGCCAATAATCAGAAAGCTTGGAGAAGTCATATTCAGTGCTCTTGGGTGCCGCCTGCAGGTTTTGAAACTAATAACTAATAACTATGTGAATTTTTTTCTTGCAATGAGTTTTCATGACAATTTAAATCCAAAAGGTAAAATTTAATAAACAAGCCAGAGGGCCATAAACACGCAGAGATCAACCTGGGAGGAAACAGGCACAGGAACTTTCCCAGATGTTGCTCTAACACAACACTGTGCTTTGACAAGACCTCACAGACTTTTAGCCACATAAATCCCATCGAGGATCCTCACTCCAGCCCCAAAAGGTAGACCACATATGGAGATTTACAAAGTCGCTGGTATGCTGAAGCTCGTTTTTATTCCCTATTATTTTTTCCACTCATTTTTGTAATGCATCGTGCTTCTGGACTGTAAAATCCAGACACCCTGGCCTCGGCATCCATGGGCAACCTCATCACAGGTGTGATCACAGATCAAGAAGCATGTGCCACCTGGAAGCACGGGCAAACCGCTGTTGGACCTACCCGCCCATGGCGAACGGCTCTCCTGGAGGTCTGACATTTTGTGCCTTCCTTCACCCCCTTGCTCTCCAGCTTTTTCACGAGGCCTCGAAATGGTTTCCCAAAAGGCCCAGCATTTGTTCTGGCAGCCGTCCATATTTTGCTTCCTTGCCGTCCTCCGGGTCTGAGGCTGCCGCTGTCTCTCCCCTTCTGCTCCTGGTCCCACCACTTCCTCCCCGCGTCCTGCGCTTCAAGTACAACTCCACTCATAATGACCCAGTTAAAAAAACACAGGTTATTTGTTTACGGAGCACATTACGCACTCGAAGACACAGTCGAAAACAGCTTAAAGGGGATGTGGAGGCCTCCTAGGTTAACTAAAAGTCATTTCTGATACGCAGCTCGCTTGGACAGCCTGAACCTTACTGCACACATGCGATTTGCCCTGTGCCTGTCCATTAAAAACTTAAAAAAACCCACGTTTTAGCTTAATTTTTAAGTCAAAAAGTTAAACCAATTCCAACAATTGAAAAAAAATCAGCTTTTCTGGAAATCCCAGACCTGGCACTGGATCCCTGTTGTATTGACCTGTGGCACCCATGGCCATTAAAATTGAGCTTTTAAAATCCTTTCTATTTTCTTCATAGAGAAAGAAGAACGTTGCTTCCCTCCACCCTGGGAAATGCACATTTGTTTCTATAAACCAACTCAACACCAGTAGACATTTTTTTTCAAAATATTTCCAAAATGTTTTTCATGTTTTTGCCAAGTTGATTAAAATTGAAAACACTGATTTGGCTTTAAAATTAGTAGTATCATAAGAAAGTCTGAAAGCTACTGTTTGGCTGTTTGTTTAATTATCTATTTTGAGCATAAATAGGGAAGAAAAGGGACAGAACAAAAGGAAGGAATGAGAGGAAAAAAAATCAAGCAAAAATACAGATCTAAGTCTGCAAAAAACATTGCATTCATTTACCATCTTCTTTCACCCCAAAAAAGTGAAGCCTTTTACCACTGTAAGAATTTTTCATGGAAATTGCTGTATTGTCCACACAACTACATTCCACTTAAAAAAAAACATATAGTACTTCAACAATACATTTTAAACATCGCTCATAAAATACAGTCTTTTCTCCCTTTCAGTGCTTTCTCTCATATGTCAAGCCTCTACCAGAAGTTCAAGGCCCTTCTCATTGAAAAAGAACAAGGGGAATGAGACAGAAGCGAGAGCGAGCCCGGGGATGCAAAAAGGAGGAGACAGGAACAGCCCTGACACAGCACAATTGGTGACACTTCAGTGTCCTGTTGAAAATCTCCAGTGGGAGCCACAGAAATCCGTCAGTGTCCCAAGCGACTGGTCACTTGAGGTTCACGCCGCACCACACGAAACATCAATTAGCAAGGGAGCCAGCTGGCAGGACTGCTAATATTGCAATAGCACCACAAACGTGCACGGAGCAAATGCGGCATCACCTGCCCCAGGCTTGCGAGGGGATGGCTCCACGTGCCATAGGAAAGAGGGGGGAGAAAAGGGGCAGGAGATGTCTGACTGGCTATGGTCAATTAGCTTTTAAATTTTAATAGGGGCCTGAGTGATATTTTATGTCTGGTTTAGACTGAAACCTCTCTCTCTGACGCTGGCTGCTTCTTCCCTTAAAAAGCAAAACATCAGCCAAAGCTTTCTAAAGTATTATCCCTCTTTTTATTAGGAGATTTTTCTTCTGAAGGAGGAAGAACTAAATATAGAAAGGACGCATATAGATATCATAGATAACCTGAAACCTGCGTGTTAACATCCACGTGAGAACATGTGGGAGCAAAGCACAAGGATGAACCGCCTATCTTTATGGAGTGGGATCCCAGTGTCCTCCACACCACCAGTAACACAAATCTCACTGGAGAGTTGTGAGCACATTGCGAGGAAAAAGATTGCGAGTAAAAGTGAAGACACCAAGGAAAGAAGGTCCAAGGGACCCAGCAATGTCAGTAACTTCACCAGTGAAAGTCACAAAAAACAGACAAGAAAATAGGAAATAAAAACTCCTGTGCTGCTGCTACTACCCCGAACAAGGTAATGACAGCCAACAGAAATTAAGAATAAGGCAACTAATAGACACATCACCCACTTTTGAAAAGCAGGCATCGACTGAGTGGTGCCCAGAAGGCAGCTGGACAGCATTGCAATGTGACAGACTTCAGGAAATAAAGGGTGCCGTATCGATGTGAAACTAAAGGCGGTATTTTGAACAGGAAATTAGTTAGAAATGGGAGTAGCAGAATAAATACAACAGCAATGAGAAGGAAAACTAAATAAGAGTGTGCTTTTTAACTAAGGAAAAAAAAAAAGACATTTAGAGAAAAACTGGGAAATATTTGCTGTCTTACATATACAGCTTATTTACGATTGCTACCAAACTACGTACTTACATATGTACAATAAAAACGGAACAAAGTGGAGTAAACAGCCCAGCACAGGCTCATTGGAGCCGTTCTCAGGCTGCAGTTGAACAGATCGCATCTCCGTGGGTCAGGGCAGACCAGCTCCTGCTTGCTCCCCCTGCACCCCAATCACTTCCAAGCCCCGTTGCTGCATTAGCAAGACATCATTCCTGACCTGTTCAGCTCAGATCCCTCAAAAAGACCTCTGGGCAAATGTGCAGTGCCATGGTACAGACTACATGGCACCTATATCACGGCTCGCCTGCATCAAAGCCAAGCCAGCCCACCAGCAGCACGGCCGTGGCTGTACGCACCCAACAGGACACAGCTCCGGACTCAAACCCAGGCAGCGTCTTTCCAGGTGGCCCATAAAGGACACATTTCTTTCCAAAGTGGTTTCTGTCCTCGGCTCTGACAGAATGGCAAATGGCCTGAGTTTCACAGAAGTGCAGCCCCCAGGTCTGGTTTCTATGTGCCCAAACACATTTCTTTATTGTCAGCGGCAAATCTCCCTTTTGCCTCAGCTTGTTATGGATTTGGTCAAGCCTGGTCTTGTTTCTTTTGAGGTCAGCAGGGAAAATCGAGTGGGGCAGAGAATAAAATCCACCTCCTAGTCCCTAGCTTCTTTTAGATGTCAGATTATCCTCATGCAATGCAACCTGAAGTCCTCCACTCTGACCAGTCCCATTCCTTCAGCCGCTTGGTTTTATTCTCTGGAGTTTGCATCCTGCAGTCCCAGCAGCGGCAGCAAAAACCAGCTGCCAACATCCTGGGAATATCTGCCTTGGAATCTCAACTACTGTGCGAAGTTGCTGCTCTCCAGTTTGAGATTTGTGTTTGCAAAGGAAATCTGTCCAACAACAACACAGAGAGAGGAAAAAAAGGAGGAAAAAGGGCTTTATATAACAGAATTAACAGAGTTGTTGCAATAGTAATGTGAAGTTAACAGGCAACTTTTCCTCCTCCTTTTCTGCCCCCACCCCAACCTCCTCCTCTAACAGCAGTTTCATTTGTTTTTGTTTCCAAGCTTCTTTTACTGGCCACTCACACAGCCCCGCTCCCTTTGTCTAATTTGGATCTCGAACTTCCATGCAACCGACTCTTGCTATAACTGTAAATCTTTTTATGGCTCTTCTGCCTCTGAACTGTAAAAGCAATGCCACTGTAAGCTGCCTAAATGGGTCATAAATCCACTCAGTGCACTGAATAAGAAAAAGTTTTCAAAGGAAAGAAAGGGAAAAAAAAGACAAACTAAGGTGGCTGGAGGGACAAGGGGGAAAAAAAGTTGTATTTGCTAAATGGAACTAAAATAACAGGAGTCAAAGGGAAAATATGAATGCTGGGGGGAAAAAAGGATGAAATAATGCCTCTTGGTGGTAAAAACAAACTGCTTCGGAAGAGCTGTTCAGCGTATTAGTGCCCAGCGATTTACGGGAGGATGTTGGTTGTCCTCCACTCCTCTTGGCATGAGCAGGACCTGGTAGCACTGAGTCTATGAGACTGCTGGCAGTTAAGAGACTCTTGTTCCATGGGGTGGTCCAGGGACTGGTACCTGGGTCTAATTCCAGCTCTTTTCGCTGCCTGACTCACAGGTTTAATCATGGCTCCCTGCCTCAGTTTATTCATCTGTAAACGGGAGATAAAGGTATTCCCCTTATTTATAAAATGTTTTGAGAGTTACTTAAATGCCACCAGGGAAGGGACAGAACTGACTTCTGTGGCAGTCAATAGCAACAGTTTAATTTGTGTCTGTAAAAGTGGAGCTGGCCCAAAATGGGCAACTTTTGTCTATGTAATTTATTGCATTTATCACCATGGTATCTGAGCTCTAAGACTATTACCCAAATTCCACTGAATTCACTGAGTGTCTTTCCACTGCTTTCAATAAGCTCTGGATTTGACCCCAAAGTCACAAAAAACCTGAGGAATATGTCAAAAGAATGTAAGTGGGTGTGAGTTGAAATTGAGGAGTTTGGAGACTGGAGTATGCAGAACAGTAGCTATTTAAAGACCGCATTTGCTACCGAGTGTTCCCTTTTAATAGGGTTATATAAATACATTCCCGTCTCAATATATGTGGAAAAACAGGCAGTGAGGTGAGACTCTCTTGCTTTATTTCTTATGGGAAATATTGTGCATAGCTAAACCACCTCTTCCCCTTTCCTCACCCACCACCCACGGTCCCCGAAGCCTTCGGCAGCTGTGTACAGTGCGAAGAGGCACATCCGGGAGCACGGCGAGAGTTAAAAAGTTCACAGCCCTGTCTTTATAATAAAGCCCCTGTTTTCATTGCGTTCTCACTTCGCCTTAAAGACTTGACCTGAGTTTTGGCACTCAACATGTCAGAATGGGAGGAGAGACTGGTTATTCCTTTTTGGTATTATTATTATTTTATTGCTCTGCTCCCTCACAAGGGAAAGAGGAGGGGGAAAAAAATAAATGTTCTTGCTTGGCTCAGTGCAGAAACCAAAGGAGGTTCAGTACAGCTCTCCAGGGCCAGGTGTGTCCCCACAGAAAGTCACCGCCAGGGTGGGCACCACTTGGCATCTCAATTACAGCCTCAGGAAAAGAAATCAGTGGCCAAAGAGAACCAAGGTGAACCCCTCTCTTTATTCACCGGTACCATGTGTGGTGCACTGACCGATATCAGGTCAGGAGATGTTGATACTACAACGTAAAAGAATTCTATTAAAAGGATGGAAATCTTTGAGTATGAAAAGTGGGGTCTGCACCTCAAAGTGACATGGCTCAAAGTTATTTTCCATCCTTAAGCTCAAAACTTCAAAACCACCCCCTGCGGGAAGACTTCTTTTTCTGCTTGCCCAAGCCAGCTCCCACGGAAGGCAATGGAGTCAGGATAGGGTTACAGGATTCAGACCTATTTCAATACCTTAATGTTCCTTCAGTTCCAAAATCTGCCGTGCTTGTCTAGTTGTTGTAAGGTAACCGGTAGGAAACTGCTGAACGCAGAAACCCTGGAGAAAGTTACCACCACAATATACATCTGATCATTACAATTAGCAAAATTCCACTGTTCATATCAGTTTGGTAGAAGAAGATAGATTTTTCTGTATTTTTAACCATAATATATCATGTGTTCAATGCAATATGAACTCTTGCAACATAAAGACGACCCTTGTAAACCACTGCCAGAAATCCCTACCAGCCTTGCAGGATCCCAATCAACACCTCCCCAATTTTCCCAACCAAAGCCACACACTCAGCAAAGCACACCTGCCATAAATCTCAAAGCATTACCAGCTTTCAGCAAAAACTGGTCACTTTACGGGTGGGGGATGATGTATGGGGATGTCACCAACTCCCCCTCCTCAGGCACATATCCCTTTCCCCTGTTACAGGCATTTTTTGATCGGTTTCTCCCTTGGTGGCAGCGAGTGGTCAGCGGCCGATGTGTATGGGAAGGTGGAGGAGGTAGATGGGAGCTGGGTGTAATTAACAGGACAATTGAATGGGTTATGCCTCTCTGATTTCAATTAACCTCTGAACTTTGCAGTGACTAGATCTCATGGTTTCCAACCAACTTCAGCAAAACCCAGATGTTATAACTGGTTAATCCGAGATCTCAAATAGTGTGTAGTTGGGATTCGATGATAGACTCTGAATCACTCAACGCTCACCGAAAAAGGAATAACATTTCAGGCTTGTTTAATATCACTATTGTCTTAGAACTGGGATCTGATTATTATATAAGTGCTGGGGTCTGATTCTGTTCCCATTTCAAATCAGCTGCAGAATTCATTAATGGGAGGAAAATGAAGTCTCTTTTGAGAAATACATTAATTTGCCATAAATAAGCGCCAAAAGTCAAAGCTTCTTTAAAGCACAATATCTCACTTTTCAATATATAAGAACTATCAATGGATGTATTTAAGAAATTATTTTTAGATACTTGAAGACGCTCACCTTGCAGGAGACTGCAGGAATGCCCTTCCGTTTCCAACACATTCCTAGACCTGACTAATAAAGCCTAATGTCCCAATGACAGAAGCATCTGGCTCTTCTCCCCTAATCAATAATATTCAGCAAAAGTCCCTTCTTCCAGGAGCAGCATAAATTATCACATATATGCAAATAGACTTGCTAATGTTAATTGCCAGGGCTGATTGGTGATTAATTTTTTGATTATGATCAATCATTCTGCAGGAATCTTAATAAGACATTCAAGGCAATCTGCAAATTGATAATAATTAGGGATCCCAACCAGTAACACATCCACAGGCAAGTATAAAACACCCCTGTGACCGAGCGTGTTCCTATTACAAAGTTCTCCCCATTTAGGAAGAGAAAAGGGAACAATCGGAGGCTCTGGAGCCTGATGGGACATTGCCATGACATATAACAACAAGCTCCTTTTTTGCCATTTTTATGGGAAGATGGGATGTGGCATCATCTAACACAACTGGCCACCTTCTCTGCATCCCTCACATGGTAGGAAATGAAACAGGGGTTTCATTTACATGTCAGCGCTGTGGAAACGTTACCCCAGTTCACAGCCTTCCAGCCTGGGAAAATAAGTATTCGCAGGATCGCAGGATGCCAAAGAAGCCAACCTCTGCCAAGCCAGGGAGCATCTCGCAGGGCAGCCCTGCCAGCCCGCGGGAACAGTCAACAGCACCATACAGTAAGAATTTCAAGCTGTGCAAATTTTGAAAGAGCTAAACAAGAGGTTCATGCAATGCTGCTTTTTCTTTCCTAGTGCAGACCAAGCAATAGCATTAAATTTCCGGCAATAAGCTGGAAGAGAAACGTTTTCCCTGTGTGACGCTTGTTTGTATACTTTAGGGTGAAAGTTCAGACATCGTTATGAATACAGCAGCTCAAAATGTAACATGACCTATAATATTTTCTTTAAAAATGAATTCTCTTGCAAACATAAATATTCCTCTGCAACATTTTAAACCCAAACACTAATTATTGCTGTGTACAAACCAGAAAGTGACTGGAAGAGGAGATGAGGGTCCCCAAACCAGCCCTGCCCACTTGGTCTGTGTGCAGATCTCAGGCTGTAGAGAACTCAGCTCTGCGCTTGCGCATCACAACCTGGTTGTTTCGTGCCCATACTACAGCACTGGGCCTTGCAAAGCCAGCATTCGACACTGTTCCACGTTCAAAACAGACAGACAGATCTTGACATGCTAAGAAGAGCGAAACAGTCACCGCCTGCTGTCAAAAATGAGTGACGAGCAGAAAGTGAGGAGTACAGAAGAAAGTAAATTAAGAGTACATCGTGTCTGAGTGCTGGCCTGTCATGTTCTACCAATATCTAAGCTTTTGAAACTCCCGTCTTCGTAGCTTAATTCTGATTTGCACAAAATATTCCCTTTTACATGTCAAGAATGGTGTAAAAGAGTTTGAATATAAATGAAAACAAATCCCTGAGGTCTACAATTCTTTCACTTCTTTAGTGTTGCCAAATGGACCATTTTATGGTGAGGTCCGAGGTATTCGCTCTGTTATTTGAAGAGCCTGCAGTCAGTACTGTGTAAGTAGCTCAGCTTTCGTTTTTATTAAAATGAAAGAGTAGAAACAGCCACAACTTTTATGTTAAATTTTCTGAATTGAAGTTAGGTTTATGCTGAATGTTATTTTGAACAGTAAACATCTTCTTCCAGAATCCATCATCTCTTCAACAAGAAACTGAAACGTCATTTTTGCAAAAAGTCCAACTTTAAGTACAAGCTTTTACACAAACAGGAAAGTACTTTCTTTTTCTCCTAACAGTTTCAATAAGGGGAAAAAAAAAATCCCTAAAGGAGTGCATGGTTGCTTCCTTTCCTACATAGGACACAAGAAATGCTTTAAAATGACACACGTATACATGAGGTTTTTAACTAGGCATTTTTGAAAGCCTTGCTCTATTCTTAATTTCATTACTTCTCAGCCAGTTTCAAGAATTTCAAACACTCATAGAGGGATTTTGGTGGCCACAGCAAGCGCAGAGTGCCACAAAGAGTAAGCACGAGTCTGTCACAAACACCTTCATCTCAAACAAAACTGGCAGGATTCTTTTGTAGTTGTCGCAGATCAGGAACAACTCCCCTACCACCAGGGAAACAACTCTACTGTCAAACTGATGTCTTTGATAAACAACTTAGGTCCACACTATTTAAGTTAACATACTGTTTTTGGGGGGTATTTTAAAAACAATCTGCGTATTTTCTTAACCGCAAATATATTAACGAATGTCTAAGTTATCTTTGCAGTTGAGATTCCTCACTGCTCCCTTTACAAACCTCACTCAGGAAAACTGAAACGCTAACATGTTTCTTGGATTGGGTCTGTCATTCCTCTCCAGCTCCTCACACTTTTACAATTCACAAGGTCACGAGTACAAACTGTGCTTGTTAAGTTCCACGGGAATAAAGCTGTCAGATGGGCTGAGGCTGTCTTGTGTACCAGTTTAGTGAAATATGATTATCCAAGCTGTAAAATGGATAAACCTATTAAATTAATAAATCTGCTGCCCTGTAGCCCACCACTGATGTCATTGCCTTACCTACAAGGCACCCCTTCTTAAATTAATACTTGATAAAGGAATAAATCTTTTAAAGACATACGCTAAAGCTTTGCACGTAAGAGTTACCTTTCGTGTTACAAACTAGATATTTTTTTTTTTTTACTGATGTGAGAGAAAATGAATTCCAGAAAAATAAGAAAAAGAAATCTTAGAAAACTGTTATTAGCCAGCTAACACTGTGGGCTGCTTGGCTGCTTCTTATCTGTACGCAACTAAGCACTGTTCTGTTTCTTTTTTTATTCGGATGTCTGAGTGGATTTTAGTGTTCATGAAAGCGAAGGATAATTAGTAGGGTAGTGGATAAAGTGGAAGGGCACTGCCTTATCCAAGACAGATTGGATCAGCTACATATGGGTCAAAGAAATCATGATTCACTTCTCTCAGCTGCTTTGATTCATTACCCTAAGGGTCCAACAATGAAGTTTCACATCAGGGAGAGAGAAGGAAAAAGTTTCAAAGGGTTTGTCCTCCTTGAGATCCTTGAAAACCTTTGGCATGTTGTGTTTGCTCAAGTACAATATTGCTGTTCCTTATTACCATCAATTATCTATTACACAGGCATCCTCACTGAAGCAAAAATGCACTGTGCGAGGCACTGACCAAATACATGGCAAGACAAAATCTCTGCCCCTAAGATCTTACAGTCTAAAATACAAAATTAAAATGTAAGGGAAACAAGCACAGACATCCAAAAGGAGTAGCTTTAAGATCACACAGCAAACAACCAGCAAAAATATGAAACAGAAAACAGGCTCCCTAGATCCACACAAGTACCCACAGATAAACTTATACTTCAATAATGTTAAAAACGAGACAAAAATAAAATCCCAGCTCATCCAAAGGCATCCAACAGCGTGCTCAGAACTCAGAAGTGAATTTGCAAAAGGAAACAGGAAATGAAAACTAAAGAGGGCTGACATGATTACGGGGTGTTAATAAGAAAAGACATAAGCCAGGGGCCTTGATGTACAACTAGACAACAAGAGGTTACGTTTGGAGTCAGGGCTATGCTAATTTGCAAACTTGGGTCCATTTCATTAAGTGAGCTGAGAGACAGGCTGTCTCAGTCCAGCAGAGAGGGATCTCATTATCCATGTAGGGAGCAAGAGATAAGAATCTTTTAATAATTGCTGGGAATTTTTTTTTTTTTTATGATGATATGGAATGCCAATTTATGCCTCTCCACTCAATATGGATAAAAACCAGCCCCTCACCCCAGCCCCCTCCTGGCTGTGGCCATTAGGACAGGGAGTAAAGCAGAGACTTAATATGCTTGCCCGGGAGACCAATGCTGCAAAACTCCATTAAATGCACTTCATAGGGGACACATGTTTGTTTATAGTGGATGGAAAACTTTGCCAACCCTTTTTACTTAATAATTAATAGGCTCAGCTGTAGGATTTAGGGCCCAATCCAAACCCCAGTACAGTCAATGTGAAAGACTCCTAGTGACGAAACAGTCTTTGGATCAAATCCTTTACTGATTTCTTGTTAAAGAATGGTTGTGAATTCAGTTTTGGGAAAAAAGCTGAAGAAATATATATTACTTTGGGAAAAGCATTACTCTCACTCCTTCCCCTTGTCGCTCTCTCCAAAACACATCCACTGCAGCCATCGGAAAGGAGCCTTCCAGAAGCCATAGGCTCGTACAGTTATTTCCTTCCTGCAATAACCATCCCACTTTAGGCTAAGCACATCACAGATTTTGCAACAAAGACAAGTTTAGTCTATAATGGATTAATTTTGAGAAACTTGCATCTTTCACATGACCAGACCAAACATACTTCTGGCTGCCTCTCAAACACTGGCATAAAGAAAAGCAGGAGTAAATTCAGACAAGGTATCACGCTCCTGTTTTACTGCATAGTGGTTGCTAAATGCTGAGATACAGACACAATAAGTTACCAAAATCACACTAATAGCATTAAACTTTCGAAAGTAAAGTCTTCCCTCTGCCCAAACTTATGCTGCAGGAACGAAGGAACTAAAACTGTTTTCACAACCAGATCTGCTCATTTGCTTAAAGTCACTGGGTTGGCCTGTACATTCGTGTTGGAAAACACTGTCCAGGGAACTCTGAAGCTGTGCTTATCTCTAAAGCTGGCTGCAGGATTTGTTTTTATGCATCGGGTCAACCTAAGGACTGTGTACAACCCATCTATCTCCTCAGCAGGAACAAAATTATAATTCTCTCTTCAGCTGACCTTGCCTCTTGGCCAGCATCTAGTTGTTCATAAACGATCACTAATTTTCTATTTGTCTATTTACTATTTGAAATTATTTGGCCAATATCTTTTCCAAAATGCACCCCCAATCTTTACTTTGCAGGCAAGACTGGAGAAAGGAGCACTGGCAAAACGGGAGTTGGCTTTTCTAGGTAAAAAGCTCGTGTTCTGGTTCTTTAGATAGGAACAACTTGAGAATCAGCTATATAGGCACAGATGCTCCTCCAGGACTACAAAAGTGCCTTCTGTGAGTATTTTCTGATATTTACCTTTAAGGAAAAGCTGTCTCCACAGGTATTCCCGCCTGTAAATCCATTCCTTGGAGCAATGCCGGGAAGCAGAGCTGTAGGTGCTGCAGCGATGTTTCCACATCTGCTGCGGTGCGGTGATGTTCACCATGGTGCAGACACAGCCCAAAACCGTGACTGAGGCTGCAGCCCATAAGATTGGGAGTTACAGATCAGGATCCCATGGGAACAGCAACAGGGAAGGAAGGGAGCTCAAGAACGGAAGGAAGCTCAGACAAGGACAAGGCGGTAGAGGGAAACCCAAAGGACTGGAAAGGAAGAGAAGCAGAGGGCAGGAGGGGCTCACAAGGGCACACATTTCTACCCAGAGACCGTGTGTCTGCACTGGGACAGGGCTCAACGAGCGCCGAGTGAACTGAAGGTCCCATCCCTGATCCAAGACATGTGCTGTTGCGGTGCAGCCCCTCACCTTCCTCACGGCTGGAAGAAAAGAGCACTAAGTTTACACGTAACACCTTCTCACATCCACACGGAAGCAAGGGTCAGATCACACTGCTCTTAGGCAGCTGCTGTTCGGTCCTCTAAATTAACAGTGCCCACACAGAGGGGTGAGAGAGACTCATCTTAATGAATGTCACTTCTTGGGCAGCTGCAGAACAGGTTTCTTTTCGGCAGCAGTTGATTCTATGAAAACGAGAGAGACAAAACAAAGCTGGCAGCAGAAGGAAGGCTCAGATGACCCATGTCCCAGGAGAAACCCCAAGACATGCTGGCTGGGAGCACCGCACAGGAGCCAGGAGGGAGCGTACAAGGATGAGCCATGTGCTTGTCCTTAACCTTGGAAGGACAGTGCTTCAAGCTGTCCTCATAAAGCTCTGATACAAGTTACAGTCTCAATTCTGCACTCTTCCCCTTCACCACCACTGCCACTATCCCATTCCTCAGAGATATGAAGAAATATGAGCAAAGGCTACAGTAGATCATGTCAAGCCAATATTAAATGACTCTAATGGAGCTTAGATGAGACCAGCCTTCTTAAATGTCGGGATGTTGCCTGCAAACACCCAGGGACTCTGCAACTGAAAGTCTTGATCACTGGGGAAGGAAGGGTAACATATCAGCCTCGTGCTCACAAAATGTTGGAGTTCTTGATGTGTTATGAGTTACCCAGTAAAGTGATGCTTGCAGTCTTCTCTTGTTAATGTTTTTTAACTAACACGAAATTGTCTGTATTAACAATATCACATGAGCTTCCCTTTGCATACACTTCAAACCAGAGCTGAAGTACCCAAATAACATTATTCCAAGCTTCCAGCACATTTCAGTCAATGACCATCAAGTCAGCAGGCAAAATCTGTCACTTGTGTAGCTTTGTACACACTGGTTCTATGCAATTGCTGTATTGCACCACATTTCATCCCAGACAGCTGCAGGATGATGTACAACACCCTTCACTTTTAAAAGTTTCCCTGTCTCCCAGTCCTCCTAACTAAGGACATTCCAAGTTTTACTTTCTAATCAACACATGGTGATCTTTTCAAACTGGATAAATGATGTCCACTAGAGGCTTGTACGAGACCACCAAATTTACTTCTGCTTTTGAATTAAGTCACCAACTTTCAGCCTATGTATTTAAAGATGAAAAACTAGAAGTCAAAATCTGACGCTCCCAAAGCTTCATGCTGGTTGCTCTGCTCTCTTCCCTCTCCTGTCCACAGGTTCCCATTGTCAAGTTGGGAAGCATATATCCAACCTACTTTGATCTGAATTTATTTGCAGTGTACCGAGATAAAAGTCCAGCTGTAATGTAATTAGAATTTAGCGGGGTAATAGGCTCCAGATTTTTAAAAACTATTTTCTACTAAAATGAGGTCTCTCTGCTTATTTCTCATAATTACAATATGAATTTAAGGTACTGTAAAATTAATAGAACACAGACTCTAGAGACTGAAGTCTCCTACACAGGCAGACAGACAGCCTGTCCCTGCCGCTGCCCTCCAGCTGTGACCGTAACCCTACACGTGATAACAACTGGTTTACCTCTAGGCAAACTCATTTATTGACCCTTTAAGATGGATGTTAAAAGACCAATTGAAGCTAATAACGTGTAATGGCTTTTGTGAGCTGGATCCTTGACCATATAGAACAGATTTTAAATTGCCCACCTCATTACATGCTACAGAAAATCCGTGGAAAAATCACCCTCTACTACTGATGAGCTATGTATATATATTTATACATACACACAGAGAAGGAGATTTGCAAGATGGAAAGTGCAGATATGGCAAAGTCACCTTTAGCCTATAATGAGTATGGTTTGATTTCATGTTTCAGGCGGTTTTGGTAAACATGAGTAGTAAAACCAGGGTTCATTGTCCCCTTTTCTTACTAGGCACATCAGGACGGACCTTTTGGCGTGATGCTGGTGTCCAAGCAGGTCAGGGCAGACCAGGCTGTGGACTGCAGACATCGCAGCCCCGCTGCGCCGTGGCCTTGGGGTTCTGCACTGGGTTTTGGAGATGTTACGTTCTCAAGTTCTCACTCCAGCTGTTACTTCAGTAAGGACAGTGCCAAGAGGCCTGGCCAGGAGAGCCACAGCCATGGCTGTGTGTCTATCAGGGGGGACATCTGCCCTCTGCCTTCCCTGTATTGTGCATCCAGACACACTTAGGAAAAGTTCTTCTGCTTTCTCTGCTCTCATTTCACAAACAGTTGCAGTCAAAGCTGGAAGGCAGTAGTTGTGTGCAATGAATACAAGGAATAGGAGACAGAAACGAGGCTCTTGTTAGCAGCTTCTGAAGAGCGAGACATTATGTCCAGCCACATACCTGTAATATGTACAAGTAAAACAGACTTAGGTACGCAAGCATGTTTGCGCAAGCGCAGGATATGATCTAATTATAGCCAATTAAACGATTATTTCCTAAGATGCTTTTTAGAAGTCAAGTTGTTATCTATTCATCGGGCTGTCAGTAAACACATCTCTCTCACATACAACATGTTTGACTTCTGCTCAGGTTATATTACTCATCCGCAAGCCTTGTGGTAGTTAATGGCATCTCTATAATTTTTAACTTTTCAAAACCCCTGCAAACAAACAAGAAGATTAATAATTTTGGTACTTATCCTTTACCTATGTGAGACTAAGTCATGAAGTTTGGTTGGTTGGGCTGTGGTTTTTTGGTTTTTGTTAGGGTTTTTTTTGATTTTTGTTTTTGATGGGTATTTTTTTTAGTATTATTTTTTAGTTACTACTTCTGTGTTCACATACCTCTTCTAGAGATGGGTAACGAGCTACTATGAGCCCAGTCCTGGTAATGCTCATCCATGCCAGCACCTCAGGCAAGGAGACAGATCACATTCAAGAACTGAGGAGTTCATCTTTACAAAGCACAAGGTTTGCTTTGCAAGGCGTGCATTCAAAGCTGATTACTGTTCTTACACTTCACAGAGGCAAATGTACATACACGCTCATTTTGGTGCATGAACATACATATTTTTGCTGATATATACATATTCACATGTCCTGTAAGTGTGCACAAGCCAGCCCTGAGCCTGTGGCCCGGTTGACTGCAGTTGTGTGGGTTTTGTTAGTCCTGGCTCAGTTTTCAGAAGTTACATCTACGTTTTTCCCTTGCATCAGGCAGTTCTTTCAGAGGCAGCTAGTGTTCCAGCCATAGATTAATAACGATGTATTACCTAGGTCCAGAAGTGTCAAGTGGACTACCTCTAAGTGCATTTTGTGATGTTCATGGCAATGGCATCACTAAAATCCAGTGTGCAATGCTGAAAGGCTGTCCTAGTCCCTCTACAGTCTGGGCTTTTCCTCAACATCTACCAGCTAGACCCGTTTCAATCCTTCACAAACAGCTTCTGTCTTTATCCTAAATAAGTCATGGAACTTAAACAATGTTATTTAACCTCTCATGCCCTCTCCCCATATTTCTACTGATGCCAAACACCCATAAACCCATTCCAAAAAGCCACATGTCACCCAACCAGTGCTGCCTAAAGAAAGCATTCAGGAGTGTTTATGGGGCAGCTGAAGTGTAATGATTTAGTAGATGTTTATAGATGTTTATACTGTACAGATTAACGTTCCCCAGGGGGCCTGTAATGAAGCGAGTGCTCCAACTGGAATCAAACCAGCCAGCCTGGGCTGAATGAGCATGAATGAATCCTGCTGGCCTACCCTCGCGAGCTGTTTACGCGGTCTGAATGGATTTCCTCTATCCACGCTCCTTCGGCGTTTTGTTTTGGGAGAGGCAGGAGAGGAATCCAGTCTCAGAAGGAGCAGAGTTTGGAAACAAGCTAGAAAATCCAACCCATCACTTGGACGGTAGCAATTACTCACAAATTGCACTAGACAAAAGAACAAAGAGCCCAAGCCTTCTGCTGTGGAAGTCAAGGCTGAAACTCCCCATTGACTTCAAAGGAAGTTGTGTCTGAGTTTTAGAACAGGGTTTACAAACATCACGCCTAAGTGCAAACATTGAAAACCATGTTGAAGCCCTGCTATTGGACTGGGATCATGGACTCACTATTTACAATTAGTATTTACAATTTAGAAGTTTCATATTAGGTCACTATATTTGAAGCACATATACTGTGCTATATGCTATTTGAAAAATATATACTGTGACGCTGTGCTGGAGGTTCACAGCAATGGCTGGTGAGCTTCTCTTTCTAGAAGAAACACTGGACAACAACAGTAGACATCTTCACTGAATATCTAGCTGAAACTGATGGACATCTTTCATTAAGAGCAAATAAGGGAACAATTTCGGGTTTTTCAGTCATGGCTCAAAGCGTAAAAATATTTGCTACTGGTACTGGGATGCACTCAATGGGTTTCAAATTCCCATGGGTTTAACAACATGAACACCAAACCCAAAACAGTAAGGCTGGAAACTGGTGGATGAAGCTGTGCCTGCCTTGATGCCTCACAAGCAATGAGCAAGCAGGTTTTAAAAGATGCTAACGGCATTGGTGACCCTGGAAAGTATGAGAGAAAGGTAGTTTCTTTGGGGCATGGTGCCAGGTGAAAAAGATAAGCCTGTAAAATCAAAAGTAAGGCATTTTATAAATGATTCACGCATACATTCAGAAAGCGTATCTCAAAGGGATCAGGAAAGGATGGGAAGAAAACAGAAAGGATCATAGCATGGTCATAGCCAGCATGAGACAACAAAGGTGGCCAGAAACACCAAGCAGAGTGAAATATATCTTCAAGAGGGGGATAACACTACAAGTGGATTTCAGCAGACTGAGGAACCCACAGCCTTCTTCAAGCTGTGCTTTTTTGGTGTGATACGATTCCTCTCTCCTCCCAAAATTATTCTGCATAGGACATACAGTAGCATCACACACTACAGGTCATCTCAAAATAAAACACGACATACACCTTGCAGACTCTAAAACCACAGCACTGAAGGAAGACCTGTGGAAAACATCTGCTCTGATTCTGCAGCCCCTCTAATGGATCAGACAGATGTAGAGGGCTTCAAACATAAAAGCATTTCTTTCAATAGGTTTCTGAGATGTTTTTAAAGGCTCAAAAATAAGTTTGCTTTGAATCTTGGATGGAGCCAGTGGACAAAGGTAATTTTGTCTGCAGTGGTTTATTTGCCCATCTCATGAAGCTGTCTGAGCTAGTGACAGTGTTTGGCAAACACTCCTGGTACAAGTTCTACACTGTAACCCCACTTGTGTCTTTAGGCCAGGGGAAAAGACAGATATATTTGAAATCTTCTAGAGCACTGTAACCATCAGGTAATTAGCTGGAGCAGACTTACAAAGTAGGAAAGGCTCATGAGAGCTCTGAAATGAAAGCACAAAGTGCCTCTTGGAACTAATTTTAGAGTGGCTTAAAGTATTTAATCCTGCAAATTATTGCCAGTGAGGAAACATCAAGGTAGTCCTGGATCTTAATAGTGGCAAACCAGCAGGAATGGTTCACCCCAAGCCGCCTCCTGCTGATGGCGAAGCAATCAGACAGGCTTTACACCACTCACAAGGTGCAGGGGCAGCATCGTTTTGTTGCAAAGTGCCCTGGAATTGTTCCTCTCTTCTTTGTGTCTGCAAAGGGATCCTTTATCAGCAAAGCCCTGCTTTGCAAACAGCAGATAATAAGGAACAGGAGAATAAACACAGAATAAACCCACAGCACTGCACCATGCCAGACCCCAGTTCTGTGGATGTTCTCCATCCTTCAGAGGGCTGGGAAGGGTTTGTAGGGGGGCACAAGCAGGCAGAGTGCTTCACTCTTTCATTACTATGGCCTGTGTCATTTGGGAAGATGCCTGATTCCTTGTTCTGCTAATGAGTGCTCATTAAATTGAGGAGATTGGATTTATATTTTCATCCCTCTAGGAGTCAGTTTCTCCATGTGCAAAACGCACAAGGTGAGTGTTCACCTCGTGAGGGCTGTTTTTAGGAATAGGAAAAGGCAAATACAGGACTAGAAACAAACTTCCTAGGTTCTTAAACCCAATCTGCTCTCAAACACGTCTTCAGATCTGCAACCCCCTTCTTTATCTTCATCAGACACCATGGGAGGCAATGAGGAAGCTCCATATTTCTTCCCACTTGTGAAGCCACCCAAGAATCCTGTTGCTGTGGTGGCTAAAAAACTTCATTTATTTCTCAGACTGAATTTATTCATAGCCAATTAATACCCATTTGTTCTTGTGCCAAAATACTCTTTTATCTTTAATAAGTAGTCTGTCTAGCTCTGTGAAAGCTATATGCTTGATTGCTACAGAACTTAGGAGTTTCCTCTTCCATGAGCCATAGGAAGAAGTGTTAATAACAGAATGTACTGTAATGCCCCATGCAACTATTGCAGGAGCACATCCAGGTGTGTGCAAGAGTCTATGTACTAATTTCAAAACTATTTCCACTACCAGCTTTCCCATCTGGAAAGCTTTTCCCATCTGTTAAAAACAAAGGAGAGGCAACAAGCTACAGTTTCACATTTTCTTGAAAGCTGTTTCCCAAACAATATAAGCTGCAATGTCTCCTGCTCTCCAAAACCCATCGAGCACCAAGAAGCATCTTAACTACAGAGATAAGAATTAACATCCTGCATATTTGTTGAACAACAAGCATTTTGGAACTCAGATTTTGTTTCTTTTTTTTTTGGCACAGGTATCCTTTGGCACAGGCATCATTTATATCTGCAAAACCAAGTGATCAAAATGTCACAACTAAAGTTAAGCATAAAAAATAATTCCTCTGCATGAGAACCCTGCCATCAAAAAAATCCCCTGTGTCAGGATCTTCTATTTTGAAGGGAGGTGAGAAATCGGAATGAAATACTCAGCAGAGAACGGCTCTTTCTGTAACACTCAGGCGGTGGAAACCGCTCAGCCCGCGGCTGCCAGCAGCCAGCGAGGAATTCCCCTGTCAGGAGGGCCGTGACTCACCCCGGCCCCTGCTGCTTCTCTCCTCAGATGTAGGGGCCATAGTTGTGGTCTGGGATGTGTCAGGAGAAAGGACCTGGCAGAGCTCGGCTCCGTTACACAACCGCTCCGCTCCTGCCCAGAGCCACAGTCTGCCCTGGGCAGGGAGACGCTGCAGGTGACACCAGCAAAAGGATCCTTCTGCAGCTGATATTTCTTCTCTCCCTTCCTTCTCCTTATTCCTCTGCTCCTCTGAAATAAGCAGAGTAACTTGGTCAGCTCCTGAGCAATCACGATACTGTTATAAAAGTCAATGGGATTTTTAGCATCGGTTTCAGCAGTGTAAAATGAGGTTCTGCACACAGGTACTGAGGTCCCTCATCGGTTTTGCTCAATAAATTAACAGCAGAGCTGCTGCCACAGCAGTGTGAGCAGTTTGCAGCATTTGTATTTGTGCTTTGGGTATTTATTACTGTGTTTTTCACAAGCCCTTTTAATGCCTCCAGGAGTAATTTATGAGGACAGAATAGCACGAAAAGAGCAGATCCCACTTATTTAAATCTCTGGATGATGAAAATCGCATAAGAAGAGCAAGTTTTACATTGTTTCCTGTCCGCAAATGTTTTCCTGAAGCAGTAAAAGCCATGTAAAAGCAAACATAAACACTGTGCAAACACCAAGATACTCAGGTTGTTTGGGTTTACCCAAACACCGCATGGAGATTCTCAGGTTTACTCAGGTTTGGGTTCTGTTCTGCTAACTCTTTCCATAAAAACGTTGCAGGTTTTAGTTATTGTTAACATCACTAACTAGAGACTTTCTGTTAACTCATTTTACTACAGGAGAGGATTACTGTATAAAAACCGTTCTTAGTATTAATCTTGTTACTTTTCAGATTGATGAGTAATGTGTGTGACTGTGATGATTTTTTAGTTTTGGCACCTTTTGCTGCTTCTGCTCCAGAGCATGAAGCAGACTGATCTGGACACCCAGGATGGTCCAAGTTTCCAGCACCTGACATGTTGGCTATTTATTTTATAAAATAAGCAAATAAGTGAAGCATGACTAACAAACCTTTTGATCCAGTGAAAATTCATCACATTAGCAACTGAAACCTTCTGGTGCTAAGAGTAATATCAGTGACCTGGGACATTGCACCAAATGTCCTTCCTAGGGTTGTGTAGTTTTGGGGGTATATGGCACACACAAAAGCTTTAGAACGTTGAAGTGTGACATGACATTTCTGAAATAATTAACATTCATCTATATAAGGAAAAATAAGGATGGCTCTTTGCCCTGTTTTTTGTCATTAATTGATACTTTGACTCCCTGATTTCCAGATAAAGTCATAGATCATAAGATATAACGTTTGTCTACTTCAGTTCCACTATATTTCATGCCTTGCCTCATGAGACCCAATTTATTACAGTGATGGATGTAATATAAGAGTATGTTTTAAACAATCACGAGTGTACCTGCTTGGCTGCTCATTTTTCACAAAGTCGTTCCAGGAAGCATTTAAAAGTCAGAAGACTGCCCCAGAATTTGTTTAAGTAATCCAGGCTTCATGATTCTGCAATACAGGATAGAAAGTTAACTTGAGATGTTTCCTTTCCTGCTAGTCACACCAAAATGCCATAACGGCAGCCAAATCCTATAACACACTATTTTCATACAGTGTCATGGAGAGAAATATCAGTCTAGACCTTCGTCCAGCAAAAACCCTGCACACACACTCAGCTTCCTTTACTGTTCCCTCTGTGTAATTAGAGGAAATAATCAGCAGCATATAAAGCTGCAAACACATTCACTTCTTTGCAAAATCACAGCTAACACAGACCTGAGCTTTGGAAAGCTGCAGGATTATTCATAATTTCACCAACTTGATTCATCAGAAGGAACATGGAACCACTTCGAGTCACATTTAAAGCTGTTTATGGGTACTGGGAAAACTTGTGTCCCCTGACCAAAACGTAGCTTTCTCTCTGCCTCTTTTTCCTGGGTTTAAGGAGAATTAAACCTTCCTGAAACTTGCTGGGAAAAGAGGGGGCAGGGGAATAGAGAAGGACAATTTATCTCGAAATTACATTGCTCTTCAGAGTAAACCACAGAGAGCTGTAATGGGACAAGTAATTTTTTTACATGGTATAATTAATTAGAACCCATAAAACCCAATTAAACAGCACTTCTGAGACTATCAAGTGGTGCATGTTTGAAACTGCAAATATGACAGTATAAGTACATTTTTATAGCTGGGCACACTCCTCAGGATTATTTTCAGTGCTCTACTAAAATGGGAAATGGCACCAGTTTGGCCCCTGCTAATAAATCGTTTGGAAACAGGCTATATTAATAATCTTTATGGGGGTAGGATGGAAGCCAGATGGGGCAGGGAGGGGAGTGTGAAGGTGGCATAATATATTGGCCTGGAAAACATAATCCAGGCCAAAGCAGGAATTTAATCTTGGTGTGTATCAGAGAGGACTGGGAATACGAGAGGGGAGGTGGTGGGCTGGAAGGGGACTCAGCCTGGGAGCTCCTGGAGATCATTTCCAAGGTAAGGAAGGTAAGATGCTACAAGGTTAAGCAGTGGCCTATCTGCATAAGAAAGGAAACAAAGAAAAGAGCAACCTCCAGCAGATTTAACAACCTCTAGCAAGGCAGGACCCTCTCCCCTTTGTCTATCAATGAGAAATGGTGCTGGGGAGCTCCCCACACCCCCACTTTCCACAGCTGTAACATCCAGCTGTGCCTCAATGCCCTGGGACCGGGCTGTTGGGTGTGCGATGGGCTCGGTGCGTGCGTACGAGCTTGATATACAATCTCGTGTGAGTAAAAGCTCGCTTTGCCCTTGTTTATTTACACGAGGCCCCATTTATGTTTAACTTGGCAGCCAAGAGGTCTGCGCCTTGTGCCAAGCGCTAATTCCTTGACTGCCCTGACAGGCCCTGGCGTGCACACCTGAAAGTCATTAGCGCTCGGACCCATTTTGTTCTCACATTTCCAGGCAGTGACCCGCAGCCATGTACAGCTTCAGCAGACACTTTATCATCTCCCCTGTCATCGGCTTCGAGTTCGGCAGCCCGGGCACTGCCAGACCACAGTAAGCAAGGAACTAATGATGGCTCACGAGAAGCCTCTATCTTAGCAAGCGGTTCCCTCTTCCACATAGAGGGCAATGATATTCAGACGATGCTTGCTTTCTTTCTTCTTGAATTATGAGTTTGTTTGGGTGTGAAATATTTTATCCTTCAGAAAATAGCAGCACAGCGTGATAAGTAAACAACCCGTGACGGCTGAGCTCCGGTGACAGAACCAGATTAAATTCTAACAGCCCCATCCAACTGTACAATGCTCCTCATGCAAGCTGCTCCCAAAAAGGGTAGATGTATCTTATCAGTCACTCAGAAAATTCCTTCAGAGTCACCTATCAACACAGGAAGAGTACTTAATCTAGAAATGCAGAAAAATATACTTTCAGATGAGATTTGGAAGCAGAAAGTCAGTGAGCAGCTGGTCTGGATACAAAGTGTTGCAGTGAAGACTCACACCATCTACGGGAAGAATATAAGGAGGACTTAAGAGTGCAAAGGAGATAAGAGCTTTCTCCAGAAATGCTATTGTGCTATATGTTCTGGTCTCTGAAGGTTTGCAGAGCACTGTTACATTCTTTATTATACAATGGAAGGCTATTAATCTCTTAGTTTTTAAGAATCCATTTACTGTATTACAGAATCTTATAAATATTTGCATTTCATAAGTCTTACACTATTTCACCTGTATTGAGACCCTTAAGCTTTCACCCCTACATAAGTTATTTTAAGATCTCAGTCTCCCAAGCAGCTCCAAATACTGCCATTTTTGTTTGCTACAGACATTTCTCTTCCTTCGATTCTCTCTGTGTGCAATTTTCCCTATTTAAAGTTGATAAGGACTGAAACTCTGACAAGCTAACAGTCAGTCCTAGACCACAAACAAGTTCTCATGACCTCGAAGAGGAAAGAATGGGAGACGTAAACCACTGGAGAGCTCCGGGTTTCCATGAGAGGGAATAGCATTGCTTTTCTCTCTATGGCAGTCTCAAGGTTACGCAATTCACAGTCACCATTTACTAAACATTTATTTAAAAAAATAAACCAAACTAAACCAGACAGTTCTAACAAACAAAAACTCCTTTTGGATTCCTCTTGGAGGCTTCTTTTCGTGGCTTTTCTGAGCCCTGCACTGTTGAACACGTGGTCATTTAGCGCAAGACCTTACAGTCAGAATACAACCATGGACCTAACAAAACGTTTACAACATGCTTTCAGAAACTACAAAAGCAGTATTTTCTCTGAAATATATTAGGTATATGCTGATATTGACATTTTTTTCCTAAGTCTATAAAGTTCACACACAGTTCCTCTGCATGCCTTGTACTTCGAGTCCCTTTAAACTGCTCTTTAAACTGCTGGACTTTTAAATGTTCTTCAGGTTTGCAGCAACCCCGTAGGATTAGCTAGGGCAATTCTTCCCATTTGAAAGATCTGGCACTGGCACACAAGATCTTAATGTTTAGAAATGAAAATGGACCAGAACAAGTAAAATCTTCCCAGCTTTAATGTAAAATATGTGAGGCCCTTGCTCCAAGAGCCCAAAACAGAGGTTTTCTCCCAAGAGATTTTTTTCTCAATCCAAACAAGAAAGGGTCCTCTGCATTGTACAAACCATACTGAGATGAAGAACCTTTCTCCCCAATTTATGCAACATACATGGTAAAAATAATCTGTCTGGGCATTGCAGAATTGAACATGTAGTAGAGATGCATGCAGACACATACAGGGTCATCGCATGGTGAAAGGAAAGACAGAAAAACTACTTTAATCTTAAATACTGGCTTAAAAGTTTCAAGAAAACAGTACATTTTAAGGAGATCGGAAAGCTGGGACCGCAGCAGAATCAGGATTTAGTTAGTGAGGGGGTAGAGGCACGAAGAATATCAGCAGCCATCAACAGGATGGCAAATGCCGTTTGTATAGACATGTGTCATTCCTGTACTGCAGCCAAGTGAAACTACAAACACTATTAAAAGTATAAAGAGGCTTTAATTTACATTCCTGCTAAGGCATCTTTATGTTGCCAGAATATTGCAAACGGGCTTAGTATAAATGAGAATCTGGCCTTAATATTCTCAGACAGAAAAGTGAAATACACAGACGTATTGACATGGACTCATGTTCGCTCTTCTGTCTACCCAAGGTATCTGCACGGACCAAAACTGGGAGAAAGAACAGGAATCTTCATGTACCTACACTGCACAGCAGCTTCAATGAGCACAAAAGTGTCGTTTCATGTGACAGCAAAAAATGGTCCTATACAGCATCACCTCCCCCAAGACCATGGCAACGTACAGTGAGGAGCAGGATCATCCCAGCCCCTGCCCTCACAGCAAGCGTGATGCTAAACTCAGAGCTTCAACACCCACCTAAACACAAGCCATCCAGGAGCCTCCAACAGCTTCTAACAAACCTCAGACTATTTGCACAAAAGACTAAACACCTCGAATACTACCAGTGCCTTGGGAGTGAGCTGTGTCCTTCACTAGACAGGGGCACAACAGTAAAGCAAGCTGCAGTGATCCCTGACAATGTGACCAGGGGCAATAAACACCAGCCTGGAGCTTGAGGAGCTCCTCACTTCCCCCAGAAGCACCTACGCTCCCTGCCCATTAGCCCATTTCCAGCTGTGGCCAATTCCAGATGCTTCAGAGCAAGATGGAAGAACAAACAAACCCAGAGGCCAAGTTACGCATGAAAGGGGGATATAAACAAGCAAACAAAACCCCAACAAACAAACAAAACCACAAGACCAACCCTCCCATGCCCATGAAAAAGCTCTCTCAAGTAAAGAGATGAGACGTGGGGTTCAGAGCAGACTGTGAACAGAGCTTGCACTCAAAAAGAAAAAATCACAATCTAAAAGACACACGAGGGAAAAGGTAACTCCAAACACATATAAGTAAAATGGGTAAAATTCTGAGGCCTCTGACATCGATAACAAAACTCTCAAACTTTATTTGGGCCAAGACTGTGAATTCAACATATTTTAAGTAGTTTCCTACGTGTATTTCTAAATAAGAGATCTGTAGGTCTTGAAATGTCTTCTTGGGATGTGTTAATTTTGATAGGAAAATGAAAGGTGCTAATTTGTCCCTGTCACTGTATAATATTAAATAGTCAAATGTGGTCTGAGTTTGGAAACAGTACATGGCAGACATCCTTAAAAAATGCACTCAAAATGTATTGAAAGAATAATCTTTTCCAAATCTGTCAACAAGATCCTAGCCACTGTTCCTGGCAAGAAAACTAGCTTAATTTGGTAAAACAATCACTTTTACTCTCACAAATATTGTAAAAGAAATGGGGTCACAGAAAGAGTAGCGAGAACATTAAAGAGACCCTTGATGGATCCTCAGCAACATGCTGCTGTGTTACTGGGGGGTATTTCCAAGGAATCACACAAGCTTTAGAAATACGAGTATTAACAAATGCAGAGGGCAGGAGGGGGCTCAGATTCAAGCAAGGTTTGAGGCACTGCAAATTCAATTCACCGCGTGGTTTTGCTGTGAACGCTTTTCCAGGTCTCACACCATTACATAGGATGTAACATCATAATGATGTCAACTCTTGGACCAAGGAATGAGCCGATTTAAGTTTTACGAGGGGAAGGATGAATACTTTCAAAGGAATGGTGAGTCAAATAATACAGAACTGGTAGGATCACAGTTCAGGGAACTCACAGTTACGCTTTGAACTATTTTTAGCAAGGGTACTGCGAGTTCAGGGATAGTTGGTACAGAAGGGGCCTGCACAGCTCAAGTGAAGCACAGCCTCTCAAAGCGTTGACAATTTTCTATCAATTTTGCAGAGAGAGAATCAAAATCTCTCTTCCCTTTCCCTGCAGGTGATTGCTGTAGCAAGGCTACCGCTTGCAAACAGCCTGTGCGAGGAGCCTTCCCTCCCTGTGCTCCCTCCTGGGAGGAAGGACAAACACCCACCTGACGTTTGAGGCAGCACAAGCCCCTCTCTGCTTTCTTCAGGGTGCAAAAAGCCAGGGCGGACGCTGCAGCAGGATCCAGGCTTCCTCCATCCCTGCCCTGTCCACAGTTGTCCCTCTTTGTCACATGCCCATCCAACGAGGTACTTGGTCAACTCAGTTGTAGCCCCAGCACTTTTAATCTGTAAAGTAAACACAAAAATCCCTGAAATTCAGGCACAAGAGAAACAGTAGGTAGGCAGGCTGGTAGGTTTTCCATCAAAGATGTTGCTTTTCCAGCAGTAAGAACATAATAGAGACCTCCTCCCCAACTCCCTTCGGAAAGCCACTGCAGATGTCAGTTTCTGCCAGCTCTTGTTATGTTTTTCCTTTTTTAAATGCATACTTAAGAATATCCAGTTATTGCCAATCACCAGGAACACACAAGGAATGGGTTGTTTTATAAGCTTTACTACAATTACGGATAATGTTGGAAATATATACTGTATATTTCTTGTATGGTGGGACTGCTACAATCACAGAAAATCCACATTGAAGGGGATTTCTATGCAAGCTATGCAGCAGATGAAGATTGTATTGCAAGCTTGAATTACTGATTCAAGCTTCTTCTCCTCTCCCCACCCACTTCTCTGATAGCTTTTAAACTTAAATAGCCATATAAGTTTAAACGTTCTTTTATGGGGTGAAATAAACAGATTTTATGGTTCAGAAACTGCAAGCTTAGAGATCAACACTTTACCATTAATTCATGCAGGTTCAAGCTAAGGAAATGGCTCATTTTCCTGTTTACAGTTGTTCGGTTTTTCTTCCCCCAAAAATTCGAGATGCACTTTAAATTAGATGTTACGAAAATTCTGGATGCAAACAATGCATTCTCTTGACAGCGTGTATCTAGCTTGCGGCTTTCCAGGTCCCAAGAAATCGAAGGGAAATTACTGTTGAAAACCTCAGAGAGCGTGGAATTTGGTACAAAACTTTAGAACTTAATATTCATATTGTTGACAGGGATGTTACAAAAATTAAAAGCAAACAAACCAACCCCCAGAAGTGAAAAAGCTCACATGAGAGCCTTCATGTGCTACTCTGGAAATCTAAAGAAGTCTTACGAGTGCAATTATAATTTATACTTATTTTTAACTGTCAAAGTACTGTAAAGAACATTGAGCCCCAGCCGCTCTCCAGTGGGACAGTAGGAAATACCAGTTCCAGCTGTCACTGGGAACCTGAGGAGAATCAGTGCTGTCAAGCCCCACATCTTATACAACACATTTCCATTACAAGCAGCATCCACTGGACTTCATGGGTAGCCCTGGCATTTCACAGTGAGCCAGGGAAAAACCACGAGCCAGAGATGTGAATTCCAGAATCATACAGAAATAGTTGGAGGGTATAAAACTCAAGGAGGATCCAGCTTGAAAAGCTGGATATGATTTGAATGCACAGAAAGATCAAATCCAGGAAAAGCAAGAGCTGTATTCTGCTGTGCAGCGGGAAGACTTGTTCCTAAATGCTCTAAAGGAAAACTTCAGTGCCCTTGATAGTTTTATTGTAAAACTTAGAGTATGTTTCATTTATCCATCTATCTACTTATCCAACCCTCATCACCACGATTTTCGAGCATCTGATAGAACCAGTAAGAGCAGGGGAGTATTTTTCCTCCCATTTATCAGCTACATGAACCAGCATTTAAGTGGTTAAAACAGAGGCTTTGTTTCCCAGTAAATATAATCCTGTTCCTGAGGACACCCGTAATGGTGGTATATGACAACATAACCAACAGCACAAGGATATAAACAACTCCTAATTATCCCAAACCAAAATTTTCTAACGTCTTGTTACATTTTTTCCTTAGGCCTTAAAATTACTGAGTTGTTATGGTTGGATGTTTTGTGGTGAATAAATCTCGAATATTTCCCTGGAAAGAGCGAATTGCCACCGAAGTGCTGTTAATGCAGAAGACCACAGTACCCAGTTTGCCCTGGTTTTCTCATCCATAGGGGAAAAAATAAAATGCAGTGTTCTCATCATGTGGGGACACGAGAGAAATGGGGAGGAGTGGTAGTGATTTGGTTTCTAGGAAGTGGGAAGCAGCTGCACACCCCGTGTGGACAACAGGCAAGAGGGGGAGCATGAGAACAACATGGAAAATTGGAATTTCTTGCATACTTCTGTCAAAACACGAAATTCTCTTAGGTCTCCAGGTAAGCAGCAACCAACCAACCATTAAAAAAACCCAACACATCGCATGTGAACACTCTGAATGAAGTTTGAGAGGATCAGTAGGTGTCATTTCCCACACAAGGTGCACTGAGGCACATCAAGGCCAAGAGCTCTCACAGAGATAGGAACACAAGATTTTGTTCTAGAAACGGAGATGTCACAGGACACAGTATTCAGATTTGAAGGCAGATCAGAGTATCTGTGTTGAGAGCCAAATCCTGGCTTGGGCTTTGAATATACCTCCAAAACACGGATGTTTTTGGATCTAAAGTTTGGATTCTGTCATCCGCCTAATCTTGAGGTGGGTGGATCAAAGATGTTCAGTCTGAGGCTGAAGTGCAAAGTGCTAACAGACAGTTTTGAACAGAAATGATTCAGTAAAGTGCTGAAAGCAAGGAATAAATCTGTTGGTGGACAAGTTGTGAACTGAAAGAGAAGTGAAACTGGCTGAGGAAATTACTACATACCTGTTGATCGCTTTGGTACTTTACCTTGTGAGGTTGGCTTTATTTACAGAAGCAGAAAAGAAGAGGGACAGTGTGGTTGAGGCATTGGCCCAGAAATTTGGTAGCAGTGCCAGAAAAGACTGGAAATTAAGAAGGATGTCCAGTGGTTTGAGAACTGACTTGGAAACCAATAGCAATCATATGTTTGGTGCTCCATCCCTAACTTCCTGTATGACCTCGGCCAAGTCATTTAGTGTTTTGGTGTCTCAGTTTCCAACTTGTCAAATGGAAGTAATAAACCTTGTTAAAAAAAAAATACTGAGAGGGAAGTGAAGAACTCTCTCATCTCTTGCAGCCTCATGACTTGTTGGTGGCCTGATTGACTCATTGAACAAAAGAGATTGGATGGCTCCCTGAATTATTCAAAATAGAAATACAATTATAGGAAAGAAATTACTGCAAAGCACTTAAAGATACAGGGATGAGCCTGGTGCTAGATTTTTGACATTGCTGTGCTTTAAGGAAGCCAGGCTTCTGTTCAAACTGTAAGAAGAACCTGCACTACTCTGCCTGGCAGTGGTATTTGTTCTGTAGGTGGCAGAAATGCAACCTTATTTTCTACATTGTTTATGCCAATGTAAAGTGGAAACAACTGTAGGCCACCAAGGAATTAATCCTGACATACATTTGTGTAAGATCTGGCTACACTGACCATATCTTTTGTTCCAGAACATGAATTTTCTTGGCCACTATTTTTCAGCTTGCCCTCGTCAACTGCAAAACCACTTTTGGCCAGCACAAACTTTTGACCTGATGTCTGTGCGGATCTGAAAGGAATTTCCCCTTAAATACACATGATCTTCAATTAAAGAAATCCAGTTCCATGATTCCTGGAAGAACTGAGAGGTACAAATATCCTGTAACTGTGGAACCTTACAGTTAAGGTTGTGATCTTTCACAACTCGTGTGGGCTGGTCATTTAGGGATAGCCTTATAGACTCAGTGAGCAAAGACAGATTCCTAAATAATTCAAAGTGGAAATCTCAGACGTTGTTCATTCTTCTCCTCTAAGTGGCCAAGTGCTATGCAAATTTTGGAGTAGAAAAAAAACGCATTCAGCCTTGCAAAAGAAATAACAGCAGAGATGGGTTGCTGTGTTTGGGAGAAAACAAAGAACAAGAGTATAAGACCTTATCAATAGACCTTTCAGGTTTACCAATCACAGAGAACTGCAACATTTCTCCTGCTGTTGCACACATTCACATCATCAGTGGTGACAACTGGAGAGGGCCGAGCATTTCTACCACTGTGCCATCCTAACTTGGCTCATAACACTTGTATCTTTAATGAAACAACACTCATGGCAACTGCTCTAGTATAGAAAGGAAGCAACTTTTAAATACCTACGCAATTAGAAGCTGACTTATTATTGAAAGCCAAGTGAACATTTACATTAGAAGTCAAGCTTTATAAAGATATTTAGGCAATAAAACCAACAAAAATAATTAAAATCAATCATCAAAATCAGAACAAAGAAATCAATCAGCAGAAACATAAAAACTAAACCCATGACCTTACAAAGTATGTCTTTGAAGAGATTTGGAAGTTGGAACTCTTCCTCCTCCTTACTAGTCCTTCGGGTTGTGATTTTCAAAGCTGTATTCAGCTGTAACCTAAGCCTGAGAGCTCTGAAAAAGTTGTGGCCACCTAGCACACCTATATTAGGATTTCCCTACAAGCCTACACATGGTCCTTCACTTACAGTATACAATTGTTCTGCGTGGAGGCGGTAAAGCTGTTGCATTCCTGCTGAAAATGTTAAGACAAGCTGTGGAAAACAAGGGTTATGTCCTAAACCTCACTCGCTCATGGATTTACACTTCTCTACCTTGGGAATATATCTCCCATTTAAACATATGAACTCTACCCAGAAAGACCCACCCCAGTCCTGACAGGCTGTAGGGGAACAAAGGTGGCCCTTAAATTTCCTGTGCTGAAGCAGAGAGAACTGTAGAAAGTAAATAATTCTACCCTTTGTGGAGTTAACTCTCCTCCCTTGTCCAGCATGACCTCTGCTGAGGTTGGGTGACTTCTCTGAACAGTTAATTCTGCTAAGGAGATGGTGAGATCAGCCACACTCTGGGATGTACATCCCTTGAGGTGCTACACCTATGTGCCCATACCATGTGTGAAAATGGCAATTAAATACCTTTGGGAATGTAGCCAAGGGCCTTTTGTATTTAATTGGGGAAATTATTACTCCTGGAATCCATCTGGGAATTTTGGATTCAAGCAATTCATTGTAGCTTCCTCAAGGCATGGTTTGGGTCTCCTTGAAAGCGGTACCTACATTTTGGGAGAATACATTCAGGTCTAAAACATGCTCGTTCCTGCCTCCTGCAAGAGGGTCGCTTGGCAAAGACATGCGATGCTGTGCACATATCACAGCAGGTGTGGACATGGTACTTCCATTTTCCAAGCAATATCCAGTTGGGAACCACTGAAACCTCTTTGGCCACAGAGACGTAAAGATACATCAGAGAAGATCCTCACAAATTACACGCATCTTTATGCAAAAGCAAGGAAAGCCATGATTAGTTTAGTGTAGAAATTCCTGTACAGATTACGCACCTAATTAATCCTGGACTAGTGAGGTTTCCTCCTAGTTTATAACAAAGTGTCACATTATTAGTCAGTTTTTCCAGCATCTTTTGATAAAAATGGTGTTTTTATTGCTACATAAAAAATACAAGGCAAGTTAAATGCTCAGTATTTTCTTATAAAATATTTAGGTTTATAAACTGTTGCAAACAGGCCAGTGTTTATATAATACTTACAGACATCTGTAATGCCTCTCATGAAAGCAAATGTATAAGCTCTTAGCTGCTGCAAGAGGGTTTTAAAGATGCTCTGCCCATCCTAAAGTGCAATTCTCCATTGTCTGAAGAGCTACTTCGATAGCAGTTTGGTTTGAGTTTAATGTTTATTCCTCTCACTGCCGTCTAGGCTGAAATTTGCTTCCTTTATGAGCAAAGGCTCCGATGCATTTAAAATTTAAACACCTGACTAGGGCACCCTTACTCAGCAAAACACACAGACATGCCTAACTTCATGTACATGCTTACATCCTTTGAGTCTCAGGGCTCAAATAATACGCCCATATTATTTAACAGACAGAAAAGCAGTTGGGAATGCAGACATTTCTGAGGCAGAAGACTGTAGTTCGCAAAGGAAAGAAGCTCTAGTGACTTCTTTTCTAGGTATTGCCCAAATACCCACAACTACTAGGAAATAACTGCTGTTTCAGTTTCTGAGTTGCGGTAACTTCTTTTTGTAGCTTGGTTCTGCAACCGGGCAGTTATCCTGTAGATATTTTACTTTTGTTCCTTCTTATTTTCCACTATATAAAAGAAAGGAAAATAAAATCCATAGAGCTACTCAGACTACAAGTTCACAATTGCTCCCACACCCAACAAAATGCAAAGCAGAGGTGGGATTCTTTTCCCACCACTGATAGACTATAACGTGTCACATTTGCACCTTGTGTCGTTTTCAGGGCAAAAACCAGGAATAGTCATGAATATTTACAATTTTGAGCGCATTGTTGAAAACAGAACAACGTTAGGGAGACTCTCCTTGGATTTCTCCTTCAGCTTATTAAGAGGCAGTGTAGCTGATACAAGGAGACTGTATCAGCAATACAACTGATAATATGGGGATTTTCTGGTTTAACCATGTCACATATAACAGCCAAAACTCATCCCCTAGAGCACATACAGAAACATGCCACCTAATTTCTCACTAGACTTTCACAGAATGAAAGACAAAACAAGCCCATCAGATCATATTCCTACTCCGGTCCCCAAAGCAGTATTTCCTCTTCCTCCACCCATATCTAATTGGCCTTCTTCATAGATTTGCAAGCCAGGACTGAAGCAAGTGACAGCTCTCTCCTGATGTTTCTGTATTTTAATATACAATAATTTCGTCTCTAGTATCTGGACACAGTGCACAGAAAGGTGCCTACTGTGTTGGTAGATAAATGGCATCTGGTACATAGAGCAACACGGGGCCACAGAAATACCTGCACAGATAAACAGCTGTTCTCAAAGGTCCTCTGTACAATGTTAATGGCACTGAATACGACCTTCAAAAATTCTTTGCATTGTAAATTAACTCTCCTTTAAGCACGAATTTATAGATGAAAGAAAAAAAAAAAAAAGAAAAAAAAGGCCACCAAAACTGAAGAGCTTTTATTTTCAGGACAAGGACGTTCTGATAAATTTAAAATAAATTTATCCTTTATAATAAATTTAAATAATTATGATCTGAGGAACACCTTGAAACGATTGCCCTCCCTGTCCCTTTCGGTTTAATTTAATGAGGGACACTAGTTAACAATGCCAATAATAGACTGTTGTGGTAACTCATCATGGCCACTACAACCCAGCTCTAATCAGACAGAAAAATATCAAGGGTTGGCCAGTGCAATCACCGTAAGATTCAGACCACTTCAAAAAAGCAGAGACTGTGAATTTTTTAAAAAGGACCTGCGTTTATTTGATTAACTCCTTGCCATCTATTATAATTATTTCCTTTTCTTCATGTAGTCATTTTCTGCTTATCTCTTCAGGTTTCCCTGCTTGCTTCCCTTAGCAATGCACTTCTTGCAAGCACACAAAAACTATTTCTATGGTACCAATCATGCATATTCTTGAAAGGCAGGCTTACCCCAAAAAGCACTTGGAGTCAGAACAAGATACAAGACAAGTGGATCTAACAAATGAATGAGAGGCATCACAAGGAGACAATTATGATGAATATAAATAAACTGGTGAGAAAAAAAAGGTCATTTCACTGAAACATGCAATTTTATTGAACCCAAAATCATTCTGCAGACAAATCCATCTTCAAGGAACTTTGAGTATAAGGATTTTTGAGGCTGGGTCAGTTGTGATCAACAACAGCAACACCCCAGATATTTTGACTGACTCTGTCCACAGTTTGCAAAGGCAAATCTGAAATGTGAGAATTACCATTATCTGACCATCTTATGGTGCCAAGTTAGCACGAACAGTCAAAGATACAAAAGATCGTGCAAAACTGCACATTTCTGAGCTGGTGCAATCAAGTCAGACAAGTCTGGTCACCAAACACGGGCGATAACTCTTGTTATCAATGATCTACACGACGAAAAACATCCAGCCAGCTACAGCATTTTGAGTTTTTTATTATGAGGGTTGTTTTTTTTTTTCTTTTTTTGTTCTCCCCCTCCCCCATTAGGGAATTACTAATTGTTCCAAACTGCTCTTAATTGGGTTACAGTTCCACATATATCGTCAGACTGCTGGTCAGCTGGCAGGCAGACGCTGCCTTCCCAACAGATTTATTTCACAGCTGGATTTGCAGCCTGCGAGGTCCTTCCCGCTTCCAGCTCTGCATCCCTTCCAGGCAGCAGGGAGGAGAGGAACAGACAGATGCCTTTCCACAGAGATGTAACAACCCTAGCAGGTTCTCAGCATGTCAATAACAACCTAATCAGGCTGCATTATATTGAAGGGAAAACGAGATTTCTGACTTTGCCAGAACACTTCACACATCCGCTTGCTCTTGCAAACACACACAACACGCTCCAGTTTCCAGATGCAGATAAGGATAACCACAGCGTGGAAAACAATCCAAGAACTAGTCTAGCCAATTCCTAGCTGGACCTCAGCCTCTTTCCATCTCCTCTCCTTGGTCTGGAATAACAATCGCTGCCTGTAAATTTAATGAAATCTCATAGACAACGCATTTATGTTTGTCGCAGACAGTGCTCTGCTGCTCTGGGGTTATGGAGGAAAGATGACTCAATAAGTTGTCCCACCTTGCCTCTCATCCAGCCTTGGTGTAGCCACAGGGAAACCTGCTCGCCACGCAATGCGCAGGGAGCAGGGATTTGTCCTGGTAGAGTCCTGGTGGCATCTCTTGAGAGAGAACAACATCAAGGACCTCTCCTCTCCCCGTGATTGACCAACTGTGCAGAAATGTCGTGCGGCTCACCTAAAAGCAACATACCAGTCTCTTCTGCTCAGTGTAATTCCTGCCAGAGCTCCCTCTTCGGACAGGGTTCATTAAAGCTGACTTAACCCAGACTGTAAAACTGGGGGTATCATCCCCAGATGACCATAGTTAACCTGAACTGGTGAGCAATGAACCACCTCAGACAGCAGCGCTGCATGCTGGCTCCTTCTGACTCATACCCAGTAGCAATCTGTCCCTAACAAAAAAATAAAATGATAAAATAATGCAATAGGATTCTGATTCCAGATTCACTGCCTGGAGGAAAGAGGAGGATATTTTCTTTCTTTCCTGGCTGATTACCTAAAGACAAAAAAAAAAAGAGAAAAAAGAAAAAAAATTACTAGCTCCAGTGAATGAAAAAGAACCTTTCAGTCCAAACACTCCAGTCAGGTCATCCAAATTCCCGGTTGCCTTGATCTCTTTTCCAGCCAATGAACTTCTCCTAAGCTCTGACTGATGGTGCCGTATATTTAAAAATGTGTTTATTCTGACAATTTGCTCTGCTTTTATGTAAGAGGACAGGCAAGCAACCCATCCCCAAAACCTCAAGGAAAGAGCACAAGCCTTGGCTGCTAGACTAGTTGGCTCCCTGTGGACTGTTGATTCTTGGACAAACTGTTATTCCATCCTTAAAATATGTACTTGCCCTGAAAAAGAAAATGCACACACAAACATACAACTGGATATTAAGATCTTGGGTAGGTCTGTGACTCTGATCTTGTGACTAAGGTGTCAGCTGCTTCTGTAGAAATGGACATGGTAGTGGAAAAAAAAAAAATCCCAAACCAAAAAACAAAGGAAGAACAAACCCAGAACTGCCCACAGCTGGACTGAGCTGAACTTCCACTGCTAAGCCGCTAACACGAGGTTTTCCTCATTGCTTCAGTGACAGTGAGGTTATGGAAACCAGGCAGGCAAACAAATGGGAATTTCTAAACAGAGCAAGGGCTAAAGGAAGGGGAAAAAAGGGCGTGAGGGAGAATATTCGGAGAACATCCGTTCTGTGAAGGGTTGTGTGTTTCTCAGGGTACCCAAGAGAAGGGGAGATATGTCTATACAAGAGAGGTCAGCGGGTATCAGATCACATCACCCCTTTCCTCTTTCCCTTGGCTGCCTTTTAACAGTCCCTTTAGAGTACATTTCCCTCTGGCTGTGGGAAAGGCATAATCCACCAGCCCTCTTAAAAAGCATGTTGCAGTGGCACCCCTCAAATAGAAACCAGATTTCTGCCTTCAAGTCCCCTGCTCTACCCCCCGCTGACCAGACCTAGAGCCTTAATCTGAACTGAAGAGACAAGGTTTTGGAGTCAGGCACAACCCATTGTGCATCGAAAGAGCACACGCACTACTGCAAACGCAGCTGGTGGGGACAAGTTCACCCCAGGTTTTGACATGAATGCCTGCACGACCACTGTGGAAATGCACTCCCACCTCTGCATGTGCATCTACACGCTCAGAGGACAGCAGCCCTGAAAATGATGCCCAGACAGCAACAGGATGAATGGAGTATAGGGACTAGATTAAAATAGATTTTCAAATACAGTCCAATTTAAATAAATCCCCCTATTTTTACAGTCATTGACTAGCTTCGATGACATCTAGTCTCTAGCATTTGTCTTATTTTTTTACACCTTATTAGTGGCCAGCAGAGATGACCTTTAAGAGACTAAAACCAAAGGAGGCACACGAGCTCACCGTCTCCTAGGCTACACCATCACACCACATGCTCACATTCCCATGGGTTGCCCCAGAGAAGGTCCCCGCTGTCATCCCAACCACAAGCTCCTGGGACATCTGCTGTGCCCCGATGCCTGTCCTGGGACACAGCCCTGTGTTGGGACCTTCTTCCCACAGCTACACCCAGCTGGAGACAATGCAGAGAGACACATGGCCAGCGCTGGACAGTAATGTCAGAGAAGCAATTCTTCAGGTGGTGGTTGATGGCACCATCAGCTCCTCAGAGGTTCTGCTGGTGCTAGTGATTTTCTTCACGGCACTTCACCTGCCAAGCCACGGTTGCCGAGGAGGGGAACATTTTTCCCACTTCATTTTTTCCAGCTCACTTAGTCACGGTTTGGTGTAAGCCATTACGGTCTCGCTTCGCAGCAGCCAAATAGCGCTATAAATCCCAGGGGTGCTAGAGCTGTGCTGAGTGCAGGCTACCTAGCAGCTTGCTTGCCAAAATTTCCCTGCAAAACCTCCTACCTGAGGCAGCCCTGCAATTCCCACCCACGTGGTTTTTCCTGAACTTTTCCAGATGGGCCACATTCAGACATGGCTGGAAGGGCTCGGTAGCATGGATGCTATCAGCCGGCTGGGAACGCAGCCTCCAGGGCACTGCACAGGTCTCACTGATCCCTTTTGACTTGGTGGAACGCTAAAGTTTTAAAAAATGATTCTCTTTAACCTCTGCGAAGAAGGAGGGATCTCTGGGATTTAAGCACTGATCGTCTCAACATTGCATTAAAGGGTGAAGGAGTTTGTTTTGAGATTCTGATCAGCCAAGTGTGGCTCAGAGGAGTGGGTCAGAGAATGTCATAGACTGAAGAAGATGGCAATGTTTTTCAACAAGCTCCACTGCTGAAAATGCTAGGGAGGGAGAGAAAGGGTGTACAGTGACACAAAGAGAGGGAGAGAAAGCCTTAGCCAGGCAGACAAGCATCCTGAGTCACTGCTGGGAGGTGAGGCTGCTTTGCCAAGGAAAGGCTGACAGAGTAAGTCAGATGCCTGGAGTAAATACATAGCATGCAAAAAAAGTGTTTTTTAAAAAGGAAAAACAACAAAACCAAACAAACAAAAAACGAAAGGGTTGGCACAACTCCAGCCACAACCAGAACAGAAAATCCCGCAGATGTGAACCGCAGTCACCCATCACTCTGACTGCCAAGGCTGCCCCTGTTCATGCACCTGAACCAGCCGCAGTCCCAGGTTTGTGCAGAGCAGCTCCCCAGGAATCAGCAATTGCGCTCCATCTACTCTCCCACGGCCACAAGCATTGCCCCACAGTGAGCATGGCTCCATGACGAGCATGGCTCCATGACGAGCATGGCTCCAGGACGAGCATGGCTCCAGGACGAGCATGGCTCCACAACCAGCACCGTTCCACGTGAGCATCCAGAGGAGCCATGTGCTGGGTCCCAGCCCCACCATGGCCACCAGGACAGCTGTGCCCTGTCCCCACACCAACCCCTCCTCACTGGGGCCTGAAAATGTTGCAGCTGTGAAAATCTCCTAGACAAACATTTTTAGATGAGAGAAGAGCTTGTTCTGCTGACTCATACATGTGATTTTTATAAAGAAGCAGCGAATTTGTCGAACTCTGGTTTCACTTTGCCTGGGTCTCCACAGCTACTTTCTGCAGCTATATGCCATCTGGCTATTGATCCTTTGTCTTTTTTTTTTTTTCTTGCTATAAAGCCATTCACATTGCACTGAATTTTTAATTAGAAATGCAACAAACAATGAAAATCAGATCATTTTATATGTAACAAGAGCAGTACACTACATGCCAAGGCCTTTAAAAAACATTATAGTTACCTTACTAGAAAATGCCAGCCATTTCTTCTTTTTTTTAAACTGACAAAATGAATAAAGAAACCTGAAAAAGAAAATACCATTTTTTTTCCATCATTATCTGGGCACTAGTAAAGCACAACATTTCACAGCTCTCCGAGAACTGGGGTAGAGTTTGGACCGACAACAGGAGGAAACCGTATTTCCATTTTGTCTCGTAAATATTTTTCTTGCAGTGCTTTTCTTCAGCATGAGGACCTGAGGACCGAGGCACAACAGTGTCTGTAGGCAGAAATAAGATCTTTCATTAGATCCACCGGAATAGCTGGAAAAATTAGATAAGATTCCAGGTGCTTCCTAACCAGTCTCTCTTACACACTCACTAAGACGAGTCTATTGAAACCTCTTGAGCTGAAGGACTCCATGGGCTTTGCTTAGGTTTGTTTTCAGCCCTTGTTTCCAGAAGCACAAGTGATTTTTGAAGCTTACTTGACCGAAGGGGCAGGATTAGGCCTCTCAGCTCCAGGGAAGTGTCTGCCCACCCCTTACAAGCACCAGAATTCACCCCAATTACTTTAGTAGCTTTGCTTTTTCCCAGACTATTTCGTTTGTGAAAAAGAAACGGCTGGAGTGGTGATTTAGAAAATAAACACAGACACCCCCCATAAAAAAGCACAAGAAAAAATATCTCACTTTCATGATATATCATATCTATTCTCCTCAGTCCCTTCCCGAGGCAAACTCCCACCAAAACCCATATGAGATCAAAGTCTGATTGCTCTCAGCGCAGTGACCCTGTGGTGTAGCTGCTGGAAAGCAAAGGAGATGTCGTGGTGCTTCGTACACCAGCAACAGAATCACCAAGGCCATCCCAACTCCATAAACTTCATGGAGAAGGAGGAGAAGATGCCCAACAGCATCCTCCTCCCAGGTAGCACACACCTCCCATTCTGTAGAGCCAGCAGATACGAATGGAAATCGCTGATGGAAAAAATGGGACACCAGAGAGCACAGAACCTTCTTTCTGGTGTTAATCTCGGCTTAGTGGTGCATGAGGCTTCTATCCATAGGCCCTGCAAGGATGACTGAAGAAAAGTAGCGCTCAGTGCTGTTAAAAATTATCTTATTTGACCTTTGAAAATAAAAGCAACGATTATGAAAGAGGTGACAAGATTGTTCTGGATATTCTATTTGAAAATTGCCGCCATTTTTCCTGGCTGCTCTGGATATGTGGCTTCAATTGATCAAAATTCAATGATAAATAATGCGGGTAACGAGAATGGGGTTTGGATTATTTGGTCTAAGCAGAAGACAGCGAAAAACCAAAATAATCAATGAGGGGCTTTGAGGCTGGGATCACACCCATCTGGGTTCATGGACACCTCACAAGATCTTAGTATCATTAGAAGAACGAGCAGCAGCCACGTTGGGAGCCGCTGGAGCCGCACTCGTGGTTCAGCAGCCTGCAGGGCTGTTTCACACAGCACCAGCAGACCTCGGCAATGGGGTCGGACTCGGATGCTTTAGCAACAAGCAGTGCGTGAAGCTCAGAAGAAGAATGAATCTGGAAGTCTCTCTTTGGAGGAACAATGGTAAAATCATCCAGACAGGATTTGAATCGGTAGCTGGTCCTGACACCTGAACTACGATAACAACCCTGAGGACTGCTTTAAAAAGAGAAACAAAAATCACAAGATTTGTCAGCAGATTTTCACTATGAGGAAGCTGAGGTCAACCATATTTCTAAACTAATTTTCTCCCCCTTTTTAATAAGTACAATTTACTAGAGTTGCATAAAAATGAGTAATACATTAGTTTCACTGAGACCCAATATGAAATGAGTCATTTCTTTCCAGCACATGACCAGGCTATTATGTCTCTTCTAAGTATACAGAGAAAGATGTTAACTTTTGCCAATAAACAGGCACTGTAAATCATCTGATTCTTTTAAACGACAATGAGTTCACCTCCTGAAAAGGTCCACTTGAAATGCACCTTTCCCTGTCAGACCCACATCCCCACGGCTACGACAAGCCCTGGGAAAGGGGCACATGCTTTGTTCTCACTCAGACAAACCACGTCTGTCTGTCTCTGGCTGACAAGGGGAAAAAAAGTCTTTCTGACAACGGGGCCCTGGAGGGAATAAACATGGTACCATTATTTATAGATCGAAGGCTTGATAGTCTGATCACTAGATGCTCCCACCGCTTCAGGCTTTGTGAAACCAGCATTTATTCTTGCCCTGTTCTTGGCTTTTCTGCCCCTCTCATTTTACCAGCGCTCTGCATCTCTGACACTCTCTCTTTGGAAAGGTGGCGGGTTCTGCCTGGGACCATGGGGTGCGATGTTTGTGCAGATAACATGCTTACATTGAAATTGTTATTCTCTGCTCCCCAAACTCAGATTTGCCCTTTGGTTTTATCCCTTATGTTTGAACTAGAGGAAATATGGTGTAGGCCAGGGATTCCTGATCTCATAAATTCGGCTCGATTTCAGAAAACCCAACCAACTAAACAAAAAAAAAAAAAAAAAACACTTCCTTTTAAAACAGAGAAATTTATATTAAAAATTTAGCAGAACAAGCCCTGCAGAGTAGCATAGAGCCCTTCAACCTTTGTGCCTCACACCTCAGAATAAAAACGAGGGTATTTTGCCATCCTCGAGGCAGCACGTGCTCTGCGATGCTCGCAGGAGCTACCACCGAAGCATCACACCTGTTTGCTTCCATGCCCCAAATCACTGTTTTAACACATGGCAGAGGCAGGAGAGATCAGCGCTGTCTTGTTCTGCAGTGATTCTGCATAAACTTTGTCAGGTTACACTGAAATTAGGGTGGATTCGCTGAACTTTTTGTTCTTTAAGTCCACCTCTGACAAGTCTAAGTCTCTCTGGAATTATATGGCAAACTTATAAATACACCTACATAGAAAGCAGAAGCAGGATTAATAGTAAAAAGCAAAACAGATTATTGTGTCCAAAAATCCCACCTTTGGGAGAAGTTCTTGTACTCCTTTCATGTCTTTTTGTATCCCTTCTGTCCTGCTTCACATCTGAATACACCAATACGTTTTAAACATACAGGTGGATGCTCCCCAGTGTCATTCTCATTGATGGCCCCAGTCACTGTCAGCAAACACACCCTGACAAATACCTCTGCTATAGTCTAACCCAACCTTGCCCTTCACTGCCACCCAGAAACCAGCCCATAACTTACTGACTACAGAATACAGCTTCTATTTCCTTTCCAAGGAAATTTCTTTACTAGACCAACTGATACAGCAAGAAGAGACAAAATACCTTTCACAGTCCCAAGCCCCTTCTCAAAGGCAGGAATGGAAGTAAGAGATCTTTCATTCGTTTTAGAGAATTCGTTTGTTTATTGGCATTTCATGACTGCATTTACCATACTTCAAAACTCAAATGCAACTTTCAGCTCTCTTAAAGTAGTAACTGGTGTACTGGTTGATGCATTTTCTATGTGGGGATGGTAACTCTGCACGTGAACAGCCAATAGCATTGATAGTAATCAAACAAATTATTCACTACATGTATGCATATACCTTACTTTGGTCCCAGTAAGGAAATTTCTCTGTCACATTACAAGCAGAGATTTAAACTTTTCTTCCCCCCTTAATCAAACCTTAGTTTTAAGAAAAGGGGTGGAATTTGCAGAAGCTGCTTTCCTGCCTTCACATCTGCAATGCAGGTCTGTCAAGGTTTAAGGCAAGGCAGCAATGCAGGTCTCCATGACACTTGTACACACTCAATTCTCACCCACTTAAGTTCAGTCCATGGAGTTACAAATAGGTGGCTCAAAGATGCTTTTCAGATCTCCGCTCTGGGAACTTCTCTTGTAGCATCCAAAGTCTGAACTAGCAATACTGAAAAGTATATAGCCATCTTCTCACTTCTCAATCTGAGCCGGTTTTTAATCCATTGCCTTCCAGTACTTCAGTCCTGAGGGTACACTGAGGTCACGCTTCCTATATTTTCTTTGAAATCATGAAACCTACAGGTGAAGGGGGAGGTAGGGTGCAGAATATATTTTAAGACCTTCCATAGCTCAAGACCTGGAGCTGTAAGAAACAACTATGCACCATGGCACTGATGATCAAACCATGAGTTGGCAAGACTGGGCTTTCATTCAACTGAACCACAAATGCACTTGAAACACTGACTTGCTTTTCTCCTTTCGTTTGAGATCAGCCTAACATCTTTTCTTACATAAAACCCACCAGATCATTCCTAGTCTGAATCATCAACAGAAAAAGGAAAGGGAGAAAAGTGAAGATATCACTCTCCACATCTTCATCCCACAGCATATTCCAGAGGGCACAACTTGCTCATAACTTCTCTCACTCTCCCATGACCTCTTGCAAAATAATCCCTCCTCATATCCAAGTTATAAAGCAAAACAGTTCCTTTCACACTTAGAGCGCACAATGCCTGTGATAGCAAGATAAAAGTCATCCAGCAACGCACACAATTTCAGCTTATCTTGAGAAAAACGATACCTCAGCCACAGCCGCTGAGGGCCACGCAGTGAATGCAACGTGCCCAAGGTTATGGGGCGATCCATGTTAAGGAGAACTCGGCCTCACCAGCTCTGCACTGCTTCAGTGCACAAGTGATGCAAAACGACTGTTGCCCTTAAATTGTGGATACTGAGGCTCCACCACAACCAAACCGCACAACAGCACTTATCCCAGGGAGCTGCCCGCCCCTTCCCAAACCTCAAGGAGCACTTGTAGGACGCGGTTGCACTGGGCAGCTACTCCCACACCAGCATCCAGATGATGCATCCACATCAGAAAGCCTAACACAAGCCCTAAAGCAGGGCGACTATGTTCTTAGTTAGGCTTTAAGGCTGCTTCTTACTAAAGCCCGCACAGGAGGAAAGCCTACCTGTTTGGAACCGTGTTTTCTCTTCTGTTTTCCATCACATGGACACAGTACAGGGATGTAGGAGCTACAGCAGCCAGGACCACAGCCTCACTGGGAAGCGCGAGGCCTTCCCCAGCCCTAGGAACTGCAGGCACAGCATCATTTCCAGCCACGTTCCCCTTCCTCCCCAGCCTCTGCTCCTGGGGAAGCAGCCTTCATCACCCACCTCATCCTCAAAAGGACCATGCCCCTTTCATCGCAAGTCAGAGAGGCAAAACACTGAGCTGCAGATAACCAGCAGCATTTCAGGTCCGTGTAGCGATAGCAATGCTTGAGCCAAGTCTGGATGCAGGTTTAAGCTCTCTTTGGTTGCAGAATGTATCCAAGGGAGAAAGTATGTCTGGGTCTTCTACCAAGGACTTCTGCTGGCCATCAGACTCGCACTGGTCACGGCTAAGGAAAAAAAGAGGAGTAGGAGGTTACGTTCCTGTCCTTCAGACGATGCTTCAAAATTCCTGTCTTCAACTACAGAAAACACAAATGATGCGGTTGTTTAAACTGATCACCCTGGCAGTGGTTTAAAAAGAAACAAAACAGAGCCAGGAAAACCCAGATTTATAGAGCTGCAGCCTGTTTCCTAATAGCATGAAGGAAAAAACCTGCCTGTAGACACATGTTTTTCCAGCGTCCAAATTTGTTATCTGTAGTGGTCTTACAGCCAGGGGTATTTCGCCAAGATCCCTCCAGGTAGGCAGGAGTATAACCACAACCCTTTTTCACACAAGGCAGCCAAAGCTACGTGGCTGCCCTTTGGTTTGCTCTTGAAAGCAAACATTAAGGTCACTGAGTAGGAGAAAAACTGGGCTTATCCCCCTCCCCAGGAAACCCCAGATACATTTCCAAACAGCAAATTACACGTGTATAAAGTCTTGGCAAATGGGACGGGCCTGCTCTGTTGCCATATGCTTACCTTCCACATAGCCTTCATCCATTCATTTTCATCATTAGCTGTTTTACTGCATAATCATGCCTTCAAAAAAGTGCAATGCCTTCTCCTGATAAGATCACCCTTGGGAAGCCAAAGGACTTCAAATGCGATGGTTGGTATTAAACAAGGAGAGTTATTGTTACACTTCTTGCCCCCACTTAAGCTCAATTTGGGCATAGATTAGAAGCACAGATCAGACAGACAACTGCTGAAAGCAGAGAAAATACTGAGGTTCCTTGTCCAAGGCAGAAGAGGGGGAGGGAAACAGGCTGGAGGGGACTGTTCCTTAGCCGGCCTCCGCTAATCGAAGCGAGCCATCCTCATCAATATCACTTTGCTTTGGCAGCTTTTCAAGGAAAAGAAAAAAAAAGAAAGAAAAAAAATCACGCTCCCCTTGTGCAACACGCTTTAATTGCTGCGCGTACCGCACACCAAAGAGCAAATCCAGGGGGTCAGCAGCAACGTGACGAGCTGCATCGCCTTTAATGCTTTAAAGAGAAAATTCTTGCAGTTGGGGAGCAGGAAGGGGGGAAGGCGCACCCCCCTCCGACCCCCAGGGCACATTCTTTGCCACTCCATCTGCCACCCCCAGCTGCTAAATCCCCCGGCACCAGCACAAGGTGAACTCAGACCCAAGCACTGCTAACACATGAAAGGAAACAACTTTGGCTGGTTGCCCCTCTCTCCCCACCCCCTTCCTTCCCTTCTTCCCCGACATGTTTAAAGCATCTGAACGTCAAGGTACTGAGATATCACAGAGCAAGCTTCCCTGCCCTCTCCTGCTCAGATGGCTCTTGTCAGCAGCTCCCTTCAGCCCTGCTCCCAGCCTCCTGTTTTCCATGAGGGTTTCCCTCCCTCCTGCTCTGGAGTCGATGCTCTGGAGCTCCTATTATTTCCTTTCTTGGAGCCTGCAGTCTGGAGCCAGCGAGGTTTGTCTGCTTCCCTGGGTTCAGCTAATAAATTGGGATCAGGGGGTCACACAGCAGGGGACTTGGAAGCCTGAGAGCCTCTGACACCATTTTTATTAGTTTTTACTATACATACCATTTCAGGAGCCGGGATGCCATCCCAGTGGGGCCCTACCCATTGCTTAGTAACTAAGATTTTGTAATCTAAGTTTTGACAAGGTCATTTTTTACCTTGGGAGAGGGTGGGGGAGGGAGAACCCCCACGTACATTAATTACACGAACACTGTGGGGACAATGCAAATAGGAACCCGTTTCCCTTTTGCATCAGGGCTAAAGAATGAAAAATCTTTTTTCTTTTACTACAGGGCTATTGCAAACCAAACAGCCCGGGATATTTTAAATGACACGTGGATACAGTCCGGTCCTCTGCTTGCAGATGAGCGCATTTCAGCCTTTCCCCATCTATCCCTAATAAAATATATTGTCAGCAAAAGTGACCAAATGCGGAGGTAGCCACAGAGCCCTGCATAGGTTATATTAAATGTCCCCATGCCTCTGCTGGCAGCTAAAGTCAAGGAACAAAACCTTCACAACTTCAGCATCATGGTGCTGATTAACCCTGTGTTTAGTTAATCACTTCTGGCACGTAGGGTATAAATTACATTTGGCAAGCTCTAGTCCCAGCAGACAGGGGTGTGAAGAGCCCAAACACCCGCTGGCCTTTCAGGTCAACCAGAGACACTATTTTGCTCCTGATATAATGCTTTTTTAGACTAAAAAGCAGGATGTTTAGGCAGCATGGGAAACACTTGCCACTGAGAGCAAGAGGCGGTCGGGACAATTCCATGAGAGCAGGTACAGGTCAAGGCCAAAGCCGGGAAGCACCGTGGTGACAGAATGCTGCCATTGCTGCCCGACCCCACTGAAACAAGGCAAAACAGCCATCTGGGCACAAAGCTGCAGAAGATAATGCACAGAAAAGGCCAATCTGCCACTCTGGGCCTTTTCTTGTGCATTTGGTGCTGCTTTGTGTAACTGCAGCTTTGCTCTCTTTGATAACCCTGAGCTTTTTTTTACTTTTTTTCTCTTTTTATCTGCCGCTCTGCTCTTATAAATTGGTTCTGGAAAGAGGAAAAAGGTCCTTTGGTCACTGCTACCTTTCTCTTCCATGATCTGGAGCTGCGTGAGGTGTATGCCTCTGATGTGGTTAAACTAGGACTGAGACTGAGTAATGCTTTGAGGTCCTCTGGTATGCATTTTGCTGGCTGTCACCTCATCGGGCTCCAGCATAGGCTTTGAGGTTAAGTCTCAGTGTTTGTGTTTTGGGCCTTTGTTGTGGTTGCCTGATTTGATCATGATGGCCTTGGCTCTGCCACCCCGCGAGCAAATGCAAAACTCACGAAGTGGTGACTCAGTCATTTCATCCCCTGGCAGCGGCAGCAGCTGGCGGGGGCTCAAAACAGATCAGAGAACGCGGCAACAAGTGTCTCCAAGACGGATTTCAGACAAACAAGATAAAATGAAAAACTCGAAAAAGCCTGATATTAAATAAAGAGACAGAAAAACAGCTGGAATGTCAAGTATAGACTGAAGAGATTAAAAGTAAATCAGCTCTGTGATAGACAGGGAACTGAGCTGCTGCACAGCAACACTCAAAATACAGCAACTCACTGGCCCATACAGCTTTTTACATTGGTTAAATTCGGTCTGCACGTCAAAAGAAGTTGCTTTTTGCTGCCAGAACTGGAAGCTCCAAGCAGAACCTACAGATCAAGCTGTTTTCTTCCTCCTTCAGGCATCAGCCCTAAAAATAAAATGACCCCAGAGGACTCGAAAGCTGGCTGGCTCGTTTGGCTGATAGTATGTGAAGCAGGATAGCAAGGCTTGGGTTTGTTCTTGTGCAGTTGTATGGGCTCTGTGGATTTTTAAAGTAACAAAAATATGTCCCCAGACATGAATGGGGAACTTCATCCTGACCTGGTTTTACGTAATGGTAACACCTTCATCCCTGGAGGAGGAAACAGTGATCCTGGTAACATATCCCCTCCTATCTGAACATATAGTACCAAAGGCACTTATTCAGTGAACATACGAAATTGTGAATAACATCAATAAGTGATCACAGTACCAGGCCACACATCCGAACTGAAGCTGTGAATTTTCCAATAAAACCAAGACATTATGAGCTATGATGCACATAAAAAGGACATTTCTACACTAACCATGGTTCAGGCTGAACACATAAGAATGTATCACATATGGAGTTATATGATAAGGTACTCTATAATAAAATATCAAGTTCACAGAGAGAGGAAAGATGGTCTTGTATTTAAGTACAGCACCAGAGTCATGACGTCTGGATCCTGTCCTTGGTATGACCCACGGCCATCCTGTGAGACCTCAAAAAATCTTGTCTCAGCTATGTAAAATCACTACAGAGTGTAGTAATGTGTGTATACATATATATATATATATATAAAAGGCAAAAAAGCCATGCACAGCAATTTACATTCAGAGAGCTTTATAACTCATTTCAGTCTGTTTGATCTCCAGCCCCAACTTTTCTGGCAAAATAGCAATTAGAGCACAAGTGCTGAGCCGGCTCTTTGTTGCTGCCCATGCCCTATCAGACTCAGAAAACGACTGTGACTCAGTCACCTAAGCTGCGTTCTGTTTATTCATGTGTAAACTGGGAATCATTATAATTGCTTTCTAAGCATTAATTGATTATTCCTCATAGCACTACTATAAAATTCCTAGAACAGAGAGGAAGAAAAGCAACAAGAGGAGTAGACAGCAGTGAAACTGCAAACGGCGCATAATTTTCTGTTTACATCTTTTTCTTCTTCTTCTTAGCACTAAAATATGGGAAGTTCTTTCCACTTATGTCCTTACTTTAACATGGTGTGCCACGGTTTGCTCTGGGACTAGCAGGGGTTTTCCTGACCACCATGAAGACAAGATGTGTCCACTTATACCAGCACTACCTAGATTTGCTCAGATAAAGAAATCTTCTATCTTTCCCTGCCATTAGGGAGCAGGATGGGCAGACGGATATAATGAGATGACTCATGAATTTCTAGGTGCAGTTACCTTCTTCTACAACTTCTCTATGCATTTGTGTATCTCCAGCCACCGCTCTCATGTTCATTTGCACATTTCCTCCAGTCGGCTGAAGTCCTTCTATAGCTTTGCATGTCTCCCCACCCGTTAGAGACTGGAAAGCAGTTGTGACCAACACACCGGTTTCTATAAAGAGAAATTAATCCCCTTCCTCCTTAGGGCTGAACTGCCTGAGTGCTGCATGGAAGGATCAGCAACCGAAATCCCAGCGCAGATAAGGAACCAAGTCAGAGCGGCAGTAGGCGTGTTATATGGGCAAATTAACTTCACACCCTTAATCATTTCCAGCAACAAACCAACCAAAATAAAACACGAATCAGACTACAAAACTCAGGTCGAGTTCTCCCTCAGGGAGGAAAATGAATAACCACCAGAGGAAATACAAGCCAAATAAAGCTACCTTTGTAAATCACTTATACGGGAAGACTCAGGTATATACTAATATAGTATAGCTTGGTAATGCAAACAGTCTCCTTTTCTCTAACAGCATATGCTCAGCTCATAAAAATACTGCTTTATGGAGTCATAGTTTTAGTTTTGATTTTTATGGTGTTAGCTTAAAATTATCCTACTATTACAGTTAGTCACAGGTCAATTAGTCACACAATACCAAGTGCTACCACGGAAGATTAACTGGAAACACAGTCTGCACATTTTACTCCTTAAAAATCAGTTTCCTCTCATTTCAGGTAACAACACGGAAACATATTGAAAGGACAAAAGGAACATTCAAACATAATAAGCACGGCTAGGTAGTAAAGATTCAAGCAGATATTCTCAGCTCTCTATAAGACACTCACAGAATTGTCCCCCCTAAAAGCCAGAGTTTCTCATGGCAGAGCATAAAGTTATTTGGGAAAAACACACAAGTGAAGGATCAGACATTTCTGCTAGCAGGCAGCTAGCTGAACACTCATTTCTCTCCCCAGAGAATGTTTCAATGGAAAATCTGACTGATCTGGCAGAGACTGATCCAAGGCAGTGATACTGAGTCATAAAGCAAAGTCTTAGCTACCATAGAGCCTGGTCCAATGCCCCTGAAGTCAATAGGAAGGCTCTGGAACAGGCCCATACAAATTAAATCAAAGTTTGCAGCATGGCTGTTATTGGCTCAGACCCACTGGAGGAGCTGGCGATGAAGAGCTGCTTCTGTTTCCATGAAGATTCTTCTCCGACTGTTATTGGTGTCATTTCTGTCCAAGGATGTTCTGCAAACTGAGACAGGCATCGAACTGAGGAGTGTTCGTTGGACTTGGTTGTTTTAAGAAAGGGGAAAAAAAACAGTTTCACAGCTGTAGGTTGAGCACGAAAAATGCGGCAGGTGACAGAAAGAGGGTCACCACACTGTGAGAGCGCCCCTGACAGCGTACGGGATAGATTTTCTGTTACGTGGTGTGAATTTAGTGCTGGTAAACAGTGGGAAAAAATGCTAGTGTATTTAAATTCTTGGATGAGAAGGAGCAGCAGCCATCACTTATTAGGAAAAAAATATTCTCCTTCACATGAAGATGGGAACAAAATTCTGTGTAAAGGACAAGCAGCAACAGAAATCGGACATGGAAGCTCAAGTCAGAATATAAGAAAAAAGAAGCCCCAGAAGGGGCACTGAATAAACTTAATTGATCTCCCAACGTAAGGCACATCCCTCAAAGTCAGACATCTCTTTCAAGAGGGGATAGCGACCAAAAAACCTCAAAGTAAACAATCTGCCTGTTCAGGAGGACAGAGAAGAAACATGATTATATGTTATAGGACAAAAAAAAAAGCCAGAAAGGGAGCCCTTGACCTTCGTATCTCAGCTCTGAGTTTATATGCAAGACAGGAACAGCAGAGGCAGTAGCAGCTTCTTGTCTTGTCATGCTCAGCCTGGAAGGACCCCAAGGAGATGAGGAGAGCACCCAACCCTCATCTACAAACAGCAGCACCAGTAAACCCTGCCCTTGATGAATTGCCAGTGGAGACTACAGTCAGGAAGGCACTGAATACAAAGACAGAATGGGAAGAAGAAATTATTTAATTAACTATACACCGATGCCAAATTAGTCATTTATGAGCATTAATTTGACCTAGCTGCTATTGCTGAACCTCGTAGAATGATTTGCATGGCTGAATGTTTAAATCAATGGTTGTAATCTACTTACACAGGGCCCAAGTCTTTGAAGAAAACAAGCGGAAAAGATGGTTTTACCTATAACTAAGTCACCAACAATTTAAAAAAAAAGGAAAAAGCTATCCTGAATGCTTCCTATTTGATGACCGTAATAAAGCAACAAGATGGCAGGTTAGTTGACATCCTCTGCCATCATGCTAGAAAGAAGGGTGACTAATACAAAAACTGGTTGTCTATGAGGTGTAGGATGAAAAGATACTCTATTAACCTCAAGGTGAGAGATGGATGCTAACTCCCCTTAGAATTACTGTAAACCAGGCGGCTGACAAGTCGCCAGGCTGTGGAAAACCTCTCCGGCTTCCTCTTTACAAACAGAGGAAATTATCACCCAGCAAACATCAATAACATAACTACATTTAACTATGAATTGATCACAGTCGTTACAAGCAACAAAATCAAACTATCTAAACCAGTAATCCATGAAAAGTTTTCAGCTCTGTGAAAGTTATGGGCGATTCAGTTGAGGGAAGAAGTCTCACTGACCAAACATGACTGGGAATTGTCTAGGAATGACCTTCTAAAAGCCCCAGATGCCACAAGCAAATAGCCAAGAGATGAGATGATACTGGTCAAACAACTAATCTACGTTAACAAATTGCAGAAACCTAATAAAAACAAAGAAAATTATACAGGCAGTAGGATAAAAAATAAAACAGGCTATATCTGAAGTTTCTAAGGAATCTTAAAATGGAACTTGTGCTTAGAGCTAACACTGAAATGCAAAGTACTACTACCAGAGGAAGACATTTAAGACAATACATCTAAGCAATTCCCATCTAAGAGTTCTCAAACAGGGAAGCAAATATTTTCAACATGCTTGGAAAGAAGGAAGATTCTAGAAAATAAACCTGATGTTCTGCCAGTGTCTGAAGGCACAATGAACAGACATATTAATCTGATACTGAGACTGATGAAAACAAACTAACCAAAGAATAATGTGAACCTCTAAGCCATCAATATGAGTTTATGGAAACAACAGCCAGAATCACTGGTGTTAGGAGGTCTTCCAGAAAGCAAAACAAAAGCTTTTTTGTAATGATACACACACTTCTTTGCTGAAAATAGTGGAGAGCAAGAAGTGGTAATCCTCATCCACTGACCTTCTAGCACGCATGGTGTGCAATGACCTTGACCTTATTTTTAACCTCTTACATACCATGCCCTGATGCCAGCCCTGCAGGGTTATGCCAGTTAAAGCTTCAGTGACTATTTCGAAGTGACAGATGGAGTGTCAAAGCAAACAGCATCTGTCCAAAGGGCCCCAGCAGGTGATTCTTCACAGAGTATCTCCTGAACATCAGCAATAATTAAATGCTTAAGCTGAACAAAATTTAATTTTGCAGGCTGTGTTGAATCAGATCTAGTTCGCTGCACAGGGACCCTCGATCTGCTCTGTGCTCTCAGAAAATAGTGTTGCTTCTCCCTAAGCCTCCTTTGCCCTGAACTTAAAAACTGCGACAGCTTGTTTGTTCAAAACAAATAGGTATTTAGCAGCTAAATACCCAGTTTGTCATCCAATGAAGTTGTTTCCCATGTCTGAAAGGAGATCGCAATCAGAATTTGAAAGCGTGCATCTATTCTCAACTCGTTTATGGAAGGGATAGCTTATTTTACTGGAGTGGAAGGCGTTTTGGTTTTGTCTGCTTTTTGCAGAACTCAGTAATGGTATCTCAATAAGCTTGAGTTCTCTGTGAATCCCAGACAAGCTGAAAAACATCAAGAGGTGTTGTTACTCAAGAGATGCTACCGATGGGAAGCACGAAGAAAGTGGGAAAGGACAGAAACTTACCAAAGTGGGAGACATTTGAGTTTGATAGTCAGCAATCTTAAAAAGCGTCGTGCATGGATTTAATACGCTCCCTTCCCATGGTAGGAAGGCAAAGCTCAGCATGTCCGTACCAAAGACACAACAGAGACCATTTAATTTGCTCACACCAGGGATAGGATCCACCATTCACTCCTTCCTACTGGTGGCATTCCCAGCAGCTTCAAGTGACATTCCCTGTAGTTCACTTGACACTCTCATTTTAAAAGTACACTGAATATCTCATTTGAGAGAAGACTGATGAGGACGTTAGCAACTTGAAGAAGCGTCTGTGACCAGTACAAGCCAAAAAAGCAGCCACAGAGTCAAGCCAAACAGTCAGGAGGCAGACAGGCCTTCAGAGAGAAGATACCACTTCTTAAAACAGATGATTGCTGTCAGGCTGATATATCAAGCCTCACCATAATAGTCACAGACCTTATTGTAGCCACAGTTTCCTGGCTACATTAAAAAACCCACACTGATATGTCCTTTCCAAGGCAGAAAGGGGCAAGGAAACTAAAACCCTTTGTGCTGCATGGTGGGGAAATGTTATTACAGAGGGACAATTTTCTCAGAGTCCCAAATATCTGATAACCCTGATCATTCTGAACAGGGAACAGGTCATAAGATAAATGTTCAGCCTTCGGCACTTATTACTCGGAGTGCAAGGTTCTCATATGGAGGTTACCATATAATATTGGATTATGGTAATATATTACATTGCACTGCTGATAGGGTTTTTTCATAGGTTTTCACGTTCATTGCTTAACTTTCCATAGTTTATATTATTTTCTTCTATCTATCTAGTCTATCCTATCTCCCGGGCACCTGTCACTTTGGGATCCTTTTCCTATATGCAGCAATATATTTCTTACACACTGGACACTTGGTTTCACCAGTTACCTGCCAGCATTGGTTCCTTCCCTCTCATTCTGTTGAGGAACTCAAAAAAGATGCACTGTTGATTTCATCCTTTGCCAAAAGCTGAGGTTGTTGCTCTGAGAACTGCACATATTAGGAAATCCATTTGTGCTCCTCTTCTTACTCAACGGCTTTTCCTTACCCAGACACTGAGCAAAAGTCGGCAGGTCACACCAGGAGAGGATAATTCATTATCTTTTGGTTGACAAAATTGAGAGCAGGTAGGAAAAGAGCTGAAACAACGGAAATGATGATCTCATTCTAAATCATGAATTACATTTAATTATCTACTGGTGTTTGTTCATTGCTCATTAAACCCAAACTGTTCATACATCTAGTGGGGCAAGTCCAGAGCCAAAATAGTCAGCAGGGGCCCTAACTAGAGAACAGGCAGAAAATGAACTAATAGTTGGAATCAAGGCTGGTGAATGCCCAAAGTCACATTCAGATACAAGACCTTCAAAAGTCTCCTTGCAAAAGTGTGATCACATTTCAAAACACCCAGCTAATTTACTTTCCTAGGTCTGAGCTCTGACTTACTGGCACCTGCAATGTCAAGGCCAGCTAAAGTTTGTCCTGTCTCTGAAATTAAAAGGTTGTGATTCTGGACACAGTTTGTGTAAATCTGTATTTTAAAAAAATCAAGGTAGATTTCTCCATGTGACAAACCCTGGACTTGCTATAGAGTGCCCAAGTCTCTGATCAGGGTAAATCCTGTGCCAAGTACCACTTTGGACAGCCAGAAAACCTCAGGAAGGAAGGAAAGAGGCTGTGAGAAGGAAGGGAAAATTACAACACACCTAATATGTGAATGGGGGATGGGAAAAGAGATCAAATAAAGGCCACGTTGAACGACTCTGCTTTCCCCTCTGTTTCATTTGGAAAGAAGATTAGGTTACTACAGTTCAACAGGACTCGGTTTGCTTATTGCTTTGGGCATTAAGAACTTAATGCAAAAGTAATGAAGTTAAACCTGTGGCATAGATAATGGTCATTAGCAGTCTTATTTCCCTGTCATAAACCTGACCCTTGTTAACTCCCGTTTTATCTTTCTGTGCAGATGATTCTGAGTGGGGCAGGAAGTATTCTCTATTCTGTCCCATTTGGGGAAAAAGTCAGCTAGTGAGTGTGCGCTGATATTTCCCAAACTGAAGCCCCTCTCCCCACATTACAGCCCAAGCTGCATCACAAACCAGAGGGAAACCTGGGAAGAAAGAGCAGAACAGGAGCCCTTGACATAAAAAACCATCACTTGTATCAGGAATGAGAGCTCCATGAGTCAGCTGGGGTTGAAATCTCCCAAGACGAGGATGCTGGGGACAAGGTGAGGATTAAAAAGTTTTAGCACGAAACAAAGCCTACTTACTGCTTAACCCCTTTCATTTCTGTCCTCCGCTTCCCAGATAACAGAGTTCTTTCACTATTCATTAATTAAGTTCTTTTAGAGTTTATTGACTGAGGGCAAAATTGCCCCTGCAAACAGATCCTCGAGTGTTGTTGCATTTCTGTGCCACTGCTCTGACAAAGGGAATCCTGATACCCAGCTCTATCAAGGAACATCTCCCCTGGATGAATATTTGATATTTGAATAGATCGCTACAGCCAAATATCCTAATTCTTCAGTAGTTACCCAAAACTCAAATTTTCTTTCAGCAGAGACCCGAAAGGCACAGAAGTCTCACCAAAAGGAACCCATTTTTCATGACTGCGTGAGGAAAACTCTTCCTCATAATCATCAATGTCTGAAAAGATGTTCTAGTTCATCTTCTTTAGAAGCAAGGTGACAATTCCTAACTTTTTAATACGTTTGCCTAATAATAATGGTCAGGCTTTTTTTTTTTTTCCTGGGAATTATGGGGTGGCACGAAGAAACTTAAATTAAGGTTAGAAATGGAGGTGGCCATGCCATTGTGTATCTACAAATGAAATTATATAGCAACATTGACCTTAAATATAATTTAATAATTTCAAGGTTTCATTGCCAAGTGAATCCAAATATACCTAAAAGGCAGCGTTAGAGTCCCCAAACCAATTGCAAAATGGCATTACCTTCAAAGGGAGGATGATCTGGCCCTCAAAGTGAAAAAGGTTCATAATAATTTCAGTCATCACGAGAGTTATTTGAGTAACAGGGAGTGGGTTAGTCATCACCTGATGAGCAAACAAAAAGTTAATTTTTGGATTATAGTCCCAGAGAATTATCTGCTTTCCTGTAAATTCACTAAAAGGGAGGAAAACCACAGACTAAAATCTCAGCTTGGGGTAATTTCATGCTGAAAAGGGGTCTGAACAGGACATTGCTGAATAGACAGATAAACCAGTCGAATTTTAAGGTGTAGAAGCCAATATGACTGCTTGAATCATCTCCCAATCTCCTGTTCAGCTTCTCATCTACTTTATTTACACAGACATATGTGATTTTGTTGCCAGCTGGTGATTTGGCAATAAAATGAAATCTGAGCCTAATGTGCCTAGAAGATTTGTTTGGAAAAAAATAAACCCAAGATAAAAAAAACCAAACTAAGTAGTACTTGTTTATAGAAACATTACGGTACCTTTGATCCTTTCTTCTGTTCTACTTCAATATGCTTGAGTAAAAAGAAAATACGCTGTAAATTTCAGAGAGCAGCATGGGGGCTCCTATGTTTGTGTTGCAAAGACAGACTGAAGCCTTTAATCAAGACAAACTCCTGTAGGGCAAATTTCCCAATCCGGCATTAGCGCGGTGGTGTTGCTAGGTGGATCCCCATCCAACAATTCCACAGTTCTTGTAACTTGTCTGACCCATTTCTGTGGCAGGGGAGCCCTGTAAAATCATTTGGACCTGAGAGAAAGAGGACAGACAAGAAGGTGACACATAAGGAATAAGAATGTAAGCTAATAAGACCATAAATACATGTAAAATGATGTAGGACAATTAAGAATAGCTGAGACCCTGGACTAGAAATACCAAAGCAGAGATATAAGTATTATCAAAAATATAGCATCCATATGACTAGCGTTTCACATACCCATGACCCTGAATGAAAACACTAACAGAGAGTCCCTTGACCTTTTCTATACATACACATGCCAGACAAATACGTACATGCTGCTCTTTAAAATCTGCTATTTATTATACCTCACATCAAAGCCTAACTGCACATGGACAGATTCTCATAGAATTTGAGCCTACAATAAGCACAGGGGAGGAAAACAAAAGGCATTAAAGCTGCCTGTCTTAAAGAAGTCCCAGTCAGGTAATAATACCTAAAAACAGTGGATAGATTTGTATATTAAGTTGTCATAATAATTACACTAAAAGAAAATCAGATCTGCAAATGCACCCTTAAGGTCTATTAGGACACCACCTTCATAATCTAGAATTCTTCACTGAGATTCCGAATTAGCGTCTCCATAGGAAAACTGATGGTTTTTGAAATGCTTGTCCAAAATGCACAAGGTACGTAGCATGACGCTGTGCTACAAACTGAAGTGTGTTGGGAAGTAAAATACAGTATTCAAACAAAAATACATCTTAAAATACACTATTTCCTTTAAAAAAACCTGGTTTCAAGCAATGTAATGTATTCCTTTCAGACTAAAATCTGAGAACACCTGTGAATATACTCAGTTGATTCTGAATTCTCCGTGATCAGATAAATACTTACAGCGATAAACTCTTTAAAAAAAGAACTCCAGAACGGCCAAGGGAAGGCATCATCTTGCCCCTGCACTGATCCTGCGCATGACTGAACAACAGTAAATTAATTTTTAAAATACAAGTTAGAAATCATTACCAGAGCCCTGAGTGGTGGGAAATAAAGAGCTGTACTGTAACCCAGCACCCAGCGTACCCAGGAGCCACGGAAGAACACATGGAGAAATGAATACCGTTTGGGCTACTACACCAAGAAAGGGTTTAATTTAGCTGCCTCCTCACACCCATGTGCTGGAGATGGTGTGGAGGCTCTGGCAGAGCACGTCAGGAAATCCCACAGTGACAACACGATGGTAACTGCGTGGATATTTCCAAAGTCTTCTCCACAGTTCCACCTTCCTGCTAGGTCAAGCCTTTGAACGCCGATGGCGCTCCATGGATAGGTGAACTGATCATGTTCTCCCACTCAAGAGGACACGGCATAGAAATGTCTGATTGCTATCAGATTAGAGGGAGCAGGAATCTGGGCCTTCTCCAGCTTCCTAATGACAAGTGGAAGCCGTATACAATTTCCTTCAGCCATCCAAAGAGAGCAGGAGCTGAAAGGTGACTTCCCCACCCATGCGGAGGGGTTTAAAGGCTGCTGAGAACTTCCCTCTGCCAAATGATCAGGCTCCCTGTGCTGTAGTGATATCTGCAGCCTTCTCCGTCTTTGAAAGATGAGCAAGTTATTGTTGGCATACAAAGAAGCTGGCAAAGTGACATCCCATGATTCAGCACATCGAGAAGCGAGGCAGCATAATGAATCATTGTGCAAAAAAAGGCTGCGCAACATGGACTCAAACAGTCCATATAAAAGCACTGTTGTATTGGAATGGAAATGGCTTTTCCATGGAAGATACTCGTCTGCCAAAAAAAACGTTGTAGAACTAATGTTTTATGGGAGAAGATCCAGAGGCAGAAAGAGGCACTGATGCTAGGACCTTGCCTACTGTGACACAGAAGAGAAGATGCTTTGGTTTGCCAGGACTTGTTTACGATTGTAACATCTGGTACAGAAGGTTTTGAAAAAGTTTCATGGATTTGGAAGAGGAGAAAAGAAGCCCTGCATCTGATTTTAAACTGCTGTGAACTGGAGATAATCCATTGGAGTCAATGGGGATAACCTGGCACAAAACCATCCAAAGTGCAAGGAGAACCAGAGCATCAATGTACTGAGCATTTCTGCATTTCCTTACCCAGCCTACAGGAAAATCTGCAGTACCTCAAGCTAACTTCAGCTATTATTATTAATATTTCCAACATGCAACTGTCTTCTCACCACTACAGCATTGCTCAGGAGCCCCCATCCCCATTAATCCCTCCCCAAGTGACAGGGTCAGACACTGGCAAACCCGGGGATGCCACCCCACACGGGACCATGGCTTCTCTGTGCTCCCACCCCTCCATCTGCCTTGGGACACAGCTCTAGGGTTTGCTAACTGGTGAAGCTGAGCTGGTCTCCAACAGCAGAGCAGCCTCAGCCTTTCTGGCAAAAAGAGAGCATCGTTCCCAGATGAAATCTCCAAAAGACTTATTTTAAAATGTAAATAAACCACCCAGCCTTTAAAAAGACAAATCAATAAGGTGTGTTTTGTTGTGTTTTTTTTTTTTTCTTCAAATAACCTTCTATTTCACAGTTTTTCAGCTTGTTTTAGATTCATGGACTGCTACTAAGAAACCGGGCTAGCGTGACTAAGAAAAGCAAGTTCACATGTCCCATAAGGCTCTTAATTAGGGTGACACTGGTAAAGGGGGGCAGCACTGCCGCCGGAAAAAACTTCAAAGCCACACATCACAAAAAATTGAAAGGCACTGGGATTTCTTGGTAACTGTTACTTGTGAACCGATATTGCACAACCAGCTGCACACCAACATGGACTGGGAACAGCAACTGGTTTTGCTGAAAAGCCACCCAGGTGATGAGGACTGACCCTGGCCAGGCTTGCTGTGATAACCCAAGAGAAAAAGCTCTGCAAATCATTAGCCCTATCCCTCTGCATCCTTCAGGCATCCAGTCCCCATCCTCTACTACTTTTAATTTAGATAATTGGTTTCAATGTCCTGTTCAATGTGTGTTTTCCCTGCCTGTGTTCCCTCTTTGCTTCAGTTTCCTCCCTGCTGGTTCCCAGCTTCCTTGCCCAAAGAGCTTTGTCACCATTTTTCATACTTTATGTCCCTTTTATATCTGTTGACTAGCTCAGATGCTATTAATTCTATTTAATAAAGATGGGGAGAAACAGGTAGCGAGGGAGAGAGGGAGGGCACACTGTTAGAAATAATGTAAATAGATAAAACTTCCACCCTACATACCTCAAATTATGGGAACCTCAACGTAAGGCAGCAGTTAAGGGCCTCAGCCACTTATACTGGCAAACCCGTCTTTCATAAGCATGTAATTTAGATTTAATAATATGCTTAATGAATGGTAATTAAAAACAAATTGCAATTAAAACACTATTTAATGAGGTTTAACAGTGATGTGATAGATGTGTATCTATCACCAAGCTCAATTTCAATAAATATTTTCTTAATAACAAACTGGCATTTAATTAGTATGGGAAAAATGTTGCAGTTAAATCTAAATTAAATTAAAATATACTTAGGGCACTTACCCACTTAATAGTATGTGTTAATGAAAAATATTTAAAAGGCTTTTTCCTATTTTTCTTTTTAAAGGGTAATGGTTACAAGAATTAAATAAAAGGAATTTAATTGATTACAGTATATGAAGCCATAATCCAGCCCTACACATAAACACCTCATTGATCTAAGAGTTTCCTAACACACAATAACTACACTATGACACATGTAAACGAACAAACACCCTGGTTAGAATGCGAAGATTTAACAAACGCAGCAGTTTACAAAGTCATACTCCAAATTCTCACTGCACCTGTCCCACTAACCTTTCCGTGTCATTATATGATCCTGCTGTCATAAATACCTGAGCACCTGCCAAAAGTTTTAAAACAGAAATAAAATGTTTTCTTTCTTCCTGCAGGTACAAAGTTTGAATATTTCATAGCTCTTTATTTGTTTAGTGAGAGAGGGCAGGATAAGACATTTAGCATTTACAACTTAGCATATGTCAACGATTTTGTTTGAAACTGAGGTTTGTGGAAGCTCTATTTCTCTTAAAAGGAATTTCAGTAGCTTAAGCCCTGATCTTATCTGTCTCCTGTGCTCCTGAGACTCCTAATAGTGGTTGATACTTTAATTGTTCCAGCACTCATTATGACTTGGACTAAATTCAAATCAAACATTTTGTAGTGAAAAACAGCTTTTAGGAGAACACATTATTTTGGCAGAAAACACGGATCCTCAAAATGTTTAATATTTTTGGTTACCTGGTTGGAACTAGGAAGGATTCATTTTGATGGAGCCTGTGGAAACACAAAGTAAAACCTGACAAAATATTTTCTAATTCCGTTTTCGCACCATTCTTTACAGAGTATTTTGGGAAAGAAACTGAGAAAAGCCCCACACCAAAATGTTTTCCTCCCAGATATGGCCAGGACTCTTCCTTCTGCATTTCCACAGCACCTACCACAAGGGGTCTGGTTCACAAGAAGGATGCAAAAATAAGACAGATTCACTATATAAATGAAAGATGTTCCTAAGGTGAAAAAATTACTTTTCAGTGTTCCACTCTGCAGAAATTTTGTACATAATGACTTTGCTGTAGAGCAACATATGTCACATACACAGGTATGTTTTCTGTTATCACTGACAGTACGTAACATACCTATTTGCAGACAGAAACAAGCTTATAAGAAATAATGGCACAATGTTAAATGTAATTTAAATAAGAAGGAAAATGCACTGGGACAATGTTTGCCATGAGTTCACTGTGGCTTCATTTCCTTCTTTGCAAATAGAAAAGACTTAGAGGAACTGGATATTAAAGATACAATTTTAGCCGTTAGCTCTGTTCGTCTCGAAGACAACATCAAGAGCAGGAGATGCTAATGATAAACCTGGTCTCTCTGGATAGCTTCCCACTTAATCCCACCAGCAGCTGCTTGGCTCAAACCTCTTATTTCCTCTTACATATCACAAACAGCCTAGAATGAAAACTACTAGTTTTAAATTTCAGTTATTTTCTGTTGGATTTAAAGTGCCAATCTTGGTTTAAAGTGATTGATCCAATGTTGCAGAGTATTATTTTATAAAGCAAAAGAACCAGACGTAGAAAACAGGTAACAGATAAGCAATATGAGAATGAGTTACCAAATACAGCATATAATATTATGCCACAAATAAACCGAGAGAAATAGTGTGTGCATGCAGCCAATTCATGATTGATCCTGAAAGCTCAGATGTCTTAGTTGCAGAATGTGACGGATGTTTTCCTGGCATGTTCCAGTTTCAGTTATGATGCGGATAACACTTAGCATTAAATAATGCTCCTATGATTCCAGTTTTCAAGCGTTTCACAATCTGCTGCTAAATGTGACATCCTGGATAAGACAAATGACTTGATTAAGGACTTACTAACATTGAAACAGAACTGACTTCATGAATGATGACAGGTCCTACTGTACATGTCACACTGCATCAGAGCTGGAAGCAACAATATTGCCCTCACTTCAGAAAAACGCAACTATTTATACAGGGAAATGCCCACTCCAGAGCAGCAGGCACAGAGCAGCCTGGTTCCAGCAGGCAGAGCACAAAGTCACATCCAGTTTTTCAGTCCAATGTCTCCTAGTGCACAGAGGTGGCTGCTGTATGTTTTACCATACTCCTACTTGGATGGAACAAAAACCATTTAACTTGAATAAAATCTCCAGATATGCTAAAAATTATTAGTCGAATTGTTGTCTTCCAAGAGGACAATCTTCTTCCGCTTTCTGCACTTAAACTACTTTCTTAGAAGCCAAAAAGACTCAACAGCGACCTTGGAAAGATGATTTATGATATGGATTATTGGAGAATGGTGGAGATGTCCCAGGTTGCACTGGTTTTGATGCCAAGACCCCAGCTACAGTACAAGCCACAGCTCAGTGTTACCTTGTCCACAGTGCACCCAGTCATCTCATCAAGGATCCCAGTCACAGACTGGGGAGCTGCCCTCTGAAAAGTCCCAGAGAAATGTGCAGGGTTTTGGCTATGTTGGTACCCTCTGCAGTACCTATGATGGTCCAAATGAAACTGGAAGTCAATCACATCTCTCTTCTTAATCATCTGAAGACTTTCAAAAATACCACTTAAGATGACATTAAAAAAAAAAAAAAAAGATATGAGAAGCACAGAATCAGAAACTATGAGAATTAATTTGTTTAGCGTTGTGTAAGGCTGCACCAAGCTTGCCAGTTATTCTCACCCAGAAATACTAATGCCCTTACCAAAGGGGGGAGCAAAGCACCATCGCTGATGCCACCGAAGCTCTAAACAGTCAAGAACTACCCCTCCTCCCTCAAGTATTTTCCACCAAAAATGGTAGAGAGGTGCTGATTAAAGAAAGCCGGTGCTGTAACACCCTGAGCTCGTGGCTGGCAGTCTGGCATCCCTGGTGATGCTCAGCTCAGGCGGAGACAAACAGGAGGCCCATGCCAAGTTGTTCTGCAGTCAGTGGCCTGTTGCCAGCGTGTCATTTTTCAGGGAAAGGACACAATACCAAGCAATCTGGCTGAGAATGAATAAAAACATCATCTGTGTTCGCTCCACTTTGAGAGCTCGTGCAGTATTGTTCTCCTCATGTGCAGTACAACTCCAATTGATCCAACCGACACATCAGAAGATGCTTCTCAAGGACCTGTTGGTCAGTCTGCCAACCTTGACAAGGAAGTCACATCAAACTATTACACTTTATAGCAGTGATTAAAAAGGGTTCATTTCTGTCAAGGAGCTGGGGATGGTTTATTTTTGCCTACTGGAATTTTGTCGCTTCTTTCACCCAGCAAAAAAAACCACAAGAATTAGACAAGGAGGCAGCATGGAAAAGAAATATGTTTAGCAGAAATAGCAAACCATCAGATCTGCACATTGCTGGAGATACAAAAGGAAAGATGATGGAGAAAAGGTTGCAAAGCCAAAAAAACCTGACAAGATTTATCTACCATCTGCAAAAAAAAAGAAGAAAGGAGCAAACAGAAATAAATATATGTGTGAGAAGGCAAGAGGAATGAACAGTGGTTTATAATCATGGGGGACCTTTCACTGGCTGAAGTGTAATGACTTTACTGATGCAAAGCCAAAGCACTGGAAGAAGTCATGCCCCTTTTCTCCCATCCCTCAAGTCAGAAGATACTCTCAATAAACCATCTCTGAACATGATTTAGTAATGCCGGACTTAAAAACCAAATCTCCAGTAGAGGTTCCACCACCTGCCTTAGCCATTAACATCAGAAGCCATGTAAACGGGAGCTGCGGGGAAGATAGCCCAGCCATAATTGTATTCAACGCTACCTTGTCCTGTGAGCTGAAGATTCACCTGGCTCCATCACGTGAGAAGAAGGTCACAGATTCACACAGTCCGGTCTGACACCTCGCTGCAAAATGCAGGCAGGGTACCACACCATTCCACCCGGAGAGAAAGGGCAGGACTGGCAGCACAGCAGCAGAATCGCATCCTAGGTGCGCTGCACAAACCACACACGTGATACATCACGTTAAAAGGGGCTGCAGAAAGAAGTTACCATAAAGTTTCCATCCCAAAGCACTAAAATCTTACATTTACTTATTAAATTTCAGTTGGGGCCCCAGGCAATCGAACAGAACACCGGTCTAGCTAGTGCATTTTGCTTTGCTTACTGCTACTGACACACAGCCATAGCGTCCATAAGGAAATTGCAAAGCCTAAGACTTTAATCTTGGCTAACAATTCCTTCCACCCCTGGCTTTCAGGGTAAAACTGACATCACATCTCAGGTTTGGTATTTTTCTTTTTTTTCCCCTTTTTCTTTTAAAAAGCATTATGGGAAAGTGGAACAAAAGAAGAATAGCGTATCCTCTGTTTAAAAGCCCCTGATTCAAAGACCAGTTGAGACAAAGGCAGGATCCTCATGTGTTTTGCAGCCATTTAACAATAACCCAATGACTCCAAGCCGGTGCTTCCAAGGGCTGGTGCTGCACCAGGGCTCTGCTCCTACCATAAATGCTGCAAAGCGGGCTCCAAGATGACAAAACTCATTGCAATTGTAGTTCCCACTCTTTGGCAATCATTTGAGATGGTACAGAC